>NW_026844319.1:27490401-28957901 GCF_029955315.1 Cylas formicarius
AATTAGATATTGACACTAGACCTAATTATGTTCAACAACACGAGGCCTTTATTTCCATCGGCAACAATATATTGTATAACAAAAGTTATTCTTAATACTAACCTAAAAGAAAAATCAAAAAAAGATCCAGGAGGTATGTTATAATTTGTAAATAATCTTCTACAAGGTGGGAAGTTTTTCCAATAAAAAGTTTTTTAACTTAACTTTAAAGATTTGCAGGTCTTTATTTTATTTTGCAAGCTATTAAAAGCAGGGGCCATACGTTTCGAGGAGATCCGAAAGCCAATTTTGATTTGCAAATATAATACTACTATTACTACTTTCAAATTATGTTTAAAAACAAACAGATTTCACAAAGAAACAAAAACGGTACAGTGAAAAATATTATTTTCTCAAATAATCTCTACTACGTGTTTTTGGTTTTCCAGCAAGAGAACGTATATAACTTTTTTGAGCAATAAAAACATATGTAGCGAGGGTTGACCAACCCCAGAACCAGACACCATATGTGTTGACATTCGCCACATAGACATGAATCAGCTGTTCGATGTTTAGAACTGATTTTAATTGGCTCAGAACATAATTTTGAGGATTTATTTTTGATATTAAGTATTCCCAGGGTGAGGGTTGTTTTACATAGGTTTAGGTAGAGAGCAGACATCAGGTCTACCTGAAATTTTGAGACGAAACCATATTTGCGAACGTTGTAAATAAAGTCAATTTGGTTAATAAATAAGATAAAGAATAGGATAATAAATAAGATACTATTATCGAATTGAATTATTTAATATATTTGTAATACAATTTTTAATGTTATTTTAAAAGTCAGTATTTTGAAGAGAAACGTATTGTTTCCTATTTGTTAAGAACGGTTTCGACTAATCAAAAGAGCCACCAACGAAACCATATATTTTTTATAATTATTAAACTATACAACCTTTTACGGCTTCTGATATTCCGCTGTTTCATGTTTGTTTCATCTTTACTTTTTACAGATTTTTTCTTTTTCTTAAAATATTGAAAGTTGCGTTATTAAGGGTGTTTTTTTAGAGGTATGGAACTTTAAGTTGGTAACACTTTTTTAACTGTCAGCTGTCAAGTGATTTATGTTCAGTTTGAATAGCCTGACGCCGGAACAAATGTTGTGCAAATTTATTTTGAAAATCATGGTTCTGTTAGAATTACGTATCGCCCCCTACCGCCATTTTGTCGTCAACATAATCGTGATTCAGAGCAGAACTTAACTGTTTTGTATGGTTTATTGGATAGTGAAATAATTTAATAATTTAAAAAATAAGACGGCGGAATGTCACACACCTCGTACCACAATTGACTTATTGAAGGAAATGTTTGGTATGGTCTGTTCATAGATATAAGGAAGTGACCAATTGCTTTTGAATGGGATTATCCAAGGGTGGTCATGAACATACAATGCAACAAGATTATTACCTAAAGTTTCGGAATTTAAATTCAGGTAAAATTGTGGTCTGTAATAGCAAATAATTTTATACCTGCCCATGTTTAATATTCTTTTGTTTGGTATATTATTTAGTTTAAGTTCATTAGTAATCATTCTTATTTCTTGTGTCAAACAGTGTGTGTTGAATCGTGTGCAATTATGCAAAATATGTGCGAGTCTAGTATATCTCAGGAGATGCTCCCGCCCAAATGCAGAAAACACTATTCTAAGGACTAAGGAAGTTATAAACAATGTTTATTTGATTCTCATTGAATGTGGTGCCCATCTTTAGAAGAAACGGCCACATTGTTGAAAATTCCAACGTCAACTGTATGGAAAATTGTGAATAATCTCAGCGAGGAAAACAAGAAGCGATGCTGACATTTTCTCGAGTGTGGATGGAAGTGATCAAGATATAATACGGCGTAAAATTTACCAGTTATACGAGGAAGAAACTGTGCCTACATTAGATATCTTAATTAGGAGCCTTGAAAAAGATGAAACCGGTGTTAAATGTGGCAAAACTACCTTATATTCAACACGTGGATTTTAGATTTAAAAAAATTGACAAAAGGCAAGTTTTAATGGAATCTTTTAGAATTCGGAAATGGTGACTGGAATATCTAGAAAAAAATAGGATTTACAGGGAACAACAAAGGCCAATTATTTACGTAGATGAAACCTGGTTCGACACTTATGATACCCCGGAAAAGGGTTGGGTTTTCTCAACTGATAAGTGTAAAATAAACGCGCCATCAAAAAGAAGTAAAAGAATAACTATTTTGCATGCAAGTTGGTTTAAAAACAAACTAGTTCCAAACGTTCCTTCTAATAGCGTCATTGTAATGGACGATGCAAGTTATCACAGTAGACAGTTGACCCCTTCCTCATGTGACACAAAAGCAAAAATCCAAAACTACATCTATAATAACGACATTTATTTTCACAAAGATTATACCAAAAAGCAATTAATTGAGTTTCTACTAAGCTTGAACCTACAAAAGGAATACGTTTGTGATGATTATGCAAAAAATCTGGGGCATACATACCTTACCACTGTATATTTAATCCAATTGAACATGTTTGGCACCAACTGAAATCTGCCATTCGTCGTAACAATGTTTTTCCCAGTGTTAACTCCACTGTCCTCAAACTTATAGAAACCCAAGTTTTTTACATCCCTCCACAAAGTTGGGCAAATTCTGTTAAACATATAGAAAAAGCAGAACAATCGTATATCCATATTGCAAATAATATAGAACAAATAATAATTAGAACAGATTTAAGTAGGTAATAAAAATAATTTATAATTTTATTTTAGACATAAACATAAATACATACACAAATAAATATTGTTTAGTATCTTTCCTAACAAAACCCCAAATAATTAACACACAATAACGCGTTTTACCACAAATCGAAACTCAATTTTGGGTACTCGACAAATAATTAAATTATAAGCACAGTAGGGACCTGTTCGGCCATATTTCATTCTTACAGCTTGCCCGGATCTTTCCTTAATTCGTATCAATTAGGCACTTTCTTATATCTATGAACAGACTTTAACCGTATAGACTCTTTTCTGTGAACGGGGATCTGTGAAGTCGCTAGTCTATGCCAATAAGCCCGAAACGATTGACTACTTTGAGGACGACATCCGCGTTATTGCCGATATATGGCCACAAATGTTCGAAAAATTAATTAAAAATTGGACCTCCAGATTAGACTACGTCCGAGCCAGCAGTGGCGCTTATATGCCAGAAGATTATGTTTCAAATAAAGTTAATTTCATGTCAATTTAAAAAAATCGTCTATTAGGTTATTTGCGATATATTCATTTACATTTAGGAATTAATTTAGCAGGTGAGAGATATTATTTGCGCAATTTTAAGTAAACTTAAGTAGCACACACAGAAAATAGATTTATTTGAACTTTTTTCATTAAAATTACGTAAGGAATCTGCATCTTATACCTACAACTGTATATTTGACTAAAAAGAGTCAAGGTAAATGACAACGAACATTCATTAGTCCCGCTAATATTTATTCCATGATTTTTGTGGTCCGTATTGCGACTAGGTGAGTCAACAATCTGAATATATTTGGAGATAACGGAAATACGAAAAAATCGGACTCCGAGACGTAATAAAAAAATCGGTTCGAAAATACCCTCGTGCACTACATTTATACATGGCGCGTTTCTATGAGGAAATATTAATCGGCTTCAGCTGCTCGGGCGACGATTTTATTTTCCCACAACACGGGGCTGCCTCCGTTTGATTACTTATCCGGTCGATTTGGCCGTCAAAGGAAGTCGTTTTTGTCTTTGCTTCTAGAGTTACAGTGAGATTCCGTTCCCCAATATACATACGAAACTCGATACCCCGACGGTATTTACTAAACACCAACAACAGGTCGTTTATACGGCACTTGGTTGATGGAAACATGCTTTTTGTGTTTTTTGGTGGCACTATTTATAAATTCAATTATTAAATTTATTGATAAAATTGATACTACACTATGTGGCAAAACGACCATCAAATACAAAAAAGAGCAACTTAAGTTTTTAACAATATTTCGTTGCTTTCTAAGAACATTTTTCAACAAATGCTTATTCAAACCTGTACCAATATTTATGTATACATTTATTGAATGACGAATATTGCTAAATTTTGAAATTCGTTCGTCATGATGATGATGAAATACATAGTTAACGGAACTTCCAAAATAACAAGGTCACTAACTATTTTGACACTCCTTTTCAAAAATACACACTACCTGTAATTTATATTATGTGTCTATTTGTATCAATCGACCATTTATACTTGAGCGCGCTACGGCTTCTCTTTTCGACTAACTCGCAGCGAGCGTGGTCCTCTGCGATAAGGGCGGACATTCGAGCCGTGTACCAGAGTGGTCCCACTCTGCTCTCTGCGTAAGCTCGAGTTTTTTTTTTATCACAGACGCGGCCATTCGGCTAAGCCGGTTAAATTCAAATAAAATACAAAAAAAACTGGCTTGCAATTACACAACAAATAAATCAACAACAATATAACTGCAATAATAATAAGTATGGCATTAAATTAAAAAAAAAAGATAAGAAATATATGTCATATTCAGCCTTTCAATGGTTTACAATAAATTCAACATCGACTTCAACTATATCATTAGAAACTGTGCAAATGAATAAAAAGTTATAATCAATTTAATAGAGACCATTAGATAAAAAAAAAACAATATAAAATTTGTCCCGGGGGTTAGCGTTCGGCACCTCCTCCCCTTTTATATATATGTATCTAGACGTCTCGTTTTCCTTAAATATTTATGAGGGTGAACAAGTTTCTGTGCCCGAAACTTTCCGAGCAAACCAAGCCAGTTGCCGAGAGTCGTTTAAAAACGAATTTTAAAAGTTTTTTTCGGGCATTAAAAAGCACTTTGGGTTTTGTCTTATATTCAAATTTTTCGCTCCCATTCTGTCGTCCCGCGTCCTTGTAAGGGATCCTTTAACACGCCGAATTGGGGCAAAGGGGGACAAAAAATTATCCGCCCACATACACACTTTTCATGCTTAATTTAACCACAACATAAAAGGGTGATTTGGGGGTCTTACTGGTTCTTCTACTAACACTATAAAAAGATCAGGACTCATTTCAGACACGAACTTTAATTCATTTTAATACTGCGTATCTCTTCTTGTTTGATATTTGATATTTTTGGTTAGTTTCGATGGTTATTGAATAAACTATCATTTTTTGGCGACACTTGCAGTGAAACAGTGACGATTAGAAAGAAGCGCTGTGTTTCGAAATTCGATTTCACAAATTTCATTCATCTATTCAGCATCATTTTGTGATGTCAAATGTCAAAGTTCCGTATGTATTTTTTAAAATTAACAGATTGAATTTACAATCTGACGATTTTTAAAACTATGCCTAGTGTTTCAGATTCGGTTCTCAACATCGGGTTCTCAAAAACTGTAAGAGATACAAGCTAGCTCAAATTGGGACAAAGTTGCTCCCGATGATATTCCGTTAGAACATTGCACTAGAAATATGTTCAATAAACTAAAATTTCCGGTTGTCCATTTGATTTTTTACCAGTTAATTTCGAAATTATGATGGAAGCTGCGTTTCTTACCATATCCGAGACCCCAAAGGTTTCCGAACTATTAAAAGCATAATGTTTCACTTTCCGCAGAAAAAAAAAACACTCCCGCGACGCTGTACAAACTTAAGAACGATACGACAAACCCCATTATGTTTCGGGTGTCATTTATTCAAATCCATTTAGAGGCAAGTTGAGAAAACTTGCGGGCTTTTGAATTAAGTAGGTATTTTAATTACCTCGGAAGAAAAATTATCTCTGCTTGGAAACAGTTTCAGGTTAGCAAGCGGCTCGACAACTTGCAAAACGATAGGCCCTTTGCGTGAATTTTGAATTTGAGGCAAAATATAATTCCTGCTGAAGTCTTCTTGATAATTATTTTTGGTGGAAAAATTTTTTTTTATTAAAATTAGGGGCGTGAAGTTCACCAGAGCTCATTTGACGGCACAAAAACACGACTTCTAATATCATGATGTCAGCCGGTGGGAATTGTTAAAGTGCCCTAAACTGTTTTATATAGAATCAATGGGTATATTGTCATATACTTTTTCTACTCCCGTCTGTAAAATGCCTAATTTTACACCGATCTAGCGTGCGGGAAGCGTCATTTTACCACTTCATTTTCGTTTCACACGGATCTGAGCCACTTCGGGCATTTCCGGGATTTTAATGCACGCATTTGGGAGCAATCGGATGTTTTCATAGTATATTATGCAACAAGTGCGGTAAACGGCAATTAAAAAGTTTACCGAACGTGTTGCATACTATACTTTTTCTACGACCGTTAGTTTTTGGGTACATTTTCGCAAAACAACACGAATACATGACTGTCAGAATCGACAAACGTCAAAATTCAAAGGGTGGGAAATATCTCCGAAAACATCCGATTGCTTCCAAATCCGTGCTAACGGTCGTAGAAAACGTATAGTATGCAACACGTTCGGTAAACTTTTGAAGTCACTCGTTTATTAAAAGCTCGCTCCGCTGCGCTCCGTTCGTGTCAAATAGACTCGTGAGTCAAATGCCGTTTACCGCACTTGTTGCATAATATACCATTAGCAAATAAAAAAATTAGGTGCAAGTAGCCTATTGACCTGCTGTTATGGCTGTTTGTTAAGCCAAAATATAACCCAACAAACTGAACCAAAACGTCCATTTAGCTGGACGCAAGCAAATTATTCTAATAATTGGACTTTGATGAAAAATCCGAAACTAACGAAACGTCGAAAAAATCCAAGACGCTGGCGCCGTAAATTTAGATAACTGACGTGATTGTTCGATTCGTGTTCCGTTGTTTGAAACTTTTTTTTAAATTAGTAACTACGGAAGCTGCCATTTGGAGTGAAACGCTCGAACTCGGATAACGGGGGGAGCAAACACAATTAAAAGCGTTAAATTTGGCAAGCTCGCTCGAAAAGTTATCTCAACGCCGACGATAAATACGGGGATGATCTCGTTGCTATTTGTTTGACCCCCTCCGCGATGAATGTTACATAAATTTCACGCTTCCCTACAGGTTAAATAATTAAATAAATTCAAATATTTGAAATGAATCGCGATTTTGTTACTCTTGTCAAACCGCTCTTGAGTCTACTCACATTTTTAAGGTTTTCTATGTTCGTCACTTTGGGTTCTGGTATCATAATTTATCATCAAAGAGTTAGGAACTACACATGTATTTTTTATGGTTGAACTTTAATAAAAGTATGACTACGTATTCTATCACGTTCATTAGTGTCTATTTAAATTCTTATAAATTTCATCAAACTGAATCACAATTTCTTCCAAGAATCACGTATAGAATTGAATATTCATAATATCTTTCTAAACAAACCACTTTTAATATTCTGTGCTTTAATTTTTACTTTTGCAAAGAAAATATTTGTAATAATCTAAAATTTCAAAACGCAGGGGAGTATTACGCTCACATGCCAAGACTTTTGCTGGAAGATTATCCTCAAACTGCCTTGACAGTTGCCAAACAAACTAGCGATTTGATACCAGGTTAAAACCCATGTGTAAACGGTAAAGATCAATTGCGCACACTCCAAACATACCGAACAAGTTTCAAACTAACGCCAAAACAAACCTATTATCAACATAAATTGATGATGGTGTTTAGTGGCTGAGACCCCTGGTGGAAAAAATGTTAAACTACTTGACATTGCGTAAAAAATAGCTCGTTTGGTAGTCATCCAGTCTTCAGCATTAAAACTTTTTTTCTAGAATTAGTAGTAACATACCTAATTACCCACCGATCTAGCGTGCGGGAAGCGTCATTTTACCACGTCAGTTTCCGGGATTTTACCGCACGGATTTGGCACCAATCGAATGTTTTCAGAAATATTTCCCACGCTTTGAATTTTGAGGTTTGTCAATTCTGACAGTCATGTCAGTGAATGTATTCGTGAATGCGTGTCGTGCAACACGTTCCGTCAACTTTTTAACTCACTCGTTTATTAAACACACGCTCCGCTCGTGTCAAATAAACTTGTGAGTCAAATGCCGTTTACCGGCTAATATACCCTTCTGTAAAATACCCAATTATACAGCGGTCTAAAATGCGAGAAGCGTCACTTTACCACGTGAGTTTTTTGTCTCACGAATCCGAGCCACTTCTGACATTTCCGGGATATTACCGCACTGGTCAGGGAGCAATCGGATTTTTTCGGATATTTTACCGCACGGCTTGAATTTTGACGTTTGTCTAGAGTGTGGGAAGCGTCACTTTATCACGTCAGTTTTGTTTGCCATAAATCCGAGCCACTTCGGGCATTTCCGGGATTTTACCCCACGGATGTTTTCGGAGGTAGTTCACGGTCATGTCAGTGAATGTATTCGTGCTGTTTTGCGAAAATGTACCCAAAAACTAACGGTCGTAGAAAAAGTATAGTATGCAACACTGTTGGTAAATTTTTTAACTCGCTCGTTTACCGCACTTGTTGCATAATATACTATTATCGATCCGAAATCCAAACACAACATAACACAACATAATAATAATATTCTTCACTCTCAGAGCAATCTTCTTTAGACTTAGAGCGACCAGAAAAGTTATATTTTAGAGTGAGACAGATAAAATAGGTTAAAATAACTTAATTTAATTTTTGGACCTTAATATAAAATTTTCATATGCCCCCATTAAGTCCGGTGGATTACTACATGTATTTTTATTAGATAAAATTTGCTGGTAATCTTTTGGTGGTAGTCGCGCAATTTTTTCGAGCAAATTATCTTCGAATATTTTTGTGGATTTTGGTTTTTAAAAGGTTTTTTCAATTGTTGGCACTGCATAAATGTTTTTTGTACTCCCTACGGACGTTTTCGGGAGATATTAGCCACTGATGGTATTATTTTCACGTCACACGTCACTGAGTGAATTTGAAAAACTAATGGTTTAAAAAAAAGAATATTATGATGTACTATTATTAGTCCTTTGAAAACAAAAATGGTTTTTTACAAATTTGCGATTGTCACTATTTGCGTTGTCTGTGTTTGAAGGTAATCCTCGGCGATGCCAGTCGCTTGACACAAAGCGAGGTTTTTAACCCGCATTTATCAAAGCGTGAACGCATGCAAACAAAAAGGTTCGTTTTCTACATACTAATAGCCCGTTTTCAGTTGATATATCTAACTGTTTCTCTTTGAGCTGGGTCTTACGCCCTAGTTGTTTTGCTTTTGTAAAGATTTCGATTTTTCGAGAAGTGATTTTGGACGAAAAGTCCTATACCGACCTTTGTACCGTTTCTTTTTTCAATTACTGCTAATTACTGACCTCGACTGCCAAGTTAATTCGGCTTTTATAAAAGGGCTTTTATAGAATAACCCTGATGGATAATTTCTTAATGAAAATTTTCTTAATGGACAACCAATACAAAAAACGGCTTCTGCATTGGCCGTGAATATAGGAATTTTGAAATCCTATATACATATAAACAACATCAACCTCCACGTAAATCGATTCACTAACATTTTAATTCTACAGCTATTTTTTAGAAAGATTTAACTACAAAATGTGCGATGCTTCCCCGGACAACATCAATTTTGTAGTTTATCATTTTATTTTATTATTTAAAAAAAGCAGAATTTTAAAATCGGAGTTCTTGCGTCTGGATTAATTATAGGCCCATCCGATAGGAGACTTTCGTTCGTTACTTTCACACGTCGCGCTAAAAATACATTTCAAGCACCCCAAGTTCATTTTTAGATTGCCCGTTCGTGACCTTAAACGATTGCTTATTTGTATTTGCTTCGAGAAACAACTACGACCAAAAAAAAAAAAAACAATGAAGCGGCCACCAAAAAGTCCAGACACGAACTAATTTAAAAATTCAGGGGACATTTTTAAATATACGTCACACGTATCCTCTTCAAAAAATCGTGTCAAGAATTTCGCCGTCAATATTATTTATAAATTTATATTTTTCTACGCATTTCAATTGTTGTCTCTCTTACTCGAATATTGGATATTAATAATATATATAAAAATAGAGGCTTTATTATGCACAGTTCAATTATTGGACTGTAATTACCGCTTTGCTGTTTCGTTATTATTTAATGTTTTAAAGCATTTTTTTAAAGCATATCTGCAAGAAATCGAATTCCAAAATAAAATATATTCGGAAGCAGAATAATGCAACTTAAAAGCCACGTTAATTTTAATAAAAAACTATAACGTTCTAAGAAAAACACATGTTTTTTCTATATAATAAAAAAACAGTCTGGATTAAAGTAAAATATGCATTAAGCAGTTTCCCATAAATTGTGAAAAAATGGACTTACATTGTAGGGTCAATTTTGAGACGATTTTCTACAGTGCAAATTTTTTTTAGAAATCCCGAAAACGCCCGGTACCCCGCTACTGGTACATTGCGCATATCGACCGTGAAACTAACTCTACCATGTATCCTCGCCTCGTTCTATTCCACACCCCCCGGTCGTTATCTCCATTGTTTTCTCCTTCTGGTTGTGCGGAAGCAAATTCCAATCCGGGCTGAGAAGGAAATCTCACCCACAAAGCAGACGTCTTATTTTCGCGTTTAACGACATAGAAAACTATATTTGGAAAATATCGAATATTGAAAGATTTTTATAATATAATTTCCATAAGTTATAGAATAATACGTTCAATAAATTTAAGAACATGTACGGGGATTGTTGAATTTACTTGTTATTATTTTTAAAACGGAGAATAGCGGTTGTCATAGCAACATTCTTGGCACGCTTTGTGAAATGCAGAAATGTATGGTTCTCGTACATTGATAAGATGTGCAAATGAAAATTCAAATACTCTTTATACAGTATCATCTGTAAAGTATAAACACAAATTAAAAAATTCTTTTCCATTTTTAAGAACGTTCTTATAATGATTTTTAATTATGTTTTTGTATCATTTTCAACGCCCTGGATTTATTAAATAAATTTTATTTTGATTTATATTACCAGATATCTATATATTGTAATAGTTATGGAGTATCCTGTATGATACCTAGCGGATATCATACCGGATATATCATCATATATAATAACAATAATTATTTTTACCTAGTTTGAATTTGATATCTTCTAGCGTTCCGGACATATTACATTTGTAAATATACACCGTGCATATCTATTTCAGTGAAACATTAATGCCATGAAATAAAATAAAAATAATTAAAAATCTGACTATCGATCGATTATTTAATCCTGTATTCAGTATCCTTTCACTTTGATTAAAGTTATTGAACTGCAGTGAGTTAGGTGAAATTGATTTTTCGACCACTTAATATCGTTCACTTCAATCATATCGAAGGGACATCGACGACGTTGTTTGTTTGTTGTTTAACCACAACAAACACACATCCCCTTATTTCCTATGTCATCTTCTTGTATCAAAATCATGATAAAATAGTACAACAAAATTTCGAAAGGTAATATTTAACACAACGGCTTCATATAGAATCACATATATTTCCTTTTTCTTCTGAATCGGGGTCGGACTTGACAACGCCGCGCCAAGAACACATAAAGCGCGTAGCGGTCAGAAACTGACAAATATTTGGGTATTCACGTGACGTAACGTCTTGCGCAGAGATATTACGCCCAATGTATATATTAATCGCTTCTCTAATTCGCCATGTGCACGCTTTACGGTACGCTGATTACCTAGAAAGCGAACAAAGCGAATGCCAAATAATTGAGGGTATAATTTACATGATATAACGGATCGCGTATGAAGTAAAACGATAAAACCCCGCAACAGGATGCTTCTGGGTTCGTGCCAGGGCAGTTTCCCGGCTGATAGATCTTTCATAGAAAGTTTAATGCCAAAATTCGCTGTGCGCCCGCAGTTATTACGTCATCGATCTGTTCGCCGGTTGTTGCAACGTCGCCCTTAGTCCACCATCGAAATCACGGACCATAAAAACCAATGTTGGTAAACGTACGCGGCGGTGCCACATTGTGCTAGTAAGCGGTTCACTTTTATTTAGCAACTTGATTTAAATGACGCCACAAGATGGACGCTCCCTTTTGACAGGCACGCGCGGAACGGACAGTAATAATCAGGCAACCCGTGAGACGCCAGTAGCATAAACTACACAAACGTTCAATTAAGGTTCCGGTGACGGCCCCAAAAAGCAATTAGAAACTTCGCCAAGACTGTCTAAAACAATGGCGTCGCCGGGAACGCTGTTTATAAATTTCGCTGCGGAATTAATTTAAACAAAATTATTTACGACATTTCGACTGTCTAAAAGGACGGCAAGATGCCCGTCGCGTGCTTTCAAGATGGAAATTACGATTTCGAGATGTTCTTTAATGACGATTTTGTAATTCACGTAACAAATGCGGCGTCATAATAATCCTATTGCGCAATAGAAATTTTATATTTTTTGTTGTCCCTTTTTGAAATAAGGGGCGTTTTTTATTGCCTTTCAGAAAAACCAACCAAATTATCACACCATGATACTAACGAATAAAAATTGTTGATACTATATTACAATTAAATGTAATTAACAAGTAAATTTCATATTTTTTATAAACAATAATAAAAACGGTAATAGAAATGCGTCTCAATATTTATTAAAAATAAAATAAAAACAGAGGAGCCCATGAATTAAGCTTTCAATTATAAGAGACGTAGGTTATAATTATGATTTAGCTACTAGATATACAGAAACCTGACCTAGGGTGATAATACATGCACGAACATAAAAAATGTGGAAAGGAAATATTCAATACGCGCATGCACGGGTCATTTCAAATCTTGTTTTTAACCAATAGGATCTTGTAGTGTTCAATTTACCACTTCAGTTGATTATGATTATCATGATTATGAATATGTGCAATTTGCTTTCATAAAATCAATAATAATAATTGTTAAAAAATTCATTTTTTTTAATATTTAGGTTTCGTTTATATATTTCGAAATATAAAAAATATTGTACATTATAGGAAATTATAGGAAGAAATTTCCCTAACCGTTAGCCATTATTTCCTTAAATCAACCAAGATAACTGTGGTAATCCGTTTTTCAAATTTAGAATAGATAGAAAACGTTTGTAGTAAGGAAGTACTTGCATTCTGCCGTAGACTTCCAAAGCATCGTATTGTTATAATGCTATTTAATGTCAATTTTGTCTTTCTGTGCAAATCATTTATAGTGTGGTGCCTGTATTCACATAATTTAAATTCCCGTACTAAGACAATAATCAACAAATATAGCGCCACCTTTCTTCCATCATCCAGATATTAAGATGGATTCAAAAATACACTTCATCACACTTCACACTTCAACCACTTGCACAAAGTAGGTGTATGTTCAAAACGTCACCGATCAAATATCAAAAATTCAAATAAAAAATAATTTTGAGACAGCAGACACCAGCTGTGGCAAAGAATAGATCTCTGAAACAGATAGAAAAGTATCAACCAGACTAAAAGAAAACCAGAGATCAGTCGTACCTCGAAATTAACAGAAACAAAACACCAGATTTCGTTAGGTAAGACCAAAATACTTGCATATACTATTTAAGAAAAATTCAAGAATTTATCGAAATCATCTAACACCCTAAAGACTTGATCCGCGATACAGGGTTCTACCTGTCTTATTTTGGGCTTCGGGCATCCATTTTTTACTTGCTATTTGATAAATGCACCCCTCAGTTGCAGACAGTGATTTGACAGGTTTGATAGGTGTTTGGCGAAACACCAACGACATCGAGTCAATACCACACGCAGGAGAAATCCAGACAATTTTTAAGTCAAATACAGATTTAGATCGTAGTAAAAATATAGAGTTAAACCACAGGTGGAAAGAAGAAGCGGCAACGCCGCACCACTAAAACTTTTCCAGATTGACGGAATATTTTTAGCTCTCGGCTTAACGTCATTAATGGACTCGTCCTTTACGGTTGTGGAGCGGCAAAGTCGATTTTTTCCGGGACCTTCTAACGAAAATTAATTAAAATCGAACAGTACATCCGGCTTCGTTAGCGCTCCAAGACGACATTCCGGGAAAAGCGTTTCGACAAGTCCCGTCAAACCCTCGAGCCCGGCCGTTTCAACCCTTTCGTAAAGGCTTAAGGCTTATCGCAACTGAAAATCCCTTAACGCTACGGGTCCTTTAAGAAGATGAGAAACGTATCCGGTGTCCTTGCGACAACTATTTTGGCTGCAATTAACGAAACGATTAAGATTTCCTCCAGCCAACTCAATTTCCTTGGGCCAAGTCTGAAAACGCGAAAGCTGCGAATTAAAATACAAATTATACCCTAACGTTTGCGACCAAATTAAAAAGCGAAATTTCAATTAAGCAGTCCATGTACTCCGAGAGATGCTATAAAAACGTGGGAGTGTTTTTAAACGTAAGCAATATTTGAGTGGCGAGTCTTAAGGGGTCTAAGTCCCGGAAGACACTGACTTACAGTTTCCTTCATTTACCACATTCCCTTAGTTAATTATTCATTCTGTCTTTATTAAACAGCAATCTCCCTAGCATTTGGTAGAAGAGCTTGATGGGGTAATTCATAAATCTGAAAGAAGAAATTCTATTGTCACGGCTTACTTGGCAACGATTGCAGGGGTAGCTTTTCCGAGATATTCATTTCTCGAAATAACTTGCGAACCATGCTAGTACCATGATTGGAACTTGGAGTCAAGATTAGCAGACTATGTGAGACAAGGTGGGTGCTGGAAGAACGAACTTATAAGAAGCGGAAGTCTGAAGATTTGACCAGATCTAAGATAGCAGGGACCTTCTGGCGCGATGGCTGGTAGTTGTTTTCAGACGGCATCATTTGCTTAATTTCTTCTGCACTGAACATAATTATAAACCTGTTGTTAAAATCCTTAGTTCCATATTCAAATATGGCTTCAACCATTCAAGGGTCAAAAGAACTTAATTCCTTGTTCTGTAATTGCTTTCTTGCCGAACCTTCGAAAGAGGGGTGAAACATGCTTGTTTCCTCTTGAGAGCGTTCAACAGGGTTTACCACAGGTTACTGGCTCGTGGTTTTGTGAATGGCAATAGTCTCAATGGGTGAACAAATATCTTGACGAGGGAACTCAGATTGAACATCGTTTAAACCTAGTATCTTGGATCTTTTACTTTTTAACATTTTTATAAACAACATTGCCACTTGCTTCGACTTGTTTAAATTTCTATTGTTTGCTGAATAACGCTAAAATTTCCACTATGGTGTAGCAACTGTCGTTGTAGTGTCGTCATGGACTCTTTATTTTTTTTATAACAAGGAAGGCTCTGCAAATTATGGCTTGGCTTTATAAATGGCGTAACCGATATAAAACTCAGTTAAAATTCTCGGTCGCTCCCTATGAAATGAACGTAAATTTTTCAACTGTGTTGGTTATACGACTCGACATACGATATACCCATAGAGGGTCCTGCGTTAGTGCGTTGGGTTTTCATATCGTCCTTATTTACAACAGTGGAAAAAAAAGTTTAATACAAAAGTTGTGAGATCTGGGTTGATGCTTAGTTAAAAACTGTTTTTAAATATGGTGGTCCAAAAAAGTGTCGCTTCATTAAAAACATATTTTTTAAATGACACACCCTGTATTTTTGGCACATTTAGGTTCCTTTTGGTGTTTCCTCTTATGTGTCAAAATATTTTTTTATTTGCTTCGATATTTCATTACAAGTATAGTTTATTGTATATGTATACGAGGACTACCATTTATATTTCGAGATTTGTAATAAAAAACTATAAGCTACCAACAAATATGACTATATTGTTTCTCAAATTATTCGTCCTGATGATCAATACACTTTTGCATTCGATAAAACCAATCACCAAAGCACTTTTCCCACATCGATTCGGGCGCCTCCAAAACATCCTCCATTGCTGGTATCAAAAGTTGTTGCCCATGTAATTTATTTTTAATGTATGAGAATAAAAAGAATCATTTGGTGCTAAATCAGGACTATACGGTGGATGGCTCATCAAATCAACGTTTTTAATGCTCAAAAAGTCCTTTATTTGCAGTGATCAGCGAGAGCTAGCATTGTCGTCGTGGAGAGTGATTTGGCTTCGGCGGTTGGTTTTTCTAATTTCTTCGAAGACTGTCGGCCAACAAATGGTTGTGCACCATTCAGAATTGACTGTTTTATCTGTCACCAAAGAAACAAGTTGGAACGTGGCCAGTTTTCCTGAAAAAGCAGGCTACCGTTTGTTTCGAGATTGTGGGTCTCATTCTGAAAGACCCACACGGTCGACTGCTGCTTACTTTCAGCCATTTTTTGAGCTGATGTCAAATTGTGTGGAATCCAACGCGAACAATTTTTTTAGAGGCCACTAATGCCCAAAGATGTCTCAGTCTCATGATAAGTCACATGACGATCCTGCAAAATCATTTTCTTCACTGTATCAATGTTTTCTTGGACAACCACCGATTTTGAACGACATTCACGATATTCATCTTTAAGAAAACCAGCGATAAACAGTATTCTTAGATGGTGCTCCAAACTCCAAAAGTCGAATTAAGTTCAACGATGCATTGTTGTTGAGTTAGTCCACGTCTAAAGTGGTAAAAAATTATTACACTAAAATGCTCCCGATTAAGTTCAATTTTTAACCGTCAAATTTATTTAAATTTATGACAAAAAACACAAACAACACTCTTTCGCCAAAACCCAACTGAGTAAACTTAACCTCAAAATGTCAAACTTTCCTATAAAAACGTTAGTTGCCAGATGACTGGACTAGTTTAAGAAAATGCCGAAATATAAAAGGCATCCTCATAGTATATATATAGTTCATCCTATTAAAGATTTTTTATATTCCTGTTTATATATATTTGTTGTTACTGTTTGAGGTTTTTAACATCTTCGGTGGTCTATTTTATTTGCTATCTGTAGACAGCAAACGTGCGAGAACACACAAGAAAACGTTTAGGTAGAAATAAATCTGTAGTCTGAAGAAAACCGAACGGAATGTAAAGGCGCGTCCATTTTCCCCACGCCGAAACAAAAATAAACAAGATTAATGAGATAATTAACTCGGTGCGGCAAGTTTATCAGGGCCTTTCGGCCATTCGCGACGTCAAATTTGTAATTGGAACGCGCACACAATCTTGGAAGAAGTAATCTAACAACGAAATAAAGGTGACGAAGAATTAGGTTGCATACGAATAATAGTAGTACTTTTGAAGAATTTTGGATCTAAAAAATGCACTGCACGCTACTGATCACGAGGAGGTATAGTGAAACGTTCCATACCACGCGCCCGTGCGGTTACCCCCTGCCCGTCGGTCCGTGTTTCCGCTGATTATACCCACGCCTCCGAGGTAAAGCTGATCACGTACGACCGAACTTGTAGGGAATCCCGCCTCTAGAAAGTTCAAACGGGCGAAATATACTCAGCGATATAAATGCGGAAAGTGTCGCATTTTTATGGTTTAACTCTTTGCCTGCACCATCCACTTTTTATAACGTTTTTAAAAAACAATTCTTTAAAAAAAATGCATGTTGTATTAAAAATAGAAAAGATTTGTAGTGATAATTATAATCACTTTTTAAACCAATCAAATTGATAATACTTGTGGATGTGCTAAATCTATGACCCTTAACTCATGGACACTATAAAATTCCTGTAAAAAATAACATAATCGCACTGGCTTGATCGGGAGTGCATGTGCGGCTTTATGATAAAATGTGTGCCGAATTGGAAACACCTCAAGGCGAGACGCCGCTGTCTTCACGGGCCCCAATCTATTACGTTATTTGTAATGAATAGTGCGTCGGTTAATCATCGCGGTTAAATTCGCGCTATTCGTGGGCGTGGCCAGAAGTACGAATCACATCGCATCGTGCTTCGACTGCGGAATATCAAGACTATTGAGTTGTTGCTTGGTGGACGTCGTAAGCAAAGACCGGCATTTTATGTGTTTATCTCTGAACCTGTGAAAATATTTAAAAACAAGAGATTGTTTGGTTTTACTTATTTTAATTTGAAAATATTAAATTGCTCTAATATATGCATGGTGTTTGTATTTTTGTGGGAAACTCAAAAGTTTCTTCTTTTCTTCTTTTAATTTAAATAGAGAATTTGAACTGAGGTGGCTTTTACCTGATGAAAATCCATTTATCAAAATAAATAAGAACTAAAAGTTCAGATTTTCACGAAATTATATATTTTGGCATGACAATTGTTTCGACAACAACGTCTCTTTATCACATTTATCAATTTTTATCGAATTTGCAGTTTGTTCAAGTATTAATTAACTCAACGAAGACTTTTTTGACCTTTTAAAAAACACATACTTGGTAATTTACACAAAATATCTGACTTGTTGAGAAGTCGTCGTCTATTTTCATGTTCTATTGAAAATTCAATGCCTTTATGCGTTCTTTTTGTGTTGTGTTGTGTGTTACTTATTAACATTAGTGTTAAATAAATCATGGCCTACTTATAAAATAATTAAGACTTAACTTTACGAAGTGTGATAAAAGACACTACTGAACTGGAAATGTTTTGATCTTTCCAAAAATCCAAAATTCCAATATGGCAATATACTCGTCCCAAAAAAAGTGTCCACACAATGTCACATTTTGACAGCTGGTAATTTTACCGTTTTTCGCCAATATTTTGATAGAAGTATTTGATAGAACGTATATTTGAAGCCCGCTATCAATTTTCCTCTAAAACTTTCCACATTTAACCCTTGCAATGGGTAAAAACTTAATAACCAAGAAAATTCCAACAGTAAATAGAATAAATTAAAAACTGTTTGCAACGTTCAGACAAAAAAATTACAAAAAATAGATTTTTTTATATTTGTATTATATAATTCTAATTGTATTTAAAAAAAACTTTGTATTATTGCTTGAACATTGCCTTGTGCAGGTTTCTGTACATCTGAACACTTTTCATCAAATGTTCAAATATTTTTGATAAAATTTTGGCCAATTTATATCTGTATTGCATTTTTCAAACTCTTTTTTCATTTCATTCATTTATATTTGAGAAAAAAATCTCTTAACGACTTTGTCCTTTAAATTTTTAAATGTGAACTTTTGACCACGCCCTTTTTATTTATCAACACAGACCACTATAAAGAAATTGATCTGAAATAGCATGACAAAGGCCTGAGAAATTCGTAGTTATATTGCGTTAATTTTGAAATAAATACAATTTAGTAGAATGGTGGAATAGTGTATACGAAATATGAATAGAAATTAATCAATAGAATTTATCGGAAAATCCAAAAATTTCATAATATTCAACTTTCCACGCGTGCAAACATTATGTATATAATGAGAATGTAATACTTAAAAAGTATTAAACAATTGAACCAAATTTTGTCGCTAAGTTTTTTTGTATTTTTTACAAGTTTTGAGGTAGTGTCCTCTCACACATTTAAGCAATATTTTTTATTTCTTGGAAAAGGAAAAAAAATTAAACGTTCCTTTTGTATTTTTGTGGTAACTAAATCTATAAATAAAAATACCACAATACGGATTTGTTTTTCATTTCTAAATGATTAGCACAAGTATACATTATTGTTACTCACATAAATTCACATAACTGGATAAACAACTCTTTTCACCGCGGGACGAAATATTTTTTCTTAAATTACGATAAGCACGAAAGCATTAAGAAACGATTTCCCCGTGCAAACGTCGTTTGCTTTTTTTTTTCGCTTTTGCGACGACGCCATTTCGCCGGATGAACCCCCCCCGACTCTATAAAATCTAATATAAAACGCTGATAATTCCGGCGCGTGAAGCGAACCAAAAAAAAAAAAGAAAATAATTCGAAATAAACTTTTTAATGTAACGGTGGTCGTGGCGCCTTTTGCCCTTGTAATTTGACGGTAATTGAACGACTGGGACGGGGGGTAATTTGCCCCGTGACAAACCGGTTTCGTTACGCCAGTGGGGGGCGGGGCGGTGTTGATGTCTTGCGCTTTGTTTTATTAATTTCTTTTGTGTTGTGTGTGTCCGTTTCGTTTTTTTATCGCACTCATTCGGGATTTCTGTTGTTTCCCCCTTTTTCGCGAAAACATGCAAATTACGAGCGAAATGACGTGGCGCTTTTTTATTTTTTTGTTTTCGACCCACGCGGGCGGACGAACTATTTATACACAGTTATTTTTTATTACCCCGCACGGTACCGGTTAACCCGTTTGTTATGGGACCACGTCTTATCTCAGAACCTCTAAAACATATCAAAAGTTCTCAGAGACAAAAGTTGTTTAGAGAATTGCACAGTTGATCAAAGAACAAAAAAATGCCCTTAAATAATGTCTTAAGAAATGTTTAATAATACCAAATATGATCTCCACAACAACCCCCTGGTGGGGGTCTCCATTTTTTATTACACATTCGGATGCTCCAAAAGCATCACGCCTGATTAGTGGTTATAACGGAGAACGTAAGACTAGCGCGTATAGAAAAAATATGTTAAAACGAAAGTATAATAAGAATAAATTCGAATTAATATAATGACCTGTGTCTTTCTTGACAAATAGGATAAGTAGTTTTTTCCGATTACAGCACCATCTAAAATTAAAAAAAACAACTCGGAACAAAACGTGACGCTTGTATGGCATCTATATATATATATATATATATATATATATATATATATATATATATATATATATATATATATATATATATATATATATATATATATATATATATATATATATATATATATATATATATATATATATATATATATATATATATATATATATATATATATATATATATATCGTTGCGTATCGTCTCTTGTGTTTAGATTATTTTGGTGTGTTTGTATTTCGATACCTTCGCTGACTATTCTTTTATGTTTGTGTTCTTCTCTAGCAATTGTCCTCGTGTTGTCAAAGTCTATTGTGTGTCCAGTATTCCTTCCTTACATGTTGGGCTATTGAAGAAGTTCTTTCGTCTTTGGTTACAGCGTTGCGGTGTTCCTCTCTTCGTACCTGTATCCTTCTGTTTGTCTGGCCAATGTAGCTCTTGTCACAGTCCTTGCAGGGTATTTCATACACTCCTTGGTCCTCCAGTGGAATTTTTGTTATGGCTGATGGAATTACATTGGCAATTTTCTTGTCTGAATTGAAGATTGTTGCTATTTTGTTTTTCTTAAGGACTCTGCTTATTTTGTCTTCTTCTTTTTCTTGGGTTTTAGTGGGCCGTGGTCTTAGAGCTTTCTTTATATTGTGCTCGGAGAAGCCATTCTGTCTCAAGACCGCCTGTATAGCTTTTGTTTCTTCCTCTTTGTGGTCCTCGTCTGCCAGTGTTTCTGATCTTTCTGATTGTAATTGTGCCGGGTGGTGATGTGAATTGGCGTTCAGGTAACGGTTGGTGTGAGTCGGCTTCCTGTATACTGTTTGGCCTAGGTGTCCGGTTTCCTTTTTTATTATAGTAACGTCCAGGAACGGCAGTTGGCTGTTTTCTTCAATTTCCATTGTAAATTTGATCTTCGGATGAACTTCGTTTAGGTGTTGCAGGATTCTGTGTAGTTGTTCTATCCCGTGGTTCCAGATGATGAAAGTGTCGTCTATATATCGTAGCCATAGTTTTGGTTAGTTCAATATATATATATATATATATATATATATATATATATATATATATATATATATATATATATATATATATATATATATATATATATATATATATATATATATATATATATAATGATGACACTATATTCCGGGATATCATCCGTTCGTTCGTTGAACTCCGACTGGAATCCTGCAGACGTTTCGCCAAAATCTCACTTGGCATCTTCGATGCTCGCGCTCCGAAAACACTTCGAACACTGAGAGGTTATCGGCGGTGCGTGCGGTATTTATACTCTGCACCGGAGATGGTAACGGTGCTGCTTGTGCGTGGGGGGAGGTGGCTCCGCCCCCTGAATTGTCGCGTTGTTAATTTCGCCCGATCGTAGTTGCGAAGTCCCCGTTGGCTGCTGCGCATCGCTCTGCTGTTTGATTATCGTTCTCCACGTGTTGGATAAATGCAGAGCGTCGTCTCTCGTATTGAGGTGTCCGGACTTTTCTATTTCGATGGCCTCTCGTATAATCCTAGTCCTAAAATCAGGAATATTAGCTATTTGTTTGCAAGTGCCGAAATCAATTTTATGGCCTGTCTGATGTTGGTGCTGAAACAAAGCAGATGTTGTTTGTTTGTTTCTTATGGCTAAACGATGTTCCTCGAGCCTGGCTGAAATCCTTCTGTTGGTCTGTCCCACATACGTCAGGCTGCACGACCCGCACGCTACACTGTATACTCCTTGGTTTTCCAGAGTAATTTTTTGTTTTGGGTTCCTTAGTATAGCTCCGATGGTATGGTCAGGTTTGTATGCCGTTGATATGTCGTGTTTCCGTAATATTCGGCCGATTTTGTCAGTAACCCCCTTGATGTATGGCAGGACAGCGATCGATCTTCGTTGGGTCTCGTCCTGCACTCTCTGCTGCGGCTGTTGTTGTTTATTGATTGCCTTGCTGATGGTCCGC
This sequence comes from Cylas formicarius, assembly GCF_029955315.1. Lineage (NCBI taxonomy): Eukaryota > Metazoa > Arthropoda > Insecta > Coleoptera > Brentidae > Cylas > Cylas formicarius. The sequence goes on from NW_026844319.1 coordinate 27,512,945, forward strand.
CTTTGGTATCCGTTTTGTCGAAGACAGGTACTAATTTTCTTCAGTTCTTTATCTCTGTTCCTCTCGTTTGTGAGCCTGAAGGACCGAGCAATTAATGTATTTGCCACTGCCTGTATCTGTGATGGGTGGTGATGAGATTTAGCGTTCAGATATCTATTAGTGTGTGTTGGTTTTCTATAGACAGTGTGTTCCAAGTGCCCAGCTTCGGTCCTTGTGATGTGCACATTTAAAAAGGGCAGACTGTTATCCTCTTCAAGTTCTATTGTAAATTGAATCCTTGGGTGAATGGAATTCAGATGATCTAGGAATTTCAAAAGCTCCTCCTTGCCAAAAGGCCATACAACAAATACGTCATCAACGTATCTTGTCCATAGTTTTGGCTTCAGATTTGCCTTCTCTATTGCTTTCTTTTCGAAGTAAATCATGAAGAGGTTGGCAATCACAGGTGAGAGAGATGATCCCATTGCTGCTCCATCTATTTGTCGGTAAATTTTCCCGTTGTACATAAAGTAAGCGTTTTTCAGGCAATGTCTTGACAGATCCATTATGTATGGCGGAAGATCTTCGTTTTCTTCTATAAGTAAGAGTGCCTCTTCTACTGGAATACTCGGGTAGAGGGATTTGACATCGAAACTTGCCATAATGTCGTCCTTGTCCATCCTGAGAGAACCTAAAATCTGAGTGAAATGTTCTGAGTTTTTAACATATGAATCTGCCTTTTCCACTATAGGCAGAAGTGCACTGGCCAGATGTTTTTCCAGCTTGCATAATGGTGAGTTAAAGGCGCTTACGATTGGACGCAGGGGAACCCCGTCCTTATGGATCTTTGGGAGTCCGTAGAATTTTGGGCAACGACTCGATTTTTCCCTCGGAATAAGTTTCTTCTTTGTATCCTCGTTTATTGATGAATCGAGAATTTTGGACTTAGTTGTTTTTTCTAAATATGTCGTGGGATCTCTAGTGACTAGTTTGTATATTGGGTCGTTCAAAATATCCTCCAATTTTGCATTATAATCCGACGTATTCATGACGACAGTGGCATTTCCTTTGTCTTCTGGCATTATTAGAATGTTTTCGTTTTTGTTTAGATTCCTTAAGGCTTGCATTTCTTCTCTGCTTAAGTTTGGTTGCGGTGGTTTTGACTGTCTTAAGACTCTGGCGACATCTTGCCTAATCAACTCCGCATCTTGTTCGTCTACGGTGGAAAGACTTGCTTCGACGTTGGAAACGATCTCTTCGACGGGTACTCTTTTTGGAGCTATTGCATAGTTAAATCCTTTATTCAGTACGCTGACTTCTGTATCGGAAAGATGGTATGCTGAAATATTATGAACTGTACTGCTTCGGTTTGTATTTGGCACTTGTCCTGATTTTTTGGAATTTGACTGAAGGATTTCTAATTTCTTCCACAGTTTTTTTGACGTAATGTCCTTGTCTTTCGCAGTGCGCCATGATGTTAATAATTCTATGCGGTCCCACAGCAACTGATGGATCTTGTTGCTCAGTTTCAGGTGGAGTCTGAAAAGTTGTAGCTCAGTCTCACTAATTTCGTACCGGGTCCGCCTGATCTGGTCTTGGAGTAGGGCCTTGCTAGATTTGTCCAGGATAGCTTGTGTCTTTCTAGTGCGTGTGTGATAAGACAACCTTGTAAATGTTGGCAGCAAGTTCTGGTTGCGGCAGTTTTTAAGAAAATTCAAGTTGCACAGCGAAATAACCTTCCTTTGTCTTAGTTTTTCATAACACTTGGTGGCTGTAAAGGTCTCCTTCCCGTAAAGGTGTATGATATTCTCACGTATTGATTCACGGATGGAAAAATGTGATGACACTATATTCCGGGATATCATCCGTTCGCTCGTTGAACTCCGACTGGAATCCTGCATCCGACTGGAATCCTGCAAATCCTGCATCCGACTGGAATCCTGCGGATACCAAAGGCGCACCATCAGCAAGGCAATCAATAAACAACAACAGCCGCAGCAGAGAGTGCAGGACGAGACCCAACGAAGATCGATCGCTGTCCTGCCATACATCAAGGGGGTTACTGACAAAATCGGCCGAATATTACGGAAACACGACATATCAACGACATACAAACCTGACCATACCATCGGAGCTATACTAAGGAACCCAAAACAAAAAATTACTCTGGAAAACCAAGGAGCATACAGTGTAGCGTGCGGATCGTGCAGCCTGACGTATGTGGGACAGACCAACAGAAGGATTTCAGCCAGGCTCGAGGAACATCGTTTAGCCATAAGAAACAAACAAACAACATCTGCTTTGTTTCAGCACCAACATCAGACAGGCCATAAAATTGATTTCGGCACTTGCAAACAAATAGCTAATATTCCTGATTTTAGGACTAGGATTATACGAGAGGCCATCGAAATAGAAAAGTCCGGACACCTCAATACCAGAGACGACGCTCTGCATTTATCCAACACGTGGAGAACGATAATCAAACAGCAGAGCGATGCGCAGCAGCCAACGGGGACGTCGCAACTACGATCGGGCGAAATTAACAACGCGACAATTCAGGGGGCGGAGCCACCTCCCCCCACGCACAAGCAGCACCGTTACCATCTCCGGCGCAGAGTATAAATACCGCACGCACCGCCGATAACCTCCCAGTGTTTGAAGTGTTTTCGGAGCGCGAGCATTGAAGATGCCAAGTGAGATTTTGGCGAAACGTCTGCAGGATTCCAGTCGGGTGCAGGATTTGCAGGATTCCAGTCGGATGCAGGATTCCAGTCGGAGTTCAACGAGCGAACGGATGATATCCCGGAATATAGTGTCATCACATTTTTCCATCCGTGAATCAATACGTGAGAATATATATATATATATATATATATATATATATATATATATATATATATATATATATATATATATATATATATATATATATATATATATATATATATATATATATATATATATATATATATATATATATATATATATATATATATATATATATATATATATATATATATATATATATATATATATATATATATATATATATATATATATATATATATATATATATATATATATATATATATATATATATATATATATATATATATATATATATATATATATATATATATATATATATATATATATATATATATATATATATATAATTGGTATATATTTGTGGTTGATTTTCTTATAGAAGAGATCGATAGACTTCGGTGCCCGTGTTGGTTGTTTAAAAATAGATATACAGGCCAATCATTACCGATCTTACTTTTGATAACTTTGATGGTCAAACTGCTCCACTGCAATGTACCCTTATAAAAAATAAAAATTGATAAAATTAAATGTTAATTAAAATGTACAGGTTATATAATAATTCCAAAGTGTTAAAAAGTGTACGCGGTGGTTAAATCTATGATTAACTACTGTATCATTGTTGGAAGTGCATGAATTAAAATCATAGTTGAATAATATGTCCTTAAGTTGGTGCTAAAAAATAAGAAAAATTTTAATTTAAAAAAACGAAAAGCAAAGAGGCGTGCACAAAATAGCAAATGTATTATTCCAAATGTTAGACTAACTAAAAAATATTTCACATATCTGCTGAATTTAAGATGAAACCAATTTAAAAAATAAAAAATAAGGTCCGGAAGTGGCTAATAAATAATAAAATAACTTCATTCTCTGTTTAATATGAGTTGTATAACGCTGGCGTATGATCTACTTTTTTATTGTTACATTTATCTCATTTCGTTTGTATATTATAATTAATACCCTTTAATAGTTAATTAATGTTTAATTATACAGTCCATAATTTAGGGCACAGCCGTTTTTCTCCTGTACTGGAAATTATTAAATCACGTTGAAGTTTAAAAAATGTATTCAGTACATACAGATTCTTCGCTCCATAGTGCATAGAATTATTAAATTAGATTCTATTAAATATTGTTGGAAATAAAATCAAGAAATGAAAAAAAAATGGCATTATAATAGGTAAATATTATAAATTAATAAATAAATAAGGTTTTCGTGTAAGGTTGTCCTGTTGAGTTGGAAATATTAGAAATAAAACATTAATTATCCGATAAGGTGGCAGCGTAACAAAGAAATTATTGAAGCTGCGAATTTATTGGTATTAAAAGAAGCTTTTTATTTTAGTATCCAAATTTCCAAAATTTTATTATAATATATAATATATAATATTATTATTATAATTTCACATTGACGTCTATTTTTGTTTGCTTAATTATTTTACCGTGAGAAATAAGGCAATAAAATTATGTCCAAACTAACAAAGTCAATGTCGTGTGAATATTCCATCATTAGCGTTGAAAAGTTCTAGCGTTTTCGAATAATCGCGTAATTGCCCTCGAAGGCATTCTCTCCCTAGTGTGGAAAGGTTGCCCCTTGTTTAAGTGCGCCTTTTATATTTCCTCAGGCCTCAGAAAGCTTTAATTTCCACTTAACGGATAGGACAAAAAAATCCCGTAATAACTGCAAATCTACTTTGGGTTTTTACACGCGTTTTTTCCCCCACTTTCGCTCCGAAGGGCCCGAAACGCCATTATCCCCAGGAAACCCTTTAGCGCGGGACAGGGGGTGGGCAAGGAATCTCAGTTTAAGAGCTTTTTTTTTCTCGCGTTGGGGTGGAGCAATTTGGTTTTAGCCGCGGTTGAAGCCGTTTTTACGGCGAGAGTGCAGTCGGTCGCACCTGAAGAAAGTATCAAATTAATAAAAACTCTACTACTTTTAGGCTCAACCAAGTAACCTCGGAAGTGTGGCGTAAAATTTTCCGCGAAAATATCTAAGAGATTTATTACTGGTGTTGAAAAATTAATTTTTCTACTCCCGTCTGTAAAATACCTAATTACACACCGATCTAGTGTGCGGGAAGCTTCACTTTACCACGTCAGTTTCGTTTCCCACGGATCCGAGCCACTTCGGACATTTCCGGCATTTTACCGCAGGGGTTTGGCAGCAATGTTCTCGGAGATATTTCCCACGCCTTGAATTTTGACGTTTGTCAATTCTGACGGTCATGTCAGTGAATGTATTCGTGTTGTTTTGCAAAAACTAATACACAGAAACATGTTATGCAATATATCAGACAATTTAAATACTACGTGCTCTAAGCTACAATTAAAATCTAGTAGACTAGCCGGTAAGTGAAGTGACATTTATAATTTAAGTTTCCCATAGAAATTTTACATACTGTTCTACTGAACATTAGTGGTTTTCTTACTCAAACGGTCTTAAAAATTTAATCCTCTTAAAAACCCTATCTTTGAATGATTTTTCTACTTAATGAACAATTGCAAAAGTTACATAAACAACCTAACGTTTTAAAATTGTGTTTAATCCGTTGTTTATATGACATATACACAGTTAAAAAGAGACACTAGATCTGAATGACAAACAAATAGGTTTAATGGCAACTAGTAAATATTTTGTTTGCATGGTACGAAATTTAGTTATCCGATTAACTGTTATTATTTTTAGTTTGTTAAATTGTGTTTTTTTCGTGACGGTCTGAGAATAAGATGTCAGTCATTATGCAAGGTTAATGAAAATTTTAAAGCACCCTGTTATCAATTTTTCTTTATATACAAATTTTTTCTAACAAAAACAATAATTAATTCTGGCTATGGAACATTTCTCCAGGATTTGTATCAACTTACTAAGCACTAAAGCCATCCTCGATAAGATATATAATTATAGCTTATATGATACATCTACAGACAAGTACGGCATATTTTGTTTTAGGACATTATTTGTTTTTTATTTTCTTTACCATAGCACTTTTTTTAGTTTTTTATGACCTTCACTTCATTTGAAAGTTCTACGTAGGTTATTACCGAATAACTTATAAAAATATAAAAATTTAAAAATAGGAACAATAACACAATATTGTAATTATTGTACAGGCATTCCGAGAAAGGCTAGCAGGACGTTTTGGATTTAAACCGATATCCTTCAGTCTTCTTATTACTGTTTTGACACTTATGTCTCTTAATAAGCGACTTATTTCCTTGATGTGTTAACTATATAGTTTTTTGGGAAATATCTTTGCAAATATGTCTCGGATATGTTTTACCTCCTTGACTAACACTTTTTTTGAATTCTCCAGTCTTAATGTATCGTTTTACTATACGAGAGAGAGTCGATTGATGGATATGCAATATTGAGTCCAAATTCTTAACAGGAACCATCTTGTTACGTGGCATCTCACTCACCGAAAACTAAAAAACACTGGAAATATTATTTTTCTCACCAATAAATTAAAACATACACAAAGCCCTCTAGCGCAAGTGATCTAGAAATAAAAAAAACTCAAACATTTTTAAAGGATAAAAATTAAATAAAAGCAGTAACAACAATTATTTATTTTTATTTTGTTCACTAAATTTATTCGGTTTTTCGATTGTTTATATTAATTAGCCTTTGAAAGCGCCATTTTATTCCCGTTGTTACAAGCGGCGTCGATAAAAAATATTTATTATTATTATAAATTACCGCGTTATTTATTATAAAATAAGGAGCGGTACATTTTCACTCAACCAACTCGGCCATTTCGAAATAATATTTAATTCATTTTTCAATTTCAATTAATGCTAGTTAGAATTATCAATTTCCATCACTTTAGACATTTAATGTGTCATTAAAATAATTAAATGCAAAGGGGATCGTATTTTGCAAAATAAATAATTTAAATTTTACAAATAAATAATGCACTTACCGTCAAAACAATCACGTCGGAAATAATTTTATAAACTTTTAACATAACATTTGTTGGATTCGACCAACACAATTTTTTTAGTGAGTCCTAAAATGTTTAAGGTGGTTTCCAAACGCGATATTCGATGGTGTTTGCCCAAGTGGTTCCTGTATCTTTTTTGCTTCCTTTTGTACAATTCTACAAGATGATTTAGGGTCAATTAGTGTTTCCTTGTAGAATTTAGGGGCCAAAAATAAATATATTTGGCCGATCTAAATTACGTGCTCATCATTGGTAAATTTCTATATATATATATATATATATATATATATATATATATATATATATATATATATATATATATATATATATATATATATATATATATATATATATATACTGCCGCGCGCAGAGCTTGTATAGTACACCTTTCTGCCGCTAGGTTGAGGATAGTACAACTTATTGCGAGTTCAACGCCACCTTCGTTTTAAATTTAACTGGTTTTGTTCAGTTGCAGTGCAATTTTTTGTGAACGCTGTTTTTTTTTGTTATTTCGTTTTTTTCGATGGCAAGTTTAAAAGAACAACGTGCAGCTTTGAAATTTTGTTTTCTGCTCGGTAAAAGTGCTGCTGAAACTGTTTCAATGTTAAAAACAGCATATAAAGACGACGCGATGGGAAAAACTCAAGTGTACCAGTGGTTTGTTCGCTTCAAAAATGGCGACACGAGTCAATTGATGACCGTCCTCGTTCTGGACGTCCATCAACTGCTCGAATCGACGGAAATATTGAAAAGATTCGAGAGTTTGTGCTCACAGACCGTCGACAGACAATTGAACAATTATTAAAGATTAGTGGGTTGTCTTGGAGCACGGTTCAGCGAATTTTAACCGAAGATTTGGGAATGAAAAGAGTTGCTGCCAAGTTTGTTCCTAGTGTTCTGACTGACATGCAAAAAGAACATCGAGTTGAAACATGACGTGCTTTGAATCAACGGATCAAGCGGATCCAGATTTTCTTTCAAAGATCATTACTGGTGACGAGTCTTGGTGCTATGGTTACGATCCAGAAACGAAGCAACAGTCCAGCCAATGGAAGACGTCACTGTCTTCCCGTCCAAAAAAATGTCGTCAGGTCAAATCAAACATCAAAACGATGCTGATTTGCTTTTTCGACATCAACGGCGTAGTTCATGCAGAGTTCGTTCCACCAGGTGAGACCGTTAATCAAGCTTTTTATCTGGAAGTTTTAAGAAGATTGCGCAACAGTATTCGACAAAAAAGACCCGATTTGTGGAGGACAGGCGACTGGTTCTTTCACCACGATAATGCACCTACACACAGCCATTTCTGCTAAGCAGTTTTTGGCTAAAAATGGCATGCTTTCTCTGCCCCATGCACCTTACTCGCCTGATCTCTCTCCGTGTGACTTCTTCTTATTTCCACGTATGAAAAGGGACATGAAAGGACAGCGATTTGATAACATTGAAGAGGTCAAAAAAAAATGAGGGATGAGCTGTCGGCTATAGCCAAAGATGAATATAAAAAATGTTTCGAACAGTGGAAGCACCGCTGGGACAAATGTATTAGTTGTAATGGAGAGTATTTTGAAGGGGATTTTCAAAACAATATATAGTTTATAAAAAATGATTCCTGTTTTTTCTTGGGAACCCCCTCGTGTGTATACTTGTAACCCATTTAAAAGGATTACAAGTATACATTCCTCGGAATTCGGATATTTTAGACCGAATAGCCTACAAAGTGTACTTTATTGACGACTATAATCATAAATACGTGAATAAAAATATAAGCCGGTCCTGCGTCCGTTTATTGCGACGGGAGAGGCCGCCTGATGACGAATCGATATTCGGTCGAATGGCGAGTATATAACGATTTTCAATCAATTAGTACTGAGGAAAAATAATCCGAAATTAACTAGAACCCTAATTTTAACAACTTACAAGATGTAATTTTATAATCCCATAAATACCCAATAAACTTTTTGTCACGTTATCGATGACGCGATTTTGGAACCGCCGATTCGATTGAAATTTAAATTTCCCGCTCGCGATTCGGTTGGTGGCACTGCTGGAAAAAACGGGAAGTTGCTAAATAGATTTCTGAATATCCTTGATCGCGTTTGAGCGATTACGAGTTTTTGGGTTGGGTAAATTTTGTGTTACTTTAAGTTTAAAATTTCATACTTGCCGAGTTTGAAGTCGAAAATTGTTTTCTTTTAAAACAGCTTGTAGTGTAGTGTGCAAGAAATATTCGCTGAGATGGTCATACTTAAGATGTTTTTGCTTTGAAATTGTGGGATCAGGTACTGTCATTCCTAAACTCTGGATATTTTTTTTTTACACATAAACCGAACGTACATAGAATTAGGGGTGGTACAACAAGAAAGGAGAAATGGACAAACAGGAGACTTATTATTAATATTGAATGTGTTTTTATATTTTTATTGAAAAATGAGCAAATAAAATCAAGATTTGAAACATTATAATGTAAGTTGCACATGTTTACCTGTTTATAATGTAAAATCTTTTTATTAAAGCAAAATATGTATATGGCGGCCACGCTGTACCGCCACTGAAACTTTTTAACAATTTTTTTTCTTAGCGGGTAGCGATGATGTCACTAATAATTCTACCTATGCCTCTAACCTACAATTGTCCGACGGCAACTTACCGTATAAACAGTCTTATAATATACGCCGTGATATAACAAGCAATTTATAACAAATCTTGTCGCGTTGTAGCTGCTAAATGTTTCGCGGTTTATTCCTACATAAATTATATTATCATATCATTTTAGTAACACGCTGCAAGTTTAATCCGAAAAAATAAAATACAAAAAATATGGAGCAAACTTTCTTATGAGTAGTATTGGTTAGGATGTAGATAGATACCACAGACAAATTTGCATCTTCAATATACATCTTTCTCTTCAAATCACTCATGGCAACACCTGCTCAGTTTAATCAAAAACCTATTATGACGTTTTCACTTCATGAAAGATTCATTATATCTGAAAACTAGCAAGCTACTGATGGCGTTTATTTTTATTTTTAATGAGTTAACTGGAGTTAACCAAAAGATACATATTTAATTTGAAGTTTTCAAAAGTTTGCTGCCTTTCGATTGGAATTCCCCAAACGTTTCAGCAAGACCTCGCTTTGAAATCGATTTAAATTGGCTGATTAGATTTGTCCAAGTGAAATTTTGACGAAACGTCTGAATGATTCCAATCGGAATTCAACAAACGGATGGATGATATTCCCGCTATGTTAAAATATAAGATCTTATTGAACTTAAGTTGTTATTTTTTATTAATACGGCTAGGGTATAAAATATAGATATAAATAAAATATAAAAAGTTCAACTAGGACTTATTATTAAGAATCGAAAATTACAAAATTTTTTAAACGTAATTTTGAATTAAATTTCAAACAATATTTTTAACAAAACTAATTAATTTAAATTGCTTTATTGTCTAAAAGGAACAATATATAATTAGAAGATAAGACAGACAGAAGACAGTTGCGTAAGTATCTCGTCTTTCGAAATTTTGAAATTTCGAAGCATAAACAGACGACGATCCCCTTCAACGATGTAGAGTTGTAAAAGAGAACGCCCGGGGTCGGAAATAAAGACAATCAAATGCCGCGGGGTAAAACGGGGGGACCAATAACAGAGGCATTATCGTGTTTACAATCGCCCGCCGTGACGTGACAACTCCGGCTTCGAGCCCGGAGGGGGTCGAGCTCCCGTATAGGACGTTGTTTTGACGGGACGGCCCGTGAAAATATACTGTCGAAATATTAATATTCCGAAAATATTTATATTCCTACTATTATGCGTGAGAGACAAGTAAGTGCTGACGATAACACACATGTGACGCGAGCCGCGAGTGTACGATGGGGTACCCAAAAAAAAAAAAAACGGAATCATTTTTTATCCCAACGGTGCTTCCACTGTTCGAAACATTTTTTATATTCATCTTTGGCTATAGCCGACAGCTCATCCCTCGTTTTTTTCTTGACCTCTTCAGTGTTGTCAAATCGCTGTTCTTTCATGTCCCTTTTCATACGTGGAAATAATAAGAAGTCACACGGAGCGAGATCAGGCGAGTAAGGTGCATGGGGCAGAGGAACCATGCCATTTTTAGCCAAAAACTGCTTAACAGAACAGTGTGTGCAGGTGCATTATCGTGGCGAAACAACCAGTCCCCTGTCCGCCACAAATCGAGTCTTTTTTGTCGAATACTGTTGCGCAATCTTCTTAAAACATCCAGATAGAGCTCGATTAACGGTCTCACCTGGTAGAACGAACTCTGCATGAACCACGCCGTTGATGTCGAAAAAGCAAATCAGCATCGTTTTGATGTTTGATTTGACCTGACGACATTTTTTTGGACGGGGAGACAGTGACGTCTTCCATTGGCTGGACTGTTGCTTCGTTTCTGGATCGTAACCATAGCACCATGACTAGTAATCTTTGAAAGAAAATCTGGATCCGTTTCAAGCTGTTGATTCAAAGCAAGACATGTTTCAACTCGATGTTCTTTTTGCATGTCAGTCAGAACACGAGGAACAAACTTGGCAGCAACTCTTTTCATTCCCAAATCTTCGGTTACAATTCGCTGAACCGTGCTCCAAGACAACCCACTAATCGTTAATAATTGTTCAATTGTCTGTCGACGGTCTGTGAGCACAAACTCTCGAATCTTTTCAATATTTTCGTCGATTCGAGCAGTTGATGTACGTCCAGAACGAGGTCGGTCATCAATTGACTCGTCATCGCATCGTCTTTATAAGCTGTTTTTAACAATGAAACAGTTTCAGCAGCACTTTTACCGAGCAGAAAACAAAATTTCACAGCTGCACGTTGTTCTTTTAAACTTGCCATCGAAAAAAACGAAATAACAAAAAAACAGCGTTAACAAAAAATGGCACTGCAAGTGAACAAAACAAGTTAAATTTAAAACGAAGCTGGCGTTGAACTGGCAATAAGTTGAACTATCAACAACCTAGCGGCAGAAAGGTGTACTATACAAGCTTTGCGCGCGGCGATTCAATTCCGGTTTTTTATGGATACCCCCTCGTATACATAAAAAATATTTTTACAAATTATTAAATATGAAATAGTAACGGCTTAATACGCGACCGAAATGCCATCGGAGTAATTTGAGTATTTTCAGGTTTTTATTTTTTTTTCTTTGTACCAGGCACCAACGCCTAACTACTTTTCGAAAAATCGATAAAATCGATTCTTTTGGAAAGTATTCTCGCTCCTTACTAAACTCGAGACCTCGTTAACTGCGGTCCCTATAGGACCACCATTGGTACAGAACTAATCAGCATAGAAAAAAAAATTTCGTTCCGATCTCCGTTCACTGTTTTTGACTTTTACATCGATAACTTCCGAACGGTTTGATATAGACGGTCCAAATTTTGCTCCTTTTAAAACGTCCACGAGTTGCACAAAAATGGCGGCGATCGATTTCCGCCTGCCATCTTTTTTTTTTTCAATTTTCGGCTCATTTTTCAACATGACTGTGAAACACGATAATTGTCCGAAATTTCGACTTCATATTTGGCAAAAAAGTGGTGTTTGGTCCCAGAACGGAACGTATTGAAAATGGGGGGGGGGGGGGGGGAATTGGGAAGTATTTTTAAAAATTTAAAAACAAAAAATGGTTATCAAAAAATCCGCAAGACCCGATGTTATAGACTTTTAATCCTGACAATTTTTAAAAATGTACAGGGTGTGGCCACGATTCGCAAAAAACTGAAAATGTTGTTCCTCTTTAAAAAAAAAATACCTTAATTAGAAGACTGCGATTCAGAAGTCAATTTGTTTTGCACCAAAATATAGGCCAAGGCTTTTGTATTTAAGGTTTTTACCTATTGTACAGGGTGTTCACGATATACCGTGCAATATTATAAAACGTAACAGGTGCCCTAAATTTCCGTCTACCGATTTCAAATTTGGCAATGAAGTAGAAGTCCAGAGCCGTATTTAATTCATTAAAGTTGGACGCGATCAAATGCCGGAAAGTATTTGTTTTTTATTTTCAATTTTTTTTTTCAGTTATTTTGGTTTCCAGAAAAAAAAATTCTGCAAAACTGTTATTCCGATCGGCATAATTCTTTAACCATCAGACGCGGAACAGTATTATAACTTTTATTTCAGGCATTTTTTCGATTATATAAAGGGTTTTTCAATTATGGACAAAAATATAAAAGATCCTTAGGATTGTCCTTTTCTAAAGTAGCCTTAGCCTTAAATCAAAATTCGTAAAAAAATAGCTAATTGGTCCAATCACATACGCTGTCACATGTCACATGGTTTCAGAAAACAAGTATTTTCGCGAAAACCATTCACTGTATTGAAAAAATTCTTATACCAGGAAACGTGGGAAATCCAGGTTTCCTTATTGTTCAATTACTTACTAAAATTATTTATTCTTTTATTATCAAACAATATTTTCGTTAATTTCTTTTATATTGTAAAATTGATAATACCTAATTTTTTATCTTCCAAAAAGTGCGAATATATTGGTTTTTGTGGGTAAATTATTGGCGATAAATGAAAAACTGTTAGACATGGGATAATTTCATTTGAACAGTATCGTAAACTGTGTCGGGAGAGAGTTGCAGTTCGTCTATAATACAGGGTATGCGAGATATTTGAAAAAATATAATTTTAAATCGCAATTACCAGTACAAATTTTAATATTTACCAAAGTTTGCCGTAACTTTGAAGTTCGATGAAAAGTGAAAGACATAGGGCACGTCCACGATTAAATTACATCGATTTTGCGAAAGTTCCATAGTGGTCAGCAGGAGTACTATAGAAAAGCAATGCGATGATTTTTCGAAAGCAATCTTGTTATGTTAAGAGTTTCGTCGAATAAGCGAAGGTGAAAAGGGACAGTGTCAGTTTTCCTATTGAGCGGTTAGATCAAACAATTCGAGATGACATGTGGTGAGCGGATGTTCTGTCCACCTTTACCACGGATGTTAAAGTGTTTGTGGCGTCATGACATGGCTCTCAATACGAAGAATGACCGAGACGCACTTAATTTGTGTAAAATGAATGATGCCGAGGTACAAAATTCGCAGCTATTAATGGCGGTTCTTACCTTTCTATTGTTCATTTATTTACATTGCGAAATGTAACAATATTTTAGTTAAATTCTTTTAACGTTGCATTCGATTGCTTTCAGGGTTTCTTTAGCTAGTTGTGTTATAATCTATTGGTTTTCTACATTATCGGCGACGTTCATTATATCTTGGACAATTTTATCATCAAGCCAAATCGCTTTCGGATTCATTACCTGACTCCACTTTTTCTGAATTTGAGAATCCAGCGTGAGCAAAGCAACCACGTTCAATATCTTTAATGAACTTTAAAAATTGGATCTTTTTTTCTTTTTCATGGCTGAAATAACACCTTCTTCTGAATGTTGGAGAATAGCCGTGGTATTGGCTGAAAGAAACACTAGCTTTATTGCAATTGCAATTAAACAGTACAAGCAGAATCTTTCGGTTTTGCGGAGTAACTTTAAATTCCCATGTTCTTAAAAGAGCGCGCATTTTTTGCCTTACAAATAGCGATCAATTTTAACGTTTCTGTCGCTGTAATATTTGCTGCTACAACAAACAAAATCGATCACGAATATACCAAGACTAAATAAAATTGGTACTATACTTGATCGATGCGTCATACGCACAGTGCTAATAAGTGCTGAAGAATTAGAAAGAATGCGGAAAACCCGGAAGATCGGTAAGGTTTCCGATTCTTCTTGTTTTTAGTTATTATCGGGAGACAATTCGTAGTAGTTAAAAGGTATTGATATACTATTTATTAATTTTATTGTATCATAGAAATGGTCAAATGCAGTCAAAAGAGTGGTCAACACGAAAAGTTTATTCTCAAACGACTAATAAATATTTAAAAGGTCAAAAATAAAATCAAATACAATTTGCTTGAAAAAAAAAGTGCAACTATCGCATAAAAATTCACTTAGTCGATATCGAGCTCAAGGGTTGCAACAAAAATGTTATCGATCGTGCTATACGCTTCAGCAAAACGCGAGTAAATGAAAAGTTAAAATTAAAAGAAAAAGGGACGTAAACCGGCTTTCCGTCGAGATTTTTTCCTTTCGTCGAAAATTGCTTTTTTTTCGTTCTACCCAATTAACATTATCGGAAAGGGGACGAACGATAGGATCTCCCCATCCGCGACGATTCCCCATTTTTTTATTCGATTCTCCTCCGAGCGTGCGGAAACGTTTTATCGAATCGAAATTTTATTAATTATTATTTGCTTATGTGATGTTTCAAATCGTGCGAGAATTTTTGTCCTCGCCACTAACGGTGTCTTCACTTTGGGTCGTTTTTTTATGTCACGGGGTGGAATTTTAGAGATAAAGGGTTTTAAAACAGTCTATAATAAATTCAAAAAATGTTATGCCGCATTAGATCAGAGTTCTTCAATTCCGTAACAATTAAAAAAAATAAAACAAAACTAGCCCACAAAGTCGTATTTAAAATCGGCCGGGTTATACGCTGCAGGGGTTATGTGCACACCATTTTGTGGGCGATACTGTGTTACTAAATGTGATTTATTCTCTATATCTAATTTGACATATTTTTTAGAATTTACAAATTAACTTAGACCCTTAAATGGTACTTTACAAAATGAAATGCTGATTATTTTTTAATAAAAAAAAAGATCGCTTAAAATACATATTTTCCAAAGAATTTATTCACTCTGCCAGGCGTATTTTAATGACTAATGTTTCTGAGTTAGAAACAAATTTCATAAAACAGTATTTTGAAATTTCGATTAACTTAAATCATTTTTCATAAAGTTTTTGCCAATGTATCTTAGTAGTCCAGTCAGAAACCGATTTGGTATTACGAACCCAACAGTTGTGCGACTCTGTAAGTCGAAGTTATTTGAAGCCGTGATATTTGATTGTTGGTTGTTGACACGATTCTGTCCACTATATAATAAGATACCTTAGTGAAACCATATGGCTTCTATGGCTTCATTCGCCGCACTACTTGCCTTAAATCCCTACAATTATGCTAATTTTCCATGTTATTAGCTGAAACGCGAAAGTAAAGGACAAACTAGACACATTTTATTAAGGTATATAAAACTGTTAGCAATCCACAAGAGAAATCACGACTATTTCGGAGACAAAAGGACACAAAATAAAAAAGCAAAGGTATTTTTCTTGATGTTCGCAATCGTTCAGGCACACAGTTTTGTTGCGTCTGCTGGTCGACATATTGCATTCCCCAGTGGCAAGACGACGCCGTTTCAAATTTAGTTCTTTTCTGATTGGAAATATTTAGGCAATAATAATATTGTTTTATATGTAATTAATAACGCATACACTTTCACTTCGAAGTAAAAGTATGGCAGTAAAAAATGTAAATGTAGATTTGTAATCCCGTCTCTGATAACATTTACAATCCAATTCAAACATATTTTCTATTTGGCTTATATGGTTGTTTCAGTTTTTGTGTTCTCTTTAATTATTGGAAAGCCAATACCTTTTTCAGCACACTATAGTTTATTATGCAACAAGTGCGGCAAACGGCATTTGACTCACGAGTTTATTTGAAACGTGCGGAGCGCAGCGGAACGAGTTTTTAATAAACGAGTGAGTTATAAAGTTTACCGAACGTGTTGTATATTATACTTTTTCTATGACCTTTAGTTTTTGGGTACATTTTCGCAAAACACGAATACATTCACTGACATGACCGTTATAATTGACAAACGTCAAAATTCAAAGCGTGGGAAACATCTCCGAAAACACCCGATTGCTCCCAAATCCGTGCGGTAAAATCCCGGAAATGTCCGAAGTGGCTCGGATTCATGGGAAACGAAACTGACGTGGTAAAGTGACGCTTTCCGCACGCTAGATCGGTGGGTAATTAGGTATTTTACAGACGGGAGTGGAAAAATACATTCACTAACATGACCGTCAGAATTGACAAACGTCAATATTCAAACCGTGCGGTAAAAATATATAATTTATTTATTTATTATTTTTTATTTATTATTTTTTATTTATTTATCTATTTATTTATTTATTATTTATTATTTATTATTTGAGGATGCCGTATCAGGAGTGTATAAATTTTTTTCTACGCCCGTGCCTTAAAGACGGACTTTTAAGGTATAAAAGTTAAATAAACAAAAGCAAATGAATACTAATAGATGATACTAAATATATAGAAATTATCAATAATTACTTAAATAAGTACGTTACCGTTTCACTCTCAGAGTCGTCATTAAGATCAATATTTTTTAAAACATAAATTTGATGCGTTCTCTTTTACTTAAAGGTGCTTTTGTCTGACAACTTTTACTGGAATCAATCCATTCTTTATATTGCATCTTGTGCATTGAACCAAGTTTCATCTAGCTAAGTGATACCTCTGTTTTTGGTTCCATACTGTTTAATTTGCTGACGGTAACTAATTCTCCGGGAACATCATTTCAGTGATTCCATTACCACTTGTTTTTTGACTCTTTTGTGGTATTTAAATCTATTTTTTTAAATAACTCTATAGACGGTTTAATCTTGTAGCTTGTTCATTATTGTCCAGACGGTGAGATTGAAAATTACTACGTTCATTATTTATTCAATAATTCACTGTAAACAACATCCAATCCAGGCAATTTCTCACAATTTGTTTCGCATCTAATGACAAGTAATTTTGACTCGACATAATGGAAAAGTTAGTAAGAACAACAAGCTTTTTCGAGACACATAACAGTCCCTGATATCAGCCGACATCTACCTGACTCGCTCCAGTCTCTTGGCCCTTTCCTATAAATAAATCGTTGGTTGTTAGGTCATAATTACTTTTTGTTAAGACCCTCAAAAGCCAGGAAGATATATTTTGAAACACACCATACTTATTTCAGAAACGGCAAATATCTTCAAATATACTATACGCGATTTAAATTGTCATTGCTATTATTGCCATTAACGACACCATTATCGCGGTTGATAGTTATAAGCTCGAGCACCGGGTGGCATTATCTATATGGAACGACAATGAAATTAAGTTGACAGTTGGCGATGTTTAGATACCACAGCGTTCGAACTTTATGTTTGTTGTTTACCTGACGAAACCGTTCGACATTTCATTCGAAATTTGTCGATTTCCGGTGTACTCCGTCCCTCCACCCCCGCATCCCGCCGCCAACCTGTAATTACTTTGGGTTATTATCTTGCCGTGTCAGGCGGATTATTCCAATATTCGGCGAAACACAATATCGTGTAATTAACGCGGTTATTCCGAGCATGTTAACAGTAATTATATATCATACAATTGATGCGAATATTTGGTGATGGATACAATTAATCGTTTACGCGGGTTACAAACATCAGTCGGTCGAACCGCAGCACAGTCTTCCCCCACTCCGATTGATTTGATTATAATTAGGGGTATCCCGTGCGCATGTAGGTGTATAACAATGTCCATTTTCTACTCAGTTGGTCATTATGCATTTAAAAAAAGAAACGGTGAACTAAAACTAACAAAGTGGTTTGAGGTGATAAATTTACCAAGGAAGGCAGTAAAATAACTGAAATATGTCGGTTATTTTTTGTGTATAGTGTGTGCGAGTCTTCAATTTAAATTTAAGTTAAAAGTGATTTAAAATTGAACGAACTCTCAGATATATCTTAGGCTACATATGACTTTTTTATGTATTTCTTTTTAGATTATTATGAAAACACATTATATTCTGTACAATTCGGTAAATAACTCTCATATAGCTTAAAAGATAAAAATGTTACAAGGGACTTGAATAGTTATTACTTGAATAGTTATTTCTACATGCGCTCTTAAATTATACATTTTCAAAAAGCGTATTCTGTAATTGTTAATACTCAAAAATTCTATTTTATAATTGTCCATAAATTATTCAGGGGTAGAGATAAATAGCAAAAATAACCTACATAATGATGATGAAAATTGTCTCAATAATTGCAAAAATGAAAACTACACAAGGCTCCGGGTTAATTTTTACTACGACCATTGTTGATTCCACAAAATTAAAAGGTAATTTTTTTTCACTTAATCGAATTACGAAAGATAGTGTCATCAGGGTTACCAAGTCTTCTCTCGGCACTTCAAAAAAGATTGTCGCTTCTAACAAAGTCACTGATTTCTTATTTTCAATAAAGAAAAAACTAAAAAATTGTCAATATCAGCTACATTACCTTAGGCGGTGCTTCTTATATTGTTGTTGGTGATAATAATATTAAACTGTGTGATTATTGGATAGGTTGTTGCTGAGTATATGCACATGGGAACCTAGTGCCGACGTCTTCAAGTGATAATATTATTTTGTTTGTCCCCCAAACTAATAACGATGAAGGATTTTTTCTCCTAATCCTAATTAATTTTAATTTGTTGATGTGAGTGGCAATCTGCAAACAAAACTGTCATAAGAGTGTACTTACAAGAAATATGCACTTAATGTGTTTTGCCACCGGTTGTATCTTGTATCTTGTATCTTGGCAGAAAAGTATATTTCGTTCATTGGGGGGGGGGGGGGGGGTTCGTGGGCTCTTGTGTTGGATAACATTTAAAAAAATGCCTTTTCTATCCGAACATTCCTCGAAACCTAGTTTCAAAAGTAAATCTTTGCATGTGAAAATTAATGTTGCCTAGTGATCACATCGAAATAAAATGAAGGAATTCAACTTTCAAGAAATTGCAATTTTTACGGCCGTTCTTGTCAACAGGGTCTAACTGTAGAAGAAATAAGTTAAGTTAGTAAAATAAGTTAGGGCAGTCCTTTGGCTAGACTACTAACCAACAAAAACTAAACTCCATCTCGAAAGTCTACCTAAAATGTATTCTACCGAGTCTTGTTTGAGAACGTGTCAGTCAGTAATTATTAATGATAATTTGTCTACAAAAATGGAGAAAAAGAACATAGAACATTTTGTAGCAGCAATTATTATATTGCAATTTAGTTTCAATTTTCTTAGACCTTGTGCATATATTTATTTTCACTTTCTGAGCTTTTTCTGGTTTAGAAATTTTCCCTCCCCAAAATATTGTTTGCCTTTGTTCATACTACTCCACAACGAAACATGCCTAATTTATCTCTCTCATAGCTTGTATAATTGAAACAAAAATACCTTAAAAGAATGAAGGTTTCGAAAAATTAAAAAATCCCTACCGAACAACCAAGCATTAAATTAGCAATATTGTGAATGCTAGCAAGGGAATGCTTAAAATGGTTAAAGTGCAAGAAGCTTCGATATCCTTCAGCTAGTTCCAAAAATATTGTTGTTTCCCTACTCATTTCCATTTTAACTGCAGATTTGTGGGAATGGCCGCTAATGTCTACGCCCAGGTCCCCTTTTCTTCATCTGTCGTTCTTGCTGAAAATATTCTCTATGCCTGTTGTGCACGGAGTAGACCATTTTCTGTTCAAAGTTTAAGCGAAGAATCAGCAGCTAATCCTAAAAATCCAACAAGACATCTGCCTTTAAAACTTCATATTAGCTGACAAAGTGTGAAATCTTCTCCGAGGTGACCAGCGTTCACCGACAGCAATAGAGAGGATTAAAGCGAGAACACGCCTCGAAAGAGTGCAACAAGCAGTTTTACTTCGGACGAAATTAATCAAATCGAGGGGTGCCCGCCGTGCAGCAATCTCGAAGTCCCGTCGACCGTGGCGTGCCCTTATCAACCCTTCAACGTATCCCCCGGCGACGAGGGGGACTCGAACAAACGACGACAATTCTCCCCAATTCCCCAAAGTCCAGCCCCGGACCTACACATTCCATTTTCGACGGCGACCCCCGATCCCCTCCGCTCTTCCCATGACTCAACCCGCGTTTTCCCGCGAGTATCGCAGAAAAGAAAAACGCGATTTTCCAAAGTTTTATGTGATTTCGTGCGCCTTCGATGGAGTGAATGTTGAGTGGAAGTACTTGGAGGAGCGGAATTGAATAAGGAGTCGGTCGGAAGTCGTCGTGGCCCCTTGAGAAAACTCACCGGGCTCAGAGCCTCCCTTCCCCGGGTCGTAGATTCTCCGTCCGTTTTTTTTCAAAATATTTGTCAGGTGAAGGGTGTGGGAAAAGGTTATTTATTTTAATTTACATGCTTTAAAAAAAGGTAGACGAAAAATGCGCGGTGCGTTTTAAGAGCACATTACGAGATATGAATGGTGAATATAGTGTCCATAGATAAAAGTCTATACGTTAGTTTAACAACACCGGCTGACCTTTTATGCATCGTGACGTCACAAGCAGTTTCCACGTGATTTCATATAGGAAAACGGTAAGTTGATAATTTTTGATATAAATGTTTTTTTTTTTTTCAAAGAAAATAATTATTTAATTAATTATTTAAGTGAAGCCCTGCGCTAAAATACGCGTTAAATATATTACCAAATAGTAAGAAGGTTTGATAAAAATTATATGAAAATTACTTATTTTGCGAATTCCGAATCTGCGTCAATATATAGCGCGTTCCATTTTAAAAAAGAAGGATATTTGGATTGAATAAAGTTGAATTAAGGTTAGAATGGCCACGGATAGAAAGGTATGTCCGCGTTTATCTAGAATTATAGTGGTACAATCGTAGATGCAGAAGTAGTTTTCTGGTAGTTATTTGCACTGTATTATTAGATGCACACTGAACATTATCTTATCCTTCCAAACGAAGTATACAGTATGTTCCATTTGCGGCGTATTTTCCTTATTAATAATACTAGAGTGTTGGAAGTTTCATTATCTATTAACAGAAATATCATAGCTATCTTGGACTTTTAGATACAGGGCGATTTTGAAAAATTTCCATTTTTAGAATGCTTTGTATCTTGGTTATAGGTTAACCTAACGAAAAGGTCAAGGCTGGAATGGATAGGATAGCTTACGTAGAAACCAGTGACGTAGTCAATTTTCTTCAGACACTGAAAAATGTTGACGATCTTTTCAAATATTTTTCATACGTATTTTTAATATACTTTTTGCGGTTAAACAATTGTGATTTTAATTTCTGTCTTTTCTTTTGGGGTCAAACAATCGTGATTTTAATTTCGGTCTTCTTTTCTTTTTGCTATAGTTCATGATAACCCAAAATATGTGAAAAATTGGATATACTGGGTGCATAATCAATGTGCGTTTTATATTCCGCGCAGAAGTTTATTTTGACAGGTTTGTATTTTAAAAATCCTACACAAAATTAAAATAAAATTAAAATAATAAGTACGTCATAGAGATTTTATATTATGTATTATATATTTTTCACAAAGCTAATAACAAGCCTAATAAAATTATTGAAAGACATACGATATATATTTTTTTATTTTATGTGTTTTTTATATTCAGATAATTTTTCACCTTTTTGATAAATTTAAAGATAACTGGGCTACAAAGAATGTTTAAAAATATAAATCTTTACAATGGGTATTCAGATAAGATATACTTCGTTTATTTTATTCGGTTTTTATTTTATTTTATTTTATTCTACACAATAGGACAACGTGTTTGCATTGTTAAAATGGATTTTCAAAATCGATCTTCCCTGAGAGCCAGATTTATTCCAATTGGTGAATACTTTGGGGTATTTAATCGTCCCTTAGAAGTATATCCAAACAAATTTCCATGAATGTCCTGCTCGTTCGGCGGTTCGTGAAACTGTGACTGAAAATCAGCAAATATCTGTTAAAAGGCGCGTATAACATTTGGTTATTAGCCGAACTTCAACATGGTCAATTTTTGAAAAAGATTTAGGCTCACATTCCTACAAAATTCAACTAACACAGCCTAGGCACCCCATTATGTTAAAAGAAGTTAAATGACAATATTTTTTGCAATTTTCAGTGACGAGGCTCATTTTCGCTTACACTGTTACGTCAATAAGCAAAATTGTCCACATCTGCGGCAACGAAAATCCTAGACAAATTCACTAAACCCCAATGCATGCACAAGGTGGGATGAAATAATGGACATGTCATAAAGCAGGTTAATTAGTAAATTTATTGGGTACGCAGTTTGGAGAGAGGCTTATCTCCTGGAATAGGGACGCAAGGCCACCAAGGTCATGCGACTTGTCGCCGCTAGATTATTTTTGCGAGGTTTTGTGTAAAGCAAAGCCTACGAAAACAATCCGCAAACTATTCAACAATTGAAAGAAGAAATTAAGCGAATAATTCGTGGCATATCTCAAGAAATTTGTTCGGTAGTAATGAAAAACTTCAACAAAAGAATTGTGTGCTGCCATAGAAGATATCTCTTATTGAAAATCTTTATTTTCTCTACAAATAGAGTCCAACTTAACCTCAAATCGTACATACGGGGTCAAGATTACCATATCTCGCACTATACATTATAATATATTTAAATTTTTCCTGTTTCGATGTCGCAAGGACTCAGAAATTGACGGACGCTGCGGATGGAAACCAAAA
Organism: Cylas formicarius; assembly: GCF_029955315.1. Lineage (NCBI taxonomy): Eukaryota > Metazoa > Arthropoda > Insecta > Coleoptera > Brentidae > Cylas > Cylas formicarius. The sequence continues at coordinate 27,536,130 of NW_026844319.1, forward strand.
CTAACTTAGGAGGGCAGCCGTAAGCGTCTTACCCGTATATATATTCCTTTGATGTACGACGAGAACCCGGAAAAGCGCGCTTCTATATCACTGCATCTGCGGGTGCCCGAACAACTGCGAAAATACGCGCGAGCCCGAGGGATATTCCATTTGCGGGACCACAAAGGAGAAAGGCGCCACCGAACAAAGAATATTGTCCGACATACACGCGACGTATTTGTTCTAAGTAAACCATCTCCGGGACCGTGTAAATGAGGAAAGTCTTTATCTGAAAAATTGCGCAATTTTAAACTTTTCACATCTTTCCGCCGAGCGAATCCCGGCCGAGACGAAAATTTTGCCGACAAACACGAAGCTTTTTTCAGGCGGCTGTGTGATATGTTAAATAAAACACGGAATGTCATCGTCTGTGGCGAATTGATAGTAAACTTTCGGAAAAATCGATTATCTTGGCAACACCGCATCGCTCATAGAAAAAATGATAGGTAAAGTGAGTCTCAAAGTATGGTTTTAAACACAAAAGAAAATTAATTGTGACTTTCGCACCTATGTTACCAATAAGTTATTAATACATGAGGGACAAGACAAGAAAGACTACGTGACGACTCGCAGTGTTGAATAATTTGTTTGAAAAGTTTCACTAATTTTCCGTTATGTCGCGTCGAAAGCATTTGTCATTAGATGCAAAACAATTTTCCAAGAACAAAAAGGTTTAAAAAAAAACTGATTCTTTAAAAATACGCCATGTGCAATATCCTCGAAAATAGATATTGTTAAAGTGAACCGAATGACCGAAAAAAACATAGTATTTATTCGAATATTTCTCACTGTCTCCTCAAAAATTAAATTCTTGGTCAAAAATTGATATCTAGGGTTTGACAAGCTCTCTGATCCGTAATATGCTCAAAAAAATTTCATTGACAAGGTGGCGGATGACATTATGTTAATTTGACGAAAAAAATGCCTTCTGAAAAAAATATACTGAAATTTTTCAAACTGGCCCATGTAATGTTGGAATAAGTAATAAAAATAATGAGCCATGAGGCGTGGGGGGAGAAGGATTAATTATAAGCCTTATATTGAGAAACAGCATTTAGAAAGTATTTACAAATTGTGCCTTAATTGTCACAGATTATTTAATATTTCTTAGGAATCTGGAGGGTAGTTTAAACCTTGACGTTTCTCGCTACCTCACTGATAATTGTGATAAAGACAATGCAATTCAATATATTAAATATATTTATTGTTACCAGAAAATTCGTGGACTACTTACTAATTATTACTCGGAGCCTAAGTATTACTAATTACGGTAAATTTAAGGACTACTAACTAATTCTTATTCTGAATCAGTCTCACTCAACTCAGAATCAATTTGAATGTTATCTTCATCTGAGTCAGGTAGAGAATTTATAGGGCTTCGGCTGAAAATTGTTTCAATTTTTTCTTTGGAGGCTTCCTAAGGCTAGATATATAAGGTTTGGAGGATAGAATAAGTCTATAGAAATCATATTCCATTGTTTTCACACGAGAAAACTTTCTAGAGAAATCTTCACGGTACTTCTTTATATCTTTATTTCTGGCCGGATAATTGTCCAATTATCCAATTGGTAATAGCGCATTTTCTACTACTTGTTTTCCATGTATTAATACTTTATTTACAGAAGTTGGCGTACAATACAAATCTACAATTCACCTAGATGACAGGTTCGACACGTACGAAACAGTAAATAAAGGATAGCGCATCACCATCATTATCGCTTGGACTTTCTTAACAGAACAAATTAAATTAAATTACATAAAAAATTACACTTCTGCATGTCATTATTTATTAATTAAAATTTATATTCGTTCACTGGTCACTGGATTACAAACATGAATAGTTTCTAAATGTCTATAATTAATTATTATTTAATTATAATTAATATTTTTTTAATAATTTACTTTTAGTTTTCTCTATTTGAGCCCAAAATAATTTTGAAAATTAGAAACTTGAATCAAATAATGACTCAAATAAAGCGTTCTTTTGTTTATAATTAATCGCTATTTAATGTAACAATAATAAATCCTAATTTATAAATGATTTGATATCAATTATAATAAACATCTATTTTCACAACTCTATAACTTAAAAGCTGTTGGTCAGGGAGAATGTACGCATAGGAACTTTTTGTAGCAAATTTTGTGCTCTACAAAAGCTATACGCGCGTTTTTCCCAAAAAAAAAATTCTTCATGTCGAAAAATCAAGTGAAAACCGAAAAAAAATTTGTTCTGTGTTATTTAAATAAGAAAATGAATTTTTAAATGAGCTAAGCTGCTATTGCTATAGCTATATATATATATATATATATATATATATATATATATATATATATATATATATATATATATATATATATATATATATATATATATATATATATATACAAAACGGTAGTCGTGACCGGCTAGTTGAACAACAAACTTTAGTTAATTGGGGTATCGGTCCTGATGAGGGCTCAAATAAAAGGCTTTTGTGCTACACCAAGCTTTCGAAAATGTTTATTTTCTTCTTCCAGTTTTTTTCCCTTTCTTTTTTTCCCTTTTGTTACCTCCTTTTTGCTTACACGGCACCTAATGTCTTAACTTTACAACCAACCGTCAATCGAATTGCGTTTGCTGATAATAGTGTCGTCACAATGTAATTATAATTTAGAAAAATTAGTCCCAAGCCTCTATACATTAGGTGCCTTGTAAGCAAAAAGGAGGTAACAAAAGGGAAAAAAAGAAAGGGAAAAAAACTGGACGGCTGGCGGTAGTCATATTAATAAAACCTTTCCATCATTTGCGTTTTGCGTTTGAAGTAAAATTCGTTTAAATAAAATGTAATAACAATTTCGTCTAGAAGGCTGCCCTCGGTTATAATAATTAACGGTCGTATTTGATTCTTTCTGTTATCCGGATGAGTTTGGTGTTGGCCTATAATGGCACTGTAGCAGTAAGTACTTTAACTATAAGACTTTAGTATTAAATAACTAAGAGCCGTTTTCATATTGTAGCCCCTGAAGAAGAAAATAAACATTTTCGAAAGCTTGGTGTAGCACAAAAGCCTTTTATTTGAGCCCTCATCAGGACCGATACCCCAATTAACTAAAGTTTGTTATATATATATATATATATATATATATATATATATATATATATATATATATATATATATATATATATATATATATATATATATATATATATATATATAAATAAAATTTACATTATATATATATATATATATATATATATATATATATATATATATATATATATATATATATATATATATATATATATATATATATATATATATATATATATATATATATATAATGTAAATTTTATTTTATTTATTTTTATATATTAAATGAGCTTATCGGGAACATCTACTCAATCCCACTTATTTGAAAACCGTGAATTGTTATTCCAATTTTTTTTCTCGGTTCATGTTTTAAACAAAATTTTATGTATCTCTACGCTTTCATTTATTAAATATGACATAATTTACTTTGTAGCACACTACCTAAACTGAAGTTCAAAAGTTAATAAATCGTTGTAACGTGTGAATTGCGTTATTCTATTGTATTATCTACTATAAAGATGAAAATATAAACAATTAATTAGTAATTTGTCAGAAATTGGTTTTTAATGGCAAACGAAACAGAGGACGGTTTAAGGAAATAAAAGAAGTTATGGCATCGCTGCACACATGCGATTTGTCTCGCGTTTTGGTTAGTTTGCCTTCCGAAGTTACATTTTACCTTACCGTTTCTGTAATGTTTAAAAAACGATGTCGGACTGCCGAACAGTGGAGACAAATCGGTCGCCGATTTAACACAATGGATGTCAAAAACAGCCGCTCACCTTCTATTGGAGGCCCGAACAGGCGGGGCCCTCGAAATCACGTCGAAGCATCAAAGTTTCGTTTTCCTAGAGTTTGATAAATAATTAATATAAAGGGGGAACATTCGCGGAAAAAGAATTTGACCCGGAGGGATGTATTATGGTATTGACATCAAATATTGACAAACAAAAAGAAAATGTTAAACGAAAATACGATTTTTTTGAGCTAACAATAGAATATCCGTTTTTTTGTTTGAGGTGTGGGAGAAATATTTGCCCTTCTCGCCATTACAATTCCGTATACCCAAATAATTTTTTTGCTCTTACTCCCTTTTTTCCATTGTTTTTATTACTAAATTTTTTGTTATTGAATTTTACCACTGAATTTATTTTAGTTAATTGCGATTGTTGCAACTTTTATATATTATTAAATAAAAACACCAAACATTAGTAAAGATTCTTATTCATATCATAACTACTACAAAAATTATTCATAAATTATTTATTTTTGTATACTATTATTTTATTTCTTTTCATGTTTTAAAGAATGTAATTAGTAATACATATAATCTATAACATACGATATATATAATATAGTATATAATAATTTTATATTATTATCAAAGGAAAACACCAAACATAGGTAATAAATCTTATGTTTATTATGATTATTTGAAAAATTATTTCGTCTTAAATAGATCAAATTATTTATTTTTCTATATTATTATTTTATTTTTGTTTGAAAGAATGAAATTATTGAATATAAAATGCGTACATTATTCTTTATTAATATATTATGATTATTGTTATTATTAATTGAACTGAGGTGGCTTTTAATTGATGAAAATCCATTTATCAACATAAATAAGATCTAAAAGTTCAGATTTTCACTAAATTATATATTTCCACAACACCGTGTCTTTATCAAATGTAATATTTACAAACTACCTGCTACAATATATACTGAAAAATGACCATAAAACCTTAATTAATTGTGTTGTGAGAATTCAAGTTCAATAAAGGAGAGGTATTTAAATCTAATCGATCGTTAAGCAATACCTTTGAATGTCTCATTTTGTTAATCTCCATTTCTTCCAATAAATTTTATTAAATTAAATTAATTAATGCGTTTCTTGAAGGATCTACCTGTTTGTCCAATATAAATTTTAGGACAAGATCCATATTTCAACCTGTAGACACCTGATTTTTGGGATTTTGGACATTTCGTTTAATTGTTTTTTAAATATTTTCCTATTGTGTTGTTTATTCTGAAAACTATTTTTAAACGACATTTTGACAAATGTTTTGAAACTTATTCACTAGGTTCTCCTATGGTAGAAAATTAAATGTATTGGAAGCCATGGAGATTAACAAAATGAGACATTCAAATTAACGATCAATTAGATTTAAATACATGTCCTTTATTGAACTTAAATTCTCACAACATTAATTAAGGTTTTATGGTCATTTTTCGGTATATATAGTATCAGGTAGCTTGTAAATATTACATTTGATAAAGTTGTCGAAACAATTGTCATGTCATAATATATAATTTCGTGGAAATCTGAACTTTTAGTTCTTATTTATTTTGATAAATGGATTTTCATCAAGTAAAAGCCACCTCAGTTCAATAAAGTGCGTAATAGCTCCTTGCGCTTAATTGAAACCTAAACAATATTTTACAAGGGCTTTTAAATTTCAAGAAATCCGCCTATTTACTTCAAGTTTAATTTTTTGTTACGTAATTTTACGTTGCCATTTGTTGCCATTTCATAGCCATTTTCTTCGCTCCGGCTAAGACCGAGTTCTCTTTTTTCCCAATCCAGAGGATTTTAGAAAGTAATAATAATTTCCCTTAGGTCTCAAGCGCTTAGAATGAAACGCGCTTTATGTAACAACGTTTCAACATTTTTCTCCATACAATTCCGCAGGAGCAAGAGTACGTTACGCTTAATTTAAGGTTTGAAAAGCCCCTGTGCTCGCGGAAAGGGAATAATAGATTGTTCAACTTGAACGGTGCTCCATGGACGTTCGTGCAGAGTGTTAAATTATTTACGCTACGGAATGAAGTGTAGATTTGTAAATTAATCATTGTTTGCTCCCCGTTGTGATGCCAAAGGGAATTTTTTGTTAGATATTTCGCTCAAAGACCGCTTCCCGGTGCTTTGTAAACGTCGGGCGCATCCACCACGATCAAGAATAAGTTCCTCGTAAATAATTGTGGGTCACGTTGGTGTGGGCGCTGAGAATTGTTTCTATCATGGTCTATTTTAATTTGCGCACAGATCCATTAACGTTTTTTATTTCCGCGCGGCTTCAAAACTGATCAAAAATCGAAATTTAAAGTGAGTTTGATCCAATCCAAGGTAAAAAATACACCAAATCCGAAGAAATTTTTAACAAGTTCTATAAACCACAATTAAGTAACGAATTTGTTTAGGCACGAGCCGAGCGAATGTTTGAAGAAGTTAAGAAGTTGGTATACATTCACTGATGGATTCAAGGATGGAATGAAATCTATAGAAAATGTCCGATGGCCCCGAATTCGTAGCTAAAGTACAGGAGTACAGGATGCCTGATCATTGTATGATTGGGCATTTTAGAGTAGGATGTAGGAAAACTTATTTAGCAATTAATTTTATAGAATTTGTTTTCTTTTTGTTAATATATCCTCATCAAATTGAGACATGTAAATTTTTCCTTAAGTGACGTGTTTACGCTTACGCGTGGAAAGCCCATGTTTTTCGTTATTAGTTCTTAACAGCTAGATCATTTCTTATAAACGCCTATATCAGCGCATTTAAATGGCAGAATTGTAATAGGCGGTATCTGACACTTGTCCCAAATACTACAAAATTTACTTTCTAGTTTTTTATTTACTAAAAAATGAAATTATTAGAAGCTTGAACGGTCAGAAAGTAATATCCACAATCAAAAGTCGAAAACTTCCGTATTCTACTCTACTAAGAAATCTCATGCAAAATAAAGGATGCAGGTCGATTGAAGATATAGTGGTTGCGGAATTTGAGGGAGTGGTGTGTCTGCAGTTTCAGTGAATTGTTTAGAAAAATAACCACCAGGAGTTTCACCAGAAGAAAATAATAATATTTTGTCTTTGTTGTAAAAGTAATTTTCCTCAGACACGGGATATTACACGATTTTTAAAATTTCTCTGATCTCTGATAAAAAAAATTTATATTGTCATTATTATTTCAACTTGTTTTTTTTATCTTCGAAGTAAAAATTTTTAAACCTCATGAAATAGCAATATGTATCTAAATATTCATTTTTAAACCGATGACAATGACTGAGAGCATAGCTTTTCTTAATGGCACTAACAGGTGCGAAATTCACTGGTATGACTGACCCTTAAGAGAGACCAAAGGGAGAACCGTTAGCTCAAAGAAGATTACGTATACCTTTTTCATCGCACTTCGTAGTTCCCAGTCCCCAAAGGAAGTTTTTGTTGTAAAATATTATTAATGCTTATTATAAACCTATACCCTCAGCTCTCAATTAACCTATACAACAGCACTATTTGTGGTTGGTGCTGAGAGCCAAGACAAGTTAGCTTTGAAAGACTGCGGTCTTAGGGCAAAACCCTCAACTAAATAAGAGAGTATCCACCGACCAGAGATGCTTATTTAATTAAGTGATATTTTAAGTGGGATAATATCTTATTAAACTAATTACAATTATATCCTAGATACTCAACTCCACTTAAGGAGCTACCAATTTGTTTTTAAATTTCTAATGCATTCGTAAAGGTAAAGTCGGTTCATAGATATAAGAAAGTGACTAACTGATACGAACTAAGGACCCGGCCAAGGTGTAAAAAATGAAATGAAAATGAAAATGAAATGAAATTATTTGGGGTTTTGTTAGGAAATATACTAAACAATATTTATTTATATATGTATGTATTTATGTTTAAATGTAAAATAAAATTACAAATTATTTTTATTACCTACTTTAATTACTAATTATTATTTGTTCTATATTATTTGCAATATCGATATACGATGGTTCTGCTTTTTCTATATCTTTAACAGAATTTGCCCAACTTTGTGGAGGGATGTTAAAAACTTCGGTTTCTATAAGTTTGAGGACATTGGAGTTACCACGGAAAAAAACATTGTTACGACGAATGGCAGATTTCAGTTGGTGCCAAACATGTTCAATGGGATTAAATATACAGTGGTAAGCTGGAAGCCTTAAAACTGCAGGCCCTAGATTTTTTGCATAATTATCACAGACGTATTCCTTTTGTAGGTTCAAGCTTTGTAGAACCTCAATTAATTGCTTTTTGGTATAATCTTCGTGAAAATAAGTGTCGTTATTATACAAGTAGTTTTGGATTGTTGCTTTTGTGTCACATGAGGAAGGGGTTTTAGTCAACTGTCTACTGTGATAACTTGCATTGTCCATTATAATGACGCTATTAGGAGGAATGTTTGAAACTAGTTTCTTTTTAAACCAACTTTCAAATAAATCAGCGGTGGTGTCTTCATGGTAATCCAGAGAAGAAACTTTAACATTTTTCGCAGACAGAGAAAGTCCACTTGGAATCCAACCATCTTTAGAGCCAGCATGCAAAATAGTTACTGTTTTACGTCTTTTTGATGGCGCGTTTGTTTTACACTTATCAGTTGAGGAAACCCAACCCTTTTCCTGGGTATCATAAGTGTCGAACCAGGCTTCATCCAAGTAAATAATTGGCCTTTGTTGTTCTCTGTAAAACCTAATTTTTTCTCCATATTCCGGTCGCCATTTCCGAATTCTAAAAGATTCCATTCTCGCCTTTTGTCAGTTTTTTTAAATCTAAAACCCATGTGTTGAATACACTTCCATAAGGTAGTTTTGCCACATTTAAACACCGGTTTCATCTTTTTCAAGCCTATTAATTAAGATATCTAATGTAGGGACGTTTTGTTCCTCGTATAACTGGTAAATTTTACGCTGTATTACGTCTTGATCACTTTCATCTACACTCGAGAAAATGTCAACACACGCTGTATTACATACGAAGTAAGAATGATTTCTAATAAACTTAAACTAAGTAGTATACCAAACCAAAGAATATTAAACACAGGTAGGTATAAAATTATTTTCTATTACGGACCACAATTTTACCTGAATTTAAATTCTGAAACTTTAGGTAATAATCTTGTTGCATATGAACATACCCCCACAAATGAGACTGAGTTGAACAGGGTCATAAGAAACTTGAAAAACTCAACTAGCTATCTACCTAGAACAACTAATCGATTTCACTGTCATAAAAAGCAGATCAAACCAACTCGAAATTGAATGAAAATGAGAACAATTTTTATTTTTAGAGGAACTGATATCCAACAGAATTGAAATGAAATATAATGGAAGTAAAACCATTAAGCAATGCGTAAGTAAAAGCTTGGGAAATAATTTTGCTGAGGAAAAAGGTTTCAGTGTTGTCGAAAAATCCGGATTTTTATTCCCAATCGGTTAACAAAGCGTCACGAATTCAAAAACGCGGAACGTAGACCGGGCGACAAAACAATAATAAAATCTGAAGACCCGTCGGGTCGCGGCCGACGGCTACGATGCCCGTCAGCGTTACAGAAAAACTGCGGGAAGCGTCTGGAAATGCTTCAAAGCGTTTTCCGGCAAACTGGGTCCTCCGGTCCAGGGGAGTTTTCTGTCTCGACGGCCACGAAATCCATTTGTTCGAATCGCCCGTTTGGAGCGAAAGCTTGTCCGTTCGTGCACGAACGATTATTCGAAAATTGACTGCAGCGTTCGTAGATGCTGGAAAAAAATGTTTGGTTGCGTCTCGTTTTTCGCTATGCAATGAATGAACGAAGATTTTTATTCTTACTTCCACAGTTGTAAAGGTACAAGAATATTACCTTAACTGTGCCTTTGGGCTGCTCAGTTGAATATGGGAAGGCCGTGCTTTCGATTTTCCCGACTAGAGATTTTAATTTTTTTAGGCGCCAGTCGTTTTATAACAATAATGAAAGCTTAAATTCCTTAAATTCTGTCAACTCTCAACAATAACGTTAGTCTATAAAAAATAGATCAATCAGCCAACGGTGTTGCTGTCATGATTTTTTTTCTATCTTGCTAGGAAAAGCTGACAATAGAGCAGATTAAACCCAATAAAATGTTGGTGCCCCCTAATACGTCGCCGGATTTTTGCTAGTTATTCCAAGCCATGAAAACCTGGGCAAGCAGCTCGTAATTTCATTCCGCCTTCTTCGGATCATATTTTTGAAATTTAATTAATTTTCAAGGAAAAGAAACACCAAAAAAATATACATCCTTGTAATAACACTGGGTTTCTCCCGCATTTTGGATTGACTGTCTCGCTCAGACTACAAACAGAGTGTTGTCTGGAAAGTGAGAGCTGAAGTAGTTTTAGTGAAATATTTTTTTATCGAACGTTAATAATGGAAATTGTCTGGAAAAAGGTGAGTTGTGTTAATTCCTGGTTAAGAGATTCGGGTGGAGATAGTTTATTGCTCTGAAAACTAATGAATTGACGACAGGCGATATTTGGGCTGGATGGTGAGGTTTTCTATCCACAGAACTGCTTAATCTGCTAAATCACTTGGCAAGTATAGTGTCTTTATTGTCCTTTTATTGAAATTGAGATTTGAGTGTATATTAGTTTAGGCAATTCCGAAAGGATTTTTGATTTGAAATTAGTTGATAAATCGCAGACTATTGTATTCTAACATTCTAACATTCATTATGCAAAGGTTGGCACCATTTTATTACTGTACACGCAAGCGCTAGGTATCAGTTATATTTTTATCGACAAATAATATTACCCTCAACTGTAGATTATTTTTATTATTTTATTTTTACATTTGTCTACTGTTTTATGATGTTCTGAAGGAAGATAGTGTTGTTGCTTTTCTTTTGGGAAAAGTATTTAAAAGTAACTTAGAATCGATTAAATAGTCTCAAATGATTTCCGGCTCTACGATTAGCCTTCATTGTTGTGCTCCGCGGGTAATAGATCTAATTATAAACAAATCGTCGCCTCTAATTGATTGGGTCGTGTTTGTCTGGTCACCTAGTGGACGTTCGCGTATAAATTATAATTAGCAGCCGGAGCAATAATAACGTAGTGCATAATTAAAATGGGTTTTTACTAGCTCGTTATTAAATCGATTAAAACGGAAACCCGAAACATATCGACGGAATAAAATAATAAATTGTAATTTTCCTAGTGTCCAATCAGAACGATATTTGGTGACGTATTAAGAACAGCTAAAATTAAAAAATAACTTTCAAGGAAAAACTCTACAGGATGGCCAGATAAAATAATCAACGGTAAAGAAAATTAATTACTATAGTTGTCGAAGGATGACATTAGAAAATAGTTTCCAGTTTAAGTTAATTTCTCCCGTATGGGAGACGCCGATAGCCTCTAACTGCAGAACGGAAGGAAGATTGATGAGGGTCTTAGGCTGCGCGAAAATCGAGGAATCTAACCCAGAAACGCGCAACCTCCCACTCTCGCTAAAGTAATTAGATTGATGTCCGTAAATTGAAACAAACTACGCGAGTCAGCCCTTTGCTCGGTTGGTTGTGAAAAACAATCGAATGCCTTTTCTTATCCGACCGGCTTAAAATGTATCGGGCGGTCATTATCACTTACCTGAAACGTCTTTAATCTCCCTAGTATTTAGTTACAAGCACCATACAACAGATCTACAAAGGTAGAATAAATAAATAAATAAAAACACAGAATCTGATAAACGCATATAACTTTTTGTTGCCACTTTGATGATCTAGAGCTGATTTCTTGAATTAGGCGCAGTCGTAGAAAAAATTAAATGAAGGGTCACAGGAAGCACAAAAATGTTTTTAGGAATCTATTCTATTACCCATGAATGATAGAAAAGAAAAAAAGAAGATTCCCTGCAAATTTGTTTTGTGTTTTGTGTTTATTCACCATATGTTTATTACTAAACTAATATCTAGTCAACAATTGCAATAATAATAAAAGATCTTGGCTTGGCCAATACTGGCTGGCTATTATCAATTTTATCAATTTTCCTTTTGTTTCTATGGGATTCTATCTCTTCACTTCACCAGAAACAGCATATCTCAATTTTAACTTATTTCAACTGGAACAATAGGAAGAATTGATTTCGTGTATATTCCTAACCTTGGTATTTTGTTCATTAATGGTTAAATTGTTTTTAATTGCTCTAATTTGACTTCAGTATTGAAATAGCTGAACAAAAGGAGTGTAGTGGATGACGAACAACCACAGAACAATCCAGTGCTTACTTCTGTAATAATTCTTCGTACTGCAGGTTTTTTGCTAGTGATATTTAATTGTTCACCTGCTGTGATCTGGTACCCACTATTTAAATAAACATTTAGTGTTCAAAAAACTAACTGACTAATGAAGAGAAAGTGTGTCGTTGTGAAGCTTGCAGAAATGGCTCTATTTCTAACATCTTAAATTGTTATTAAGTAAGTCGTTACTATACTTCAGTCAATGTAGTTATGCAGTTACGTCACGTATAGTGATGTCTTGTCCATATTGCTACCATTACCACAAATAACGATTTTAAAACTGATAAACATAATTCCTGTGTCAATTTACGACATTGCAATTTCTCTGACTGGACTTTACAATTTAGATCTTTGAGAATATTATTATGTAATCTCATGCACCGAATAAGAGTAGAATTAGAATGATAATTAGTTGTGAGGGCCGGGATTCGAGAGTTCACGCAAAACTCAGAATCGATATGGTTATTTACTATCTTATAAAAAAAGAAATATCAAAACACTGCCTTCTGGACTCCAGTGCATGCAAGCGATATAAATAAAAGTGGTTTGGCTACTGCCTTGGCCGTTTACCGCATCCCTCGACGCATCTCGATTGTGGTACATATCCTCTCTTTTGCATAGCTTCTTGAATTCCTGCCTTCCAGCTTTTCCGTGGTCTGCCTCTTTTTCTTCTTTGTGGTGGCCTCCCACTCATATATTTCTTTTAATATTCTGTCTTCGCTCATTCGACTCATGTCCAAACAACATTTTTCTTCAATAGTATCTAATAGTCTTTTTTCTACATTCATTCTGTTCAAAATTTCATCATTTTTTATTCCTAAAGTATCCAAATTGTCACGTATTAATTGCATATTGTTTAATTTTAAACTCATATTTGGTTTTCCTGAGGGATGGAGTTTTAAAAAAAGCTATGGAGACTCAGAGCGTCGCAATCTGTTTAAGTTCGCTTACAATTTTCTCCTTTATTTTAAAGGTTGCGTATGTATGTACTGTACTTGCTTATTTTCCTCATTTTCCAATACAACAGAGATCTTCACAAAAAAAATTGTATCAACGGGATTCATATCTTACAAGAGGCTAAGCATTTTCTTACTCAAATAAAACGAACTATCGATATTACTAGTGCTAAGTTGACAAAAAAGTTGGCACGGTTCTATTACTCAGTTCATATTGTTGAAATTGGAGGACCACAATATCGTCTTTTTGCAATCATCGTTTTTCAGCAAAATGAGATAATAGCTGCCTCTTTGGAAGTGTATTTTTTTCAGGCCGGATGAAAGAAAGACGTTCCAAAACGACTTAGCGTTATATTGACTTTCACAATCGCCACGATTCTGGATTAAGACCGATGCTCTCAGAGAACCGTTTTCGGGAATTTTACGGCGAACGTTCTCCGAATCTAAATCGCGTGCGGGGCCGGGGGAGCATCTTAAATGCAAAAATTTGCGAGTGTTTTACTCGGGTCCTGGAGCGAAAATAAATTTTAACTTTCGCTGGTCGATTTGGAGAATCAACTGGTGGCAATCGCAGAGGTGGGGGTATTCAATATTCCGGCTTCGATCTTCAGGTTCGACACTTTATTCGTGAAAACGACTGGATTTTCAACCGAAAGTTGCGAAGGTTAATTAAGACGCGATTAGCTGGATTGCGGGGTTCTTGGTTTTGGTTACGCTTTTCACTTCATTTTCCAAAAAGGTTAATTGATTGATTTTTTTCAAACTGAATGAATTTTGTTTTTTCCGCTGACTTAAACTTTGTTAACGTTAAGAAGATTTTACTAGTAAATTAAGTGAAAAATAGATGAATTGGTTAAGGCTTTCGCGGCCCGTTGATAAGCTATTATCTTCATTCGGGTTTAAAGGCCGTCGTCGATTGGAATTACTTCCTAACGTTTCGCTAGCACGAGTGGCGAGCTTCTTCAGAGGTCCTCCCATCTCCGATGTTGGACGTAGACTGGCGATTTCTCCTGCGCAGGTTGTATTTATGCCGATTGGTGGAGGGCGGGGCTTGTTCCGCTTCGGTTGGTCTCGGGATATCGATCGGTACTGCTCGGGCGTTCCTAAAACACCCACACAATTTCAACCGAAAGGAGGAGACCCTTAGACTCAACCAAATCTAGAACCCGATCCTTAGGAACGCCCGAGCAGTACCGATCGATATCCCGAGACCAACCGAAGCGGAACTAGCCCCGCCCTCCACCAATCGGCATAAATACAACCTGCGCAGGAGAAATCGTCAGTCTACGTCCAACATCGGAGATGGAAGGACCTCTGAAGAAGCTCGCCACTCGTGCTAGCGAAACGTTAGGAAGTAATTCCAATCGACGACGGCCTTTAAACCCGAATGAAGATAATAGCTTAATAGATGAATTGTGATGGAATGCTTAAAATGGATGAAAATATTGTTTTCAACGTTAAAGACACTTCAAAATGTCATTCAATAATTCCAAAAAAATTTGTACACCTTATATATGTAATCATAAAAAATATTACATTTTTGTAAATTTTAGCATATATATGAGTTTTAAAATATGTTGGGTTTTATTCGTTATATGTTTTACCAAAATATGTGATACACAAAGTAATTTCTTTGTTTTCGGATTAATAAAGAATAAAAAAAGATAGGAAAATGTGAAAAAAAGACGAAGCTAGATTTTTAAAAAAATAAGGTATATAACAAAAACCTCACTCAATAGTCCGTATGATTGCCTCTTCTTTTCAACAATTGTCCAAAGTGTCTCGGCATCTCGCGTATCAGATTATTTATAAAACCGTCACTCCACTCTTCTTGAACGGCAGTAGTTAATTTCTGAAGGGTCATAGGGAGATTTTTCTCGCTGTGACAAGATATTCCTGTACATGTTCTACGTCGTGTGAGTTTGCTGACCAGTTCATTAGTTGGATATTTCCTTTCTGAAGCTTATTTTCTACCTTTTGCGTGCGGGTCTGAGCAAGTTATAGATAAGACTAAAAGAAATAATGTATGTATATTACTGCATTAGCAGATATTCCCTTTCATCCTCACCCAATGTAGGTATATACTATGGAATTTTTTTCGACAAAAATTCCCTGTGTTTAAAATGAAATGGAACATATGCTTCTATTAACTACTTCTATTATTGCTCTCTCAATTTTATTAGGCATTCTCTATATCTAAACTTTTTTGCGAACAAAACTTCAAAAATTTTTCAAATTTTGAGAAAAATAAAAATAAATAGGTAAATTTTTAATCTTTTGAAAAAACCGTTTCCTTTATTTCGAAGTCCAAAATATTATTGAACTGTAAATAATGTTTTCAGATCGCGCCTTTTAGTTCAAATCTAAATTAGCCAAGCAAATCTAAGTTTAAATTGTTTTTCCAAACTTGCGCAGTTCATAATTTTATTTTTGTTTAAATCTGGGATTTAATAAATTATTTAAGCATTACATTTTGTCTTAACATGTAACGAATGCTATTATCTGAACAAATTATACGTAATTCGTCTCTGGAGTCTTTTCACGTTCAAGTAATATTTATTAAATTTTTTTAGTTCTCAACCTTTTGTGATATTTTCTTACTATTTCTGTATCGTAAAAATGGGTATACCTCAAAAATACTAAGTTTAGGTATAGGGAATGCCTTATAAATCTGAAAGAGCGTTAATAGGAGTGTAATATACAGCGTTTTCAATTAACAATATATAACTTATGACTATGTGATTTTCAACATATTTATGGATCACCCTGTATATTTGAAAATAATTTTACATGTTCTCTTTTATTCTCATCTATAACTTTTATATTAACGTTCTAAAGTTATAACCAATAATAAGCGAGATATATTGCTTTGACACACTATTTGGACAACCCTCAAGTTTAGTGAGGGGGTAGGCAAGACTTTTGTTAGTTTGTGTATATTGATTTTTCAAGCTATAATTTGTACAGTAGTGAGCGCGCTTTTTATACCTTTACCGTATGGTACATATTATTTTGACATTAATAATACAATACTTTATTTTCTATCGCTGGGACACCCCGTATAAGCTAGTAGTTTTTCGAATTTATTAAGTAAGGTTTTTGTTATATACCTTAATTTTTTAAAATCTAGCTTTTTTTATTCTTTATTAATCCGAAAACAAAGCAACAATTTTTTGTATCACATAAATTAAAATTTTCTAAATGATTTTAAAAATAACACCGTTAATATTTGGTAGGAACTAGTGTCATATAGGTGCTTCGGCATGATTTGCTTATTAAAAGTATTTTATATCAACTGATCCCTTTTTAAGACAACAAGTATATGCTAAAATTTATAAAAATGTAATATTTCTTATGATTACATATATAAGGTGTACAAAATTGTTTGGAATTATTGAATGACGTGTTTCATCAACCTTGAAAACAATATTTTCATCCATTTTAATCATTCCATCACAATTCATCCATTCTTTACTTAATTTACTAGTAAAATCTTCTTAACATTAACAAAGTTTAAGTCAGCGGCAAAAACAAAATTTTCTAGTAGACATAAGACAGAACAGCGAAATTTTTCTTAAAAACAAAGACTCCGTTTCTCACCTCACTTCTCTTTTCTTGGTACAGACATCTTTACGAAAAAAATATATCCTACGGCGATTAACTGTAGCTTTAAAATATTGATTAAAAAATTATCTTACTTTAAATATTACAAAATATTTAAAAAGGGTTCGAAGGGAAACATAGTCGAACATCGCCTTTCTGCTTTATTTATTTGTTAAAAGGTTATTGAGAATTTTATATTAATTTAAGCCAAAAGCTTATTTGAATTTTGCCCAGTTTGTCAAACAAAATAAAATAAATCAGTAACTTTATTAATGTTCATATTATTGGCAAAGTTTACATTAAATGTTAGTCTGCAATGCGTTTTTGAATATAACTAAAAAAGCTTCTCGATATCTGTGAAAGCCTATGCCTGTATCGTGTAGTTTGGAATGTATAGAGTTATATTTTCAATTATTTTTGCGGTATTTTCTAAATTGCTTTTACTTACTTACTGTATTTTGTATCGCTAGGACCCCCCTATAAGCGTAGTAGTCTTCCGAATTTACGCCTTGTAAGGGACAGTGACGCGTCTGTCGGAAATAAAACAATGGAAGTTGGAAGTCCTTTTAGTTTCAATAATCCGTCGGTTATTTTCAAAGTTTTATGCGCCCGCCGCCCCCTCAAGCTTACCGGCGGGCGCGAGGTCGTAAAAATCCCGCGAGATTTATCGCCCGAACCCGATGCGAACTTAAAACCCCGACGACAACAGTAAACTACGAACGGAATACCCCAAAGTACAGTCAATACCACTCGGCCGGATTAACTTGTACAAATAATTCCTTTTAGTCTTCGCGTATATTTACGGGCGATAAAACGAAAAGAGACGACCGCTCCTCCCCGAAAGCCGTCTTATTTCCTTCGGGGTGCATTTATAAAATAAATCCGGGAGACGATGCTAAACAACTCACTCGACAAGCTCGCGAGAGAAACTTTTTTAACGTACGGTCGTTCTCCCGCGGGCTCGCCGACCGTACGTTAAATAAAATCCGTACGACGTTTAAAAGTTGGGGAATTCCCGACTCCCGGCTCGCTTTCCGGGTAGAAATTTCGAATCGGAATGTTTCGTCCGCTACCGGGATAACTGCGAAAGCATGCTATAAAAATATACTCGCATTTACGAGGATAACAAACAAAAAAAGTTTTTTTTGACCGTTGCACCGCATTTCTAAACCCTGAGGAACATACCGTTCTCCGAGCTTTCCTGTTTATGGACTAGTTATCCGCTATCTCTATAACATTCCTTTTCTTTAAGCTACCGAGCTGGATTTTTTTACAAAATTGTACGAATTGTACAGTGTTTCTATTATACCTACCAAAATATTTTACAGAGTAGGCCAAATCGGGAACTTCTAGTCCTGTTCTGCAGTCTATTTCAGAACGACGCGGAGTTATAAAAACGTCATTAAGAAAGAAAATGGTTTACCGAGCGAGAAAACGAATACTTTCATCACAATATTCGTGGTCATGGCCGCTGACATACCGTCAGCATTTTCTCAAAATATATCCAGATCTCGTTAAATATTCCAAGTTAATTGTGTGGAAAATGGCGCAAAGTTCAGGTTGGTGGAGGCATACGTGAAAATTCCACTACATTATCTAATATCTATGGGGTTAATGCAAACAAATATACTTATTACTACTTATAGATTTATACTCTGTCATTGCAGTCTCATTCATTTTGCTGTAGTCCGTCATAAAAGAATAGTGAGTGGCAATATATCAGGTAAGATAGTGGTTAAAAATGAGAACAAAGCGTATATTTTTAAACCATTTAACACTACAATAACTTTTCCAAAACACTTGCTATTTTGCAAAAACTTGAATTTTCAATTTTGGACAGGCTTTCTCTAAATATTTAATATGAAATACTATTTAATATGAAATACTATTTAATATGAAATACTGAAGTTCAAAACAGACAAAATTTCCTTGCAAGTAATTTTTCAATTTTTCATGCAATTACTTAGTACGAAATTTGCATCTGGCAGTTACTGTAGCATAGCGTGTTTTCATCTAACCAAAAATCTATCATTGAAGCCTCAAGGGACATCTCCAGGTTACAGATCTACAGCGGAAAGTCTACTTAGACAGAAAGTAAAAACCATCTAGAGAACTAATATCCTGGACCAGTGAATAACCGCAAAAGTGTTAGTAAGCAGGGATTATTTTGGAGTGGAGATGACGTGTAGAAATAATTAGAACTGCAAAAGGTTACGAAGTCGGGAAATGATGAAACGATGAAGTGTAAAGAGTTGACGCAGGTAGGAGAATATATGAGCAGTTTATTTTGAAAAAAATAAATGGGTATTGATATATACTTAGTACATTTGAACATTTTTTATCACGTACATTTTGAAAATAATACAAATACTAAAAATTCTAATTTGAAAAGTGACCTTAGTCCACTTTTTATTGACGATGTCAAAAAGTGTCCAAAATGTTGAAAGCAGTGATGAAGGTAATTTAAATTACGTTTCGGTTAGTTTGCAAGTGTCCATTTAATTCTAAAAACTTTGGCAACGATTTACGTGGACGTGTGATATGTGATGAAGCAAATATGATTGTTCAAAACTATATTAACAGTTTTCCAAAATTTGAATCGGCAGAAATGCGTTAAATCAAGATCACCAGCGAGTATCAAGGAATCCATCTCATTATTTTGGCTTTTCATTCGATTTGCAGGAAGCGTTACCATTCCCAAAAGTTAATTACTTCAGTAGCATGTAACATGTATATTTTAAATTTGGGCATGAAACAAAAGCTTCAAGAGGTTTCCAAGAAGTGGCTTCATGCTTCTTCAGACACCTAAAAACCCTGAAAGGTGAAAAACACATCATTGCATATAGTGACATGTGTGGAGGACAAAACAGAAGCATCAAAATATCTTCAATGTGGTTAAAAATTCCATCGATGGGAAATGATGTGGTAATAATACACCACAAATTTTTAACATCAGGATATTCATTTTTACATAATGACAGAGATTTTGACGTTATAGAAATATTGATAAAAACAAATCAGTTATTTTATATGTCACAAGATTACTATAATAGAATTAAAAAATGTAGAAAAGGTAATACTTTCATACTAAATGAAATGAAACACGAGGATTTTATATCAACAAGACTCTTGGAAGAAGCAGTATACAAAAGATCCAAAAATACCATGTGATGTTTTTTTTTTTCTATTTTTTAAGCTATATGTAACAGACTTAAGCTCTTTCACTTTTTGTAACAAAACAAATTTTTATTTTGAAAGTGACCTTATTCCTCTTAAGGTAAGCAAGGTCATATTATACACTTAATAATAGCGACTTTTTAATAGGATATATAAAATGAAATCCCTTGAAATTTTACGTATATTTTTAATTTTGTGAAAACGCAAAACCTTAAGTATTTCAAATTAAAGATAAACGGACTTAAGTCACTTTCAAAATGAACGGCTCAAATATGGGATTAACAGAAACGGACGGTGGTGAATACGAAAATTTAAGCATGACTTAGAAAACTGTTACTGTACATTTTATGGATATAGACTCTGCGTGGGTTTGAAGTTATGAGGTATCAGGACTCATTTTGTGAAAATACCATACTATTAGCAAATTTTAACGCCGTATCATCTGTTTAACTTTGCGACGGGGCGAATTTATGCATATTATTCCGAACCAAGTAAAAGTTTGTCGCAATCTAAACAGTATAACGCTTGCAAATCAGCTTCGGGTAAATATGACTCGCGTTTGTACTTATTGAAATTCTAAATTCGCCCCAAACTTTCCCATTAGCAGATGACTCGCTCTCGGCGATAGATGTTGCGATTGCCAGTTTTGCAATTCCGCCTGCTAGATTCGTCGCGTCAGACTTCTCCGGTTTGCACACTTGAACATTTCTTTCATTTCAATTTCCCTAAACATCGAGAGCGCTGCGATCAGGACGTTTTATTAAATATATCAGCCATTTTATAGACAAGAACTTAGCAAAAATAGCTTCAATACTAGTAACCAAGCTAGTTGAAATAAAAAATACAGAACCAAATTTCATTTAAAATAGCAAATCAGAGCACAGACAGACAGAGAAAGGCATTATATTTATATATTAAAAGAATTTATGGGGAGTAATTATTAGTATAAATAAATTTGTATTTGTTATTAATTAATAAAGTGTGAGTACGAAAAATTTAATGAAATTTTATTCTAATCTTTGTATTTTCTCATTCCCTTCTAAGGCCTTTTTACCATAAATCAGGGGTAATTCGTACAGTTCTTTTTTTATCCTAGAGCCGTAATTATTATCTATTCAATTTCAAAATAATCATTGGTATAAAATGTGTTTACATTGGTTGATTAGTTTTGGCATCGGAATAGAACATTCTAAAAAATTATTTTGGGGTTAATTTTGCACCCACGAGGATTCAATATTTTTATAAAAAGATTGAAAAAAAAGCATACTTTTTAATATTCTTAAAACACAAACTTAAGTTGATACATACTCTGTATGTAGGGTACCTCGCTACCAAAATAAATAAGAACTAAAAGTTCAGATTTTCACGAAATTATATATTATGACATCACATTTGATAAAGACACGGTGTTGTCGAAACAATTGTCATGTCATAATTTATAATTTCGTGAAAATCTGAACTTTGAGTTCTTATTTATTTTGATAAATGGATTTTCATCAAGTAAAAGCCACCTCAGTTCAATCTACCTCGCTACCGCTGCATTATACAGGAAAGGAAAATAAGAATGACCCTTTCGTAACTGATATCGAGAATTGATTTACCGCTAAATTTCGCATTACTTACTTTCAATGTTGCAAAATTTTATTTTGCCGAACACAGCATTTAAAGAAATAGGAAATTAAAATTACTATACCGGATGTTACATTTAAAGTAATCACGTTAGTTGTTAGGGACTCACGAAAAACCCTGTGTTGCCCCACTTTACTTATTTGGGAGCAATCGGATGTTTTCGGAGATATTTCCCACGCTTTGAGTTTGAACGTTTGTCAATTCTGACGGCCATGTCAGTGAATGTATTCGTGTTGTTTTGCGAAAATGGGCCCAACGGTCGTAGAAAAGTATAGTATGCAACACGTTCGGTAAACTTTTTAACTCACTCGTTTATTAAAAACCCGCTCCGCTGCGCTCCGCTCGTGTCAAATAAACTCGTGAGTCAAATGCCGTTTACCGCACTTGTTGCATAATATACTATTACTTCATGCAATGTTTTTATACAATTATATTTAAATTTGTTCGATAAATGAAACTATTAATATTACGAGCCACCCTGTATAGGCATTATATAGATTCTTATTTCGTATTTTAAGAAAATATTTAAAAATTGATCATTGTCTCAAGAGAAGCATTATTTTCGTAAAAATAATAGATGGAAAAAAGTTTTAAAAGTAAATAAGCAACGCAACAGTGATGGTTTAAACATAACCTAAATTCTGAAGATGATCGCTAATAAGTTCGAAACGGTGCATCACAGACCCATACTCATATATATCGTTGAATTTGTCTTTGAAAGGACTATCGAAAAGTGCAATGAAATGTAGGGTTTTCTATTTTAAAAAAATGTTACTGTTTGCTTTACTACCATAAAAAAGGTTTCGAGAATGTAGGCTCTTCTTAAACGGGCCGCCAGGTACATATTGGTAATTCATGTAAGAGACTAAATAGTGCTGGTTTTGGTATCTATAAGAAATTTAAGAGTTTTATTGGGATATCTTGAGGTCTACATCTCAATCTGTCATATCATATGGAGTTTTGGTATTAGGTCTAGTAGGTTTTAGGGATAACTGTAGAAAAAATTTCAAGGAAATTAAACACTTTCTTCTCAATATATTTTGTAAAATCTCACATATTTAAAGCTGCATGGGGAAAATTCACAGCGAGGTTCATGGCTATCACAACTTGTTGTCGTCTAAAAAGGTGTTAAAATGGCTCGGTATTGGTCAGTAAGACTTTTTATATGTTTTCCAGAATATATTAAAACCCCAGAATTTAAGCAAGTCAAAGAAACCCTTAAGTTGCTCTTAATTGATAATAGTATATTATGCAGAAAGTGCGATAATTTTTTTATAAACGAGTGAGTTAAAAAGTTTATCGAACGTGTTGCATACTATACTTTTTCTACGACCGTTAGTTTTTGGGTTCATTTTCGCAAAACAACACGAATACATTCACTGACATGACCGTCAGAATTGAAAGCGTGGGAAATATCTCCGAAAACATCCGATTACTCCCAAATCCGTGCGGTAAAAATTCCGGAAATGTCCGAAGTTTTTAAGTGTTGATTTTGTTATAATTGAATACGTGCCTATTCTAATGTAATTCTCATGGAACGAACTGTCGTTGATTGGCATTTTCTTTTTATTGACGTATGTACGAGGTTAGCGCCAAAATTTCCCGGCCGGACATAGATGCATGTGTATCTTAGTAGGCTGCGAAAAAATAAGTAAAGTCTTGCGTCAAATAGTTTTTTAATTGACAGCACTTTAAACAAGACGTGTCCGAAAAAATGTCGCACATAACGCAAATTGAGTATAGAGCAGTCATAAAATTTTTGACAAAAGAAGGGTTAGCACCTAAAATTATTAAATAAAGGCTGGATGATGTGTACTGTCAAAGTTCTCCTTCGTATTCTGTAATGAAAGAATGGACAAAACGTTTTCGAATTTGGGAGGAGTCCCTTGAAGATGATTCAACTGCTCGATCAGTGGGGGTCATAACGGAAGATATTGTTGGGATTGTGCAAGAGGTGGCATTGAGTGATCGACGTTTAAAGGTCAAGGAAATCTCAGAAATTAATAAGCTTTCTCATACAAGTGTTCGTCGAAAGTTAGTTGAAGATGGGTTCCTAAAAACCTTTCGGCTATTCAAAAACAACACCGCGTCGAGTGTGCGCGGTCTTTTTTGGAACCGAAGCCTGTGATAGAAATTATTGTGGCGGGAGATGAAACTATGGTTCTCTATTATGACCCTTTATCGAAAAAAGAATCAATGGAGTGGCGTCGTAAGGGTGAAGCACCTCCAAGAAAATTCAGAGTCTGCCAGTCAACAAAAAAGGTGATGGCCACGATCTTTTGGGATTGTGAAGGAATTCTTTTGTTAGATTTTTGAAGAAACTGTCATTGGTATATATATTACGCAACATTATTACATAAATTGCGAGACTGCATACGTGTAAAAAGTTGAGGAAAACTGACCAGAGGCGTGCGTCTTTTGCACGATAATGCACCTGTCATTTTAGAGTGTGGGTTCCAACAGATAGATCATCTTCCGTATAGTCCAGATATGGCCCCCAGCGACTATTATTGGTTCGGATATTTGAAAAAGGACTTACGTGGACGGCGGTTTAAGGACGAAATTGAGTTAAAAGAGGCTGTTTTAGCTCATTTTGCAGACAAACCAAAGGAATAATTAATAAAGAGATGTAATAAGTGTATTGAAGTTAAGGGGGATTATATCGAAAAATAATAAAAAATTGTTACTCTACTTTGTTTCTTTATTATTCAGGCCGGGAAATTTTGGCGCTGCCCTCTATCATGACATGAGTAAATTTATTATTAGTTATTTTTCTTGATTTCTAACCACATTTTTTCCTTAGTTTTGATGTGTGTTTTATGTTTTTGTTCTGTAATCAGTGAAGATCGTTATTAACTTTTGTTGCGAAATCTGGCGCACTAAAACAACTACGCGTCAGTGTAGTTGTTCAACCTATGCAATTAACGCGGATTTTTTTGCGTGGAAACGATTTTGCCGCAAAGAAAATTGAAATTCAAATAAATTTGACGGCCGTTTTGAATGCGAACCCGCAGATTGCCTGTTACCGCCTCCGAGGGAAAAATATCTCATCTTCGCGCTCATTAAGCTTAACAAGGGCGCGGAGACGCGATTTTCTTTGCAAAGTTGCATTTCGGAATTAAAGGATCGGGAGTTTAATCTAAAGCGAAGCGTGAAACGTCTTAACGGCAAAATAAGCAATTTCGAAATATTCAAAACGCTAATAAAATAATCTCGAACGATACGAGCGGGCACGTCTCTTGCTCGTTATTTGGAGTATTACCCTTTCAGAGTAAAATTTATTCGATTTAAAAATAATAAAACAATTTGGACAATTGCAAAAACTTGAACTTTGAAGCACCGCGTTAAAGGAAACGCCGTGCTTTGTGATTTAAGGCAGAGAATCGGGCGTTCGGTATATAAAAAAATGCCTAATAAGAATCGGCGAGAGAATTGAAGGAAAACAAATCAGTGTACTGCTGTGTCTAGGGCAACAAGGCAGGTGGTTGGGAAGGAACGCGATAATGGTAGGAATTATCCTTGTTCCCTGTTCTCTCTTATTATTTTATATCATTTTTTAATAGCCATAAAGAGTTTTGGGATTGTTTAATTGTTGTTGTTTTCTAAGTAATTGGGTATCTTTTTCCCTATCCTCTCTACTAGGTTTCATAGTTCCGCTGCTCATCAAATTCGCACAAATTAACTACTACTCTACAACTTTGTCAGCATATCATTATAATCACGCTAGAATGAATTAGATTCTGTCATTTGCGTCATTCGGGTATGTCAATAGTCTTATGGATTAGTTAGAAAAATTTCTACTGTCTACTGTCTCAATAGCTAAGGAACGGTTTTTTTAGAGTATCAGGAAATATGACAGCACCAGTCATGTTATATAAAAATTTATTTTATTTACAAAGCAAAAATTTTAAGAAAGCGGATCCCTTGTAGTGAACTGAATAATATTATTTTAGATACATATGTTTCGTATGAAACTCCTAAATTAATCATCGAATTAGCAGCATTATTAATTACAAAAAAAAATGTTATAAAGGGATGGATCGGGACTGCGAATTTTTCGTTATTGCTCGGATAAGTATCCACAGCTATTTGGTCTTTTGTGATGTATTTCTTCGGTAAAATTATAGATATTTTGAATGTATTATTTAAGCTCTGAAGAAGCCAACAGGATGATTGGCGAAACGTTAGCTAGTTCGACTCAGTAAAACCGACGCAGGAGGAATCCAGAAGTTTTATAGAAAGTAACATTTTAATTGGCTGTAACTTTTTTGTTTTTAGAGATATCAAGGTAAACAAAAAAACAAAATGTTGTGTTAGTAGCCAAGTTTTTTTCCAAGTGACGTATAAAACAACACACTATCAATTTTCTGACATATAAGCCTACATCGTATTTTTTAAATGGGATATTATACATGTGTTTAATAGAATATCTTATTCCGATTACAATGATGTAACATATTTTTGCTTTTAGTCCACTCGTTTTTGACAAATCCGCAAAAATAGTAACTTTCCATATGACATATTAGTAAATAACGTTGATGGTTAAATTATCGTCCCAGTCATTATTGTTAAAATGGTTTTTCGCGAAAGCGCCGAACTCCTTCAAAACATATATTTCCAAGGCTGGCATAGAAATTTGCAGAAGAAGAACTTGAAAAACGTATGCCGGAATCATAATGTGTTAAATGAAGAATGAATGAATTAAGGCAAACATATTAGGATTCTATGAAGCACACTCAGTTTCCTCTATTGCTAGAAAATATGAAGAGGCAGGAGATTAATCCACTCAGTTTTAAAACAATATAAATATGATGCATTTAAATTTCGTAAAACTCAAAAAGGTGCAGAACAATGTCAGAGGAGGATGCAGTATTTTTGTTTTTTTTTTAAATTGAAATAATGAGAATATTAATTTTTTGAAAAACATTTTATGGACTGATGAAAGTTCGTTCACTTCAAGAGAGGGTCGTAAGAGACAAAATACGAGATATTGGTCTTTAAATAATCCTAGACAAATGCGCGAAATAAAAATTTAGTGGTACCAAGCAATGAATGTATGGTGCGGTGTCATAGATGGGCATATTTTGGGTCCGATATATATATATATATATATATATATATATATATATATATATATATATATATATATATATATATATATATATATATATATATATATATATATATATATATATATATATATATATATATATATATATATATATATATATATATATATATATATATATATATATATATATATATATATATATATATATATATATATATATAGATCAAAAGTTAACTGGAGATCATTATTTGCAACTCTTAGAGCACGAAATATATAGAAGATTTACACGTAAATATATCAGCGCTGATTATATGGCAGCAAGACGGTGCCCCTCCTCACAATGTTGCCCATGTTAAAAATTTTCTTATCATCCCAGGGGTTGGATAGGAAGTATGAATTGGCCAGCCCAGCCCCAACGTAACTTTAATGGATTTTTTCTTTTGGGGAACTCCTTGTAATAATGTCGTGGAACTTTGGCAACAAAGCCGGAAACGTTACCAAATGCAGAACATCATACAATTAGAGTGTATGAGAAATGTGTTCACTGTAGTGTGTCTTGCCATTTTTGGTGTTGCAGTCACTCACGGCGCCCTTTGAAATTATATAAAAATTTCCTGTTTGTGCCGATTTGTCAAAAACGATTGGAATTAAATATAAAGTGAGTTACATCTTTGTAATCGGAATAAGATACTCTACTAAATTATATATATCTACTAAATTATATATAATTTGTTTTATACGTCACTTGGAAAAAACTTGGCGACTAACCCTCCATTTTGTTTTTTTGTTTACCTTGACATCTCTAAAAACAAAAAAGTTACTGGAAATTAAAATGTTAAATTGAATGATCATTTGTGTAAGATACTAAATAGTGCTGTTTTTGCTATGAGAAATTTAAGAGTTTCGTTGAATATCTTAAGGTTTGTGTTATGCGGTATTTCATTCTGTCATATCATATGGAGTTTTGGTATTGGGTCTTTCTACTCAATATATTTTGTAAAATTCATGTATATAAAGCTTCATAGTCATCTAAAAAGATGTTAAAATGGCTCAGAGCATTGATCATTGATTTATATGTTTTTCCAGAAACTATTAAAACCATAGAATTTATTTATTTACTTCGGAATAAAACGGCATTATTTTACACATATATTTTTCGTATGAAGCTCCTGAATTAATAAACAAATTACCGGAATTATTAATTACAAAAAAAATGTGTATTAGGGATAGGGAGTGCGAATTTTTCTTTATTGCTCGGATAAGTATCCATAGCTATTTGGTTTCTTTGGATGTATTTCTTCGGTCAAATTATAGATATGTTCAATTTATTGTTTTCGTGTTAGTTATTTGAAATATCCATTATTATATTTAAAAAGATACATTTAAAGGCGCCATATTTTTAAATTTGTTATGATTAGATTGTAATGTTTGTTTTTTATAATGAAGACCCAATAATAATAATTAGTACAGATCAACAAGGATGGGTGGGATATGCGATCACAGAAACTGAGATTATTCATTTGTGTTACGACGATGACTGGGGGAAAGAACGGTCTATATGAATGCGAGTATGCAAGTCAACATGAATTTCGAAGCTTGAGGAGAAAATAAAATCTAACCGACACTGGAGAACATGTATGTTCGTTTCTATCCTTTCATTATTTAAAACAAAACTTGTGTTTGATGTTTCTAGTGGCACTGTTTTGTTATCCGTCGATGCGAACAAACAATGCCAGCGATCGCTCGTAGGCGCGTCAGTCAATTCGGAACCAAATCAATTATTCAGTAGATTTTTATTTCGGAACAACATAAACGAACACCAAATTGATGTTTTATTTGATTAAATGACGTGCGTGGGGTGCGTATCTATCGTTGACATTATATCCAAAGGAGAACAGACTGGTTGATTAAAGGTCTAAAAATATAAACAATCCGCTTTGATCTATATTTCAATGTGAAGCGGAAAAAAATGGGATTAGTCATTTGCTTATTTTTCATTACACTCGTCAATGTGAAAACTGCAGGGTTGAAATGTTAAACATCAGTGGCATGTAACCTTTGATCGTATATATAACCTGTTATAGAGTGAATACTCTCACGATCTAGATCATTTTAAAAAGGGAATCTTTGGAGTATAACGCTATCACGGTTTCTTTTTTCTTTTAATTCGAACCTTTTTTCAGTGGACCACACTGGCCTTTTAGTTTTTGGGGAATATAAAATAAAAAATAAATGTAGATTACAGTTACAAAAAGTAACCAGCGTAAACTATATCGGGTCTTCTTAAATTGCGTTTTGCTTTCGAAAGTCTATTTCAAAAAGTAAGTAAGTAAAAGTAAGGGTGGTGGTGTCATAATATATTAAAAATTAAATATTTTTGACGATCTGTGCGAAAAACAAATATTTCAATGCGCTGCAGTCAAACTGATCGAAGTAGATACTATTATGATTACCATAATTCAAAATGTTAATTTATTTTAGAAAAAATTTCTATTTCATTTCAAATCCAAATATGTCATAAATGGTGACTTTAATACAGATATGCTTGATGGTCTTAATGTTTATACTCGTGAATTCAAAGATATAGAGTCCTTTAATTTTTGTATTACTATATCTGCGCCCACTCTCATTTCCAAAACATCATTCACTTGCATTGACAATGTTTTAACAAATCTAGACTACAGTGAAGTTAAAGTAAAAATTGTCGATTGCCACTATTATTGTCTGAGATAAAAAAAGACAATGTAGTGAGGAAAATGCGAATTATCACGGAAAAAGCGTTATCGTCTCCCAAACAAGATTTACAGCTTTGTGATTGGTCATTTGTTATGTCATTGTAGGGTGCTGAGCAATTGTTTCACAAATTTTTTGAATTGTTTCTGGACAGATTTTTACCCTCATTTCCAGGAGAAAAAACTTAAACAAAAAAAGTCAACGAAATAAAATGGGTTAACTACGAGTTGCTGAAACAGGATTATCGACAATCTATTAAGTTGACCAAAAGTGCAAACAAGGCAACGTGGCAACAAAAAAGGAAACAAATAAGAAAAGAACGAAAGCTGACGACAAAAAAAGACGGCAAAAAAAAACGGAGTCTCTTTTAGAGTCGGTTTTATGTACCCCACAAATGAGACTGTGTTGGACAGGGCCATCAGAAACTTGAAAACCTCAAGTAGCAGGGATGTATATAGATTAGGGTGCTTCATTTTTAGGCGATATTTTTTTTTTCTCTGTGCTACCTGAAAATCTGATACTTTATAGAAAATAAAAAATTATGCCGCCGGGTAAAAGGCTTTAAGTGTAATAGCGGCTTAGCTTATTTAAAAATTCATTTTCCTATTTAAATAACACAGAATTTTTTTTTTTTCGGTTTTCACTTTATTTTTCGACGTGAAGAATTTTTTTTTTGGAAAAACGCGTGTATAGCTTTTGTAGAGCATAAAGTTTGCTACAAAAAGTTCCTATGCGTACGTTCTCCCCGACCAACAGCTTTTAAGTTATAGAGCTGTGAAAATAAATGTTCATAATAATTGATATCAAATCACTTCTAAATTCGGATTTATTATTTTTACATTAAATAGCAATTAATTATAAACAAAAGTACGCTTTATTTAAGTTATTATATGATTCAAGTTTCTAATTTCCAAAATTATTTTGCAATCAAATAGAGAAAATTAAAAGCCAATTATGAAAAAAATATTAATTATGATGAAATAATAATTAATTATAAACATTTAGAAACTATTCATGTTTGTAATCCAGTGACCGCTCTAAAATTTAGTGAACGAATATAAATTTTAATTGGTAAATAATGATATGTAGAAGTGTAATTTGTTATGTTATTTTGGAGTTTCTGTTGTGTCAATAAAAATAAATATTCGTTCACTAAATTTTAGAGTGGTCACTGGATTGCAAACATGAATAGTTTCTAAATGTCTATAAGTAATTTTTATTTAATTATAATTAATATTTTTATAATAATTGAATTCTAATTTTCTCTATTTCATTACAAAATAATTTTGGAAATTAGAAACTTGAATCATGTAATAACTCAAATAAAGCGTTCTTTTGTTTAGAAATGATTTGATGTCAACTATAATGAACATTTATTTTCTTAAAACCTGTTGGTCGGGGAGAATGTACGCATAGAAACTTTTTGTAGCAAATTTTTTGCTCTACAAAAGCTATACACGCGTTTTTCCCAAAAAAAATTTCTTCACGTCGAAAAATTAAGTGAAAACCGAAAAAAACAATTTTTTCGGTGTTATTTAAATAGGAAAATGAATTTTTAAATGAGCTGTTGCACTTAAAGCCCTTTACCCGGCGGCATAATTTTTTATTGTCTATAAAGTATCAGATTTTAAGGTAGCACAGATAAAAAAAATATCGCCTAAAAATGAAGCACCCTAATAAAGATGCATTACATGTGTTGACTTTCATTCGTAACAGGTGTTTTGAACATAATGTATTTCCTGACGCGCTAAAGTGTGCAAGGATAGTTCCCATACTGAAAAAATAACATAAAAATAATCTGTGTGTTCTCTATCATCGTGTAAACAAAACTCAATCGTCCATTAAATTCATCGGTATTAAATTGTATAACAACTGCAACTCTCAAAAACAACATACATTGTATGTTTACTTCAACAACTCATAGTGACAACTTTAAATGTATTGTTTATACATGTTTGGGCAATATATTATTATTATTATTATTATCATAATTTTACAGTTTTCATGGCACTCCAAGCTGTCACATCTTTCTATTGACAAGATGGTGACCTTTCCTGGTAGCATTGAAAGTGCCTTTAGTTCTGCATTCTAAGGATTCTCCTCACAATACTCTAATATTAGGTTCTAGATTTAACTTCTTCAAGCTTTCATGCAGAGTTTTTGGGACTACGCCTGTCGCTCCTATTAATATTGAAACTACCACTACTTTCTCCATCTTCCACATCTTCTTAATTTCATCGTCTAACGGCAAGTATTTATTTATTTTTCCTATGTATTTTGCTCTTATGTTGCCGAGGAGGGGTTCAGCGACGTCCAAAATGTAGATTATTTTCTCCTGCTTTAAGGTAAGTACAATATCTGGTATATATATTGTTTTGGGATTGGACGGTCGGTAAGAATTGTCCTTCCCCAATCCAGGCGTACCCTTTTATCTTCCCAGATTAGCGTTGGTACATAAATTTGAACCTTAGCGCCTGATGTATTATACCAGCAACCCTGTTGTCTCTCGAGGTAGGGTTTATTATTCATGTTTATTAATATTATTATTATTATTGTCATAGTCAAGATTCCACATTTTCCTCTCTTCTTTAATGCTTACTGTTTAAAAAGCAGTATGTACATAGTACATAGAGGTTAGCGGGAAACGAAGTTTTAATTAGAAAATTAGAAAATGGCCGGATACAGACGAGGAATAACTTCAAAATTTGCGGAATTGTAAACTGTATGTAAAATTGAAATGCAAATTTATACTGGGTGAGAGGGCTTCGGCTGACGCAGCGGCTTTTCTCGGCCGAATTCATCCGATAAGTTGCAGAGGCAGAAAACAAATCCGCTTGCTTCGTTTTCATTTACTCGGACGTTAAAAGGGAGTTGCAAAAAAAGCAAAACGTCGAGTACTTTTCGAATACGCTTCGTTAAACCCGCAACGCCACCTGCATCAACATAAAATATATATTTATGCTTATTTTTACATAAATATTTAAGGCAGGTGGACAGCGGGTTAAACACTTACCAAAAAGTTACCGAAAGATCTCTTGTAATACGCTGGGTGTCGAAGATAATGAATTTTAATTTTTGATTAAAATTTGAGCCTATTGTGTGTTTCTCTTGTTTACAGTGAAATCGTTTCGATATTAATTTGTTTAATTATCCACATTTCAATTGCCTCTCGCGGGTTCAGTTCAAGAAGCAAACCAATAAAAAATCAGAAAATTAGTCGACTAATTACGCGGTTACGCGAAAAATGAGATTCGAAAAACTCATAAGTCGAATTAATTATGCATATGTAATTATCTCGGGGAAAGTATACAGGCTGTTTCACAGGAAAAAAAGAGATAAGAATTTTTTGGGCGATTTGTTGAGTTAGTGCATTTCCGAAAGGAATGATTATTATTGTTAAAGAAATGTACGCCACTGAATTTTTCGAAATTTTTGTTATTTACTTTGAATAAGCTCGTGAAAGTACGAAAGTAAAAGTACTTTTTTTAAACTTTTTTACGTTAACGTTTATAAAGGGTGTTTTCTAATTGAATGTCAATAATAGTGGGCGATTTTTGAGTCCATTTTAAAAAGAAAACTTCATATAAACATACGTAATAAATGTCTTAACTTTCAGATAGAGGGTAGTAAAAATGAAATATACATTTCTTAATATCTATAATGAAATTTGGCACACATGTCCATGTATCAAGCGGCATTATTTAGTGTATGGTCTGTTCATAGATATAAGAAAGTGACTAATTGCTTTTAAAATGGGATTATCCAAGGGTGGTCATTAACATGCAATGCAACAAGATTATTACCTAAAGTTTCGGAATTTAAATTCAGATAAAATTGTGGTCCGTAATAGCAAATAATTTTATACCTATCTGTGTTTAATATTCTTTGGTTTGGTATACTACTTAGTTTAAGTTTATTAGTAATCATTCTTATTTCGTGTGTAATAGAGCGTATGTTGAATCGTGTGCGAATTATGCAAAATATATGCGAGTCAAGTGTATCTCAGGAGATGCTCCCGCCCAAATGTAGAAAACACCATTCTACTGAGACTAAGGAAGTTATAAAAAATGTTTATTTGACTCTCATTGAACGTGGCGCCAGTAAGCAAGCATCTTTAGAAGAAACGGCCACATTGACGAAAATTCCAACATCAACTGTATGGAAAATTCTGAATAATCCCATTTCAGCGATTAAAAAAAGAAGCGATGCTAATATTTTCTCGAGTGTAGATGAAAGTGATCAAGATATAATACTAATAATATAATAATAAGGCTTGAAAAAGATAAAACCAGTGTTAAATGTGGCAGATCTAGGTAATAAAAATAATTTGTAATTTTATTTTAGATTTAGACATAAATAAATAAATATTGTTTAGTATCTTTCCTAACAAAACCCCAAATAATTCAATTCTAAACAAAGTACGGACCTGTTCGGCCATATGTCATTCTAACAGCTTGCCCGGGTTTTTCCTTAATTCGTATCAGTTAGTCACTTTCTTATATCTATGAACAGACTTTACCACAATTTTTTTAAAATACACTAGTACGCCACTGAAATTTATTTTCTTGATAAAAACCTCTTCTCTGCATGGTCATAACAATATTGTTAAGATGATACCATGCAGTAATCGGT
Source organism: Cylas formicarius (assembly GCF_029955315.1). Lineage (NCBI taxonomy): Eukaryota > Metazoa > Arthropoda > Insecta > Coleoptera > Brentidae > Cylas > Cylas formicarius. Next base: position 27,570,103 of record NW_026844319.1, read on the forward strand.
AATAGGTAATTGTCTATCTGTTTTATTAAAATATTTCAAAAAATCGAATCACGAATATGAAATAGGTAAACTCTGAGGTGTATTTTTCAAATCGGCGGAGTCCAAATAAGGCAGCCTAAAGTATATTTTGATTATAATCCTGTAATCTACCAATGGATTAAAAACAGATATTCTGTAGAAGCACTTAAAGCAAAGAAAAATACAATACTTACTTAGTACTTAGAGAACTCGGCAACGCTGAAAGAAACTCTACGCTTAAACCGAGTTGTATAAGATCTCATTGAAACGTTTGCAAAACTTTTTAATATAGTTAAAACCAAAACCTTTCAGCATTACAACCTCACCTTCAACTTCAACACAACACAAAAGTCTTGTTTTTTATTTTTGACGCAATTTATCTTGAAATAAACTCTTTCCTATCTTACGTTGCCTTAAAAAAAGTTTGGCAACGTACTTAATAAATAAAAGTTCCCTTTAAAATGACGATACTTAGAATTTAACTTTTTTTCCGGCAACTGAATCTTGTAGAAAGCTTATGGATTTGTGATATTACATGCGACACCTTGTATACGTTTGATTTCCCTATCTAGCCGCGACATTGAACCATTAAGCATAAAAAAAATTCTCGTCGCTACATAAACTTTTTTTTGAATAATTATTTGATTAATCGACCTTAACGATAGCATTTACGAATTACGGAAAAATTGCTCAGAATTTAATCTAAACCATTTCGCGTGATGGACGAGCTGGTATTGCGCCGACGTCTCGAACAGTATCAGCCAGAACCGCTGGTAAAATTGAAATCCGCACGGAGCAAAAGCGAAATCGAGAAGAGACGCATTGACGAAGACGACGCCGTTGACTTGGCCAGAACCGATTTTTTCAACGTCTTAAATGACGGGAACATTAAAAAAGCAGCGGAAAACGCTATCAGGCGGTACGGCGTTGGTACCTGCGGACCGAGAGTGTTCTTCGGTAGGTAAAGTCCATTTAAGAAGTATTCGTTCATCAGATATCCACCCTTTTAGAGGACGTATAGGAATTTAGAATTACCCCCTGCAAGTTTTAAATGGTTTATATATGTATTAAATGGGTCTTTTTTTGGGACAAGATTTCAAAAATAATCCCTGGTAACTCTAACTTCATGCGGAAGTGAGCATTAACACTTTACACACTTATGTCTTTGTTATCGTAAATTTGTGGAGAAAAAAATCTCTAGCAGCGATTTTGAAAACAGTCCCTGTTAATTCATTCTATCCTCATTAGGTATCACTTTTTTATCGTCGTCGTTTTTAGCGTCCAGCTTTCCATCCCATAGAGCAAAGTCGAGAATATGTAACATCTTTTAAGCCTCAACCTAAGTTCGATGTTGAGGTTTTTGCTGCATGCTTCATCCGAAAAAAAGCAGCTCTAGCATTTTCTATACGAATTTTGATTTCTTGACTCATATCCCAGTTGTTGTTTATGTTAGATCCCAGGTAAGTAATATTGTCTACCTGCTCAAGCGGGACTCCATACGCAATCACATACGCGTCTACTGGTTGTTTACTTACAATCATACATTTCGTCTTTGAGGTGTTCAGTTTTAGTCCATATTCGTTACATACATTGGTGAGTCTGTCGCAAAGCATGTGTAGTTCTTCCGAAGTATTGCTAGTAGAATAGCTGCTAGAGCTTTATTTCCGCTATGTTCCCGGTACGGTATGGCTAAGTTTTTGCCCTCTCTTTTATTGGCTTATACAGTCTTTTCAGACCTTCTTTTGTACTTCTCGAGACGCCTTCACGGACCTAGTCAAACCCTCTAATTACCCACTTTGTGTAGCAAAAGGATCTGACATTGTTCTTCCTACTTGCATTCGCGTTTTGGGTTCTAGAATGCACATAAATAATTCTAAAATCAGTTTCGAAGACCATGGCGAAACCCTTTCAGGTACCACCGAATTGCACCTGGATTTGGAAGCTTCCATAGCCAAGTGGCTTGGCACAGAAGAATGCGTCGTTTACTCTGACGGTTACGTCGCCATATCCAGCGTGGTAGCGGCCTTCTGCAAACGCGACGACGTTGTATTCGTCGACGAATCGACTCACGTCGCCATCCTGCAGAGCCTGATGAAACTACGCTCGACTATAGTATACTACAAGCACAATAACCCCGAGAGTTTCGACGCGCAGGCGCAGACCGCCTCCAGTAAAGCGAGAAAGTTCCTCATAGCTGAGGGAGTGTCTTGGTCTACCGGCAAGATACTCCCGTTACCTCAATTCCTCGAGGTCGCCGAGCGACACAAGATAAGAGTCTTCTTGGACGAGTCGTACTCAGTCGGCGTCCTCGGCGATGGGGGCAGAGGCGTCCGCGAGCATTTCGAGGTCGAACCGTGGAGGATCGATTTGATTTTCGGGCGTTTGGAGACGACGCTGAGCGGCGTGGGTGGATTTTGCGCAGGCTCGCTCCTAAATTGCGAATGTCAGTTTCTTTGCAGTCCCGGGCTTTTGTTTTCCGCTTCGTTGCCCGCATATTTGGCCCGCGCGTGCGCGGAAACCATAGAGACGCTCGGTGATAAACCGAAGAAGCTGCGGATGTTGTCGCGCAAGTTCCACGACTTCCTGGTGGCGAGCGGCTACGCAGTGCGGAGCGACCCGCTCAGTGCGTTTAAAGTGTTCGCTGTGGGAGACGGTAAGGAAGATGAAAACCGTTACGTGCACGAGTACTGTCAGAGGAAGGGGGTGTATTTCATCATGCGCCCGGAATCGATGATTATCAATTTGAACGTTGGCCTGTTGGATGATGAGGGGAGGTTCGAGAGGGTCAAGGACGTTTTGGGAAAGGCCTTGACTCGGGCTTTGCGGATGAAGGAGACTTTTGCCGTTTAAGGAAAGAGAAAGAGAAAAAATCGAAAAAAAAAGCAGAACAAGAGAAAAACATTTCGAAAAAAGGAAAATCAAAATAACAAAAATAATAATTTGGTCAAAATGTTTGGTTATTTTAATGGAATATTTTTATAAAATTATAGTGCCATGAAAATTGCACCCACACGCGTCTTACGGTTTAGATGTAAGCGAGAAAGTTTTAGAATTGTCGCTGAAGAAATACGGAAAACGTAAAGTATAAAAAATAGCTTTTGCGATCGAATTAAAGCCAATTGTGGGAAATTTCGAAATATTGCGAAGTGTACGAGGGAAACGGGGACTTATTAATCAGTAAAATTGCTCTATTTTATATTGTATACTTGGGAAAAGTATAATAAAAAATCGAGAGAGCAAAATCAGGTTTGATAGAAATAAAAATAAGAATTTCAGATAACAGTCAAGAGCATGCCGCCATGTCCATTAATCAGCAAGCGAGGAAAAAGTGTTTATCTTTATATTTATCTATTATTTTTATTGATACTGTTTAAATACGCCGAACAATGAGATTTTCCAAGTTTCTTGATTTTTCATAAAATAAACAATAAATTAATTAAAGAAATTAAAAAAATCCGAGTTATCAAAATTAATCTACCACTTATTAAGGTACGTAGTTTATATATCAGTCAATAAAAGGTCGGGTGTTTTTCCAAGTGTTCTTAAAATTCCAAGGTATAAATCCCATACATTTTAAACTTAAATAATTTAAGGGTGTGGGGACTTTAACAGTTTAGTGGGAGTACGCGCTTTTGGTTTACAAAGTCGCAAAAATAATAAAACACTACGTTCCTTGGCGCATTTAAGGATTTTGTTTTAAAATAATAATCAAGTACCTTTATTATAAATCGAACTTTATATTGATAAATGCACAGCAGCCGAATGACTATTTTTGAGATATAATTTGTTATATTGACTTTCGAATATTTTGTTACACTTCATATTCAAATCCTCTTTTGTTTGTATCCCATGTCTTACCTCTTCTCATTCTTCTTATGCTTATTATAAATTGCATATACTTATTTATAAATTGCATTTCTTATTATAAATTATCCTCATTTTAAATAAGGATTTAATCAATATAAATAAATATTGCTTAATTAATGTTCTTTCGTTTATTATTATTATTGTTATTGTATTTATGTATTAAAAACAAAAAAATAGATACATTGATTATTATTAAAATATATGCCTTTTTTGGGAATACTTAGTATTACAAAATTATATGATTAGAATCTAATTTGTTAGGGGTGAGTGAAATTAGGAGAAAAAGGTCTCTCTAAAGCCTATATCGGGTGGCACAAGAAAGTGAGAACACTCTATAACTTTTAAACGGCTTGTGATAGCGATTTGAAATTTGGAAGGGTTAATATTGGCTGAAAGTCCAATTTTTTGACAATATGTAGTCAATGGTTGCACTTCCGGTTTGAGCGGAAGCGACAGTAACTTTCGAATTTTAAATGACACCACAACCTATATTTTTTTGCACTTTTGAATTCAGATCATTCTACATAGGATAAGTTGGTTTTTCGCTTTTTTTTGTTTTTTAAAATTTTTATTTTTGAAAATTGTGTTTAGGACGCATTATAAATACTATATACCTGTATATGGGAAAAATTGTAAATGAAACTTGTCTTCACTTGTCTAATGGCAAATTTAATTTAATGTAATGAACTATTAATTTTTTAGAATAACCAAGTTGTTTCCAAGAGCATCCTAGTGGGAATAAATTTTTTTTTGTAGCCGGTACTTTTTTTGCAATATTGTGCAAAATCCGTTAAAAAATAAGCTCACAGCAAAAATGCATAAGAATATCTTGACAAGCTCATGCAGTGGAAAGAAAAAAAACAAATTTAAAAAAATTAAATTCAAAGGAGAGTTTCTTCTGAGATTCAACGATTAGAATTTTTTTTGAAAGTGTTTTATTATGGTAAAAAGTTGATATACTTTTGGAATACGGGGATACAGTAAAAACGAACGTAAGGATTGTATGTATACGTACCTCATAAGCTACAAACACCGGAAACTCAGAAGAAGAAGAGAATAGTTTTTTTTCTTTTCAAATCTGTCACTTTTCTTGATAATTTAACAAAATATTTTGAAAATCTGAAAATAAAACATCAACAATGTCGGTAGAATCGATTTGAAAGTGGTATATCAACTTGTTTTACTTGTAAGACAAGTTTTACATTGCTACAAAACATCAGATCATGTCAATTATTTTGTGGATATCTCCCTTTCAATTCCAGCTTTCTATAGAAAGAATGTGCAGGAAGGCGACGTCCCGGATTGCGGGCTGCATACAATCCCCTGTCGAGAGTTTTTTCTGCATTCCCCGTATATCAGAAACATATCAACTTTTTCTCCATTTGTAAATTGATTATTGTTTTCCATGAAAATCCAAATTGATAATACGACAAAATCGATAATCAGATAAAAATGTACAAACTGTCAGAATTTTCAATCATGCCGACTTGATGAATAGAAGCAAAGCCACGTAAGTAATATTTTGTTTTTATAAAAATGTATTTTTCTACTCCCGCCTGTAAAATACCTAATTACACATTGATCTAGAGTGTGGGAAGCGTCACTTCATCACGTTAGTTTCGTTTCCCACGAATCCGAGCCACTTCGGATATTTCCGCGATTTTACCGCTCGGATTTGGGAGCAATCGGATGTTTTCGGAGATATTTTCTACGCTTTGAATTTTGACGTTTGTCAATTCTGACGGTCATGTCAGCGAATGTATTCGTGTTGTTTTGCTAAAATATACCAAAAACTAACGGTAGTAGAAAAAGTATAGTATGCAACACGTTCGGTAAACTTTTGAAGTCACTCGTTTATTAAAAGCTCGCTCCGCTCGTGTCAAATAAACTCGTGAGTCAAATACCGTTTACCGCACCTTCCTGTGAGCTTATTTTTTAACGGATTTTGAAAATTTTGGTGTCAAAACGTTGTAGAAAAATTAGCGGTGCTACTTGAAAAGACTAGGTTATTATTAAACAAATAATTGTTCATTACATTAAATATTATTTGCCATTAGACAAGTAAAGAACATTTTTTCCCATGATCAGGTGACATAGTAAATAGTATTTACGATGTTCACAGCCTGCTTCCTTTATTCTCCTTCCTTTATCCAAAAATTAAAAAAAAAATATTGCGCCATTTAAAATTCGAAAGTTACTGTCGTTTCCTCTCAAACCGGAAGTGCAACCATTGACTACATATTGTCAAAAAATTGGACATTCAGCCTATATTAACCCTTCCATATTTCAAATTGCTATCTCAAGCCGTTTAAAAGTTATAGAGTGCTTCCCCACTATCTTGTGTCACCCGGTGTTTGAATATTTCTTCATGCGCCATACTTGCAAGCGTTGCTGCTCGGAAACCCGAAAAGTATTTTCGATGTTGGAATTATTTTCGTTAATTGGTCAAATTTCGAATCCCCGTTGTTTACCTTAACGACCAACGAATCGGTTGGGCAAAAATGCCGACGTTAATTATAATTAAAAAGAAGTATCCGAAAACAACGAGTCCATTACGTACCGAGCGTTTAATTCGCGAACTTTTCCCGTTGAAAAAAACTTTTAATTAAACCCCACGCGCGCTTCGGTGGGGGCTAAACTCTGACCGTAGCGTACCAAAGTAGAGTCGATATTTTTGCGAAACTCTCGCGCTGCCCTCGCTTTGTTCATTTTCGATTGTTTTATTTTTGGCACGTGCGATACCATCACGACTCTGTTTTTAAGGATGTGACTGGTGCTGCTACAAGGTGGACCAGGTATAAACTACCTTCTACAAATTGTGACATTTCTCTGACATTTGAAAACCTGTTCTTGAGTAATTTTTTTACAACATTTGTCCAAAGCCACAAAGCCTTGATAAATCATTTAGGAATACATTTTTATGATAAAGTAATTCATAATTAACTAGTTTTAAACTTGGAAACCTCTAAACCAACATTAAACTAAAATGTATCTGCAAGAAACAAGGCTTGTTCTAGTCTATCGTTATTGATATGTTGTTCGAACGTAACATTTTACAGGGTTTTCTTCGTTTTATAAAATATATGAAAAAGTCCCAATATGTTATAAGCAAAATGTATTTAAATAATTTTGTTCAACATCGATATTTTTGAAAAAATAAGTCACTTGTAAACTTTTTTAATTTGAATTTTATCGAGACAAATAATCGAAATGTTTGATTGCAAACCACTTAACGTCAGAATGTAAAACTAGTAGCATTAACTCGCTTTCGGACAAAGAGGGTATATTTTACGCAGCAAATTGGTCTCATTATTTTTGGAAATGTTTATCTTTAGGACGAACTTGTAAATTAACGGTGATATTTAGGAACATGCAGATAATACAGGAAGTTATGAAGCAGCTATGAAATTTTTTTTGAGAACGTTTAAAAAACAATATAAATAAATTTTCTGTCTAGCGAAGATGGAGTTAATTTAATTATTCTCGCTTTAGCGATCTGATAATCGTAGTCTTTAGGTTTTAAAACATATTGTTCAACTCGAATTTGATTTCCTGTATACTTTTATTTAAAATTGAGATTTTTCTGACAATTTTTGACTTTGCATTGGTGGCTTAGTGTTTCTCAATAAGATTTTTTTTGAATGTCTTTAAAGTTTTGTCAATCATTTCGTCCGTTTCTGTAAATCCTAGTTTAACATAAAGTTTTGAATCTTTTTTGGTTCTCGAAACGTTATGAAACGAATGAACGAATAAATAAACTACCTTAAGAAGCCGAAAACATATCTTAGTCTGGAAGATATTATACTGAAAAAGTGAATTTCATAACCAATAACGTAATTCTTTGGACGGCTTACTTTATTACTTTGACAGCGTTATCTTTTTTAATGCCAATGTTCTCAGTTTTACTATGTATGGAATACAAAATGTTATTTTTTTTTTTGTTCCGTGAATATGAACTTGGCGATCGTATATCGTTCAATCGTAAAAGTAAAAGATACGTGTGTTACTTCAAGCTTCCATATATGAACGGCGCAGGTGGAAGATTGCCTTCTCAATTTCGTCGCTGCGCTAGGCGACTGCTCCGCGCTACGTGCTACGCAGCTTCTTGTCCTATGCAGGCACATTGTTTTTCTATCGTGCTTCTACGGATGTATGTTATTTTCTTATGCGCACACTTTGTATGAAGTGCCTTTTATGGCCGAAATTCAACATCATGGCGAAGTTTGGTAAATATGTAAATTTGTACCAGTAATAGTGACTTTCAATAATATTTTTATTCAAATATCTCGCGCACCCTGCATAATACACATGAACTGTAAATAAAAAAATTGCTGCCCTCGATACAGTTTATGATACTGTCTAAACCAAATTATGCCAAATTTTACAGTTTTTTATTTACCCGCAAAAAAGAAAATTTTCAGGTCTTTTTGAATTTTTGCCCAAAAAACAAAAAACCCTGTATATAATTAACAAAATGTTCGAAGCAGAATTTATAGCCCTGGATCTTCCACGTTTCCTGGTCCACGAATTTTTCCCATAGAGAGAAAATAGTTCTTTTCTAAAACCATGCAACAATGGGAACGACGTCATCCCGTCTACATTGAGTTTGAGAAATAGTGATTTTTAAATGGATTTCTTTAAATACCTTGAGCAGCGTACGTGATAGACGAAAACCGTAAATACAAAAAATGTAGCTGTTGATGCAGCCTATAATACGAATTAGCCATAATTTCTACAAATTTTGACTTACGGCAATTAATTTACTCTTTAACCAGGTACATAATAAAAAAAACGCTTGAAATAAAAGTTATAGCACCGAATCTTCCGCGTCTCCTGGTTAAAGAATTTTGCCAATCGGATTCATATTTTTGGAGAAAATATTTTTATTCTGGGAGACGAAATAACATTAAAAAAAATCATTTTTTTAAAATACTTCCCGACATTCGATGGCGCCGAGTTTCAACAGTTTAAATGTGGGTGTGGACTTCTACTTGTCTGCAAAATTTGAAGTCGATAGCACAAAATAAATCGAGTACGCTGTACAATAAGTATACAAAAATATAAATAAATACAAAAGTTTTAACTGTGCATACCGGCTAAATGACCGTGTAAAAGAAACTGACTGTTGAAGCCCAGCCTTCTAGTTATAATCAATTACCATTATATTTTGCGAATACCGGCCAAACTCTGTATATTTTTACAAATTATGAAGAATAAGGGTTTGTAGAAAATTAATCTCGTGGACCACTATTTGATTGTCAAATTTGAAGTCGATAGCTTCAAATTTCGGACGCAGACAACAGACAAAAAAGTCAAAAAAAGTTTGGCAGTCCGTAGGACCAACCGTTACCGAGATCTTGTGCGGACCACTATGGAACTTTCGCAAAATCGATGTAATTTAATTATGCATGTACCCGTATAAAGTGTCTTTCAAGTCTCGCCTAACTTCAAAGTTACGACAAACATTGTTAAATATGAAAAATTTGTATGGATAATGTGGTCGAATGATATTTTTTCAAATATCTCGATCGCCCTGTATAATTGATGTAACCTGAAATTCCCTCTCGACATAGTATACGATACTGTTCAAATAAAATTATCCCCTCTTCAACGGTTTTTCATTTACCAAAAACGGAAATACACATCCTTTATATAATTCAAACTATGTTCTCACACACAATGGATCTCCCACGTTTCCAATTGTTTACCAATAGAATAAGCGGTTTTCAAGAAAATACTTGTTTTTTGAAACCATAGTAATAGTAAATGACGTCATCGCGTCTAGATTGAGGGCGAGAAATGGTGATTTTCTTTTTGATTTTTTCAAATATCTCGAACAGCGTATGTGATACAAAAATTGTTGCTCTTGATCCGCCCTATAACAGTGTTTGGACCGATTAGTAATATTTTTTACGAATTTTGATTTACAGTTAATAATTCATCCCCGAAAAACATAATTTTCACGGTATTTTAGATTTTTGCCTATAATTACCCTGTATATACTCGAAAAAATGCCTAAAATAGAAGTCATAGCCAAGGATATCTCGCGTTTTCTGGGTCTAAAATCTTGTCGATCGGTTTAATAGTTTTTGAGAAAATCATGTTTTTCTGTAAACCAAAATAATGAAAGAAAAAAAATTTTTTTTTAGATTTGATGATATTTGATTGTGCTCAATTTCTACTTTTTAGATGTGACTACGTGCTTTTTCTTCATTGCCATATTTTAAAAAAATAGCTACATATTTGAGTCACTTATGACGTTTTTGAATATAGCGCAGAATATCCCGAACCACTTGTACAACATGTGAAAACTTTAAATACAAAAGTTTTAGCCTTCCATACGGGCTATGGGCTACATAGTCATGTGAAAGAAACTGCCGACAGAATCAAAGCTCAAACTTTTAGTGAATAATGATATATAGGAAGTTCGATTTTCAGTTTTTTTTTTCGAATTACCGACGCACCCTGTACATTTTCAAAAAATCATCAAGAATAAAGGTTTTTGGTCCGGACGTTGCGCCTTCGTTTGGTTCAAGAATTTTTTCGATCGTATTTACCGTTTTGGAGAAAGGATTTTTTCTCGCTACCATGCAAATGCGGCTTTTAAATTTTTAAAAATATTTTCCGACCCCCCAGCCCCCCCAATTGCAATAGGTTCCGGGACTAAACTCTGTATTTGTGCCAATTTTGAAATCGATAAATGCAAATCTCGGACACTTATCGTGTTTCATAGCGATGTACGAAAAACGTACGAAAATCGCAAAAAAAACACAGATGCCAATTTCCAATGGCAGCCATTGCCTATGGGCTTATGTGGCTCGTGGCCAGTTTAAAAGGAGCAAAACTTCAGCTCCCTCACTCAAACCGTTCGGAAGTTATTCGCATTTTTATGGAGCGTCGACAGAGAACAGAGAACGGAGAACAGACAAAATTAATTTTTTTTTCGACGCTGATTATTTCTGTACCAAAGGGCGTATATCTTCGTGATTATTCGACGCTTTCACAGTTAAAATTTTTAAAATTTTCAATTGCCCAACGAATACATTTTCTTACACTTTGTGAGATTTCTGCGGCAATTTCGATTGAAATTTCAATACTCGTTCGACATATCCGGTCCGTGCAGACGAAACTTCAACGCAACAACCTTTCAGCAGGCGACCTCGAAGCCCCAAAATGCGACCCCGGCTTCTCATCTGCATTCCTCTTGTCCCCCGAAAGGGATACGGGATTATTAGCAAAAACACGCCGCCGGGTTAACAAATCCCTTTCGGAGGACGCTCCGGAATATATTCCGGACCTTTTCCCACAAAAACTCCTCCGGCAACCTAATTTGCGGTTTTCGGTGAATTTTTATCGTCTCCAAATAAAATTGGCGATATTACTTCTTAACGTCTACCCTGATACTCATATTAAAATGATAATAACTGTATGAATCATTATTTTTTCCACTAGTCAAATATAAAGCTATCTTTCTTTCGTTCTTCCTTTCAAAAGTTGTATGATTTGTCCGACAAATAAAAAGAAAGCAAGAAAGACACAAATGAAAGGAAGAAGAAAAGCATAAGGAGCACGAGTAATCGTCAACCATTAGAAAGCGTTGCTAAAAAAAATGTAGTGTCAGAATCTAGTGCAGATGGGATGAAAAGCTTTTGGCAAAACAGGAGAAAATTTCTTTCTCAGAGCAATTTTTTTAAACATGGTTATAGTTTAAATAAACTTGCGTGCCACTGTAAACTTTTCTTTTTTTTTTCCAGAAACTTTAATCTGACCCAAAAAACAAACATGCTATTTGGAAGATAATTTAGTATGATTTGGTATGAGTTTAAATTTGTCAATAGTGATGATCTTTTGTATGCGTAGCTATAGTTAAAGAAATGAAACGTGTTCATGCAGTAGTTATTTGATACATACTACATCGTAAAGAGCCGCTCAAGTTATCGCCTTAATCGAAAGTGGACTTCTCCAACGAGCTGTTGCTTGACGACTGGATATAACACGCGCAGCAGTTCGAAGATTATCCAATGGTATCAGGAGACTGGATCCTTTGTTAGGCGCCTTGGAACAGGCGGTTCAAGTGCAACAATTAACAGCTCCATTAAGTTCGAAGAATGGCTATTAGTCAGTGGGCAGTGAGAAGAAGACTGACTGAAAAGAACCTGACCCCAAAAACAACTGCAATTGGTCCAAAACTTACTCCAGCTCATCGACAAGCACGCCTACGCTTTGCACGGGATCATCTGAATTGGACATTATACCAATGGGGGTCTCTTCTGTTTTCTGGTTTCTGCAGGATATGGGGTGCAATTTCAATGGACGCACGCACCTTGGTCAAGGAGCAGGAGGTTTAATCGGTGCTAGGAACATCGAGGATATTTTATCAGATCACGTGGCACCATATGTCGACTACATTGGAGAAGAATTCATCCAGAAATCGGGTTTCCAGTTATGGAGTGGCCAGCAGGCAGTCCCGACCTCTATCCGATGGAACATTTATGAGCTGAAATCGAGAATTCGAACTAGACATCGTACCCCAAGCTCGATCCCAGAGCTTATTGTTGCAGTAGAGGAAGAGTTTCTTAATATTCCACAAGAAACAATAGCGAACTTGATTAGATCTAGGCCTAATCGAGTAAGAGATGTTATTAGGGCAAGAGGGGGTCACACCCATTGTTAAAAAATAAGTGTTGAGTTGCTAGTTGTCAACAACCCTATTTGTTTTTAGCAATAAAAAAAAATTAATTTCACTCGTGCAGTTATTTTACTATGCTGAACCTAAAAAGCATATTAAATTGTCTCTCAAACAGCATTTTTTTATCTGATCACTAGTTTCTAAAAAAAATGAAATTGAAGTCCAAAGTTTACAATGGGCCGAGTTCTATTTCCAGATTATAAATAATTTTCTCTAGTAAATACATTGAACAGGTATTCATAGTGGTTCCTTAAGTAGTACATTTTGCATTTCAGAGTGAAAGGACACCTTGAGCACCCACTAGTCGACCTTTAAGTTTAGGAAACGAAGCACCTTCTTTTTCTGTTATCATTTTATTGAGAAAAAAAGAAAATAATTTGTATAGAGATATAATTTAATTTATTTTCTTTATGGTAAGATATTTTTTTTGCAGTAAGTAAGCAAATTTAGCATTATAAGTTTATATATGTTGGAAAAGGCGTCATAATAAGTTTTAGTGACCAATTATTTCCCTTTATGAGAGTGCTGGACTGTTTTTATAATCGAAAATTCACAGAATCTTTGAACCGGTAATTAATTTCCTATTTTTTTATTATATTTTTATAATATTTTTGGTAACTAATATTTCCATTACAAAAAAGCAGTAGCGTAATGACAAATAAAAGGTTTTATTTTTAATGTTCAAAAGTACATTTTTTATCTTCCATATCATATTGTAATTTATGATTACGGCATCTAAATTAAATAAAAACGAGTTTCTTTCCGTATATAAGAATATGCTTTTGTGGCACATGTTTTTGCTGCAAAATTTACAAACACTAAAGTTAAAGTCATTACCATTAACTGTGCGCGACCAGCGGCTTCTGAAAACTGTTTTTTTTTTACCTCGGCGAGTTGAAAAGCTCAAACGCGAACGGCAAAGCTTTTAACAAAAATTGGATAAGTTCGAAACGAAATTTACGACGATACCGCCGCGCCTCAGATAAAAAGCGCGTTTGTTTGAGAGCGTGAAAAATGCGAAAACCGAAACCAGAGCTTTTATATTAGAGCCGAAGCGTCAAGATCCGTGGTGCGGCAACCAATAAAAAATTCTAAATTTCGCCGATGTATATATGTATATATATAATTATAAATTCCGGGGGGGGGGGGGGGGCATTTTGCATCCTGTACACTAACCAAACAATTAAACGTTCGCAACCGCACCGCACAATATGTAGCGTCATTTTACATGCCAAAAATTTGAAACGCAAAACAGCCAATCTACATACGCAAGTCGGATAGGTATTTGCGAAGCCCTCTACTGAATTGGAAATTGAGTCGCTCTCAAGTTGCTGTTGTTCAGCAAATATGCCGATTCCGAGAAAGACTTCTGGGTACATTATATTCTTTTATTATATACACTTATATACAGAAAATACCAAGAAAAGTTACGTAGTAAATAGAAAGTTCGTGTCAAAACGATATACCGAAAACATTGAATTTTCTAGAACTAAATACAGTCGAAACTCTATATAGCGAAATTGAAGGGACTGCTTTTTTTTCGTAATAAAGAGTTTTCCTTATAAAGAATTATCTACTTAGGAACATTTTATATAAATATTTAAGAACTACATTTAATGTTTCAAATAATCGGTGATTTTCTTTTGAATTTTTTTAGTATGTCAATAGGCATCTCGTTCTTTGGCTTGTATTTTCACCATTTCTTCAAGAGGGGCATCTTCCCCATGATACATAAAAAAGTTCTCTAGCAGCTTAATAAAATATAGGGCTTGTTGAATGGGTGGTGGTTGTCCCAGATCAACTTCTTCATCTTCTTCATCCTCTTGGTGCTCTTCCTCACCCTTTCTTGCTTGTTGTAATATGGCTTCCTCTGTCAAGTCTGCTGTTGCAGGTAAATCCTGATCTATCACCATAAAATATCCTGCAACTCCTCACTTGTAAACGTAATTGTTGTTTGAAATTGCTTTATCCACTGGCTTAGTGATTATCTTCCAAGTCCTGTTGGCATTCTGTCTCGGTAATAAGTCCTGCATGACGATAGGAGTATTGAATTGTTTCTGCTGTCATCTGTTTCCGAGCTTTACTAATAAAGTTGACTGCATATAGCATATTAATGAAAAATTTGTTTTCGGACTCGATCATTTCCATTAAAATGTTTTTCTTGTATCGACTCTTAAGACTTTTTATTACGTCGGGCAGTTATCTAAGAGAAGTAATATTTTCCTCCCCATTAATTTTGCATCCCATTTCCATATCTCCTCTTCAAAAATTTGCGATGTCATCCATGCAGACTTGTTTGCCTTGTAAGTGACCGGCAAATGCTTAATGTTTTTAAAACCTCTTGGGTTAGTTGATTTTCCAATTACGACTAACTTTCTTTTCTCTCTACGACTCATATTGGCAACTACTAACACTGTTATACTGTTATATGAGTTTTATCTGGCGTCATTTTGTAAAAAATATCAGTTTCGTCAGCATTAAAAATATCGTCAGCAGGGTACTTTCCTGCTAGTTTCGGCCACGTCTTCTCCGCTCAATCTTTAGTGACGTTTCTGTCGACATTATGGGCTTCGGCACTTATCTGTCCATAATTTATACCATGTGTCTATTTGAACTTCCCCAACCGTCCTTCCGGAGCATTGAAATCGATAATGCCAAGCTGTTCAGCAAACTTTTGTCTTTTTAGTTTTACGATAGGTTCAGAGAGTGGTACATTTCTAAGACATTGCTGTTGGAAATCTTCATTTTTTGGTTTTCTTAGTTATTTACTAGAACTGCCTGCCGCTTCCGTCTGAATGATTTTTTCTTTGCACCTCCAAATCGTGGATACGTATCGACTTCCCACATCACTTTTCTTTTCTCCCCGTTCTATCTCCCGAATTACAATTTTATCATCTAGAGATCAAAATTTTCGCTTACTCGCCATGCTCACTCGCCGTATTCACTCAAATTAGAACTGATTGAAACAATGGTGGGCTTTTACATTTACCGATAAATGATGTTGACGCATTTATAAGGCCTTGCATATGCAAAATATCTCATTTTATCAATATTTGTCATATATAATATATTAATAATATAATTAATTATTATGTAATTTTTTTAACAAACCTCAAATTGATAGATCTAGAAATTCAAAATAAAGTGAAAAAAATATATCAGGAAATAAATGTTCATTATAAGTCTGTGAGTTGACTCAACAGAAACTCCAAAACAACATAAAAAATTACACTTCTACATATCATTATTTATTAATTAAAATTTATATTCGTTCACTAAATTTTAGAGTGGACTTTTAATTTTCTCTATTTGATTCCAAAATAATTTGGGAAATTAGAAACTTGAATCATATAATAACTCACATAAAGCGTTCTTTTGTTTATAATTAATTGCTATTTAATGTAAAAATAATAAATCCGAAGTTAGAAATGATTTGATATCAATTATAATGAACATCTATTTTCACAACTCTATAACATAGAAGCTGTTGGTCGTTAGAATGTACGCATAGGAACTTTTTACAAAAGCTGTATACGCGTTCTTCCCAAAAACAATTTCTTCGCGTCGAAAAGTCAAGTAAAAACCGAAAAAAAAAATGTTCCTGTGTTATTTAAATAGGAAAATGAATTTTTAAATGAGCTAAGCCGCTATTGCACTTAAAGCCTTTTACCCAGCGGCATAATTTTTTATTTTCTATAAAGTATCAGATTTTCAGATAGCACAGAGAAAAAAAAATATCGCCTAAAAATGAAGCACTCTAAAATATATTTTATTCTATGCAGTTTAATAAAGTAGTTGAAAATTTATTTATATATATTTAATTATTATTATTAGTTTTATCATCTATACAGAGTCCAGAGAGAGTCGCGAATTTGATACACAAAAAT
Source organism: Cylas formicarius (assembly GCF_029955315.1). Lineage (NCBI taxonomy): Eukaryota > Metazoa > Arthropoda > Insecta > Coleoptera > Brentidae > Cylas > Cylas formicarius. Next base: position 27,586,564 of record NW_026844319.1, read on the forward strand.
GAGAAAACCGAAAGTGTCCCTTTTTCTCTTTGTTAATGTTCGGTGCATTGTATATTTTTAGATCTCGGAGAAATTATGTGTCTAGGAGTCTATGTCGAAGTTTCGTCTGTTTAAAGAACAAGAAAACGTATCTAGCAGCCATCCCTCTTCTTCCTATAACAATCTGTAGATTACGTGTCCATCGATACAAAAAGTTCGTGGCGTCGTCACCAGTAATTCAAGCATAACAGCCCGAATTTATAATGTAGGCGAAATAGGTTCGTGCGATGCTTTATTACGAAATAATGGCGATAGATAGAGCCGCGGTCCTCCATGAATATGCATACCGCGTGATTGTAGCCGAGAAACAATTTGCTTTGGTGTCGGAGGGTAGGCAATACACTTTTCAATGATACGAACCTAATTAATTCAATTGGTAAATGATTTCCATCCCGCTGGTGTTCGCATTGATCGGTTTTCCTCATTTCGTTTCAATTCGTGACGTATTGCCGCGTCCCTCAGATGGAGTCTCGATAACCTAACCGAATTCTAATATTCTCGCAGCTACGAGGCAATAACGCTGCAGAATTTTGATTTTTATATTCTGAGGTTCGGTAGACACGATGCAATTTTTTTAAATTTTTTGGTGGGTGTTTTTTTAATTGTTGTTTTTAACTTTCAGTAATTAATAAACGTAACTAAAACAAATTTTCATGGGCATTTTTTATAATAACAATAACAATATTTGGGAGACAACCATTTCATCGCCTAATTAGTTTTTCTTGAAATTTTTCTTTCTTCAACGGAGTTGAAGTTAATTTCCTTATCGCAAGTTTGTTTTTTAATAGTATATTGTGCAACAAGTGCGGTAAACGCTATTTGACTCACGAGTTTATTTGACACGAGCGGAGCGAGTGTTTAATAAACGAGTGAGTTAAAAAGTTTACCGAACGTGTTGCATACTATACTTTTTCTACGACCGTTAGTTTTCGGGTACATTTTCGCAAAATACGAATACATTCACTGACATGACTGTCAGAATTGACAAACTTCAAAATTCAAAGCGTGGGAAATATTTCCCAAAACATCCGATTGCTCCCAAACCCGTGCGGTAAAATGCCGGAAATGTCCGAAGTGGCTCGGATTCGTGGAAAACGAAACTGACGTAGTAAACCCACGCTTCCCGCACGCTAGATCGGTGTGTAATTATTATTTTACAGATGGGAGTAGAAAAACATTTTTTTCTACTCCCGTCTGTAAAATCCCTAATTACCCATCTAGCGTGCAGGAAGCGTCACTTTGCCACGTCAGTTTCGTTTTCCATGAATACAAGGCACTTCGGACATTTCCGGGATTTTACCGCACCGATTTGGGAGCAATCGGATGTTTTCGGAGATATTTCCCACGCTTTGAGTTTTGACGTTTGTCAATTCTGACAGTCATGTCAGTGAATGTATTCGTCTTGTTTTGCGAAAATGTACCCAAAAACTAACGGTGGAAGAAAAAGCATAGTATGCAAAACGTTCGGTAAACTTTTTAACTCACTCGTTTATTAAAAACTCGCTCCACTGCGCTCCGCTCGGGTCAAATAAACCCGTGAGTCAAATGCCGTTTAGCGCACTTGTTGCATAATATACTATTTTCACTTTTTTTCTTTCATAGTTTTGAGAAAAGCAACTAAATGGTATATTATGCAATAAGAGTGGTAAACGATATTTGAGTGACGAGTTTATTTGGCACGAGCAGAGCGCCAAAAACCACCAGGATTTCACTTGTCAGGTAAAACCTGATCAATAGTGACTAGAATACGAACCCAACATGAAAGATGCGCCTACTATCTGCATAGATAGAGACACCCTTTTTCGAATTTAGTGAGACCCAAAACTGCAGAACATATTATGAAAATGCTTATTGTGGAAAACCCGATAAATAAATCGATGTTAAACCTACGAGGTATGTGAAAATATAATTCTAGATTATTAAATTTAATTATTTTTTAGTAAAAATAGCTTTTTTTTCAACTTGCTAGTAAACACTATGGCAATATTTTCGTTAAAAAACTGCGTCAATTTTGCCAAGAATATTTTTTTCAAATTTAGTATTTTCCAGCTTTTTCTCTCTTTACCCATTTTCGTTCTTTAATCTATATGGAAAAGCAAAAATCCTCTGGCCATTGTCGTGTCACACTGTTGGTCCTAGTCAAATCTAGAGGTAAACAAACAGGATATCCATCTATGTTTTCGGTCTGATTTTGCTTTATTCTTCTTCTAAAGCATAGGAATGTTGTCACCATATCGATACTGGAGAATTAATAATAAAACTACGTCATTATAATGCAATTTCTTATGCTCAAATATTTATTTCTATCATATCTCTCTGAAAATAATAGTGGCAAAATCCTACTGATGTAAATTAGTAAATTAAAGAATTCCTTTCTCGTAATTTTTAGTTTCTGATGTCGTCGGGAAAACTTCACTTGTCGTCCCTGCTGGAGTCGTATCTGTACTAGACCGACCAGGCGTGCTCTGACCAGGTATTTCTACTGAGGTCGTCGTTGGTTCTTCAGTCGGTTCTTCCGTAGCTGCGCCAGTTGTAGCTGGCTCGCGAGTTGTTGGGCTCGGTACAGCTGTTGTTGTGATGCCCGAGAACTTATCATTTGCGCAGTCGACTACATCGGCGACAATAGAGGTCGCTTCGAGCGTTAGTTGATCCGCAACCCCGACTGTACAGACTGCTAGCCCCGCCTTGAACGTCGCCACGTATACTGTAGCCTCCGCAACTTCTTTGCCTATGATGGCAGGAATTTCAATTCCTGCCGCCCCAACTTTGATGCCTACCGACCCGGCGCATGCTATTTGGGTTAGTATCGATTGCTGCCTACAGTCGCTAAGCTCGGAGGTCAAGTTCGCCACGCGCTCGATGCTAGAGCTGACCGTCGATATAGTTTCGTTAATAATGCCGAGACCCTCTTCAAGTTTCTCTCCGACGCACGTGCTTACGTCTTGTAATAACTGGCGGGGCAGGGCGCTGATATCGTCTATACTATCGACCACGCACTCCGAAATATCCACGCCTGATGGAGAATAAGACTTAACTCTGTCTGTGCAATGTTACAAGTGATTGTAGGAGGTGGAAAAAAAACAGAAACACTAAACCGAAATAGTACGAGAGAATTGAGAATGGAAATTATTCTACAAAGAGAAATCTAAGTGCATAAAATTTAAATTCATACTAGCCATTTCGTTTGGCCATGCATATATACGATTAAAACCTTTTTATCAAATAACGATATAACTATTATATATATAACTATTTAACTATCGCCAATGGTTATACCAAGAAGCTTTCCATTTTCTACCCACTCACAGATTCGATGGAATGAGTCAAGTTTGATGTTTTGTTCCTTTGCCAGGGGAAGTCTATAGACTGTAAATCATCATCGAGGTTTAGGACCTCAGTTATTTTTTTAATTTGACTTATGTCAATTAAAAAATTATTCTTGAGACAAGATTCTATTCACCTTTTTCTAAGTTCTCCTGTAAAAGTCAAAACCAAACTCAAATTAAGTACGATAAAGAAAATAGCTATTGAAAAAATAATGACCCAGTTCGAAAGCTTGATTCGAAAGTTCGTTGATTTGATCGATGAAGGGCTTTGTGGCCGCTACAAGCTGCTCCTCGATACCCTGTTCGATATCTGCAGCTATGGAGACGATCTGGTCGTACAATTCCTGCAGGCCGTCGATCGCGTTCCGAATTTGTTCCTCCACGTCGTCTGCCAATTGTTTCAGGAGTGTTTCTACGTCGCTGAAAATGTCACGTGGTTCAGGCCGGCGAACTTCGGCCTGCAAATAATTAGCATATCGATGTGGTATCGATAAATATATGGTATAATTACTTGGACGAACATGACTCCAACGCACAAAGCAAAAAACAGCCTGGTCAACATCATTTCGGTTGCTGGTTCAATTCACACTGGTCGTCCGTTATCTCAACATCGGAATTATATTATTTTCAGTGTTGATGGAGTAATCCAGTAGTCTACGGTATAAATCTGACTTGATTCTAATGCGGTCAGCGTTTTAGTTGGCACTATTTAATACCACTCCAACCTGACTAAGCGATCTCAGATAATACGTACATGAGGCGGTAAATAAAATCAGGGGCTTAATATACGTGAAGTACATACTTCAATTTGGATTTGTTGGTTAGTGGTTCCATCAAAGAAGATAACAGAGCATAGGTGTGCGTTAGAAAATTAGTAAATTTAACGAGAACTTATGGCGAAAATGTTGCTTGTGAAAGTTTTCTCCTTAAAACGTTCAGTTTTTTTACGGAGATTAAACAAATCTGCTAAAACTCAGATTTTAGATCATAACTTCGTCTGGAGCCAAGGCTGCCTATTTTGAATAGAACGGAAAAATAACCTTTTAAACTTCCCATACAGCAATGGCCGCAATCGACTAGATGTGACGTCAGGGTGCGTTTAAAGTCCAACTCCTGATAATTATAATCCTCCAGCTATACGTGGCATTGTGTCGACCGTATTAACAATTAACCGTTGTAATTATAGGTCAATGATGCCCATTAATTATGCAATTTAATCGGCTGAGCGGACCGTATTAGTTGTTTATGAATATTTGAACGTGGGGCGTCCGATAACTTCGAACTGTCCATAGCCAGATACTCGGACAAATAAGGCGCTTAAGTTTAAATAAACCCAAGTATCTTTTCAATTTACAGTAATTTTTTGATATATTCTCGACTTTCTTAAATGCAAATATCTTTTTTCTACTCTCTTCTGTATTATTTTCACACTTTGGAAGGGCTACGATGCTCGTCACTAGCCATAATGAGCTTGTCGGGCATTTCTGTAACGGTTCTTAGCTAGGTAATTTACGGAAGGGAGGAGAAATATATTTCACGAAAATTTTGTGTCTTACAAATCGTACCATAAAACAAAGAGCTATCGTATTTTTTGGCTAATACTCCACCTATATCGAAACCCTGAACTGTACCTTCTTATAGACGTCCGCAGTGCTGCCCAAGAGCAATTTGTCACTGTCCTAATTAACCCTTATCCCTCTCTACTCGTATTCGGTAATGGTTAATCGCTTAAAATATGACTCGATCTCTAAAAATTTCAATATAACAATTGTATATAATAAACTTCCACGAATTGACAAATTTCTTTTCTCTTTTACTTCTAACTAATAATAATCGGCATTATTTTAATTGTTTAATTTTATTGGATGTTTAAAACAATGATTATTCAAAAAACTATCAAAGTGATGGAGGGCTAAAAAGGAGCAGACAAATTGCAACGCTAACAAAATGGGTCAAAAATTCGTTTTTATTGCACAAAATGTTTTAACCAACAGAAATTATTTACATAATTTCGAACCTTATATAAAATAAAGCATTTTTTTTATTATGTTATTAATTAATATTATTAACGTTAGGTGTTATTACGAAAAACTAAACAAAACTATAACACAGAGTCAATCAGGCTTCAAGTCCATTAAAAATGAAATGTTTCTTTTATATGTAATAAGTAATTTAGCTGCAGAAGTGTCGGCAAGATCTCGATTGGCATTACATCGCGTCGATTTAAATATTTTATATTATTTATACTATATGGCTGTATGAAATTTAATGGATGATATCCCAGAATTTTTTTAACATTCTTTCAAAAGATTATATACTTCTAAATAGATTTTGTATTTGTCTAACTTAATACAGTTTATACAGGTCAAAAATTTGCATTTCTGCTAAATATACCAAAAAACCATGTTTATATTCTATATTTGCTAAAGTAGATTTGCATTTATTGACATATTTTTACCAAATCCGTTAACTGTAAGCCGTTTTCTAAATCAATGTCACAAATACATTGTCTTACGTTTTGTTTACCCTCATAATATTCTCAGTAGCTCTTCAAAAAAAAAAATATTAGTTTCCATGAACTATTAATTGAATTAATATTTTTTTGGATAATTTCATGCGCGTTTGGTGGATAATGCAAATGGCGATTTTATAAAATAACTCCCCGTATACCATTTTTAAAATGGATATATACATTGACTAAAGAAATTTCTTCACATAAAATTTACTTTCAAAGCAGGTTTCAATGGCAGAAAGTTTAGAAACTCGATTTAATAACCACAAATTTAATAAAAAAATATTTTTACCGAAACAACACGAGATGAGAATTAAAATTTTATTTCCGCAATACACTAAACTAAACAGCTTCTCATTTGATATGCGCCGCATTGTGCATCTTGTTATTGGCACAAGTGGTTACGTCGTTTACTATGTCTGCCCCTTGCTGTGTCATACTACTAATGGTGCCCGTGGTACAGGACCCCAGGGTGGTAGCGAACGTTTGTACGGTCGATACTGCTGACGCGACTATATTGGCAACACGAAGAGGCAGTTCGGCCGTAGCTACGACGACTTTCGCTGAGACGCCAGCTACACAGACGGGAATCTCCAAGATAAACACGTCTACACAGTTTGCCAAGTCAACCACCAGATCTTCTACCTGGCCGAGAGTCGCGTTGACCTCGTTGACACTGTCGTTAAGGAAACGGAGAGCAGTGTCGACCTCGATGTTGATACAAGCCCCTATAGTACTAGACACACGATTCTCTAATGCATTGATCTGGTTTACGGCTTCATCTACGCAGTCTGAGATGTCGACACCTGCAGCGCATGTTTTACTATCAGCAAAAGTTCCAACGTATGTTGAAGATATGTAGACTCACCCAAACCTGTCGCCTCGGCAACGAGTTTGTCAATCTGTTCGATAAATCCGCCACCTATCTTGGTGACTTGACTGAACGCGTCGTTAGATATTTGTTGGGCGACGTTCAAAATGTCTCTGATTAAATTTTCGAATGTCAGCAGTGCCTCGTTGACCGCGTTCCTTACCAAATCCGTCAAAGTTTCCAATGCTACCTTGACGGGGTCGAATATGCCATCCGTAGCGTTATCAGGGTAATACGATACTTGTGGTTTGGCCTAGACGATAAGCCAATGATATTTCGCCACTGTTATAGCGTATTTTCTATTTTATTTGGATTCTATACTCACATGAACTATTATCGCGCACACACATAGCGACAGGAACACTTTTGCTGAGATCATTTTTACGAGCGATCTAGACTGATCGAGGTCAATGTTAGTAGGTGCTTTTATAGAGATGTATTTTTTCTGTTTGAAGTGCCCGAACACATTCGATCGTGATAAAGATTTAGTATAGTAGGTGATGGATACTGGGAATGCAAGTTGCATTATTTTTATCATTTACTTATTCGGCACGCGCCTCTGCGAAAGTAACACTATAACATACTCAACTATGCACTGATGAGACGTGCGTAAGATGTCACTCTAGGTTAAATACTTACTTACAAAATGTTAAAAACCAATCAGTTGTCTGTAAGTAGCTTATATCTTTTAGAGACCTCGACACCTCTTTTGTATATAAAGCTCCTAATTTGACAAATTTATATGATTTTGCACAGGTCCATCACGCTCAGGCGAAGCATTTAAATTTAAATTCGTGACATTAGAATATTGACTCTTTCGAGTCTTTTTATATTTAACTCTATTATGAGTCACTTTAAATTATCCTAGTTTTCATGCCTATAAAAGTTTATAATCATTAGCCTACTTTAATGAAAGGGTTGCACTGTGCAAATAAATATCTGATAAAAGATAGTTTGTATGCGATAAGTTTGAAGAGTTGTTTGACGGTGATAATTGTTTATTATAATTACTGTGTAACATATATGTGTTTAATTTGTTTTGTTTTAATTTAATTGGACCAAGTTAGCTGAAAATCAAAATAAACACTTAGAAATTTAACTAGTCTTCCCTGACGAATGCACTTATTGCCCAGTCCGACTAAAAGGCTTTGTTTTAAGTATTTACAAGAAAACATCAATGTCTGACTCTATTTTATAGGTATTCACAATTAAGTTTATACTCACAACATGCTTGCATGACAATATGGAGTTTAAATTGCTATAAAATACATGAAAATTGTTGCTATGGAAAACAGAAACGGCATGGTAAGGTAACTGCCAGCAAAAGTGGTGTAGTCTCTTTAAATAATGCAATGAACAAAAGAGGACCACAAGCTCCCTTGAGGAATTGCAATCCTTCTCTTTACAAAAAGGCTTCAAGATATCAGCAAATAACATATTTAGACTGTCACGGCAATGATGGTTAAACTTATTTGTAAATTAGAAACAACATCGACAATGTAGAAATAGAAAACTAAGGAGGGATAAAAACGCATAAGAGGTTTACACCTCTCGGCGAATGTATTTTGTTATAAGTTTTTTCATCAGTTTTTTGATGTGATCTTTATTTTATTTTTTATTATTAGACATTTACAATTTCGTTGTCGGTAACTTTTGACGCTTTCCATTTACTAATGATTCCGCGCAATCCCTTCTCCGATCAAACTGCGTCGAATACGGCGTCTGAAACCGTCGCAATCGTTACTGCAGCCATACTAAGCAACTAATCGTCATTCGAAGCAGCAATTTTGGCCTGAAATCTGATTAATGCCGCGGGCTGTGTGTTCGGTGGTGATTGTGGCATCGTCGCGGAACAACATGCAAGTGACGGCTTGATGAAACAAGGATTGTTCTGATTGGATAACGGAGGATGTTAGGAAGGAGAGTTGGAGAACTGCGCTTTCAAGCAGCACGCATTATGATAGCGGCAAAAAAATACATGCATATGGAACTGGATGTAAGACAGGTTGTTGGTATACCGATAGAAAATGCTGTGAGACTGACATGTGCTCTTAATCTCGTTTTAAAGAACTTAATGTAAGAAAAAATTAATACAAATTTTTATTGCTCATAAAGGAAAATGTATTTCGTATTCTACGTAACTCGGAGATGACCACACTTCAAATTATATTTAAACAGTTTGGGAAAGTCGTAAGCAGTTAATTTTGTTTTGTTGTTCGGTGAATAAAAGTGGTACTTACATTTGCATCGTTTACAATTTGTATAGGTTTTTTCATTCAAAATATTTAGCATAAGATATGTTTAGTCAGATGCATAAAAGTGAAGAATTTGTTTATAATTTTATTAGTGTAAGTGTAAGGTCTAATTTCGTTAAATTCAATTAATACGAGGTGTGTTCAAATAGTAAAGTGACTTTTAAGTCTTACCAAAAAGAATTTATTTATTTATCAAAATTGATGTACTTCAAAGTAATCCTCCCAGATATAATACTCGAACATTGGAAAAGACGTTGGTCTTTTCTAATTCTTAAAGCACTTTCTGGTATAGACTTGAGTTCTTCCAGCGATTTATTCTTTATCTCTTCAGTCGTTTCAAACCTACTTGCTTTCATGGGTTTCTTAAGTTTTCGAAACAGGAAAAAGTCGCAGGGCGCCATATCCGGTGAATATGGTGGCTAATTATGGTTTTGTTTTTGGCGTAAAAGTTGGACACAAGCAACGAAGAGTGAGTTTTATCGTGATGCAAAGTCCCAAATTCCGGACTTTTTCTTTGTTTTGCTTCTTGCAAACGGCGCAAAACTTCAAGGTAAGACCATGACCGTACGACCTTGTGGCAAAAACACAGTAAGCAAAACCTTGACATTTGATCGAACTTGACGTGTTTTTTTGCGTTCTTGGCGATTCTGGGTTCTTGCATTGGCACGATTGGGCTTTGGTTTCGAAGTCATAACCATATACACACGATTCGACATCTGTTATGACGTTTTTGAGCATATCACGATCATCGTTGACGTCGTTTAACAGCTATTGTACGAAGTTCTTTCGACGGTTCTTTTGTTCAAAGTTAAGTAGTTTCAGAACAAATGTTGCTGCTACACGTTTCATGCCTAAAACTTGGGCAAAAAATACACAGTAAGAGCCAACAGAGGTGCCGATGTCTTGAGCCACTTCTCTAATAGTGATCTGACGATTTTTCAACACCATTTGTTTCACTTCTTCATCAGTTATTGACGTGCTGGGTCGTCCAGAGCGAGGTTCGTCGTCGCCGTTGTCAAAGTTCCAAGTATTTTGCAGAGCTGTATGTACCAACATAACGAAAAAATAAGTATCGAAGATCGAATGTACGTAGCCCGTCGAATTACAATAGTCACCTTATTTTTTCAACCCAGCTCGTATGTCTGTTGGGTTGACTGGAGTAATACATTATATAAGTGAGCAAAGTAGATATGTAAAGTCCACACCTCCCATTGGTCACACAAGCGAAGTGACAAGTGGGAAAAATACATTCCTCACGTCATTTTTCTCCAGAATTTTTTTAACTTTACATACCTGTATCTGGATCGTATATTGAAGGGCAAACATATAATAGTTAAAACGTTTGATAAACCCCACTTTGTTACAAGCGGAAGGCAGCGGAGCGATTGCTTTATAAACGAGTGCTTGAAGAACGTGTCTTAAGATTGCAGCGATTGTTCTTCTCATGATTTTATTTTGATGCATTTAACTGCCGCCTGCAAACTATTAAAAATAAGTGAACGTTGTCTTTTACAAAATAATGTAGCTGTATGGTTGCTGTACATTTTTCCAAGGAAAATCACATTAAAAAAATAAAATGACATTTGTGAACCCTAGCGATCATTTTAGAAATCTAAATATTTTCGTTATCACTCTATTTATACATTTTTATGACTTTATTAAATGATTGTGATTCTTTTAGTGAAAAATTGTTCAATGAATGTAATCACCGAATTTATTTTATTTATTTACTTAACGTATTTAATGTAACGAGCAAGTAGAAAATGAACAAGATGGAACTACTATCAAAACTATAACAGTAAAACAAATCACAGTAGTCATCTTACTGTAGAGGAATTTTTGTTTTTGATTCAAAAGAGCGAAAATTGCCGATAACAAGATCAAGTTTTAAATTATTATAATTAGCACGTTGGAAAGGAATTCGAAACATTGAGTTATTACGATCTCTATGAACGATATTTAGCTCTACAGTGTTTAAAAGATCTGGGCGATAATACAATCCGAATTTTGTATAGAATTAATATAACAGCGCGAAATGTTCTTGAAGAATCAATATAAAATCCGGCGCTAATGAAATTGTAAACAATGTATTTGAGCCCCACATTTACGATAGTTTTGAAAAAAGCTGGTTAAAATCGCCTTTCTGTGGATAAAAAGTGGTGTCGAATTTCCTCAGAAAAATCGATACCCAAATTTCTCGCGTTTATCGCAAATTCATGGTTTAATTCGATTTGCCCTTACGTACCGTGCGGTGCGAAATGGGCTGGAATATGCGTGAACTCCATGCCCTTACTTATTTTATAATATAGCAAAATTGAATAGCACAAGAACGACGAGGCGGCATGGAAATTGGAGAAAACGGCTATTTCTCGTGTAGTTTTTCTTTACGTTATTACATTTATTAGGGATTTTACCTATATGGATGGGGTCAATGCCAACATTATTAGATATTTGCGAAAGACATTAATTGGATTTTAGTTTTGTGAAATTTTTTAGAACAAGAAAAGTAAAAGTTAATTCAAATTCTTCAAACACGTTCACTTAGAGCTACTGTTCAATCCAGAGAGTATAACTGCAGAAAGATGTGACAATAACATCTTTTCTCTCTATAAATCCTCGTATTATCTTTGCCGCATTTGAAATATCACCATTGGTGAATAGTATCTTTCGTGTGCTCCGTACAGTGTATGCTAGTACTAATAAGTTTTACTGTTACTGTTGCTGTTATTGTAAAGTCAGCCTAAGTAACCGGGAAAAACCAAACAACCGGCATTCTCGGAAGATCAATTGCGCTTTATATCGCTTCTTACAAAGTATTTTGTATGCAGATCGAGTATGTTGAGAATCCCGATCGAGTGGTAAACAATCTTATCTGCCATTGTTAATGGAGCGATACGATTCCGAAAATAATCTCATATTTGGCACTTTGCAGAAACGAACGAATGCGCGAATTGTGACGTCTGCAATATTCAAGCGGCGTAGTATAACCCGTTGAGATATCGCGATCACATCTCTAGTAGTATTTTTTATAATTAAGCTTCCAATAATGAGTCCAAGGTTTCTCGGTTTTATTTTTTTTTATCACCACATGAGATTTATTGTTGTTAAAGTAAAGCACGTTCTAATGCAATATCCAATATACGCTATACAGGGTCTTTTTTAATAAATATTTGAAAAAGCCAAGTATTTTTAAGAAAAAAATTCATCTAAACAGTCATCGGCAAGGGCTTTGGCATTTTTTTTAAAACTTACCAGTTGCATTTGCAATAATCTTCAAATCCCTAATCCTTCAAAAACAAACATAGTTTTCGAAACTCCCATTCATTTTGAAGTAAATTTTATCTCTTGCTATTTTTCATGGGGCTCGCCGTTTTCGAGTGAAAAACTAACTAACTAAAACTGAGGGCTAAAGTGAAGTCAATTACTGACAATTTAAATTGAATACTGAAAATTATTTTTGTGCTTTCTGGTCTTTTTTTTCTTCAAATTTCAAATGCCCTATATATCAAAAGCTCTTGCAGACTTTATTAATTCATTCAATCATTGCTTATATGAAATGTTTCCGTTGAAAATAAATACTTTACTACAAGAATAGCACCACCAAATGGCACTTATTGGAAAACATATTGTATACGCATAGCCGTAGTTTTACAGTTCAATAATGATTTATAATAATAATGCAATATCTAGTGTACATTATACAATCTTTGTAAATGGGTGTTCGATATTTCAAAGCGTCATTCCTCAAGTATTAGTAAGGAAAAAATGTCATCTTAACATCCGCCGCCAAGAGAATGGTTTGTAAGATATACTTCTAAGAAAAAAATTTTTTTATCATAAACTTGATAGGATTTTATATTCTCTTTTATCACATATAGCACTGGTCTTTCAGGAATTAAATGGAATTTTTGAATTTTTTAAAATTTTATTAGTTGGATCCGCAGTATTATTGTAGTAGTATATTTCAATTCAATTTATACTAAATCTTATCTCGAGCTTTTTTTCGTGTAGCATAAAAAAAACTAAAAACTAAATACCAAAATCATGATCCATGATCCAATTAGTTTTTGAACGTTTTTATTAAAGTACAGTTCAATTATCGACAAGTTTAAATGAAAACCATAAATTATTAGTATTCTTTTTTCAAATTTATGAAAACTGAAGGCCCGTTGTAGACCATTGTATATTGAAAATATTTTCCTTACAAATGCTGTAAGAATCGCCCAGTTAAATAGCATTTATTTCAATAATGATGATAATATTAATAATAATAATAATCAAAATAAATAAGAACTAAAAGTTCAGATTTTCACGAAATTACATGTTTTTACATGACAATTGTTAGACTTTTAAATCGACACTCAATGTGTAATTTGTAATCTTTTCTTGCCTTCGCTTTTGTTTTCGTTTTGAACCACCCAATTTTATTTTTTCTCAGTTTTCATTATTTATAACATTGACTTTAGATTCGTTTTTACCGTGCTATCGAGGGTTAAATAAAAATTATTTTTTTTACTTTTACATGTTTTTCTTTTTACACTAAGCTCTAAACACTGTTCTATTTTCTTTTTGTTTTTGTGGATAATACTTTGTATCACACGATATTGTAATACAATTTTCAATTCCAAAAAGTAAATTTAAAACCCGAATAAACATAACTGAATTGCCTTCAATTTTAACTGGAACCACAGCAACCAAGCAAAATCGCATTCAACGGACGAACAAGGTGGGTTCAAAAAGTAAGGTGACTTTTGTAATTTGGCGGGCTATATATTAACAGTTGCAACCAGTTTTCACGTTTACTTTTTTTGTGAGACAGATGCGTTAGACGTGTTTTGTGTACTCGGCGATTTTCTGCTGTCAAAACAAATCAATCAATAAAAAAAAATTGCATTAAATTTTGTGCAAGAAATAGAATACAGTACGGCATATTGTGAATCTACTTTAAGCAAAGAAAAGTTTATAAGTTGTATAAACTGTTCCAAGATGGACGAGAAGACGCTGATGAAGAACCTAGCGTCTGGACACCACAGCACGTCAATAACTGATGAAAGCGTCGAAGAAGTGAAACAAATGGTGTTGAAAAATTGTCAAATCACTATTAGAGAAGTGGCTGCTCTTTGATTATCGTAACGTCGTCAAGAGTTCTTACCACAATGTCGTACGGTCAATAAAGCAATACGAAGAAAACGTCGGGAATTGTGGGAAAACAATTCATTGATTTTGCATCACGATAATGCACCTGCTCACTCATCGTTTAACTTTTGGCCAAAAACAAAAACGGTGATTGCACATCTGATAGCAGTCACACTATTAAAATCCAATTCGCAATTTAGATTTGGAAAACTTGCGTGCACGGTATACAGATCTTGGTGTTTCGGACGTAATCCGCGCTCCCCCAATTTCCTCCCGTTTCGAATCAAACTAGACAAGTTTGCGTGGCGGTGTCAGCTGCTTCCGTATAGCATTATATTTCGGGGGAAATGTTGTGACAGTTGGACAGATAGATCCCCTTCTCCCGTATCACCCCGCGAAATACACGAGACAACTCCACGTCGTGCTACGCTCTTGCTAATACGTGACCGCATGTCTATGTGTGCGGCAAGCGGGTTTGCGACCCTCCTCCCCCATCTTAGTTTTAAATTTTAATTCTAGTTAACAAGTGTTTCCTAAGTTGAGTCTTCTTTCATCACAGCTTATAGAATACGTTAAAATAAGAGTTTTTGGAAATTTGTATGTTTTTCACAACTGAAAAATAACAGAAAATATTTTCTAATCGCTAGGCATGGGCTTATAATGGGCACCAAAATATTTTGTTTTCCAGTTTTTATCATTGCTGAGTTTCTCACTGATTCGCTGTTAAAATGACTCGTGTTTATAGTAACACTGAATTAGTGTGCCTCCCAATAACTAGGTAATTTAAGGTTCGTTCAAAGGGTTTGACTTCTACTTCCACATAGTAGAGAACTAGCTTGCTTGCTTGCTAGCGGGCACTTTTAAGTCCCAGTAGAGTCTGTAGAAGATTGAGTGAGAACCGCGACCTTTTCATATACAATCTCTCAAGATGTTTGTAGATTAAGAAATAAATTTTGCATGAGTAGAGCATACAAGTTGATTACTATGCGGACACCAACTTTTTGAAAAAAAATTAAACGTTTTTTCTTTCGCAACATTTTGCTAACTTTTTAATTTTTGTTGTTGCTGTGTACGATTAACAATTCCTGAAGAACCATTTACAGGGTAATATAATTTATATATTTAAAAAAGGTACCATTACCGTGTTACAATAAGGTTGACACTCAATATTGATGGAAATTCTTTCCAACAAGAACGCCGATAGTCGTGATATAAGAATAATATCGAAGCTTTATTGTGAACTCCTTCAAGATTGATATACAGAGAGCTGGTAGACAGGGTTGTATTCTATGTTCGCTGCTATAGTGAAACCGTATATTGGGATGTCTATATAGATGGTGTGAGTATGATATTATTCATTTAAATACCCGTTTAAAGCTGAAATTTCATTTAGTACTATGTATGTTTCTGAAGGTTAATAGAAGCTAAAAGGAAATTAAATTCAGAAATTTCTTTGCTAGTTCAACAGTCCTCAATTTAGACAATCATTAAACAAATTAATACTAGGGGTTGTATTTACCGTGCATATATAATAATTATTATTATTGTTATAATTTATAATTAATTAATTAATTATTATTATAATTAGTATTATAATTATTATAATAATTATTATAATTTACCTGTTTTTTTTTAATTAATTAATTAATTAATAATAATTAATAAAAAGCTCTACAAGAGATTGGCTTTTGGTGTTAAATGCAATGAAAAATATACATTCAATTAACCTTTTTTCATAACATTGAAAAATATTTTTACTCGTGTTGAAAAACACCACACTTATACAAATTAAAAAACAGAACAGAAAAATTAGAACATTTATTTTAAAATATTTATAAAATTACTGATTTTAATTGCAAATTGATCACAATTGATTAGGCGAAGTGACGCTTTACGTAATTTTGCTTTTGATAAATTTAGAAGGCTTTATAAAAAAAATTCATGAGAAGATAGCGTCGAAGATAAAAACAAGCTTCTTGTACACCCTCCAGATTGTACATATTTTTGTAACTTGTTTGGTAGCTTTAAAGGACAAGATTACAATAAGACGAATGACGGATTGATATATGAAAACTATAAGTTTGGTTTTAGAAAATATGTATTTTGTATTTGTAATTTTTTTATCAAAATTTTACTGATAATATTAATAACATTTGAATATTTTTACATTCGGGAAATAACACTCAATCAGTCGCTACTTGTTTATAATTAGTATTTTCAGAAACACGTCACTTGAAAGTTGATATTTATTGTTAGTAGTGTTGTTTTATTATTAGTTGCTTTAAAAATCTGTTATTCTATACTTTTTCTGGCTTCACTTCTTTTTTATAAATCTTAAAAGCGGCAATTTTTGGTGACGAGTAAATTGTAAAAGTCATTAGTGTGTAGAATAGTGGCAATTTTATTTTAATATGGTTACAGAATTTTTCAAGAAAAAGTGGTTTTCACATTTTCTTTAAAGGAAAACTTATTACTTTTACGTATTTTGGCTTTTAAATGATGTTAGTTAATACTTTCATTATTTTTTTTTAATTTTTTAAAAAATTATTTATTTAGCATAAAGCTATAACAGAAAACAATCGTATTTACATTTTAAATATACAAGTCGGTAGCAAAATAGGAAAATTTAAATAAGTATAAAAGTACAAAAGTACACAAAACAATAGTCTATAACAGCAGAAACAATTGTAAAAGAAAAATCAGATTAAAATTTCAGACAATACATAAGTTTTAATTAATCTTTTAAAAGCATTTAAATTATCACACTCCTAAATATTTTTTGGCAGCCTATTAAACTCTAAGAAACCTTTATTTAAAGTGGTATTCAACATATGTGTAGTTTTACATTTATTGACTAGGATGAAATCAGTACGGTTTCTAGTGTTATAGTCATGAACATTCTTAAAGCCGTTAACCCTATTTCCAATGTATGACGGCATCATTTTATTTTTTATCTTTAATATAAATGTAAAGGCATCAAACACATATTAACATAGTCGTCGCAGGTGTATATCTATTACATTTTAGAATTGCGCGCATTGCTCTGTTTTGTATTTTGTAAGTCCCAGTTAAAAAATCCTAAGCTAAGAATTTACAACACCTCCGTTTGCCTGTAAATATAAGCTAGAGCTTAAACAAGTGATCCCTCTTTCAGCAGATGAAGCCTTGTCAATATTTGTCAACAAAATTTTAATATAATTCGATAAGATGCCATATTTCTAATTTATATTCGAACTGTTGTTGCCGACAAAGAAGATATGCTAACCAAAAAGTACAATACAATAAAATATTTTTTTTTAATTTCTATGAGTTTAATTTCTAAGTAGAATTGTAATAATAATAACTGAAAATTGTTTGGGCTGCATTAGGAGGGTCCTTGAGGGGATGGTTTCGTAACTATTCTAACTATTTTTTTCTACTCCCGTCTGTAAAATACCTAATTACCAACCGATCTAGCGTGCGGGAAGCGTCACTTTACCACATCAGTTTCCTTTCCCATGAATCCGAGCCACTTCGGACATTTCCGAGATTTTACCGCACGCATTTGGGAGCAATCGGATGTTTTCGGATATATTTCCCACGCTTTGAATTTTGACGTTTGTCAATTCTGACGGTCATGTCATGTGAATGTATTCGTGTTGTTTTGCGAAAATGTATCCAAAAACTAACGGTCGTAGAAAAAGTATAGTATGCAACACGTTCGCTAAACTTTTTAACTCACTCGTTTATTAAATACTTGCTCCGCTCGTGTCAAATAAACCCGTGAGTCAAATGCCGTTTACCGGACTTGTTGCATAATATACTATTAACGATTTTTCCAGTGTATTTGGTAAGTACCAAATAAAAAAAACATTTAAAAAATACTAGGTTATTAGTTTGTAATTTTCCGCATTTTGTCTTTTTTTTTGCAGATTCGCTTGTATGCATCGGACGTATATTCAACTTTTACACTTGTCGCGGTATAGTATCAAAACTTGCCGACTTTTTTCAATATTCGAGCAAAAGCTCGACGCCCGACTCGTTCCGAGCGATTAGATCAAAACTTTCTCGCTCGGTGAGCGTTATTGATGATTTATGTTTATTTGGCACTCCAATTCGTCGTGTTTTTGGCCTGCGACCCGGTGAATTATTGCCCGGAAATTTTTATGCGTTTCCGGTGGTTTCGACCGAGAATATGGAAAAGTTTTCGAAGTAGAGGATTTGGACCCGTCCGCAAAAAACGAGACGCGTATTGAGTTAATGTTGTCGAAAGTTTCGACGAATGACCGGTTCCTTTTGCTCTGGGAAGAAATCGCAAAAATTGAAGAGCGCGCAGAGCCCTATTGTTCGGTGGCAAATCTTTAAGCAAGTAAGTTTGGGAAAAGTTTGTATTGTCCGCGGTTGCGGTAAGCACGTCCAAAAGATTCGGGGAGGATGTTTACTTTCCCCGACAAAGCGCAAGTCTAATTGCGAGAAAACACACAACAAAAGCCAAACTCGGCACAGGATTTTTCCGGAATTTAATTCGAAACATTCCGAAATAAATTCTGTGAAATAAAGGCTCAAATAGATTACACCATGACCTAAAACAGAATGCTTTGGTCACTTTTTATTGGATTTAAATGTCAATATAAAATAAGTTTAAAGTGTTTTTTATTCGTATAGTATTAGTGTTACATAATTACACCCATTAAAAGCAATACATTTGTTTACTATTGTTTTATTTTGTTTAATAGAACGTTCAAATTTTATAAGAAAGTTTAAAACTAAGCAAAACTAACTAAAAAAAAATACTCTACTTTCATACTTAAATGTACGAAGTTGGATCGACTAGGATTAACTTGTTTTTTATTAGATTTAAGTGGAAAGTGTTTTTTGATCGTTTGATCAAAAATAACACATTCCTAGATAGTACAGCGTAGAATTTACATTTATATGCATGACTCCCTAAAATTCTTGAATCCAGCTGATTAATAACACAGGTCTACAGTGATTTTGATGTTTGAAAGCTATTTGCCCTTTTCCCAAAAAACTCCTTTTTTGCGCTCTTTATCTTAAAAATGTTAATATACATATTTATGACAAAACTAGGTTTGTTCCATATTAGGAATGATTTTTAAATGAATTCATTTTTATTAAATTAAATATGATTTGGCAACACTGGATAATATAAGATTTCTCTGCAGAGCAACCGAGTGAGCGCGAAAATATTGTTCAAAATATGTTACAACACTTTCTTCGTCTAGGTTGCAATATGAGTTTGAAAATGCATTTTCCGTTTTCACACTTGAACTATTTTCCTGAAAATCTTGGAGCACTTAGCGAAGAACAGGGAGAGAGGTTTCACCCGGACATAACGATGATGACGGACTACTGCGGGATGTTAAAACGGGGAAAAAATCTGAGTAAAATTGTTTTTAACTAGAATCCCACTTTTTTACTTAATAAAAAATATTTTTTTTTTAGAAATATCGTTTTCCCCTTTAATATTTGCAAAAAAACCTTACGTGATACAAATTAATACATAGAATTTTTGAAATCAGCCTACCAAAATTACATAAAATCAATCAGTTATCAAAATGAAGACATCTGTCAAAAAGTTTAATATTGTTGACCTGTGTTATTATTAATTTATGAAATATATGTGTTATAATAAGTTAATATTTTTTTAATTAATTAATTACTAAAAATATAAATGAACACAACAAATATTTCTAATGTCTACATCTTAAAGCGAAAGTTTTTGCACTCCTGATCAGTGCATTACGTATTTTAGAGAATCTTTTGTACTTATTTTTCAAATGTAAATATGAACCGTTTTTTACGATATATGGAATTATTTCTTCGGATTAATTATATATTTTAAGTTGATTACTATTTAATTAATTGTTTGGTAATCGAAAAATGCTGAAAATTAATAATTATAAACAAAAATGGATAAGGCGTGAAATCGGCCTTAGGTTGAATAACAGCCTGAACCCTATTAGCAGGATTCAGAGATGAAGATATCAGTTCAGGCAGTCTCACCATATTTTTGTATTTATATTGAATACAGAAGTTATTTATGTAGTCAATTCACCGTAAATTTAACGCATTGTTTTACCCTCATGGATCTGGTGAAAAGCATTTTACGATTACCAAACAATTAATTAATTAGTAATCAACATTAAATATTTAATTAAAAATTACAAAAAAATGTTTATTCCACATTTACAATTAAAAACTAACCAAAACTAAGCTATCTTTTATTCGTAAAGTAATTCCTTGTTCCGAGACTTAGGTTAGTCACAAGGTTGATAATAAACAAATAAAATGATGTCTAGAATTTCCGCAATTTCCTTTGAACGTCTTCGATATAAAAGTGGGAGCAATCGGCTTCAAAGGCTTAAACGTTCTTGAAAACCACGCGAAAACTCTGACGTATTTTATTTTTGAATCGATATTGTGGATCGAGATTTAAACAGACCCCATAAATAAACCGAGACCAATTAACCGGAAAATTGCGCTGCCAAAAAATTTAATTTATTGTAAAATCATAATCGTAAATTTGCCGTAATGGTATGCCTGCCATATTGTTATATATGGGACAAATTGCGGTAGTTGGATATTTTGCAAATGATAATTGTCGACGCATATTTGAGGTTTTTTATCTCCCGACACATTGTTAGTTTTGAGTTAAATATGGAACATTTTCCAAATCGTTTTAAAACCTACTTCTCAATCCTCAAGAAAAAATTCTTTTACTTTTATTAGCTACGAAATTATATATAGCGATTCTGGCCTATTGCTAGTATCAGCAATCGGTTCCATAAATACGTAGGTAAGTAGAAATAACCTTCTACTACCGAGAGATGCAAGGGTTTCCCTCTCGTGTTATTACGACCAAAAATATTACACATGTATTACTTCGACATTTTAAGTTTTTCACAGTAATCACTTGGCATCTTCAGAGGCCGCGCGTCCATGTCACTCGTACGTGTCCGCACTTAAACTGAGTTACATTATTAGACTCAAAAAACTGCTATGAGAAAGCTTAGTCCTTAGCAAGATGTAGGTACTTTTTCCTCTTCTTGCCATCCTTCTTTTGTATGGTTATCGGTTCAGGAATAGCAACGTAAACTAGGGTAACCTTATCGTGGATAAGAATGTCTGGTTTATTTTCACTATTATTCTTTTGTTAACAAATATTGACCTTAACAGCATTAAAAAATCTTAGGCTAATAGATAGTCAAGTGTGGTAATCACCATACATCACAGGCATTATACCCAGAGTTTACCGACAAATAATGTTTGTCGTGTCACTGACTGAGTCTGTTCATAATCTTTGTAATGGTGCCAATTTGCGAATTCTGAAAAAAAAACTGATTCAGCATTATTATTACTTCGTCTAGTGACATGACACAAGACTTCGAGACGAATGTTGCTAGGTTTATAAATGGCACTGCAAACTAATAAAATTGAACTAAAAAAAATGTGTTGTTATAATGTGCATCGTAACAGTTAGTTGTTTTGTTAGATTGTTTGAGATGTATTTAAGTCATATTTAAAATAAATATATTATAAAATTACAATCGGTTGGTTGTAAAAATGAATTTTGACTACAATATCTCGTTTATCGCCCAAGCCATAACCACAAAAATTTTTATTTGTTGCTATCCCAAAATTACAGTTTGTTGAATTCTATGGCAGTTTGTAAACAAAACATAATCCTAGTCACAATCATATACCAGATAAATATACATAATGTTTGGCAACTTGTTTATCCAAATTAGCATTAAATATACTCCATCTATCGAACTGTTTATTTAAGTTTATTTACTCTGCGGAATCACTTCAGTGATTTGAAATAAGTGGTGGTAACATAATTTCATGCTTTTGAACTGAATTAAATACATATAACGGACAAAAGGAAATTGCTTTCTTTGGGTAAGTACTGCATTTACATTTATGGCTGGATTGATCATATGTTGTTTTATAAATAAGTAATAACTAATCTAATTTGAAATGTTCCCTTTTTTTAAGAAATAAAAACTATTGGTTAAATGAACTAAAACACATTTGTGTTGTAATACTTTTTTTCAAATTACACTTGAAAAAAATACGTATTGCTGTTTTTCTTTCAAGAAAAAATATTTTTAATGCTCAACTGTATCAATTAGATTGATAGAAATTTTGTTTTATTTAAATGCTTATAGAAAATATTGTCTGAGCACTAAATTTTAGTAAGAATATACCTGAAATGAAGTTATAAATAACGATAACACTTCGCATTCTCCCAATTAGAGAAATGGTCAAGAGAAGGACAACAATTTGTCTCAGTTTTATATCACGCTGTTGTCATTTCAGTTTATATGTTCCAATCATTTGACAGAATTGGATGTGTCATTGTTATCAGTTTGACAGTGGATGGGGCCAAATATCGATCGGCGTGAGGGTGGACTCCAGAATCATTCGCTATATCGTTCGAAGTAATTTCAATAACACCCTGTATGTTTTGGATAACTTGTGGAGTTTCCTTTTAAAATGTTAATGCCGCACACTTAGGGCCGTCACTTCAGTCGGTATCAAAGTTTCGATTAAAAATTTAAAAGAAACTTTATTATTAAAGTCTGCCGTTTGCGGCTTTTATCATCCGCCCCGCGGTGAAAACGTTTCAGAACTTACAACCATCCCTAATTAAATTTTGGAACATTCGAAACAAAAAATCGAAAAAATACGCCCGTTATGCGTACTTTCCAACTACCGACAAGTTTTGAATAATATTGTAGCCGCGTTCACCAGACCGATTCGAAAATATTAATCCCACTTTTGAATCCGCAAAGCCTTCGAAAATTTCATTTTGTCGAGTTATGTTGCGATTTTCTTTTAGCTTTTGTCGAATCGCCCCCATATGCGGAACAATAATGAACGGCGAGTAGATATCTGAACGGGTTTCTGTAACACTATTTGGCTTTTCCTTCTTTTAGTAGCATGCTTCGTATGCTAAATTATATTTGGTTAATAATTATCCACTTGTTATTCAATCTATTTGCGCAGTATCTGTCATTTCTAAGGAACTAGTAAAATTGTTTAAACATTATTTAAAAAGCTATTCGTCTCATAGAATAAAAAATTTCTACAGTATCTGGAAACCCATTCGAGATACGAAAAAAACTTTCGTACAAAAGGATCTTGGACTATCGTGGACTATTAAAATATTATAATTTTGTTGATACAGGGTGTCCCAAAAGTGTCCCACCCCCAAAACAACTTTGTTATGTTAACACCCTGTATATTTCGATATGTTAGTCCTTGGTTAAAATAAAGGTCACTTTCTTAAGAAATTCCTATTCGAATTGTGCATAGTTTGAGCAGAAATTGAGGTTACGTGTTTTTTTTTTTTTCATATTTTAATTGCCACATATAAAATTATGTTGTGACGCTACTGATCCACGTATCGCAACGAAAATTTAACTACAGACTAAGGACATGATGCTCTACTGTTCCAAAGAGGTGGTGTCGTTGTGACGAATTCAGTTAACAAAATCTCGAGATTTTCAAATGTTTAATTAGAATTTATACGGGTGTTATAAATATTTATAAAAATAAAATCTTTTTTTTGACGTATTTTTTTTGACGTTTTTCATATTTCTATTCAAAAAGTTTATAGTTGTCAATTTTGTTGTTAGTATATATTTTATTTGTATTTTAAATTGGTTATAATTTTGGTTAACTTTAATTATTTATTTTTGTTATTAGGTATTTTTAATCAAGCTAGATAATTAATTATTAAATGTTTCTTTAAATATAAATTCCGAAGTTTTATTAAATCTGTTAAAGTATAGAGTCGATTTTTTTCAAAATGTCCATGTATTAATAGACACCCTGTATTGTTAGCAATAGGTTTTATTCGCATATCTGGAGTATTATATCTTTAAAAGAAGTGGTATCATGTTTTTGCTATTTAAAAAATACCTAATGTGGTCAGTTTTAAATTCAAAAAGAATTTATGTGTTTTTCAAAAAAACTGCCACAGGCTACTGTAGTACTTTTTACAAAACTTCTGGATTCCTCCTGAGTGCGGTTTTGCAAGCTCTGAAGAAGCAAACAATCTAAGATAAAGATAAAAATATAGGGTGTTCCATTTGAAAAATCTTGAGATTTTGTTAATTGAATTCGCCAAAACGGCACCACCTATTTGGGATACCCTGTGTAAGCTTAGGCGCATCTCTCAAACTGATTGAGTAGTGCGTTATTTACTTAGTCTGTGATTAAATTTTTGTTGCAATTCCTATATCAGTAGCGTCACAACATAACTTTAGGTGGGCAATCAAAATATGAAAAAAAACACATAACCTCAATTTCTGCCTAAACTATGCCAAATTCGAATAGCAATTTCTTAAAGAAGTTACCTTTATTTTAATCAAGGATTCAAAAAATGACAAAATATACACATTTAACATAACAAAGATGACGTTTTAGGGACACTGAGACACGAATCAACAAAATTATATGATTTTAAATCTTCAGGAGAGTCCAAGAAACTTTTGTAAGAAACTTTCTTTCGTGTCTCCTACGGGTTCCCAGATCGTGCAGTGGATCCTTTTATTTGGCGCACATTATTTTAATCGATCCGCGGCGTCGCCAAATTTTCGTACGCCACTGTTCGGATGGCGTTCCGATCGTCGGGATTAAGGACGCCGTACAGCGTCGGCAAATTAATGAGCGAGTGGTAAAAATTTTATCCGTCTTAAGATCTCCTGCTGCGGAGGATTTAGCTTCGCCGTCGGATTTGGAGGAGGATTATTTTTCTCTCTCCCCTTATTGAGTTCCATGTCGCCTAACGCACTAATAAATGTTTATTTTTGAGTCCGTACTGTTCTGTGGCCACGCCCACATCGAAACGACTGAAGAGATACGGCAGGAAAATTGAAGGTTTATTAGGTACACTTACAAAGAACTTACGGCACAGGGTCGTAGAGGGAAGGGGATTATCTTTCAAAAAACAAGATTCGGAGCGTATAATTGAAATTTCCGAGAAGGTTACGTGAAAAGCTGGAAGTAGAAGAGGTTAAATTAGGGGGCAGCCTTTGAGGGTTGCTAAGTTGGGAGCTGCTTACGCGGAAATTGAGTACATACATAAGTCTCGGTGAATAGCTTGATAGGGTCATTACCTTTCGTTCCTTCGTTGCCAGGATAATGCGAAAACAACGTAACATCAGACGTTATGTCGTAGCCGTAAAGGGCGTGAAAGGAGATACGTCGATAACGACGTGTTCCAAAAATTCTGTCCAATTTTAATACAAGTTCAAGTTTTTGATCTGAATGGACCAGTTGCTTCTGTCGTTTGTTCGGTAAATTATATTTAAAAATTGTTTCTAAAAGTTAGCATTTAGATTTAGATAGATCTTGCTTTTGCTTGCTTATATTTGGAGCGTTCAGTTCTAGCGCTTGAAGCGGTAATTTTAAAATTTTGATTAATACATCATACACGTCTTACAACAACAAGCTCTCAGTTGACAATCTTCCAAATGAAATGTGGTTTAATACTTTTATTCATCAACGTGACAAATATACGTGGTTGAATCTATTTATAAAGCAGTTGTTGAATCTACGTCACATTCGGAATTTAATTTGTCATTTTTAAGCTACAACGTAATTTTTCTTCTTAACTTTAAGCGCCAACAAGTAAATTTATTTTCTTCAAAACGCGCCCAACTCCCTCGCATTTATCCGCCCCGTTCTCCTTCGGCTGGTATTTGTTCACGCCCCGAACCTCAAGTAATTTTAATCACGGAGGTATTAAAGCAGTCGCACGGATGCAACGCAAATAAGCGAAGCCTGACGTGTCGTTGCTTGTTTATTAAATTGCAAGTAAATTTATGTATCTCCGAGACGCAGGCATGCTAAACGTTCTGCGGCACTTAATTTCGGTTAGTCATGGTTTGGACGAACGACTCCGCGATGCAAGACGCCTACGTTTTAGACTTTGTTGGTTGCCGTCAGTCTTCGCGGAGGCGGTGACTTGGAGAACGTGGAATGTTGCGGAATCATTACTTTTTACTTAATACCTTTGTGTCTACCACCAACACCAGTCACTAAAACTCATTCCTCTCTTTCATCTTCTAACAAAAGTTAGAAGCCATCATATCCATGTAGAATTTGTTGACTACCGCTTTAAGTAAGTCCATACTACTCCATATGTACCAGTTCCTGAAATTCCTAAGCCACACATATCTTTCTCACCTTATATTAAAGTAATAATAACAATAATAAGAGACCTTTAATTCACTACAACAACAAGAAAATACGAAAAAACAAAAGAAACCATTTTCAAACAGACATTTAATTAATCTATATCAATAAGCATGTCAAACATCAAACATCAATTAGATACCTTCTTTATCTCGTATTATAAGTTGAAGCAAACCATACGCTGATCTTTTATAATGTTACCGAAGTATTGGAGCTTTCGTCTTTTTACCATTCAAAGAATTTCTGGTTCTTTTCCTATTCTTCTAGTGCTTCACTATTGGAAGTTGTGTCTATTTAAACGTTCGTACACATATAACAGGACAACATTTTTCATTCTGAACGCTTGACTTAAATCCTATGGAGAGACAAACCTAGATAAACCTTTGTAACTATGGAGCGAGACACAATGGATCTTTTGGGTAACAGTGTCGGATAGACTAAGTTCTAGCTAACCCAAACTATTAACCCAAACTTGAAGTATCTGCGTGCCCGTTGTAAACCATTAAGGTTTCGGTGAGCCTTTGATGCCTAGATGGACCCCTAATTATTCCTCCTCTGGTACGAACGTCCATAATGCTCTAATTAGAGAACGGAACAAGGGAAAGTTTATTTTTTCGCATATTCGTTAAACAAATGCCGACGCTAATTTCATTCAAAAATGGGTAACGGTATAGGAAAATAAATTCGATCCGACTATCCCAAATAGGAGATTGAACAAACCACGCGTGATGATTCACGCCGCCATGCGAAAAACAAATCCGACCGCGAAACCCGCCCCACCCCCGTCTACTTCGTTTATACAACGTCCGAGCTGACCGCTCGAGAAATGGAGAAATAGCAAAACCGACATTTTTCAATTTGAAAATCCGCCGATTGTTCGGTCGCCCGCCCAATGTTGACGCATCGTTTCGACGGTTGCGTTTACCCTATACCCCCACCCTCCACTGCCGAATAGTTTTTCGGCGTAAGTTCGATTTGATGTTATTATTTGATCGGTAACGGTGGGGATTTCGCAGTTTTAATTGGCGTACGTAATGGAAAATTTCTTCGGAGAGCAGCAACGAAAAAAAAATAAATCAGGCTACGCGAGGTTTTCCCAGGGTCTAGCTGTCAGGTCCGGAGCGGATACCATACGATCGTCGAACAAGGGGTATTTGACAGCGAACAGGCTCGATTTTTGACGATTTTACAATCCAGTGAGATCCTTGACGGGAAAAATGTTGCTTAAAAAAATAGTTGGATTGATATTATTTGCTAGTCAACTGCCTTTATGGATTCATCCGAGTCTTCAAGATGAAAGGCAACAGTTACCAAACAGAAACACATCTTTAATTGCTGATTTAAATCTACGTAACACCTTTACAAGAAACATTAATTAGAAATTAGTCTAAAGCTTTGGATGGAAAAATATTAATATTTTAGATTTTTTTTTAAAATTTAATAATGCCCGGAATTCTACAAAAAAAATTGCTTTGCACATTACAAATTAAATGGAAAAACATGGATTTCATGGTAAGGTGTTGTTTTTGCACCATAAACCACACACATTACAAGAACTGCTAACGCAGTCACGAATAATGCTTTTTCATATATCATTGGCCTCAGTGTTGCAGAATAAATTGTCAAATATATCAAAATGGTGCTGAGCCATAAAACCTCGTGAAAAATAGTACCGAGTCAGTGGCAGTTGTGTCCTCTTGTTTGTGTCATTTTCGAGACTACCAAAGAGTCAAAAAGTCGATCTTCGCCTGTGTGCGTGGACTAAAATTCTCTATATCTTTCGGAAGTTTATCCACAAAGGATTTTGTGTAATTTTTGCTTTAGTGAACAACTTTTGTCGAAATTTACGAAATTGAACTTTAAACATTTATTAATGTCTAATATTTTTCCAACACAATTATTCTTATAATAGCCTTGCTTTGGTGGTTTATGTAAGTTGAAGCCAATTTACGTTTACAATTTAAGTTTACAAAACTGTTTACTTAGGTGTCTTTTAATAAACATTTCTATAATCGACCGTATCTGTTTCGGACAATTTATTGAATGTTCTATTTTATTTTTCTATATAATGAAATACAATCCGACGTTAGCGATCTATCGGAAATTTCAAAATTTCGACAGCGTCACCGAAACACAAAGGAGGCCACACGATGTGTACAAGCAAAGCCCCCGAAGTCTACGTAAGTTCCGCGACATTTTCCATTAACTTAACACGGAATTAGAGCCCAACCGGCTCCCAGAGGCAAACAATAATAAAGTTTCTTAATGCCGCAGAAAGGAATAGGATTGGAGACGTAGGCTCGCAATGACATACAGACCACAAAAAAAAATTGAGATTTTTTCATACGTTTGGCAGTCCAGATCATTTTCATGTTTTTTATTATGCCTCAGAGTTTTTGAAATTCCATCACAGATAAGTAATAAACTAATCAGTGACATATCCAATGACCTAACGCCTTGGCTATTTCTATTGGAACTACTTGAATGTCATCCCCAATTTTCTAAAAATATTCCATCATGTCAAAACCTCGTCCGCTTATAAAATTCTTCGAAAATCTACCCGTAAGGAAAGAGACCTAATCAAAAAGACTCTTTTGTCTCTAGATCTTGAACTTGCTTCCATCTTGTCTCATGATTCATGACAAAGCTTTAAATCTCCGTATATCATCTACCCAGAGTCACATTCAGAAATTTGAAGAACTAACGTCAACACTGGGGAAACCTTTTCTCAACTACCAAACACTGTGATAAATGTATCATCGCACCAACTTTCGGAAACGGAAAAATCAGTTTTTTCAAAAGGTTCCAACTTTGTTCTTGCCCCACGTATTATCCCAAAAGACGAAATTATTTCAAATGTTGAGTCTATCCTAAACAACCTACCATCTCAAACAGCTAATGAAATTCGATTTGATTTGATTCGATTTGAAAAATGAATATCAGGCAAAGAATCAAGATATCATATCGTTAACTCAAAAAATATCCTACGTCATCTATGGAACGCATCCTTAAATCTATCATTAAGACTTCGTCTCTATCAGACTCCGTGAAAAATCTGTCACCCCTCATGACTCTAAAATTCCTAGTCTCCACGGACTCCCAAAGATTCACAAACCAGGATAACCCCTTCGACCTATTGTCAACACCATTGGTTCTCTAACATATTCTTTAGCAAAATATCTAGCTTCCGTATTAAAACCCTTTACAAACCTCATTAAACAAATAAAAAGCATTACATTAGATGCACAAGATATTCTGGTCAGTTTTGGTTAGTTTAGAATTAAAACACCTTACCTCTGTTCTTCTCTCTAATAATTTCCAAATTTAAGATATTAAGCGTTCCAACACAAAATAGACTTCGCCACAACCTTCCAATAGCAATGAAACCAAAAGCAATCCCACACTTGCAACTGTTGTCCTTATATTCAAAACATCACTGATCACATATCAAAAGTTCCAAAGAAATATAACATTAAAACCAGATTTACCACTTATTCCAAAATCTCTCATCTTCCGTCCATCAAGGACAAAATTCCATTTAAGATGCCAGGAGTTTACAGCATTCCATGCATATGCGGCAAAGAATACATTGGAGAGACCGGACGAAAAATATCAACTAGACTCAAAGAACGTGAAAGAGCCTTAAGACTAAGACAAATAAACTCATCAGCAGTTGCCGGACACAATCATGAAACCGAACATAAAATCTAAAATTCTTTCAAGTATTCAATTTTTCTACCAACGAAAAATCCGAGAGTCTATAGAAATCTATAAGCAATCTAATAATCTTAACCGCGACTCAGGTTTCTACCTGTCATCAATATGGGAATTAGTCTTCCGAGGCAGTATTTATGCCCCTCATTTAGCTCCGCCCCTTTCAAACAATATAAAAGCGGGTACAGAGTAAAATGCGAGCCAGTTTTAGTCAAGCTCTGAAGAAGCCAACAGGATGATTGGCGAAACGTTAGCTAGTTCGAGTTAGGGATGTTCATGTTAAAAAAATATCGGTATTATTTTCGATATCATATATCGTAATGTTCTATCGATACTTTGCGATATATCGAACATATATATAGATATTTTTAAAATATCGTAAGTAATTTCCTACCTACTCGTATTAAACTAGTTTATAATATTAAATAGGGAAGGTTGATATTATTAATATGAAACACAACATCTAGATCAACAAACAAGTCAACTTTATTTTTAAATCATGCAAATGAAATCAATGGCCATACGACCCAAAAGTGAAAGATTTATAAATCCCAGTACTTCTTCTCTAAGCTTTGCAAAAACAAAATTTTATTGACCATTTTGGC
The DNA here is from genome assembly GCF_029955315.1 of Cylas formicarius. Lineage (NCBI taxonomy): Eukaryota > Metazoa > Arthropoda > Insecta > Coleoptera > Brentidae > Cylas > Cylas formicarius. The sequence continues at coordinate 27,617,235 of NW_026844319.1, forward strand.
TTGCAATCTTCTTCTCTGCTGCGTAAGAACTTGTGCGGCTTTTGAGAAAAGTCGTTCAGATGAAACTGAGCTAGCCACCATGGTTAAATATTTAAATGCCACATTGTATAATGTTGGGAACTGTATTTTATAGTCTACCCACACTTCTAATGGGTTTTTGTTATATCTACTCACTGGAGTCCTCAAATAAAGCGATAACTCATCTGCAAGACTTTCATTGGTATTATTGGTTTTCCAATTCCGCTGAACCAGTTTATGGTGATCACTCCAGAGATCCGATGATAGACTGATTTTGTCTGAGTTGTCAGAGTCAGATTCCACAGTAGATTCATCCTGTTGATTCTTTTTAATCATCTCTTTAATTTTAATGACGGCATTTGCACACGCCCTGGCATCTTCAAAATGAAGTTTTTAAAATTTTGGATCTAATATTGTAGCAATGCTGATACCTGCTCGATTGCGCCCATTCGTTTATTAATTTCGGTGCGTTTTTGTACCTCCTTGATTAAAAATTCTTCAATTACTAGGTTTTTCAGTTTCGATATCATGCAGTACACTAATGGAATGATTTTGCTACTAGAGCAATATTTATCGCCAAATATTTCTTTAGTCGCTGCTTCTAGTGGTTGTAGTACGTTAAGAAGTGATGTTAATATTGACAGTGTTGCACATTTAAAAGAATACGTAAGTAGATTTTTATTATATCGGATGAAATATATCGAGTCAACAAAAACCGACGCAGGAGGAATCCAGAAGTTTTATAAAAAGTATTACATTAGCCTGTGGAAGTTTCTTCGAAAAAAAATTACTTGAGTAGAACCCATTCGAGACAAGAAACTGTTTTTTTTTAACCATTTGGCGGGTTTCCTTTTGTAATGTTATTGCAAACAACAATATCGGAAACCTCCCATTCCCCGCTGTCCCGTATTGCACCGGGCATGAGGATAATTAATTATTCGAATTGTGTATTTTACTACTTGCTGGGAGTCGTGGAGAAACGACCTCCCTCCCAGTCTCGAGTCAGGTAAAGCTATCGCTGACGCTGCATCATCAATTAAGTCTTCCGGCTACGGCAAATAATTGTTTCCAGTGACGATTTTCATTTAAAGCCGAATTGACGGGTGTAAATTACGACCGTTGCACGCGATTGAGTCGGTCGCGGTATGTGGGAAATCATTTTTGAACATTCTCTCGGGTTTAACGGACCGCGTCTCAAGCACTTTTCGACGTGCAGAATGAATTGGGTTTCCCGAAGATATTCGGTTTGTGGAAAAAAGTTGAAAACAATGAGTTATTGTTTTTAAACATATTTTTTATTATATAACTTTGACATAAGGTACACACTTAAATGATGCACTCACTATAACAAAAACTAACTGCTCTGAATATTTCTTTATTTATTTGGCAAAAAACAACTTATAAAAATTAAGTTAGTAACGAGCCTTCTAAAAAAAGTATGAATTACTTTGTGTCTTAAAAATGCGTTACTTAGTTAACAATAAAGAATTTATTAAATTATATGCAATATTTACGTCACAGCTTAAATGATGCAAAGTAATAACCGAGGTCAAACTTATCAGCTTGAAATTTACCCAGGCTTTAATTTCTTACTGCAATTGTTTTTTGTTTAGTTTTTCGTTTTCGTTCAGTAAAACGATTTTTTGTTAAATTATTATTACTCATCACAGAAATGGATACAACCAAAGAGACATAGTCAAAATGGTAAATAAATGTCCGTGAACTGTTCAGCATATCATTGAGCGTCTCTGTGACAAAAATGGGGTATAAGATCTTCAATGAATGTGAGGAAAGAAAAAAAAAGTGCTCCAAAGATGTGTGTCACGGTGGGAAGACAGTTTGGAAAAAGGTGTAACCCCGAAACAATTAGACGAGTCTTGCGACAAAATAATTTACATGGTCGAACTGCCAGAAATAAGCCTTTTATTAGTCGAAGAAATAGATGCGTGAGATTGATATTCGCTAGAGACTATATCGATGAAGTTTTGAACTTCTGGAATTCAGTAACATTTGCCGATGAGACCAAAATAAACTTATTTGGATTCGATGGAAAAATATCACTATGGAGAAAGCGTATGGAAGAATTAAAATTGAAAAGTTTAAAAGCTGCGGTAAAGTAAGTTGGAGGTGGAGTGATGTTATGGGGCTGTATGTCATCTGCAGTAGTAGGTAATATGCATTTCGTTGAAGGCAAGATGAACTAATATGTATATTTGGCTATGTTAAGACAGTATCTGGTTGCTAGTGCCCAAAAATTAAATATGTAAATAAATAAATAAAAAATAAAAAATAAATAAAAATTAGTTGAATCAATACCCAGCCGTTATCGATAATGAGGGAGGCCCGACTAAATATTAGCAGGAGTGTTTCAAATATTTTGTTTTGCATCATTTAAGCTGTGACGTTAATATTGTATATAATTTATTATTAATTTTATATTATTGTTAACTAAGTAAGGCATATTTAAGACAACAAGTAATTCACACTGTGGACGATGTCTTTGCCTGCTTTGTTGGAACGGACAGACAATTGAATTCTTTTTTAAAATACATTAACTCAATACATAATCGTATAAAATTCACTATCGAGATTGAACAGGGTAACTCTATTAATTTTTTAGACTTAACTATTACGAAAGTGCAAAACAAATTAGATTTTTCAATATATCATAAACCATCACACACGGACACAGTCATACATAACAGCTCAAATCACCCTTATACACACAAAATGGCTGCACCTAACTCTTTTAAACACAGACTTCTTAATACGCCACTCTCAACAGAAAATTACAACAAAGAACTTAATATCATTAGATAGATAGATAGATAGATTATTTATTCACAAAACCAGGTGATACAATGGATGTTTCGTCAATAAATACAAATAATAAATTACAAGTTTCATTGTAAAAACATTGTATATCATAATCTTAAGTAATGAGTAGAACGAATACGAGTATATATTTATATAACAAACATGACAAACAAGTTAATATAATTTAAAATAAACGAGAGTATACATTAGAAAAATCTCGGTAAACAATTGACGTTATTTACGATGCTCTCAGGTACGCTTCAAATTCTTTCAGGCTGTAGAAAGCATTGGCCGTCAGGAGCCTCTTGATGTGTTTTTTAAATTGATTTATAGATAAATTTTTTAAGCTTGGAGACAGCAAATTATAATAATATGGTCCCGCGTAACTTAGTGATTTTTTATAAAACATATGGTTGAGTTTTGGCTTCAGCAGATGTTCTCTATTGCGAGTATTGTAACTGTGGATATCAGTATGCTTCCTATGTGAATATTTATTTTTATGTGTGATCAAAAGTATTTTAAATAGATATATACAAGGCATTGTTAATATTTTGAGCCGTTGAAATGTCTCTTTGCATGATTGCCTCGGAGGAAGTTTAAAAATCAGCCTAAGTATTCTTTTTTGCTGTATAAACACTCTCTCAGCATCATTCGCTTGTCCCCAGTTGACAATATTGTGTGCAATGGAAGAGTAAGCTGACGCGTAGTAAAAAGCTATTAGTGCCTTCTCAAGAAATGAATCTTTAATTGTTAATATTGCGAAAAAGGTTTTATTTAGTTTATTGCAGACATTGTCAATGTCCCGGTCCCATCTCAAGGAGCTATCAATATAAGAACCAAGAAACTTCGTGGTCTTATTTATTTCCAATGGCGAACCAGCAAAACTGATCGATAAGCCAGCTAAAGGTTTAATGTACTGACCAGTAAACTCAACAACGACTGTCTTTTCTACATTCACGATCAAATGATTTTGCCTACAGAAGTTATTAAACTGTGAGACAACAAGAGATACATCATCCATCAGCACTTCTGCATCTCTTCCAGAGACAAAGACGGACGTATCGTCCGCGTACATAAAGACACGACAGTCACTGTTGAGAAATTCCGGCAAATCGTTCACATATAAAAGAAACAATAATGGACCCAAAGTTCCCCCCTGAGGCGTGCCCAAATCGCACTGAACAACGGCTACAATCCGTCCATTATAGATAAAATTATAAATAAAAAACAAATACAGACAACAGTAAACTCTATTTGTCCGAAACCAAATACAGAACACACAACAATTTAAAACAATTACATGTAGCGAAAAAGTTTCAAAACATTTGCCTAAATGTGGTTTAAAAATAGCTTTCAGAACTAACAACACAATAGGAAAATATTTAAAAAACAATAAATCGAAATATCCAAAATCCCAAAAATCAGGTGTCTACAGGTTGAAATGTGGATCTTGTCCTAAAATTTATATTGGACAAGCAGGTAGATCCCTCAAGAAACGCATTAACGAACATAAAAGACCGTTTGAAAACAATAGTCTAGATTCTAATTATGCTACACACTTAAACACAGATAAACACATTTTTGACAACAATTTTGATTAATTACACACAGCCACGAAAAGTAGAAAATTAAATTTATTGGAAGCCATGGAGATTAACAAAATGAGACATTCAAATGTATTGCTTAACGATCAATTAGATTTAAATACCTCTCCTTTATTGAACTTAAATTCTCGCAACAACATTAATTAAGGTCTTATGGTCATTTTTCGGTATATATTGTAGCAGGTAATTTGTTAATATTACATTTGATAAAGACACGGTGTTGTCCAAACAATTGTCATGTCATAATATATAATTTCGTGAACTTTTAGTTCTTATTTAATTTGATAAATGGATTTTCATCAAGTAAAAGCCACCTAGGTTCAATAATTCACACTTTTTAGAAATCTCTTTACTAACTTAATTTCAATAAGTTGTTTTTTTTTTTAAATTAATAAAGAGACATTCAGACCAGTTAGCTTTTGTTAAAACGCTGTGAGTCACTGTAGGTTGACAGATAGCCCTATGTTTTATGCCAAAAGTCAAATACGTCACAGTTAGTATCTAAGTTGACTGACCAAAGCAAATTGTCGCCTATACGTAAAGTAGGCATCGTAACTATCAACCAGTTATAACGCAAGTTCCAGGTTGAAGTGCCTCCCGACCAATTACTTCTTGTGTTTACAATTAATTTGTTTTCGCGGGTTCGCAATTCGCTAGTCCGGCAATACCGCGGGCAGAACAAAAGAACGACCCGAAAAGCCAAATTGGATTTTTTAAAACGAAAACACTTTCGAGCGGATTGTTGCGGCTTATTTTCTTCGCGCAAAAGAACGAAAAAAGCACCGCCGTAATGGGCGAGCCATTTTGAAAGTTTCACCTTTTGTACGGAAAAACGGTAATTTCCTTCTTCCACCGGCTAATTTTCGACGCGGATCTCATGGGCGTACCTGGGAGCTGGGAGCTGAACTAGGGACCTGGTATGTTTATATAGGTGACTTAAGTTTAAGAAATTATGCCATTAAAAATGACGATATAAGAATATAAAAAATATATTAAACATGGAAACATTACTTATGCATGCACTAAAAATTTATATGCTTCAAACTGTGGCGATTATTTTCTCAATATTCAAATGGCTCCCCCCGCCCCAACGCAGAAATTCGGATTCTGTTAAACACCCCATGCGGTCCCAAGATGATTATATATGACCGGAAGCAGTCTGCCGACGTAATTACGGCATTAAGACCCAAGCGAAAATTATTATTTGGCGACGAGGCAATACCATACTTTCAGGTTACGGAGTTAGGCGGCCGTTAGCGGTTTCGAATTTAATTATTTTCCCCGATTTTAGCAATTTTGTTTGCACGTCTGTTCGCATTCTTTTCGGTATATACTGCTCGTTTACAAGTATAGTAATTATTAATTGCTGATCACTTGAATTCACTGTGCTTGGGGACGTTGGACTCTATTTTCGAAACTTTAGACCACAAAACAAGGGTATAGTAAATACATCTGTCACTTCATGATAATATTAGCCGTCTTTTTTGTTGTAAAATTTGATTCGCTTTTCAAGGTCTTCTTCAAAACTCCATCGCATATTCCTCTGTTCTATTGATTTGTCATATCGCGAAGTTACAAATTACAGATGGTCTAAAATATGCTTACTCCGACAAGCTGAATTGCTTGACTCCAATCGGACTGCAGAATTCAACTGACTCATCGGCCAAATGCGCATGTGCACTAAATAATTCACGTGTAGTGGTCAATCGTACACAATCAACCAAGATGAAATTTACTCGGTCAACATTTGTCAACATTTGCATCTTGGTGGCTGCAGCGGCCCGGGCAATTTCACGATTATTATTATTGATAATTCGAAATTGCAAATGGGTAAGCGAACTGGTAATTCTGTTGTATACATTTTACGATTACGCGCTTTCATCATATATGTATAGTGTTTTTGTTTTGTAGTTATTTTTTTTATATTTCCAAATGTTTGGTGCGCATTGTTTGCAATTAACAATACTTTTATAATTAATTTACATATATACGAGGTGCGCTCAAAAAGTAAGGTGACTGTAATTGGGCGGGCTACGTACATTCAATCTTCGATATTTTTGTTGGTACACATGTCTCTAACATATGATCCCAGTTTCAGCCAGTTTTGTAATTTTTCTTTTTTTTTTGCGAGACAGAAGCGTTAGACGTGTTTTGTGTGCTCGATGATTTCCTGCTGTCAAAAAGAATTCGCATAAAATGTTGTGTCAAAAATGCAAGACCGTGCTGCTAAACACTGCTATTAATTTTGTGTACATATTCGCCGAATATGGCCTCCTGCGAGTTTTTCCTGTTCCCAAAACTCAAGAAACCCACGAAAGGAAGGAGGTTTCTAACAATTGAAGAGACAGAGAATAAATCGCTGGTAGAACTAAACTATACCTATCCAGAAAGTGCTTACCAGAACTGTTTCGAAGATTGGAAAATAATCTTGACACAACTGTTGTTGTTGAGCCGAACTTGCTAACGTTTCGCCAATCATCCTGTTGGCCTCTTTAGAGCTTAATCGCAACTGAAGGTCTGGAGAAGCCACCAGCAAATGTAAATAGTACTACAGTAGCCTGTAGACGTTTCTGATAAATAAATAAGTACTTTTTGATAAAACTTAAAAGTCACCTTACGTTTTGAACACACCTCGTATATCTACTTTTTTGCTACAGTCTGTTGATTTATAGGACAGTAATGAATTTTAAGCTGAAGTTGCCAATTTAAATTGAGTTTGCTGCTCTTTTATCATGATTTTTTTGAAACTCTTCGCCGTATTTTGGATAATAACATTCGGTTATAATTATTTCGTAATTCAATATTTGACTCGCAAATTGCAGCTACGAGATGCCACGATAATTAACGCCGAATTTTAGCGCGTACAAATGAGACCCGAGAATGCGAGATTCGTGTTCTGCACCTGCGTTCGAGTCGCGTATCTACATGCGGTAATGCTTGATTAACATCCTTCGTTCATTTTGGGTCTCGAAGTGCAGCGCGGGTTTCAAACTCGACGCCGACGTTAACACAATACAGGTTTGACATTCCCGCATTTCCGGGTTACTAATTACACGTAAGCCGACGAGATGCCGGATTTTTCGTCGATTGACACGCGGATCGCTAGTAGTGCGTGTCAGAGGATTCCGTGCCGCTGCGGTCTCGCGCGATGTCACGTGGTACAGACCTCTATTTCTATAGCCGAAATTGATTTCAAAACTTCCGTTACTTTTGAATAGCTGAATAGCATGGAAGGGGATCAAATTATGCTACCACAATCAGAGTTCTTTCGGATTTTTTTTTCATTTGTAATTAATAATCCAAGATGTGTATATTCCGGTTTTCTTATATGTTCAAATTGCCAACTAAGGGATAATGCATTCTATTTTGTTAGTAAGACTACAATAAAAGTCACTAGTCCTTGGATAAGGAATTGCCTCATTTTAGTGATATTATGATGTGATGACATTCGTAACTTGTTCCGTAAACTCTATAAGATTTCTCTCAGAAGATCTAAGCTCTACTGGTTAATAAAGTTTATTTATTTAGTTATTGTTATTTATTAAACTAGTCGCTAAAGTGGCGTTTGTCAAACTTGCATATTATATTTTTTCCTGCCATTATTATTTAGGTAGGTAAAGTCCGGCAAGGTTTTTTTTTCGATGGCGCTATAAAATTAAACTGGAATTAAAATGTTTTTCAATTATCCTTCTCCTTAGTTATACTGGATGTGCTTGGTTAAATATCTTAATGAAATGAACACTCTCGTATTTTGGATGCACGGTACGTACGCAACTAACCAAAGCTCGTTTTCAAATTACCATCATTTTGGGGTTTTGTTGTCGCGGACTTGTCAAAATTAAATTTCGTAATACACTCCCGTCGCTTGGGAATCTCGGCTTTATTATTGTAAGACTCAAACAATGATTCTTTTAACCGGGCTATACGTCTCGAAAGCAAATCGACCCTTTGTGAGGCCCGAGAACGGGTAATTTAATTAATGGCAACAGTGCATCTTTTGTGAAATGGAAATGAGTCGATTTTAATTCAGTTTACCGAAGTCGGACGATAATAATGGGCTGCGGCAATTGCTTTGCGTGGCGGGATGAAAGCGGCACGATCGTCTTAGATACTGCTACACGTTTCCTTTAATAACTCTAATTTGACTTTAACGCGGTTTTAGGTTGTGTTGAGTCTCCAGCAATGATTCCTTATTCCTTATAATCGACCTAGAAAGAATGTTTTATATAATTTACACATATTAATATCAGATCTTCTGGATTGACTGAAACTGAAAGAAGATCATCTGATAATTACTCATCACATCATCTCACACTCCTCGTTACAATCCTACAAGATCTAATATGTGGAGCTATAGTACTAGACATAGATCCAAACTCATCGTATGTAATAGCTAGAAGCTAGTATGAAGTCTGAGGTACTCCCACCTCTAGAAGTTTGGGTCTGCCTTGATAGGGAGGCAAAGGTTTTCCAAGCTACCATAACGCAGTCGAACTAAATACAACTCGAACTAAACACAAGCCACGTCCGATTTCACACCTGACATAACTATCAAGATCTATTCTATTTAAACCTCTTCGGAACATCAGTGGACATAAGCCTCTCTCGGCCTTCTGCACTCTTTTTTATCTGTTTATCCATCTGGAGTCAGCATGGTTCAGGTCATCCGCCCATCTCGTTTGAGGCCTTCCTCTTCCAACGTCTTCAGTTCATAATAATTTTGTTCCATCTGTCGTCTTTTTGTCTTGTGTTATGACTGGCAAATTTTCTCGAACCTCTCTAAGTTTCGTTTTATTTCTTGTTTCTTTTTGTATCTATTAGTTTTACACCTAATATTTGTCTTTGCATTGATTTTGTACTTTCGCTACATTGTCCATGTTTGCCTTTGTCACGGTCTATGTTTGGAATCCGTAGATAAGGTACATAATACTTTAATTTTCAGGTATTGTGGATATCTTATATTTTTTAGTTTGAAGCTCAGGTCGCTAAATGCTATCCATGAAAATTTAATTTAATTTCTTCCATTTGGCTCTTTGTTTATTTTTGGACTTTATACCAGGCACAGGTATTCATCTGCTAATATTTTTGTATTGCATTTTTAGCAATTTTGTCAAGTTCTTTCGGCATTTCCATCAGTTCTTCATTTTTACTAGTTTTCAAGGCCATATTATATGCGCGTTCAAGTATTGTTCACATATATTTATACCTTTTTGTTCCCGTTATGCCACCACGTAATAATGGAAATGTGGAGACGAAGAATTTTGAGCAGAGGAAACATTATTTCCAAAAGGCAAATCTTTGGAAGCGAAGTACGTAAAACGTAAGTTTAGAAGGAACCTGCCAAATGGAAATAAAATGTCTAATATGTTTTAAACCAGAGAAATGAAATGTTTTTATGTTGCAAAATGACCAAGTCCTACATTAAATCGTTGTTATTCAATCGATATTCGGCCTCTCTCCCCTATAAGAATTTCTGGAACTTGTCTCTTTTGAAAACTCGCAGGAACTTTGAGCGGCGGTGCGAGAACTTTAAAATTAATTTCGTCGGTAATGATTCGAACAAATCGAGATTACTTAAGGAATATTGCGAAGGAGTGAGTAAGGCCATTTGTCTCTCGGGGAGCGTGACTTGAACGGATATCGATTTCGAAGGCGAGTGGTGTGATTGAGGGCGTCTTTTTAAAGCTATGCATGAGACCAAGTAACATCCGAGTTGGCATTAAAGGAGAGAGTGAGCCACAATAACTCAAGGTGATTGATTGGATCAGAACTCTTTTGTGGAGTGGATGAACCCAGTGAAAAATCAGCCAACAAGAATTTACAGCGGATCTACAACAGAAAGGCCGTAAGAATAATGGTAGATCTACCGTAGGCTTAAGAGGCATTTAATTCTGATAAGAGTACTGCTGAGAAGAGGAGGAAACTGCCACAACACCAAGCTAGTAAGTTGTGGAGTCTGAGAGAATTAGATAAAGTTCTATAGCTATGGAGGGAGCGCAAAAGATCCTTTAGGTCGCAGCAGCAATTTGCTGACTCACCCAAAACTTGAATAGTGATCGTGATTAGTTGCCATAACATTTTTATTTTTATATGGTTGTTAGATGTTGACCACACAAAATTATATAGCACATCGATTATCGACGCCCAAACGGCCAACTCCACCCTTGGCATGCATCAAAATTCCTTCCCACGCATCTAAAAAAAGACGTCGTTTCGCTAATGGCGTCTGAGGGGTTAGAAGTCTTAACACGGCATTACATCCCAATGATCGGGGCCTTATATATTGTAGAGTCGACGTGGCGCACAAACTAGAGTCGTCTCTATGCGACCTTATCGCGGGTTAAACGCGAGCAAGGAAGTAGATCTTCACATAATATAATGGAGCTTAAATTGGTTGGTTCGGGATTTTCTTGCCGGCTGGGTTTATTCGGGCTAACGGGGCATTGAAAACGGTTTGCCGACGATAAAGGCAGGGGGCGCTTTTTGGCAAGCTTTTCGTAAAGGTTGACGCTCGAAACGCGACCTTGCTGTTAATCACCATTGCTTTAAATTTTTGTGAAAACAAATTTTTCTAAATATCATAATTTCTTGTTTTTGATCGTCTATAATTTGTTGCTCATAATTTGGCAGGCGGGTAATTCACAGCCTGGTTTTCTATTTTACTAAGGGACAGTGTTGAGTGCCTTTCAAAATATATATTATTATTTTCAAAGGCACATTATATAAGTATTAGTATATAGTATATAGCATATAGATAGAGTTAACCATACGTTATTGGTGTCTAAATTAAATGTGCTTTATTTTAGTTCATAGTTTCTAAATTGTCCGTTGTGAAAGCAAAGAGTGGGAATCAACGGGTATGATATATGGGGACATTAACGTTCTTCCAGATGTACCTCAGGTCTTACTCTCTTCAATTTATGGATTTGCCGATATTTCCAAAGCTTTCAAGGTCTTATAAATTCAATTTCCGCTGGTCGAGTATAATCCAAATATTAAAAAATATGTCATTATAAGTTTCTCTAAAAAATATTAAACAAACAGTTTTGATTTTTCTTTGAATTGAGTGCTTTTAAAAGAAGTCTTGCTTGATTGTAAGAGCTTAATCTTTCCAAGTTTAGCGTGGATTTATCACCTGTATTTAAAATTGTGTAAGACAAATTTGTATTTCCATTGACTTTTTACAAAGTATAGGATAATGTAATATAAAATATGATAAAATTAAATAGATAACTACAGCATAAAAAGCATGTTTTCCTAGATTATTTTTATGTACACTTTTGTGTTTTCCACAGTGGGAAGTTTATTATATAGTTTAACCGGTAGAGTTCTCCTAGAGCGTGCCTAAGCAACATCAAATTTAAATTGACGCCTAAAATCATATTGACCCTTTCTGGTTTCAAAGTAATCTGATATAGCATTTTTTATACAGGAACGTTAATAAATTTAGTTTAGGAAATAATGTTTTGCAACGGCTTAAATAAAATACTTTTCTTAGTATTCTCTTTCGTGTTGCGAACATCTCACCGCCCTGATATAGTAACCCCAACACACGATGGCATATGACAAGCAGAATTGTGGTATCTCAATTGCCAAAGTACATACCCATAAACTGACAGTTTCTTCAGTACCATATGGACCTGACTAGTCCACGTAGAGTGTTCATCAATAAAATCTCCCAGATATTTTGGTTTGTTTAACTGTTTTATTATTTAATTTAACAAGAATAGTCTTATTTAAATATGTCAAGCGGTATTCATTTTCATTGCCAAAAAATTCTCATTTTATTTACCGCACAGGTTGATGTTTTGGATAAAATATCTAAACTAGCATTAGCATCATATTATCAAAGAAAATCATAAATAAAAGCAGTCCCAGTATGCTTCCTTGAGGTACTCCACTGATAACTGAAGCAATCGCATAATTATTTTTTATATTGTTAAATTATTCTCTAGCAGTGAGGTAAGATTTTATCTAACAATAACCAATTCTGCGCATCCCGCACTTACAAAAAAATAATATTTAGGTATGGTCACCATATGATTAAAGGTACCCAAAGTTAATAATCATACATACATACGATTACAGATTTGTAAAGATTGCATTGTGATTTATGTTTAATTTTTAACTAAATATGGCTTAAACAGTCCATTGTTTCGTTTGCAAGAAATGTGTAATGCTCGTGATTTAGAAGGTTCTGGTAGTGTTTAACCTAGTAAGTTTAGTTATTTTAGTTCTTGTAACGATTTTCTAACCGAATTCCTTTGTTAAATTTTATATCCCTTAATAGCAATAATTTAACGTGCGATGTTGTTCATGCTCAACAGAGAAAATGCAAAGAGTATTTAAAATGCATACCAACGTTTTTTATGGTAGAGCATATCTTTATATTTCTTTCGAATATTTTAGGGTCATGAGACTCTGACCGACATTGCAAAGCTATCGCAGCATCGGCCACATAATCGCAGTTTTAATAAATCCTTGTCTTATGGTCTTATGCCCCAAAGGTAAAAAGGAATTTCTCACATTGTGGTATGTGCAAAGTCGCGTTTTCGCAGCAAAATTACCCGGCGAGCCGAGTTTAAAAATTCAACCCGGAAACTCTTTCGAGCGCAAAGAATTGCGAGTAATTTCGCGTGTTCGCTCTCGTGTTTAAATCACGGGTTTCATCAAATTAATATTCGACCGTCAGACCGCGGCGTCACAGACTTTTCTTCTGGGATGTATCTAATGCATTTTTAACGAGTAATGCGACCGTATTAATTTAAAAAGAGCATCGCCGGGTTCGCGAACACAACCATAGAGTTCGATAACTTAAAATAAGGACAGTGGTGTTTGTTAGTTAGGCCTTCTTCTCTTCTCCAAGTGCCTATGTTGGCGATCAGCATGGCTATTTTTACTTTGTTGCTGGAGATTCTGAAAAGTTCTGCTCATGTTTCCTTAAACCACGCTCGAAGGTTTGCTAACCAAGATATTCTCCTTCGACCCGGTGCTCTCGTGCTGTTAATTTTGCCTTGTAGTATTTGTTCTAATAACCCATATCTATCTGGGTTCCTCATTATGTGACCGAGATACTGAAGTTTCCGACATTTTACGGTATCAAGCAGTCCTGTTTCTTTATTCATACGTCGCAATACTTCTATGTTGGTAATTTTTTGTGTCCAAGATATTTTCAATATTCTCCTGTACAGTCATAGTTCGAACCCTTCCAGTCTCTTGGTGATTTCTTTAGTGAGTGTCCAAGTTTCTACGCCATACAGAAGGACCGAGAAAACGTAGCAAGGCAATAGTCTGAGTTTAATGTGTAAGGACAGATTGTGACTCTTAAAAAGCGAGTCCATCCTTGCCTTAACCCTCGCAATATTTTTATTTGTTCTGTGTGCCCGCCGTCAACTCTTGAAACTGCCGTTTGGTTCCAATACAAATTTATAATTATGTTTAAATCTTTAGAATTCATTCCTATCTTCTTTAGTATATCGACCACTCTATTATGTTGGACTCGGTCAAATGCTTTCTGCAAACACATCACAGCTGACGTGCCTGTATCTCTGAAAAAGCACTTGAACATGAATAGGGCCTCTGTTGTGCCAACGGCAATCACAAATCCAAAATTGATTTGGTGCAGTCTGTTCTTCACAAAATGTATATATTCTTTTGAGTTTTATCTTAAGAAAGTGTCAACTTTAAGAGATGACTTATTGTTCTAAAATCACCTCAGTTTTCGCACTTGCTTTTTTGGGGAGTGTGATGAATTCTGACTTCAACCAGTCTGCTGGAATTTCCCCCGTTGAATAGATGTTGTTAAATATTCTAGTCAACCATTTTGTTTTATCCTCGTTCAGTAGTTTTATGGAATTCAGTTGTATTTGGTCCAAACCAGCTGCCCTTCGTTGCTTCATTTCCGAGATGGCAGCTCTCACCTCATCAACCAGAATTTCTGGCCGTTCACCTTGTTAGGCCGCTATACACAATACAATGCAAATAAACCCAGAGGCCAAGTGTTGTAACTTTATTTAAGTTTGTTGGTTTGTTTGTTTGTGAAAATACGGACTACGAAACCAACGCTTGCTTATTTCTGCTCAGTAGTGAGAAAACAATTTGCTTGCTTGCTCACTGTTTTAAGTTAAGTTAAGTTACTTTTGCATTAAGTATGAAAATATCAACTTGTTTGACAGAGCATTGCCCTATTTAATTTGTAAAAAGTATTCGGTACTGGCCAATAGACTAATAAAATTCAACTTATGGAGTTGGCAGTTTAAATTTAAAAGGTTTAATCTAAAAAACTTCCTGGCAGTTTTTAAAATGAAAACGCGTAGCGACTAAGCTTAGAATAATTATTAAAAGACACTTTAGTTAACATTTCCAAAATGATGTAAAAAACGCAAACGAAAACTAAGGCGAGGTTTATAAAAAGTTATCAATATCAAAAAATATTTTAATTTGTTTTTGAGTTTCTGAAATGCTCATCAGGGAGCGCAATTTCTTCAATATTTTCGCTATCTTTCTATCTTTTTTGCTATATTATGCAGCAAAACAGTTTATGTAGATCTGTCCAATATTACCCTCCTGGGATTTGTTATTGATGGTACTATTTCACGGACACGTCAGATTGATGAGCTTTAGTAGTTATCCAGCTGATTATGCCAAGGCGACTTGATCATTCCGTGACGCCTAATAGTATGATATGGAATGGTATGGGGTATCCAGAAAAAGTTTTTGAAATCCAAAAGAAATTCTTTTTTTAGTAATACACGTCCACGACAATTTACATGAATATGTCGAAAAACGCTGATCGCCATGAATAATATCCAATTTTTATTCTACTGTGTAGAACCCATAAATACTTAGGGCTGCTTCAGCAATGAGCCCCTCTGTAAATTTACTTAATTGTTTTGCAAAACCTACTTAAACGGTTAGCAATGTGCTTACTTACTAAAAGGAATGTGAGGAGGGTACTTGAGCTTTTTTGGAAATAAATGTAGATAACAAAAAGACAATACGCATTTTAATAAACTAAGCGCTGTTAAAAATAGGCTTAAGCTAGCGTCATGCTATGAACGAGACCACCAGATAGCATTTTCTAGCGTAATAGAAAAAGCAAATACTTTTATGACAAAAAAAACACAGTATTTCTTATTTTAAGTCATGATATGGTCAAATAACCAAAACTACTCAAAACTAACCCAATTTTGAATCGAAATAAAATTACCTTCCAAAGACACAAAATTCCTCGGTAGCTGTTTCATCGAATATTATTTTAACATTAAGAATTAGGTTTATGTTTATATTTGCATATGAAATTACATTAGAAGGCATCACTGTGGAGCGCTGCGGGAAACTGTCACGAAATTTACAATAATGCGGGCTTTCTGTTGGCGTGTTCAGCTTCCCCATATAGGTTAGGAACAAATTGGCTTTTTCAATCTCGAATTCTGCTGAACCAGTTTCCTTTTCGAACATGGAGAGGGCGTATCGAGTGTGTTTCTACGACAGACACAGGGGTTTATTACTACGTTTTTTTGTATACTAAATTTTCTTCTAATTAAAACAAAAAAGCATCACAATCGTTAACGCGATTTGTCTATCTAATAAAAACCATCGCGAACACAGTGACACGTAATTTAAAGTTTAATTAAATATGAAATATCGGGATGACCCCCGTCGGGGGTGGGGGGCGATATATATCTCGCGACCTAATACGCGGGATTTTAATTAATTGACAATTTGTGTTGCGCAATAAAACTGCCAAAAACTGCTAATAATCGCGTTTTCCAGGTTGCCGGGTGCGTTTTTCGCAGAGCATCGAATTATTTATTTATTAAAATGGCTGGCGCGTTGAAAAAATCCACGGCAAGGCTTAAATTATTATGCAACGACGCATTTTAGTAAAAGCTCCGCGTTAGCAGCGTGCATAACGAGCTTTGTCGTATGTAAAAAGCGAATTTTATTTAAAAAAAATGCAAAAAAAAAGTCATGAAATAATATTAAAATTTGACGTGGTAGTTTGTTTGTTACTACTCATCCATGGTAGTAGTTAGTCTATTGTTCTTACCAAAATTTTATAGAAGGTTAAGTTCTTCTTTGTTTAAATTTGTTCCTGATGTGTTAGTTGTTAGGTTCTATGCTATTTAGTATGTAAGTTTACTTCTTCTACTCCATACTTATATATAACAAATTACGCACCCATTTTAGCCACGGGTTTTCGTTGGTCATTTTTGACAGTCACGCAGTGCGGTTTTATAAAAACGTACCCAAAAACAAATGGTCGCAGAAAAAGCATGGTATGCAACACATGGATGAACTTCTCGTCTTACTAATTTATTAAACACTCGCTCTGCTTGCTTCCGTTCGTGCCGAATTCGACCAAACTCGTGGGTAAAGTTTTCAAGTTTGGTTGGTAGGGTGTGTGCGTGAGCTATTCAAAATAACGAATACTTTCACTTACGTAGATAGAAGGTTGGAAAAAATAATTGATTTTCTCAGTTTTTTGATTCTTGATTTTTCGTACCCATTCAAACTGTGGAATTTTATTTTTTTTATTATATCAGTTAGAAGTATGAGAGTTCCATACAATATTGTTTTTCAAAAATTAGCCCACAGACGAGTGTTTTTTCTTTGAAAACCTGCTATATAGTTTGACAGTTTACTTTAGGGATTATATTTGAACCTCTAGTTATACAATTTCTAATTAATATTATTAATGTTATTGTACGACCAAAAATATAGTGCACACAGTACCTTAACCGTAGACCTTCTCAGGACCGTGGTAAAACCGATCCCACCAGATGTTTATTCTGCTTAAGTAGATCTTGCCTGAGATTGACAGTAACGAACATTTATCGAAACTTGAAATTCATTTATTCTATCTTTCTTAAAAGTTTAATCTAAATTGCAATATGCTCGTACATATAACGGAGACATTTGACTGTGATGCTTCCAGTAAGTACGTATTCATGTACCCGATTCTTGAGCTTTGACCCTGCGAGGCTGTTTTCACTAGAGAGTTCAAAGGGTAAGGGTAAATACCTCTACTCTATTAATCTTACAGGTAATTTTGAAAATAATGATTTTTGTCTTGTGTGCCTGTCGATTGACAACATTCTTCTTCTTGTATTTTTGTGTCTTAGACATAGTTCTTCGATTTGTAAACAACAACAGTCTTTTCTAAGACTACAGATTATATTCCCAGTAGATAAAGGTACGTCATAAGAATACAGATAAGTACTTATTAGAATCTTACAATTAACCATTTTTTAAAAGTTCCTGTTTTTTAACAATTTAAAATGTGGATACCGTGGAATGAAGCACATGTTCCCCTGTTAGAAGAAGACATGGAAAACAACGCAGAATTTGGAGATGAATTGGAGATGGTAGTCGAACCTAATGACAGTTTAGAAGACGAACAACCTCAGCAAATAAAAAAAAAAACGGATCCATTTGTCTCCGGATGCTAAACAAATTGTTTGAATGTTGTTTTATGAAAAATTCAGAAGGGGAAGTAGGAGCAGCAATAAAAACAAGTGGCACAGAGCATAATAAATTGCTACTTTGTACTAATTTTTTTACGTACATGTTTCAATATTGAAAACATACTGATATCCCGCTTGCTAGTGTAGGTAGAGAAATTCCTAGGTCGGTCCTGGTATGGTATTCTGGTCGAAGTATACGAATATTTAATATTCGTATTTAATATTCCTGACATCCGCGCTGGCTTTGTTTAAAGTGCTGCGTGCCTATAGGGTTGATTACTAAACAGTAATATTCCGTAGGTCTTTGGGAATTTTTATTTTGAAAGTCGCTAATATTAATAGTTATGGTTTATGGTAATCAATTTTAGTTTTTAAGTCTTGTCGCCGACTCCTTTAAACTCTTTTGAACATGGCTTGAGCGATAGTCTTCTAATCGAAAGATTAATTACACCCAGCGCGAAACTCGTGTTAAAATTTTAACGATTTTCTGTCCAAGAGCGACACCTGGTGTCCGATTTTGGAAAGAATAGCTCGAACTAAAACGAAGCGAAGTACACCGGCAGGCAATACAAATTACTTTCGGCGTACCATCAGTCAGCCACTGTCGGTACTTAAATGTGCCCCGATACGTTTATTTCTCTAATGGCGGAATAAATCACGAAGTTCGCGTTTAAACCGGTAAGCGTTTCTACGACACGCCGGATCGGGTTCACCTGGAAAGAGCATTTTTGCCGTGTCGACGCGCCTCTGCTTAATTCGAATTTTTGACACGAATTTAGTGCCTGGTCTTTATTGATATATGTTTCGCATTATCGTCTTCAAATCAACGTATAAATCGCCAACAAGTACACAACCTGATATTGCTTTCAAACGTCCCAAGGCATGATTATAGGATATAATGGTACGTTGAGCACAAAATCTCAAATTTTATAGGTAATAGTTTTTCCGTATCGTAGTAAAATTAGTTAAAAGCAGCTTTTCAGGTCGGTCATTTGCATGTGTCAATACACAACGTAATAACATGAAATAAACGTAACAATCCCATCATTAACGCTGACATACGTGCTGGTGTTTACTGTTTGTTTAGGATTGCTATAAGAACGCGGTATACTAAGAGCAATATTAATAAAGTTCCCAATTGGAAATTATATGTGCCAAATCGAATATAACAATGTGCAGAAGGAATAACAAGCCTATACGCAGCTCCCTATATGGCTTATAAATTGTGTCAGAAGAATTAAAATATCAACATATCTAAATTCTTATTACACTCGACATGGCCTCGGTAAGACCTATTTAGTTGAGTCTCCTGCGAGCCTAGTCACCTGCGGTACAATGCCATGCAGACTCAATAAAAAAGTTTAGAAAAACGTTCTTAGATGTATGCTTTTTACACAAAATTTCTGGATCCCTCCTGCGTCGGTTTTTGCTTAGTCGAAATTGCTAACGTTTCGCCACTTGTTACTCGTTAAACCTTCTCTTAATGCTTTTTGTACAATCTCAATTCTTTCCGTATAACATGAAGTAAATAAAAGCAAAACTTTTTATTAATTACTACAATCAACCCTCTCTGGATTGTAAACCGAAATTATTAGAAATTGTGTAAAAGAGAACTCTCTCTCGGCAGTCCTTTGGTTAACAAGTCTGCTATTTGATCTTTCGTATTTAGATAGTTAAATCATTAAATATGTAGATTTTGGCAAATAAAATAGTCTATATGTTTAATTCTTCTATAATTGTGTCATATTTTCTTGTTTTCTTTCCTCTGTTCTCATATTCCTTCATGTCAATTTTTAATTTTGAATCTATTGGTGATGAGCACAATTTACAATCTTCCAAATTAAATTTCTTTAAAATTTTTCTCAGATAATTTTCTTGACTAATTTCCAAAACTCCCTCTTGTCTATTACAATTTATCTCCGAGCCTAAAAAATTCTTCTTTTGCACTTGTCAATTAATTTTAAAGATGATCTTAATAATATTATGTTATCTATATACAGTAATAAGTATACAATTTCCCAATCACCAATTCTTTTCATATATAAACAATAATCAGTCTCCGATCTTTCAAATCCCAATTTCAATACATTCATCCTAATCCAATACGTCGATGCCTGTTTTAATCCACATAATTATTAAGTTTAATAATGGAGAGGTATGTAAATCTGATTGATCGTTAAGCAATACATTTGAATGTCTCATTTTGTGAATCTCCATCGCTTCCAATAAATTTAATTTTCTACTTTTTGTGGCTGTGTGTACAATATCAAAATGGTCGTCAAAAATGAGTTTTTCTGTATTTAAGTGTGTAGCATAATTAGGATCTACACTATTGTTTTTAAACGCTCTTTTATGTTCGTTAATGCGTTTCTTGGAGGATCTAACTGTTTGTCCAACATAAATTTTAGGACAAGATCCGCATTTCTAATTGTCATGTAAAAATATATAATTTCAAATTTAATTTCCTCCTTTCAAATTTAATTTCAACACTTTCTTCAAGAGGTTTAGTTGCAGACACCCACTTAGTGCTCAATAGTTATGCTTTACTGGGTAATTGCACTTCAGGCCAAGTATTGTTTTCCTCATTTGATTTGATTTCTCTGTCCATAGCGTAAATCGACAATTCTTTGTCTTTGTCTACCTTAATTACCTAAGTTACATATACTTTGTGGTATATCAACGATATATGACCTGCCATAAAATGCCATACGTATCATTATATCTTTCTGGTAATTTTGTCATCCTTTTGTTTCTTTCTTTTTCATTTCACTGTCACTTTTATTTGTCTACTTACTACATCACATTTGGCAAGGAATTCTTCTAAATCATACGCTTCCTGCATTTTTAGAAATATTATTTTTTTTTTAAATATTAATTGTCCATTTATTCCTTTCTTTTCATATCAAATAATCAAATGTCACATACCATAAGACATTATACGAGTGGTTTATATTTGTTGTCCCTATTTTTCGCTTTGTTTGTTGCCCTGCCATCCAAATTCTCACTTGCAAAGTTCTTTTTTAAACATTCTCATACTTCCTTTTCTTCTAGCAACGTTTGTATTTCTCTTTCCTGACTTTTTCGCTCCTGATACGATCTGATCCCAAAATCTCTTGTTAATTGTGATGTTAACTGATTTTTTTTCTTTCAGTGTGCTGTTCAGATTAAAGGAGTGTAAGGAAAACATTACATATTTAGTCGTTAAATGACAACATAATAATTAAAACAACACACAGTACAGAGAAACTTTACGAGTATCGGTTGAATTTTACTCCAATCAAAAAATGTTCGTTACCTTGAGGATTTCCGGCAACAGGTTGTCTCGTTTCACGAACAATAGCGCCAAAATACATCTGTCGTTTGCTAAAAATACGAAGATATAAACGGCATCAATCGAACCTAAAATCTCAGGACACTCGCGCAGTATTAAATATTTCTTTTAATCAAGTGAACGCTTTCAAATTCCGCCTTTTCGAGATCGATTTTATTTACGGATTGGTACTTTTTCACGTTCGACAGGAGATTTTCAATTATATCGGTAAGTTATTGGTCCCGATTGCGTTCCTAGGAAGCGGGCATAGACTTTCCTTTTAAAATGGATCCCTCCCTCCCTTTTTCCGGCAACCGATTGCCGTTTATGCGATCAAGTTGTGATGAGGTAATTTCGCTAATGGAATGGTTTTTGCTTCTTCGGATCATTTACTTCGTTATATTAGTTAATTAGATTGCAATTGAATTTAGGATACGAATTATCAGAGTTCAGAAGTTGAGTTTACGCATAGTAACACGTTTTTAATGACCATCAAAAAGGAATTTTATATGTTGACACGTTATACGTCGTCGAAATGTTTACAGGTCTTCTCTTAAGATTCACATCAAGTTAGTTCCATCATCAAAACGAGCTAGCCAATCATATAAAATCAAAGAAAAACCTGTTGCACGTTCTTATTCGTAACACTCGAGCCTTTTTCAAGAAACAACAATTTAAAATGTAGCAATAAATGTGATAGTTTAAGGTGGAATAAGATTTATTAGCCAGTGCTCAGGTACAAGCTATTCCGAGATGGACGAGAAGACGCCGATGACGAACCTCGCTCTGGATGCCCCAACACGTCAATGTCTGATGTAATTGTCGAAGAAGTGAAACAAACGGTGTTGAAAAATCGTCAAATCACTATTCGAGAAGTGGCTGATGAGTCGTCATCGTGGCTCGTGCCATGCAATGAAATTTTGGACATAGAACGTGTAGCAGCAAAATTTGTTCCGAAATTGCTTAATTCGGAATAAAAGGACCGTCGAACTGGTGAAGAATTATGGGTATATGGTTATGACGTCGAAACCAAGGCCCCAGTCGTCAAAATCGAAGAACGCAGAATCGCCAAGACCGAAAAAAGCACGTCAAGGTCGATCAAATTTCAAGGTTTTGCTTACCGTTTTCTTCTACATCACGAGTTCTCTTGCCACAAGGTCGTGTGGTCAGTAGAGAGTATTACTTTGAAGCTATGCGCCATTTGCGAGAAGCAATACGAAGAGAACGTCTGGAATTGTGGCAGAACAATTCGTGGATTTAGCATCAGGATAACGCCCTGCTCACTCATCGTTGCTTGTGTTTAACTTTTTAGCCAAAAGCAAAGCCACAATCATGCCTCAGCCACCATATTCACCGGATATGGTCTCCTGCGAATTTTTCCTGTTCCCAAAACTCAAGAAACCCATGAGAGGAAGCAGGTTTCGAACAATTGAGGAGGCAGAGAATAAGTCGCTGGAAGAACTTAAGTATTACCAGAACGTGCTTACCAGAAGTGCTTCGGGGATTAGAAAAAACGTTGGCACAAATGTATTATATCTGGGGGGATTGCTTTGAAGGGGACAATATTATTTTTGATAAATAGATAAATATTTTTTGATAAAAGTTAAAAGTCACCTCACTTTAAGCAAACTTGAATACTGGAATTTTTGGAATTTTAGCCTTAAGAAGATATCGAATACAATCGGAATTGACAAAATATCACGGGTGTTTCGAAAACATCCGAAATTGCTAGCGGCAGTGTTTAATGAAGCTAATGTTCTAAAGTGACACCTTGCTCCCCTTTGATCAATAGCATTGGTTTATTTTGGAGTAAGGAGTAAAAAAAGTGAATTTAAGTACTTTATATTGTATAAAATAGAAAGAAAAATTGAAAAGATTTTTTTTAATTCTTGAAAAATACGATTTATTATAATTTTATTTTTTTTACCTACGACAAATAAATTAATTTTCAATTATCCTTTACTGTTTTAAAGAAAAGATTTTCTACAAAAGATTATTTGTTGTTGCATCTTATTATAGCCTTACGTGTTAAATTTTGATATCATTTATAAATGAAATTATTGTAATTATTATTTTTGTGAAATATCTTTCCTTGTTTCTGTTCGGAAACAAAATTAGAATTTCTTTTCATTGTGAATCATTTTGTTTTTAACTTAAACAGTTAGATCTAGAAATTCACTATTTTTTGTTGGATTCAGTTTCGGTTTTGGTGAAAATAAAAGTTTAGGTTATCAGAATTTGGGCGTCATAGCTCCGCAAGTTGTGAAAGCGCCCTTCCCCGACATATATCATGAAAAAGTAATCCCCTTTTTTCTCACAAAAAAAATCTCAGTGCCTTCGGGCCTCGGGTTCGACTTCCTGCCGCTGGAGAAGTACGTGTTTCTGCAGACGAACTTCGGAATCAGACGTGGGGATAATGTGCGCTGTTTGCATTTTTCGAATATATCGCCGCGTTTCCGCCTTCAACTCCGGATTTCGACTCTAATTCTAACCGTCTGAAAATGGCCTGCGGACGTGTTTGGAATCCAAGTTTCGGCTAGTTTAGAACTTTGCCATGCTATAGCGAAAACATTCTTGACGTTATTGAATCCTTTGAGCACGGAACTCAACGGATTAAAGTGACAACTTGCACGTTACATAATATCTTAATTTCATTGGTTGTTAAACTACGCTCCCCACCCTCGCGTTGGCAGAGGAAAAAAGGCCAACGAAATAAATAAACTTTATTGTGTCACCGTTCGCCAGCTAAAGAAAACGAATGGTCCTACAGAAATAAGAAAAAAAAGTTTAGGACGACTAAATAAAGCTCTTAAAGGTATTATTTTTTTGCCGGCTTTTTTTAAGACGATTTCGTTTTATCGATCTGGTGACCTCGTCGTGAGGGACGACGGGAAATATATTAAAACTCTTTTATATTTCATTGGTTTTGGTTAGTTATATGTAATTTATATGTAATAATAATGTCCTGGACTATCGTAAGATAGTAATTTTGGACACAACAGCAGTTTGGAAACTCTAGAATTTGCTGTTTGCTTTTAAAGATGAGGAATATAGTAAATAATACTTCTCCAATTGCTGCGAACGTGTTTGTAGTAAATAGTGATGTAATATCGTCGGCACTTCTGAAGTTTATTATAATTATCAAGCGCTTTATTCGGTGAAAATGAAACAGTTTACTTAGAAAAACGACAATACCAGACAATCCAAACTTTTAGATTGGCGTTACGTTATGGCCCAATGAAAAGTTTTCAAATTACCATGCAATCTCGACTTTTATTTTTGTTACTGACAGGGAGAATGCCTCTCTCAACTTTAAATAACCGTACTACTTTCCAAAAGTTCAATTTGACGAGCGATATTTAAAAAATATACGCATACGAATAATAATAGCTTATTTCAAAGTGATAAGTTTGAGTAAAATATATACATTAAACCGAATGGTTTCAATATCAATAAAAAAAATATAAAAATTAACACATAATTGAATAAAATTATATTTTATTTATTTCGATCGATATATATTTATGGCAAAAAGACATTCCATAGCATCTAGAAGCTAACTGTAATTTTGTTTTCTTCTGGATAAATCAAAATAATATCAAATGCATTTATTGTTTCTAAGAAAAATTACATTTTTCATAACAAGAGATAGGTCATACTAGGTCGCTAAAATAAATAAAAGAAATAAAGTACATTCTTAGATACAAGTCATATTTGAAAGTATTTTCTCTATAAAATTCTCTCCACATGAATCCCTATTCTCTCTGATAAATTAGCAGTCGTATAACAAGTGCAATGGAAAAGTGAAGCAAGTTTTACAATAGAAAAAAATTACTAGTTTTGGTGATTGCTGCCTCTCTTGACACTATATCTAAATGGAAGAGTGGGGTGCTCTCATTATTTGTTTAATTCATTTGCGCACTGTAATTTGGTCATCAAACAATATTTTCTTGAAATATTTCTATAAATATAATAATAATAAATTGATATACTTCAAAATAAATTGATTTAAATATTTCTAACGCTTCGCAAAAAATTGATTCGAAAATTAATTATTCAGAAAATAGCGGATGTAATGTCGAATACTGTTATTTCAGAATAATATTTAAATACTCTTTTTAATGTTTCGTGACAACTGGACGGTGGTACTGGGTAAGGAGAACTTAAAGCCTGCCAAGGAAAAACGAAAACCCTGTATGACGGATGAGATCTTCAAGCAAATGGAAAAAATAAGACAACACAAAACAAATGAACCATGTAAATATGAGGAAGTCCAGAAAGCAATTAGCAAATAAGAAAAAATGCCTACTGAAAAGTGCATAAAATAGAAAAAAATATGATAGCTTTAACTTGCATAAGAAGATCAAAGAAATAACTGGACACCGGGGAGTACCTATTTACATACTCTTAAAGATAGCGAGAGATATATAACTGGAGATACAAAAGAGAAAATAGCGCAATGGACGAAATATATTCAACAGTTAGTCTATGACAACAGAGCATACCTAACAGTTAATGAAAAGGATAAAACAGGACCTCTGATATTTAAAGAAGGACATGTGTACAATAAAAAATTCAATGATGAGATTCCAATTTAACTAATAAAACTTATTGATTAAGATATAATTGATGTCTTAGTCGACTTGTTTAACCATATATCAGACTGACGCAATACTTGGACAATAGCTGCAGTCGACTTTCGTTGTGACCCCTAAGAAGCCAAATGCCTCAACCTGTGCGGACCATAGGACCACATCCTTGATGAGTCATACATTAAAAGTGTTTCTTAAGGTTATCCACAACCGAATTTAAGTTTAAGTAAGTTCGGTTTGGAAATGGGATGGACCTCACTGTTTGGCATGAATATATTAGTGCAAAGATGCCTCGACATCAATGATGGTATGTACCCAGGGTCTATTGACTTCGAGAAAGCGTTCGATAAGGTGTAACATGCAAAACTAATAGAAATTCTAGCAGCTTAAACATAATATCAACACTGTATTGAAATCACACAGCTAAAGCTGGGTCGAAGAATAATATAACGAAGATATTGAAATATTGAGGGGCGTATGACAGGGTTGTGTTCTATCACAATTGCTCTTCAATGCCTCAAGTGACGCCATATTCCAAGAAGCATTGGCCGATTGCATAAAAATAGATGGCGAAACTGTTAACAATTTAAGCATCGACGACTTGTAAAACCTAATGAATATGCTGTAAAAGATCAACCTTAACAAAACTAAATTTATGGTCGTTACTAAATCACCACGCATAAATATCCATTTAGTGGTAAATAACACGAACATCGAAAGAGTGGGCTCGCATAAGTACTTGGGAACATAGAAAACTTCAAACATGGATCAAACCAAAGAAATAAAAGCACGAATTGAAACTGCACGATCAGCGTTTGTCAGACTCAAAAAGTTCTATACTCACAGGGACTGGAGTTTGATACTGCTCTTGAGAATACTTCGGTGCTACGGATTCTCCACCCTTTTATGGGGTATGGAGACATGG
Source organism: Cylas formicarius (assembly GCF_029955315.1). Taxonomy (NCBI): domain Eukaryota; kingdom Metazoa; phylum Arthropoda; class Insecta; order Coleoptera; family Brentidae; genus Cylas; species Cylas formicarius. The sequence goes on from NW_026844319.1 coordinate 27,643,970, forward strand.
ACGCTCAAGTAGATGCAAGTCAATAAATTGCTCGCGTTTGAGCTCTGGTATTACAGAAGGATGTTGAAGATATCGTAGACAGAAAGGAACTCAAACGTTAAGGTTTAGGATGGGATGCGAGCCGAAAATTGTTGTAACAATCAAAAAGAGGAAACTTGAATACCTAGGATGTCTAATGAAGGGACCAATATGTAACTTGTTGCAACTGGCAACAGGGGAGGATCCGAGATAGACGAAGTGCCGTAAGGAGAAAATTGTCCTGGCTGAAAAATTTGAGAGGCTGATTCGACTGCAGCAGTACTGAGCTATTTAGAGTGGCTGTCAACAAGGTTAGCATTGCCACGATAATTTCCAACTTTCGATAGAAGATGCAACTCTGAGAAGAAGAATAAATTACCAAAACACTGATTTATTTACTATTTCTAAATAAAACGTTTAAATATATAATAACATCATGTCAGAAATGGTAAAATCAAATCAAAAAATTAACAAAATAAATAAGAACTAAAAGTTCAGATTTTCACCAAATTATATATTTTTACATGACAATTGTTTCGACAACACCGTGTCATTATCAAATGTGATAAAGACACGGTGTCGAAACAATTGTCATGTAAAAATATATAATTTGGTGAAAATCTGAACTTCTAGTTCTTATTTATTTGGATTTTCATCAAGTAAAAGCCACCTCAGTTCAATTTTTATTTATATACGTTTTTTCTACGCTATAACTCGATGGATTCTAATTTATTTTAAAATTGCTTTACTTACACAAAAAAGGACGCAGAGCACTCAATAAAGTAACAAACAATTCACCACCAAAAAGCCAAAATTGAGCAATAAATATAAACAGTGGCTTATTACAGATATCTGTAAACAAAATTTTTCACATAAAATCCATATTGGCGGCACTACCTGCATCTTCTAAAAGCCTTATAGACAGCATGCGACTTATTCTCAATATTTAATTATTATGTAGGATGATTCACAAAAATTTCGTGTTCTTATAATGCAAATTCAGCCTGATATCACACCGTACATCAAAAGACGTCAAAATATATTCGTAAAAGTATAAACAACTTTCTCGGCGCCTCTACGTCCCTCGCATAAAGCGACACTCTTTTTTGTTATTTTTGTTCAAAGAAATGCCCCCCCGAAATCCCATCAAGCGGCATCCGAACCGAGCGTGTTCCATATTGATATAATACAGAGGCTTCCGACTCACACGTCTGTCGCGTAACACGCAAAATTGTTTTGCTTTGATGTTTACGAATTATCGGCTCGATGGTTGACATCTTTGTACGATATTTCTCTCGTTTCTACCGCTGCTCGAGGCTATGACTGAAGATGCGGCGTTAATGTTGGGATTTACGGCAACGTAAAATAAAAAGAAAATATTTCGGAGATCGTGGTTTAGCCTTCAGCATTTTATTTTATTTGCTGCCCCGTGGTCTTATGAAATATAAACGAAATATTCCATTATCTCCAACCAAACCAATTTTAAGATGAGTGTAAATTATTGCGAACTAACGCACGCCAATTTTTAACCTTTGGTTATACATTAAACTGTGCCGCAAAATCTCCGAAAACATCCGATAATAGAAACTATTGTTAAAAATAGAATGCTCTCTTTTATATCTAAATATCAATATGGATTCATAAAAAATATTTATTGATCTTTAGAAAGCGTTCGATGTCAGTATAGATGTTTTGTTAGCGAAATTAAATAATATGGGTTTCAGAGATAGTATTTACTAGCTAATAGGAACTTATTTATTGGATAGAAAAAAAAAATCAATCAACTGATCAATGATAGTTTTAACTGGGCTGCGCATATTAAGTTTATATCAAATAAAATTTACCCAATGACCAGTACCATGAATAGAAGCCAAAATTATCTGAGTTACGGTAGTAAAATGAATATTTACAATTCTTATTTTGTATCACATATGAGATACCTAATACAACAAACTACAAAATAAATTATTAAAAATTTTATTTAAGTATAATCCTCTCACGCATACAGAAAATTTGTATAGAGAATTGGACATTTATAAAATAGACAAATTGCTTAAGCTAGAACAATGTAAATTTATGTATAAGGTTACAAATAAAATTCAAAAGCCTAACATAAAGATTATATTTAATAAAGACGTTCACATTTATGACATCAGATTCCATAACTATATTTACAATTATAAAATTGAACTGAGGGGGCTTTTACTTGATGAAAATCCATTTATCAAAATAAATAAGAACTAAAAGTTCAGATTTTCACGAAATTATATGTTATGACATGACAATTGTTTCCACAAAACCGTGTCTTTATCACATTTGATAAAGACACGGTGTTGTCGAAACAATTGTCATGTCATAATATATAATTTCGTGAAAATCTGAACTTGTAGTTCTTATTTATTTTGATTTTTACAATTATAATATCAGAACTAATATAATAATAAATATTTAGTTATTGCTGTGAAACAATACACTGTCCAAACCATGTTTAAATACAGACAAGTTCAGCGCACACACCACATCTGGGGGTAAACTGTTCCAATCATCGAAAGTCAGATGGAAATTGGTCATGCGCGAACCTATACATTTCAATGAGATACCCGTGCAGCCGACGCTGACTTAGGCAGACTAAGTATTTTGAGACGGTCATCGTGAGGTGTGTGTCTAAGTTGTTGTTGTCACTCTTTCCAGAACATCACAGTCACGCAATAGCCATGGGTTCCAGACTGGAGAAGCACACTCCAGGATGGGGCGAATATAAGTGGTGAAAAGTCTGCAAGCGATGCGAGGACTAGGATTTTTAAAAGTCTTTTTTAACAAAAATAACGCGCAGTTTGCTTTCTTTCCAATATTAGATATATGTACAGACCACGCAAAATCATTAGTTACTGTCACACCTGGGTCCATCTGAGAATCGACAGTTGACAAAAAGTTTCCATTGAAACCGCGATTGTTCTTGCCAACATGCGGCACAGAGCACTTTTGCGCATTCAGCGGCAATAGCCAAGTTGAACACCACTTGGAAATAGTGTTCAAGTCTCTCTGCAATACGTCCGCATGTGTTGAAGGATTTTCGAATAATTTAGTGTCATCAGCATAAGCGCTCGCATGGGAATCAATGCTGGAGAGCGAATCCACGGTATACACTAATATTAGCACCGGTCCCAGCACCGATCCCTGGGGAACGCCACTAGGCACGTTTCGTGGCAGCGAAAAGGGTTACCAATTCGAACTCTGAAATGTCTATGCATCATTAACGTCGTTCTCAGGAAAGTTCTATGTATGGCGGGAAAGATCTGCAGCTAATCTTGCAACATTTGTCCTGCATAACATTTGGCTATTATTGACCTGCTTGGGATAACATAAGGCTTGAATGCAAAACTCAATAACGACATGATCAGATTTGCCAATTGGGGAATTAAGCTTCAATTTGTCAAGTAAATTGGGGTGCGGGGTAATTACAACATCAAGAGTTGACGGAGCGTCGTTCTCTCGGAAGCGCGTGTGTTCTTCAACAAGTTGATTAAGATTACAATCTGACAAAAAATCTAGAAACATGTATTCCATGAAAGTGGGGACAAAGTCGTTTGCAGTAATAGGCCCAGATATTTGCTGAAAGATAATTGTTAGATAATTCCCCTTCTATTGTAGCGGGGATGAGGATTTAACGTCGTTACGCGAACTCCAATTTTGCCATTACGTCGTCAACGTCACCCAACCTCATTTTTCCCGCGAAGACTGGCACTAATGCGGTTCATACGTCAGGTGCTCTAAAAACGTTATTTCGTCGAGCGTCGACTAGGTCGAAACGCGATACGCCGCTACAATATTGCAAATCAAAGCGGCATTATGAAAGGGAATAAAAGGCAAAGCCGCTGATTTATATTTCGGTCGCGGTCGCAAATATTTTCCAAGAACGGGAGGCACAACGCAGTTCACCTCTCAGGCGCACCGGCATGTACATAAATATAGTTCGGTCGTTGCGGCAGCGACGTTTTCGTGCCGGAAAAATTTACTGCCCCGTATTTCAAGAATAGAAGTGGAAAATGCCTTAGTTTGGGTTGCCGCGGTCACCAAAGCCGCCGAATTAATCAATTTTGGATAAGAATCGAACACAGTGAGTGATTAAAGCTGTCGTCGTATCGGAAAATGAGGCAAATTTGTAACACTTTGAAATCGTAATTATAGTGGAATAAAATCCGGTAGTTCCGCGTCTACATTTTCAATTCTAAGCGGTTTCTTTTTCCTGAATCGCCGGCAAACACCTGATTTGCTCTGACGTCTACCGCAGTGGTACCGCAAATGGTCTCCTGAAAGTATGCCCCTTTATCAATAGAGAATTAATTCAACCCGACAGCGGAATAAATATGTACATCTGTTATTTAAATAAATAATTCGTCCGCGAAATAAATTCGTACCGCTAGTATCATTTGGCAAGTTCCGTGATTTCTCTCTCGAATATCTGAAAAAGTACTATATTTATTTTTCTCACTCCTGGCTCCGAGCGACATACATGGTATGGTATCGTTTTCCTGTTGTTTGGTAGAAGAACAGTGTGGTAGCTAGCGAAAAGTGATTCGCTTTTCCTTCAGCCATCGTTTTGCGGATATAGAGCCAAATTCACTTAGATGTGTGGTCAGCGATTTGGTGATTCCGTTGCTGTTCGTATTTTTGGTTCTTCTGAAGAACTGCCCACACTTACTCTGTAAGAGGATTTGTCGGCTACCTGCTGCCTACCAAGTTTTCACCCTCCAAAACATCCACCGAGGTAAAGTCTTTAACTATTTTGCTTTTGTTTCCTTTACTATTCTATTCACTCTTTAAAGTGTCAATAAATTTTCCGGCTCGCTCTCGGAATTTTGCCGCTGTCGGCTTGTACACGGAAACTTTATAGGGTCCTTGAAGCACCCGTATTCTCCTTGGAGCACCCATACTCTCCTTGGAGAACCGTACTGTCCTTGGAGCACCTGTACCCGTTTAGGAGGGCTCGTGTTTGGGAGGCTTCCGTATTGACGTATTCTCTGAGGATCCAAACTTTGAAGTTCCTGTTTTATCGTGTACCCGTTTAGGAGGGCTCGTGTTTGGGAGGCTTCCGTATTGACGTATTCTCTGAGGATCCAAACTTTGAAGTTCCTGTTTTATCGGGATATTGGAGCACATTTGAATTATTGCCTCACCACCGGCTCACTTAATAGACCTGCGCGAAGCAAGACCCCTGTGTGTTACCTATATTGCCCTTGTTAGCCTGTGGTGATCACCTAAGCTTTGATGCAAGGATACGTAGCCATCTGAAATCTTGTGTTGACTCAATAAATATTAACCAATAATTAAACCCATTGAGACATTATGAACTGAAATATAGATAATGTGATTTAATTCTTCCAGTAGCCCGATATCGAAACAGCAGAGTAAAAGCTAACAATTGTTTAATTAAATTCCTAAGATTATTTGTCAGAAACAACTGCGTCTTAAAAATGTGCCCCGCCGCTGGGATTTTGGCGAATTTCGTCGACGTTAAAAATGAGTTTCGATGGCTGCCGACGTATGGCAGATTACCTACCGAAATATAAATTGGAAAAGTTAACGGAAAACTAAAACTCTTTAGGCGAGTCATCCGTAAACTAAAGTCCCAACTTCGTTAACTGCCTTCGACTATGTTGGCGGTCCAAATATTTGCTTACAAATTGCTCAGACGACTTAATGCTTCGCAAGTCGACGTAGATGCTCGTGAAATATGTAGAAAGAACGTCGGTTGTTTCGTTTGAATGCGAGGCACAGTTAAACTAATAGTCTCCGATTTTTGAATCACTTACGATTAAGATAAGATAAAATTCTTTTATGACAATTGCGGCCGATGGTGAAAACACTTTTTTTTAATCCACTTAATAACATCTTTTTACGTTGTAGAATGCGTCAATATCAAGAATCCGTTTTTACGAATCTTACCTACTTAAACGATGAAAACCAAATGAAACTGGCGATGTTCAACAGAAAACCCCGTCTTCAGTTTTGATTATTTATTTGTTTACAAACCCCACGATTATAATAAAACCTAATTATATAGCCAGCTTTTGCAACATTTAATCATACGCATGATTATATATAAAGAAAGAAAAACAACAATTAAATTTTTTTTGTAACTTTATTAAGAGAGATGTTTCAAAAGTTATTTAAATAATTGTAGAACTTTAAAAAATAATCCAACTTTCGAGGTTTTTCTCCCCTAAAATCAACCGTTTTACAGATATTTGACAGATCGAATTTCGGAAATTTTTATACATTTCCCAGTATTTCAGAAACAAACATAAGCTTGGGAACGGCGAAAAGAAATTTGTTTGAAAATATTGTATTTTATATTGTCTCTACTTTTCTCAAAGATATTAGGATGAGGTATATAACCAAAATGCGCACCTAACCCTCATATACCATCTACTGGTTTCTCATTTTGCTTCGAGTTAAATTTCCATTAAAAGAAAATCCCGATGGCAACGAACTCGAAAAAAAATCAGTTTACGGGCACGTGTTAAGCATCCGGGTCACCGCCAGTCCAATAACAGATGACGGTGTCGTAATTAATGAGTTTCTTCCCTCTCACTTACCCCCTCCCCGTTTATTTAAAAGCGCGTCGGGCCTCCGGGTCGTTTTGTTTCGCTTTTTCCGTTACTTTATTTGACGAAATAAAAGGAAGCGCTCTCGCACTAGTTTTGCAGCGAAGGATGTTGCTGAATATTTAATGAACGCCTCACTGTTTATCAGAACAAATTAATTACGACCCTCTCGTCATCCCAAAGTGCCGGCTAAAATACAAAACAATCCCGGACATTTTTTTTAGTTTTAATTCATCGCAATTTTCAGTTGCTACTTCCTGAAGTTTGGCGCCAACTTTGTAACTGTTGACACCGTTGACTGGAAAAGTGCAAAACGGAAGATGGTGGAAATGCTTGCATAATATTATAAAACGCTTTTATTAGACTAGGCCCCGCACTACTAATTTTGTTGTTGTTTTAGTTCCAAAAAGTTCTGCTGCAATTAAATAGCCCCTTGCAGCTTTTAGGTAAATTTTTCGTTGTCCTGATCTTCAATTGGGTAACGAATGTTTTGTAACTGATTGCAAGGACACTACATTCAGACGTTCGATCCATTCCCTACATCCTTAGGTTGAATGAATTGAAGTTCCCTCCTCTTACTTGGAGGTGCTTTCATTGATTCATTTCTTGATTCCTACCAGCGTCAGAAATATCTTGCAAATGAGGCTGGAGGCCCAATTGGAGGTTGAACAAGTAGGACCGGGATTACCTTAACCAGTATTGGTTCTTCCAACACAAAGAGGACTGCTTCCCGAACCGTTTATTATATGCGGCATTGCTGTCGCATCACGGGTCTATTGAAAGTGAAGTGAATTACTACTATTCCAAGGACCTAAATTATTGTGCCATCGAGTCCTAATCACACCCGCAGCGATGCGCACGCCTTCTTATTTCATAGTGATGGTCCTTTCCAGAAGTAGCTTTCAGGCGCTTCTTGTTTTCTAATGAAGCCCAAGGTTTTCGATCTAGATAACTATGGTATATGCATATACGACTTCCGAGCCATTTGCATAAATCTTTGTTTGAGTTTCCCACCTCACCCTGAAGATGGCGGCTCTAGTCACCAAAAGTGATCGTAGTCGCGCCTCTTAGTAGTTACTCAAAGTTTCAGCCATTTAGTTGAGAGTCGTTTGATTGAATCTATGTGAGTGGTTTCGTGAAAATGGAAAAAAGAATGAGTATAGAGCTGTTACAATTTTTTTTTTTTTTGAAAGGCAATACGCCTACACAAATTAAAGTTGAGTTCAGCTCTGTGTATGGCGACCCTGTACCGTACTTGCCCACAGTGAAATTTTGAGCACCTGAATTTAAATGTGGACGTAAGAGCTTAGAAGAAAATGATGAAAGAGATAGTAGAGGTTATAGAAATGTCCGAAGAACATTTCTGTCACATTTGAAATCAAGATTTAGGCACGAGAAAGCAGTCCTTTACTCACGTTAGACCCAAAAACGTGTTCGAATGACCGTTTCCAACGCCCTGTTAGCGCAGTTTAGGCTCAATAAACACGAGTTTTAGCTCCGATTAATTACTCTAGATAAAATTTGGATACATCATTATACGCCCGAATCAAAAACTCTGTCAAAACAGTAGACTTCGGAAAAAGCAAAAAACTGTTTTTTCGGCTGGGAAAGTGATGGCGACTGTTTTTTGGGGTAGCCATTGAGTCGTCTTAATCGATTACCTTCAAAAAGGAAAAAATCTTACAGGAGCATACTACGCATCGTTACTTGACAAGCCGTGGACAGAAATTGCAGAAAACGGCCATGGCGAAAATCCAGGAATTACGATTCGAACAGCTTGACCATCCGCCTTACTCACCAGATTTAGTCCCGACTTCTTTCTGTTCCCTGATAATAATAATAATAATAATAATAATAATAATAATAATAATCATCATATTTGTTTATTTTTGCACTTCGTATTTACATTTATCTATTAGCAGTAAACCAAAAGCACAGCGCAAAAAAAGGAAACAATTCTAAAAGATCAAAAAGCCCCGTCCCTAATTTCAGAGCTACTTGTATCTTAACATATTATGATTCATACTGAATATATTAATTCATTAACATAAATACATAAAAAGGAACACACTGTACCAGTATCTTATTATTATAAATCTACTTGGGCTTAACATATTATGATTCATACTGAATATATTAATTCATTAACATAAATACATAAAAAGGAACACACTGTACCAGTATCTTATTATTATAAATCTACTTGGGCTAATAATATTTGTCTAATATTAACAGTAGGACCTCGTGGTTACTTTTGTCTAAAGCTTTTGAGTAATTCAACATTCGTTTTGCTCATATCACTCTTCCGAAGAATGTCGTCTATTATATGACGTCGCAAAATCCTGGTACTGCGAGGAGGGAAGTAACTGGTTAATATCTAATTTAATATCCATTTCGTTAGCAATAAGTATCTTCATCTTCGTTTTCCGGCAATCCAAAAATTCTAAGCTGTTTCAGTTTCCCAAGTCGTTCCATGTTGTCTAGCCTCCTTTGCAACTCACTATTTTTTTAGTATTATAATTCTATTATCATATTCCTGCAGCAGATCTGCTAATTTTTCCATTTTATCATTAATTTTGTGGGATACTATAGCTGCGACACTATTTGCCAAGGACGCAAATAAATCTTTAAAATATATTCGTTTAAATTTGCCACATCCTTAGCGATGTTTTTCAACTTAAGTTTGTGCCGTAAAAAGTTAATTACTTATTGGGTTAACTATGTGATGCGTACCTTCTAAAATTTGCGTCCAAATTTCCGATTTTTCACACAAGCGAACCATACTTCCCACCACTGAAAATGGAGCATTTTACCAGAGCTCGAGATATACGTCTACTCAGTATGAATCAAGGAGGAGGACAAAGATTTTCATCAAATGAGTAGGCAATCATCTTCGTGAACAGTTATTTTGCGGAGAAAAACCTGAGTACTATTTGGATAGGATGCAATTTCAAGGAGATTGTGTATAAAAAAAAGAGTGTGTCATTGTTAGGTCGGAAACTTTCCAAGTGACCCTTGTATTCATACAGGGAACTAATGGAACCTCAATACCAAATAATAGACTGTGACGTTACCGCTAGATAAAATATCAATGATAATTTGTAATTTAAAATTTATCTTGTTAAATAATTGATGGCGAATATCTCAGCCAAGACATCGTCAAAGTATCGGCATCGGGCTCCACGACAAACAGACCTTAATCGAACCGGGAGTTTGTTATTTTAATAACTCAAAGCATTCGCGCGCTTAAAACGAAACTTAATATTAACAGAAAGTAATATGGAAAGTTTGCGCTTCCTAACGAGGAAACTGAGCAAACAGAAATCTTGTTCAGTTCCGTTGCAAATTTCCGGCGGAGAAGACGGGAAGCACGACTGCCTGATTACATATTTATTTAATTTTACTTAAATTTCCTTTAAATGCGAAAGTAAAGGTCGAAATTTTGGAATAACGTTTAAATATTTGCTTTGTGCGGGATTGCCGAATTGGGTTTTATGAAAATGATCTCGGTTCGTTCAGTGATGTTTATTGGGTATACGAAATATGGTCCGTTTTTGTGTATCTCTGCATTATATATCTTTCTTCAGTCTTCAGTCATAGGAAAGTAGAACCTTGAAAGCTGGTTCTTTCGTAAGCTGTGATAAAAAGTCTGGGTAGGTTTGGTTAGTGTCAATATTAAAGAAAAGTAAAAAAAATTAGGAAAAATACACATAGAAAGATATTTATGTGTTTTCTTCCATAAATGTTATTTCGATTCAAGTTTTTGAGATTAACGCTCAGTACACAAGCGCAACGTTAACTTTTTATGCCCAATCTACGTAGATTTTTAACTAATTTTGTAAATGTACAAGGTTTCCAACAATATATTCTAATATTATTTGTATACAAAGCCCCGTAGAAATTGCTTTGAGGAGAACTTTGATATTCAAAAACCATTAATCTTAATCTAACCGCTATCACAAGCACACGAATTAAATCAACTTAGTCATTTAAAAGCACTACGTGTATTAGCAAAACTATAATATAGCAAAGCAATAATATGTTCAATTCAGTTCGGATCAAGTCATTGAAATCGATCTGACACCTCCTCCAGCCACCAAAAACTCGGGAACCCAACGCCTGACTACAGACTCCGCGTTTCGACAACGAATTGGAACACTCGATAGTGACCACGAGAGGGCGCTGTTGTTCTATAAAAGCGAAACGCGGTGTGACAGACGACAAAGTAGAAATAAGATAAAAAATAATTATTTAATAGATATCAAAAATAGAGGTTATATAATATATATATATATATATATATATATATATATATATATATATATATATATATATATATATATATATATATATATATATATATATATATATATATATATATATATATATATATATGGATTATACAGGGTTGCCCGTTTGAGAGGGGCCTATCCCTTATCTCGAAAACTAACGGGGTAACAAAAAAAATGAAATTCAAAAGTTATTTTCTATTAAAATGATCTTTTTTTAATTTTCCTAATTGTCACTTGTTTATATACAGGGAGGTAAAATCAAGTTACTTTTTTTTAAATAGAACACACATATGAGTATGGGTCTGTGATTCACCGAACTTATTAGCGATCATCTTCAGAATTCGGGTTATGTTTAAACCATCATTGTTGGGTTGTTTATTAACTTTTTTCTATCTATTATTTTTACGAAAACAATGCTTCTCTTTATTCAAGGACGACATTTCAAATATTTTCTTAAAATACACGACGTTGACACGTTTCGCAAAATGATACTTTTCTCAATTTCAATTATGAAGCATAGTACGGGTCCCTGATTTACCGTTACCGTACCATTATACAAAATAGACTCAACAATGCAACTTAATAAAATAAATGGAAAATGGTGGAAGCCCGAAAAAAATACGCTTAAAATATACACTGATATCTGTCAAAATAAATAAGAACTAAAAGTTCAGATTTTCACGAAAATATATATTATGACATGACAATTGTTTCGACAACACCGTGTCTTTATCAAACATTTGATAAAGACACGGTGTTGTCGAAACAATTGTCATGTCATAATATATATTTTCGTGAAAATCTGAACTTTTAGTTCTTATTTATTTTGATAAATGGATTTTCATCAAGTAAAAGCCACCTCAGTTCAATTACTGATACCTGTCAAAAAATCAGTAATATTACCACAACAGAGAACTAAAAAGGTCATAATTAATAATATCAATTTTGTGTTTGTGTCTCTCAGACAGGTTTCTATATGACAGACTATGTAGTCTATATTATTAACAATATAAATATTTTTAAAATGTTTCCCATTTACAAGAATCTTCAATTATGAATGTAAAAGAATTTATGTATTATTGGAAAATAACTACCAATTAAGTCAAAACGGTAAGTCAGAGACCCATACTATCTTCTATAATTGAAATTGAGAAAAATATCATTTTGCGAAACGTGTGTATTTTAAGAAAATATTTTAAATTTTATCATTGATTAAAGAAAAGCATTATTTTCATAAAAATAATACATGAAAAAGATTTAAAAATTAATTAGCAACCCAACAATGATGGTTTAAATATAACTCGAATTCTGAAGATGATCCCTAATAAGTTCGGAACGGTGCATCTCAGATTCATACTCATATATATCGTTGAATTTGTATTTGAAAGGACTATCCAAAAATCCAATAAAATGAAGGGTGTTCTACTTAAAAAAATGTAACTTTGTTTTACCACTGTGTGTATAAAAAAGTGACGATTAGGAAAACAAGAGACGGAGGTCATTTTAATAGAAACAACTTTCGTATTTATTTATTTTTGTAACCCTCGTAGGTACCCCTAACGTACATTGTAGCTAATAGTAGTGTGGAAAGAACTGCTACTCATACTCGACTATAAAACTGTCTCCCAACACACCCACAGAGAAGGAAATATAAAAAAAATATATTGAAACCTGTGAAAAATAAAAAAAAAACAAATTTTATTCCATAGAGCACTTAATAATTATATTAACTATAAGAACAGGGTAGTCGATTTAAATTTTTGATTATGATTCTTGCTACTAAGCTGAAGTAATTTTTCAAACGTGCTGTATGTGATAAGTCATGACATCTTTGGATTTATGTGGCACAATCTCGCTTAGACAATTTATTTTGTTAAAAACAGTTGAATTTTCTAACTTTGGTGAAATAACTTCAGAATTTTGCAGACAATTGTTTGCACACTAAAATTTGATAAAAATATTTCTTTTACGTCACTCTATACTTCTCATAGGCCACTGAGTTCGAAATATCCGTTTTAACTTGAATGGACACAGGGTGCTAACCTTATTTTTTCGAGAAATGAATGAAATGAATACATAAATGGCAGTTCGTATAATAATACCTGTCTATTTAAAAGAGAAAACGTTAATAAAACTTATTCAATTCAATGAACAAACACATCTACAACTCAAGGCGAAAAGAAATAATCTAGGAAGATAACAATAATATACTATCTTCCGGAATGTCAAATTTTGCGGGACCCGGGAGAATTTTGTACATTTTTTCTGTGCCACAAATTAAAATTATACGTAATGAAAACTTCTACAATATTTAGCCACGGCAGACTTTAATATTCACAGCGAGACTTTGGTCTACGGGACGAACAGTCTTTATCAAAATTTATGGCCCGATGTATACAATAATATGCAACGCCCGGTTTATATGTAAATTTAAATTTATGGCGCCCGGCCTTGCTATCCCTCGTGTTCCGGCAACCGGGCGATCTTAATACCGACGTTTTCCTTAATTAAAATCGTCGAAACAAAAATCACGCCTCTTGCGCCAACACGTTTTCTTCAGATTTGTGGCGATGCGTTGAACCTGTGGATGAAAAACAAATAATTTTTCAAAGAAACTTCCACAGGCTACAGTAATACTTTTTACAAAACTTCTGATTTCCTCATGCGTCGGTTTTTGCTGAGTCGAAATTGCTGACGTTTCGCCAATCATCCTGTTGGCTTCTTCAGAGCTTCACTGAAACTTGCTCGTATTTTACTCTGTACCTGCTTATATATTGTTTGAGCAGCAACCTCGACTCAGCAAGCAGCAGCAGGAGGAATGCAGAAGCAGCAGGAAAATATTGTTTTCTATTGTAAACCACCTATTTTTTATCTTATCCCTTATATCTTAGAACATGTCGAAGTCTAATCGGATTGGAAATGGAAAGTATCCTCACATTATAGAAAAAATTTTAAAAATACGCTTTTATTTTACAAAGATTTCACGGACTTCACAGACCTTCTACAGGAAATTTCACCCTTGATTTACCCCGCAATCAATTACACAACCCTTCAGCTGCTGAGAACATTAGAAGATATTTGTATTGTAGTGTTGTAAGTGAACAATGGCATAGAATATTTGTGAAAATACCGTGAAGTTGATGTAATTTTGTATACAGAGCATGTTACAGTTATTAGGAGAATCACAGGCACAGATCGATTAATTTCAAAACTTACGTAGGGACACAATTCACTACTAAGAATTCCTTTCGATAAATTTAACTATTAGTAACATAAATATATATGTAGTGAATTTTGAAATTCCGTGTCACACAGTACAGGGTGTTCGGAAATTCAGTTCGGAAACTTGGGGGAAATATTCAATGTGGTAAAATAATGGTGGTAAGTCATTTTTGAAAATTTTGTTTTTACCGCAGCGGGCATTCTCAACGGAATTCGGAATAAGCTGGTATTTTACACACAAGTCTGATTGAGTAAAGATCATCGATTCAAAATAAAAGTACTTCAGAAATCTCTCACTAGAGGGCACTTTACCTAGATTTTTTTTATTTTCCCTGTATTTTAGTTATTTAGACTGACATTGCAAAAGAGAACAGATTGCCTTAAGCAGAATCACAAATCTTCAGAAATTGTTAGTCTAGTTTTATGTCGATAAGTATTATCGTTTAGCCACGAATCGACTTTTTTATGCTCTGCCCGATTACCCCGCATTTCTAATTTACAGGTGATACTGGATATCGCGATATGCATTTCTGTTACGGAAAAGTAAGTGGAAATGCAGGCCAGCATCATTAACCTGCAGGCGACGTGCACACAGTATGCCGCAAATTAAAAATAGTGAAATATGTTTAATTTAAGTAACATAAATACATTTAACATTTTCGATAATATAAAATTATTAATAATAATCAGGAATTTAATTTTTCAAATTTTTAAAATGCCCCTTGTTATTTGTAAACATTTTCTTATACGTTTTGAAAAAATGCTGTCGAACACGACAAAATACGCATAACCTATTTCTAATGATTTCGCAACCGTTTATTATTTTTTGTCGCAGATTATTGATATCTGTTATAGGTGTTTCATACACTAAAGACTTTAAGTGCCCCCAAAAAAAGAAGTTCATCGGATTAAGGTCTGGTGAGCGAGGAGGCCAAGCTAGAGGTTCGCCCCGACCTATCTGGAGTGGAGCGCCATCTGGCATTAACTACATGTTTTGTCTTCACTGCAATGGTACCTCTTCCAGCACAGGTGGTAGTTCCTCTTGGAAAAATTGCAGATACATTTCCCCATTAAGCGATCTTATAAGGAAATGAGGTCCCAATTTTTGCATGTGGGTTTACAATGCATATTTCGAAAATTTACAATGCCATCACGACTGAATTCATATTATCAACTCTTCTGTGTAAGTTGATGATAAAATTAATATAAAAAGTCCTCTTGCTTGATCCGCATTTCCATTTGCTCTTTCGTAGCAAAAGTGCATATCGCGATATTTAGTATTTCATTATTCTTGATGGGCCATCACTGTAACAGTTGGATAATAAGCTCTTTTATTCGAAACAAATTTTTAACGGATTGTTACAATGACTTTTTCAAATTCTATTAAGTCCTGTTAGGTAAAATCACATTTACAGGTAACATTCGAGAAGAGAATAAAAAATTGATTTGTTTCTAAATGATAATACTTATCAACTTAAAGCAAGAGTAACAATTTTCGAGGATTCTTCTTAAGGCAATCTGTTCTATTTTGCAATGTGTCTAAATAAATAAAATACGGGGAAATTTAAAAAAAATGATTCTAGGTAAAGGGCCCTCTAGTGACAGATTTCTGAAAAACTTTCATTTTGTAACGATGACTTTTACTAAATCAGGGCTGTGTGCAAAATGCCAGCTCATTCCGTTCGTAAATAGATCCACTGCGTAAAAAATAAAATTAAAAAAAAAAGAATATTGACGAGCTATAACTGTTGTTAACTAACTACCATTATTTTACCACGTTGAATCTTTTCTCCACGTTTCCGAAGTCAATTTCCGAACACCCTGTATATTAAAATCTGCTAAGCGTCATTTAAATTTTCGACTGAAAAAGAAGAGATTAAAACAAAATTTTGTAAAATTTTGTAAAACATCAAATATTACCAGGTACGTTGTTTCTATTTTCTTTGTTCGAGTTTGCCCTGTTTTTTAGTTGGATGATTTATTTTATAACCTTCGTTTATTAAATATTGGCAAAATTGATGTATTATATAATTAGGTTATATTTTATGCATTAAACAACAAGCTGAACTTCAATTTTTTTATGTTTACACATACTGCGTCACCAGAACGAAATAAAATGAAAACGACCTGATCCCAGCGAAGACACGTGATCACCAGTTTGCAACACAACATACTTCACATCAAAAATTCGGTCAACTTCAAAGTTAATTTTCTCGCGAACTGCTGACTCGATTTTTAATCGTAGCTTAATTCTTCTGAAGAAACGATGTTATGAATACCATTTTTTTCTAAATTTTAATTTTACGCATGTACGGTGTGTATAAAGAAATACAAGTTTTATGCTTAATGTTTATTACAATCTGGGGGAATTCCCGTCAGCACTATTAGATGTTTATTTAAGTCAATGCATTGGCCTAGATTTTCTCAGCGTTTCCATATCTTATTCAAGCCTTTATTTCACTTATTCAATAAAATTCGGAAATTAATAGCATATGTAGCCATCCCAGTTAACTAAAAAAACTTTGAAACAAAGTCGTAAACATTAAACGAATGGAAAGTAAATAACGAGTGTTTCTTCCGTAACTCCTGAATTTAAATGGTGTTGGATCGATACTAGTCCATATTTAATGATCTCTAACTTGCTTATCCATTTGATATTATAAATGTTCTATTGTGTTAGGGCCTACGCTGCGTGGAAGCCAGTGCAAGCTCTCAATTTGCACCTCATTTAAATAATTATGTACTATTCTTGGAGTATGTGGTCCGCAATTATAAAATTCCTCTTGTAACCTGGAAACTTATTCATATAAATACGTAAAAAAGTAAAATATTGGCAAAACATCGGCATAGCAATTTTAGGGTACGTAAAAAACAGGGAACGGATTGGGGAAGACATGTAAATTTTCCACGCTTAAAAATCAATTAAATGTTTTTCGAACACGCGAAGCGTATAAGTCGTTTGTTGTTCGCTTAGGGGAGAAGGAGCGACTTCGTTTTATCGAAAAAGTTTCCTTAAGGATTTATTAAAAAGACCCAGGTATAAAATTTTCATTTCTGGATAAGGCGCGCGCAGAAAAGCCTTATAATAAAACTTTATCGCGTAAGAGGGCGTTTGCCAAAAAAAACCAGCCAGTCAAATTGATAAAGTTTCGCAGATTGTTTTTAACGAGTTTTTTCATTAAGAATTTACGACCCCGAAACCCGGCCGAAAATTGTTCCATTTTCAAAGAGAAGTGCGGAGAGAACGTCGTCTCTCCCGAGTGTTTGTTTCGGAAATTTACAAACTCGGCCCCCCGGAAAAGAGACCGAGTCTCGGGTGTATTTTCGAGTAAAGTGATGCTTTACATTCCTTTAACGTAATACTGTTCGCAAAGAGAATGGTAATGGATATTCTGAGCGGCTAGATAAGTGCGAAGTTTCTATTTACTCTCGTACCTGTTAAAGAAACCTTATTTCTACTTATTCCGACGACAGCTTTTTGTCTACTGGGCGAAGGGATAATTGACTTCGTTCGCATTTTGTGTAGCGTTTCGAAACCTCGCGGATACGGCTCTCCGCATCCAAACAATACGCCAACTTGATTAGACAACTTCCGCCAACGAAATATTAAATTGCCAATTTTCAGGCTCGCGAATAAGCGAAGATAAGCGGAACGTATTATAAAAAAAGCAATAATAAAACGGGAGTTGGGACTACGACGAATTTAAATGAGGAGATGGCATATATACTAGTCACGTGCTGTCATTTAGTATACTCATTTCAATAAAAAGAAATGACTATTTTATAAAGGTTGTTGAAAGTTATAAAGGGCTGCGAAAATAATTCACTTCCATGAATAAGCAACAGAAAGCTTTCGGAGATCAAAACCCTGCTTAAAAGTGAATTCCAAGAACCAAAAATTCTCAGTGTTCACTACATTCGGTAACAAATTCCATTATCAGCGACTGTGTTTCCTCATTGGTCTTCAACAAGAAATCGACCGATCAGGCCCCTACTCCAACTTCTACACGAAAGGGTAAAACTCTGAGAAAAAACTTCATCATACCTATAGCAATAAACAGTAAACCTAGAAAATGTCTATAATAAATAAATTCAAAGTTAATTTTCTCGCGAACTGCCAATTCAATTTGGTTATATGGATTTTTTATCAAATCTTACAATATTGTGAAAAACATTTGCATTTCGAGTTTTCGGAATATACAGAGTGTTTAAAGAATCACCAGTTTTATACCCAATGTTTGTCCCATTCCGTGGGAATTTTCGTCAACACTATTAGCCCATAGCCCCATCTTTTCCCAGCATCTCGTTTTCCTACACATGCCTTAATATCTAAGAATCTCTAAGAATAGCACAAATTATAAAATGAGATAGACTGGCGCTCACGCAGTAAGATCGGAATCCAATACATTACGGTATCACTCAGCTTGGAGAGAGTTTTTTTATACCATCTCACAGTAGTCCACTTATTTTGGCCAAAATTATTTATTAACATTTTTTATTGTGAATCAACTTCATTGTATTATATTACTTGTTACTGTGACTCCAAGGATACTTTTTATAGGTGCATTAACATGTGTATCCCTGAATGGTACACCTGCTCCTCCTAATAAACCTCTGTTAAAAGACAGAACTTGATTAAAGAAATAAACTAATATGATAATGTGAATCTAGTAGGACATTATCGAGTATCATCACTTCTATAAAATTGCGGCTTTTTATACTCGCTTTACTTATTGCCTTTGCTTGCATTTGAAACATCATTCAAGCACCAAAACACTAACGTAAATGTGTATTTACAATTTCACCTACTTCACAAATGTTCACTATCCAACTGTAAGTTATCCAATTCTAAGGAATCCAAAAAATTGTCTATTTTCGACCAGTCCCCATCTAAATCTAATTTATCCTCATCAAGGTTGTATTTATACGGATTCAATTAATCTTGCACTTCAGAAGGCAGTAGTTTTATTTTCAATTTTGATTTTCTTGTTTCAAGGGATAACGAAGATATGAAAGGGCTGCTTTTTCTGGCATGAAACTCTCCATCCTGCTTGTATATTTTATTTCTAGACTCCCAAGGTTCCTCATCTATCGCCAACATATGCTATTCAATGATTTGTTTATTATGTACAATAATTTTGTGAATTGTGACAGGCACTGGAAACCATGGATATGTTTCCATGAAAATGTGACCAGTGTCGAAACAGTACGTCTCAAATATAGATAAGTTTATTGGAAGCTGACCATTGAGTGCGATAAGAGTTATCCAGAAACGATAAATCAAACTATATAAAACACCTGTTATCTCGGTAAATTTTTAAGCATTGGAAAAAGCTTTCCTGGCCGTGTTGCCATCGTTGTGAGATCCATGACCATTGGATTTTGGCTTATCGACGTGCAAGCCTAAACGAGACCAAAATAGATTTTGGATGAGCTTTTTTTGCATCATGGAACATGCCTTATTTTCTGGACCCCTCACTTGCCAGATTTTTAATTCGATTTTGTAAGAAATGTGCACGATGCACACCATAATGAAGTGCATTTCCTTTTGTTGGTTGCAGAGTTATAGTCTTCAAAATGATTAGTAGTTAAAAATTTTGCGTCACAAATTGGGCATGCCTGACTTGAACCAGTGCTGGTAAGAATACTTAAGATTTTTCCATCATTCAAAGTCAAGTGTAAATCAAAATGTACTATAACATGAAAATTGTTGATCCAGGTTTGGTATTTTTGAAAATCTTTAATTTCATTATCTAGATTTCTCTTTCATAACATGATGCCCAGTTTCTTTGACATATTCGAGTTTCAACGGCCTGCAAAACCTCAGAGATTGTGGCATTTCATTAGTCCAGAGGATAATTCCATCTGAACTAGTTAGCCTCAAGGGAATCCTGGTGGCAGCGAAAATGCTCGCACCTTGTGTATCTCCAGAAGGCATTTTTTGTTTGTATTGGGCCCGCCCTGAGCTTCCATGAAAACCATAACTCACGACTAACGTAGCTGATGTCTTCTAGAAACGCTGAGAAAAACCCCTTCTTGCATAAGTAACATTCTTGTGATTAAGAACATCTTCCAGAGGGACTTTGGCCGTTGTCTCGGTAACAATGATTGTCGACAGTCTTTTTTAGCCCCCAAAATATGATTATAAGCTGTGCATCCAATCGGATAGCCAAGTATTGTTGTTTCGTAAATTTGTTGTCAAGTATAAAAGCAACCGCTTCTTGTGAGTGGCACTTGATCGGTTCTTTGGTAGCAAATAATAATTTTTTGATTTTTGACGCACGTGTCGGACTTCGTTTGGTTTGCTTTTTACAAAACTTCCGGATTCCTCCTACGTCGGTTTTTGATTAGCCAAATTGCTGACGATACTTTTGTTATTTGGCCTCATGGTCAAGAAACCCTAGTAGATTTTCTTAGATATTTAAACTTGATACACCCTAACATACGTTTTACCATTGAGTTGGAAGCTAATAATAATGTCATTCTTAGATATTTTTATCATTAGAAAATCAGACCTAACATTGGGTCACAGTGTTTACAAAAAAACTTACGCGCACAGACCGATAATAACCGATAATACATGGTCACATCACCATCCGATCCAAAAATCATCGGCTATCAACTCTCTTGTTTACAGAATTAATATACCTTACCTCTGCTGTTCTCTCTAATAAATACACAAACTTCCAATAGGAATGAAACCGAAAGCAATCCTACACTTGCCATTGTGGTCCTTCCTTACATTCAAAATGTCACTGACCACATATTAAAAGTTCTAAAGAAGTATAACATCAAAACTAGATTTACCACTTGTCCAAAAATCTCTCAACATTTGCGGTCCGTCAAAGACAAAATTCCATTTGAGATGCCAGGAGTTTACAACCTTCCATGTCGTCAGCAATTTCGACTAAGCAAAAACCGACGCAGGAGGAATCCAGAAGTTTTGTAAAAAGCATTACAGTAGCCTGTGAAAGTTTTTTTGAAAAATTTTGGTTTGATTTCTTTTAAATCACACGACCAATTTTTGTCTCCACTCACTTTTTAACTGAATATTGTGATTTATTTCCCGAGATAATTGTAGTGCATCTCTTCTCTGTGAGGAACTTTTTTCAGAATTAGGTAACTTTGGACGCACCACTGACACTTGTTCAAGTTGTATTGCCATTTCAACTTTAGGTTCAGCCCACTAAAAATTTTCATAACCTTACCTGAGTTGATAATCTCCATTGCAAAAAAAAATCTGGGTTATCACTATCACCAAACATCGCAGTCGAAAAACGAATGAAGCTTTTATTAAAATAAGCAAAAACTTGACTTACATTTTGTTGTCATTCTGGTGCCAGCCATAAGTTCGCTTTCCAGAATTGACTTTTAGATATTTTGGCCAAAATCTGCCGAATATATACTAATCTGCAGCGTTAAAACTAAAAGAACTTCGAACATGGTCTTTAATTGACTTAATTAAAAAACGTTTCGAACAGATAAAGGACTAGTGAACAAAGACCAGACAAATAGCGGAGGAAAACAGTTTTTAAATTATATTTGTCGTATTTGTAAAAAATGATGAACGTTACAAATGCTTTTTTATTTTATAATATTCGCGATAGCAAATTAATGATCAAAAACGGTCAGCAGCTGTTACTGATCGAACACAATGAACACAGAAGCACTCTAGAAAGTATATGTTTAATGTATCTTGGTATCTAACAAAAACTACTAACTAAATGAACCAAGTTGGCGTCTTAAAGTTACATTTTCCGCAAGCTTGATCCGTGGATAATTGGAAATTTCAGAGTAGGGATTAGAAAAACATACTTTGCAGACGCCAAACGCAATCAACCTACCGATAACCAATAAGTTGAAACTTATTGTTGTTAGATGTTTGTGTGCGTGAGCATTTTTTAGTGTTAGAAATTAATATGGAGGGTGTTCATTTGCTCCATACGTTCGTATATACACGCAGGATGAACACGAACGTTCGGGTATGAAACTCCATCAAAATATTTTGTTAGTATTTCGCCTTAATTAATTTGGCCTCGTTGCATATGCATGTATTTGGTCGGCTAGAACAGCGGCTAGTTTATGACGGCGTAGCTCCGCCTGGAAACCCCATCCAGAATTATTAAATATACGCAGGTACACGAGACCGCGTGAGCGTTCGTCAATTAAGCGTGTGATGCCAATAAAAGCGCTAAACGAAACGTTTTAACAATAATAAAGGTATTTTGTTGAAAATGAAATAAATTGTTACGTAAGGTAAGGTTTAGTTTTATCGAATAAAATTTTATGTCCGGTTTCGTGATTGTGTTCGGCAACTGCTGATGAGTTTATTTGTCTTAGTCGTAAGGCTCTTTCATGTTCTTTGAGGCTAGTTGATATTTTACGTCCGGTCTCTCCAATGATAGATAGATAGATAGATAGATTATTTATTCACAAAACCAGGTGATACAATGGATGTTTCGTCAATAAATACAAATAATAAATTACAAGTTTCATTGTAAAAACAATGTATATCATAATCTTAAGTAATGTGTAGAACGAATACGAGTATATATTTATATAACAAACATGACAAACAAGTTAATGTAATTTAAAATAAAAGAGAGTATACATTAGAAAAATCTCGGTAAACTTTTGACGTTATTTACGATGCTCTCAGGTACGATTCAAATTCTTTCAGGCTGTAGAAAGCATTGGCCGTCAGGAGCCTCTTGATGTGTTTTTTAAATTGATTTATAGATAAATTTTTTAAGCTTGGAGACAGCAAATTATAATAATATGGTCCCGCGTAACTTAGTGATTTTTTATAAAACATATGGTTGAGTTTTGGCTTCAGCAGATGTTCTCTATTGCGAGTATTGTAACTGTGGATATCAGTATGCTTCCTATGTGAATATTTATTTTTATGTGTGATCAAAAGTATTTTAAATAGGTATATACAAATCATTGTTAATATTTTGAGCTGTTGAAATGTCTCTTTGCATGATTGCCTCGGAGGAAGTTTAAAAATCAGCCTAAGTATTCTTTTTTGCAGTATAAACACTCTCTCAGCATCATTCGCTTGTCCCCAGTTGACAATATTGTGTGAAATGGAAGAGTAAGCTGACGCGTAGTAAAAAGCTATTAGTGCCTTCTCAAGAAATGAATCTTTAATTGTTAATATTGCGAAAAAGGTTTTATTTAGTTTATTGCAGACATTGTCAATGTCAAGGTCCCACCTCAAGGAGCTATCAATATAAGAACCAAGAAACTTCGTGGTCTGATTTATTTCCAATGGCGAACCAGCAAAACTGATCGATAAGCCAGCTAAAGGTTTAATGTACTGACCAGTAAACTCAACCACGACTGTCTTTTCTACATTCACGATCAAATGATTTTGTTATTAAACTCTGAGACAACAAGAGATACATCATCCATCAGCACTTCTGCATCTCTTCCAGAGACAAAGACGGACGTATCGTCCGCGTACATAAAGACACGACAGTCACTGTTGAGAAATTCCGGCAAATCGTTCAAATATAAAAGAAACAATAATGGACCCAAAGTTCCCCCCTGAGGCGTGCCCAGGCTGACGCTATAAAGGTCGGAGTACGTTCCATTTATTTTGACACTTATTTTCCTATGATTCATATACGATATGATCCAATCATTGATAGGCCCCCTGATTCCCAAGCATTCCAGCTTCTTTGCCATTATACTGAAGGTTAAGGAGTCAAAGGCGCGCGATAAATCGAAGAAAACTCCGATTCTTTATGTCTGTTGAATCCCCTTTCTTAAACACAGGAACCATTTTAGAATTTTTTAGCGCCGAGGGGAATTGCCGTAATAAACCGGAGGAATTAATAATCATAGTTAAATATGGGGCCAGGACATCGCTACATGCTTTAATAAGTCGTATAGGTATTTCGTCAATTCCCAAAGATTGTTTGTTTTTTAATGAGTGAATTAAGGACACTACTTCTCCCACGGTATACGGCATGAAAAACATACTCTTCTCCCTGATGGGTGGAAAAGTACCGGTATCGTTTTTACTGAATATAGAATTAACTTTCAATTGTACATGAGTGGCAAAAAAATGTCCGAACTCGTTCGCTATTATTTTATCGTCAGTGGCAATGGCATTATTGACACGGATTTTTATACGATTTTTAATATTTTTTTTACCCAACTTATCGTTAACTAGTTCCCACAATTTTTTATTTTTATTGTCAGAAAGATTTATTAAACCAGAAAAAAAGGCCTTCTTTTCTTCGGCAATCTGTTTGTTTACTAGATTTTTTAGCATTTTATGGTTTTTGTGTACCGTTACATTATTAGAATTTTTTCGACTCCAGTTTAAGTCTTTCAATTTACTAAAGTCGCTTTTAAGTTTTTCTGAAAATGGTATAGAAGTTTTATGTTTCGTGTTTTTATTCGGAAATTTTCTCTTGGGATGTGATACTTCAAAACACCATATCAGATATTCCCAAAAAACATCAAATAGCTCATTAATATTCGTACACCCTGTAAGAAATAAGGTTTCCTTTGAAATGTATTCTTTGCCGAATATGCATGGAATGCTGTAAACTCCTGGTATCTCAAATGGAATTTTGTTATTGACGGAACGAAGATGTTTGGACAAGTGGTAAATCTGGTTTTGACGTTATATCTTTTTAGAACTTTTGATATGTGGTCAGTGATGTTTTGAATGTAAGGAAGGACAGCAGTGGCAAGTGTGGGAGGAATCCAGAAATATTACAGTAGCCTGTGGAAGTTTCTTTGAAAAATTATATTAAATAATTTTAATAACATAAAATGAGGGGTTCTTACCCTTTCTCCTTACTAAGACCATAAGTAAGTAAGAGCATATAAATACATAAATGTATCACGCAACGCCCATATGGTGCCGTTTATAATTTGTGTGGGTT
Organism: Cylas formicarius; assembly: GCF_029955315.1. Taxonomy (NCBI): domain Eukaryota; kingdom Metazoa; phylum Arthropoda; class Insecta; order Coleoptera; family Brentidae; genus Cylas; species Cylas formicarius. The sequence continues at coordinate 27,669,017 of NW_026844319.1, forward strand.
TTCTGTGATGTCATTGGTTTTCATCATCGATCTTTCAAAAAGTGCAGTATAGTGCAACGCAGGTAACATCACCCTAAGACATTGGTTATGAATTTAATCTTTCTTACTGGGTTATATATAAAACGATACCACGGAGTGTCAGTTAGTTCGATTTTCTATTAATAATGATCTACTTTCCTATACTTTGTGTGACACTGGTACCATTGTGCACTCTACGTATACTGAATTCTATCTCCATTAATTTCATCTAAACACCATTACCAGAATTAAATTGACACAGGGACTAAGGTTCACTTACATTTTACATTTCATTTTGCTTTTTTTATGCATTTGTTGAGTCATGCAATGTGTCAGAATACTACTTGTTTTGTGCCAGCAATTACGACAACCAGAATTGTAATATTCTATTCATTATATCTTTACTATCTCCTCGCCAAAATTCTGCTTTTTGGTATAAGTTTACTTAAGTAATTTTTTCAACATGTTTACACGGGAAGGACAACAGTACAATCATGTGATTATTTTTGTGAGAGTATATGCAATATTATTATCAAATAAGAAGACTGTTAGCTTTTTTGAAGACTTTTGCCATCCTTGCTGAAATTCATCGAACTGCATTTTAAATGTAATTTGGAATGTATCGAGAGGAAGACACTTTACACTGCTGCTCGAGGGAAAGTTGGTTGCCAAACGCTTTGCTACTTTCAGCAGAAAACATTAATGACCATCCAGACATGTCGAGCGAATTTTTTTAACAATTGGGTAAAAAATTCTCTTCTTCAAAATATCCCACCAAACAACGTAATAGCGCTTTAGCTAAAAAGGCACCAACGATCAGCAGCAAAAAAAGAGGTATTGCAAAAGTTGCTTAGTCAGCATGGACTTTATTTTGAACAACTAGTTGAAGTTTTAAGAAGCAAATCAAAACTTATTTCGTGGAAAATTAATTATAAAAAAACTCGGGATAATCTAAAAGTATTAAACTTCCTGTGATAGCACATATTCAAAATATTCTGATGACTAATTTTATTTAATATGTACTTATTATTTATATATCACTATACAATACAATAGAATATATTCTTCTATTTTTATTAACTAGTGACTTAAATGACGTTTGCCACACTTGTTGCATAACATAATATATTATTTTATACTCCCTTCTGTAAAATATCTAATTACCCACCGATCTAGCGTGCAGGAAGCGTCACTTTACCACGTCAGTTTCGATTCCCATGAATCCAAGCCACTTCGGACATTTCCGGGATTTTACCGCGCGGATTTGGGAGCAATCGGACGTTTTCGGGGATATTTCCCACGCTTTGAATTTTGACGTTTGTCAATTCTGACCGTCATGTCGGTGAATGTATTCGTGTTGTTTTGCGAAAATGTAACCAAATACAAATTTACAAACCGTTCTCATGAAATTTAGTGGTTTTCACAGATTTTATATTAATATCTTGCCAAGACCAAATATCCATGTCTCATCAGTAAAAACAAAACAAAATTGAAGGTTAGGACCTGCGTTTTCTTGCCTATACGATTTTAAAAATTTAATGCTCTCAAAAACTATCCTTGGATGATTTTTTCTTACAATTTTCTTCAAATACATTATTTACTGATCAATTGTAAAAGTTAAATAAACAACAAAACGTCTTAAAATTGTGTTTATTCCGTTGTTTATATGACATATCAAATAATATATCTCTGAACAATAGCAGAACCGATCGGAAAGATAAACGAATAGGTTTATTGACAATTTAGTAATTTGATACTACTGAAAGGGACTGGTGAGATTTATTGGCATTTAATAGCATTATTACAGTCATGACTATATAGTATATACAACCGATTGATACACTTCTTTAGACAGTCATTTATAAACCAGTCGTGACTAAACTGACGTTTATCAAATCTGTTGCCCAATATACTACTTACGACTTAGTTAAAATTTTTTTCGAAACGCGTTTTCGAAAATCAACAAACAATCACCGCGCTGTAAAAACGAAAACGTGTCCCGGTTTGTTTTAAACACGGGTCGGGAGGGCCCTTGTTTGTATTAAACATTATCAATCAGCGAAATATTTGCCCGACAATGGTAAATCCGATGGAAAAAATATATCGCGACGCGCGTAAACAAAAATTCTCCTCGTCGCCGATCCATTTTTTAAAGCAAATATTTATTCGGCAAAAAGCTCCTCCATTTATTTTTGCCGTCGTCCTTAATGGCGCGCCTTATGTAAGCTTAAGCGATTTTTAAAGTGTCGCCGATAACAAAACGCCAATTGAAATTTTGAAACCGGCCGTTACGATATAATATAAACATTTTAAAAGATTTGTGCGGAATGGAAACTCGATAAATATCTTACGAAACGAAAACCTTAAAAGTGGCCCAGAGAATGCGAGAATGTGGACTCAGTTGTTGACAGATAATCATCTCTAAGGTCCCAAAAGCTCGAAATAATACATTTTGAAATATGTGAATTTGAATATGAAAGGATAGCTGATGTTTTTGTTCAATTTTTGGAAATAATACAGCTACTTGTCTTAACAATTTGCAAACATCTTATTTTTGAGATCTCAAAAGCTCAGAATGATATACAATATTATTTCAGCAGTCCGGGCAGATATCGTTTCTGGAGTTGCCTGGAGTATGGATGCTTCCGGCTTACTCAAGTGATGCCAGTCTAATATTTATTTGTTTTAGTAAGATTTTCAGGGTTTTAAGTCGAATTGCAAAATATCACATGATTAATCATATTAAATTGTTGTTTTGCTTATTTGTCAGTTAGTCAGCTGAATACGCTACTACAGTAATAATTTTATATAAAAAAACTTCAAGAGTCATTTGCAGTCAAGCATTCTCCTTGATAATTGATAATTGGCTCCACCGTTTAGTTGATACTAAAAGTTTGCAACCTCTATTAATATTTAAAACATTTTTCCTTCCAATTCCTAAGTGTGAAAAATCTACCTCCTATTTCGGTAAAATTTAAAACTGCCTTAACAAAGAAAAAATTTTAAAAATGTGATAAGTGACTCTAACAGTAGGAATGTGCAACAAGATAAACACTTTCATCACGAGTTTGGCATGGCATATCAACATAAACACATTCACAGAGTGACACAATAAAGAAGGAAACCACCACCACTCCGTTGAGAGTTTGTTCATACTCAATTCACCATGGCGGCACAGTAGGGGCAATTTGTGGCTACGGTATATAACCAAACTAACCAAAACTATCTGTTTCCATTGAACTGACAAACTTGAAAATTGCTAAAATGTATCGAAAACATCTGATCGTCATCAAATAGAGTACTGTGGTTATGGAAGCTGACGTTTTAGAGCGACACTTTGTGGACACTTGCGGAGTGGAAATATTTACTACTTTATCAAATCTATCTTTCCCTGAAATTATTAAAATACCTTCCACAAATGATCAAGCTAATACATAATTGGCTACTTTTTACAAAACTTCTGGATTCCTCCTGCATCGGTTTTTGCTGATGAGTTTATTTGTCTTGTCGTAAAGCTCTTTCGTGTTCTTTGAGTCTCTCCAATGTGTTCTTTGCCGCATATGCATGGAATGCTGTAAACTCCTGGCATCCCAAATGGAATTTTGTCTTTGACGGACCGAAGATGTTGAGAGATTTTTGGACAAGTGGTAAATCTGGTTTTGACGTTATACATCTTTAGAACTTTTGATATGCGGTCAGTGATGTTTTGAATGTAAGGAAGGACCACAGTGGCAAGTGTAGGATTGCTTTCCACCTCATGGCTGTTGGAAGGTTGTGGTGGTGAAGTGAAGCTAGATATTTTGCTAAAGAATATGTTGGAGAACCAATGGTGTTGACAATAGGTCGAAGGGGTAATCATGGTTTGTGAATCTTTGGGAGTCCGTAGACACGAGGAATTTTAGAGTCATGAGGGGTAACATACTTCTGTCTGATAGAGAAGAAGCCTTAATAACAAATTTAAGGTTGCGATCCATAGATGACGTAGGATTTTTTTTAAGTTGACGATTGATCCGCCTGTAAGAATATCTTGAATCTTTTGCTGATGTTCATTTGTGTCCATGACTACCGTAGCATTTCCTTTATCTGCTTTTAGGATTACGATGTCTGGATTGGATTTTAGAGATTTTAGGGCGATGCGTTCAGGCTTTGCAATATTGGATTTAGGAGGTTTTGATTTTTAAGGATTTTGGTGGTTTCGAACCGAATTTCATTAGCTGTTTAAGATGGTTCAAATTTCTGAATGTGAATTTGAGCAGTAGATAAAAGAAGATTTAAAGCTTTGTCATGAATCATGTTTGAAAAGGTATCGAACTCGGATGGGGATGGGGACAAAATAGAAGAAATTTCAAGGTGTAGAGACAGAAGAGCCTTGCTGAATTGAATGAAAAATTGACATAATTGGATATTTTAGAGAGAAAGTGGTAAAAAGTATTTTTTACTTTTTATTTCATAGCATTTTTAAGTCTGATTTTTAAAATAAAATAAAATGTATTTTTTTCCACATTTTCTATACCTATTTTGATTTTAGCTACTTTTTTTCACGTCGACCTGCTGTAATGCGCCGACAAAATTGTACAAACGGTCGAATACATTTTATTGCGTTCTATGTTCTTCGCCAACAACACAAAATAAAAGCTTACATCCCGAGATATATCTCGTTAAACATTTTACGCGGTTTTTGTTTCGACGAAATGCTAAATTAATTATAAACGTGGCAGGAAACAATATCCATTTTGCAAAGTAAATATTTATATAAAAGGGAATGTTCGCATCCATTTCACGTCCTCCCCTTTCAGGGTATCGTGTTTCTAAACGTAAATAATAACGCCACGTACACTTGGAATGCAACGCGAAAAAGATGCCAGCGTTCAACACGTTGCATAAAAAGTCTCGACGTTGAGAGACGCGTATCCAGCTCTTCGCATTATTCTCTCGTCAAAAGCTGCGACGTCATTTTCGACGTCAAAAGGTATAAAGAAAAACATATACGGCAGTTTCCTTGAATTCGCGTTGATTGTTACTGGCCCCCTGTAAATGGAGCTTTTTTCATCTTTATTCTACGTTTATAAGGCTACATACACATAGGCATGAATGATACGTACTGCTTGATTCAGAATTACAAGTATGGTGTGACTCGAAGTATATCATCTTCATAGTAATCACGACCTTCATACCTATTTTTACCGGAAAACAACCAATAACACAGTTCTACAAAATATTTTGACAGGCTGGTTTCAAAAATTATATACATTTATTTGCATCACGTGAAGTTTTTTTGCAAATATTAAAGAGAAAAAAAACGAAATTTAAAAAAATATATATTCTGTAAAAAAAGTGGAATTCTATTGTTGCAGTACACCAGCGCTCCTTCCTGGGTAAAATATTGGTGTGACGCCAAGTGCCAGAAAATGTTTGTCACGAAATCTGGACGCTAACAATTCGGATGCATCCTTTGGAAAGTGCAAATCTCTAATTGAATCATTTAATTCGCTCTGGTTAAATACTTGGGGCTGTCTGAAATCTGATCCTGACGGTATGACGTTTTCTAGTTTTTTTGGGGCGGTTGGTCGGTACATCTGGTCCACGAGAAACTATCGCGATACCATAGGAACAAAAACCTTAAATATTTCTTCGTACCTTGTTGCCGGTTTCTTAATGCTTTAACGCAAACGAAACAAACATTATGAGGAGCCCAGGACTTGTCATGTTCGCCAATTTTTACACCAAAATATGCGTGGTATACATTTTTCACAAAAGAAGTTATAGTTTGCCTTTGCTTTACTATTGCATAACTACCACAGATATAACAAAAGTTATTTAGATGGTTCTGGAACACAAGAAATGCGCAACAACGAAAACAACAGCCGCCAACACAGTAGCACGACGACCAATACAAGCAAACTGAGCATAAGCAGGTTACAACGCTGTATTAGCGCTTCTGCGCCAAATCTGTTGCTTTCCAGAGAAATCTAATATTATCCATCACGCCTAATATAGAACATGTCATGTCAATCTAATAAACGAATCGATGTTCCGATGTTCGATCCAAATCGGATAAGAAAATTTTATACCTATCAAACAACACTTGACGTATTCGTCGAATATTAAATGTTAGTTTTGATAAACATGTTCCAAATTCCATTTAGTGTATTAATGTGGTACATAGTACAAAACTCGGGTTATCTTTTTTCCATATACTGTAACGATTTCAATTAATTAATTACAATGAGGAAAAATCTTAGATGGTTATTACATTGGATGATAAACAATTCACCCGATGTAATTTTCTAATGTCTGCATTCGAAATATCAAAGATGTCGGCAATTTATTAAGTAGCAACAAAAGTATCAAATAAGAGTATGACACACACTAAATTAATAAATTACAATAAAAAATAGTAAAGAAACACTTAACAGTTGGTCAGTTGAAATCTACCTAACGAATTAAATTAAACATTCTGTGGTTGCCTATATAAAAATATAAAATTTAATAAAGATTTTTGCTAATAACCGCAGGACCATTAATGCACACAAATAGATTTAAAACAACTGGTAAAGTTTCACTGAATAAGTACAGTCGGTTTACTTGCCGCACTTCTACGTGACAAAAACCAAATCATCGAGTAAAATGAAAACCAGAGATGATCAGAAAAGACCGCCATCCACTACTGAGTAAAATCGCAGTAGGCTGCTCATGGACAGATTGACAGATTGTTTACATGCCCAGTTTTTGTCATTTTTTGGTTGCAGGTAAAAAATTTCAGATGATATTCGATACGAAGCTCTAACTAATTTGGTTAAAACTTTGAAAATAGTTAATTATCTAGCGAATTAGAGTTAAATATTAAAAACCAGAACATTTGGAGGGGCTGAAAGAAAAGGAAGTTGCACTGGTGAGTCGTTTTCTTTTTCAATTTAGATTGATTTATTGGCGAAAATTAATCGGTCATCTCTAGTGGTGTTAGTGGGCAAAGTAATAATACCGCTTAACCATCTTTTTTTTTCATATTTTATATTTATAAACGTTGGGAGGAAACCATATTGATTAAATATGGATATTTTGACAATTCCTGTACTCCTCTCAATATTTTAGTTGCCACTTTGTATAGTATGCAGTCCCAGTTTAATAACGGACGGTTTTGTCACGGCGAAATTATTCTTAGATTATTCTGCCCGTCTGTCGTTTCCTGTCTGCCTTTTTCCCATTAACACGGCGAGGGAATTTTCGAAATTGAATCCAGAAAGGTGTGAAACTCGAAATATTCAAATTGTTACGCCGAAAGCTGGCCGAAAACCGCGATAGCGGTTTAATTAAGGCGAAAATTTAAATATTTAATTGGAACCCATCGCGAAAAATGCATCTCCGCCGATTTTAAATACGGTTTCGCGTCGTTCGGCGCTGATTGCCAATCGAAAAGAAATTTCCGCCGTTCTCCCGATTTTAAGAATAATAATAGGTAATTTTTTGATTTCAACAGGGTTTACGCCCAATTACGGATACTATAACTGGAGGAAAAAGACTATAACTGTTTAGAGAAAAAATGGAAATAAGATTAAAAAGAATTTAGAATAATTTAGATTAATAGATAATAAAGACATGACAAAGAACGCAATTAGGTAGAGAAAGAATCAATGAAATAAAATAACGATTTCAATTATTTAGAGAGCAATAATACCAAAAGTAGAAGCAAAGAAAAAGTAAAATATGTACCAATAATTTATATTTATTTATTGAATAAATGTATCAAAAATAGTTAAATTAGATAAAGGCTGACAATAAATGGAAATGAGATATTATTTAAGAGCAATTTAGGTTATACATTAGATTTAATTCTTTTAGGAGTTCAATTTAAAATTTAGAAAAAAATCTATACAAATCATCGGTACTTCTTAGGCCTCATATTTTGTCTAAATAGGAATCCCGCATCATCATTAGCGGTAATTTTTCTTATGGAAGCTATACTGGAGTAATAAACTTAAACTTTACATTAAAGTAAATCTCCTTCCATTCTCAAGTAGAGGTAATTTTCACCTGCTTTTCAAAATCATTTACGGTTCCCGCTTCTAAAGATTAATCGATTTCGAGGCAATTTCATGCCAAATTTTTTTTTCATAATTATTGTCATTTTGGTTCAATAATACCCAGTCCCAATGTACTATACCTACACATAGGTATTCTGTTTATAAATGTGTTTTCTGTTTAAAACTTCTTACCAGTCTGTAAGCATAACTTGAGGACTTTTGATTCTTATAATTTGTGCAAAGAAAATTCTTCCTTCGCTTGTTCTTAGCAATGAAAATTTGAACTAGATCGATTTTTATAAGTGGCTGACACAATCAGTGGGATATTCTGTTATGAACTGGTATTTAATTGAAAAGAAAACAGATTCTTTTTCCAGCTTATTTAGTGTTTTCGCCTAGCCGAATTTTATTAGGCAGAATTTGTTATTTTAGTTACAAATTTAAAATAAAAATGCAATTTATCAAAATATTAGGAAAGAGGTGTTGACTTAGTGATTCACCACCAAACACCATAAAGAACTTTACAGGACTACAGGACTCGCCATAATTTTTAAAATTTTTCACCAAAAAATGAAATAAAATTAAAATCTAATATCGGCCAAGGAACGTCGAAGGTTTAGCTAGTCAAAATTAGGCAACATCTTAATTGAGTTTAGATATGATGAATATTATTAAGAGTACATGATCATAAAATAAGATTTTTGTTTTGCATTTTGTTCTTAACCTTGAATAAGAGTATTCCCTGCTTCAGCAGCAAGAATTTACCATTCTCACTTTCATAGTTAAACGCTATCTTAAGGACTTTACTTTGGCCATGAATTGAGGCTTTTAGAGCAGAGAATACAGGGCGTAGGTAACTTTTCATCTATATGTACTCCTTTTTTTATATCAATATGAGGACTGATTGCTTGGCTATGCGCTTGCTCGTTTACGCCAAATACTAAAACCGTGATATCAGAAAATATACAGCATATACATACCTATTTGTTCTGACTTCACTACATATGCTCTGGTATTTGGCGATACTGTTGCCTACCATTTGTTTTTCAAATTGCATCTATAAATAAATGAATAATAATTTAAGCTTTTGTATACTGTATATTGTGTTTTTTTTTTTGGTGATGACCAAGTTAAAATTGAAATTGTTCGAATTCGTCTAGTTATTGTTGTTTGTTAAATCTAGAAATGCAAACTCGGCATGTTCGCCATTCCTCACTTAATGAAAAATATCTCTTCTCCGGCAGTAGCAGTTGTTGCGAGAAATAAGACGGCGATTCAAAAAAAAAAAGGTCGACTAAATCCTGGCTCGTTAAAAAAAAAGACCCCTTCAAAATCCGTTTCCGCTGGCACGGGGTAGACTTTTCGAACCGCCGGAAATAAATCCCAATAAAATGAAATACGAAGGCGGGGGCAGACGTCCAGGTCTTTGCGTAATAAACTTTTCTTCCCGATGGGGTTTGTGCGGTCGGTTTCGCCCGCTCCCCCCCCAACCGCGCCTTTCGGAAAACGATTTTGGCCCCAGAAAAAAATATCCTCGTCCCCCGATCCTGCGGGAATGCGTGTCAGCTAAACGGGATCCGGGATAAATGCCTCGTAAATAGTACGTATGCAGGGCTAAGACGCAGATGTAAAAAGATGGGTTCACGGATAACCGACAACGATCGTTTGCCAATATGGCGCTTCGCTTTCTATCGGCCACCGGCGTGGTGAAATGTGACGTAGATGTTTTCCCGACTGGGGGACCAATCGGCTTTTTTAATAAATCAACCCGGGAAATTTTTTTTACTGATCAAATAGAAGATAAAATATTGAATATATTATTGATCTATTAAATAGGTGAATCAATTATATATATGTAGTATGTTTGGTAGAGACCATACGTAACCAGCGTATTTAGTCCATAAGTGCATAACTGGGTAGATACTTAAAATCGAAGATTTGTCGATATTCTAGAAATCGTTTTGTCAATTTTTTCTAAATCAATACATGATATATAACAACAAATCCTGTAGACAGTGCTTAAAAGCTCTGAAATCGAGAATACGAGGGCTGCCTTTTATATTTCGGGATTTTCTTAAACCATTCCTGCCACCTGGCGACTAACGTTTTTATTTGACATTTTGAGGTTAGGTTTACTCATTTAGGTTTTGACGAATGGAACTTAATCGGGAGCATTTTCTTGCAATAATTTTTTACATTTTTAGACGTGGACTAACTCAACAACAATACATCGATGAGCCTAATTCGACTTTTGGAGTTAAAGTACCATCTAGAACTACTGTTTAGCGCTGGTTTTCAGACTTCAGCCGTCGTACTAGTTTTGTTAAGGATGAATTTCGTGAAGGTCGTCCAAAATCGGTGGTTGTCCAAGAAAACATTGATGCAGTGCGAAAACTGATTTTGCAGGATCGTCATGTGACATACCATGAGATTGGCGTATCTTAGGGCATTAGTGGGATCAACATACATACAATTTTGCATGAATATTTGGTCGTTAAAAAAATTCAGTTCAAAAAAAGGCTGGTATTGATTGGTCGAAGGAAATGTTAAAAAAATAGGATCGCGGTGCTTCCAAACACGTCTATGATGTCGTGACAGGCGATGAATATGAACCTGAAAGTAACCAGCAGTCGACTGTGTGGGTTTTTCAGAATGAGACAAAACCCACAACAGTTGGTAGCCTGTTTTTTCAGGAAAACTAGTTACGTTGCAACTGTTTCTTTGGTGAAAGGTAAAACAGTCAATTCTGAATGGTACACAACCATTTGTTTGCCGAAAGTCTTCGAAGAAATTAAAAAAACCAACCGTCGAATACGAATCACTCTCCACGACGACAATGCTAGCTCTCACCGATCAGTGCAAATAAAGAACTTTTTGAGCATTAAAAACGTCGATTTGATAAGCCATCCACCATATAGTCCGGATTTAGCAACCAATGACTTCATTTTGTTGAGAATTGAGAATAAATTTGATGGGCAACGATTTTGGACACCAGAAGAAGCGATTGCTGCGTTTAAAAAGCACGTATTGGAGGTGCCCGAATCGATGTCGGAAAAGTGCTTTGATGATTGGTTTTATCGAATGCAAAAGTGGTGGTGGTGGTGGTGGCATCAGGGTGAATATTTTGGGAAACAATAATTTCATATTTGTTGGTAGCTTATAGTTTTCTATTACAAGTCCCGAAATGTAAAAGGTAGCCTCGTACTTACAATTGTTCATCACAGTGTTGGAGAGATCCACTTATTTATAACAATACTTAAATATATTTTTCTTTGATTAAAAAAAAGTGTAAGTTTTTGATTATTTCACAAATTTTTTAGTACCTTATTGCATATCTTCATAAGACAAGGTGACCAACTTCGAGAGAGATGAATCCAGGACGACCCCCACTCCCCTAACTTAAATTCCCGTTGCACCATGTAATCATGACTGATTTATTTATAAATGTAAACACTCTTTATTCCTCTGCATTGGTACAAGGTAGGCAGAGTGCAAACTCGACTATCAAAGATAGCAGTCGCTTTTTTGTACAATTATCAAAAACTTCAAGCTATCGGACACAAACATTGATATCATTAGCTTGCCAATCTTCCAACTTTTCATTGCTTGCATATTACTTTATTAAAGATATTTCGTTAAATGGTTCATCAATGTTTTATTTTACAATAAAATAGTTTTTATTGCGGGTTGAATTTCTGAGTAATGTAGAATTGCGGCGTTGCCAATGTTTATAAATTTTCTGGGAGAAAAAATATATTGAAAAATCCGGGACAATCCAGGACGAGTAGGTTTTCCAAGACGTTGTCCGAAAAACCTGTATGGTTGGTCAACCTGTCATAAGACAACGCGGAAAGGGGTTATTAAGTCCTACAATTGTAGTATGTTCCAAAGAAATTGTGTTGTATTTACGAATATAAGCCTAGTTAGTTTTAGTTAGTTTTGTTCATATTAAAATCTGTCCGTATTCTTGAATCTAATATAATTAAATACAATTTGAAAATTCTGTTCTGAAACACTTGAGCAGTTTTAAAATCAGTTTTAACTTTTAAAAATATAGGGAACGTATATGTATATTTTTGTAATGAAAAAAAAAAAAAAGAAGCAATCTTTTTTTTCGGATTATCTCGTTTCATACATTCCTACATCAAAAATGGTCAGAATTACTTGCAGCTTTGGTGAAAATGTAAAAGCATTTTTCTGCAAAACGACTTTTTATTTAAGCTTCATAAAATAGCAACAAAGTAGCATTTCTATGCATTACGTAGCCCTGACCCTCGTCCCTCCATTAATTAGTCAATAGATTGTTTTTTCGGGTCTCAACAAATATCTAATTTTCATTTTTAAATTTAAGAATTTATGGCGGAATTAAACTATTTTGCTCAAAAAATAAGCCAAACCCCTTGGCCCATTGTTGATCACAAACCCTATATAAAATATCGAAAAATTTTTGAAATTGCAACAAAACAGATTACGAAAATAATTCAATGTAAATTTTTTAATGTATAATTTAAACAATCACTTTACTAGTAAAACTAATATATTTAATAAAACGTGTATGAAGAAATAAAAAATTCAGAAAAATAAAAAAGTAGTCAGGAAATAATCTATCAAATTTTCGTTATTTCTTAAAACGGATCGATTAAACAAATTCTTGCTTTTATTGCGTCATGCGACGAACGCTTCTCCAAAACACAAATCAGAGGTGCTACTTAGTATATAACAAATTATGTTAATGAAAACATAAATTAATTATTGGTAGATTAATTGAAATATCACACATGGTGGTTTGATATATTTAGCTTTTTTGGGAAATTAATAAAAGCTAATTAGTATTTATAAAATTTGTGAAAAGGTTAATTAGTCTTTTTAACATTTTTGTAAACTTTATTTTTGGATCGATGTTCGTAGAAATTGTTTTAATCGGCGTCGCGCATATTGGCGGCGGTGCAAAAACAAGGTTTCCGAATTTCCGAATCGATGCCTTTAAAAATCATACCCGCCAAGCCCGCTGGAACTCGGGCGTTCTTTTAATTTTACTTTAATTACCGCGGGATGTTTGCGCGCAGTTTTTTTTATCCGGTCAAAAGCGCGTCGAAAAAAAAGGGGCAACGGCTGGTGGGCAATAATTTTCGACGTATCAACGCGATTCGTTTCGTTTTACTATAAAACATCGGGAAAACAAATATATTTCGTGCGGGCTCGTTCGGTTCGCGGTTTTCGAATATTTTTGGTGTGCGCGATAAATCGCATTTATCGCTACAGTTATAAGCTCAGTTCACGCGATTACTTGTCAAACACGATAATGGTTTGTCCCGGAATACGGTCGATGTCGTTATTTAAGATGGAATGTTATAAATTTCGTATATTTTAAACGGATTTCTAAAATAACATTATCCGAAGCTATTTGCGGATTATTTTCGACGGATAATGTGTTATTTAATAATAGTTATTATTAATAATAATTTTGTAAACAAAACTTTATAAACAATAACAAATAAACCGGAAAATCAGAACAAGCTTAACCGAACGTCGACTACATCATCGGGCTGTAGGAAGACTATATGTAAAATTTGTTCATAGATATAAGAAAGTGACTAACTGATACGAATTAAGGAAAGACCCGGGCAAGCTGTAAGAATGAAATATGGCCGAACAGGTCCGTACTTTGCTTAGAATTTAATTATTTGGGGTCTTGTTAGGAAAGATACTATAGTATATTTATATATTTATGTATGTATTTATGTTTAAATTTAAAATAAAATGACAAATTATTTTTATTACCTACTTAAATTACTATTATTACTACTATATTATTATTACTATTACTATTATTATTATTCACATAATATATCAGTATCACTATCGCTATCATCGCCTCTTCTAATTATTATTTGTTCTCTATTATTTGCAATATGGATATACGATCGTTCTGCTTTTTCTATATGTTTAACAGAATTTGCCCAACTTTGTAGAGGGATGTTAAAAACTTCGGTTTCTATAAGTTTGAGGACATTAGAGTTACCACGGGGAAAAACATTGTTACTACGTATTGCAGATTTCAGTTGGTGCCAAACATGTTCAATGGAATTAAATATGCATTGGTAAGGTGGAAGCCTTAAAATTGTATGCCCTAGATTTTTTGCATAAAATTAATTGCTTTTTGGTATAATCTTCGTGAAAATAAATGTCGTTATAATACATGTAGTTTTGGATTGTTGCTTTTGTGTCACATGAGGAAGGGGTTTTAGTCAACTGTCTACTGTGATAACAATTACGTTATTAGGAAGAATGTTTGGAACTAGTTTGTTTTTAAACCAACTTTCCAATAAGTCAGCGGTGGTCTCTTCATGGTAATCCAGAGAAGAATCTTTAATACTTTTCGCAGACAGAGAAAGTCCATTTGGAATCCAACCATCTTTAGAGCCAGCATGCAAAATAGTTATTCTTTTACCTCTTTTTGATGGCGCGTTTGTTTTACACTTATCAGTTGAGTCAACCCAACCCTTTTCCGGGGTATCATAAGTGTCGAACCAGGTTTGATCCAAGTAAATAATTGGCCCTTGTTGTTCTCTGTAAATCCTAATTTTTTCATAGATATTCCAGTCGCTATGTCCGAACTCTAAAAGATTTCATTTAAACTTGCCTTTTGTCATTTTTTTTTAATCTAAAACTCATGTGTAGAATACACTTCCATAAGGTACTTCTGCCACATTTAACACCGGTTTCATCTTTTTCAAGCCTCCTAATTAAGATATCTAATGTAGGCACGCTTTGTTCCTCGTATAAATGGTAAATTTTACGCCGTATTATATCTTAATTACTTTCATCTACATTCGAGAAAATGTCCGCATCGCTTCTTTTTTTCCTGGCTGAAATGGGATTATTCACAATATTCCATACAGTTGATGTTGGAATCTTCGTCAACGTGCCCGTTTCTTCTAAAGATCCTTGCTTGCTGGCACCACGTTCAATGAGAGTCAAATAAACATTAAGCTATTATCTTCATTCGGGTTTAAAGGCCGTCGTCGATTGGAATTACTTCCTAACGTTTCGCTAGCACGAGTGGCGAGCTTCTTCAGAGGTCTACGTCCAACATCGGAGATGGAAGGACCTCTGAAGAAGCTCGCCACTCGTGCTAGCGAAACGTTAGGAAGTAATTCCAATCGACGACGGCCTTTAAACCCTAATCAAGATAATAGCTTATCAACGGGCCGCGAAAGCCTTAACCAATTTATCAAATAAACATTGTTTATAAACTTCCTTAGTCTCAATGGAATAGTGATTTCTACATTTGGGCGGGAGCATCTCTTGTGATACACTAGACTCGCACATATTTTGCATAATTCGCACACGATTCAACACACGCTGTATGTAATAATTAATTTACGTTTAAGTATTGCTATTTATCCACAGGTAGGAAAATGGGTACCCTCTACAAGTTACGATTAACTTAGCTAAAGATCTCCATTTTTGAAATTGTTCCTGTTTATATTAATACAAATTTTCCAAAATTTTGAAATTTAGAAACCTTGTATTTATTTTAAGAGCAACAGACAGTATTCAATTTCTTCTATTACCATGGTAGATCCCTCAGTTCATTTTATAAATTGTTTTTGTTTATATTTTTTTATTTTATTACCACGGTTTGTATTTATATTTTCATTTTTATTTTATAAAAAACAAAATTCAACCGGAGAGTGAGTTATGTTTTCGAAATAAATTATAATTTACATATATTTTTAGAAACAAGACTTATACAGATTTACACTATATATCGCTGTGCAGCGAAAAAATCTCAAATTTGAGGCAATTAAATTAAGAAAACAAGCTATAAACTTCCGGAAAAGTACGCTGCGTCACGGCTAATCGGAGAACGACGAAATTGTTCCAACGAAATTTATTCGGCTACCGATTTGCAACCAAAAAAAAAAAAAAAAAACGCCTGGGATTACGAGAAAGTTCTCTCAGCCAGCCGCCGCCTTTGATTTAGCATCTCTCCATCGAAATCTGCGCGATTCGTTAATTAAAGAATTCGAAAAGTTTCACCCGGCTTAATTAGTAACGAAACCTAGAAAAACGGAGTTCCTTCGTCGTCTATTCCCGAGGGAAATCGGCAGAGTTAAGAAAAAGTATGTTCTTCTACGAATTGCTTTTAAATTCATGCCTAATTAAAAATAACTTCAATCGTTTCGTAGATGCCTGATTCGCAATGGATTCACCGGAACGACGCATCTAGAAACTTTTTAGGCTAATTTTTAATACGGTTAGTTCCTACAGTGTTGAAAAAAACATTACATATATATTTTAATAACGGTCAACAGACATTTATTTACATTTGAAGCTATCACAACTCAAAATAATATAATAATAAATATGTTCTCTCATTTTCTATAATTAATCGATGATTTAATTTTTTTTACCACGTCAGTTTTGTTTTCCACGTATCCGAGTCACTTCGGACATTTCCGGGGTATTACCGCACGGGATTGGGGGCAATGGGATGTTTTAGGAGCTATTGCCCGCGCCTTGAATTTTGACGTTTGCTCACCACTGCGCTCCGCTCGTGGTGAATAAACTCTTGAGTCAAATGCCGTTTACCCCACCAGTTGCATAATATACTATTATCCGGATTTTTCAAATTCCTCTTGAAAAAGTCTTTTTCTTTTGTAAAAAGTGACTTTTAGTAAATTTACTCAAATTAGAACATTACGTAAAATAATCTAGCCAATAACATTCTACCGTATATATTGTACGTATTGTTAAGCAGGTCCCGAATTTCAATGCAAACCGGTAGCCCCAATCGTGAATTCTGATCGCGATATATTCCCGTAAGCTCTGTGATCTACGCTAAGTTATGGATCAGCGTTATTCTTAAGCCGTTTTGATAAATGGTCCAATATCGTGCGAGATTGGATCCCACGGTTTAGCATTTGTTTACAAGAAAAACGCCATCGATTTGTCCTATCTGTTAAGTTTTCAGGATGAGAATAAACATTCTGGCACAGATGCGACGAGAAGATTCGGTTCAAAAATTCTTGGGATGGTCAAAATTACGACTCCCGTCATACCGACTTTAGGGTTATAATTTTTCGGTAATAATGAAATAACTAGTTTTTTTGTGCATCGGCCTATTTTGTTGAAAAACCAAGGAAACGTAGACCACGAGTTATTCGAATTTGACAACTAAAAATACATTTTTTTGTGGTTTAAAACTTCATATTAAGTTGCGTTTGCCAATATTAAAAACTGCGAACCATTTTAAATCATAGCGTAGCAACAGTAAAACCAACAACATAGGCCTACAGCGATTTTGATGTTTGAAAGCTGTTTGCTTGCTTGTATATTTTCGGGGCCCTTTTTTCAAAACCCACTGTATTTTTGTTAAATGAATTGATTTTTATATAATTAAATATGATTTGGCAACACTGGATAACATTAATTTTCTCTGCAAAGGAACAGAGTTGGCGCAGAACGTCAATACAGCGTTGTCACCTGCTTATGCGTAGTTTGATTGTATTGGTCGTCGTGGTACTGTGTTCGCGACTATTGTCTATCTATTACTACTTTTGAAAGAATATATACCACGCTTATTTTGATGTAAATATTGCCGAAAAAGAAAAGTCCTGGGCTCCTCATATCGTATGTTCCGTTTGTGTTGAAGCATTAAGACACTGTGGTAAGGAGAGAGCGTAGGATTCACAGTGATGATTCATAATAAAAAATAAATTGTGTGTCCCATTCTTTACTTTGCTATTTGACAAGTTCCTCATGGACCAAATGTACCGATTCCTACCACCCCAAAAGAACTAGAAAACGTCATATCGTCAGAATCAGAGGAATCTAATTCCGATCCAGATGACCGAAGTGTCTAACCAGAGCGAATTAAATGATTTTCCGGCATCGCGAAAAAGAATTACTTGAATATTTTACTCAGGAAGGACCGCTAGTGTATTCTAAAAATTTTCCTGACTTAGTTTCAAAATTAGGAAATGTGCCGAATATAAAAAAGAATGGCGCCTGTTTATTGACTAAAATAAGTGTGATTTAAAAAGCATTTTATTGTACAATGGTAATAAACAGGCTTCGGTTCCCGCTGCACATTCGGTACATTTAAAAGAAATGTACGAAAATTTACGTAGAAAATAAAGTACCAAGAATATCAGCGGATGCTTTGTGGTGACCTTAAAGAATGGACCTCTAGAACAAGCTTTACACCTGGTAGCAAAAATGTAATTAGAAATAGCTTAGTTGAACCCAAAAAAGTTTTACTGCCTCCTCTTCATTTCAAACTTGGCTTGATGAAGCAGTTTGTTGAATGGACACTGTTTTAAATATTTGTGCCAAAATTTTCCAGCCATATCTGATGTCAAGATAAGAAAACGTATTTTTGTTGGGCCGCAGATAAGAACATTATGCAAAGACAAGTATTTTCAAAACACAAGGGCCAATGTCGAGAAAAGCCCCTGGGAGTAATTGATAACTTTCTTGAGAACGAAAACTATGAAAGTATTGTTCAAAATATGTTACAACACTTCCATCGTTAAGGTTGTAATATGAGTTGGAAAGTGCATTTCCTGTTTTTACATTTGAACTATTACGCTGAAAGTTTGGAGCAGTTAGCGAACAACAGGGAGAGAGGTTGCACTAGAACATTAAGGAAATTGAACGGCGATAGCAAGGCTGGATGTTTCCCACAATTAAAAACATACAGCTGAATGTCTGGACAACGCAGCTTTCTGGCAAAAGATGAAGATTTCACTCAAAAACGTCGGAGCAAAGTTTTTTTTTTTCATTTTTTTTAGTTAGGATTTTATTTTTTTACTGAATAAAAAAATAAATTGCTTTAGAAATATTGTTTTTTTTTTTAAATATTTGCAAAATACCTTACCGTGGTACAAATAAATGCATAGAATTTTTGAAATTAGCCTACCCAAATTACATAAAGTCAGTTTTCAAAATAAAACTCAGTTTGGTTAGTTTTGGTTAGTTTTGTAGACTTGTGTAATTAACAAACACACTAATTTTACAAATCAGGATAGGAAACACCGAATGTTATTGGTCGTTTTCCGTGTGTCGCTTCTGTACAGTGTTTATTCTGGGTTTTCGGTTTTCTTTCGGTTTAAATCCGGAATCGAGATCTCGCGGAAAATTCAATTTCCGCGGATTATATATTTAATTATAACTAAACGCGTTCGCTCCCACCTTGGCGGCGATGTTTATGGTAAAGTGGGCGAGAGAGCGAGTGCTTTAATTTATTTGATCTTGCCGTAAGAGTAGGTAGGTAAACTTGCGGTTCCTGCTGACCGGACGTCCGAGTCTCGAACTCTCAAACAAACCGGCTCAAACATTCCCGCGTAAACGTAGCAGTTTGACCGGGGTCGGTCGCTTTGATGGCGAGTCTCTCGGTTTACGGGATTTGTTCTACAATTTCGTTGGCAGAAAATCGTCGAATAAAATGTCCTGCTATGCGTGAGGATCGACTGATCCTTTGTATACTTTTAATTAGAAAAAAAAAGACTTCTCGTAGCGGCGTTATTTTGCTTAAGTAGCAAAGTGGGGTGGGGAATAATAAAAAAACAAAAATTCACATGAAGATAATTTTTCTACTTCCTAATCTAAAATATTGTGTGCAAAGTGTCGCTTTAAATGTTAAATTCGTTAAACACTGTCTCTGATGCTTTAGTTATGGATTTAGGAGCGATCAGATGTTAAAAAAATTACCTTCGTTTATATAGGCATTTAACGAAATGGTAATAATACAATTTTTCTACTCTCGTCTGTAATTGTACCTAATTCCACAGCGATCTAGCGTGCGGGAAGCGTCACTTTACCACGTAAGTTTCGTTTCTCACGGATCCGAGCCCCTTCGGACATTTCCGGTATTTTAGCGCATGGTAGCAATCGGATGTTTTCGGAGATTTTACCCAACGATTTGAATTTTGACGTTTGTCAATTCTGACTGTCATGTCAGTAAATGTATTCGTATTGGTTTACAAAAATGTAATCAAAAACTAATACACAGAAAAAAATTATGTAATATATCAGACAATTTAAATACTACGTGCTACAAGCTTCAATTAAAATTTAGTGTATTAGTCGGTAAGTAAAGTGGCATTTATAATTTAAGTTTCCCACAGAAATTTTACTTACCGTTCTCATGAACTTTAGTGATTTTTACATTTTTTATATTAATATTTTGCCAAGACATCAAACAAAACAAAATTGAAGGTTAGGACCTGCTTTTTCTTGCTTATAATATCTTAAAAATTGATTCCCCTTAAAAGCTCTATCACTGGATGATTTTTCTCTCAATTACAGTCTTTTTCAGCAATTATATAATTATATAACGTTTTAAAATTGTGTTTATTCCGTTGTTTATATGATATATCCAATAAAACATCTTTCTCTGTCTAACGTACATAGTTAAAAAGAGACAACAATAGCAGAACCGATCGGAACGATAAACGAATAGGTTTAATGGTAACTAGTAAATATTTTGTTTGAATGGTACGAAATTTGGTAATAATAATTTATTAAATTGTGATTTTTTCGTGACGGTCGTAGAAAAAGTATAGTATGCAACGCGTTTGGTTAACTCTTTATCTCACTCGTTTATTAAGCATTCGATCCGCTCGTGCCAAATAAATTCGTGAGTCAAATGCCTACCGCAGTTGTTGCATAATACACTATTTTGTCTCTAATAAACTCTATGGGAAAAAAAACAATCATCGTTATACTAATTGTGGTTAATATACGTGTTTTGTAGCTTTGGTTTGTTAATACTTATAGAGGTTTGGAAATGAAAATGTTATTTTATTTCGCTGTTTAAATTGTAAGAAAAATTGTTATTTTAATGATATTTCTTCTTATGTTTATGTTTTTAAATTTTTTGAAATATAGCAATTAAAAACCCAAAGAAGTAATAACGCTAAATACAAGCAACAAAATTGTAAATACAAAAACTACAATAATCCTTAATCTTCAGTTATTTTTAGGGAAAAAACTTATGGGCCACTGCTTCGGTCAAGATTTTGTACTACTGAAACAAGTGACAAGCAATTTTTGAAGTAATTGATCTACACGACTACACCGTATTTTTTTCAGAAGTACGCGGAATCGTAAAAATAAATAGCAATTAGAAATGAGCGCTGACTATAAATCACTAGAATTTGCCCATCTACGTACGTCAAAAGCGGAATGATTGATAATTACCTCAAAAACTAACTAAACAGTGGCGAGCCACTCTTTGAAATCTTAAGTACCTAAGACGCACCAATAGTTGAATTAAAAAGTAATTACGTTTTGAGAACGCGTTTGCTTTTATTTAGTGTGAATATGTTTTGTTTGATCTTTTAGCTAAAGTCAATAACGGGCGCCAATTATTTTTCGAGTATGCCACAGCAATGCCAATTAAGGATCAAAGGTAAATTACTTGTTGGTGCTGTTTATTTTTTAATTATTTAAGTTTTTAATGTCCTTCGTTTGCTTTTTTAATATTTTAGTAGGTTCTTCAATATCTATTTTTTGTGATTGCCACCGTTTTTAAAGTAAAGTAGTTGTTAAAACTGAAAATATGAGATATATTACATAAAATAAATATGCACTAGTATTCCACATGCACGAATTTGATTTATTTACGGCCATGACAACAATGGGCAATGCCAGGTGGTACTGAAATTTGTATCTCATAATAGTGTAATATGTAACAAGTACGCTAAACGGCATTTGACTCACGCGTTTATTTGACACGAGCGGAGCGAGTGCTTAATAAACAAGTTACGGACGTGTTGCATACAATACTTTTTCTACGACCTTTAGTTTTTGAGTACATTTTCGTAAAACAACACGAATACATTCATTGACTGACTGCGTTTGTCCATTATTTAGGTATGTAATAATGCCTTTACAAATCAACAATGAAAATTGAAGAACTTTGTAAAGGACTATATAGTCGCTCGCTTGCTTAAAGTGTGTTTTATTACTACATGAGAAAATAAGACAATCCAGAAAGCAATGCGTTTCGTCTTCGCATTGTCAACCGATGTTGCACTTTTTTCTAGATTTATCTAGAACGCACACAAATCGTCAACCTAGTCTAGGGGGACACGGCCAATAGTGCTATCTTTCCGCTAAATTTCCCGCCGAATGGGTTTCTCTGAGCAGAGGGGTGGGGGGGGGGGCAAATAAGTGCCTGAGATAAGAAACAACTCCCCGCCCACCCTACACTCACGACGTAGATCATATATCGCGCATAGTTCCGTTCGTCGATCCAAATTTGAGCGAAGTAAAAGGGACCGATTTTTCATGGCTTTTAGCTTTTTCTGTTTTTCACTTTGGCTCGTTGTTTTTTTGCCTCGCAGTTTCGGTTGGATCGCAAATAACTTATATTGCGGGATAGAAATGGCTATGACAAGCCAGTCAACACAGAAGAAAATGAATAGTTTTGATTGTGTCGCCAGGATAAATGTAATCCGTAATTACATATTTTATATAAATCCTATTCTGAAATGTGCGATTGTTATTATAAAATAGAAGAAACGTCAAGTTAAAAGTTGTGTTTGGTCTTCTCTTTTTATTCATTCAATCACAGCCACGAGCAATTAAATTGCAAAGTTGAAGTGAAGTTGAATGTGACACATTCAGGGGCGCTAAAAAATGTGGTGTTGAAAAATTGAAACTAATATGCGAAACTCAATTATCCTACAAAGCTTGTATTGTACTGCTTTACGGGGCCCTGCGTTGCAACACAGGGACGGAAAGTTAATACATTTTTGAAATGCTCGCTGAATTTTATTTTTTATTTTGGTTTTATTTGTGTTTATTTGTGTCTAGTTTTAACTATTTCGAAGTTATTTCAAGAAGCGGCGATAGTTTGGTGACGTCATTCCCAGTGGTGTTTGAAACAATAGAGTTGGACAAGTTCTGAAACTTATTTGAGGTTTGCTTTGCGGCTGCGACGAAGTGTCTTATATACTAAAATATCTAGAATAGCTGTTTGTTCGGTTAAGTTGGCACTCCCTTACATTTCCAATTTTTTAAAACAAAAAACAGAGAAATTCATAACCATACTTATTATTATCGGAAATACCGAAACATTAAAAGCAGTTTTTTTTTTTAATAACTTGGCCTTTCCTAATCCAAGTTTAAAATAAATTAATAAAAATAGTAAGTTTTTGCGTTTGTTTGTACTTATTCAAAAATGGTAAACGACTTTGTCAGTCAAAATACTGCAAATGCGCGCATTATTCTTTCAAAAAAATTTTGTTTCTAAACATATTTATAGTATTTACTCCCCTTGTTTTTTACTTAAAGATAAAGAGAGCTTTATTTTATTATTATTATTATTATTAGTAAAATAATAATAATAACTGTCAATAAAGAGTGTTGTGGAAATAAGTTTCGACATGAAAAATTCCAGGGCTTAAACAGTATAGTCCGTAAAATGCGTTTCTGCATCCTAAAGACTTGCTCCGCACGTGGGGAACCTCCCCAACAAACCAAGACGTAGTTGAGACACGAATAGACATACGAAAAATAGTACATTTTTAACAAGGGGAAAGAAACCTGATGGCGGAGCCTCCAAATGACAAAGCAGTAAACAAAAAGTTTTCTGAGAATGTGGTCCACCTGTTCGAACCAGGAGAGTCTCGAGTCTACATAAACTCCGAGGAATTTTACAACACTTTTCTGTTGAATAAACTCTTATTTAAATCCTGTGTTGAAAAGGCGATCATCTCAGTTTTACTTTTATTCAATATCAATTTGTTAATTTCTGCATAATGTTTCATTTGCTCAACCGTTGTCTTGGTTGCAATGCTAAGTTGCTCAGACGATGCTGCAGAAAGGGTAGAAACTGTATGGGGAAAAGACCTGGAATCAGAGACGTATTCAAATCCTAAGGTATCTCTTACTTACTTGCTTGCTTGCTTCTTACTTATTACTTACTTCCTCACTTACTTACCTACTTAGTTAGTTTCTTACTTACTTAATTACTTACGCACTTACTTACTTACTTACTTTTTAGTTTAGAAATGTACGAAATGTTGGAAGTCCATTAATGAGAGGCTGAAATATCTTGATGTCTCTTTAGGAACGCATTTAACTATGGCTTTAATTCATACCTGTGTCCAACCCCTTTGGATGGAAACCCAGACTTTTTCACCTTCTGAATATATCCACTAAACATTTTTTGCCTGAGTTTATTATTCATACCTTCTTTTATCTGATAATATGCAAATAATTTATAATTTAGTTTTCGAACACATAGGAAACGGAATTAACATATCAAATTCATAAATAATTAATCAAATAGTTTGTTGGCAAACTCTGTTATTAATTTAATACTTTTCACTTTCTTTTTCATATTTTTTATGAAATGGGTTCTATAAATTTTGATTTCCAAAATTGAAAAAAGAATTGCAACCTGCTCATCATCCTGTCGATTTGGGCAGAAGTTATTTTTCTTCGTATTTTGATTCTTTGATTCTCTACAATTCTTTTACTCCTGATTACTGCTTTTCATTTTATTACACAATCGGAATCCTGGTAGTATTTTGTCGTACAAAATTCTCCCTATTGACTGACCTACAAATAAAATATCGTTTCAGCGCCCCCCTGCCGGAGTCCCTTTTCAGCGTACCCCGCCCGACCCCCCGGCCCCCATCACCCTGGCCGACGTTTTGCTTGTTATTGGAATGGCCGGTAATTAATTTCTCTTTGGAATTCGCCTTATTGGGGTGACGTTTGACTTACGACCGCTGTCTTCCTGCTGTCTCGTACAGTGGCGTCGGGGGGCGGGGAGTTCCAATAAGCGTCATGTTCCACGTTTTTTTTTGTTAAATAACCAGCGGCGCCGACGCAAAAGGTTTCCTCAAGGGTCCTAACTAATTATTTCATGCAAAGGAGAGACAGTCACTCAGTGTTCCTCCACTAATATACGTAACATGGCCAAAGTTGACGTCACAGGCCATTACTTTTTTTTAATTTTTAAAAATAAAAATTTGCTAAAAAACATTTTGGACGAATATCAAATCTTTTTCTAAAATAAAAAAAACTCAAAAACAAAGAAAATGTTTTAAACACTATTCACAAAATTTCGAAGAGACATAAATGCTGTCAACCATATTGAAGAAAATAGTTAGAAAACTTAAAATAATGTGATAATTTTTTGACTTAAACAAATTTAGCTTTTTCTTGTGAAATTGAAAATGTTATTTAAATAATCATCCCGTCTCACAGTATATCGCTTTTGATGAACTAAAAAAAAGGGAGAAGACAATAAAACCAATATAATTATTAATATTCATTATGAATCCAGTTACAAAAAATATTGTTATTATTCTAATAATTAGTCTGTTTATTTGTTAATTCGAAATCAATAATCAAATTCAATTTCTGTGTTTCACGTTAAAATTATTAATTAATTAATTGTCTATCGTTACAGTAATTAAATTAAGAAAAATAAATGTTGTACTAAGTTAATTTGGTATCGGTTTAATATAATGCTATTATTAGTTGAATACTTGAAACGTAATTGACATGCGGGTTGAAAGGGGAGCGAAGAGGAATGTCTCCCTCCCGTCTGACCCGACAGGGCTAAAAAAAAGCCTTAATTAGTGAAACGACACCAAAAAGAACGGACTCGATAGCCGCTCGAGACTAAAAGCTTTTTACGATCCTTCACCTCTCCCCTTTTTAATGTGTCAAACCTTGGCGAGCTTTACTCAATTATGATACGTCGGTCAGCAACCACACCCAACCCCGCGATAATTTTGTCCTCGGGATAATTTTAAAAATAAATCGTATAGACCTTTCCCTATACGATTTTTCGACCTCTTTGGAGTTCTATTGAGAGATGACGGGCCAGAAAAACACGACTACAAGCCATTTCAATTAGTAACGGGCTCCCCTGGGTAAGAATCCTAACAACCGAAAGTTTGGGGGTTGTTAGGGTCTATAAGAGGATGTTTTGACCGTTCGATTTTTTTTAACCCCTGCGTATCGCTGTCGATTGACGGTCACGTGCCAACCACACAAGTGCAATTTCACTTACTATATCCTTCTGAACTGATTTCAGCTTTCAAAGTTAAAAAGTGGCACAAATTTTAACCGATTAGATTTGAGATGTAGTTTTTGTGTATGTGGATCGATCGCTATGTTTGATTTTCCCATACGTTCATTATAAGTAACAATCTGTAGTTAATGTATTTGTTATAATGTTTACGGTATTGATGTGTTAGTGGGTCTCTTGTCAATAGAGAGCCTCTGTTGTTGGTGGGAAGGTCTTCCGACCTTGCCATTAGAATTTTTTTTCATTAAGCCACAAAAGGAGTTGTCTTATTTTAGATTTGACAATTATCCTCTAATTTCGAAAATCTAAAAGGGCTTTGCTAATTTAATAAGGTTTTGGTTATGCGTCTCTGGAGTCCTATTGTTATACGCCAGTATTACCTGGAGGAGTGCTGATTAAAGCACTTTGAATTAATACATAAATGGATCCTTAAAATAATACATAGAAAATGCCTCAAATTAGTATTAGTATATAAAGCTTTTCAAAATAAATTCGAAACCTGATTGCTTGAGACAAATATTCCAGCAGATTCCGCGGTATAGTTCTCAAAATTATTTTGTTATAAAATATTTGTTAATTAATAGTAAAGTAATAATTTTTCAATTAAACTTCCACAGGCTGTCTGTATTGCCACGGCTATTTACAAATCTTTTGGGCTTTTTAGTTAATGTATTTTTTTTTACTTTTAAAGACTTGTTTTTATTAATGAAACTTTCCGACGCTTCGCCAATCACGCTGTTGACTTCTTCAAAACTAAACTGCAGTTCATGATGAACACATTCTTACAGACGGATCCTATCGTTAACTTAAAAAGTTCCTAATTAATCTTTGGAACTGAACCTGAAATCTGTTATTAAGGCTTCTTCTCTATCACAATTTGTCACCCCTCATGACTCTAAAATTCTTCGTCTCTACGGATCCCTAAGATTCGCAAACCAGGAATGCAATTTCTGCCTCTTATCGGCACCGTTGGTTATCCAAAATATTCTCTGGCAAACTATCCAGCATATTGAAACCCTTTACTAGGAAACTGATTTGTAAATATTAGTAGTAGTTGTTAATTAAATAAAAATTATGAATTAGTCATATCACAAAATATTACGGTAATTGTTCTACTTCTGTGATAATATGTTATGTTTAAAAACAAGCAATATATAGATATAACAAACACATGACACCACAAAGAAATAATAGTCTAAAATAATATTTCTAGTATTTTGCGAGTTTGCATAATGCAATAAATTGGTCGACATCATAAATTTTCCGCAACCTGCTCATTCTGTTCTAAAAGTACAAAAGCCATAGTTGCAGTGAAATGATAAACATTTAAAATGCTTAAATTAATGCTCAGCAATATATATTCATAGAAAAAAAATAAACTGAAGAGAAAAAAAAGGAAAATTATCCTATTATATTTCGTAGCTACGTCTAACCAAAAACGCTAACCAAAACTTGTCATCCAATTTCTCACAACTAATAATATACACCAGTTCCAGAATACTAATACACGATTTTAAACTAATAACATTAATATATTATTCATTACATTAATTAAAAAAAAACAACTGCGCAGGTCATTCAAACTGAACTCAGCAGGTATAGATTATCAGCAAAAGCAGAACGTGACAAAGTTCACTAACCTCACCAATATCATTTACAAAGAGATTGCAACGAATCTGAAGTGTGTAACTTATCAACGGTAGGTTTCCCATGCTGCTCTTCCTCAATAAGACTTCTAAAATAACGAGCAGCTTTGGTAAATCAACTTATAAACTCCCCTGTCATTTTTAACCCCATCTTTTATTAGCTTAAATTAAATACCCGGGTTTTTGTAATTTTGAACTCTGAATTTCATTCAATCAAAAATTAAGAGTTAAAACTGTTTTGGGTTTCAAGTAACAGTTTTTGTAAAGTGGTATCCGTAAACATTACGTATTTATAAATTATTAAGTACATAGTCTCAAATAAAGTCAGGCACTTCCTTGTCGCGTTGGTGGTTGATTTATGATACACCACGCACGACGACAAGATGAGTTCGTTAATAAACAAGATTTTATGGATAAAAAGCTGCTAAACTTTTCTTGGGTAAGGTTTCTATGTGACAAAAAAAACACTCACAATTTGTGTCTATACTGCAAAGTGTACTAATTCAATCCTAGGTCGAGGAACAGTCGACATTACTTAAAAATTCTCTCGGCGTCTCTACCCAGTCGCGGAGAGAAGGGGGAAATGTTCCTCCCCAAACGAGGGTTGAAAACTGACATCGTGGACCTCGCGTTCGTCAAGGGACCTTCGAGGTCCAGATCTTGCAGCCAAGCGGCGACGTCCTCACCCGAATCCCTCCCCAGTCTCGGAGTAAAGTTATGCTGTTGTTTACCTTAAAAAGTTTGAAAGAATCTTTTCTTTTACAAAGTTACTTCCACAGGCCACTGTAATATTTTCAAATGTTCTAAATTCCTTTTGCGTCAGTTGTAGATGAATCAGCCGCGCGGAGCCTTCCCCAATCGATCAGTCACTTTGAACTTCGTTCAGTTAAGTTCAGAAGAAGTGTGATTGGTGAAACGTCAGCAAATGCGATTCATCAACAATCGACACAGCAGGAATCCATAAGACATGAGAAATAGATGACGACAAAATATATTTTACCATCGTTGACTGCAACAACGACCAGAGGAGATTCCCTGAGCACGTCTAGTATGCCGCTGGCTTGATCTTGGTCCGCTCTGTACATTTTGCCGTTCCTCTTCCTCCTGCCTAACCGTTGCCCGAACCAAAGATCCGACGGATCTTTTTTCACCTCATCCTGATGATCGTAGTTGTTCGAGGTCGCCTGGGCTGCCGTGTTGGAATTTTGAAATCATATAATTTTTTCAATTTATTCTACACTTTTTAAATAATTAGCTGATATTCTGTAACACTGCAAAGTGGTGAATGGTTTGGTGGAAACTAACCATAGCGCATTTCTTTCATAGCTCTCGCATTTTTCTGCAGAAATAGTATAAAAATAATTTGTTAAAAACTTAAGGAACTCATTTATAAACAAAATTCTTAACTTTCTACGAAATGTAGCTTTTTCGAGATCACTCAGTTCTTTTGACTATTTAGTTACCGTGGTTCAGCGCAGCAATCTATGTCGGCTAAAAGTGCAATAACTATAAATTAACGTCTAAACACAGTTAACAGTCATTTACTTAACAAAATCAAGATTTTTTCTTAAAACCAGACATTTTGGGGCACCGTATTTAGTTTTAGTAATGCGCCTCTAGACCTATCATGATGTAATATTGGGTTTAAAGACCCTTTAGCGGCGTGATATACAGGGTGTTTCAAAACAAACGCGAAAAACTTAAGGTGGTCATTCCTTATTTAAAATAAGGGTAGTTCGTTATATAAATGTTCGGTCAAAGGTCATCGGTTAGGGAAAGTGCACACAACCAATATAGCATAAAAAAAAAGTTTTTTATCACCATATTTTGGGGGGGGGGATTGAATTAGACTACCTCTATCCTTAACTAAATTTAAGGAGAAACTTATTCAATTATGTATGCTTTTTTTATTATATATTTTTATATTTACCGTTTTAAAATTTATTTTTTTCCGTGTCATTGTATAAGCTTTCTCATTCTCCTCCATTCGTTTTAAAAAACATATATATGCAAAAAGTTTGTTGTAATACTTATTTAAAATTTTAAGACAAAAATTAAAAAAACATTATTCTTCCGCCATATGTGTATCTCCGTATATACGTATATCTCCCTAATGGTTGGTTTTGATAAAAATTACACTTTATTCTCAGATTTTTTGTTATAAGATTATTTAAGATTTTGCCATTAAATTTAAAACAGTATATACGATTTAAAAGCTTCGTTTTAAATTGAAATGTTTCTTAGTTATTGATTTAGTAAATTTAAAGTGAAATAATAAAAGTTGTAAAAAATCAGATTTTGGGTCATTATTATTTATCAGTTTGATGGTAATTATAGCTAATACTGAGTTTTTCACACTTATTTATTAATTATAACAAGTTATAAATCAATACGAACGCAAAACTATTAAATTTTTAACATTACAAATACCTACCAATCTACATTTATATAAAATTAGCGAAAACACAAAGAATTATATAGCACTAACAAAATAATAATATTGATGATAACATGATATTTTACGTAATATATGAAAATAATATAATAATACTTCAATAATAATAATTTTTTGCGTTTTGTTCTTAACGTTTTCACAATTTATTTTACAAAATTTTGAAAAACGCACATTGACGCCTTTAAAGGATTAAATTAATTTTATTTGTTCATAGCGGAACTTAGTATATTTATTTTGTGATGTGTCATCGTTCGTTGTTGAATTTTGAGTGAGTAGGTGTTCGACTCACCAAGACATAATGCAGTCAAGATCAGCAAACAGTTCACTGCGGTGACGTAACCCATCCCCGAATCAAACGCCGGACACTACTGACTATTCCCCAGAGGAGGGATGGTAATTTATATGCCCCAACACCTAGATTAGCGACACCCCAGAGTTGCTCAGACGACAACATGCCGCTTTCGATTTATCCTCCATCAATCCGTTGATAATCCCGGAACAAACAGTTTCACCGACTCAATCTCAAATAAACTTAAGGTTAAATGGAACCGTTGGTTAAGCTGCATGGGTATGTTGGAAAAAGTTATTTTCAATTGCCCGCTTGAAGTTAATAGAAAGATTTTTGTTGGTTAATTTAACCGCTATAAAAGTAGTGGTAAATTCAAATTCTTAACCTGGTAACTTTGAACGTGCAGGAAAATGACGCTTCGCACATTAGTATTCTTTCAAATATTTTTGGGTCGCAAATATTTATTATCATCAGGTTTTCGTTGATTTGCGTTGACCACACTGATTTACTTTCCGCGACATATGTTTTCGTTTCTTGTATGATTGTTGATTTCAATTTTTGGTATTGGACTTCTTCTTGCTTAGAGGAGGTCAACCATTAGGATGTTTATATTAATTCATTAATTAAACAGTTAAATAACGGAATTATGGAAAATGGCTCCTATTCTACTCTGTATCTGCTTATATAATGTTTAAAGGGTGCGGAGGTAAAGGAGAGCCATATACATTGTCTCGCATGACTGATTCCCATATGGGTGAAAGATAACCCGAGTTGCAGTTAAGATTGTTAAGTTGTTAGGTCTAGGATAGCAAGCCCACAGAGTTAACTGTTGTCCTTTCTGTCATTCACACCTTATTGACCATATATTAAAAGTTGAAATCGGACTTCAAATCTTATTCGATCCAATTAAAATTCTTGCATGTAATCAGTTCATCTGCCAGAGAAATTTCCGAGAATTCATGGAAATCTGTAAACAACTGAACAATTTGAGAATCATTGATTTATCCGAAACAATGTATATAGCAGCATATAAGTGGAATGCCATCAGTTGAATAAGCCAATAGGGTGATTAGCGCAACATCAGCAAGTTCGACTCAGCACAAACCGACGCAAGGGGAATCCAGAAGATTTGCAAATAGTATTATAGTAGCCTGTGGAAGTTTCTTTCAAAAATTAGTTAGTTTGTACATTAATAACGACGGGGTTGGAAATATAGCTTGATACAATGCGTTCCAAGCTAAGATGCTATGTAAGGTTATGAATCCTTGATAATCTTATGTATATTTGAATGAAATTCAGCACAGATTCACAGCTTTTTTATGATTTGATTTCTTCCCGCGTTTTGGTCGTCTTGCAACTAATTAAGGAATAACTGATATGATACTTTAATCAACAAAATTATTCACCCTATTTAGGGTGCGACACAGCCATACCTTTCTAAAAAAAACTACACACAATAGCGTGACTTAACTTTATTTTGAAAAATGTTTCAATAGAAGCTACATAAACTTAAACTGTAAAAAACATATTAAAAAAATAGTTTGCAGGAACAGTAATACGTAAAATCATATGTAAAGTATAAATATATTGCTACTCTTTTATGAAACACCTTATTTAATTGAAAAAAATAATAAAATATTGGTCTTTCGATTAAAATGTTTTTCAAAATATTGGTTAATATGGGAAATATAGTACTTTGCCACAATATTGCGTCACCCTGTATATATATGTTGCATTAAATAGAACAATAAACATAATCTAAATTTCAAATTAAGTATATTAGTAACAATGTCCAAATAAATGCTAAATTATAAAGACGTTTGTTTTATGTTTAAGGTTATAAGATGTTATTTCTTCATATTTCTTAATTAATTAATTAATTAAATTAATTAATTAAAAAGTTTAATGTGTTTATAAATGTTTTTAAATGTATTTCGGCGTTGTATGAAAAAGCACTACCATACAAAAGCGGTTTATTAATAGCAACCTTACAAACTAACCGAAGCTACCAACTTGAAAGAGAAACCGTGCTTTTCTGTCATCGTTAAAGTTGCGAGATTTATTAAAACGTAAAGTTTTCGCTCTACCCTCACGGCTCGCCGCGATTACAACCGTCGAAACAAACGGCTACGTATCGACAAAAAAGGGAAAAAACTGCGCCAAAAAGATTAAACCGGATTTTGCAAAATTTGCGACCGATCGACTAACAGATTAAAACAATTATAAATAACGATCGGCTTTAAGGGATTTCGCCCGTCGTCCTTGTACCTATGTTTCGTCCTTTTTAATGCCCTTAAAACCGTTTGATCCGGATCCAGTTTAAAATCCACGTAGATTCTCGGCTGAATTTGCGTGGATTTTTGAGTATACGCCCAAGCTTTCCATTTAACAGTCTCTCTATCATTCTGGCAATTTTTTTTTTAATTTTTCGCTCATATTTTTCTTTGTCCTTCACCAGTCGATTTTTGCTTTACAAATATTTATGCAGCTTATTAATTTTTTATGATATGCAATATATGATTCGAAAACTAATAGAGGAGTATAAAGAATGGGACTTGATAGTCAACATAGCAAAGACAAAGTATCTATGTGTGGGAACTCAGGACGGAAATTTGGAATTAGGCAATGGCCAAGAAATCCTTCAATGTCAGGAATATGAATATCTGGGCATCACATTCGACAACACTGGAACAGATGCAAAAGAAATAGAAAAACGAATAGTCTAAGCCAAAAAAGTAATAGGAGCTCTGAATGGTATCCTATGGAGCAAAAAAATATCCAAGAAACGGAAATTTAATATCTATGAATCAATGGTAAAAAGCACCCTTTTATATGGATCAGAGACATGGAGAATTTCCGATAGACATAAGAAAAGGGTTGAGGCTGTCAAGATGGATGCAATTAGAAGATCAATGCGCATTTCACGAAGAGAAAGAACAAGAAACGATACCATAAAACAGCGAATGGGATTAGAAGGCACAATGACGCACTTCGTACGGACACGTGGAAACAATGTCAAATACCCGATGGCCGGAAAGGATACTCCACTGGCAACCAACAGGTAGAAGAAAACGAGTTTAGGTGCCGGCCAACGTCGAAGGACGTTCTGAACCGATAGGTACATATATATATATATATATATATATATATATATATATATATATATATATATATATATATATATATATATATATATATATATATATATATATATATATACATATATATATATATATATATATATATATATATATATATATATATATATATATATATATATATATATATATATATATATATATATATATATATATATATATATATATATATATATATATATATATATATATACATATATATACATATATATATATATATATATATATATATATATATATATATATATATATATATATATATATATATATATATATATATATATATATATATATATATATATATAAATATATATATATATATATATATATATATATATATATATATATATATATATATATATATATATATATATATTAATTTTTTAAGTTGTTTCGTTTTCAGTTTTCAAAAAAACTGGACAAACGTTTTTCCAACCTAATTTATTTTACATCTTAAATTTAAATTAATGTTTTTATTGTATTTTCAGATATTTTCAAGAATACACGCATTTTTTAATATATTATAAAAAAATGTCAATTTGGACAATGCAAAGGTTTTTGGTAAGAAATAATAAAAACAACTAAATGAAAGGTTATCCTTACACTTATATATTATTTACATTTTACATTACCGAAGAAAGGTTTGGAAAATGTAACAAGCCCTAGATTTTTAATGATTTCATTTAAAAGAGCTTTTGCGCCTGAGTTGAATAAAAACGTTTCGTTCTCGAAAATTAGCTTCTAATATTATCACCAGCGATCACCAAAGGACGTATTTGCGTCTAGGGGGGTTCGTTTCTTCATACGTCCCAAACCTTTCCCTAAAAATTCACGTCCCAACCCGACGTTTCGTCGTCCACCTCCTTGAAACTCTTCCTGTATTTTTCCCTAAA
Source organism: Cylas formicarius (assembly GCF_029955315.1). Classification (NCBI taxonomy): domain Eukaryota; kingdom Metazoa; phylum Arthropoda; class Insecta; order Coleoptera; family Brentidae; genus Cylas; species Cylas formicarius. The sequence continues at coordinate 27,703,567 of NW_026844319.1, forward strand.
ATATGATGTGTCCGTCTGACTTCGTAGCTTCGGTTTGAACGGTGACTGCAGGTGACTTCTAGCCAATCTATCCCAATCGAGACCTGAAACGCCCCTTCCAAATGGCACCCGATAAAATAAAGCTCAAATCGACGCACCTGCGAACCACCTATTCTTCCTGATCTGTTTAATGCCGTCCTTCGACATACCCAGTCGATCCCACGAGTCCACCTTGCACAGCTTGTAGATGATCTTCTTTGACTCTGTGCTGACGTAATCCGGAAAATGGACGAACTCGATCCCTTTTAAGATTTTATCCAGCGTCCGGTTATGAGAAGGATCGTTCGTGCGGAATGGAGTCCTCCCTACCAGCAACTCGTAGATGAGTATTCCGAGGGCCCAGTAATCGACCGCCTTGTTATGACCTTTTCCTTGGATGACCTCGGGTGCGAGGTACTCGGGGGTACCGACAAATGTGAACGTCTTCGATCCGTTGGGTACCATCTTCGCGAACCCGAAATCGGTCAGCTTGAAGTAACCGTTCGCGGCGACCATGACGTTTTCCGGTTTCACGTCGCGACTAACGACGCCTCTTGTGTGAAGGTAATCGAGGGCTTCGACCACACAGCCGGCTATAAACTGAGCGTGACGTTCCGAGAACTTTTGGAGCTTTTGGTTTTGCAAAAGAGCGAAAAGGTCTCCTCCCAGGCACGACTCCATCAGGAAGTATATATACTTGGTGTCTTTGTACGTCCTATATAGACGTACTATGAAGTCAGACCTGGTGTTCATCTGGAAAAAATTGAGATGGAGGCGGTTCACGATGAAATAGAAGAGCGAACACCTGTATGAACCTCTCGTTCACGGCGTGATGTTCCATGTGCTCGCGAACAATCTCCGCTTTTGCCATCTTCTTTAAAGCGAACACAAGCTCTTTGCGTGTAACGTGCTGCACCAGGTCGACCCTACCGTAGCCACCGACTCCTATGGTCGCGACCGATTTCAGGTCGTCTAGGTGTATGTTTTGGAATTCCGGGGGTAATTGGACAATGGATTTCGCACGTTCGACGTCTATTTCGGTAATTCTCACGTCGCCGAAATATTTCAGAAAAGCCGACCTCGACAAGGTGAGACATTCCACCCCTAAATAAACGTGTAACGTTAGTACCGGTGCCGAATTGATATACTTATAGACCTGGTGGATCCGCGGTGACTGTGGCTTTGCGGAAATTCTCGTTTTGCAATGCAAGATCTCCGAAACACTGATGTTTTGCCAGTTTCGCGACAACACCTTCGCCGCTCTTGGACACCGTTACCGTGCCCGCCCTGATTATGTAAAATAAATCGCCATGGTCACCTGAAATTATGTATCGTTGTAAGTTAAAATTGGATTTGCACAACATTTTAATTAATTGAGAAAAATAAATATTTTATTGAAGAATTAAACCCGTTAGCAGCAGGCTTCTCGTCAAAGTATAGTCTAGATATTTAACTAAATTATGTAAGGGAAAATTAGTGAGTAAACCTTTATTTTGCTAAAATGGTTGCTTAGTATTTTGTGGCCAATGTTTAATTTTTTATAATATTTACTCAATTGTTCTGTGAAACCACTTGCTGATAATAGTAAATCATGCAACAAATGCGGTAAACGCCATTTGACTCACGAGTTTATTCGACACGAGCGGAGCGAGTGTTTAATAAACGAGTAACTTAAAAAGTTTACCGAACGTGTGGCATATTATACTTTTTCTACGACTGTACATGTTCGCAAAACAACGCGAACACATTCACTGGCATGACCGTCAGAACTGCCGAACGTCAAAATTCAAGCGTGGGAAATATCCGAGTGCTTTACCTTCCCTAATAATTTTGGTGTCCGATTTGAAAAAATGCTGAGTAACAAGATTGGCGACGACTCTAAGCGCCTCGGCACTCTTGGTGTTGATCTTTTCTACGTTCTGCAGGAACTTGAAAACTTCCTCCTCCTTCTTTAAGACGGTGTACGTCTTTATTGTCTGATATGCCCGCCTGCTCAGAACCCACACGACGCCATCTTCTGAACAGATCACCGAAGACAGCCGCTTCTCGTTATAAAGCAATGCCAGTTCTCCGAATACTCTTGTGTCTGAGAACTGATGTTTCATTCTTCCGTCGATAAAAATCTACGGATGAAAATTTAGCGACGGCGAACGCTTTCCCTACTACGTTACCTGGTAAGTGCCCTTGTAAGAAACGAATATTTCCGACCCTCCGTCGCCCTGCTTAATCAGAGTCTCTTTAGCTTTGACCTGACGTACGGTCATGGCGTTCGCTATCTTCTCCGCTACATCCTCGTTGAGAATTTTGTTGAGGAATTCGTTATCGTTCAGCGCGTTCTTGATTATCTCCATTTCCCTACACCGAGCAAAACATTATACTGGGTAGTCTTAAGTAATACGGTACCTTACTCTGGCGACTTTGGATAGCGGGGAAAATCATCCAGTTCTTCACCAGGGTGGTACTGGACTGGAGTGGCCCTAACACCTTGCCTTCTGGAGTTTCGTCTCGCTGGAAACCCTTCGCCATCTTCGTGCCTTGTTTTGTGAGTGACACGCGTGATACGGTTGCTGCCGCTGTCGCTGCAACTGCAGAACCACTTCATGTTTCAACGCAAGTATTTATTATTTTCTGTCGGTCTCATATCTATGAAGGTCGGCTATAGAATACTTCAAAATTGCGAAATCTTAAAGTCGCGTTATCGTTTTATCTCTGCGTTTTTTTTTTTTTTTTGATAGGATGTGTGTGATATTGAAACGTGAAACCCCGATTTTGAAATTTATCGATTAATTGTCACCTGCGACCAGATTTTTGTCATCCGGTCGAAGAATAAATACACTACAGAAGCGACAATGAGCTGTTTCAAAGTCGTCGGTAGATATCTTAGCAACGGTTCATAATGCGCATATTCTAAAATTATATTCATCGTATAAGTAAGAAAAGTAAGGTTATGTTTTTCGTATGGAACGCCCCATGGACAAGAAATGACATTAAATAATCTTATCACTATGGGGCATGGACAGTGATGGAAACAGCAATGGACAAGCTAGAAGCATTCAACTGATGGGAAAAGGCATTCCAGAAAAAAACAGACAGATGAGTATCAGGAAGAAGAAATCATTCGTGACTTATGCCAGTGATTTGGATTGACAAGTATGGTAAATAAATTTAGAATTGTTATAATGATAGCCAAAGTTCGTAACGCACAAGGCACATGAAGAATAACAAAAATATGGGCTCCACCCTGAAGCCGAATTTTGTTCAGTTCAAATCGGATAAAAATTTTTTTTTTTCGGAATCTTAATTGGCCTAATAGAACAGCTATTATCTGGACTGGGCATCTCACTGTCAACCCGAAAATAACTATCAAACAACGCATCGCCAAATGATCGAAACATGTCTATTATTATTATCTATTTATTTATAAAGTAGTTTCGATATAAATGTTGTAAAACCTATTGACGGTCAATGTTCCAGTGTGAAAAAGTACAGCTTCATTTTATCATTTCAAGTGATACTTGCCTCGCCATTAAGAATAGCAACGAGCGATTATCAAGGAGTAAAGAGAAAACACGGACAAGACGTAAAACACCTCCATTTGAGAGCACTCCTGTAAATTTCTGCGCAAGCCCAGCCTAGAGAAAATGTTTGTTTTTTAATGAACACTAGAGTGAGTTAGTATTTTTTTAAAAGCAAGAATGTTTCGCGTTGCTGGATGAAAAAGTATTTGGACTGGTGACTTGTTTTATGGGCGAAATAATTTGCAATGTTTATATCACAAATTACTAGGAAACCTTTTGTCGTATTATCAGTCAAAGAAGTCCGCTTGATCAGTTGTTTTAATTAAACAAATGGTGTTGAAACTTTTTAACACTGATAATTGAACAAATTATTTTTTCTACTCCCGTCTGTAGAATACCTAATTACGCACCGATCTATCTTGCGGGAAGCGTCACTTTACCACGTCAGTGTCGTCTCCCACGAACCCGAGCCACTTCGGACATTTCCGGGATTTTATCGCACGGGTTTGGACGCAATCAGATGTTTTCGAAGATATTTCCCACGCTTTGAATTTTGACGTTTGTGAACGTATTCGTGTTGTTTTGCGAAAATGTTCCCAAAAACTAACGGTCGTAGAAAAAGTATAGTATGCAACACGTTCGCTAAACTCACTCGTATATTAAACACTCGCTCCGCTCGTGTCAAATAAACTCGTGAGTCAAATGCCGGTTACCGCACTTGTTGCATAATATACTATTTTGGGGACACAATTCAATAATGTTCTCACTAAAATCTATTCGGGAATCTTTGCCAGTGTTAGTAAGCAAAATAATAACGCTTAATCATTTTTTTAAATGTTTTTTAATAATAAATAATAAATTTCCAAAAACGAATTTCGGAATTCGACTCACGAGTTTATTTGACACGAGCGGAGCGAGTGTTTAATAAACGAGGGACTTAAAAAGTTTACCGAACGTATTGCATATTATACTTTTTTTTACGACCGTTGGTTTTTGGGTACATTTTCGCAAAACAACGCGAATGCATTCCCTGATATGACCGTCAGAACTGACAAACGTCAAAATTTAAATATCAAATATCTCCGAAAACATCCGATTGCGCCCAAACCCGTGCGGTAAAATCCCAGATATGTCCGAAGTGGCTCGGATCCGTGGGAAACGAAACTGAAGTGGTAAAGTGGCTCTTTTCGCACGTGAGTGAGTGAGTAGAATACATTTATAACTAGTTTGAACAATTTGAATTAAGAAAAAAATGTGAAAATATATATGCACATAATACTTGACACTAATAATAATAAAACAAATTATTAGCAACTTCATTTTCAAGCAAAACTTTTATGAGCCTTCGAAAGGAAAAAAAAAACATGAAGTAACGTAAGAGGTAATGGTGTCATTAGCATAAAACGTTGACATCTCGCATCTCAAAAAATTAGATCCCGCTTTTATATTAACTTTTTTCCATTGGCAGGTACAATTGCAAATTTACTTTAATATCTTAATAATTTGTGAAATGCTCAAAAATAGACCGTTATTTATGTGGTTTCCAAACTAGCGAAAATTGTTTTAGTTTTTTTCCCATTTAGTTTTAATTTGTTATTTACAAACCAACAATTTCTATTTTTTCATGCTTATAATATAATAATAATAATCTTAAGTCTATTACAATCATTAACCCCGTTGAAATATTTCGGACCCAATTTGTCGTTTCTGCTTGACGTTTATTCTGGGGTTCGATTGCTCCGTAATTGACGTCGAAACGTTGACGAATTAAAGCGTGTGTTTGTCCGTTTCATTTGCGCCTATCGTCGAACCAGCAAATTTGCAAAATAAACAGCAATAGGCGCAGAAAGTGCGTACCTGGTGTTGGGTGTAGGAAAATTTAACGCCAGCAGTTTGCCGCAAGCAATTCGTCGCATAAGCGATTTGAAGTTTACAATCACTGGCGTATAGCGTGAACGATGGATTTGTATATGTCCTTCTCTTATTTTTAACACGTAATAGAAAATTAAAAAATCAAATTTAATTATAATAAAAGTGTCTTTAGCGGTGCCGCAGGATTCGCAACGTCTCTTCAACATACAAAATTGCGCGCATAGAAATCGTCCCATTGTGAACTTTTGACTTCAATTTCATATTGTTTAATGTAAGGTTCAATTGGTTAAAATTTATTATCCTTTTTAAGTTTAGCATAGTAAAATTAATGAAAACAATCTTCTTTTTCTTACTAAAAACAAATAGAGCAACATAGCAACGCAACAGTTATTTTTTAATAATCGGTATGACTCCGTCTTGCTCTAATAATATATATTGCTTCGTTAGGGATAGATAGAATCAAGTTCGCAATTGTTTCTTGTAGGATGTTGAGCCACTCATCCTCTACTGCAACAATAAGCTCTGGGATCGAGGTTGGGTTACGAAGTCTAGCTCGAATTCTCGGTTTTAGCTCATCCCATAAATGTTCAATTAGATTGCTGCATGCAATCTTGCACCATCCTTGTGATGTGCGGCTTAGCATTATCTTCTTCTCCCATGTAGTCGACATATGGTACCACGTGATCTGATAAAATGTCCTCGATGTATCTAGTACCTGTTAAACCTCCTGCTCCTTAACCATGCCCACCTACGAAGGAAAACAGGGTCGGTTCGTGCCTCCATAGAAATTGCACCCCATATCATGCAGAAAATCCTACATAAGGGCTCCGCCCTTTATTGCAAAATTCTGCAAACCGCTCTTCCGGTCTTCAGTACACTTTTTTGTCGGTCACTACCAAAAAGGCATATTCTGGTCTCATCTGGTCCAATGTCCAATTTAGATGATCTCGTGCAAAGCGTAGGCATGCTTGTCGATAAGCTGGAGTTTTTGCACCAACTACAGTTTTTGGGATCAAGTTAATTTCCTTCAGTCTTCTTCTCACTGTTCGCTGTCCAAGAGACGTTGTAATTCACCTTCTGCCTATTCCAAGGCACCTAGCAAAGGATCCAGTCTCCTCGTACCATCGTACCATTTAAGTCAATAACAAGTTTGTTAATAATTTTTCAAAGAAACTTCCATAGGCTACTGCACTACGTTCCACTTCTGGATTCCTCCTGCGTCGGTTTTTGTTGAATCAAACTTATGTTCGGTGACGGTGCTTATGTTCCTCAGTTAGTTCCGCCCCCGTCAAACAGTATATATGCAGGTACAGAGTAAAATGCGACCCAGTTTCAATTAACCTCTGAAGAAGCCAACAGGACGATTGGCGAAACATCAGCAAGTTTGATTGAAAAGTAAGTTTGTTACTATCACTTTAACTACTGCATGAACACGTTTCATTCCTTTAACCGTAGCTAAGCATAGAAAAGATCAACACTATTGACAAATTTAACCTCATACTAAAGCATATTAATTTGTCTTCTAAATAGCATGTTTATTTTTTGGGTCAGATGAATAGGTTTCTAGAAAAAAAAAACTAAAATCAAAAATGTACTGTGGGCCGATTTCTATGCACGCAAGTTTATATTAACGATGTTCAAATGTCCTTAAAAAAAAAGTAACTCTTTTCCCTTTGCTGATGATTTGAAGTTCTTCATAAGAGTGGAGCTTGATGTGAAAAAATGCCATGCTATTAACTCCAGTAGGAGCAACAATTCCAATTATTAATTATGTATATACAGCATAAACAATGGTCTTGGACTTGGACGTTATTCTGGAGAGCCAGTTGATTTTTATACCCGAGATCGCGAACATCATAGCCTTTGCAGATGTAGGATTGTGTCAAACGATGCACTGGAGAATTATGTACATATTCAGAATATACAAGAGTGCAACCGTAATTCTTTGATTGCTTATAGTTCCTTGGAATTTTTTGGAATTCTTCGCGCAATTTCTTCACATTGTTAGAAATTGCATAATTTATATTTTTTTAAATAATTTGTCACACCTTTTATACTAAATTATAAAGTTATTAGATAATCCAATTTTAAAAAGGCAAATACCTACTCAAATTTTGCTAAGGACTTTTAAACCATAGGGCTTTCTGTTAGGGTGTCGCTTTTAATTAAGAAAATACTACGATTTCGTAGCCGCCGTTGTTTTTCCCTCGTCCCACCCCTATCCGATCCGCAAAACGGACCAACGAGACAATCGATAACATATATATTGTACGCCGGGCAAAACCCGGAATTACAACGACACACATCCAGTTAATGAAAGGGAGCACCGCCATGTATCGGCAAAATTTGCATCCGTACTCCGACAATTGGGCTCCGGGGTTTGAATTTTCTCTGATTACGTGTCTCCAGTGACAATTTGGGATCCTTCCATTAGGACGGCGGTATTATTTCACCACCCTACGGGCCGGAACTCGATTGGCTAATGACGGTGCTGGTGGGGCCTCGGGTCTCGATTTTTTTTTGTTTTCGTCCGCGTTTCATACCTCTTTAGATAACCGGATAGCCACTTATGAATCACCACTCGTGAAATTGTAATTGCCATGCCAATTTCGACATGCTTGATGTAATTTAAAGACTGAACTAATTTTGCTTTAATAAGTTTCATTCAACATCCGGTCTCGTTTATCAATGGGAATACGAAGAACCTCAAACTAACCAAAACTATATATTCAAGTGTCATTAGCCCGATTGCCCAAGATCATCCTCGACGAATAAGTTGAAAAAGAAAGTAAGCTCTGAGGCACAACTGCACCAGGCCAATTTTATCCTGCTTCTCTGTTGTAATTCTACAGCTAGCGACTAGTTTTTGATTATTATGAGTTGGCGTTTTCTTCGATATATCTGAATTGAACGGAAGTTCAGTTTTGGCTAGTTTTAGTTAGAGTTGTTGTCTCGTTTAATTCTCTTGTATGATGATGTCTGGCGTGTGGGCTTCTTGTATTTGAACTTTTTTCTTGCGTCCCTTGACAGCAATTTCCATTTGAATGTTGTCGATGCGCAAAAGATCGCTATATTCACTATTAGTCACTTATCTGTTTCCTTTATATTTCTTAATCAAGTCTAGGCAATGAACAAATAACTAAACAAATTAACTTAAACAAATTGTTTATATTATATTATGCAACAAGTGCGGTAAACGGCATTTGACTCAAATATCTCCGAAAACATCCGATTGCTCCCCAACCTGTGTGCTAAAATCCCGGAAATATCCGAAGTGGCCCGGATCCGTGCGAAACGATACTGACGTGGTAAAGTGACGCTTCCCGCACACTAGATCGGTGGGCAATTAGGCATTTTACAGACGGGAGTAGAAAAAGTCCTTTAATGAATGGAATTTGGTATGGTGAAGGTGACTTTCATTCTGATCATCTGCTGAAGGTCGATTTGACATAATAATAAATAAAATAAAAGTAATACATTAGCATGTTCGAATATGTTTCTTGTGTGGTTTCTTATTCTTTAATGGACTTGCTTAGAATACACTAAGGATATGTATGATATGTTTTTCCTAAGTATTTTAATATCTGGGATTTACTAGTCCAATATACGATATGCTAATTTTCTTGTTTGAAATTTTATTCCTGGTTAGATTAGATTGTATTTACTTCATGCATTCAACAACAAATCCAGGCTTGTCAAAATTAGTGACGTTTTTATCACAGTTGCAGATAAAATGTGTAATGTATATATGAAAGCCACGTGGTAGTATATTTATTTAGTCTTTTGTCAAGCGAAATTTATTTGTTTTCGAATTTTTTATGTAACCCAAAAAGCAGTTATGGTCTTTGGGAAGCAACTCACACCGCAACGGTTGGAGTCTAAAATTGACAATTGTAGGAAATCTCTATCTCTTGTTAGAATGTTATTTTCATTTATTTAAAAAAAAAACTAGTGCAGCCTGTATAACTTGTGCATTGCTGACGTTGTCGAGCAAGAAACGTCAGTAACACAAAGTTAGTACTCGATGCAGAAGAAATCCACAACGAGTGAACCTAAAAGATATAGATTATTTTTAATATATTTCTAGTCAACAATGTGTAATGAGGGGAAAGTTTATGTTAGGTCTACAGTGATTTTAATATTTGAAAGCTGTTATTTGTTTATTTTTGGGGAATCTTATTTATATCACGTCATTTTTTTATAGCGCTCTATATCTTATAAATGTTATTTTATTTACCTATGACATGAATATGTTTGTTCCATGTTATTGATTGATTTTTAAGTAAAAGCAACCTATAAATTATTTTGTGAAAAATGTATACCATGCTTATTTTGCTGTAAAAATTGCCGACAAACACAAATCCTGGGCTCCTCATGTTGTGTGTTTCGATTGCGAAGAAGCATTAAGGAACTGGCAAAAACTTAGGAAGAAATGTTTCAGCTTTGGTGTTCCTACGGTATGGCGAGAGCATCGGTATCACAGGGATGATTGTTATTTTTGTTAGTGTAATGTTGAAAGATTCAACATAAAAAATAAACAGATTGTGTATTCCAATCTTGATTCTGCTATTCGACCAGTTCCTCATGATCTAGGTTGAACTATCAGTTTGAAAGTGCATTTTCTGTTCGCACACTTGAAAATGTTGGAGCAGTTAGCGAAGAATAGGGAGAGACGTTTAATCAGATCATTAAGGAAATGGAACGGCGATACCAAGACAGATGGACTACTGCTGGATGTTGAAACAGGATATGCCCTTAAAAACATATAACTTTGCTTTCTGGCAAAAAGATGAAGATTTCACTCAAAAAAGTCTAAGTAAAGTTTTTTTCACTTTTTTTAAATAGGATTCAACTTTTTACCGAATAAAAAAAATGTTTTAGAATTTTTTTTCTTTAATATTTGCAAGAAAACCTTACATAATACAAATAAATGCATAGAATGTTTGAAATAACCTTACCAAAATTATATAAAATCAAAGTCTTCGCAAAAGAAAACTTATTATCTTGTGACTTTCCTCTGGACTGCAGACACGCTGACCTGCTATATGCATTGTTTTTATGGACTGATCTTATAAGACATTTATTCAGACAATTGCTTCACACAACCGTTCCCCTAAGTGTTGAATGAAAATATGCCCCCAAAAAACGTACCAATTGAATTGAGATACTGTCCTGTGTTTATTACAATTTAGAAATATATTAATATCATCGCCGCCGCTGGAGAAGGTCCATAAAAATTGTAATTTATTTTATGTAATGGATTTTGTTTTTTGTATTTACATGTAAAATTTGTTTTATATGAAAATGCCTTATCTGAATTGATTCTTATATCATTTCGTTATCATAATTGTAAAAGTTAAAAAAAATGTGTTCTTTTATAGCCGCCATATGCCTTCGGATGTGACAAATTTTGTGACGAAAGACCCGCCGTTTCGTTTGATTTGCTTAATTCGGCTTCGATATTCGCGTTTTCATTTCATGCTCGTCGCGAAAAAGTCGTTCCCGGTTCGCTCGGCCACCGGCAATTCCATTTTCAATTAACTTCATTTATATTTAAATTCGTTTTAAATCTACCGCTCCGTCGCGACGCGCTCCGTCCGGCTCGTTTGAATTACTTCGAAACTACCCTATCGTTCATTTTCGGTTCCAGCGGATAGAGTCCGGCTTTTATTGTATTATTGTCAATTTGCATCGCAGTGACGCGAAGGCTCGTTGCAAATAGAAATTAAGTAAATTGAGTTTCGTAAATGTATCGGTTACGTCGGTCGCTTTTCGTTGCTGCTTTAAGGGCCGTTTAATTCGGTTACGTTATTTTATTTTGTCGCGGGCGCTAATGGAAAATGCGCCCCGGAAGAGTCCGGAAACAAAGCACTCCTTCTATTCCTGACGTGCTGTTCATTCCAAGACAAAAGTTCGTACAGACTCGTAGCTTTGGATTAAGCGTACAACAGGGATATTGGAAACTATAACAGAATGTGGTTAGATTGGAAAAGGTTAATAACGTGCTGTTGAAACTAAAATTTCCCATCAGTCCGGAAGATTTTACAAATTTAAAAAAAAATCACTTAAATAGAACCTAATATAAGAAAACAATAATTATAAAGAACGTTCAAATAAATGATAATAATTTTCCAAACACAGATAACACCTTGTCACTGTCCAATTTAAGTAAGCAATTTTTGCAATAACGAATAACGAAAGCTACAGTCTCTAACTTTTGCAAGTGGTAAGTTGTCCACAGCGTCTTCAGCATCGTGCTCCAAGATGTTGAGGTGACGCACAGAATTAATTAAGTATCTTATCGTTCTGGCACCTCTTAATATACTATTCGGAAAATGTTCCTCGCCTTTCTTCGTCAGCAGCGTTGGGCAACTTCAAAATTTGCACCGGTGAAATTTGTTGTTTTCTCAGGATAAAATTAGCAGCGCAGCTAACAATACGTTATTTATTTTTCTTAATTGTAATGTTTCTTTTCTGATTTAAACAATGTAGAATTATATTTTCTCGCTCCGCTCGTGTCAAATAAACGCGTGAGTCAAATGCCGTTTACCGCACTTGTTACGTTTTGAAACTTTTTTATAATTTAACCATCTTCGTATGATTTCTAATATCCCCATGATAGACATCCTTATCTTGGACAGACTGTATAGAAAGGACATTTTGTGCGTGTTGAGACAACAAAATACACTCTCAAAAAAAATCATTAATTTTATTTACTACTAATACAGCGTCAACGCTAAAATGGTTGCTTTCAGAGACCAATGCCCAGATTACTTTATCTTTGTAAAATTGACACTTTTTCAGCGGTTCAAGAAGAAGAACAGATGTACAGTGCGTTTAATTAAATTGAAGTAATTTTACGAAAAAAAAAATATTCTTTATAAAAACCAGATATTAACTTTTTTTGGGTCATATACGACCGTTGTTTACTGAAAATTATTGCCAAACCAACACAGTCTTGCAATGGTGCGAATGGATAGAAACTTGCATAAAGAATTCCCAGTGCTGGGAAATGAGAAGAGGGAGAGAAATAATAGTTATTCCATTTAATAAAGGGCGAGTCCTTATAGGACTGAAGTCACCAGATGTATATAGAGAAAATTTATAATTTTCCAAGGAAACAAAATATCTCAGCGTCTTATTTAGCCAGTTGCTTTCTAGAAAATCTCACATTCAATTTAAGACACTAAAAGGAATTCCTCATAAATCCATTTGCCTAATTTACAACAGACTTACTAAATTATGAAAGAAAGAAATGAAGATCATGGTAGGTTTATAAAAACATTTTGTGTCAAGAAGAAGAGGAAGCAGCCACTCAAGTATACCAATACGAAGGCCTGTCGAGAGTGCGTTTGGATCCTAGGACTTCCAGCTACAACAGCTGTAGAATCTAATCAGGGAGGGAAATTTAGATAAACCTCTATAAATATGGAGGGTGTCATAATAGGTCTTCGAGTCCCAGTAATTGTAACTGTAATTTGTAATCTGTCACTGTCAATGTATATACAGATACAAATATTTTCTCTTTCACATGGAGCGCCCTCTATTGGAAAAAACTAAAAATTATCATGGTAGGTTTATAAAAACATTTTGTGTCAAGAAGAAGAGGAAGCGGCCACTCAAGTATACCAATACGAAGGCCTATCGAGAGTGCATTTGGGTCCTAGGACTTCCAGCTACAACAGCTGTGGAACCTAACCAGGGAGGGAAATTTAGATAAACTTCTATAAATATGGAGGGTGTCATAATAGGTCTTCGAGTCCCAGTTATTGTAACTTTAATTTGTAATCTGTCACTGTCAATGTATATACAGATACAAATATTTTCTCTTTCACATGGAGCGCCCTATATTGAAAAAAACTAAAAATTATCATGGTAGGTTTATAAAAACATTTTATGTCAAGAAGAAGAGGAAGCAGCCACTCAAGTATACCAATACGAAGGCCTATCGAGACTGCGATTTGATCCTAGGACATCGACCTACGACAACAGGGAGGAAAATTTAGATAAAGCTCTATAAATATGGAAGGTATCGTAATAGGTCTTCTGAGTCCCATTAATTGTAACTGTAATTTGTAATCTGTCACTGTCATTGTATATACAGATACAAATATTTTCTATTCCACATGGAGCGCCCTCTATTGGAAAAAACAAGAAATTATTTTCTTTTTGCATATTTTTCAGTATTTTGTAAGGTTTATCATCTATGAAGATGGAAAATTCGAGTTTCCCATAGTGTTAGGAAAACGAAAAATTTCGAGTACAATCTACCAAGAGTTATGGTTAAATTTTCAAATTAATCCTGAAGTTAGCAAACTTGACCCTTTAACAGTCGTCACTAGAGTGCTTAATAAACGCTCTATATTTTAGAAGAGGACGGGACTTAAACGGTAGTCGAAATATAGCTGCGATAAATTTCCAAAGTGATTTAAAACGGCAAACTTTGTATTACTTTAGCTGCCGACCGAAATGGCGAACGTAACATTTTAAATGGGATTTATAAAACTCCAGCTGAAACGAAAATATGGGTGTACCAGCTGAGGAGTTTTAATACGGACAAATGCAAAATGCCTGGTCGCTATCTCCGCGGTTAAAATAACGTGCGATGAAACTGCGGGACAGTGTATTAATATATATTTATGGCGTGCAGATTGGACCATGAATAAGTAATCGCAAATGTGATTGCTTTTTTTTTATAAACACGTCAAGATGAACGTTGTTTCGCAAAAAAGGCATTTGGTGTTAAATACGCTTTGATTCAAAAATATCTGAAAATTAAATCCAATCACCAAAGTACTGTGCGTTCAATTTTTCTTGATAACATTTTAATTGGCTGCAACTTTTTTGTTTATAGAGATATCAAAGTAAATAAAAAATGAAATATAGGCTTAGTAGCCAAGTTTTTTTCCAAGTGTATGTTATATATCTATCATATATAATCAGCGCTTATATATTTGGGGGTAACTCTTTTACATATTGTTCTATTTGGTGCCCTAAGAGTTAAAAATAATGATCGCCAATTAACTTTTGATATATAAATATCGGACTCAAAATATGCCTATCTATGACACCACGCCATATATTAATTGATTGGTACCCCTGGGTTTTCATTTCGTGTATTTGTCTAGGATTATTTAAAGACCAATATCGCGTATTTTATCTATTACAACCCTTTCTCGTAGTGAAGGCAGTTTCATCAGTTCATAAAAAGTTTTTCAAAAAGTTATTATTATCATTATGTATATTTAAAAAATCCAAAGAAAACTACATCCTCCTTTGACATTGTTCTGCACTTAGTTTTTGAGTTTTACAAAATTTAAATGAATTTAAATAAATATTTATATTCTTTTAGAACCGAGTGGATTGATCCCCGAGAAATACATGCCTCTTCATATACTTTACTAATAGAGGAACCCGGATGGGCTTCATAGAATCCTAATATATATTGGCCTTATTTTCTTCATTTAAAACATTATGATTCCGGCATATCTTATTAGCATTTAATAGGTCACTTAGAAAAAAATTTTGCTTCTAACCGAAATTTGCTTTTTTGTTAAACATTGATATCTCTAAAAACAAAAAAGTTGCACCCAATTAAAATGTTGTCAAGATAAATTGAACGCACGGTGCATTAATCGGATAGACGATGTGTAAAATACTAAGTTTACATATAAAATTACACCACAATAAAACGTGCGTGGTCTCCAAAAGAAACTGGTCGTCGTCGAATAGTTGTTTGTATGTCAATTTTGGTTTTATTGCAAGATTCTAGAGTTAAAGTCCGTTTAATCCGCTTGGGCGGTTGTGATCTCTTCATGCAGCACTTTTATAGAGGAGATTTTCTTGTCAAGTGGCGCTACGGGTGCTGAGAACTGTGGTCTGTTCCATATTATATCCAATCTGTTCGCATTACTGACTGCTATTTGCTGAGTTAGACATAATGACGCTCCCTTCTTCACTTCTTACATTTTAAGATAATGTAAATCCACAAGAATATGTCAAAAATGCTGAGGTGAATGATTAATATAAATGGCAGTCAGGAGCTATCATTCATCCTTTTTCCAGGCTCGCTTCAACTCAGAATAATTATATAATTTATGTATCAAACTTGTGTTTGTTTTATAAAATTTAAGTGAATATTATTAATATTATCATTGTTATTATAAAACAAACGCGCACTATAATTGATAATTTTTCGTGTGGACTTAACAAAATTTGCCGGGAAAAAACCCGAAAAAAACATTTCGGTGTGGAAACATTTACGAGAGAAGCGTAGTAAATTTTAGTTCGGCCCATGAAAACGCCGAACCTCATCGATTCTCTTATCGGCCCGAACCATCTGGAAGTTATTGAGACCGGCAGTTTGGAATTTCGATTGCGTGGACGACTTCCTAAATATTGTTTTAACGATACATTCGTCAGAACGAATGGGTGTTCGTCTAGAGTTTTAACCATTAGCGAGTATATTACCGACGAACGCGAGGAAAGTTGACCTATATTTTCTATACTTTTACGCAGACAATTTTGCGTCTAGATAAGACAAAAGCAATAAAAAGCCGCTCGAAATTATTTATTTTATTGTCGTTGAGAAATATGCAGCGATCGCGTGACTTTATTTCGAGATAGGAAAAATAAAAGGGTTTTTACGGTCGGGCGGTGGGGACTATTCTATAATGTAGTTTCAAAAATCTTATCTCTATGCAAAATTTTATATAGGGCATAGTTTAGTTCAGGGCACATGCCGGATTATTTAGTGGCGCGGGACGATAGTATTTTTAAAAAATAGATTAAAATGGTTGTCATTCAATGACGATGAAAATTTTTGAAATGTGTTTTCCGGTCCTACGTTTCAATTGGTAATAAAAAACATATTTTTGCCAATGCTAGATGAAAAAACTGTACGTATGGTATGGTAAAAAATTATTTTGACCTGTTGAAACTAAACAACCATTTAATTAAATTTCAATAGAACTAATTTTACAAAAGGAGTCTAATTTCCTTTCATTTCCATAACCGTAATTTTTTTTTCATTGAAAAAAAAATGGTTCCACACTTTTTTGTTAAAAATATTGTGCTTTGATTGGAATTAATAATTTCGATGCAATTTTCCATTTCCTGCCCTGTCAAATTTCAAAGTCTGATAGAAAATGAATTAAATAGTAATTTACTACTATCACGTTTTTGAAACCTCTCGACACTTTTGCACTTAAATCAAAGAATACATTTTTTCACACATTTCAAAGCTTAGAGAATATAGAATATATAGAATAGAGAAGTCGTTTTTAAAAAGGAACAAAAGGCATTCATATGAAGGGTAGGAACTAAAATTAATCTTTCCCATTTAAGGCGGTGACGTGCTATATAAGAATAGTGATGAAAACCTGGTCAAAATGTTAAAAAAACGGTGCTGCCACCATATATAAAATTGTTTTCATTTTACATAAAGGTACCAATTAATTAAATAAACCATGAATATATGAAATGGTCCTAATTCCTTGGAGGTAGAAACTATACTAACCAACAATGGAAATGAAAATGAGAATAGCATTTCAAAGTATAAAATGGCACGAGAAATCTTAATGCACATTGTTTTGTAATGGGCCATACTAAGTTGCTAAGTTGCTGCGGTGGGGATAACCATTAATTTATCAATTTGGTCAGAATATAACATTAGCCCCTTTCTTTGTGTTGTATTTGATAGTGAAAATTTTAAAGTTTTAAGATAAAGTATTTTTCTCATATTAGAAAACAAAGATAACAGTGTACCCACATGTCACAAATGGAACTTTGTAAGTACGACAGGATGTTACTGATTTTTTTTTAACTATTTATTAACGCACACACAAAGTGCTTTACTTCTTTTTAGTGCAATTTCTTTGGTATTCCAAGTGATGCAGGTGAAGTATGTTAGTATTTATTTATATTATTAATATTTGTCATAGGAACAGCATTGATATGGCTATGACTCCTTAGTGCAGGCACATTTTAACTGTTGCCGCACTCCCTATAATTGTTGCGTAACGGTTGCAGATAGTGAACGCATACAAAAAAAATCCTGTCTCCGACTAATACACGGAATTAGAAAATCGGAGAGAATTAATCACAAAATTAAGGAAACTGGCCCGCCCTGTATACAACATAGAAGGATTATACCGCAAAATTCTTAATTTAAGGTCTCTACCATATCTTTATAATAAAATAGGTTTCACAATTGATCCACAATTTTAATAGACAATAATGGTTTCCCTAATCATCATTCCAAATTTAACGAGCGTTTATTTTCATTTACAATATCGAACTTCGTACTATTCCATCCTATCATTGCATTAGTAAAAAGTAAAATTAGTTAATAATATTCACATATTCTTTATTTCTGCGCCGGTTATTGCATCGAACTTGCTAACGTTTCGCCAACCAGCCTGTTGGCTTCTTCAAAGCTTAACTAAAACTGGTTCGCATTCTAAAAGAGGGCCATGAACATTGTCTCGGACGAATTGATGCCCATATTGATGACTCGCTGTTAAGACCGTTTGGTTGCTTATATATTACTATAGATTCTACATTTACACAGTTAGATGCAAGAATTTTAGTTTCCTCCAATAAGATTTGATGCACGGTTTCATGATTGTGTTCAGCAACTGCTGATGAGTTTATTTGTAATAGTCTTAAGGCTCTTTCATATTCTTTGAAACGAAATTTTATCCCAGACAGATCGAATATATTGAGAGATTTTTGGACAAATGGTAAATCCAGTTTTGACGTTATATTTTTTAAGAACTTTTTCTATGTGGTCAGTGATGTTTTGAATGTAACACACACAACACACAACAGTGGCAACTGTCAGGTAGCTTTCGAATTCATTGTCTTTGGGAGGTTATGGTGAAGCGTATTTTGTGACAAACCTCTTAACATCTCTAAAGAGGAAATTATTAGAGAGAAGAGCAGATGTAGGGTGTTTTAATTCTGGGTTCACTGGCTCGGGCTGAGATAGTTTTAGGGCTCTGTAAACAAGAGAGTTGATAATCGATATTTTTCTGGCCGGGTGGTTATGTAACAATGATTTAAGGTATCGGTCCGTGTGCCTAGGATTTCTGTAAATAAAGAATAGGAGATTATTATTACTTTATAGTTCAATAGTCTGTACCTTTCACCAATATGAGAATCAGTCATCCGAGACAATGTTCATACCCCTCATTTAGCTCCGCCCCCTCAATCAATCTATAAGCAGATATAGAGAATGCGAATCAGTTAAGCTGTGAAGAGGCAAAAAACCGACCCAGGACGGATCCGAAAGTTTTGTAAATAGTATTACAAAATCCTGTGGAAGTTTCTTTGAAATTTATACTTAACATAATCAGTATTTATTTGTTTCTTGTCAATGTCAACTACCTTGTCTTTCTAAGAGATGTTCAATTTATATAACTATATAAATTTGAAATAATTTATTGTTATTCTTCTGTACAAAAAACAAGTCAATTGCTAGGTTTTTTATCAATAAAGTGTTTCACTGTTACTTCATATTACTTTTACTAATAAGAGAAACCATGTCCACTTGATCAAATTTACTAATAAATGAATGAGGATTTCTAAAACAATTTTTGTCTAAGGGACACCAGGGTACCTACCATCAATGACAGCCAAAATAAAAAATATTTGTGAAATATTGGGCACACCCTAATCTCGAAAGTTAAGATGTTTAGTACATATTCTTCTTAGACCCAAAAATAATTCTCTTATATATTAACACATATTGGTCGGTTGTTATTTCCGACCAAAAAAAAGAGGAGGGATACCAAAAATCAAAATCAGTCGGGCGTGGGCCAACCCCCAGGGACCCCAGGGGCTAATATTAAAACACAATTTCCACATGACCGACGGCCGCATAAATAACTGGCGGTACACTCCGGCCCGAATTTACGAATATAAATCACATTTACGGGTTTACATGTTAATAATTTATACACCCTTTACCGAATTTATATGTATCCGGATGCATATTTAAATTGATATTTGATACTTATTTCCTCTCCCCGTTCCGAATTACCGTTTTCGGTGATTGGTTGTTTCGATTCGTCGGAAAATGCATTGCGGTTTGCTTCAAAATGTTGGGCCGTTCCACCGTCCCGGCAACGTATTTGTTTTTCCACGAGCTGGACGGCCTCATACCGCCATTTTGTTAAAATTATCTATTCATCTAATAAACTCAATCAATTAATCAATCAAATCGTTTATTTCATACAAATACTAAAATGCACAGGAAATGTACACCGTGTGCCAAATAAAACGATTCAACCAACCAAAAAGTTTCGTACAAAAGTTTCCTGGATTCTCCTGAAGATTGAAAATATTATAATTTTGCTGACACAGGTTGTTATTTTAAACGAAACACAAAACTGTACATTTCACATTACAGACTGTACAATAGTTGAAATAAAGGTCACTCCCTTAAGAAATTCCTATTCGAATCTGGCATAGCTTAGGCAGAAATTGAGGTTATATGTTTTTTTTTTCATATTTTGATTTCTCCATATAAAACGGTGTTGTTACGCTACTGACCTAAGTGTTGCAACGAAAATTTAACCACAGACTAAGAAGATGATGCATGCAATCAGTTTGACAGATGCGCCTCAGCTTATACAGGGTGTCCCAAATAGGTGGTGCCGTTTTGGGGAATTCAATTAACAAAATCTCAAGATTTTCGAATGGAACACACTATATTTTTATTCAGATATCAATTCTAGAACAAAAAATAAGGTTAGTAATTTATCTTATATTTCAATTTTACTTACTTTTTGAGACATTCTAAGTTTAAGATAACCCAACAGATAAATTCTTGTTGAATTTAAAGCTGTCCACATTAGGTCGCTTATTGGCAATATTCGGTATTTTTTAAATAGCAACGACATGGTACTACTTCTTTTAAAAATACAATACTCCATACTTTTTAAATAAAAATATGAAAAGCAACAAAAAGAAACAGAAATGTCAAAGTTTGTTAATACCTTAATGTGCCAAAAAAAGAAGATTGTGATGTTATAGTCAACTATATTTTTAAATATTTTGATATTTCTTTGTTGTTTTGATGCCAGATGAAACGAACATCTTAAGAGAAACATTTTTAATTAAACTTTATGCATCGAATTAACGAACTCTTTTTAATTCAGTTTTTGTTTTATACATTTATTTATTCAAATTTCTTACTTTGCTTAGTTAGCCTATAAATTTTAATTATTTACTTATGTGATTCGGTATTTCAAGCTAGACAATTAACTATGAAATGTTTCTTTAAATATGAATTCTAAATATTTATTAAATCTGTTAGATGTTCTATTTAAAATAACAAAGTTGTTGCCGGGGGGGGGGGGGACTTTTGGGGCACCTTGTAACAACAAAATTATAATATTTTAAATCAAGACGATGGTCCAAGAAATTTTTGTACAAAACTTTTTTTTGTATCTTCTACGGGTTTCCAGATGGTATAGTGCGTTTTATTTGGCACACGGTGTACACCGTAATTCAAAAATACTTTCCAGTTGCTACGTACGTATCTGTAACGTGCAGCAAAACAAATTTTATTTTCGCGTTATCCTGCGAATATTAACTACGATAAGAAGCGTCACTCAAAGTTGCAGAGGTGGAACAGAACTCTTAAATAAAGCAATGTCGCGTGCCATCTCGCATATTTACGAGAACGTTTTGTTATGCGACATTCGAGCTATTTCGTGAGCGACTGATACAAGAGGGAATGTAATTTGTACAACCATTTTTTTTTGTTGAAATAAGATAGCATAGGGTATTTTAAATATTGTTTTCCCACTCCCGTCTGTAAAATACCTAATTACACACCGATTTAGCGTGCGGGAAGCGTCACTTTACCACTTCAGTTTCCTTTCCCACGAATCCGAGCCACTTCGGACATTTCCGGGATTTTACCGCACGGATTTAGGAGCGATCGGATGTTTTCGGAGTTATTTCCCACGCGTTGAATTTTGACGTTTGTGGATTCGGACGGTCATGTCAGTGAATGTGTTTGTGTTGTTTTACGAAAATGTACCCAAAAACTAACGGTCGTAGAAAAAGTATAGTATGCAACATGTTCGTTTATTAAAAACTCGCTCCGCTGCACTCCGCTGCGCTCCTCTGCGCTCCGCTCGTGTCAAATAAATTCGTGAGTCAAATGCCGTTTACCGAACTTGTTCCATAATATACTAGTAATGTATACATTACAACGCTAATATTATATATTTATTGAAATATATGAAATGGAATCCAACCCAAAAACATCATCTAGAAAATAAAAAGAAATAAATGTTTGGTTTTGGTTAGTTTTGTTTACCTTTGCATATTTCTTGTTATTTGGCCAGGATCCAATCTAATTTTGATCCCCAATGTTTCAAAATTTGTATTTCTAAACTTCAAACTATTTCGTGAGCGACTGATATAAAGGAGAATATAATTATTTGTTAGTTTACTAAACTGAATTTTTCTTTTGTAAATTAAAAAAATTATATTTTAAAATTGTTGAAGGCATACACGATAATTTTCTTAATAAATGTTAATAGAAGATATAAAACACTGTTCAAAAACGTGTCCTAGGGGATAAAAAGCAATTAAATTTTAATGTTATAAATATATTGGAGATTTATTATTATCTTCAATTTAAAAATTCAACATACAAGAGCGACCGATACAAGAGGAAATTTCGTGGTAGTTAGTTATATACACTATGAAATGCACATTTAAAATCTATAAATGCAGCAAAAACCTTTCATCTTTTAAGCCTCAAATGAACGTGTATGATAGAAGCCAAAATAAAAAAAGTATTTCTACAGCCTCTCGGGTCCCGAAAACTAGACTCGGATTCATAACACCATTTTAAAAGTCTAGAAAGTAAAATTTTAGTAAAACGTTTCAAGGGACAATAATTTAGGAGGGCTATATGGGCCTATAATTTTTGGATCTCCGCGGATCCCTTTTTTATGTAGCATAGAAAATAATACGTTGCCCCAAGAAGTTGGTATTACGGAGGAAGTATATATTCGCACCCCAATATATAAAACTACAATATATTCAA
Source organism: Cylas formicarius (assembly GCF_029955315.1). Taxonomy (NCBI): domain Eukaryota; kingdom Metazoa; phylum Arthropoda; class Insecta; order Coleoptera; family Brentidae; genus Cylas; species Cylas formicarius. Next base: position 27,726,049 of record NW_026844319.1, read on the forward strand.
TATATCGAATTTTAAAATTTGAATTAAAAAATGTTCCTTTGTAAAGTTTGAAGTTTAAAACTTCAACATACGTCTTAAGAACGACTGATACAAAAATGAATAAAATTTGTTCTTAGTTTACTCAACCAATTTTTTTGTATTAAAATAGGACAATATATATGTTAAATACTGTTTAACTCATAAAACTACAATGTTAATATGACACTATCTTCTTAGGATTAAATAAAAAATCAAAATGCTGTCTAATTTAAAAACGTGAACAAGAAAATAAAAATCAATAAATATAAATATAAATCTCAATTTAAGTTATCAAAAATATTCAACACGCTTTTTGTCAGGATGTGTAAATAAATCTAATTTTGGTCCAAAATCTATAAAAAAGTGAAATAATGAAATTTGAAGTTTAGATTCAACAACAGCGTAACATAGCTTACAATTTTAATACGTATCCTCTTTACAGTCAATAGACAAGATGACTTATAACAGACTTATCTTTCAAGCATTGCTCTTTGGGTTGGTCTACTGATACACCAAAATGCCAAAATATTTACAAATTTTATTTCAAAAGCCTGGAAAAAAGAGACTTGTCTGTGAAATTAAAAAGTTTAATGTCATAATTTTGATTAGCACTTGCTAGGTTTAATCTTCTTCATTTTAATATTATGCCTATTGAATGCTGCTTTCAGGTTGGTCATGTTTCCTTTTGGAAAGAAAAGTGCTAGCAAAAATTATAGTTTAATATCGAACAAGTTTCTAAAAACGCTACTTTAGTTACGCGTTTGTTTTGAAACAAGTGCTTAATACACGAAAAAGTTTATCAACATGTTGCATACAACACTTTTTCCAGAACCATTACTTTCCAGTGACTAAACTACCGGAAACACCCGATGTGACTCAAAGCTGGTGTCTTAAAGTAGCACTTTGAGCACGCCTGATTAGCGTATAATGCATTAATAATTTAAAATTCCTCCCTTGTTTTGAATACTTTCCTGAAAAAACTAAGCTAAGTAACTAAAATATTGCAAGCCTCAGTCACAATTAAAATGTAAGCTAGTACAGAGTCTCTTCTTACAGGATGTTGGGAAAGGTGAAGAAATATATTATATAGGGATAAACAGAGACATCTCTAACGTTTTAAAGTCCTGCAACCTCAGAAACACGTAAGATATGTTATTTTCTGCACGAGCCCCTAACGCCAATTGCAAAAACGCGACGGACATTGTATTTTTATCAGACGGGGGACGTCGAGCGGCAAGAAAAATTTAATATATCCCCTGAAATTCCTTTCCACATTTTCCCATGGAAACGTACGAGAATAATATATATCGCCGGCGTGTCTACGTGTGTTTGATCATTGTCGGCGTTTTTCCCGTCGAACAAATAAAAAAAACAACCGGGCGAAAATCTTTTCATATAATTTCGCGCGAGCAAATATTTGCCCTGACGCGATCGCGTCGATTTTCTTTTGTTTTGCAGTTTGCCTGGCGATTGATGCGACACGCGGCTTATTCCGAGTTTTGGTTAGTTTAGTTAGAAAGAATCGATTCTGATTTGAGATTGATCTTGATTTTTTTAAGTTACAATTCGAGGAGCCTTAAAGCAAGTATAATAGAAAAAATGACCAAGGAACAAATTCGATTTTTTGATTAGAAATTCATAATTCATAAAATTTTTTTGTTTAAACGACTTTTATATACTTTTTTTTTTCGTTTTATAATGGTTTATCCGCTGGGACGTCCAAAAGTTATAACAATCATGATGAACTTGTTCTATCTAGTGTTCAAGCTCTCTTGAGGGCGTTTTGTAGATTTGATTCTTAAGAGTCAGGGGAAAAAACTAGTGGATTTAGGTCTGGCGATGTGGATGGCCATTTTCTCCATTCGTAATATTTAAAAAGACTTGAAACTATCTAGCTTGATGTGGATCACCGACATGCTTATACTAATCGAGTAGAGCAAATTTTTAGACCTCACAGCTAGTGAACCAATAGGGATAGAGAAAAAATTGTTTACGTAAAAGTGGTCTAGTGTTGATAGCCCACATTCACTATTAAAAAAATATAAACTGTATTAGAAATAAAGAAATATCCCTTAAACAACCGGTATATGCTTTGTATTTGTATGTGCAAACAAATTTCGGTTACATTTACAGAGAAAACTAAAACATCCGCCGGGGCAAATTGAATTGAAAATAAATTGTCGGATACACAACTTGCTATGGTTTTGTTTTTAACATTATTAGGTATTATTATTAAATTAAAGACGGTCGTAGAGTCTGAGAAGTACTCAATTCGGGAGCGGAAAGGGAAAAATAATTGTTACTTTTTATTAGATACAAAATAAATACATTTACAATGACAGTATGAAATATATAAAATTTATGTTTGATATATTAGATTCAGAATCCAAAAACTCAAAAAGTTAACTAAAAAATATATTCATTTAAGTTTGATTGCTAAATTTTGAAATGTTTGAATGTGTTGGAGTTTTCAAATTATATTTTTTGTTTGTTGGTACTATTACATTTTCATCCATTTTATGAAGTTATTTTTATACAGGTTACTATTGTTTTTTCACTTTTTTTACTTTAGAGTGATAAAATTTCGTTGCGCAATTAAAAAAATTCAAGGGCGCAGACACGAAAAATAAATGACAAAACTGTACTAACGCGTTTCGAAGCAATTTTTTTCACCTGCCACGAATTTTAGGAATTGAACAAAAAAACTATTTACCCCCAGAAATTCCTGTTTCCAAGCAAACGCCAATCGAACGAAATTCCAACAATCTTGACGCGGAAGGAATTTCCGGAACAACGCTCTCCATTACGTGCCGAAATTCCGATCCGTTATTCTTATTGGCGACCTGGACCCTTCTGCCCAAGGGACGACGGCTTCAACCCCCAGCCGTTCGGCAAAGAAAACGAGCAATTACCACGCAGTCTGCCAAATACCAACGCGTCATTTTGCGGCTTCCTTGACCGCCGCTCCTTGACGGACCAAGAGAGGCAGAATTTTCAATTATCTACGGGTCCCTGATGTAGGAAACGTATGATTCGTCACGATACCCTTTTTCTCCCACCCCACACCATCCCTACAACACTTTTTCGAAGTTACAACTTGTTGCCAATCAGTTTCGATATTGATTTTTTCTTTAGTTTTTGGCGCGTCTGAATTTCTTCAAAGAGCAAAAACGACGTATTGAGTGGGATAGAGAGAGAGATTTTTATCGGATGATGAATTGTTGACATTGCCTAATGCTCCAGAAAGTGATGAGGAACCATTAATGGATAGTGGAAGTGAGTGTGGGCCTTCCTCGAGTGACGAAAGAGCAGAGTCGTGCCTTCTCCTGGTCAATTACCAAATAACTTGTCCAATATTGGATGGACTGGCGGGATAAACTTGAAACAAATTCCGTTCTCAGGATTACGAGTGGATGTATCAGACCACTCACCTTATGGGTTATATATATAGTAAAATGTATGGATTTCATTATCCCGGAAAAAAATCTGTCCCTTGATGAGTCAATGGTTTTATGCTGAGGACGATTACTCTTTCGTATATACATTAAAAATAAGAAGCTTAAATTTGGTGTAAAATTGTATATCCTTTGCGAACCGGTTTAGTTTTAAAAGTAAGAATTTACACTGCAAGCACGCAAATCTATCTAGGCCTGGGACATAGAGCGCTTATAGATAATTTCTACCATAGTTTTTCCCTTGCCAAAGAGCATCTGCTAAGAAACACCTTTGTTACTTGTACTCTAAGAAAAGACAGAAAAAAAAATCTAAAAGTAGTTGTATAGGTAAAGCTCAAGAGGGGGAAGTGCTTACGAAATGCTCAGAAAACATAATGACTGGAAAGTGGAGAGATAAGAGAGTGTTTTGTTTATTTCTACTGAGTTTGACGGTACTTTGGAACAAGAGAATCGAAGAGGCGAAAGAAAAGACAAGCCAAAGGCTTTGCTTTCTTATTATTCCTCTGAAAAAAAAAACTCTAAAATGGTACAAAAAGCTGTTTGGGCACTTTTTGTCCAATGCAACATTAAATAGTTTTCTATTATTTAATAAATATTCTTCCAAGGAAAAATTCGATTACTACAGTTTTCGGCAAACTTTTAAAAAAGAACATCTTTCCTTGAAGTTCGATAAAGATGATAAATGAAAGCAAATATGAAAAAGATGCAGACTGTGCTACAGCCAGAAACGTGCTTTTCTGTACCTCCTGTCCAGAAAAACCTGGACTTTGCCTAGGAGAGTGCTTCAAAAAATTTCACAAATCCGTGCGGTAAAATCCCGGAAATGTCTGAAATGGCTCGAATTCATGGGAAACGAAACTTGCGTGGTAAAGTGACGCTTCCCGCACGCTAGATCGGAATGTAATTAGGTATTTTGCAGACTGTAGTAGAAAAATATTTTTAAATAGTCTTTCGGAATCTTTTATCACCAAAAACTTTTCGGTTTTAGAGGGTGTTCATAAAATTTTTACCGGCAGCGAACGTGTTGAATAAAACCTATTTTCGAAAAATATGTGTTTTTATTTGTTTTTACGTGATTATCTAAACTTTGTTATATTATACAGCAACACATTTCTGGTTTAGACACTTATGACGTATCCACCCTAATCATGGTTCGACCTAGAACCCCGTTAGAAACACTACTGTCATAGAATAAAACGCTCGGATTTAGATTTTTTTTATATATAATTGAAATAAAATTTAAATATAGGTTGTTTCACTCTAATAGTTGAATGATGAAGTGGAATATCTCAAATTATTAAGTATGTAAAATATTTGAAATTAATTGTTTTTCTGGCTTCATAAAGAATAAATGTTATAGAACTACTTTTATTTGGCTCCTACTTGTTTTGGTATCGGAATCCAGTCGAATCAGTAAGCCCATTGAAATTTGGATATCAAAATAGCTTCGACATGAGATCCAGGTGAAGCAGATTTTAAGGACTCACAGAATGAGGTTAAATTGTAAAAATAAGTATTTTTTAACAGAACACGTGAATTTAGTAACAATACTATCATTATATCAGCGCAAGTAGTTGAGTCTAAGAGTAGTTATTAAAAATTGACTTTTATATTGAAAATATATGATTAAATATTATGAGGTGTTGTAAGTTTTGGAATCCAACACATCAAATCCACAAAATTTTAAATCTTGTTGATGTTAGTATTTTGTTTTTGTGAAACGTCATGACATAGTATATATAGTATATAGTAAATCTAATGCATTTCACAAGTATGTTGAACTAAGCATTTAATCTTTGTAGAAGCCAGATTCCAATTCCAAAAGAGTGACCTATCGCTACTGTCCCTCGCTGCTTCAAATTCCAACCTCATAATGTTGACTAATCAACACGGTTCGAATACTAATACGTTGGTATTTCCATGCATTGGAAAAAATAAAACAGCTCTCATCTCATTATGATAAACCCGTATTGTATGCCTTTAACAAGCAGAGTGGCTGCTAGATTAAAGCTGTCCGGTTTGAAAACATTTCTCGGTCTGCTCTGTTAAATTGAACGAACAGTCGACACGCGCATTCTCTGGTTCATTGAAACGACCGTGCTTAATAATGCAAATCATACCGGGCATGGATACAATTGAATACATGCGATTGTGTGTGTCCGTCACAATTGACAACTATTCGGCAATCAGTTGCATACAGTGTATATGCATTCGAGGCAATCGGTTTTTGCGTATTTTTCAATTAGGTTTGTATTATTAGCCTCCGTTTGTGATGAAGAGAAATTTGTACCGAGGTATAGTCTCCAAGAATTACGTGAGAGTAATAAAAGCAGATTACATTACGTGTGCAAAAAATATTTACCTTTTTGAGATACTCGCAAGCTAGCAATAAATACATACGCAGGGGAGAGACAGGGAGAGATGCAAGAGAAGGAGGGGAAAGATACGGAGAGGGGAAAAACAAGCAAGGGCAAAGACAGAGACAAGAGGGAGACTGATGTAGGGTAGAGACAGACATAGGGGACAAATGCGACAGAGAGATAGAGAGGGGAGAAATAGACAGCGTCAAAAACAGACACAGGAGGGAGATCGACATGGGAGGAAGACAGACATGGAGAGACAGGCGGAGACAAAGGACAGACAGATGAGTCAAATCGACAGAACAGCTGGTCCTGCAGACACGTAATTCAAGATGGCTGCCCCTCATTTCATTAATTTGCAGTAAATATAATTTGTAGTACCTGCCGGGCTTCTTTAAATACAGTTTCAAGATTCTGTTCTAATTATATTCCATTATTCTAAAATTATTGTAAATGATTATCAATCGATTTGAGGCGTTCCATCGAAAGCTTGGCGTAGTGAGAAAAGAGTAGCTATATGAGAAAAACAGGGTCAGTGTATATCCCGCAAAATTAACCATCAGAAAAATCTACTTACCCTATACGTGGCCGCGTTTTTTCCAATGCTGTGCTCAAAGAATATCCACAGGCACGATAGCGATAGTCCAACTTAATATTTTGCAGCGACCGCAAATGCGCTGCACAACATAAATATAACCCCCAATAATCATAATGGCGATAATTATGATAAGAAAAAAAAGGGGAAATTATAAAAACTTAAAAGACCCACAAATCACTTGCTAAACCTTAATCTTCTTGCAATGAGGTATTTGAAAGTCAAATTGTCAATATTCATTTAGTCTTATAATTCTGAAAGTGGTTTTATTATTTGTATTTGCTTTTTTTGTTATTGTGAAGATTTGTGGTTTGTAAATTTGAACTTAAAATACATAAATAGTATATTATACAACAAGTGTAGTAAACGGCATTTGAGTCAAGTCTGACTTAAAAAGTATACCAAATGTGTTGCAAACTACATCTTTTCTACGACCGACAGAATTGACAAACGTCAAAATTCAAGCCTTACACGTATGACGTATCACGATTTGCCCAGATCACTGTTAGAGACACTAATAACGTAGAATAAAACAATGCTTTGATGAAGTGGAATAACTTAAATTATTAAGTATATAATAGTATAGTAAGCAACAAGTGCTGTAAACGGCATTTGACTCACGAGTTTATTTGACACAAGCGGAGCGCAGTCTTTAATAATCGAGCGAATTAAAAAGTTTACCGAACGTGTTGCCTACTACACTGACATGACCGTCAGAATTTTATATATATTTTTCTATAGTTCCCTCTGATTGGGTTTGACTGGTTGGATATAAATATATTCATTTATATTTGTACATCCAATTATTTATTTATTTATTCAACACTGTTTTATGCATTTTTTTCTTCTTTCCTAATTATGTTATCAAGTAGTTTTAGTCTTCGTATAATTTTGCACATCTCTTACTAACTACTGACTACGGGTCCATTTTAAAAAGAAAAATTCATATGGACATATATCCTAAACCTCTCAACTTTTGAGATACATTGTGTTAAAGTTTTCAAAAATAAATAGTATATTAGGCAACAAGTACGGTAAACGGTATTATATAGTATATGTAATTAGGTATTTTATAGAAGGGAGTAGAAAATAGTATATTATGCAACAAGTGCGGTAAACGGCATTTGACTCACGAGTTTATTTGACCCGAGCGGGGCGCAGCGGAGCGAGTGTTTAATATACGACTGACTTAAAAAGTTTACCGAAGGTGTTGCATACTATACTTTTTCTACGACCGTTAGTTTTTGGGAACATTTTCGCAAATCAAGACGAATACATTCAGTAACATGATGGTCAAAATTGACAAACGTCAAAATTCAAGGCGTGGGAAATATGTGGGAAAACATCCGATCGCTCCCAAGCCCGTGCCGTAATATCCCGAAAATATCCGAAGTGGCTCGGATCCATGAGAAAAGAAACTGACACGGAAAATGACATTTTCCGTACGCTAGGTGTGTGTATAATTGGTATGTTACAGAAGGGAGTAGAAAATAGTATATTATGCAACAAATACGGTACACGGCATTTGTCTCACGAGTTTATTCGACACGAGCGGAGCGAGTGTTTAATATACGACTGACTTAAAAAGTTTACCGAACGTGTTGCATACTATACTTATTCTACGACCGTTAGTTTTAGGGTATATTTTCGAAAAACAACACGCATACATTCACTGTGCGGTTACAATCCCAGAAATGTCCGAAGTGGCTCGGATCCGTGGGAAACGAAACTGACGTGGTAAAGTGACGCTTCCCGCACGCTAGATCGGCTTATAATTAGGTATTTTACAGACGGGAATAGAAGAAAAAGTATTACAGTAGTGGCAGTTTCAGTCTCAAAATTTTATTTTCAAATGGGATATTATTTACGCCTGGTTCAATTTCAAATTACACGAAACAGTCCAAAACTTTATACTAAAAAGACACAAGACACGTTAGAACATTGTTTTGGTTGATGTAATGGAAAATATAGAGATAAAATAAAAGAATTTTAAAACATAATACAAGAGGAGAAAAAGAAAAATTATAATATATACACTCAATATTCTCTACAAAATATATTTATCCTATGAAGAAAAAAATATGACAGTAAAAAAAATGTTGGATGTCATGCTTTTCGAATTTCTGCTCCATATTGACCAATTTTTCCGAACGGGTTTTTGTTGAATTGGGCAATCGATGTAGTTGTTGTGCCCGATTGATATTTCGTCGTCAGTTGTGACTCAATTTAACTGTAAGTGAAAGCCGAACAATAGCCACGTAAAACCATCCGTTAGGCGGACTTTTCCGTGAAATCGAACTGTTTTGTATTACTTAAAAGTGTTCTTATGTGTTCGCATTCCGAACCGCTCGTAACTCACTACCCTCTGGGGAAACTCCAGAGTAATATTGATTTAGCTGGATTCACTTATCGATAAATGGATTTGGATACCTGAGTCCCGGTTAAATTTTAATTATCCCGAAGCGATTTTTCTTCGGTAAATTCATTCGCCCGCTCGTCTCGGGGAATAAAAATTTTGGCTGACATTTTAAGATTACTTCGCAAACTTGTAATTTTTTTTCCAAGCGCCTTGCGAATTTTGAGTTAATCCAGCGAAATGCATAAACGAAGCGGGAAGAAAGAAAGGAACAATAGACACCATATGGTTTCAGACAGTGTTAAATGAATTTTATCGACTTGTATTCCCCCCCATAAATCAAAGGATCCACTGTGTTCGCGTATATCAGCTCGCGTTTCCCTTAACAAGATTTCGCCTTATCTGACAAGATATACAATGTCTGATTAATGAAACGAAAACAGTACATTGGCTGCAAACTTTAATGGCCAATACGAGACACAACGGCTTTGCTAACATGTATATATTTTTAATTGGATTATGGCAATTTTCAATAATTAAAATAATAATATTAAGAGATTTTTAAATTAAATTCAACAAAAACGTCTTCTTCTGCTTTACCCAAAACTACAGCTAAACAATTCTTATGCCATATAAATTGAAAATTGCTGACTACACTTCTCTGAATAATATAATATGCAATTCGCAATACAAAAATATACGATAAAAAATGTGACAATAATAAAGAAAAATTAAAGAAAAAGAATAAAGAAGAAGTGTATCCCAACACAATCCAAATCTCATTGACTTCATAATGGCAAGAAAGCTACAATTTTATGAGGTCAGTGGAAACAGCTCAAAGCTAATATATATTTTTTTATCAAATGGAACCTTGGACACTGTTTATGGTGGTGGGACCTCTGATAGTGCTCTTACCTTTGCTGTTAATATATTAGTAATATTAACAAAGCAAATAAAAATAAAAAATATCTTCCTGCCAATGATAGAACAAAAGTTTTATAAATATATCGAACATCGAAATAGGAGTTCATACACCCAAGAGAAAAAAAAACACAATAATTATAAAATTGAGCATATAGAATTCTTTGGGAGTTTACTTTGATCCAAAACTCTCATTTGAAGCTCACATTAACGTGGCTTCCAAAAAAACCGTATCAATGATGATATGTTGATATATTTTGCATTGCAGAGAAGGTTAATAAGCATAATATAGGGGTCATCATATAGATCTGCTTTAAAAAACACGAAAACTGGGAGTCTTAACAATAACTTGCAAGTATATATGCGAATGCTTAGTTTACAAAAAAGAACTTATAGGTAATTATTGGGGAAATCTAGGTATAGCGTAAACAAATAGAACAAATAGAACTAAAGATTATTTAAACAGTGGGATAAAGTATAATAATTTTTAAAAATATCGCCATTTAATGTAAAATTTATGTCCTATGATGAAAATGCTTTGTATTTGTTAAGACCAACTATTTAATTTCAGGAAAAAGATCTGTCAAGCTCAGCCGAACCATACAGAGGTGTCAAAATGACCTCTGGTTTTCTGTTCAAAAAAACAATTTTGTTTTAAACGTACTGGGGACTTTTAGTAGTTACAACATTTTGACAATGCAGTGCACTGTGAAAATTAGCATTATACAAATATTATATATACATCATAGTAATTGAGAATTGACTTCCGAATTCCACTTTTGTAGTCCTCCAAAAGTTTTGGTTTCTTTCTATTAAACCGCCTATTATTCTCAAGTATTTATCAAAAATTCGTTAAATATTTATTTAGTATTGATTGTAATTGCATAAAAATCTTTATTATAGCAGAAGATCAGCTTACCGTATTCACAATGCACTTAGTAGATGTAAACTCATTCTTGATTCGATGTTTCGGGTTTGGTGTTGGTTAACGCACTGTTTAAAATGATTATTGACTTGAAATTTAGTTTTGAATATATTTTTTTACTCCTAATGTGAATTAGTACTTTATAGATGTACGATTGGATCTGTGTCCATCCACTTTATGGAAGATTTTGCTGAAGGATCTTGGTTTACGTGCTTACAAAATCCAACTCGTGCAAGAATTGAAGATCATCAAGTAAGGAGTAGATTCTTCAAAAACGATGATGACCAGAACGTTACAGTCAATGGTGATCGGTATAGAGTTATGATTACTAACTCTTTTATTCCTGAATTGAATAACCATGATGTCCAGGAGATGTGATTTCAACAAGACGGCGCAACATGTCACACAGCTCGTGCCACAATCGATTTATTGAAAGACACGTTTGGTGACCGCCTAATTTCACGTTTTGGACCTGTGAATTGGCCTTCAAGATCTTGCAATTTAACACCGCTAGACTACTTTCTGTGGGGCTATGTAAAGTTATTAGACTATGCGGATAAGCCACAAACGCTTGACCATTTGGAAGACAACATTCGCTGTGTTATTGCCGATATACGGCCACAAATGTTCGAAAAAGTCATCGAAAATTGGACGTCCAGATTGGACTACATTAGCACCAGCCGTGGCGGTCATATGCCAGAAATCATATATAATATGTAATGCCACAAGATTGTCTTTCGGATAAATAAAATTCATGTCAATCGAATAATCCATCGTTGTTTTATTGCAACTTGAAGTTCTATACATCGAAAAAAAAACACCCCTTAGATATTATTACGTAATTGGTCACGTTATTCTTCAATCTATACAAAGCTCTGTATACTTTTCTTTCAATTGGCTTAGCAGTGTCATTAGATATTAACCTATGTTTCTGTTTAGCGAGTATCTATTCAACCATTCTTACAGCAGCTTCACCCTTCTTTCTGGCAAAAATCTTTATTACCCCATCATTTTCTGATGATATCCTATGTTCCTTTGTCTGGTATTTCTAGTAATGTTCCTGCTTTGCACCTCAGTTCATCTCAGTCATTCCTGGTTTAACTAAATTCTAACACCGGTAGTAAAGTTCCGTCGTTATTATTTCACGTTGGTCGATGTTGGTTAAACCAGAATGACGTCAGTGGCCGGTCCAAATAGCGAAATTAGACTGCCATTATCTTTTCAATGTCGGACGCTTACAAAGGGAAATTAATTAACTCTATAAGTAATTCGAGTTGTTGTACGTTACCCCGGGAAACGGAATGCTGCTGCCCCTAACCTTTGTTAACTGAAACAATATTTAACATGTCGTCGTTTGAAACGACGTGAAAATGGCGCTCATTTAAATGTAGTTACGCTAAACCGAGTGCGAAAGTAAAATCAGCGTTTTCAATTCCAGAAATTCTCGGAGTCCAAAGGTTCGAGCAACAGCCGACCTACACGGAGGTGAACCCGGGCCAGGACGCCATCTTGGCATGCAAGGTCCACAACAAGAGAGGCTCGTGCTCGTGGCAAAAGGACAATAAGGTGAGCGCTTCACAAACTGGGAGTTTATCGGTTAAAAAAAAATCTTAAAAAAAAAAAATTATAATAACTAACGCAATTTTTTACGTCGAGCTCGAGCGTAATTAATTAGGAGCAGCCTGATGTTTATCCTTATTAAACGCGTACAATTATTTTTCATTTATCTTTCCTAATGGTTCGGACGGCGTCATTAAATTTTATTAAATACTTAATTTCGCCTACCTGAGGGTAATTTGTGTTTCGTGTTGCGTAATTTTTTTCTGGCTCCGGGAGAGATTTGCTTTAAACGAGACCACTCTCGAAAGTTGCGGTTTTAATTCGGTGGTTGAAATATATTTTTGAACCCGTAGCGCGTCTGCCAGAGTCCAGCCGTAGTATCACCAGGAATGCATTACCTGCTGACCAAAATGGAAACGGAATCACCATCCACACCATCGTGACCGTATAAAAAGTGTCACTCTTTTTTCAACAGTTATAATCTCCAACATGTGATGCGGACAAAATTAATCTCATAATGATTGAGCTCGTCTTCGCCCTCCAACCGACGCATATCAATCTACCCTTTCTAAGAAACTACTGATTTTAGAAAAATAAGTTTATTCAAAAGTTTTATGGTTTACGTTAGATTTTAAAATTATTTACTTTTTATATATACAGGATGTCCGATACGTGCTGGACTGACATCAGTTTAAAAATTTTAAATGAAACACCCTATATATTTTGATAGTTTTAGAATTCTTGCCAAAAATAAAGAAACTATATAAACTATACTAGCTATAAAAACTATATAAAAATATAGAAACTATTTCTTCAAATTTTGTGTAGCTTAGACAGAAATTATATATATTTTTTATGCAAAATTATGTTCTTGGTAAACATGGTCCTCCGTGGCTGGCTGTAATGGCTATTTGTTTATATACAGAGTGTTTTAAATTAAAAGCTTTTTTTTAATTTCAACTTGCAGTGTTCAATTTTTTTTTAAAGTAAAATATTTATATCTATCTATATATCTATAATTTGGTATATATCTCCTGCACCTAAATCTAATGGTATTCGAAATATTGACACCTAATTATTTTAAAGAATTTAAAAAAATCATATCATTTTTATTTTTTAAATAATTTAAAGGATTTTTGCAATGGGTGAAGGGCCTTTTTTATAGTTAAGGTAATACAGAGATTTATAAGTTTACGAAATTAAAACGTCATCATTTTTTATATCGTGAACGATGTAAAGTAATATGTATAATTACGATAGAAGTTTAAAAATTGAAAACAATATATATGTAACAAATGATAGGTATTTTAACCCGCTTTAAGAGAAAATGTCAAAAACATGGGCGTCTCATTTAAGAAAAATGAATACTTAGTTGAAATTTTAAAAAAAATTCCTTTAGTTTAAGACACCCTGTATAATTTTAAAATACCTAGTCATCACAGATCGTTAGGAGAAAATCTTCTTAAAATGTGTTTAAAATTTGATCAAGTAGTCGAGTATATCACGTATTTACTAAGAACATAATTTTTAATAAAAAATATATACAATCTCAAATAATTACGTCTGAAGGATACTAAAAATGTCAAAAAAAATATATGGTGGTCCGCTTAAAATTTTAAAACTAATGTTGGTCCAGCACTTATCGGACACCGTGTATATACAAAAATTAAATAACTTTAAAATTTAATTTAAGCCATAAAACTTATTTTTTCTGAAAACAGTAGTTCCTGAGTGCCTACTCGGTAAGTAAATAACTTATTTAACAAAAAAGAAAGTAATTCATCAATCAATCAATCAATATGGCTTTAGGTCGAACCATAGCACAGAAACTTTCCTTTTAAACGCTACTAACAACATCGTTGACGCACACGACGATAAATTTAACGTACTTAGTTTTCCAAGATTACAGTAGAGGTTTCGGCCTAATTCAGAACTATTAAAATAGTCGAAAACTGCAAACGATATTTGACAACTCAACACCTGGCTATCGTAACGTTAATAAACGAGTACCACAAAGAAGTATATTAGGGCCTAGAGCTGAGTTTTATACCACATTGTAATATTGCAGCTGACAGAAAAATTTATATTTCATTTTCCAATTAATAAAGCTGCATGGTTGAAATAATATTATGTTAACCTCAACCGCACCCTTTGGTTCCGAATGAAGATAAAATCAACGTATTGTCTTTGGAAAATAACCCTACCCCCCATAACTTAATTTTTAAAATTTAATTGAACAGGAAATCTCTTTCATTAACCAACAGTGTTAACAGTAGTATTTTTCATAGTAACAGTGACATTCGCAACAGCTACTATAAATTAAGACAAAGCACAAAAATCTCTAAATAAGGTTAAGATTTTGCGACGTGATGATGCCGAACCGTCTGAACTATGCAGTTTAGTCTATAGTCTATAGTCTATATTGCAGATGATCCAGAGCAACTTGTTTGGAACTGAAAATCAATTTTCTTAAAAAAAGTACGCAACGACTCTTTGGCACAAACAATGTTTAAATCTATCAATACTTTCTTATGCAGTTCTTCTAGGGTTAAAAAACCCTTCACTTTATAAGCGTCGTAGATTATTCGCCTGATCAGATCTGCGTGTTGCTCTTTAAAAACTCACTTTCCCACTTTCCTCTTGACTATCCCATTTGCAACAATTTTTCTTACAGTTGACTTTGGAACTTTGGTTATATCACTTGTTTTTATTGCTGCTCCTACTTCCCTTTTGCGAATTTCTTATAAAATCGTAAATATTCAAAGCAATTTGTTTAACATCCAAAGATAATTGGGTACGTTCGTTTATTTGCTGAAGTTGTTCGACTTCTAAGTTGTCATTAGATTCGACTACCATCTCCACTTCGTCTTCAAATTCTACGTTGTAGTCCATGTCCATGTTGCCTACGTTGTTGTCCACGGTCTCCACATTTTAAAATGTTAAAAAAAAGGAACAGGAAAATGTAAGATTCTAATAAATATTTATCTTTATTCTTATGACGTACCTTTCTTTATCTACCGCTAATATAATCTACAGTCTTAAAAAAGACTGTTGTTGTTTACAAATCGAAGAACTATGTAAAGACACAAAAATACAAGAAGAACGTTGTTAATCGACACGCACTCAAGACAAAAATGATTATTTTCAAACTTATCTGTGAGATAAATAGAGTACAGGCATTTACCCTTATATTTTGAACTAACTCTTCAGTGAAAACAGCCTCACAGGGTCAAAGCTCGAGAATCAGGCACATAAATGCGTACTTACTGGAAAAATCACAGTCAAATAAATACGTCTTTAATATATACGAACACATCGCAGTTTAGATTAAACTCTGTATCATCTGATGTTAAAATAGACGGTTCTACTTATTCGAAAATACCCAAAGCCTACTTAATGCAGAATAAACATCTGTTGTAAAATACTTAAAACGTCAACGCAATAAATGCACAATATTTGTGGTCGTACAATACTTGAAAACTGGTCAAGCAGCGGACTGCGCATATACTTGTTGGGTTACGACTGTTATTATTACTTATTGATATACTATTACTGCAAACCACAATTAAATTAAAATTATCGGACAATCCGTGTAAGTGTCCCCCGTCCCAACTATCATTACCATCCCACATTCCAATCCTAATCCATTACGAATCAAAATGAATATTTATCAGGGCGGAATAGAATACAATTTACGATCCAATAAAATGGAGAACCTAAATTGCCTCCACTCGGTCCGATATTATTGACTATCGAAATATTCGACGCTTGCGTTGCAAGTAATAAATAATTTCCCACCGGCAAGACAATTAGCAAAATTAGCCGCGCCCGGGGGGTAAAAAAGGGGGAAAACGGACCAATTCGCGGCAGATATGTAAATTCGGACGCCGAGGTTGCGCTCGTGCCAAATTGGCCTCCAAATTGCCCCCACCCCGTCGACTTCCGAACTTTCGTTTTGTTTGCATAAGCGGAAGATATAATTGCTGGTTATACATTCACCGACAAAATAAATTATCCACCAAATTTTTAATAAATTCTCTTCTCATTTACGTATTTCTTGAAATTCTAAATCTGATTTTAATTACTAATATAATAATGGGGATTGATTAAATCAAGAAATTATTTTTGATTCCTGTTGGTCTATCTTTGTATTTAAAGCAGTAGCACTTGTTTTTTAAGGAATCTGACAACCTCGATAAATATATTGAAGTACATTAAAATCTTAAGAAAAGGCGTACTACAAATAACGCTAAATTTGTTTGTTGACACGTTAATTTCGATAAAATTTATTTAAAAAAATATTCTTTCGTTTCATATTTATTAGTAAACAAGAGATGCTTCGTCAGTGGACTAGTCTAAATTATTTTTTACCAACTAAATCTAATTAAGAACTAATTACAGGGTTCTATTATGTTATTATGTTAATTAGTATACCGTCTTAAACGTCGTTTACAGGTTTCCAAGCTCAGAGCAAATAGATCAAGATTCGGAAACGCGTTCTCTATTCTGTTATAAGTACGGGCGCATCTGATAAATGGAGAGTTAGAAAAGTAAATTGAATGAAGTCTAGATACATACGCCTGTTTCGAAGAATCTAGGGATTACAATTAAAGCATATTTTTCCAAAATTCAATCAAATTGTTTTCAACTTTATATAGAAATAATAGATCAAAATTTGTTCTACGATTTTCTAAAGAAATAGAAACGAAAGTTTTCACTATAACTAAAAAAATATCCAGCCGTTCGATATATTTAAAATACTTTGGATTCCAGACTGGCGTAGCATATTCCAACACGGATCTGACATGACTGTAAAAAAGTATTATTAAAGATTTTTTATTATTAAACCCATTAGTTATGCGTAAAATAACTCGTTAGAGCCTTTTGAACTATGTTTTCTACGTGCCTCTGAAAAAGAAGTCTCAAACCCAATGTAATACCCAGCTCCAGTCCAAAAAGTTCAGTTTGTAGTTACCTAGGTAGAGATCACTTTTAATTTGCAATTGTGGTAATTTTTTGTAAACAAAACAGTTCTCAAAATTAGACAAATCTCTCTGCAACAATACATAGTCTGTCGCCGAGTGAACCGATTTTGAAATTTTTAGATCATCTGCGTACTATGTGCTATGTAAAAAGCACTGGCCCACATCATATAGGCAAATAGCAAACAGATTGAGATACATTATATTTGTACTCACCCGAACAAGTAATTCTTAAAAAGGGAGAGCAAAACACCGTGCACGACGAAATTCTCCAGCTTCACGGCAAGAGGGTGGTGTATTTTATCAAAAATGTGGGAGAAATCGGTATAAACGACCCAAGTCTCGAACATATTGTTACTCGCTGACTGAACAAACGGTACCAAAATACGTCCCTTAACAATAAAAAATTGTTCAGCAACAAGTCACTCAAACAACTTGCTTAAGTGGCTTAAGAGAGAGGTCGGTCTGTAATTAGCTACATTACTCTTATCACCGGATTTCAAAATTCTCACGACTTGGACAATTTTCTTATTTCTATTTACCAGTTAAGATGGATTGATTGTATAGCAAAAAGAGGGGCTCATTTTAAAAATATCTAAAGAAAACTATCTGGTCCAGGTCCCTTTTGGGAATTCACAGAGCATAAAGAAGAAGCTTGAGGTTCACAGGGACCAACAAGGTTGTTCGGAGCATAAGAGGTGTTTAGGATCATTCTTTGTGTCAAACTTTTTGTGTTTTTTTTTTGTTCCGAATAAGCGACCAAAAATATTTTGCATCTTGCTTATTTAATAAAATAATAAGCGAATCGAATATAAACTCCTGTTCAAAATTAGACCACCACATAATTGTTGTAATTATGTCTTTGTTTTTGCACTCTTTGGTCAGTTTAGCGTTGACAAAGATAATTAACCTATATTTCACCCGAAAACATTCAATTTTTAATTAAAGTCATACAAAATAAGCCGTCAGGTTGAAAAGCTTTAAAATTGTGAAAATCTACTCAACATGACAAAAAAAGTCTAATTTATAAGAAATCAATGAACTTTAATATACGTCCTACTTGTACAACTGCTTGCATTTGTAGGGCTGCGCTTGCTATTGAATTTTGGATGGTTGTTCAAAGATGCCTTATTGGATTGTCTGGGCTGTTGATTTCATTGAAGTAATCCAAAACATTTCTTGCATTGTGGAGCATTGAGCAAGAAGTCTCTTGTAAATGGTGCAAACAGCGTTACGTGATATAGAATAACCTTTTTTAGGTAAAATTCTGTATTCAGCTCTGCGAGTGCCTCAGAACCTTTCTCACCTTCGGAGAGATAGTAAAGTCATTTTTATTCAGGTGTACGCCATATTTTGTTACTATCGTCTGGAGAACTTTGGCTTACTCGAGTAGCAGTAACAGGCTTTCTAGTAGCCAGCCCAACTTCTTTTAACTTTTTTCTGGTGCGAATGTCAGAAATCTTGACATTTTTCTAGCAGTTTCAATTGGTACATTTTTGTTTCATAATACTTAGTGTCAAAGAAAGTTCTTACGTATTCGTCATTGTTTAAATGACTTACTCGACTCTTCCTTTGGTAATGATGTTTTTAAACATTGACCTAGTGCATTAATGCACGCAAAAGAATAACCAACACTCAAACAGCAATTTCAAGTAATACACTTACCAACCTGAAAATTATGTGATCGAACTTTTTTAATTTAATTAAAGATCATGCAGTTATGAGAACAGTACGAAAACAACTGCTTGACGTAAACCAACCAAGATTGGTTTGGTTTTGTTTTGCCTAGAGAGGAAATTAGAAATGAATACTTAAGAGGGATTGGTTGGTTTTTAGGTACGGGAACAGGTGCAGGCTTTAGTTTCATCATTTGGAAAAGGAAATTTTGAAAAACGGGAGGCACCAAATTACGAGGTTTAATTACGTTACTCGAAAGAACGAAAGGTTGTAAATCATAGTTGTTTCAAAAGAGTTCAATTTATTTTCATATTTAAGATTAATGGAGAACGTTAATGGGCTAGAAACGATTAAAATGTTTTAACCAATTTTCGCCTGCATCAATATGCAATTCGGGTCGAGTGGCGCCTGACCGGAGGGGGTAATTAGCAATTTCCAGCTAAGAGGCTCGATTGGGGCCGTGAGATATTAATGCATGCCCCAAGAGCGAAGTTTTATTAGCAGCGTGTTTGGGAGCGGTTATCCGTAGACACGTGGTGCTTCTATCTTAAATTTTAGAACTTCCTCTTCAGAAATCGTCTTTAACTGCATCCCACCGCACACTACTTAAACGAAAATCGTTAATTTTAGCCTTTAAAAAAAAGATTTTGCTGCTTTTAGCTTAGTTAATTTTTATCACGACTTAACAAGTTAATAACGAACTGGGTCAAATATCACACTTCACACCTTCTTCTATAAAGCTACTCCTCCAGCAGGAAATTTAAAATGATTGCATGGAAATAAAGTTGGCCATTTGAAATGATTGTTTCATGTATATTCAGAAAAAAGCTGCGCATGGTATTCTTGCTTACTTAAGAAATACCAATTCAAATTGGGCTGAGTAACAGGGTATGCAAACAGCAAGACCAGTAGAAACTCGAATCATATCCACCCCCACGGTCTCAGCCGACTCTGAGACTTAGGCTCACTAGGCTTGATGTAAAGGAGTGCTCGGATCAGGAAGCACAATGAGACTGCCTTCACTAATAGATGCAGAAAAATATTAATTTTTGTTTCATCAGTGAATATCACAATTTGACCAAAACTCTATAGTTTTTGAACACAATTTTTTGGAAAATCAAATCAAAATGGCAAAAATAGGGAAAACATTGAACCTACGGATGGAGTAATTAGTTGCACAAAATATGCAACGGATTTTGGGATACATTTTGGTACGTTTTTCGGTTTAAGCCGTGTATCACATGAAAGTATACAAAAAGGGTACAAAAATTTTAAATTTTTATTTGCAAGTCGTTAGGTACTTTCAAAAAAATTAAAAACAACTTTCTTTAGTCCTGTTGCAAGTTATTTCTAGCGGTGTTGTTTGCGGCCCATGCTTAGATAAAATGGATGAGGATAGAATTCAGAAAATTCCAGGATCACATAAATTATGTTAAACTAGAAGTATTATTTCACAGTCTTAAACCTCTTAACTAGTAAGTAAGAGTAAACTTAGAGTTCATGATCTGAATTTAAAGTTTTGCACTACACCTCACTTTAAGATCATAACCTAATCTCATAACTCTACATGTAAATTTTTTCATCCTAAATGATAAACGGCACCTTATGGGGTTAAGCGATACCTTACTTAGTTATGCTCTTACGTCTTACTATTTACTCTTAATCTCTGTCTTTATGTTATTCGCTTTGTACGCTTCTTCTGTTTTCTTTGTCGCGGTTTGTACATTGACCGTCTTGATTATGGTTTTTACAAACAGGACCTCCAGAACGGGACTATTTGTTTTTGGATTATCTGTGACTTGTCTACATCGTTGAAATTAGACAGTGATTTTCCGGGTAGTTAAAGAAGACACATTTTCATTAATTTTTAAATAAATTATTATTCATGCACGGTTTCAGACACCTTTATAATCTACACAACAGCATGCAACGAAAATAAAAATATGAATATTGCATGGCGACCGATAATATCCCTATTTTTAAAGTCGCCAGGATTTGGTATCGCCGTTATTATTCATTCCCACGCCAAAAGATTCAGCAGCACACACATTTATTTATACCGATTGGGGTTCTCTCTCGAGCCTCAGTTTCGTACGAGTAAATTATATATCAATTCAATAATGCTCTGTTTTGGAAACACGGCTACAAATTTTGGAGTTTGCTAAATTATTTGGCTTTGTTATTAGCAAATTGTACGTAAAGTTTATTTTAATCCAGTTGCGCATATTAAACGTGTATGCTATTTCATTTTGTTCTGGTCGTTTATTGTTATGGTAAATTAAAAATAACATATTTGTGTCTGCTAGTTGTTAATTCATTTGCATACAAATTCAAATTCGTGTTGCATACTATACTTTTTCTAGGACTGTTAGTTTTTGGATACATTTTCCCAAAACAACACAAATACATTCACTGACATGACCGTCAGAATTGAAAAACGTCAAAATTTAAGGCGTGCGAAATATCTCCGAAAACATCCGATTGCTCCCAAACCCCTGCGGTAAAATTCCGGAAATGTCCGAAGTGTCTCGGGTCTGTGAGAAACGAAACTGACGTGGTAAAATGAAACTCACTTTCGAAAACGCTGGTGCCACTAAATTGGAAATGAAGGCCTCCATACCAATTTCATTTCTTCTATAAAACAAACAAAATTAAAAACGGGGAGTTTCTTATTATGGTTCTACATTTTCTATATTTGAACGCATTACCAGTTGTCAAGAAAATGTTCCCTGTAACAAATGAGGGAAATCTATTTTCCTAACTAATGCAATAACGATTTTTTGGATATCGTTTATTGTCACTTTAAAATATAAATTAGATCTAAATCATGTTTAGTCTTAGTAAGTTTTGTCCGATTGTTTATGCTAGCCAGATATTTAGCTTTGTTCTTGACGTGTGGATATTGGCTTGTAGGTAACAATCACTAATAAACCAACGAAAAATCCGAGAGTCTATAGAAATCTATAAACAACCTAACAATCTTAACCGCGACTCAGATCTCTACCTGCACCAATTTGGGAATCAGTCATCCGAGACGGTGTTTATACCTCATGAGCGCACCCCTCAAACAATATATAAGCAAGTAGAGAGTAAAATACGAGCCAGTTTCAGTCAAGCTCTGAAGAAGCCAATAGGATGATTGGCGAAACGTCAGCAATTTCGACTCAATACAAATACCGCAAAATTAATCAACAGATGGCAGAGGCGCAAAAAAAAAAAAATTAACAGATCACCTATTTAAAAATGTCTTTAAAAAAATGCAAACAATTCAAACCATAATTTTTGAGGGAGTTATTGTATCAGCTACTAGGGATTAATTTATGTAATAATGGTAAAATAATTGTATTATTATTATAATTCCGCGAGTATATTTTAAACAACGATGTTTGAGCAGGAGGCTAACGAATTTGAGGCGCTGTCAGTGGTTCAATTTAATTCGTTAACGTGCCTATTTCAATTAAATAGTTCGTTAGTGACAGGGAGCTTCAAATTTGATGGCCACTTCATTAGCAAATTACTCGATGTTATTATAAGGAAGCAAAACTACGTATTCGACGCACTCCTAGTCCGATAATTGAATTGCTATTAATTTAAATTCCGGTGGTAGCACACTTGTAATCGAAGAGAAAAAACTTTTTTGGGCGGAATGTTATTAAGAAATATAACATATTGAATACTAAATTTCAATTTATTTGTTGCCATATACAATTTTAAAAGTTATACGTAAAAACTAAACGTAAGAGGCAGTGGGACACCAAAGAACTTTAACCAGCTGTAACTTGGACATTTTTTGCCAATGTTGAATTTTAATTTCACACAAGAAATGGTCAAAACTGGCGAAGTGCAAATGGGAGTTTGTAAAATAGGCAGTTATTCAAGCTAGAGACGGATCAAAGCATTAGTAATAAAATAACTTTATTTAACGTATATCATTGTGAAAGTCCAAATTTAGTAAATGTCGACATCCACCAAAAGATCTCATTTATTACCATTTATTTACTACAAATAGTTTTGTAAAAAAAAATTGCTATGGATATAAAGTATCACCGGGGCAAACATTATAATATGCTTCCTGTTGAAATCAAAGACGTATGCCCAAAAAACATTAAAAATCTTTACTGACAACAAATATTTTTTATAACCTGTCTGAAAATGAAAATCATACGAACAATAGATAAAAGTAAAAGAGTTTGTATTCTGTGACACACTTCGGCACTTTGTTGGTCAATTCGAGTAATTTTTTTTTATTTACTCTTTATATATATATATATATATATATATATATATATATATATATATATATATATATATATATATATATATATATATATATATATATATATATATATATATATATATATATATATATATATATATATATATATATATATATATATATATATATATATATATATATATTTATTTATTTATTTATTTATTTATTTTTGTAATTTTTAAAAATTTTTGGGTGCTATGTTTTCTGATGAAACTTTCCTTTGTAATACTCCCCATCTAAAATGTAAAAAAAATGGAGAATCTGTTTGATTTTGTGAATTGAATGCATCTAAATAGCAAAAATAAACTCAAACTCTGTAGAGAATAAATTTATTACAGTTATAACAGCTTCTAATCAAAACCTAAAAATTAAAAAAAAAAAGATAATTGAACTGAGGTGGCTTTTACTTGGTGAAAATCCATTTATCAAAATAAATAAGAACTAAAAGTTCAGATTTTCACGAAATTATATATTTTGACATGACAATTGTTTATCCGAAACCTAATACAGGACACGAACAATTTAAAACAATTACATACATAGGAGAACCTAGTGAAAAAGTTTCAAAACATTTGTCAAAATGTGGTTTAAAAATAACTTTCAGAATTAACAACCCAATAGGAAAATATTTAAAAAACAATAAAGCGAAATGTTCAAAATTTATATTAGACAAACAGGTAGATCCTCCAAGAAACGCATTAACGAACATAAAAGAGCGTTTAGAAATAATAGTCTGGATTCTAATTATGCTACACACTTAAACACAGAAAAACACATTTTTGACGACAATTTTGATATTTTACATACAGCCACAAAAAGTACAAAATTAAATTTATTGGAAGCAATGGGGATTAACAAAATGAGGCATTCAAATGTATTACAAATTCTCACAACAACATTAATTAAGGTTTTATGGTCATTTTTCCGTATATATAGTAGCAGGTAGTTTGTAAATATTACATTTGATGAAGACAAGGTGTTGTCGAAACAACTGTCATGTCAAAATATATAATTTCGTAAAAATCTGAACTTTTAGTTCTTATTTAATTTTTTTTAAAATTTTTTCATAAAAAATTCATAAAACTCTTTTATTGTACCGCTGGTGATGACCATTTGTTTTACATGTTATGCCTTGCTTCGGTTTTAACGTTTTCTGTTTTTGTTTAGTTCAAGTTTCAATATAAACACGAATATATTTTATTATTGCTTATATAACCGAATATCTTGGCAGTTCTGAATAAACATTTTAATTTGTCATAACAAAATTTCGAATATTTTTGTTACATCCTATTCGTATGCCAGGCTATTAAATTGGCATCGTTTTTATTTTGCGATGTTTTACTCTTCCGCACCATTCAGAATTGGAATAAGATCAAACATTGTGACGTAGATTGTCGAGTCGGTTCTTAACGTTTACCCCTACCCCTCGCAACCGCAAAAACCGAAATTTGTTACTGTCTAGGTCGCTCAGTCGAAGTAAGCTTCGTGCGGCCATCTGCGCCATATAGATATCGCCATATTACCCACAGACAAGCAATTGATCGGGTTCGTAAAACACACACACAAGTCCCCGAACGTCGAGTAACAAATCTAGTTTCGTTGTCGTCGAAATCCGGTCCTTTCGAACAGGCCGCTAACTGGACGACATGTCCGAGAATCAGGAGAGGGAAAATGTCGACTTATATATACAGTACGGGCGATTCTGGCGCTATGAAGGATACACTATCACGCTTAACGTTTCCGTATGTTAAAGAAGTGTCTTGAGAAAAAGCAGACCTGAAGCGTAGCATGAAGAAATAGGATGTATTTATGAAATAGCTTGTGAATATTGTGAGTGTTATTTTGGAGAGAAAAAAGTCCACTAAACAGAAAAAACCTGCGAGATAGCGAGCAATTGAGATTTGGGATAGCAGTTTTGTGAAAGCAACGCAGCATCAAATGGCCTCATAGTGAACCATGGCAGCTTTAGAGGACAAGTTCATGGTTGATTGTACAAAACTCGGCCCTGGATGAAGAATTGAACTTTGTATATAAATGAGAATTTGAAAAGTTTACACTTCATAAATGGCAGTGACGCATCTATCTGAAACTTTTGTAACTACAAATTGGAAGTTCTTTTAGTTTGGGAAATTTATACTTCTTGAAACTTGAACTTTTATATCAATTCAATTCAAATAAATATCAATTTTCTTTTCTTTCTTCGGATAAGCAAGTCTGTAGCGAAACAAATTATGACAGGTGGCGGTTTCTATATTTGTATTTGCTACGGAGAGTTGAATTATAATTTGATAGAGGGCGCCCCCCAGGATTAAACGATTATCGTATCGAGCTACAGCGGATAACGCCGGACACGGAAATAGTTGTGGGCCGGCATCTCACCCAGTAGTTCTTATTTTTCTAGATCTTGTGTAATTTGAGATGTTTTTCATATCGAGAGAACCTGTGGCCGGTTATATCGCCGTATTGTGTCAGTACACTTTACCGGACGTTTGCCTGCTCTTTTGTTAAGGTAGGCCGGATATTTTTTGTGCGGCAAATGCCACTTATCGTTTTTTAAACTTATTGTCTTAAAGTTTCCAAACGCTGATTGCGCGTTTTTGTGCAGGCCAACCCACATACTCCCTCAAAAAACGGATCGACCCCGTTTCGATGCAAATCTAATCGACAGTATCCACGTCTGGTATAACTATGGAAAGCAAAACTGTTTGTTTATACCAACCATTATGAGAACCATTTTTTATTTCAAATTATGTTTTACTACTACACCAAAAAGGTATTTTTCTCACTCCTTATTTGTTTACATCGTTGTACTAAAAATAACTACTTCCATCCACTAGTCTAGAGAGTCACTTTGTTTTCAAAATTTAACTGCCATTTGTAATAATGCAGGCGGCGCAATTGGTGGATGTTCTGCCGATGATAATTATTGTTTGACCATCAGTTGAAGGTCTGTGTGATAGTTTGTTTTAATAAAGCGAAGACAGCAATAACAGGAAAACTTCGAACGAAAATATGACGAAAACAAGTGAAGTATGCAACTCACAGCTTATGTGATGCAGTCGCTATAACAAAAACTAACTGGTCTGTATCCTATCTATTTGGCAAAACACGACTTATTGAGGTTAAGTTAGTAAAGAGCCTTCTAAATAAGTGTGAATTACCTTTTGTCCTAAATACGCCTTAGTTAACAATAAAGAATTAATTAAATTATATGCAATATTAACGCCACAGCTTAAATGATGCAAAAATAATAACCAGGGTCAAAACTTATCAGTTTGGAATTTACTTTATTTTATTTTACTTTATTTATTACTGCAATTGTGTTATGTTTAGTTTGACATTTCTAAATTCGTTTTCGTTCAGTAAAACGATTTTTTTTTAATGGGTAGTCGGACTACAATTTCTGAGATAAATTGAATTATTGCTCATCACAGAAATGGATAAAGCCAAGGAGACATAGCCAAAATGGTAAATAAATGTCCCCCAACTGTTCAGCATATTATTGAGCGTTACTGTAACGAAAATAGAGTCGAGAATAAGTCAAGATTAGCTCCAAATGAGATCTTCAATGAACGTGAAGAAAGATGGATTGTAAGAGAGGATCGAACTATCCAAAAGAAAAGTACTCCAAAGATGTGTGTCGAGGTGGAAAGACAGTTTGGAAAATACTGCGAAAAAATATTTTGCATGGTCGATTTTCCAGAAATAAGAGCATATCGATAAAGATTTCAACTTTTGGGATTCAGTAATATTTGCTGATGAAACCAAAATAAACTTTTTTGGATCCAATGGAAAAATATCAGTGTGGAGAAAGCCTAAGGATGAATTAAAATTGAAAAATTTAAAAGCTACGGTAAATCACGGTGGAGGTGGAGTGATGTTATGGAGCTGTATGTCATCTGCAGTAGTAGGTAATATGCTGGTTGCTAGTGCCCAAAAATTAAATATGGCTCACAATTATCGGTTCTATCATTGATGATTTAAAATGTGACGTTAATATTGCATATAATTTAATTAATTCTATATTGTAAACTAAGAAAGGCATGTTTAGGTCAAAAAGTAATTCACACTTTTTTAGAAGGCTCTTTACTAAATTAATTTCAATAAAAGACATTCAGACCATTTATTTGTTGTTATAGGGACTGCATCATTTAAGCTGTGAATCACTGTATGTGTAGGAGGACAACCTGATGATCTGAGACTGAGAAATATCATACAACAGTTTACCAGGAATATTCATATCTTGGAGGTAAACCGAAGTTGTAGACTGAGATGAAAGGCAAGAAAGCAATTGGAACTTTAAATCTCGTGCTCGTGGATACAATGATTCTCCAAATCGATGTCAGAACTTAATGTCAATAGATTGGAATGATCCAGATATATGGCGAATGGGAACCGGAAAGCGTAGAAGGATACATCCATACATATAGGCATCTCCACAAAATGGTCCGCACTGTATACACAACCCCACCGTTATATTTGACAAATATACACCATTTTAAGCGTTCCTTCTTACTAAAAGCCGGCAAACTTCACGGTCGATTCGGGATGGATTATTCCAATACTTTTCCGTTCCCGAGGTTAACGGTTCTTATCTTTCGCGTGCCACTGACATTCGTTACTCGCCTGGAAAATGTTACGATAATAATGATTGTCATTAGTTTCCGATCGGGCCACGCCTCTTATCGCCGCAGTATTATGGTTTTTCACGTTTGCCACTGCCGGGATAAACGCTTCTCGGGGTTATTTTATTATCGAATGCGGGTTTTGTTCCCGTTATTACGCTCTCGTCGTTTCGAGGTTATGTTCGATCTCATTCGAGGACGAGCTAAGCGTTACGAGATCAGGTTATGGGCTAGTGTACGCCGCATCACTCGGTATGCATTGAGTTTCCTTCCTATGCGTCCATAAT
Source organism: Cylas formicarius (assembly GCF_029955315.1). Lineage (NCBI taxonomy): Eukaryota > Metazoa > Arthropoda > Insecta > Coleoptera > Brentidae > Cylas > Cylas formicarius. Next base: position 27,754,086 of record NW_026844319.1, read on the forward strand.
TGTGGATGTGTAACGGATAAAATAGGCCAAATACGTACGTAAACAAACTTCATCGAACGATGACCTACGTGGGATAAACCATCATAAAGAATTCAGCGAGGTTCGAAGTACACAAATTAGAAATAGATAAATACAATAGACATTTTCTATGTGCTTCTCAACATTAAATAGGTCACAAAATCGATTTTGACACTAAGAAACAAGTGTGAGAAGTTTTGTTCATTCCAAAACGCACGACAACTGAAAATTACTTAGTTTTACTAACTTAAATTTACTATTGCTCAGTTTTCTGAGGATATTATTTTCAGATTTCAGATCTGGGTTTTGGAGGGGCTAGATTTAAAACAATTCTCCTCGTAGTCCTTTGACATGGTCTTTAATGTCTTCTCCAGTTTTGGTTCCACTTCTTCAAAACATTCTCCCTGCGCTGCGACGCACAGATCGTCAGGGTACACAAAGTGCGTTGTGTTATCGGATGTTGGTTGGTCATTTGTGTACATGTTAAGTGACATAGGCCCCGGGACGCTTCCCTATTCGAGGCCATTTTTTTGATTCTTCCATCAACTCTATCTGCCCTCTAAGGATTTTCTTATTTTTACCGGTTGGTAGTCGTTGGTAGTTTTGTAGATTTTGGTGAGCAACCAGAGCTGTTAGTGCTTTTTTTCGAACCCCTCTTCAATATGCTCAGTGAGGGCAAGCACTTGATTGGTGCAGGATTTGTGCGGTCTGAAGCCAGCCTGTTGAGTTTACAGTATTTCCAATGATATTCAGAATTAACCTTTCGTAGAGTTGAAAGAGATGACATAGGAAAGAGCTCTTTGGCGAGTCGGCGTCTTTTCCTGGTTTCAGAAGAACTATAAATTTCGATTTTCTCTGTGGCTTAGGTATTGTGTAGCTTTAGCACGAAATTAGCATTGTTGCGTAGAATATAAATAAAACATGCAGGAGGATATCCGCGCGCTATTTAAATTAATTTTGTCTAAGCTTTGAAGATACCAATTGAGATATTTTCATTCAATTTTTAATAGTAAATACATTTAATAACCTTTTCCTTCTTTACTTTGTCCTTTTTTAAAATTTAGACTGTAGCACTAGAAACATAGAATAGCGTATCTCTTTTTTTCGACTGTTTAGGAATTTAAGGAACTTAAATCTGCAAGTTTTTGTGCATCATTTATACCAAGCTTTTAGATCTGATTACTAACACGGTCTACTGCGATTATGTGAAATCTGGGGTTTCCATGAGATCCCAAATGATTGAAATCCACCATTCTGATCAGAAGCAAGAAAGGCCAAAAAATACCATTTCTAAAATCTGAAACGTCTCATCTGATGGAATAGAAAAAACAAGAAACAACAGTGTTTCGGCTAGTTCTAAAATTCACTTAGCTAACAGTCACGAACGAACACACTGTAAGAGTTTTTATCAAATGTTAAATGCCTATTAACGATTAATTAAATTAAGTAATTAATTTAGTACTGCACTAAATTAATCTAACCAGACCGATTGAGAACCAATAATTACTTCGTTAATTTTGTGAAAATTTTCAGTTTCGCTAATACATTTTCATAAGTGTTTGTGCTATTTTGAACATATTGTTCATCCAGTGGTGCTTGGCCTACTGTCACGATTAATTAAAAAAATATATTTTAATGACAATTCGTCGACACGGATTGTTCTCTTTTCTCCGATCGTGCAAAATACTTTTCATACTGTCTACTTTAATTATTTCATGATGTCAATTTAAAATTTTATTATTTTGTTGTAAACTAAATTCTAGAGAGATATTTTGAGTGTTTGTTATTCTTAATATAAGAAAAAATGCCAAAAAAAACGATGCCGAAAATTAAACCTGAACTAATCAAACCGTAATAACAAAACTACATTGTAAAGCAATAAATTCATAAAAGGCATACGAAAATGCGGACTTCACTTCAAAGACGAAACATCTTGAGTCCAAGCACTAATATATATGTAGAGCGGACACGGTAACATAGCAAAAAGACTTCTTATTTGGAAAATAAAACTCCACAGTTTTTTGTACAACTATTACGACCTTCGATTTGTTGCTGACGGGGTTCGTGAATTTGTTGCGAGTTTCGGACATATCGTTTAATTAAAGTTATTGATGTGTAGAAAGATTTATTTAGCATATTGATTTTGACTTTGCTTTTGGGTGTTTGAGAATTTAAACTTCTGATGCTTGTTGGATTAATTCATTTCTGTTACTTTGCTACTTTCTAGTTCAGGAGACTCTTAATTCATAAGATTCAATGCCAAGTCGATAATGGAAACTTTCTAGAAGTCAGTCTTGACTGGATTGTATTATTTATTATTTAAATTATCACAGATAAGTAAGCTAAACCAGATACTTCTTTTTCAAATAATTCAAAATGTGATAATACTAAGGTACTGAACCTGTCATCGTTAAAAGGCTTGTGGTCTGAGGATTGGATGGTTCTTACATGCAACTACTTAGGAAGTCAAGGCTACTCTCTAACACCAGCTCCAACATGCAATCGCCAACAACCAGGTGTTGAAATCGTAGAACGTCGACCCGGAAGAAGGGAAGAACAAGGCAGAAGAAATTAAAAAAAAACTGGAGTAAAGATCTGTTTAACCAAAGATAGAATACCAGAAAATAATAGCAAACTTACCCACGATGTCGTTTGGAGTTTTCGAGGTTTTGTCAACTAAAATCCGACTAAAACGTCGATTGCTAAAAATAATCAGCTAGACTGGTGGCTGTGGATTTAAACTGCCCAAGACAAACTCAATATATCATATCAAAGTTAAAACATGAATTATATTTAGGATAGACTAGATTCAATATTGATAGGTATCAGACCACGGAATATTTTAGATCGTCTTACCAAAAAACACTCAGTTAATATTTCCATAGACAACCAAGTAGTATTATTTTTTAATTTTTTAAAAGAAATAAACATTTATTATTTGTTTTGTCGGAATCAAAAATAGTTTTGAAATACAGCCGTAATTAATGATATAAAAGTTAATTGTCAAGAACATAGTGGAAAAGAATATAGTTATAGTTAAAAAGTTAAATGTAAAACCTGATATTTGTAATATTTGCTAACAAATGCCTCATTCATTCATTCATCCGTCTATTCGGTCGCGTTTTATTTCCCGCCTCTACGAAACAATTTCGCCGTCTCACTCCCACCGCGACTACTACCGAATGTAAATTTCACCCCATCGCGCCGCCTTATTAATCACTTTATATAACAAATTAACGGCGTCGCACGCTTGATAACAAAAGCAATTACAGTATATTGTTATATGGTAATTAGTACGCGAAACTTTCGTCGGGAAATGACAGATGCTCGAAAATTTTACGCCCCGCATACGAATTTGCCTCGTCTTCAATATTACTTAAAAGTTTCGTTCAAAATACAAAGACCTCTTACGCGCAACAGCGCGAACTAAAAACGCGACATACAGCATACAAACTTTTAAGTCTCCATACATCCACTTTAAGTTTGTTTTTGCTCCATGACTTAATTTTTTCGTTGTATCTTGCAGTTTTCTTCCACAATTATGTCGACAATATTTTGATAGAAAATATTATTTTTTTCAAATTAATCAATTGGTGGTACCTAAAATTATTTTCTACTCCCGTCTGTAAAATGCCCAATTACACACCGATCTAGCATGCGAGAAGCGTCACTTTACCACGTCAGTTTCGTTTTCCACAGATCCGAGCCACTTCGGGCATTTCCGAGATTTTACCGCACGGGTTTGGGAGCAATCGGATGTTTTCGGAGATATTTCCCACGCTTTGAATTTTGAAGTTTGTCAATTCTGACGGTCATGTCGGTGAATGTATTCTTGTTGTTTTGCGAAAATATACCCAAAAACTAACAGTCGTAGAAAAAGTATAATATGCAACACGTTCGGTACACTGCGACACTACGACTGTCAGTTTTTTCAGTACATTTCAGTACATTTTTGCAAAACAGCACGGGTACATTCAATGACATGACCGTCAAAATTGAAGTGGGATTGATTATCTATGCACTTCGTAGCCTGTAGATGCCAACGACTTTTTTTTCCACCATGGCTACATCTTTTCCTATTATCAATTATATCTGGTTTCTTTCACATAGCCTGTATCCTAGTGTTCTTCAGCAGCTTTTCGGGCTGAGTTTTCTGTTAAAACTCCTGTTCGAGAAACGAGCATGTTATGAAACTTTTCCAATTCTCTGTACTCTTAAGGCATACTAAGGTGTTAAATTCGTTTCTATCCAAATTTGCATTTTCCGGCATATACTGTTTCGAATATCTTTCAGCTGTTTTCCTCATATCATATCATTTACGTGTTTGTTTTCTCTCTACTCGACTCGAGGTATCTGCCTGCTGCCTCGAAGCAGCTCTGTATCGAGAGTCTTATCCAAGTAAGCGGGAGTGCATGACATCCAGCTCTAAGCAAAAATGCTACGGATACCCAGGCGGCATTGAGGGTTTTGAAATCTCCAATAGCCTCAGAAGCTGCCAGAAATCTCTATATATTATTATACGGAGACGGATATTTAGGCCCTCAATAGAATATCCTCCTAGGAAATGCGCACCTGACACTTTGTTAAGCATGAGCAGGGAAACCTGCAAATCTAACCTGAAACATAACATCCACAAAATTGGCCTTTCGAACGACGATGATGATGAGCAAATAGCGGAGCATATTATTGATGCCCGACTGTAGGAAGGATGAGATACTTAAATCTATGTTCTGACATTCTGTAACATGAAAGTCCACGATACGAGGGCTGAAGTTGATTAAATTGGGAGTGTGCCGCCATAGGGTCGATTTATCCAAGCGGAAGGCGTTAGGATGGTAGCACACAATAATCTAAAACCTATGGCAGAATTTGGACTTGTTATCCTGTTCACGTGTAAACGGTAAACTTCAGCATTTGGATGGTAGTATCAATAATGTAGTATCCACCTCCTATAATTTTAGTACTTCAAGAGAATATGTTATTGCGCATATATGAGCAATCAATGCATCGAATAAGTTTACAAACAGTTGTTTGATGAATGAACTTTTCGTTCTTGCAAATCTAATTTGCAATTAAAGTTGTCCTTTAGTTTCCCTTTAATTTTCCCATGCATTGGTGGAATAATCATTACAGGTGCGCACTGTACGTGCTTAACCCTGGGTATGTGTACTAAATTGTTCATTTACTATAACTGTTATTAACTTCAGTGGCAATTAGAAAATTTTAAAAATTCAGTCATGACTAGTCGGAAACTTTTAAAAATTCGATTTGCGAGGTTTCTTCGGGCAAGATATAAGGACAATATTTAAACAGACGTAATCGAGTGAATTATTCGACCAGACAGCGAGACATTTTAACACGATATCCCGGCGAGCTTAATTCCCTGTGTACGTTTGAGCACTAAAACCGTGATCCAATTATCCGCGGAAAGGAGCTCCGAACTTCATTAAAATTAGAGAACACCCCCCCACCTCCATCCATTTCATTCGTCGGTCCTTCCAAGTCCGTATCGGTTTCGGGAATATTTTGGTGCAGATGTTTCTTTGCTATGCGGTCTTGGTTGTACTTTCAAAATCACTGTTTTCACCGTAACTGTTACAGATCAGTAATGGAGTGACAGTGACAGTTAAGAAGATGCAAGGTGTTAAACCTTATTTATTATATATATTAATTACCTTTTTAAACACTAAAATTTGACACCATAAGTGTAGAACAAATGTTTTTTTAATAAAAAATCTTCTTTTAAACACACGATAAACATGTAAATTTCAGCCCCCGCATTTGGAAATTCCTTTCCTTCATTTTAGTAGTTTGGAGGTTTAGGCTATCGCATAATAAAATTTTTCGTTAGCGATATATTATTCCAGTTCTAATTACATTAAGCTCTTCTGAGCGTATATACATCTAAATAATGATTTCTTAATAACATTCATTTTTTATTTATTTCCTAATCCAAAAAATTCTTTCTTATTAAATAACCGCCTTGTCAATTTTATAACATTTATTATATAATATTTAAGAAATTATTTAATCATCCATTTAAATATAAGACCAACTGAAAATATTATTTAATATTCATAATACCGAAAATCAAAAATTAATAAGGAAAAACCACAAAATTTAGACGATTTAAAATTTAGAATTAGATCCCAAGTAAGGCAAGTTTATAAAAATATTCTGAGCAACGCTTTAAAACCGATTAGCATATTGTCAAGAAGTTGATGGAGGAAATTTTCAACATCTAATAAAATAACTTCTTGATATCTCGTTTTGTCAGATAAAAATTTCAATTATTATACATCGATCTAGCGTGCGGGAAGCGTCCCTTTACCACGTCAGTTTTGTTTCCCACGGATCCGAGCCACTTCGGACATTTCCGGGATTTTACCGCACGGGTTTCGGAGCAATGGGATGTTTTCGGAGATGTTTCCCACGCTTTGAATTTTGACGTTTGTCATTTCTGACGGACATGTCAGTGAATGTATTCGTGTTGTTTTGCGACCATGTAGCCAAAAACTAACTGTCGTAGAAAAAGTATAGTATGCAACACGTTCGGTAAACTTTTTAAGACACTCGTTCATTAAACACTCGCTCACGCTGGGTGACAAATAAACTCGTGGATGAAATGCCGTTCACCGCACTTGTATAATATATTACACTGGTACTAGATACTTAGCTGGTCATTTTTCAAATTAAATTCCTGCTGTGGACATATACTTTTTTGACTCAGTCTGTATATTTTCTGTTAACTGCATTAAATGTGCAAAAAAAAATTATTATGGGCGTCTGCGTTTGTTCCATGTTTAGCAATTCACTGTATATTAAACAAGTAAATAATTTGATGTCCAGAATACGAATTACTTACTCGTATGTAATTTCCGATAATAATTTAATTTTCTTTGGTTAGCTACACCGTGGATTAGGTCTTTCGAGATTAACTTGAACAAGGTGAAGAAGAAAAAATGTTTTTATCATAATTTTAATACTGATCCAAATTTTCGTATCAACCCATAGAATAACTAAAAACTAATAACTTGTAAAACCAAAAAAAATATTTTACAACCGGGAAAGGATGAATGAAAATGAATTCCTCCTGCGTTGATAAATCGAACTTGCTGACATTTCGCCAATCATTTTGTTGGTTTTTTCAGACCTTAACCGAAACTGGCTCGATGTTTGATTGATTGATTCCCATATTGGTAAAAGGTAAAGACCCCAGTCGCGGTTAAAATTGTATATACGCAGGTACAGGTACAACTGAGGTAAGAGTAATCCAGAACATTTGTAAATAATATTACAGTAGCTGAAAAACTGTTGTTTCGCATCTCACCATCGGTCTTGGCTTGAATGCGGTTGTGTTCTGCAAAAAAGTATAAATATTGCCTTGCCTCCATATTTGTATACTTAACTGCCGCTGTTTGGAGATTCATCTCCCTAGCCCCGCATCGTAAATTGAATACATGTACGTAACGAAGTAATAAATTGCGCTGTAGCTGATGTCGGTTAGTGTCATTCTGTGACAAGATACGGATACGCACCTAGAGAGTTATATTGCTGAGAAATCCGACACACGTACGGCAATTTATTGGTATGTGCGCGATGGCAAATACACTTGCTTTGTGATTCATGACGGCGATAACCAAATTTACCGATTCCAATACTGGACACGTGAAAAAGGTAGAGGCGAACATATCATTTACGAAAAGCTTGTGCCCTGCTGTTTCGCTTCATTTTTTGTTTTCACGTTTTCTACATAAATTTTGGAACTGATGATAGTTTGTGCAACAAAATGCATAAGTAAATCGATTTACGAATTTTTTTTTTCAGTGCCAGCTTTAAACAAAAAACACAAATATATTTTTCTTACTTAACGTTTGTTTAGTACTCTCTAATCCAAATAAATAATCAAACTACGTAGACTGAATACGTTAATAATAAAGTGTTTTTCTTTAAAATTATCCTAAACATTTTGTTTCAAAATGTTTACTTAAAGTTGATACGATTTCAAACGTTTAGAACAAAACAGAAATTAAATTGATTGATTTTTTTTTTACTTTTTATAAAACTTCTGGATTCCTTCTGCGTCGGTTTTTGTTGAGTCGAACTAATTAACGTTTCGCCGATCATCCTTTACCACTTTCCTTTTTTCATATTCAATACTAGCGCGTCTGAAGAGATTGTCTAATTGATATACGTTTACTTGGCCTTGTAAAGGCTTACTGCCTAAAATGTATTTTTTCCGCCCCACCCACACCAATTAATTCTACTTTTCTTTTCTTTTAATTTACTGACACCACAATAAAGTTTGTGAATTTATTTTCTCAGTTGTCAGGTAAAAATTGGACAATATCATTTTGTCCTGGCCAACTAATGGGAAAAAAATGGAAAACTAGTATTATTTTAGAAAAATTGAAATCAAAATTTAAAAATAAGGTGTTCAATTTTAAAATATGTAAATTTTATTTATCGCGCTTTTTTCAGCCCGCCTGTATACTTTAAAATAATTTTAAATTGTGCAGCCTAACAATCTCTGTCTTTGCCTATACCGTTTTGTCATAACTTTTGAAAATAATGAGATAATGAACTTTACTCTATGGTTGACTCACCCTGTATATTAAACGTGTGTATAATAATATAATAATAAATATTTTTTTTTGTTGTTAACTACACTGTGGTACGCAGGTTTTCCGAGATAATTTTAATACGAATATAGATTTTCTTTTCCACCAACCAAAAGGTAGAGGCGGACATATTATTTACGTTGCTTTGTATACAGTGTGGTTCTTTTTTTGTTTCAATTTTTATCTCTATGATTAATTATTATTCCATTTCCTAGTATTACTTAGTTACGTTTATCCTACGTGCTCGACTAACCTCTTTTCGATACTTTTGAATACTTTTTTTTATTTATTAATTAACTTTTATTAATTTTAGAATCTTGAAAGAAAAAAATTATATAAAAATAACGAGTTAAAGTTCTATTGTAACTCTTTATAGGGAACTTGAACAAAATTTTAATTTGAAAAATATTGCTTATAAAAGTAACTTTATACTATCAAAAGAACCACATTTCACAAAAAAAATAATTCCGTACTTCTATATAACAAATATAAGCAGTTAAAAGTTGTAAAAATTAAATCCACTTTTGAAACGCGTTGTCATTGGCTGTGACCGGTTGTGACGTCAATTCGCTCGTACGATTACGCGCCAGGCGGATGGTAGCATATAAAGCATAATAGAGAACGACGACATGTTTGTTTTGTTTTTTTTTAATTTTAATTTTAGTCTCGATCCCGTCGCTTGCTTTTGTTATCTTGTGTTTAGTATGAAAGAAAAAAGTTTTGAAAATAACTGAAGCCGATTTTTTATAACTTCAATCTGATAATTTACCTTAAGTGGATATGTTTATTGTTACATCTTACATATAAAACACAGAAAGTTTTTCTTTTGCTGAGGTGCGCAGTGTTAAAACCAGAAGGTATGTTCACAGAAAATTTAGCCCCTAAATTTAAACCAATATAATATTGTAATCAGCGTGAAGTTTCCTAGTTTTTAAAATTCACATAGTATATCAAATAATATGTAAATTATTCAACACAAAAAAAAACAAAAATGATTTTTTTAAGCTAGTGGAGACCTAAATACTGATTTTAAAGTATATTTACATTGATAACTTAAAGTGTCCTTTATTTTATATAGCCATTCCTACGGAGACTACAGTACGCGGTGCGGGTACAAGCTCGAAGAGTTAAGAATGTTTCCACGGTTAAGGCTAAAGTAACACCTGAACATAATGTTAACAAAAATCGGCTTTTATTTTCCAGTTTGCGAATAAAAAGTTCATCTGGCGTTTTACTGTAATATTCGCGTAGATTAAATACAATCACACTCTGCACGAACCAAAAATAAACGTAAATAATATAATTCTCATCGATCGAGAAACAGCGGTATGACGTCACAACTTGAATTATTTATTGCAACTTAAATATTGCGTTTTGAGTTTTCATATTTGGTAAGCGTTATTTCTATACATAAACAAATGTATTAGAGAAATAAAAAAAATGTTCAAGGTTCCCTATCATCATTTAGGATTGGTGAATTTATGAAATAGAGTTTTATTTGCAATATTGTTAAAAAAAATAGCAGTTGCGGGAAACAAATCAATGCTATCAGCAAAAATCCTATCCCTGTTTCCCAACTCTTTATAATTTAAATGATTATGAATTTCTCCCAGTTCTAGTAGCCAGTTGACTTTTTTAGTATGTTATATATATATATATATATATATATATATATATATATATATATATATATATATATATATATATATATATATATATATATATATATATATATATATATATATATATATATATATATATATATAAATTAAAATACCTCTTTATCGGATTATCCTGACTCAGGCACTTTAGAAGACTAATTATTAGTTGTCCATTTTACGTCACATAAGGGCTTCAATAATTTGTAGCACCCGGTATAAGCGCAGCAGGGCAGCATCGAATAAACAACCTGCGGCGTACAATTGGAAAATTCGCGCGAAAATCGTGAATTCTCGCGGCCATTTCGAATTTTAACGACGACCGTATTTCAGCGACAACATTTACACGTCGTCGCGCAATTTTTTTTCCTGGAAAAACGAGGCGAATTGTTCGCCGGTGACCCGGAAAACTCATCCAACTACGGCCAATCGCAAGGCAGGTCATATTGTTGAGTATTTAAAACAACCCGAGGTCGTCAAACATAACGATGAAATTAAATTAGCTTCTACGTATAAAATTTAACGTAATTACGCAACACGTGTGATAAACTTCACATTAGTCACGAATTTAATCCTTTCAGTATTGACGACGGCTATATAAGACATAGACTGCTGTCATCTATAGCCGCCAGAAAATATATTTGCTTCCTATTGCTTCTCGCAAACGGCCTCAAGGTAATACGCTTTTTTGACCCTACGACCTTGCTTGACATTTGATCGAACTTGACGTGTTTTTTTCCTTCCTGATTGACGTCGTTTGACAGCAGTTTCGGGACAAATTTTGCTGTTACACGTTTTATGCCCAAACATTCGGAAAAAATTGCATGGAACAGCGAGGTTCGTCATCGGCGTCTTCTCGGCCATCTTGGAACAGCTTGAACCACTGAAATACATTTTTTTTTTTCAAAGTAGATTCACCATATGCCGTTTTTAACACACAAAATTTTATGCAAATTATTTGCTCCATTTTTTTGACAGCAGAAAATCTCTGAGCACACAAAACACGTCTGACGCTTCTGTCTCACAAAAAAAGTAAGCTAGCAAACTGGCTGAAACAAAAAAAAATATCGAAGATCGAATGTACTTAGCCAGCCCAATTTCAAAAGTCACCTTATTTTTTGAACACACCTCGTATATCATATTTGTTTCCGAGACTGAGCCGTTACTCTACTGTAACCAATTCCCTACTGTTTTTCAATCGCAACGCCTTCTCTCGATGGGTGTTAAAAGGCCCGTTCCGTAATAAGGCTGTTCCTTCTCTTCCGGGTTTTCTTTTTTGGTCGCAGACAGAGAGCTAAAAATCTTATATTCGTATTTGTCATCTAGTGGATTATAAAATGGGTGATAATAATTATAACTAAAATAGGTGCATATAAATGTTTTTAGAATATTTCAACAATATTCCATAAAATAGTTTAATTTTATTTTTTGAGTTCCTCCATATTTTAGGGTTCTCAGGCTTTCTAACCTTGTTCAAACCTTGTATAGTGTACAGTGTACTTTGTATTTTTATGTTGGATTTATACAACAATACAAACAATACTGCGTACATTTTTTAAAATAATTTTGTGTTATCAGATTAAAATTTCATTTCTTTGTAGTAAATCTGTTAAATTTAGTTATGACACAGGAATCGAGTACTTGTTGCACTCAGCACAGCAGTAGAGCAAATATATACAGACTCCTGTGAAATAGTTTACATGGGGGATTCCGAAAAAATGAGATATTTTAAATATCTCTGTCCCCGCCAAAATTCTGAAAGGGTTTGCGGAGAAATTATAAACTACGATCGTAATTAAGCGTCATATTTCCCGAAGCTTCAGTAAAGTGTACCCCCCACCAGGCGACGTGAATTAATTAGAAAGCGTACAAGTAACACTGGAAATTAATCCGTCGCAGTAATCCGAAACGTATCGCGACGAAAAAATTGATTTTGTGATTAATGACTGTTTGAAATATGGCAACGTACAAAATCTATTTTTGATTTATTGCCATTTGAAATGGATTTTTCGCTAGCCGCTGGAAAAAAAAGACCGTCTAATGGATATCTGATGTTTAATTGCCGTCCGTATTTGACAATTTTCGCTACGTACGCTAAAATTACTTTTAGATAACACACAAAAATTCCTGCATTGATCTTTGACCGCCTCCACATTTTCGCGCAAAATTATAGGCCAGTATTAATAACTTCTTCAAAGGCTTTTCCATCATGACGGCGAGAGGTGAATCATATAGTTCTCAAGAGAGTGGTGGAGTTGGGTAACACGTTTTTTATAATATTTGTTGAATGTTTTATTTACGCCGTTGACCTTCAATTACCGTGTTCACTGGATCGTCAATAAATCATAACGCCTTGGATATAATTAACAACTACTGCATTCTAATTTGCAAAAAACATACACCCTAACTACTTTATTGGGAGGTCAAAATGTCAAATAATATTTTTGTATAAACGCCAAAATGTGATATCAGTTGCGAAGCTATAGTGCAAAAATGTAATTTTATATGTTGAAATAAATTTTCTTCACAAAGATTTTCTGAAGAGCTTAACTTATTTAGCTGCAGTGTAGCAGAAATTAAACTTTGTGCTGCGTTAGTAACAGTTGTTTAATAATGTAAAATTTTGTTAATATTAGCGTGTTTTTTCATATTTAATTAAGAGTATTAAAAAATAGCCTTGTCGAACCACATTTGAGGTATCTTATCTCTTGTTGGGCAAGTGCCAGTAAATTTTACTAGACAAAGGACTACTTAAGTCCAGAACCGAAATAAATCACAATTAGGATGAACATAACTGCAATACCAGATTATACTTAATCGTGAATCAAAGAAGATGTACAATGAAAGGAAGAAACACTTAGGAAGCACGAATTAACATTCCTATTAACTTAATGTAAATATTTATTGTGAGACTTCGTTGGCGTATTAAATAAATAAATTGAATAAAAGTAAATAAATAGGACACTACTAGCAGGACAGTTATATTATTATAACTATATAAAAATAATCATATCCCCTAAAGAAAGCGCTACTCCACTACTTCCGACACAAATTGAACTACACAAAACCCTAGAAAACGACAAAAAAATAAGCTATAATAGCGACAATAAGGAGCCATCAATTCTTATTACCGAGCTTGTGACAAATATTTTTAGCAAACCGCCAAATTGAATGATATATTGCAACGCAACGGGTTAGAAGTTTCGAGCTGCCAATTTCCTTAATTGATGTATAGTTTACCGGCTTTTCCAATAAAAGGTCCGTTCCTTTAATGGGCACCGAGAGGAGATAAATATGTAATGGCGATCGATGAGCAAACACTGGTTTTTCTTGTTGTTTTTCAGAAGCGTGTGAGAAACGAAAGTAGTTTTTCGCTAGCTCGTCCATTTTCGCATTTTTCTTTTACAGGAGCGCCATTTTGTAAGCAATTGAAGGAAAATTAGGCTCCGTCTGCTTCTCGCAGTTACCCTTATCATCGTATACACCAAAATAACGAACTCACAATTCGACAAATTGTCATAAAAATAGGCAATGGGCAAAATGTATTGGGACTGACTTAACAGCAGATAAAACTGAATCCACATTTTGTCAATTTTTAAATGTTAACGATAAGGTAAAACGCCATAAAATAAATTACCACTGTACAGTATAGTAGATGACTTAAAAATCATGTACGAGAGAACTTGTTGAGTTACCACCGTTGTCAAGTTCTGCCAGAAATTACTATACTTTGGTTTTTAAACAGTTGGAACGTATGTAGTAATAAAACTTCTTTAAAGAAGTAAAATATGGCCTATACTACATTATGAAAATATTTTTAGCATCACTCATTGGAATGGTAAATGACATAAGCTATAATCAGGAACAGAAGAATGCGTTTGACACTTCGAGTGACAATTTATTATTTGCCAAATTGAAATATTTCAGATTCTCAAATAATTCTTTACATCTTATAAAACGTCGCGTTGACATTACAAAAAGTAGAACAACCAACTTTTTGGTACAAATTTCCGAGTTTAAGCCGGTTAACCTGCTGACGATTCTAAAGTTCACCTGCCATTCAATAGCTGATCCATTAAAGTTCACCAAAAACTTAACTCAGATCTTAACAATTTCAATTTATTTTAGAAAAAATGTTATTATCAATAAAAATTAGCCTTTCAGAGATCATTTACATATGTGTCAATAAAGATTTGAAATAGTTTTACCAGTCAAATAAACAAAATTAAATATATCTACCAACATTAGATTAATCAAATCTAAATGACTTACAGAACAAAATCCGTTTCACAATAATCAAATTAAATTCTTAAATTGACATGAACTTTTTTTCATTTTGTAATATGTTCAAACAACCATAGATACTTCACCATCGATAGCGGTTTTGGGTCTCTTTTTTCTCTCGTTCCCCCAAATTAGGTTATTAATGACAATATACTCTTAAAATATCAATTTTTTTTCCATATTTGGTTTTTATATTTCTTTTGAAAGGAAGCTTATTGTAGTTTGCACAGACATACATTTTTTTCTCAACTATTAGTCTTGCAATATACTCGTGCGCTTCTAGGCTTTCCGGCTATGGATATGATCTTCCCATGAAGACTTCTTTTAAACAGTGTTTGTAACAGTCATGATGATCCTTTTTGATACAATTAAAGTGAATTATTATCATATTGTTATTTCTTAGTCAACAAACATCTCATCTTTCGTCTTGCGTTAGGCAAAGTTTAAATCCTTCAAGATTTTCCATAGCAGATTTATACTTGTTGAGCCAAACGCCATTAAAATTCTTTCTAGGGTGGTGGGTATTTCCATTTTAAAATACATAAGGTGAAATATTCTTCGAATCGCTACCGCAACATCAACGATTTTGTCGAGGTTTTATTTGATCTGCCGCTTTTCTTTCTACTTACATATAATATTTCGTTTACAGTTTGCGTTTACTTTTTTGCTCGGATTAAGTTTTGCGACAGCATCGGATGACTTCGAATGTATGTATGCGACGTATTATAAACAGGTCGTAATAGCTTCCATTACGCAAAAGTTTTGTTATTTAATACTAGGAAAGAAAATTCGACTTCCGGTTCACTACGGGGATGCCTGAAATTGCAACGAAAGTTTTGAATCACAAAGCGCTTACGTGCATTTCAGTCAACGTGCGTGCATCGAGGTCGGAAAATTGCTTGCGAACCGAGCTTTCATGAGACCTGATACATGACCGTTGACAGTTGGGTAAACCCATGAAACGACGTCACCCTTGCGAGCTACAAGCTGCGGCATAAAGGGAGCGGCATCGATATGTATGCGGATATAATAATTTATTGATGTTAACAACCCTACGGTTTTACACAAGTCAGCAAAAAATATTGAGAAAAATCTACATATATGTATAATTACAAAAGCACCGCGATATACCACAGAAAACGCTAAACATTATTAAAATTGGTAAAAAAGTCATCAAATGAGTAATAGGCCCCATCCACAACAAGTGATTTGACCTTAATAGAGAATTGTCTCTCCGGAAGCTCTCTGACGCTGAGAGGCAATAGATTGAAGAATTTAGGTCCACAATAGTTCTTATAATTTCTAGTCTTTGCAATTCTTGAGTAGTTAATCAATATATCATTTCTGTTTCTGGTGAGATGTTGGCAACCATTAATATGAAGGGGATATTGATCCTGGTTACTTTTAGTATATTTTAATGCCGAATAGATATAATAACATGGAACAGTTAATATTTGGAGATCTTTAAACTTTGCTCTTACGTCATCCCTATAATTCAACTGCGTCATCGCCCCGATGGGTCGTCTCTGTGTCGAAAAAACTCTTTCGATATGTGAGGAGTGACCCCAAACTAAAATTGCGTAGCTAAATAATCCCTGAAAGAGTGAAAAATATGTAATTCTGACTATAGTTTGAGAGACCTCGCCGACCAAACCGAGCAACAAACCACCACCACCCTGGAGAGCTTCTCACAAAGACCAATAATATGCTGCTCGAGCGTCAATTTCGGATCAAGCAGAACCCCAAGACAGTTCACATGTAATGGGTTGTTAAAAGTTGACTCGCGTAAAGAAAATATAATTTGTTGAGTTTTTGATTCATTGAGGTTAAGTTTGTTAGCACGGAACCACTTACTATCCCTGCACTGGGCCCCCTCCATCCTGTGCACTAAGACATTATCAGAATGACTTCGATAAGAAAAGGTAGTATCATCAGCGAACAATGTACAAACTATGTGAGCAACATGCTCATGGAGCTCGTTTATATAGATCAAGAATAGAAGAGAGCCCATAATGGATCCTTGGGGTACTCCATGTTCAATAACTCTAATATTTGTGATGATTTTCCATTCAGGACCACGATTTGCCTCCTGTTGGAAAGATGACTTTGAAGGAATCCAACCGATGAGGGATCCACACCATACCTCAGCAATTTACTCAGAAGAGCAGGATGCCGGACACAGTCAAACGCTTTCGAAAGATCGCATAGGACTGTGCCGGAGTACTATCTGCCTTCAAAAGCTGCGTAAACCTAAGAACTCTACTAATCGCTCCACAAGTCGATCTACCACGTCTAAACCCAAACTGGGCCGGAGACAACAAACGGTTGTCCTCGAAGTAAGCTGCTGATGAGAATATAGAATCTTTTCGAGAATTTTACCGATTGTGGGGATAATAGATATTGGACGATAATTAATTATATCATTTACATCGACCTTCTTGAAAACTGGAATGACTCTGGACAACTTCAAGGAGTTAGGAAAAATACCTGTTCATCAGCTAATGAAAATACCCAGTAAATGAAAATTTGATCCACTCTTGCGTTTCCTATTGACGACCTACCTGCCTTAGAAGTGTTATTGCTTTTATTTATGTAGGACGAGTTAGCAGACTTTTTACTTAATTTTATTTTCGCCCTGTAAGCAGCCCTATGAGATTTTATTAGATTTAATTATTATTTATATATCGAGAAATTTAGGATTTTGCTTTTTGAAATCCTGAAGAAAATTTAACTGATCCCGCATCTCTCGTAATTCGTTGGTATACCATTCCATATTTAATTTGGTATTTTTAATTAGTTTATTCTTGAGGGGAAAAGCGCAGTTAATTTCGCTTATGAGTAATCAAGAAATGTACTGAATTTTTGTTCAATGTCTATATTCGTGTAGGATACAAAAGACTAATTACGTTTACTAATGCCCGAATATAGATCGTTTAAACCAACCTGAGTTATAGGCCTATGGCGGATAGTCTGCACCCTGTCAGTTGAATTTGTTGGGCAATAAATCTTACACGTAACTGCACAGTGGCCAGAAAAACGAGTATCAATGACATCTACCTCATTCTCATAATCAAAATGTATAAAAATGTTATCCAAACAGTTCTGCTGTTGGGACATCAAGACCTTCAAGGCCGTGGGAGAGCGTGAAATCCAAGAAGTGACGCTTGTTCATTTTGTCTTTTTTAATTTTTAACATTTTCTTGGAAATGGATATTAAATATTGTATCGGCATTTTATTTGTATTTATTATGTCACAAATACGTAAATATCTAACCAACTCATTTTAATTGAAAGTACGTCAATTATAAGTAGCATTTCTCCGTCGATCTCGAAATTGATTTTGTTTTTGGTTATCCAATACCAATAAATAGTTCGACATGCTGTTTATTGTTTGATTACCAAATTAATATGCAAAGTGCAGGTAAAATGGAAAGAAAGGCATGCGTACCGAAATGGTGTCTTGGATCCGTAGTGAACAGCTAAAATATAGAATAAGAAGAACGCTCGTAATTTTTTTCTTGCACTTTTTTGCAGTAAATAGAAAATATACAGGTTTCCCTCTTCCTTTTCTTAAATGAAACATTTTTTTATTCCATTTTCAAATTTTATGAGCAAATGAATAAAAAAACGTCAAAAAAATATTTTATTAGGTGTTGAAAATGCCCCAATATGGTAATAAAAATCTTTCCAAAACATTACTCAGACTATTTTCATTAATTTTCCTTATTTCGTATCTAATTATAAATTTTATATCATCAACATTTCTGGTTTACCCTTATATACCTTATATACCCTTATATATTTTAAATATCCCCAGAGACAAAAATCGAGCCGAGTAACATCCTGAGATCTTGCAGGCCATTCTGTTGATTCCATTCTACCCATACACTGTCCGGGAAATTTCGTATTTAAATACTCACGCATTTGTCCAGTATAAAATCTGTCTATATCAAGCTAATTTGGATTTGGGAAAGAAATTGCGGGAGTAGGAATTAAGTGATTTTGAAGAAATTGTAAGATTTTGATCGAATACATAAGGTCCAATAATTTTGTTAATCAAAATCCCAGTCCAAACATTTATCTTTTTGTGGATGTTGTGTATGCATAATGTTACAAGCAGGTAGGGTGGTGTTGATCAGAGAATAAATTCAAAGTTTTGCTTTCAGGGATGCAGTAGTAATATTTCATTAGAATGACAAAGAATATGGCAAAGAACTTGGAAAAATTGGTGGCTATCAAGAAAACAGAAAGGCTCAAAGGACAGAATGGTGCAATGATACAGTATGAAAGCTGGTTACTTTTAGCAATTTCCATAACCCTGCGGCTTTACGATATAGAGAAAAATTTATCCAGACAAAAATTATCTCCTTTTATCCAGCAGCCCCTACTACGACCACTTTCAATTTGGTTAATATGACTTTCCGCGTCCCCCAAAGAGAAAAAAATGTTATTTGCATAAAAAACTATTCTTGGAATTGACCGTGGTTAATTGACTAGTCAATTGACCGCTTGTTAATTGACCGATTTTTAATTGACTAGTCAAAAGATGTTCCAAATAACATCTTGCATTTGTAGAGTGTTCTCTATCATTATGTAATAATATATACGAATACGATACTTAGCGATTCGGGGAATCCTAATAATATTTTCGACTAAATTTGGTTTTTAAAATTTAAATAATAAAATTGAATCATAAAAATTAAAAATTTGACACGTCAATTCCACAACCATATAAAAAACGATAGCTTGGTGTGATTTACAATTGATTGGTCTGCCTATTTTTAAAAGTCTGTGAATTAACTGTAACTTATGTCAGCCCATTCTCCGAGTAATTCGAATGAAGATCAGGCACATTAATGTCTCTAATTAGTCTCGTGTCGCTGGCTACAGAAGACTCCCGATCCCTACTAAAATATGCGGAATCACACGTTAAATTAATTTTAAATTGCAGATCTAGAGTTGTCTTAGATTAGCAGCACGTCTCACGCAGATTGACGCGTTGATGAATTAAATAGACTGAGTTAATCGCAGTGGCTTCTATTATTAAAGAAGCTTTAAAGTAAATCTGAAAGAATACACCAAAATTTGTGACTAAGAAGAAGAAAAAACAAGGCTATTCAACAACATAATCGGTATTTTATCGACTTTCTCTTTAATTTTTTTTTGACCAAATCGGCTTCTCGAGGCTTAACTGCCAAATCTCAACCTTCTATCACTCCAAATTTTGTGACTTGCCCTTAGGTGATAAATAAATATTTTTTTTGATGTGATTCAAAATAATTTTTTGAAAGTATGAACAGTGAAATTATCTCTAACTGCGACGTATAAACATGACTACTAAAGAACGAAAATAAACTAAAACATTTATTGAAACAATTTAAATATTTTACACTGACATTTTCAATAAAGGAGGACAATTATCAATAATTTCAGTGATCAGGTTTATGCTAAAATCATCACACTTTAGGGTGAATGTGAGTCACAATCAGAATAGAAGAGCAGTATGAGGTGAAAGTGTTAAATTGCTCAAATTAAGCAATCTACTTACTATGCCCAAAATGTCGTTTGACTCATAAAATATATAGCCAACCATTTAGGAATTAAGATAGTTTTTCGCGACTTGTCTTTGCAATTTTTTATTAGGTTTCCAATTAAAAAAATAAAATGCAAAACATTGCATGTCGGAAAAAATATATTTTAGAAAAATAATTTAGCTGCGTACTGTCAAACATTTGTATTTTGTATCAATTATTTTTTAAACGATTACAATTCAAAAACAATTTATTAATAAACATTATAAACACGGCAAGATTGCAACGAATTTCTGTTTGCGCGCCCGTACATAAGATGTTTTGAATTAAAACTTTTATTATTAAACAATGAAATAATAAGCAATAGTAAGAAACTCCTTTTTTTTTATTTATTACATTTTATTTATTACATTTGTTTATCTCGTTGTGCATTGCTTTATAGTTTGTTGTTTTGTTTGGAAACTGTGAGAAGTTCTTTTCCATGTCATATCTTGAGGTAAAATTTGTAGAGTAGTATAATTCAATCCTCTCCGCTCATTAAAAAAATTTGCAGAAAATGTGTTTTATAATATTAATAATACCCTAATATTTTATTGTTCTATCTATTTTCGTTATTGAGATCTAGAGTTTATACAGTGTGTCCTACTTAAGAAGTATACATCATTGTAAAATCTTTGATTACTGTTTGATTTTGATAATTTTTTTTGTTGAATAGGTCTCTTAAAAATGCACTAAAACCTTGTTTCTTATTACATCAACCTGAAGTCATGGCTAATAGAGACTAATTTTTGATGTCAAATATCGAGAAGGGCTATTAGGGATTTCTTTAAGCATACTTTAAGCAGGACTACATAAAACCTAAATATACTAATTTCCGTGAAGTTCGAATACAGGCTGCTCGAAATATCGCGGTCACCTGGCTTAAGTATTTGAATGTGTGTTTGTGGCTCAATTTTGATCATAATTTTGGTGATAATTTTTGTTGGATAGATTTCACTGAAAGACGCTAACAATTTTCTTAAAATTAAATATGATTAGAGAGGATTGCATATGAACTAAACAGAATTTACAACGCTGATTTTTTTTAATTAAAGATTAACCCTAGACTTTATTTCAGAATATGTAGGGTATACGAAAAAAACTTAAATAAAAAAGTCATCTGGTTTGAAATGAAGTTTTATTTTATTATATTTTTGCATTTACGGGGCACTGAATGTTGCCTGGATAAACACAGTTACATTTTTTCTAATGGAAAATCCTATAAATTATTACATTTTTGGATTCTACTCAAGATTCTAGGAAAATTTCAAATATGTCTATTGGTTTTTGACATATTTAAGATTTTATCTCATATATGTAATTTGCAGGTCCTAAGAAAAATACCAATTTTTCCTAGAAGGAAATCTTTATTTTTTAATTCTGGTTTAATACCTTGTTGACAAGAACCTACTTTAATAGAATTTGATAACTAATAATACGGGGTGTTCAAAAGGTAAGATTAAATACTAAATTAAGGAAACTTCCAAAAATCATTTTTTTAAATGCAAACCCCCAAATTTCATAATTAAAAAATAAAGGTAAGTTTGTATAAGGTTGTCTATGTTCAAAATGTTTAGTTTCCGAAAGATTGACAAATTAATATTCTTATATGACGATTCAGTATTTAATCTTACTTTTTGATCACCCTGTGTTATTTGTTATCAAATATTATAAAAATTTATTAAAGTACTTTTTGAACACCCTTTGTTATTTGTTATCAAAATATTATAAAAATTTATTAAAGTAGGTTCTTGTCAACAAGGTATTAAACCCAAATTAAAAAAAAATCCTTTTAGGAAAAATTCGTATTTTTTTGAACGCCTGCAAATGACATATTTGAGATAAAAACTGAAATATATCAAAACCCATTAGACATAGGTATAGAACATTATACGCGAAATTTTCCTCGAAACTTGAGTAAAATCCAAAAATGCAATAATATACACGATGTTCCATTTGTAATAAATGAAGTTGTGATTACCAACGCAAGTGCCCTGCATATGCAACAATATGATAAAATAAAGCTTAGTTTCAGACTAGATGGCTTTTGTATTTAAGATTTTTCAGTACACCCTGTATATTCTGAGATAAGGTATAGGTTTACGTTCTATTGGCCACCTCGTACAGCGGAGTCGATAGCGGTTTATTTGTAAATATTATGATTTATTTTTGCGAATACTACTATTTCAATTAATCAAATCCGGTCCCATTTTGCAAAAAGAAAAAATACATTTTTTAAATATTATTATTATAAGGAAATTTATTAAATTTTAAAATTATACGTTTTAGATTATTTTAAAAACAAATTAAATAGATCATTTCGTTTTAAAGCGATTTCCGTTTATAGAAAATTTTTGGTCGCCCGGTACACCTTTTTTCACTCCGTCAGTCGCGTCGACTGAACCCCCCGGCAATGATAAATGCACCAGTGCCGTCGCTCATCCGTTTTCTCGCGACATTTGTTTAGCCCCGCAAATTTACGGCCCATAGACGTCATGCCCGTAAATTATTTTCTCACTTATTTAATTACATCGTTTTTACCGAGCTCGGTAAATAAATTGCGCGTGCCGCAACCGCCCGCCCCGCGTCACCCTCGTTCGGACTGCGGCGGGGCCTTTTTTTGCCGGGGCGTCGAAAATTGCCTTTGTAACTTTTTTTTTCTATTGTTGCTGGCCGCGGATAAAAGCTTCGCTTTCGGGTTGTTTATTTAAATTTTGTTTTTTGCGTCGCGTTTCGGCAAAAACGGTCCGTGCCGTTGTTTACTTTAGTCAAATTAATAATATTTTATTATAGGCGCGGGGATACTACAAGGCATGACCGACGACCGACGGAATTATATTCTTTAGTTAAATTACACAAACAAGAGATGCCCATTAGACCAGTCGTGTCTTATGTAACAGCTCCAGCAGTTAAACTCTCAAGAAAATAGTAAATATTTTAAAGTCCAAACAGATTTTAAACCAAAATTTGCAATAAAAATTTCTTTTGAATTAATCAACAAAATTAAAGATATCAAAATCCCCTCTAACGCAATACTATTGTCTTTTGATGTACAAAACTTATTTCCCAGTATTCCACCTACGGATCTGAGAGATTTAGTAGATTTCACCCTAACTCACCCTAACAGGTTAACCCATTGGTGAAACAAGATTTATTAGATTGCTTAATAGTATCTTTAGACCAAAATTATTTTGAATTTAATGGACAGATCTTCATCTTTAAGGGAGGTTTGATTATGGGAAACCCACTTACTCCTTTGTTGGTCGAGATTTTTATGGATAATTTGGAAAATATCATACTAGAACATCCTTTAAGTAAAAGTTTTGTATGGTGGTATAGATACGTTGCTTTGTTGGAACGGACAGGCAATTGAATTCTTTTGTAAATTACATTAACTCATTACAAAATCGTATAAAATTCACTATCGAGATTGAACAGGATAACTCTATTAATTTTTTTGACTTAACCATTACGAAAACGCAAAAAAAACTAGATTTTTCCATTTATGATAAACCTTCACACATGGACACAGTCAAACAGGTCAAATCACCCTTATACACACAAAATGGCTGCATTTTACTCTTTTATACACAGACTTCTTAATACGCCACTCTCAACAGAAAATTACAACAAAGAACTTAATATCATTAAACAAATTGCACTGAACAACGGCTACAGACCGTCCATTATAGATAAAATTATAAATAAAAAACAAATCCAGACAACAGTAAACTCTATCCCAAACCTAATACAGAACACGAACAATTTAAAATAATTTCAATAGGAGAACCCAGAAACATTTGTCAAAATATGGTTTGGAAATAGCTTTCAGAACTAACAACACAACAGGAAAATTTAAAAAAAAATTAAAACGAAATGTCCGAAATCTCAAAAATCAGGTATATTGGACAAACAGGTAGATCCTTCAAGAATCGCATTAACGAACATAAAAGAGAGTTTAAAAACAATAGTCTAGATTCTAATAATGCTACACACTTAACCACAGAAAAACCTTTTTTTGACGACAATTTTGGTATTTTACATACAGCCACAAAAAGTAAAATTAAATTTTCGAAGTCATAGAGATTAACAAAATGAGACATTCAAATGTATTGCTTAACGATCAATTAAATTTAAATACCTCTCCTTTATTGACCTTAAATTCTCAGATTATTGTCATTTTTCGGTATATATAGTAGCGGGTAGTTTGTAAACATTACATTTGACAAAGAAACGGTGTTGTCGAAACAATTGTCATGTAAAAATATATAATTTCGTGAAAATCTGAACTTTTAGTTCTTATTTATTTTGATAAATGGATTTTCATCAAGTAAAAGCCACCTCAGTTCAATCTACGAAAGAGAATTATTTTGTGCCCCAATAAATCTAATAAAAACAACAACTAACCAAAACTAACGGGTTTTTAGAAACTTTAAATGTATACTAATGGCATAATAGGACGAACGGCAGGTCACATATTTAAATATATGTTACGGGCGTTGTGGAAAATCGGCAATGGGGGAAAGTCACTATGGAAAATATTGCGCATTTAACGACACTGCTAAACTAAACTAAACTAACTAATATAAATGATCACTGTCCAGATATTTGCTAAGATTGCCCACTTGTTGCCCATTGTCCACTATGCCTGAAAGTTATATAAATAAAGATTATAATAACCATTACTTATAAGTAACTTTTTGAGTTGATACCTTAATTGTTTTAGAGAAGAGGATTTTAATGGGTTTGGTGCCATTAAAAAGTTTTAAAATCGTATTAACTAAAACTTACACTCTTTGATAAGAAATGAATGAAGAGATAGTGAGTTCAGTTGCCCAGCTAAAAGTTTCAAGTTGTCCTACAGCTCGAAGTAGAAAAAGATAAAATATTCAGAATAATAGCGTACTATTCAAGAAGTTTTATAAACGACATTTTAGTCACGAGTTGGTTTGGCACGAGCTAAGCCCAGCGCAGGAGTTTCCATTAAAAGTTATCCCATAGGAAGTTGGAACAGTTCTTCTGCACTTAAAATGTTTAAATTACAAAAACGGGTTATTCGTTTTATGTGAACGTTGCATACAGGGATCACTGCAAATTATGGTAGAACCTAAATAAACACAGAAGTTCAATAAACTGTGCACCTATGATGCCATTAAAAACAACCGTTGCTTTTAAATTTGCAACATAAACATTTCTCTAAAACATTGTTTTTACTCTATGAATGATTTTTTTCAATTATTTACCTTTTAGTGAGGTTTTGGTATATATTTTAACCTGAATTAAAAATTGTTTTAAAATTGATAGCACATTCCATTGTTTCCATCATTAAATTACAACAGTCATTGCATAGTATAAACACGTGGTATCGTAGCATCTCTTTACCTTTCAATCCGTCCAATTGCTATGCAGTTCCATTCTTTGTAGAAAAGGAGATTATTAATTTTAAATACGTCATGACATTACTCATTTTGAGCCACTGTGTGAGCCACTTTGGAGATTTTACCACACGGGTTTGGGAGTAATCGGATGTGTTCGGAGATATTTCCCACGCCTTGAAGTTTGTCAATTCTGACCGACATGTCAGTAAATATATTCGTCTTGTTTTGCGAAAATGTACCCAAAAACTAAAGGTCGTAGAAAAAGTATAGTATGCAACACGTTCGGTAAATTTTTTATGTCACTCGTTTATAAGGTCGTGAGTCAAATGCCGCACTTGTTGCATAATATACTAATTCTTTTTCCAAAGATTAAGTCAAGACACCCTATGACATTTTATTCGCCGCTTTATAGGATTTACCATACATATAACGCATGTCATGTGCAGCTGTTATAAAGTATTTGGTTAAGGATTTGTCATTGTTGTTATTTGTGAACTTTGCATTTATAATAATATTTTCTTCTTTTTTGAAGTATAAATATATATAATTAACAATGTAATATATATATTCTTACCTCTCCATCTCAGGGTCATGAAAAAGAAACGCATTAATTAATTAAATTCGTAATTTAATAGTAAGGTAAGACAATGCCTAGGCTAGCTCATTAACAACCGAGAAAAATTAATAAAGTAGAAAAGAAAAAATATATATATATACTAAACCAAAGCCAGGTTGGAAGGCGGTGAAGGGCACCTCGGTCAGTCCCGGAAGGTGGTAGGTAGGCGCCACGTGATTCGAAAAAGGTAGACTTATCAACCCGAGGTTCCAACCCGTAAAGGAAATAAACAAGTGAATCACGAACAATAATTTATTTCCTTCAACCTGGTGGTAGGTGTGAGTGTCAAATCTCACCTTCAAGTTTTGGCGGTGCAAAAGAATGTAAGACACTATAATTTAAGGCTATAAGTTCCGCAAACCGTTCTTGAAGAGAACAGGCCACTTAAGCTACCCAAACCTCAAGATGTCCCGAACGTTACACAGCTGTCTGTCACTATCCCGGGAACCAAGCCAAGATGGAATGGTGGCTCAATGAGACAGCCGCAGGTGGGCAGTCTCAGTTAACCCAGCAAAGTCCGTCCGGAAAGCCTGCTGCTCGATAGGGGAAACTCCGCAACTAAACATGTACCCAAGAGACAGCATACACTGCAAGACACCAAGTCTGGTCTGGTATTCCGGTGAAAGAAGAAACCACGTGGAAGGTTTGCGGGAAACGGAGCAACAATACGTACAATACTAATTAGGAAAAAAAAAACCCTAAAATAAAATCGGCATAAATTGAGGAACACTGATTAGGTGGCGAAATGGTTCCAAAAGGTAACTTACCTCGATTCGAGGGTTTTCTGGAAATGTGGGGCAATGACAATTCTTTTCAAAATCCCTCGCTGAGGAAGATTCCCATTCCAAACTCCAAATAGATCCAAAAGTATGGGAAATCATAAATTAGTGACCAATTTACATATCCCCCTCTTATTGGGGTAGCACTACCGGCTCAAAAAGAAATCGGTCACACAAAAGAAAATCTGCCACAACCCCAAGCTTCAAAAGCCAGCGTACAAAATGCCGGACGATTCAGACAACCAGTTTTATTAAAAGGCTAAACGGGCACAAAAAATTAGAGGGAAAACGCCACTCTTGCCAACCTAGTCGACGGTACGCCGCCAGTAGAAAGAACAACCGAACTATATCTGTGGTGATGGCCGTATGGCCCGTGCCAAAGAATCGAGGTTGCGTCAACGAGATCGAATTACCCGAACGCTATCTATGGTGGCGACCGGACGGCCAGTCACAGAAAATCGAGGAAGAATAGGTTAAGAAACAAAACAATGTTTACCAGGCTCGCCAAGGAATACCGAAGCAATGAAAAGCAAATGCGGTCCCTAGTCTCATAGAGTGACAGATGGTAATGGTTATGACTCCTTCTAATGCGCAACTAATACTCTGTTTTTTGCATTAGTATCTCTCAGTAAACCGGTGTCACTTAAGAGAAAACCAAGCGAACAAGGGGCCACGCACACAGCCGTTGCAGCATAAAATATTTATGGTTCGGCAACACAATCGGCCGGGGAGTACAAGTCCGAAACTAAAGGAACCGAGTCTACAAAAGAACGTGTGTTCAAATTGCAAAATCGATATGAACCTAATAAACAAGAATTTTAATTGTTAAGAAGCACTCGCCAAACAGCAAAAGGTGAAGGAAATGGACAGTAAAATTAATTCTACAAGGTACTAATAAAATAAACCCGTTACTTCGCAAATGTGCCAGCACTCTCACTTTAAAAATGCTAAATTTTACCATTGAAATATGAAACCGTCACACTCCCCCGTTCCTCCATCAGAGGTGAACACCGATCGACACATGGACTTCCACCAGAACAGCAAAATAGCGTACAACTTGCCGAAACGCCCGAAAAAAAAAAACTTAAATATTAGTAAAAGAGCAGCAATATCACCCGAAATCTCGATGAAGCCCGAAGAAAAAAACAAGAACTTACAACTAGTGAAACAGCAGTATCGCGCGCACTCTTGTTGCGCTCGACACTACCTAGTGGAGCCTGCGCATCCACTAATACCAATTGAATAATTTTGACAGGTTAATCCCTAACCCACTACTGTCGCACATCAGACACTACCACATCTAAGGCGGGCCACTTGAATACCAGTAGCCGAGACCTCCCATAAATTGACTGGCTCGCCGAAGCTACCATTCGGGCCAATCTCGAGCCCCCCAATACTAAGCTCCACGCCAAAGACATCCATCGCACTCACCAACACATACCTGCGAGACGCAGCAGTGAAACCGCACGACACCCATTGGGCCAGAGAGCCGTAGAAGAAGCCGAAAAAAAAAAAAAATTTTAAAAGAGGTTAGCTATACCCAAGTGATCCCCAACAACAGCGCAACGACGAATCCACCGGAAGCAGAAGGGAAAACCTCTAGACTAGAGTGGTAACACTAGGCCGTCGGTAATCTATATACTGCGATGTTAAGTCGACCTAGTAGGCTAAAATTGCACAGGTTACTACAGCGGTAAACAAGTCTCGTGTATTAGCCCTCACAACAGCCCACAGGATTACACCTCCACCACCAAGCGAAACCGACGCACGCGGCCGCGCAAGATCAACCTGGCATAACAAGACCAAAGACACTAATCGGGAAAGAAAAGGTGAGAGCTCGCAGGAGCCCTACCTTGTTGGTGATAACTCTCCAACACTCTCAATATGATTTAGTATATAAAAAAAGCTTACCAAATCTGTCAAAAGAATAACAGACTGGTGAGGCATCGATGTACGGCCTTCAAACAGCAACTGAAAAGTTTAGAGACAGAAAATTCATAAACTTCAGTGCTTATTAATAAGTAAGTAACCCACCTCTAACCCACGAAAACAACTGTCTGAAGAATAGATTGTAAATCCAAACCAGTTGTTCACCAAAACTAAATCAATCGTCATCAGAAGCAAAATAAGTAGGTTTTAAATCTTTAACATGCCAAACACCCGACGACCTACCCTGACTGTTCGTCAACTCATACGTCCAACCTCCTATTCTACGCTTAACCGTGAAGGGGCCTATAAATTTTGGACAAAGTTTAGCATTGAGGTTTTTCGACGCGTCGGAGAGAATTTTATTTTTCCTCCAAACCCGATCTCCGACCTGATAGTGAACTGGTCTCCTACGCAAATTGTATATTTTACGGGATCGGTCCGCCATTCTAGCTATACGGGCTTTGACATCCTCAAAAAGTTTTCTATAACCTATTACGCGTGCTTTCATCTCGGTCTGTACTTCAACTCGATCATCATTACCATTGTTAAACATATAACGATACTCGGTACCATCTCCGACATACTCTCGTCCAAAATTGACAAAGTATGGGGTATAACCTGTGGTTTCACTTCGAGAAGTTCTTATAGCGCATCCAATTGCAGCAAGATTTTTGTCCCATTCTTTGTGATTCTCTCCCAAATAGATGGAAACCATGGTTTTCACAATCTTGTTGTACCGCTCAACAGGGTCCGCCTGCGCGTGGTAATATGCGGTATACGAGATTTTCACATGATATCTGGAACACAAGGCTTTAAATTCCTTGCTTCTCATTTGTTTGCCATTGTCGCAAATGAGGAACTGAGGCACTCCATACACCAGAAATATTTGCTCTTCCACGAAACGACACAGGGCGCTTGAAGTAGCGCTCCGTAATGGACACAGAGCAACGAACTTGCTGAAGTAATCGCATACTGTAAGGAGGTAGGAGTAACCCTTCTTGCTTCTAGGATATGGTCCCATAAAGTCAAGGCTTATCATTTGCCATGGGCGGTTTATCTCAGGTCGTGTACCCATATGACCTGCTGAGGCCTTTTGCTCCGGCTTGTGTTGGGCACAAATGCGACAACTACGAACATACTTCCTTACATCTGCTCTCATCTTCGGCCAAAAATATTTATTATGAATTTTCCAATAAGTCTTATAAGTTCCAACATGACCGGAAACGGGCTCGTCATGATACTTCCTAAGGATTTTATTTCGGTGATCCTTGGGTACTACAATCTTCCAATAGTCAGACTGCGCAGTAAGTTCTGGAATCGGACACTTTACATATTTATATACAATATTATTCTCCACACGCCATTGAGGAAATTGCTCCGGACGGCTCTCAATATTACTTATCATCTTCCTATACCACGCATCAGTACTACTGCCAAAATCAAGGACTTGCTCAGGGCTCGTACTAACAACTTCCACGTTGATCGGGACACTTCTCGAAAGAAAATCCGGAACGACATTATCTTTCCCTTTTCGGTGTACGATGTCAAAATCATAGGGTTGCAAACGAAGAGCCCATCTGGCCAATCTTCCGGTTGGGTCTTTCAGATTATTAAGCCAAATGAGTGAAGCATGGTCCGTGACAATAGTAAAATGGCTCCCTTCAAGATAATTGCGCAGTTTTTCGACAGCCCAAATGACACCTAAACACTCACGCTCAGTAGTGGAATAATTACGCTCCTGTTTTGTCAACGAACGTGACAAGAAGCAGATTACCTTTTCTCCGTCGCCCGATTCTTGGGTCAGAACAGCGCCAAGTCCATAAGCAGAAGCGTCGGTCTGAAGGACAAATGGTTTCGAGAAATCTGGACACGTTAATATGGGAGCTGAGGCAAGTGCATTTTTAATATGATTAAAGGCAGCCTCGCAATTGCTATCCCAGACGAAAGAGGCATTCTTGTGGGTCAATTTGGTTTACGGCGCGATCAGGGTGGAAAAATCTGGCACAAATCTTCGGTACCAACCAGCCATACCTAGAAATCTCCTAATCTCTGTAATGTTCTTGGGCGGAGGAACCGTCATTATGGCTTCAACTTTTCTGACATCTACATGAAGACCTTTAGAGTCAACTACAAATCCTAAATAATTAAGGGAAGGCATACAAAACTTACACTTCCCAGGGCTTAATGTTAAACCTGCTTTCATTAGGCGATCAAATACCTTACCCAAAATGATTAAATGCGTTTCAAAGTCGGGAGAAATTATTATAATATCGTCCAGATACACCAAAACATACTGTTCTAAATCTGAGCCGAGGACGGCATCGATAAGTCTCTGCCAAGTTGCCGGTGCGTTAGTAAGCCCGAACGGCATTCGCTTGAACTGAAAAAGTCCCCGTTGTGGTACTGTAAATGCGGTATACTCGCGACACTCCTTCTTCACTCCCACTTGCCAAAATGCCGACTTAATGTCCATGGAACTTAAATATCTGGCTCCACGCAGCCTGTCTAAAATTGATGAAACGTATGGTAAAGGGTATGCGTCTTTCTTAGTAACCTTATTAAGTGCCCTGTAGTCTACACAAAATCGATAGGCGTTGTCCTCTTTGGGCACAAGAAGTACTGGTGAAGACCAAGCGCTCTTAGAAGGCTCGATGACGTCCATTTCAAGCATTTTCTTAACTTCTTCATCAAGGATCTTCTGCTTGAAGGGTGAAACGGGATAATATCGCTGTTTAATGGGCTTAACGTTCTCCTCTAAGACAATCTCATGAGTCGCCACTGTAGTATACCCCAGACCTTTGCTCATTCTTTCAAATTTTTCATCCACTAAAGAGTTCAATCTTTCTCGTTGGTCCTCAGTCAAAGTGCTCTCGTCCGTAATACCACAAACCTCCACCCATAGGGTATTCTCCAAAACGCCACTCGTTCCTTTTCAAATTCGGTACTACATCCATTGAAATCCAAAAATCGGTTCCCAAAATTAAGTTATTTGATAGCTCCGGTACCACTAAAACATCTATAATAGACACCCTCCCCATCAGGGACATTGGCGTCTTTACGGATCCAACACTCCGACAAGTATTTCCGTTCGCAACAGAGCACAACGTTTTCCGAGAGGTATCCAACTTCAAACCTAAATGCATCAATGTCATATAACCTGACTTCCCAACTAAAGTGGCACTACTCCCAGAGTCTAACAAACCCAGAATGGGATGTCCCAAAACGGTAACCTCTATATGCGGTCTCTGATCCTGATTTGAATGGGATATTACGTAATCAATCAATGCTCGCTTCTGAAGAAAAGCAGAAGTGTGTACATTATCGGTCGTCGAAACATTCACAGGGGACACTAACCGACCACTTAATTCCCCTGAGTCTCGTTTTTTGAGCACTCTGGACAGTTTCTAATAGTATAGCCTGGCTGCTTGCATCGAAAACAAAGTAAGCGACGTGATTGACGACAACTGGATCGTCTGTGACCCGTCTGGCCGCAATTCCAACACTCAATTGGTCTCCTTGGGAAATCACAGCGAGGCTGCGCTCTAGGACTTTGGACTGCCGTCTCCACCGCTCTGACCTGAACAGGACGATTTGCAGTTTGCCGACGATACGCCAAATGAGGTTCCTGCACTAGACGAGGATGCGCAGGTGGAGGACAGTATTGTTGTGCGCGCCAGTGTATCTCCTCGGCAGCTCTTCCCCTTTCCAAAAGACTCTCGATGGTGGCGATTTCTTGAAAGCTCAAGGCTACCTGTAAGTGTGGTAATAGATTTCTTCTAATAATGTTAACTTGCTCGCTCTCGGATGGCTTGCTAGAAGACAATTTCATAAAAAGATTTTGCATCCTTGTAACATATAATAACAATCGTTCATCTTGACCCTGAGTACGTCTCTTAATATCGTCCAACAAATCTTCGTCGTAGTTCAGAGGCAGAAATGCATCGCGGAGCTTTTGTCTTAAATCGGGCCAGTCAAGGAACGACCGCCTTCGGGGCGTATACCAATCTCGTGCATCTCCTCTCAAGATTTCGTAAGCTGAATGGAACAACTGATCTTCAGTCACTCCTCTTGACTCCGCCAAATGCTCTATATCTTCAATAAATGAAGTGACACTGCCACTACCATTAAAGAAAACGTTCCATTTGTGTATTGGTACGAATGATCCTGAGGATCGAGGCACATCTCTCTCATTAGACAAGCCTGCATGAGACGGTGCACCAATGTGACTCACTGGGTTTGTAATTAACGATATGCTGCCATTTGGCCTAGAAGTACTGTTTCCTCCGGATTGAGAGCACGTTTGGATCATTGGTACCGCGCTTGAGTCAGGATTAGTCGCAAATGATACTCGACGAGTACTAGAAGTTGCCTCCTCAGTCATAAAAGGAATCGGACAAATTGTAAATGCGGCCAACCGATCGGCCAACTGGGTACAGGCTCGACGGTTGATTGTTTGAGCTAAATTCTGCAATTCAAATTCCGTTATTCGCCTCCTTGCATCTCCAAACGAGTTCCCTGTAAGGTTGGAATCTACATCATTATTAAGCGATCGTGATAATCCAGAGTCTACCGGCCTCTCCAAAGTAGGATTATGATCAGGTGCTGCACCTCCCAGATCTATCAAATTACCCACAGGAGCATCCATTCTCTCCGGATGAATAAATTCATTTTGTGTGCACATTGCTCCAACACTAGTCTGGCAAAGGCTGGCGATGTGATTCGCGTCCTGCAAGGCGTCAAAACACCCACTCAATAAAAACATCAGGTTTTGTTTCTTTGATTTCAAGTCCTGACCCTCAGCTACCACTCTGTGCAATCTGCTTTTGACATGCATTAGCCTGCTGTAAATTTTCTTGAATTCATTCTCTCTATTCTCCGCATCAAACTCTTGAATAAGGCCCACCAATTCATCCAACTTAGATGCACATATGCCCAATTCAGAAGATGGCTCAAAATGGATGTTAATATCCTCCCGAATGTTCCGCTGAAATGCTTCCCGCAACTGAGCTCTCTTTTCATCCACTGTAGACCCCACATCACAACCTCTAGCAGCTAACTCCCAAGTCAATTCATCACTCCTAAGCCGATTAATCTCCATTTAAAATTTAAATAATTAAATTCCCCACCCCTTCCTGGTATAAGGAAAATAGAAAAAGAAAAACGGGAGAACGATAGCGCAATAGAAGCAACCAAATAATGGACCAACACAATACCACCCGCACACAACTCGCGATGCACTAGGCCACCTGTGGCTGATCAAAGAAGCCGCAAATTGAAAATAATAATAATAGTAATAATCAAATAAGATCCGTGAAAAATAAACTGAAAACGTGGCAAAGTATACAGAACTATCGGTAATTACTTCCAAAAGCTTTTAAATAAATTTCCAAATCACAGAAGAGGTCGGAGGATTGCAATCACACTGCTCCCTCAATTTTGAAGTCACCGTTATAACCACCAGCCAAGTACTAGAATTTTGTGAAATTTGACACCTCCAAAAAAAATTCTTAACAATAATAGTTTTCCAATGCAAACATAAATACAACTTTACCGATATTGAATATACAAAAATTCCGCAGTGCTCCGATTTGAAAAAAAAATAGCAACAGTTATACTCCACAAGTAAAGGGATATATACCAAAAAATGTATCCACCTGGTATGGATATCGTTCAAATATCACACAATCAAAAATTAATAAATAACAATATATCGCAACTGTATATGTAGAACACTAATTAATTAAACCGCAAAAATGAAATGCATTGCATAGTAAAACGGCAATATATACAAACTTGTTATAAAAGAACCACCGAAACTTGAAGAGAATCAAATATTTTGAACACTCAGAAAAAAATATTCAGTTGGGCGCCAGTTTCTTACCTCTCCATCTCAGGGTCGTGAAAAAGAAACGCATTAATTAATTAAATTCGTAATTTAATAGTAAGGTAAGACAATGCCTAGGCTAGCTCATTAACAACCGAGAAAAATTAATAAAGTAGAAAAGAAAAAATATATATATATACTAAACCAAAGCCAGGTTGGAAGGCGGTGAAGGGCACCTCGGTCAGTCCCGGAAGGTGGTAGGTAGGCGCCACGTGATTCGAAAAAGGTAGACTTATCAACCCGAGGTTCCAACCCGTAAAGGAAATAAACAAGTGAATCACGAACAATAATTTATTTCCTTCAACCTGGTGGTAGGTGTGAGTGTCAAATCTCACCTTCAAGTTTTGGCGGTGCAAAAGAATGTAAGACACTATAATTTAAGGCTATAAGTTCCGCAAACCGTTCTTGAAGAGAACAGGCCACTTAAGCTACCCAAACCTCAAGATGTCCCGAACGTTACACAGCTGTCTGTCACTATCCCGGGAACCAAGCCAAGATGGAATGGTGGCTCAATGAGACAGCCGCAGGTGGGCAGTCTCAGTTAACCCAGCAAAGTCCGTCCGGAAAGCCTGCTGCTCGATAGGGGAAACTCCGCAACTAAACATGTACCCAAGAGACAGCATACACTGCAAGACACCAAGTCTGGTCTGGTATTCCGGTGAAAGAAGAAACCACGTGGAAGGTTTGCGGGAAACGGAGCAACAATACGTACAATACTAATTAGGAAAAAAAAAACCCTAAAATAAAATCGGCATAAATTGAGGAACACTGATTAGGTGGCGAAATGGTTCCAAAAGGTAACTTACCTCGATTCGAGGGTTTTCTGGAAATGTGGGGCAATGACAATTCTTTTCAAAATCCCTCGCTGAGGAAGATTCCCATTCCAAACTCCAAATAGATCCAAAAGTATGGGAAATCATAAATTAGTGACCAATTTACATATCCCCCTCTTATTGGGGTAGTACTACCGGCTCAAAAAGAAATCGGTCACACAAAAGAAAATCTGCCACAACCCCAAGCTTCAAAAGCCAGCGTACAAAATGCCGGACGATTCAGACAACCAGTTTTATTAAAAGGCTAAACGGGGACAAAAAATTAGAGGGAAAACGCCACTCTTGCCAACCTAGTCGACGGTACGCCGCCAGTAGAAAGAACAACCGAACTATATCTGTGGTGATGGCCGTATGGCCCGTGCCAAAGAATCGAGGTTGCGTCAACGAGATCGAATTACCCGAACGCTATCTATGGTGGCGACCGGACGGCCAGTCACAGAAAATCGAGGAAGAATAGGTTAAGAAACAAAACAATGTTTACCAGGCTCGCCAAGGAATACCGAAGCAATGAAAAGCAAATGCGGTCCCTAGTCTCATAGAGTGACAGATGGTAATGGTTATGACTCCTTCTAATGCGCAACTAATTCTGTTTTTTGCATTAGTATCTCTCAGTAAACCGGTGTCACTTAAGAGAAAACCAAGCGAACAAGGGCCCGCGCACACAGCCGTTGCAGCATAAAATATTTATGGTTCGGCAACACAATCGGCCGGGGAGTACAAGTCCGAAACTAAAGGAACCGAGTCTACAAAAGAACGTGTGTTCAAATTGCAAAATCGATATGAACCTAATAAACAAGAATTTTAATTGTTAAGAAGCACTCGCCAAACAGCAAAAGGTGAAGGAAATGGACAGTACAATTAATTCTACAAGGTACTAATAAAATAAACCCGTTACTTCGCAAATGTGCCAGCACTCTCACTTTAAAAATGCTAAATTTTACCATTGAAATATGAAACCGTCACAATATATATATATATATATATATATATATATATATATATATATATATATATATATATATATATATATATATATATATATATATATATATATATATATATATATATATATATATATATATATATATATATATATATATATATATATATATATATATATATATATATATATATATATATAAAAGAAGAGAATATCTAAACAAATATTAACCTGCGACAATATTTTTGTCGCAACGGAAAGTAATAAAGTATTCGATTCTATTCAAAAACGAATAAACTGTAATCTATGGCGTTTAACTGTCCATAGTCGTCCACATTGGGGACCCCGTCTCAATCTCGACGAAACAAAGGAGACTAAACGAATTCTCGGGAAACGAATTTTACCGAAATTTATTCCTGCGATAC
This sequence comes from Cylas formicarius, assembly GCF_029955315.1. Classification (NCBI taxonomy): domain Eukaryota; kingdom Metazoa; phylum Arthropoda; class Insecta; order Coleoptera; family Brentidae; genus Cylas; species Cylas formicarius. Next base: position 27,791,021 of record NW_026844319.1, read on the forward strand.
CCGATCGAGCGCCGCGTCGCAGACATAAAACTTGAAATATTTGTTTTAATCTTTTAAGGAAATGCCTTATTTACGTCCTGCTTACCATATTATTCGAAAGATAAATTTCATTAATATTGCATTCTCGGAAAAACATTACCGGGCGGTTAGCTTTTACGGCGGCGGTCGGAGTGAAATTTTAATTTGGCTTCTTCTCGAAACCGCCCGGATAAACTTTAAAGTTTTATTATGGGGTAAGAATAAATAACGGCGACGCTGGAATGATAGCCGCCAGACGGGACTGTGTGGCCGGGAGCGGTAAGAAGAAATTTGTAATGAAAGTCGACGGGTTTGCCTCTTTTAAAAATGTTCCACAACTTGCTGCTCCTCGCTGATGCAGATTATGAAGTGTATAAATTACATACTCACATTGCTTTTGTAGCTGATTTTGATTTGATCTCATATTTATGTATGACAATATTTAAAATATGAGATCAACAGTTTCTTTTTTCAATTACAACCAATAACTGTTAGATTTAAAAACCATGTTTGTAAGTTATTCAACGGCCCATAGTTTGAATGAGAAACTTATGTAAGAGTAAAATTATATCTCTAAACGTCAACTAGCTGAGTGAGCCTCTTCTCGTTCTCCCACAGTGCATTGAGAAAAGATTGCAAACAATGACTAAATTTCCAAGACCCATTAAAGCTCCATTTGGATTGTCATCAGCATAAAATACTTAGAAGCGAAGCTAAACAATATTTAAACGGAAAACTTAGTTTTAGATCAGTTACTAATAGCCGCGAAACTAACGCGAACAAATAACACACCGCCATCCGGAACAGTACTATTTGAACGATCCTTCTTAAATGGGTCGAAAAGTGTTGAGTTACGAAACGGTTTTTGTGAAACCTTTAAAAAGATTAAAGATTTAAAGATTATCTCTTGATAATTGCTTAGATGTGGGCCTCCAAATTATACACATAATTATCCACCGATCTAGCGTGCGGGAAGCGTCACTTTACCACGTGAGTTTCTTGTGCCAAATAAACTCCTGACTAAAATGCCCTTTATCACACTAGTTGCATAATATACTATTATTACTATTATATTTACACACACACACGCACATTTATTAGTTATTTGATTAAAGTATGTTTTGTATTTTGTAACACGTAGTCAAATATTGATTCTTATGACGCTGCCTTGTAATTAATGAAATGTTTGTAATTAATTTAATTTATATTTATTTTTATTTAAGTGTTTTGTAACTTGTGAATGCTTTGTTAAGCAGACAGCTATGCAGCAATTCGCTAAATTAAAAATAAACAAGCTTCTATTATTTTTTATTCCATTCTTCCATCATTCTTAAATCTTTAGTTTATTTTTATCATTTTCCAATAGATTGTTTTTTTTTTAATAATTTGTGTTGGTCATTGTTCTGCTGCCACTGCTTTAATCCTCATTTATAGAGCTACTGATAGAGAGAAAGATATATTTGAAAGTGAGTCAGATGGTCAGTAGCTAATAACAGCTGTGACATCTTCTAAGACTGATACTCAACATGTACAAATTATTCTATATATAAGGCGTGGATCAGTTATACGGGATGGTTTATAAATCGCGAAAATTAAAAGGTATATCTATATTTTTAAATTGCACACTCTTTACATTTTTGTATATTATGGCTGCTCCAAGAAGTTATTTTAAACAACATGCTTTTTTATGGTCTTTTATATTTATATATATATAATATATTATAACATAACCAAATGTATTAAATACTTAATTAATTTTAATAGGGAGTTTTCTATTCTTACGTACTTTTTTCTTTGATTTTTACCACTTTTATATAGTTACATTATGGGTCTTCTTGTCACTAATGGTGACTTTTTGACAAGTTGTTAGCGTATAATTTGCGCAATACGTTTTTCTCTCAATTTCTCTCTGTTTAATTCTAAGAGTAAAAATCGTTGAGCACTCTTTAAATTATTTTTCAATTTAAAAGGCACTGATTACACAGTCGAATTAAACTTTATAACAAACCCAACGGCGACTATTCCTGGACGTTCATTTTTGCAAGCTGACACTGCCCGCCGGTGGATTAATAAGAGCACGGACACGTCTGGATTTAATTAAATTTGAAATTAATTAATCTATTTAATAATTAAAAAATTACCAACGAACATGATAAAACTTAAAATTGGGATTACTCGTTTTACTTTCCGCTTGAAATATAAAATTGCCGGCCCGAAGAAAAAAACGAATCGATTCGTCTTATCGAACTACGCGGTAGACCGGAAAAATTATCATAGTCTTTCAGCTAATGGTGCCACAAAAAACCCTTTGGGTGGGGCCGGTTGTGGGAGCGCGGGGGTCAATTGACCAAATGGATGTGACGCTCTGTCCGGGACGTTAGTCGGGTTTGAATAATAACGGTCTGAGCTATCATGGTCCGATCTTAAAAAGTTACCCTTACCGGGATACGGCTTATCCGACTTGACGCGTGAAATATTGATCGAGGGGGGTGGGAGGCATACGGAAAACTCCTTAAACCTTGTCGGAATAAAAACTGTAATAGTCCTGAGACGCGTTGGCAGAAGGAAATAAACTCTTCAACGGAGGCTAAAAATAATTTTAGTTGAATCTACTAGATGGTATGCCCTAATTGAAAACCGTCAGACGCAAAAACTGTAGAATAAGACCTAGTACCAGCTATTTCGTTTGAACGCATACGGCACCCCACAACTGACACCAAGATGGTCGCCCTTTCATTTCATACATAAATGAAGAAAAAACCTGTTGCGAAGGACTGTGCGTCTGAATACCCTAATTAAATAATGAAAATTACGTTGGAATACGGTCGATACCCCACACTTCACACCACCGGCATCGTTCCCTGATCCCTTTTCTTTTGTCGTGTTATTCGGAGAACGCGAAAATTTAAACATTTGTCAACTTCCTAAACGATCTGGACCCTGTCTCCGACCATATGAACTCGAGTTGTTTCCCGAAAGTTGCCGGTAGACTCTGGGACCTATAAAATTGGGACACGGCTCAATAGATAACAATAATATTTAATGAAACAACGTTGTATAAATTATTGGCAATATGTGCATAATCGATAGGACTTTGTAAATAGTTTTACAGTCATGTTAATTGCTATTTTTAGACTTCCTTTGGGCAACCCAAGTGATTTTAGTTGTTTTAAAAACGTAATTGCAATTTGGGATTATGTTTTTAATATACAGCAAAAATGTCGTCGTTTTTTAAAACTAGTAAAACTAGAGAAACATCAATAACAAAATATATATGGTCGCAGAAATGACAACACGAGTCGACTATCCGGGTTGGTGCTTGGGGTTTAAATGGAAGGCAACTTTAAGAAATGAGGAGGTTCAGACAATCCGTAAGCCAATCGAAACCCGCGGATAGCCAAAAATGGCTGCTGGTAGTTTTAATGCTGCATCCTCAAACAGCCAGACGTTTGCTGTGTTAGTTAGGGTTCTTATATACCCTCAGATATATCTGATTCATACGGTGAATTACTGATAGATTCCTTTAATTTGATTAGTTTTGATCAATTTAATCACGTATCCATTGACAATGCAGGTATTCTTGGACGTGGTGTTTAGTAATTTTAAAAATATTACTGTAACCAGGTCTCCTGGTCCTTTCAAAAGGGAAAGAGTAACTCAACACAAATGCATTGATATTGCTTGTGATACATATGTATGATATTGATACAAAAACACACTAGAATCCAGTGAACTTGCCAAAGTCTGTGACACCTTAGAACAGTACTTATAATACAGTGTTTATGAGTCAGACACATCTCCTGCAAAAATTCCGTTGCTGAATACGCCATTTGACACAGAATCTCTGTTGCTACAGCTATTTTTAATATTTAATAAAAGTTTATCAGAAAGGCACTTCCTGACTATTTGGAAATATGCCAAAGTAGTGATTGTTTATAAGAGTGGCAGTAAGATTGATATCATAAATTACCGACCCATATCAATTCTTTCTATTCCAGGCAAAATGCTTGAGGCAATTATAACAGTCACTGTATGTTCAGAATGTGTCTGAGGCATTAGATAATAGGATGTAAATGGATGCTGTGTACACCGATTTCTCCAACGCATTCGATAAAGTACATCATGCTACAATATTTTACAAAACTCTTCAGTTATACATAAGTTCTAGGACACAGTTTGTTGAGTTAGACGGAACTAAATCTAAATATATTGATATCACGACTGGCATACCTCAGTGGGGCCTATTATGTTTTTTTTGTTCTTGGTGGAAACGGGTAAATGTTTTCGTTTTGCAACATTTATGCCATATGCTGATGACTAAAGGTGTCAGGAGTATCGATGACTGTCGCAAGTTTCAGTAAATTAAAAAAGGATGCAGATTTTGATTATAAATTCAATTAAAGAAGTAAAGCATATCAGGGATCTTGGAGTAACTATACACACAAAACTGAGTTTTGAAATTCATATTGAAAACATAGTGGAAAAGGCTTACAGACACATGGGTTTTATTTCAAGGTTTAGCGAAGAATTTAAAGATACCAAGTTGTTGGTTGTACTCTATAACGCCTATGTGCGGTTCTATCTTGAGTTTGGTAGTGTGATATGGAATCCCGAATTTCATAGGTATGTAAACAGAATTGAAAGCATTCAAAAATGTTTATTTTTCTAATAAACTTTAGATGTAACCACAATTTAATAAGTGTATCGTATGAATCAAGCCTTAACTTCTCTTATATATTGAAATTATCTGTTAGGTGAATAATATATTATATATATATATATATATATATATATATATATATATATATATATATATATATATATATATATATATATATATATATATATATATATATATATATATATATATATATATATATATATATATATATATATATATATATATATATATATATATATATATATGGAAAAATGTGATGACACTATATTCCGGGATATCATCCGTTCGCTCGTTGAACTCCGACTGGAATCCTGCATCCGACTGGAATCCTGCAGACGTTTCGCCAAAATCTCACTTGGCATCTTCAATGCTCGCGCTCCGAAAACACTTCGAAGTGTTTTCGGAGCGCGAGCATTGAAGATGCCAAGTGAGATTTTGGCGAAACGTCTGCAGGATTCCAGTCGGAAGCAGGATTCCAGTCGGAGTTCAACGAGCGAACGGATGATATCCCGGAATATAGTGTCATCATATATATATATATATATATATATATATATATATATATATATATATATATATATATATATATATATATTTCTACATTCTTCTTTTTTTTGGGTTTAGAACTAGTCTTGCTTACTTAAGATAAATATACTTAGTTTTAGTGTACCTTTGTAAATTGACATGTTCATCATATTAGTTATAATAAATAAATAAATTATTTGAGACATCTTACTTTGAAGTTTACAGTTTAATTTTAAAAAGTATTCTTGCAAGGAAAACTTGATATGAGAAAGGTATAATTATCTTATTTTATACAGAAATGAAAATATATCTTATATTGCCATGGCATTTCATATGAAACAAAATAGTCCTTAAACCTCGCCTTAAACTAATCCGAATTGTTTTGGCATTCTGGGAAGTTTCTCTTAAAGTGTTTCTATACGTTTCTGAGCAAACGAACTTGCTATCATAGTTTTCCAGAAATTTTAAAACAATTTAGAATATAGTACAGGCGCACCGGCAAGTAATTGTCGAAAAAACTAGAGCAAGTTACTTACAAGTGGACACGAAGCTTTATTTACTATAAATTAAATCAAAATATGTTCCGCAACATATTAAAAATACTAAGAAAACTATATTCATTTATGATACTATTTTTAAGAGAAAAGATATTGAGATATGAGAATATACCTTTGACAAGAGCAATTTTCATCAAAATATTATCTGTTGTGAAAGGTGCCTCCAATTTAAAGGAACTTTAAAGTTGTTTTCATTCATTTTTTCCTGATGTTTAAAAAGTATAGTTTTACTATTTTCTTTAAAATGTTCAATATTTTTTGCAGCAACTTATTAGCCTTATTAGATTTTTTTTGTGTCAATTGACTGGTCAATTGATGGACATCACAAATGCATAATAATTTGTTATAAAATACATATTGTTATTAAATAATGATAGATAATACTCTTAAATTGCAAAATGTTATTTAAAACATTTTTTGACTAGTCAATTAAAAAGTGGTCAATTGACCACGGTGAATTAACCAGCTCTAACACTACTTCTATATATACCACTAATTTAGATGCTCTTGTTAAATTGCAAAAAAATTGGGTAAGTTTTGGTTAGCTTGTTGTTATTAAATAATGACAGATAATACTCTTCAATTGTAAGATGTTATTTCAAACAGTTTTTGGCTAGTCAATTAAAAAGTGGTCAATTGACCACGGTGAATTAACCAGCTCTAACACTAGTTGTACATATAACACTAATTTAGATCCTCTTATTAAATTGCAAAAAAATTGGGTTAGTTTTGGTTAGTTATCATCATAGTTATCATAGTTATAGTCATCGTATCTTGAAAATTGTTTAAAAGCTTATAAATCAATGCAATATGAATTAAAAAGAAGTAATTGCTACTTTACTAAAGATAATAACTTTATTAGTTGGTTCCCCTCTCCAGAAAAACAGGTGTAGAGGTCATCTTAAATCTCAGTCATATCATTTTTAAAGGCAAGAATAGGAAAGTTTTGCAATATCACTTCTATATTTTCAAGAATTTCTCGGAAAATTATAAAAAGCGACCACATTTTCAATAACACTCGATAGAACTAAATTATTCACCAGACAAATACTCCTCAACGAAATTTTCATGCAGTCCGGCAGACGAACTGACCCCGGAATAGTCCACGATCACGTACAAACCGCGCAAAATTCCCCCGGAATCATCGGTATGAAATATATCGGAGCTAGCGAGAGAGAAAGCGTTTTAAGATTCGACACACGCGAACCGTAAGTTATAAATAGGAGCCAATATCTTCTTAAAGTATTTACCGGCGCTCGTATTCGAAAAATAAAGAATCCGTTTAACCGGAACCGGAAAGGAATTTACGTACCCCGAGTGTATATTAAATTAAAAATGTTTACCGCTCCGTCGGATTCGACAAATTTATTCGTACCACGCTTTTTGTTCTCTTGTGGGTGGCGTTTTTAGTTGTCAGGAGCGAACCATCATGTTGTTCTAAGCCCTCGCACTTTTCGCCATATGTAATAGAATTTTCATAGAGTCACGAAAAAAACTAAAAACTAATTCTTCTTGGAATCTTTTAAAGCACTTTATTTGGGAAGATCTTACTTTCAAACAGAAGTCAGTATGTTGCATGCTGTGGTTTTGCCTTTCCGGGCCTCTGCTGAGGTCTGGTGTGCCTCAGGGATCAATTATTGGCTTTTTGCTTTCATTAACCATAGTTAAAGGGACCTTGATGTGCGATATCTTATATATGCTCAATTACTAAATCAATAGTATTACCGTAAAGCGACCTACATACACTGCTACTTAATAGTATCTTGCAAAACAAAATTGACCGTCCAGTGCTATTGGAACAACTAGCGTTACGTGTACCGCCTAATGCCTCTCGAGATAGCGATACATTTTACAAATTGTCAAAGTTGTTTTTGTTAGAATTATTTCAAATAAATTAAAATTAATTAGGAAATGCAACATATCCGTCTGGATTAGTGGGTACAAATTTTGTATTGTTAATTCGTTTCTCTAATACAAACTGATACACAGCTATACAATTCCTCTCTAAACTCCTATTAAAATCCCCATCTTAGTGTCCACATATTTGCCATGCAACAGTGAGGTGGTTCCTATTAGGGCTTTTTTATGTTTATTGGAAGGTCATTGCCATTGTTAAAATAATGAGACGGATCTGTGAATATTCTGATGACTAGATAGTTCTTGGTGTTAATCTGACACTCTTTTTACTCAAACTTGGTCAATAAATAGCAAAAAAGTTTTAAATTTGAGCCAATACTTTTTGATGCAGCTACGTGATACTTGTTTTTCTCGATTATTTCTAATATTGTATAATTTGTTAATTAATTGTCGCCATCTTAATCCTCACGACTCGATTTTGCAATCGGTTTCAGCCAATGGGAATGTATCCGCACAAATACGAGTGGGCGTCTCAGAATCAGCAAAATGGCGACTGTTCAATATGGATCAGATCGGCCCAGCTCGAGTTCGACGACGGCAGCTGGGAATGTCAAGTAACCGCCAGCGATTTTCACACACAGGACGCCCTCACGAGCCACCCTGTGCGATTAGTCGTACGAGGTAAGTCGATCCTACCGGCTGCGCCACCGATATTGATCTGCGCGTGCAAACAAATCCATCTTAGATAAATTTAAAGGAATTATTCTGTTGAAAAGAGTTTCATGAGAGGCGAGGGGTTCACAGTAATATTATTTATAAATGAAACTGTTTGGGAAAAATATCTTTGCCTTGAGTTAATGTTAAAATCCGTGCATTAAATGTCACTTTAAAATATCGGGTTTATTAAACACTTTTGTGTTTAATTTTCAATTTTTATCTTTACTATTTAAGTAAATTATGCGTTTTATAAGGCGAAATTTCTAAAAAATATATTCGCCATTTTCCCGTTAATCAATAGGGTGAGGACTGGGTAGGTCGTCGTTCCTTTAAATCTGCTACTTTTATCCCCTATTAACTCTGCCCCCGAAAATTCTCCAACTATTTCATCTAACGGAATGCCGGCATCGCTCTCGCCCACTCTTCGGGGGGTGTCGAAGAACATTCTCCCCCGCATACTTCCCCAATTACGCGCCCCTTTCCTTGATAAAATATTAATAGTCTTACGTTGGAGCAGAAAAAAAAAAGTGGGGCACCTAAGATTCTACATTTTTTCTCCTACGTTCCTTCTCTGAAAATATGCAGTCTCCCATTGGACGAAGTACATAAAAATTTGAAGGGCGTACTAGATAAGGATAGCTTAAAAAAGTCTCAGAATACTCGCTTTCTTTTCAAATCAAATCAAATTACTAGTATATTTTCTAAAATTGAACTGAGGTGGCTTTTACTTGATGAAAATCCATTTATCAAAATAAATAAGAACTGAAAGTTCAGATTTTCACGAAATTATATTTTATGACATGACAATTGTTTCAACAACACCGTGTCTTTAACAAATGTGATTGTGTGTGTTGTCGTAACAATTGTCATGTCATAATATATAATTTCGTGAAAATCTGAACTTTCACTTCTTATTTATTTTGAGTATATTTTCTAACTTGTGCGATAAAGATTTTAAAAGTGGACTGACTACAGAATAGCAAGAAAGTTTACCTAAAAAAGGGTAACCTCGTTTATTGTAGATAAATAGCAATATTTTCAATTGAGTCACAAAAATTAAAATTAAATTAAAAGTAAAGCATAAAAAAATATATTTTTCCTAGTTAGCGCGGACAGCGTTCCGTACGAGCGAGCAGAGACAAAGCATGGCCCGACGAAAACGTATTCTCTGCTCTCTACGTGCCTCGATTTAAGCCCGTCCCTATTAGTTGCCGGCGCCCCTCCAGACGAGCATATTTTGTTTATATTTACGTAACACGTAAGACGTAAAGCGTAAATAGGGTTCGTTTTAAAGCGAGCTACGCTGAGCAGGCACGTCTCTCGTATGAATTTGTGGGCTAAATTGCACCGAAGAATCGTAAAAAAGCTTTGTTAGATCCTAGGTGTTCGGCGATGTCTGCTACGTTGGAGGAGTTATTTTGACTTTCGCCTTTCAGCTTTTTACAATTCTATTTTGCCATTTTGTTCGATTTAAGACTCGCCGTCATTGACAACAGACTGCGTTTTAGAGCAAAAGTTCAATCCTGGTTAACCATGCTGTTATGATGTAAATATATGCAGCTTTGACTTTTGAGTGCTGCTTGTTATCTCTAGTAAATCTTCCGCTCTATACCTTCAAATTTATGAAAATCGCGCATTCCATTTGTACCTAGTTTTGCTTTTAGAAGAGACCCGTAATTTTGGGGTTTGACTCTACAGACAAGCAAGAAGCAGTATACAAATTTTTGTGTTTTTCCCGACCACCTGTCGAATCAAATTCAAGAAGAACCACATAAGTGAAGATGATTTTGTCGGCGATTTATTTTCGCCAGTTTAGGGCGAATAGTGACGTCATGTATCCTTGTCAAACAAGTTCCAGACGCATTATATATTAGTAGAATTATGCCGAATAATAATGTGCCCATTTACGGTTGGCCGGAATCTGGTGATCGCATTTATTTATAGGTTAGTTAAGAACAACGGACTCTTGGTTTTTTGTATTAATAAGATCTAAAAGTGTAAATCGAAATATTGCTAAATAACCGTCAAGGGAGCCGCTATAAACTTGAAATATATAATGAAATGTCCATGTCCATGGAGTGCAACAAATATAATCCGTTATGGCAGCATACATATTTTTCCGAAAGCAGGTAGATCCCTGCTTAAAATTAAGTAATTATATTTATTCAAAAACGTTAATGTTTTTTTTTTATTTACATTATTTGCTTTGAAAAAGACTGAGACTCATGAACCACCCTGTGTGATAGGTTGTAAGAGGTATGTCGGTTCTATCGGCTGCGCCACTCATATTAATCTGCCCGTGCAAACAAATCCACCTTAGAGTTTCATGAGGGCGAGGGGTTAAATTTTAAGCCATAGTTGTTATATATATACTTAGCTGTATAGTTGCTATAGAAATTCGAATTTAAAGTAATCCAGCTTACAGGCAATATGGCACAGAAATTTTGTTTATAAATTAAACTGTTCGGGAACAGCATGTTTGCCTTGAGCTGATGTGAAATCTTTATATTTATATTTTTAGATATAGAGCGCTATACAAAAATGACGTGATATAGCAAAAATATTTCGATTTTTGGAAAAATATCCCCAAAACTATAGAAATAAGTAAAGAGCTTTCAACATCAAATGTACTTTACAAATTTGCTTTAAAAAATTACGAACTTGCGTTTAACAGGATTTTTCGTATTAAACCTGGCACACCATGCTTCTTAGAAAATTTACGCTCCATTTGCGTCAAAAATTTTGAGGCTGAAATAAGTCACTTCATAGTCAAGAACCATAAATAGATTTTACCAACCTAAATTAACCAAATTTTTTATGATTTTTCTGCAATAGAAATTTGTCTTTCGCGAGGAAAGCACTAATATACCAACTAAAAAATTCAATCATCACAGAGATGTTTCGAGGTAGCTATCTAACCATTCTCTCTTGCTATGAGCCGAAATAATTAATTACAGTGAGTTAAGCAAAAGAGAGGTCAGAACTTATCGTCGGACGATTTCGAGTCATGTAGCAGAGTCAATGGCATGGTTAGTTTGACTTCGCATGATGATGCCACCTAACGGTGGCGGACGGAACCCGGTAAATTTCAACCGCAGTGGTCCTTAGGGGAGTGTCGGCCACAATATAATCGCAAAAGTGCTATCGGCGGGAACGTTTCATTAAAATCGGCAGCAGACCTACCGCCGTCTCCCTCCCACCCCCGATTACCACGCGGATAATATATCGCCAGCAATTTAAACGCGGGAGTTGCAGATAATGGAGCGGTAAAATAGAATGTATTAATCTAGAGACGCGTTTAATAGGGAACACTTGCCCCGAGATGTTACGGGGGTGTATTAAATCGCTCCCGAGTACCTGTAGTAGGGTAGACCGTCGTTACTTATTGCCGACTCTTCCGACACGAGGAACGCCTGAACGAAGTCTCGGGATGTACCGGGTGTTTCGCAAGAAAATGCCTTTCCGAAGAGATTTTCGTTTAGGTCGTCCTAGCAGTTTGCATTGCTTTCATTATGAGTGGTCATAAAGATAACTATTTCAATTGGTATATAAATAGAGTAAATGAAAGGAATATATATAAGGAATAATTTAATTATTAATTAATTAATAATAACTTTGAGATGCTCTGCATGATGTATCGTTCGTATAACAAGTTTTACATCCTATATTGCGTAACCCATCAAAAATGGCATTGTTGACTCATTGACATATACAACAAAATTTATTTTTTACTTAGTGATTTTCTAAATAAATAATATTAATTGTTTTCTTCAAAAACAAGTTGCAGATAGCATAGACATACATATCGACATAGGCATGTTAGCAAGAATTAATTAGAATTTTGTATGGCATCCGAATTTGTACTAAAACCCACGGTGATCGATTGGACAACAAAAATTTCCATCTGTGTAGGCCAAAATTTGTTAGGCTAAGTGTCAACGTAAACCACTATATATGCCCTCACAAATTTTTCAAATTCATTGTACTTTTGATATATTTTTTTTGAAAGTATTATCTAATTTCTGAAATAATTTCTTATTATTATTATTATTATTATTATTATTATTATTATTATAGTAGTTCTAGCTTGCTGGTATCCTCTGGAGTGCCGCAGGACTCGAATCTCGGGCCTCTGCTGTTCATAGTTTACATCAAAGATTTGCCTTATTACGCTCCACACGGATGATACAATTCTCTTATCCCGAGCTGGAAACCATTAGAACTTAGAAAGTATTGTTAGAGTGGCCAACAAGACTCCAAGTCCTTGCGGTTAAACAAAAATAAAACGGTCCATCTTATTTTCTCTTGTAGCAAGGTGCACAATTTAAATAGTGTTCCAGTTAAGGTTCTTGGAGTCTGGATCGATCGTTCTCTTTCTTGCTTATTTCGGATTGTCTTATTCCCACTTAGCGGACGTTATCTTTTTATGGGGTGGTTCCGTGCATGCTTGCAAGGCTTTTCTTATGCAAAAAAGAGCGATATTTGTGATTGCGAATGCAAAACCTCGAGATAATCATCTTCCGCTCTTCTCAAAGCTTAATATTTCACCATTTATTTACCATACAGTCACTAGCATACATGACCTAAAGAACGTTATGCCTAAGCACTGCGATCGCCACAATCACTACACCAGATGATCTGAATTAATTGTCCAGAGCCATTTTCGGCCGCGCTCATCCGATTAAAAAAAAATTGAACATTACCTAATTATTACAATGTTCTACCAACTGTTATCAAGGACTTGTCATTGTATACTGCAGATGAGTATATCCGCGTGTCTCCACAATACTAATTAATACTAATTGGAATTTTTGTAGCCTACAGGTCAAAAATCTTATCCGATTCTATGTACTACAAGCTCACCAGTACAACATTCCTCATACATGAATCGCTAGGTGACACCAAGACAAATAATTGATATCAACACTTTTCCTAAAAAATACCTAATTTTTGAGCTGCAGGGTAATTAAAATTTAAAAAAAAAATAACGTGTTGTATCATAACTTTTTGGTAAAAGCACAAAATTACTGTGTAGATGGTAGGTGTCAATCAAATTAATAAAACATTTTTTTTTGTATGCAGGGTTGATCGGTTTAACGTAGCATTAAGAGGTCAAAGACTATAAAAATTAACTGCAATTAACGTACGTTATACAAGGCCGAGTGACTAAGGAATTTTATCAACATTATATGTTTCTTCTAAAAGGTATTAAATTCAACCTAAGCATAATTAATTATATTCCGAAAACCTAATCTTTTAACTTCTTCTTCTTTTTTGGGGTTGGCGCTGCTATTAGCCAATTTGCCAGCCCTAGATAATCGAGACTGTTCTCCTGGGGAAGTTTACTTTTCAGACTTCTGTTTCTATTTAAGAGGCATATAAAGCTACCGAGGAGATAGGGTCTGTTAGTAGGCAGGCTCAGAGCACACAAAAACTACAGACAAACAGGCAAGACTGTCACATCTAAAAAAAAAAACAATTTCTAGCACTATGGATCTCGGGACGGGCGTTCCTGGCCTAGGATGGACCATGCGACCAGCCTCGTCAGATCTGAGACAAAACAAGAGATTCAAATAAATATAATTTAAAATTCCCTATTATTGTTACTAGGGAGAGGCTGTCCGACTACGACTCCTAACTTAAAGTTTTATGCTATTAAAATCTAAAAAGCATATGACCATTTGTATGATCTCCGCACTCGGGGTGCTTAACATATTTTCACAAAGTGCGTAATTCCTAAAGTTTACGCATAAATCCACACCCGGGACTTTTGTTATAGGGCATTCAAAAAATATATGATTAAGGTTCTCAACCCCGCCGCACTCGCAGAAAGGAGAGTCCGTCACCCCTATCCGGGCCAGGTGTTCTCCCACCGCGCAATGTCCAGTTCTCATTCTATTCTATTGTAGTTATATAGCGTCTGTCTATGTAGGCAAGCTCAGAAAACCATCTTCTATTAGGAAAATTAACTTGTATTAACTTTCTATATCTTGTACCTTTTTCTTGTATTGAGTTTTTCCACCGTTCTCGAAAACTATTAGTAATATCTCTAGGAATTGTATTCTTCACGTCATGTATGTCCAGTTTAATATTCAAGGGGATGTTTAGGCCTTTTCCTATTTTAGCCAGAGTATCCACTTTTTCAATTCAATACCCGAGTGCCCCGGTATCCAGGCCATCGTAACATCCACTCCCATACTTTTAGCCCTCTCGCACCTGCAGCGTTATGTAGTCCATTTTAGTGTCGGTATTTTCATTTGAAATTTTAGAAAAATAATAACTTTTGTAAAGGATCTTTGTAGAGCAACTCTTAGACCCTCTTTTATTGCTATCATTTCTGCTGTGGCAATACACATTTCTTTGTAAAGTTTTGCCGAAAATTTATAATTAATTTTTGGTATATAAACACCAAATCCAACTTGATTTTGATAAACTTGATAATTTCGTAAGTGGAGCCACATCGAGTAGCGGCACAGCCCCCTAACCCCACAGCATGCATACTGCATTTCGTTTATGGCTATTTTCGGGCCGAACGATACGGTCGGGGGGCAGAGCGGTGGGAGAATCGATCGGCCATACATTACATCGACCTGCCCCAATCTGCCTTATATTTTAAAATAAACATCCGGCTTATCCGGCGTGTAAATAACAAAAGTTGTCGGATGAAAAGTGCACACCCCAGACCCATAAATCGGGTTTCGGACTCACTCGTTTCCCCCCCGGGCGACGTCAAACTCGGTGCCCCCACCCCGTTTTTTCCCCGTCTATTTCAGTGCTTTTAGTGTCTCCGACAGGCACGGGATGTGTGTATATGCCGCTTCTCTATATATATGCGCCTAGCACATCGATAAATCTCGTTATTGCTCGGATGTATCCGCAAAATTCGGATCTCGTTGCCAGATATCTACTTTTGATGTTTTTTTTTTCATATCGTGTCGCCGAAACGTGTATTTCGTTACGTTAACTCGGTTCGATGGGGCTTTTATTTTGCTCCGATATATAGAGCAGTTCGTCCCTGTCGCGCTACTGCATGCGACTGGGTCAAAGGGGTGGGGAGAAATTATTCTGCAGTACACAGACCGACTTCCCAAACCTATGGCCAATTAGTATATATTCGAAATCATGAAATATGATAACTACGTCATAATGATGATGCCAGCAAATACGACAAGAATACGCTTGGTGTCATTGCTAACGTAATCAAGTTTCATGAATAACTGTATATGGAGATTGGATAAAGATAAATCGTTAAAAAGTGGGTTGAATCCAAAGATATCTGTTTTAAAAATGTCTGAGTCATTGCAGCGTTGCCACCCGAACCAAGCAGCGACTTATGATTATTGTTACATTTTTACATTCTGTGAAAAAATCTAAAACTCTCTAAGTAACATAGGGCTATTTTGGATATAAAAATTACTCTTTAGAAAATTTACCCTACCTACCCTACCCTTACTTTGAACGGATTTGTGGTTAAAAGCCATAAACTAGAATAAAGCAATTTAAGCCAGTATGAATTCTTTTGCTAGTTATATTTTATGAAGATGAAATTTATGAAGAAATATTTAGTTATTTAGATTTGGCGAATTCATATTCAAACCAAGATTCACTAATATAACAAGTAAAGTGGGGGTTTCTGTAATCCAAAAGTTTCTTTTGTTAAATATTTCTTTTCTTGGAAAGAAAAATTTGTCAATTGTCTTTGTCTTTAAAATTAAAATTGGATCTATTACCGTATATTTTAAACCTTTTCCGATATTCCTTTAAACTTATTTTCATTGATGATATTATATATGAATATAAAATAAGTTTAATAAATCGTTGTTTAAATATGAATAAAATATATTGCTTGATAAAATGGCCTAATTCTAGTTTTTGCGTTTAACTCCAAAACGGTTCAAAATAGGTATGGTATGTTATATGTACTTTTAGATCAAGAAATACATTAACATACAATTAATTTAACATTTATATATTTTGTAAAATATGCATAATTTAGTAAGCACCCTGTATGCGAAAACTTAAATTTTATGTGGTAATAGCATCCCATTTGACAAGCCGTCAACAAAAATTCACATTAATTTTCTAAAAAATAATCGTTATCTTCAAAGTACCTCAGAGAGCTCCAACATATGTACATAATTTTTTAAAGGAATCCATAATAATAATATACAAAGCAATTCCCGTTATAAAATGAGTGTTCGTATCTGGTTCAAGCAGATGCGGCAAAGCTTCGATGTCCCAAATATTTCAAAAATAGGAATCATAGCCTCCTAATTTTTAAATGCCACTCTTCCATTCTTCATATAGCTGTAACACACCATTAGATTGGTGAACCCTGTAGATTGTATCACAATTTTTCGTCATTTTCATTTTCAAAACGCTCTTAATCAAAAGAAAGAACACGCCTTACAAAGCATAGAAAACAGAGTCATAGATAAATCTGATTCTAAATAATCTTCTACACTGTTGAGACCCTGGGGCAGAGAATACAGTAAGTACAGTAAGACTATTCTCAAAATTTTAAAATTCAGCCTCCCAGACAATTTAAATTGTGAATTATTAATTATAATTATGAAATAATTAAGCATATTTGCAGTGCAGTGCAGTGCAGTGTTACATGAAACAAACGAAAGTGATACATTTTAATATATCAAAGTTAACCATTGATTTAAGACATCTAAGCAGAAAAGTTATGTAATAGTAAAGGCCGACGGCACCGAAATTAAAAAATAAATTCTTCCCGAAATTTTTCATTCGTTTGGACTCGCCGAGTTAGGTCAGACAGTCGTGATTACGCCAAGTTGAAAGGTGCCCCTCGTACGCCTCATATAAAACATTTTCTTATTAACAAATCATAAGGAACGCAACCAACGGTCCTCGAAAGATGACACAGCGACAACAAGCGGCTTAGTAGTTCTTTCCGAAAACCAAATTAAGACTAACACAAAATATCCTGTTTAAATGGCGTTCACGAAACTACGATGTTATTTATATTACACTAGTTTTTAAAAAATCAGTACAAATAAGTGACTTAGCTTTGACGTAGGTGTGATTAGCTGGCCGATTGTTCAGCACAACAACCAGACGACATTTTAGTAACACTTAGAAGACCATAGAAGCTAAAAATCATCTTCAGTAGTCTTTTTACCACCAGTGTGTGGTAGTTTTTATTCCCCTTCATCGCCCACCTCCCACACGTTCGCACAAAAAAGACAATTCCGTGTGAGTTTCGCGGTGACAAAATGGGTAGATAGGGTCACCAAATTACACGTAAGCCAAACAAATGTCTGAATACGCTTAAAGCCGGCATATCTCCGCATCTAACCGAACACGAGCCTCGATATACCGCCTCCGCCTCCACCGCCGCCACCGCCGCACTGAATTATAGCCGGGGCAAGCAGTTTATCCTCTCATTCACTGAGCTGAACTTTCAGGTCGGATCGGATCACATACAAAAGGAAAACTGCAGCTCTATTACGGGACAATATTCGACAAGGTTTTTACGTCTCTCGGTTTAAACTGACCGTTTGTAAAGGAGGGGGCGGGGCAGGCAATTTTTATTCCGACGAGCGATGTTTTTTTTTTAATATGTGTAAAGCTAAATCGTTCTGCTTGCGAGGCTCGATACCCACAACCGATTGACCCGAACGAAATGCGATCTCCAATAAAACGATTAAATCTCCGATCCAATTTGTTTCTTTTTTTTAACTTTGAGTAGTACGGTGCAAGACAGCAGATGTTTTTCTTTTAACTTGGGATATATTCCGCCTATGGATGGATTTTCATTTCAATTGTGTAATTTTCAAAACACGTATTGATTGAAACATTTACCTGTGTATTGGTATATTATACATATAACACCACTAATACTATATAAACAATGCCGCTGTTACCATAAATTAATTTTAATGATTTTTAAAACTCCATTCAGCTCAAACTGCGTATTCTACTAATTAGGATTATTAGAATTATATATTAATGCTTATGCGTATGTGTTGAATTCGCTTAACAATAAGACTTGTCATTTCAAATATCGGCTTCAGCCAACAAAAACTGCGGATAGATATGGCATTTTTTCAGATATTATTTGGTCAAAATAAGCCTATACCCCCTTGAGTTTTAAAGAAAAAAAGGAGTATTTTACTGCTCATAAGTTATCTATTAGCTATGTCAGTAAAACTAGTGCAGTTGATATTGCTCCTAATAACACTTGTTTTAATTATACCCTTTGATCATGGCATATACTTTGATGGAACCCTTGAGCTCTACAATTAATCTACCCTGCGCGGTCTATTACTAATTCTATTATTACCAGTATGTTGAATTATTTTTTTCTACTCCCGTCTGTAAAATACATAATTACACACCGATCTAGCGTTCGGAAAGCGTCTCTTTACCACGCCAGTTTCGTTTCCCACCAATCCTAGCCACTTCGGACATTTAAGGGATTTTTTCTACTCCCGCCTGTAAAATACCTAATTATCCAGCGATCTAGCGTGCGGGAAGCGTCACTTTACCACGTCAGTCAGTTTCGTTTCCCATGAATCCGAGCCACTTCGGCCATTTCCGGGATTTTACCGCACGGATTTGAATTTTGATGTTTGTCAATTCTGACGGTCATATCAGTGAATGTATCCGTGTTTTGCGAAAATATACCCAAAAACTAACGGTCGTAGAAAAATTATAGTATGCAACACGTTCGGGAAACTTTTTTACTCACTCGTTTATTAAAAACTCGCTCCGCTGTGCTCCGCTCGTGTCAAATAAACTCGTGAGTCAAATGCCGTTTACCGCACTTGTTGCATAATATACTATTATCGCACGGATTTGGGAGCAATCGGATGTTTTCGGAGATATTTCCCACGCTTTGAATTTTGACGTTTGATAATTCTGACGGCCATGTCAGTGAATGTATTCTTGTTGTTTTGCGAAAATGTAGACAAAAACGAACGGTCGTAGAAAAAGTATAGTATGCAACACGTTCGGTAAACTTTTTAAGTCACTTGTTTATTGAACACTCGCTCCGCTGCGCTCCGCTTATGTCAAATATAATATAATATATGTATAATATACTATTGAAGTCGTTATTATGTTACCTATAACGAGAAATATTGTTCCTATTTGCCTATTTTTTTTTTTCCCCGTGGCCGTATCACCATCCAGGTAACATTTGAGAGGTATGCGCCGCTCAGCTACAGCCGGAGCGGGAGTGGGTAAATTCACGATTTAAGTACCAACTTATAAAGAGTATTTTTTTTTTATAGGGCGCTAGGTGATTTCTTTACTTATATACCCCTAAAAACACTGACATCACCAAAACTAATTCGCACTGGTGACATTAGCTACGGTTATTACAAAAAAAAAGGAACAAAAACACTCCATGACATTCAGTTATTCGATTTAATGTCGAAATGGGGGGAAGAGTTATCCGCCGCACTGGGATCGGTATACAAGATCGCAATATGTAATTACATTAAACAACTTTACACGTTTTATTTTCCTACAGCGTAAATAATCTCTTGAGAGTATAGACGAGTATAAAAAGAGGGTAACCCCTTAACGACAAAAAAAAAAGGAACCGTCAATAACCTCTTTTCAACTCATCGTTCAGGTAATATCTTAGATGTACAAACAAAGTTATAGAATTCGCAATAAAACTTAAGTTGGGCACTACACCAGTCCTTTTTGTCGAATCGTTTTATTTCCTTTTAAGTGTATGCGAAAATAAAAAAAACAAATTCCACTACGTGGTACTTATCTGGAGTACGGACGTCGGTGTAGAACTCTCAGGTTAATTCCGAAGATTCCCGAAACTAAGGCGTTTGCTCTTCCCAATTTTCCGGATGTTCTAGGCGTACTATTATAATATCAACCAATACATGGCCTTTTCCGGATAAATAGCAACCTTCTGTTTCTCGTATCCGTCCGGGACCACAAAAAGCAAATTGCCAAAAAAAAAGAAAAACGCCTAAGAATGGAAAAGAAAAAAAAATCAAGAAGTGATACGAATTGATAAAGATTCTACAACTACAATTTTATTTTATATTGGTTTTTGATTTCAAGTAATTTATCTTATTTATCTCAAGAGTTTAAATTTTGAAAGTAAATCATTATGCTTTTACTGTAAAGGAAATTGACCTTTTTTTTTCCTTTATAAATGAGTTAAAATAAATTGTCCAAAAAAAAAACGATCAGAACAACTACCGAGAACTACGCACACAATAAAAAGAGAACTTACCTCGTATCAGCACAAAAAACAAACCCAAAACACGAGACGTTTCTCTACAAAACCCAATATCTATTCAAGATAAGCTTTGGAACTTCTTAAAACAACCAGAGTACCACAAAAGTCGCCAAAGCGGGATGCAAAGTGAAAAATCCGTAAAACGCCAGAATAACTTTTCTGTTCACTAAGCAACCTAGTTATGACTCGTGCAAAATTTTAAGAGCGATCACCGCGGTCACGGCTTATCGCGCTGCCTTTTTTTTCCTCGGTGCGTCGTTCCTTTTTTTCCACGCTTTCGTATTTTGCCATCAACATGAGTTTACCGGGTGTCTCAAATTTCAAACGTAACAATTAAAAAGACAACTAACAATATATTTATTGCTTCTAACCCAAATTAAGACAACGATGTCTTGCACCTAAGTTTTTTAACAACATGTTCTCATTAAAAGGCACTGACCCTTCTTCAACTCACACTGTATTAATTAGTATTACTCGTAGTCTTACTCGTCGTTGTTGTAACTAAACATATTCTACTGAATTTTCATTTAATTATGTTGGAGCTTTCGAGTTTTTTCAATACGCTGTCATTAAAGTATCGATCTTATTGAGTGACTTATTACTATTTCTAACTATTATTACTCTTCCTCCTATTTTGACTATTGAGTCTACTATAAAGTAGTCATGATCTAATGCTATTACTCTTACTTTTAAAATTACTATTCTAGGCTTTTCTCTTTATTTGCGCGGCTTATATTAAAAGCTCTCATGAAGGAATTACGAGACCTAATCCTATTACTAATTAATATTATTCTTACTTTAAATATTCAAAAAATGTTTTCTTTATTTTTAGAATATTTCAAAAACGATCTCATTAAATCATTGATTTCATTGCTTCGATTATTACCGTTACTCTTAATCTGACTATTGCTTTTACCGATTCGATCCCCTAAACTGTTACTAATATTATTACTCCTAATTTTATTCTCACTATTCTAAGAATTTCAATTAATTTTTACAGAGCTAAGGTTACTATTACTTATGAGAAATATTATCAATTATGATTATTAATTATTATTAATAATACTATTAGGATTACTACAAGAATTTTTCATTTGTTTTTGAATTTTTTGAGACAAGCTCTTCAACCTACATTACATTAGATAGCCGATTAATATTACTAAGTACTACTATCGCTATTTAAGGAATTTTTGCCTTAAGTACGATTAATTTAATAATCGCTTTCGTCCAGCATCAGAAATATTAGAGTTTTTGCCGGTACTTCAGAGCACGCATTAGGCAGGACCCCCATCAACACTCGCGCCGTTGTAAGTCCCGGGGATGGCGCGCGATAGAGCTTGAAACTTTGACTATCCGGGTCGGAACTTTGCGCCGCTGTCACATGCATTTAATTAAAAGTTATAAATTAAATTCCGTTATATGAGTATTTGATGTCTCCTCCTCCTCCACCCCCCGACCAGCGGGCCATTTGTCGTTGCGGAATGGCGCTTCGAAATTTAAATAGGTTATTGCTGGCGAAACGAACTTTGATTGCCGGTCACGACCATAGAGAAAACTGATAAAAGAAGGTAGATTCCCTGTGGTAGATGTCGAAACCGCATTCACCAGCGCCGCCATGAGCTGCTGGACGCACTAATTTTCCGGCATTAGGTGGCGGAACAGTTATGGTCTGTTCATAGATATAAGAAAGTGACCAATTGCTTTTGCTTTTGGTGGTCATTAACATACAATGCAACAAGATTGTTACCTTAATTAATAATTAATAACCACGTTCTTATATCTATGAACAGGGAATAGGAATAAAACTGTAATGCCTCTCAATTAATTTCGCTTTATTTCGAAAATGAAAAATATAAAACGCAACAAAAAGCAAAATAATAATAGGTGACAGTGGGTACCCTTGTTTGCCTTATGTTATGACTCTTGTACTGCACCCAGTAAACGACTCTGAAATTTTATATAATTCGAGCCAAATCAGAACAAGAAACGTTGTAAAAAGGTTATTTGGAGTGTCGAAAACCGGTTTCTCTTGTTTGGTGAAAGGGTTAGGAACTAAATTAGAAACTAGTTTCGTGATAGTAGTGGCTTGTGCGGTTTTTCACAATATAGGAATTGATTTTGGAGAGAATCTCGAAGAAGTTTGGATAGAGGAAAGAGATGAAAAGAGATGAAAATATATGTAAGTTTACAAGTAAGGGGAAATGCTCAAGGTTATGGAGTTCGTCGTGTCTTGATTGCGCGTCAGTTTACAGAATGAAATACTTCAATTATATTATGCTATTATACATATATAACTATAATCTCACCTATTGTTTACATAACTATAATCAAACCTATATCAAATAACTATGATCTAACTTTATTACTAAAATATATGGCACATTAACAATTAGGCATTAGGATTTTTAATAAAAGTTGAAATAATTCCTCCTGTTTTATTGAAAACTCCACTTCCGCTATTTGCTTCTTAATTTTCGCCTTTTTTCTTTTTTCAAAAGCTTCTTGTTTGTTTATTTCAGTAATATCTATTAAATGTTGCCTTTCTAATTTGGCATCAACAATCCTCTCTTTATAAAGATCATTAAAGTCGCCACTAGATTTAGCAACAACTTTTTCTTTTTGCTTATTTAATATTTTACGAGAAATAGAATCGCTGCTTGAAGGTATCTGGCGCATTCAAAGTATGCTTTTGAGATTTGTCAGATAATAACTAAGTTTTATATACTATTTCCATATTTAAAATTATTTGACGTGGTATAGTGATATTTACCTTTTCTGTGGTACGATCTGCATTAAAGTCGTCTGTAACACGGGCCCATGCCGCATTCTTTTTCTCAATTGTTGATGCATCTGTTCATTTATCTTCAATGATATGATATTTTTTTTCAAATTTGGACCAATACTGCTTTATCTTCTCCAGTATAAGGAACTACCATAACTGTACAAAAATTGAAATTGCGAAAAAATTTAAAATGATCGTTCTAGAACGATTAAGGTCGATTAACTGATTTTGTTTAGGAATTTTTCGACGTATTAGGTATTATGACCTTAACGAAATGAGGGACATGAAGACCCATATATTTCAACGTAGCCAAAAAAAATGTAAAGAAAGTTGAATTGCTGAAATCGGTTGCTTATAAGTAGTCAATAGGATGGAGCCATAACCAAAAAACAAAATGATGGTGCAGTGAATCTCGATTATAACTACAAAGTTTTCCATCCTTTTGTTTCTATTCTTCTGGTGCCACTCCTATCGGGATCATGGCTGACGTCACTGTTGACTACTATTCTAAATAATTCACTGAAACTGGATATCTTCCGTCGATCTACATTTCTTCTACCACTTATCTTGCCCTGCATGAAATTTGAGTATCTGCAATTTATTATTTCATATTAATTAATAACAAATTATAAATTATTTAGTTAAATGTAGATTTGCGTTGTATAGGCTAACAAAAAATAAATAAGTAGCTGTTTATTATAACTTGTATGTTTATTTAGTTGACTACGTTAAATTTTAATGCAAACACAATCCAATTTCAACGCAAAACATCTAATACCGTTTCAGAGTTACAGGATTTGTTGGCAAAAAATGCTTTATGTTTCTTGTTATGGAAAATTTTGTATTTCTTTGAAACCATTAAAAAGAAAAGAAGCACGGAAGAAGGAAATATAAAAAAGCGTTCAATAAAACTCAATTTTGCAAAATACCCCTATCATAGTATCAAAATAAAATTATTTATTTAATAAATATAAATTTTAATAGGGTTTAAGGTTATTAATAATGAAATTTTCTAAAACTTTTGTATTTATAATTTTCTGTTGGAATTAATATTTACACAGCTAGGAGCATTTTAAAAAATCTCTGTAAATCAGTTTATGTGAAATATCTTTTGGCGGCTGTCTTCATATATGAATCATATCTCCTCTTCCTCTTTTTAGATAACGGTCGCAAGACATCCCATAAATAGAAGTGTTAATGTTTTTTTTTCTTTACCACATTCCTTAATGTGCACTAGTTAGTTGGGTTGTGGTTATGGTTTAAAATTGCCCATGTATCACGATATACCCAGCGTTTTCCTGGGAAACTTACAGGAAAAACGCGGTACCAGAGAAATGGCAAAGCAAGTTGCGGCGCCTCATAGCAAAGTGTGGAATATTTTAAGTGAACTTTATCCGTATCACGCGTAGTGACGGATGAAGCAACTTATACTCACATATGGGCTTTCGAGAATCCCCGCGCTATATGGCGAAGCAATTTTCAAGACAGATTTTATTTAAATGTTCGTCGTACGATTATTGGTTTTTTTATACTACCTTTTAGTCTACCTGACCGAAAGCTGTCTAAAATTTTTGCAGCATAGTTTGCTTGAGCTTCTCGAGAATGTGCCCCGTTGTGCGATTTTGTCCAAGTCATTTTAGACTCGAAATACGGGACTACTTAAGTAACGAATAGATTCATAGGCCGTAATGGACCAACAGGTGGCCTCCGAGGTGACCCCGCCTTGATCCGTGCGATTTTTACCAATAGGAATAAATGAAAAAAATTGTCGAATACAAATGAAGTGAACATATTGAGAACGCAAGTGAAATAATTCGGGGAAAGCGCTCCCTTCGAATCCAAATTTTGAACAGTTTCTTTAGGTTTTACATTTGAATGATGATTTTGTATGTTCATTATTTTTGAGATTTACCGCACTTTTTATTAGAATTTTAGCCTGTTTTTCGTATTCAATATAGTGACTTATTTTCTTTGTTTTTTAATTTTAGAGAAAATGTTATTTGAGAAATTTGATTTCTCATGTTAAAGAGAAAACATAAATAACAACTTCTATATAGATTAAAATGCAGAATTTATGTACACAAATTGTAACTCAATTCGTTCAAATTATAATGGTACCCTGATTATTGTCATTTAATTCGTCACCCCTTTTTTATTAGTTTTCTCTATGCTGTTTTTTTTTCGACGGCGGCTACGCGCGCCGCTGTACGCGGGGGGCCTTCTCTCGTCTGGAAATTTCCATCGCACGATGCATTATGTAAATCCGCCAGTTATTTAGAGTTATTCGCTGTTTCCTAACTTTTATTGCGGGGCTTTCAAGTGCGTTCACGGTTGGCTGTCGATTTTCTTCCCCGTTCGCCCCTCTACCCCAGCCATTGGTTTTCCGCGCGAACTTTTGCGACAGGAATACCAATTTCGGCGTCTATTATTGGACTCTATCACCTTCAGCTGTAGGGATAGGGTAGGTTCATTTATAATTTTGTTTATAAATTTGACTTTTAACCTGACGAAAAATCTACAGAGTGTCCTATTTCAAAAACGTGAAGTTGTTAATTTTTGTCGCCTTAACGACGGTCATTTGTTTCTATTGATATGTGCGGAAGATATAATAGAGAAAAAATTATACAACTTTTATACCTAGTCCTTTTAATAAACTCTGAAGTTGGTTTTCAAAATTTAAATGAAAAACCTGTAATTTGGAACTCACCAACTTACATTGGTTCTGCGTCAGCAATAATTAAACTTGTTTTTAATTATTTTATTGCAATTTTCGTTTTCGTTTCTTTCGATTTTATCGTCCATTGTTATGTCGCACATTGTCGATTTTGCCTCTTTCTTACCTCTTTATCACTTTCTTTTTATTACCCTGCGTTGTAATGGCAATATGATAAGCGGTTTTGTTTTTAATTTCATTTTTTTTTCTTATAATACCGCTTTCTGTAAAGCCTTTGGAAACAGGTACAGGGTTTTTCCCAAAATGTTTATGTGATATTTCAATATAGAAAAATGTGAAACGGAATTTTTTTATCAGTTATCGCGATTAAAATTTCGTGAATTGTAAGGCAAAACACCATGGCAATGGATGGATTTTAATGGAATTTTTTTTTTTACGTTTATAATGAGTTATGTACGCTGTGAACTGATTAACCTTCTGGTAAATATTTTCTTTGCTTTCTTAACTGAAGCAAAACATGTTTTTACGTCGTGCCGTTTAACAGCTTCAAAACTGATATAACTTTTGGGTTGGGGTTTCACTTTGTTGCCATGGACACTAAATAATCAACCGATCAAAGCCTCTACGTTTTACTGATATTTGATGAAGAGAACAATTGGCATTGTCGAAGAATAAATTTATTATTTGATTTTCCAACACAAATTTTTGTGGAATTTTCTTACTTACTTCAAAAAGAAATTTTTTGACCTCTAGCGATATTTAGGTACTAGTGATAATCTCTTTCCGTCAGATAACTTATCCAAAAACTAACTTTTGTTTCGTGTATTGCTTTTTGCGTTCGTTGTCGTTCTCTAACCGATCAACTTTCTTAATTTTTCGAAATGTATCTGTATTTTGTAAAATGTAGAGAACAAAGTAATTACAAGAAATAATCTCGAAATTTAGATTTCAATATGTCACTTAATTTTTAAATACCACAAAATTTAGGTTGTTGTAAAAAACTGCTAAGATTTCAACTTCTTTGAAAATTAAATTTGCAATAGTAAATAATAAGCATTACCTATATTCTCAAAAAACAACTAATGTAAATTAAGTAATCAATGAAATCTTAAATAATTCAAGAGAAACAATTGATCGATTAATTACTAATTACTTTTACAAAATTTGTAACTTTTTAAAAAATTATCTAATTTAGTTAAAATTTGAAAATAATTGAAAATTATCATAATTTGGTTAAAATTATGCCAAGATTTTTGGATTTGGTGCTACATTTGCAAATAGGACTTGTGTCTGAAAATCTAAAGCGGTCAGGGGAATTTCGTTTGATATTTGCAGACCTTCAAATCAATTTAGTAAACTCGCCTGTATTATTGCATTTTTAGTTAGCAAGTTCTTTTTGGGAATACTGAAAATTTATTTCTTCGAAAAATGTCAATCATCAATTTCTCCAATGACTAATAACATATTAAGTATCGGCTACTATTTAAATGTACGTGTATTAGTTTCAATGATTCACTGACTACCAGTGGAGCCACGCCTGAAATGTGTAACCTCAGTCAAATTTGCCTCTTGATTACTCTATCTGTATTAATAATTAGTTTATGGATATTATATATAGATCAACAAAAAAGAAAAATATTATCATTGTTTGCTGGTTTATGTGATATTGTTGTTGCAATAAGTGGTGAAAAAAGCGATTTTGATTTGGTATTTGACCGAAATAGCCAAGAGAAGGCTACTATTTGACCCAGAACTTACCGCAACAAAATCTCGAGCTTTTGCATTATTTACGAGTCAACATTAAAACGTTTTTTGTTTTTTTCATTTATAAATATGTAAATTAAGTTTCGTTTGCTGCCGGCCGCGAATCGGAATTTAAATAAATGCCCCTTTTATCACAAGAGCCTCGCGTGCGCGCATATCATGCCTGAACCTAATATGGCACCGTCGTCGGCCAGTCGTTGCGATAAAAAAACGGAAATATTGCGGCGTTTTGATTTTCTTTTAAGTGTTACAAAGCGTCCTTATCTAAGCGGCCTGCGGCGAAATGTCGACGCCTTATCGTATGGTAAAGTAAAATGGCAGAGAAAAGTGCATCGGAAAATTACACAATTTTCACGATGTTTGCCGTTCTTAAGGGTGACAGAAGCTGTAAACTCGTATTATTAGATCGCATTATTGTAGCAATTAATTTCAATTCATTTAGTATTTATTATTTAATTTCAGTTTAGCAAAGAATAGAAATCGCAACAACCAGTTTATAGTTTTGGTTATATTTAGAAATAATGGATTTTTTTTTTATTTTACAACATAGTTAATTAATGACTCCTTTAAGAAGGCGTGAAGGCAAAACTATTTTTATATACTTCATTGACATTTTCTACAGTGCGCTCAAACAGCAATAAATATTTTTGTATACCAAATATTGACACTAATAATTTTCCATTTTCTGTAATGCTTTTTACAAAACTTCTGCATTCCTCCTGCGTCGGTTTTTGCTTAGTCAGTTTCAGTCAAGCCCTGAAGAAGCCAACAGGATGATTGGCGAAACGTAAGCAAGTTCGACTGAGCAAAAACCGAGGCAGGAGGAATCCAGAAGTTTTGTAAAAAGCATTGTTTATCATAATTTTGGCGAATTCGACATTTATCAAAATGGTTTTATATTTGTTCACTTGTAAGCCGTTGAATGAATTGAATGGACATTGAACAATAATTTTTATATTAGGTAAATTTAATATAAAATATTTCGCACCAAAAAATGTCTTTTCGATCATCCTTCAAACAGCCTCTAAGGAATTAAGGTATGCGCGTTTAGGATTTTAAAGTAAAACACTGGTAAAAAGCGTTTTGAGGTTTGGGATAGAAATAGAGTTTTAGGAAATTTTCTGTCATGGTTAGTTTTGGTTAGTTTACTGTAACAACGAGAACGAGACTTAAAACCAAGGATGCGCTGTTGTCAGATTTGTGAAAGATTACGATGTTGCGAACAGGACGCAATGAGCATAAACGCCGTTGTCGCACTTCAGAAAGTGATAACATTTTCGTTTTCTGTCATCCTTTTATTTATTTTTAAAAATTTTCACAAACAATTTTAAAATGAGTATGTAGGTTGGAAATAATTTGCTAATATTATTATTAATTAGTATATAACAGGATAATTTTTATTATGACTACTTTTTAAAATTAGTTTCATGCCATGGAAGTTGTCGCCAAAGCGTTTAAAGTATCAAAGTTTTATTTTTTATATTATGTCATTCTTAGATTCAACTATTAAAATAAGAATAAGGTTTTTGGAACCTGAATCTTAAAATTTTTCAAATAATTTGAGAAGTATTTAAACTACGCCAGAATGTGACAATGGACCATATTTTATTTCCCAATTCCCATATCCATAGTGGTCAAAAATTAATCCAGATCTGATTATATATTTATTATCTTGATTAATTTAAATGAAACAGTGTATTCTGCAACTTATCAGGGAATGTACTTTCCAATTACCAATCGAACAGTGTTAGGGTGTCGAAATTATAGTTTTTGGGCGCCATTTTGTATTTCTAAATGAAAGTTTTATTGCATCTCCTTGCGTTGTGGAATTTGAAAATGTCCGATACCACAGGTCTACAACATTAAGCTTCTTGCCAGATGTTTTTGTTATGAAGGCTGATTTCAAAATTTTTATGAATTTATCTGTATCACGTAAGATTTTTGCTGATATTAAAGAAAAAAAACGATATTTCTATAATAATTTATTTTTTGTTCGGTAAAAAATTGGAATCCTAGTTAAAAAAAGTAAAAAAGACTTTACTCAGACTTTTTTAAGTGAAATCTTCGTCTTTATGTCGGAAAGCTGCGTTGTCCGAACATTCGGCTGTGTGTTTTTAAGGGCATATCCCGTTTTAACATCCAGGAGAAGTCAGCCATCATCGTTATGCTCCCTATGCCTTTGTATCGCCGGACCATTTCCTTAATGTACTGGTGAAACCTCACTCCCTGAGCTTCGCTAACTGCTCCAAGATTTTCAGAAAATAGTTCAAGTGTGAAAACAGGAAATGCACTTTCAAACTCATATTACAACCTAGACGATGAAATTGTTATATATTTTGTATAAAACTGTCGTAGTTTTCGTCCTTAAAGTTCTCAAGAAACTTATCAATTACTTCTTTATATGAAACCCATGCGACATTGGTCATTGTGTTTTGAAAATCCTTGTATTTGAATAATGTTCTTATCTGGGGCCCAAAAAAATACCAAGTTTGATATGAAGATATTTTGAGGTCAACTAAGCTACCTCTTAATACATTTTTGCTACTAGGTGTAAGGCTTGTTCTAGAGGGACATTCGATTCATCCATTCCCATCTACAACCAAACTACTCATAAACAGGTTACAACGCTGTATTCACACTTCTGATCCTGATAACTCTAATATCCAGTGTTGCCAAAACACATTTAATTTCATAAAACCTGGTATGTATATTAATAAAATAAGATTTAACAAA
The DNA here is from genome assembly GCF_029955315.1 of Cylas formicarius. Lineage (NCBI taxonomy): Eukaryota > Metazoa > Arthropoda > Insecta > Coleoptera > Brentidae > Cylas > Cylas formicarius. The sequence goes on from NW_026844319.1 coordinate 27,821,573, forward strand.
ATTATGTAAATAAGCAAACAACTTTCAAACATCAAAATCACTGTAGACCTGTGTAATATATTTTAGAGTTTTAGTTTTACCCAAAAGCATTCGCAATTAATTTGATCCCAGTTTTTATGATTGGAGAATTTAATCAAGATTGTTCATGGGCTTGTCGAGTTCAGGTTTAAAGACTTCCCGAAAGAAATGATCCCAAGAAAGGGTAATTAAAAAGTCTAAGGAAAGCGGAAGTGACAAAAACAATACAAAGAAGATTGCTTTCGAAAAATCGTCACTGGGTGGGACAAGTTCGTAGCGCGTAACGCGAAGCAGCTTTTAATTATAAAAGGAAGGAGCTTCGCGGTTTCGTGTGTTAAAGTTACGCATTGTTTTTTTATCGTGCTATTGCGTACCACTATGGAACTTTCGCAAAATCGATGTAATTTAATTGCGCATGCACCCTGTATAAAACGTTCTTCACATTTCGTCGAACCTCAAAGTTACAGCAAACACCGGTAAATATTAAAATTTGCACAAATAATAGTGTTGTCGAACGATATTTTTTCAAATATCTCCCGCCCTGTATAATTGACGAAACTCTCTCACGACACGGTTTACAATATTGTTGAAATAAAATAATCCCATCTTTAACGGTTTTTTATTTACAATAATTTACCCCCAAAAACGGAAAATTTTAGGATTTTTTATATTTTTTGCCCATAAACGACACACCCTGTATATGATACAATTATTGTTCGAAGTCGAGGTTATAGAACTAAATTTTCCACTTTTCCTGGTTCAAGAATTATATGAAAATAGTAAATGGTTTTCGAGAAAATAAGTTTTTTGTGAAACCATGCAGCGCGCCGTAATATTCAATGGCTTCATCGCGTCTTGACAGCCCCCGAAATAACGATTTCAATATGGATTTTTTCAAATATCCCGAGCAGCGAATGTGAAAACCGCAAATACAAAAATTGTAGCTCTTGATGCGGCCTATCACTCCGTTCGAACCAATTAGTCATATTTTTTACGATTTTTGATTTGCGGCTAATAATTAACTCCGTAAAAGAACAAATTTCTAGGTCTTTTAAATTTGTGCCCATAATTTGAAAACCCTGTATATAATCGAAAAAATGCCCGAAATAAATGCTATTGCACTGGATCCTTCTACGTCTGCCGGTTAAAGAATTTTACCAATCGGATTAACGATTATGGAGAAAAACATATTTTTCTGGAAGCTAAAATTAATAACAAAAAAATTCAAAGATTTTTTTTTTCCGTTTAAAAGTGGACACGGACATTTAATTCTCTGCTAAATTTGAAGTTGATATCTGCAAATTTAGGACACTTAACTTATGTCTCATTTATCACGGAATATCGGGAACACCATGTACAATAGGTGAAAACCTTAAATACAAAAATTTTTGCTGTCTATGCGGGCTATATCGCAGTATAAAAGAAAGTGAGATCTGAATAGTCTTTCAGTTATTGCCAATTTTCAATAAGAGGGGGACCCAATTTTCAGTTTTTTTGAATTCCCGGCGCATCCTGGACATTTTTCAAAAATTGTCAAAAACAAAGGTTTCTTCTTCTTTCTGCTTTTTCTGGTTCAAGAATTGTTTGGTCTCGTAAGCAGTTTTTGAAAAACGATGTTTTTTGTAGACCCTTGCACGCGCGATTTTTAATTTTTTTAGAATACTTCCCGACCCCCCAGCCCCCTCACTTTCAATAGGTTCCAAAGTCGGGGCAAAGTCGATTGCTTCAAATTTGGGACACTTATCGTGTTTCATAGCACGGTCCAAAAAACAGTCAAAAAGGAGGCAAATTTCAATTTTGTTTCTCCAACGGTTCGAAAGTTATTCAGGAAAAACCACAAGACGAGAACGGTGAACGGGCAGACAAAAAATTTTTTACTTTTCGACGGTGATCATTTCCGTACCCCATCCCGTAGGACCTACCGTCACCGAGATATAAAATTTTGATGTCTCTAAAGGCCGTAGTCATGATCAGATGTCCCAGAGAATTGCAAACATTAGTCAAACCTATATTTTAAGAATTCTTAAAAAATACAATTTTTGTTTTGCCACCAAGAAATACCAACCAAATTGCGACGCGCCGCTATTAAGGGATCGACCTAACGAACTTAATGTAGGACCAAGCACAAGCTAATGACGTAAACAAAAGCATTACCACCCTAGCCTCCTCCCGCGCCGCGGGATGCCGTGATTAATAGTCCGGCCGTCGTCCCGTTAAAACACGAAACGGATTATTTATCGGGGGCGGCGGCGGCGGCAGGACTTTTTCAAATAAAATATGTCCGGTTGGCGTGACGAGCGACGACTCATTTAACCGAGAGTCGGTCGCCTTGTCTCTGCTCCTGCGGAAACCTGCGGAAATTTATACACGTATTCGTGACGCGTCGGCCCATACGCGTTGTTTACGAAGGGGCTTGGGGGGGTGGGTCGAAACGTCACCGCGGCGGCCGAGATAACGCGATCTTTTGGCGCCCCGCCCCCCCTCCTCGCGCCGCCCACTTGATTTATGGTAATTTTTTTTCGAGCTGTCGTTTCCCGGATTAGTGCGTCGCGGCGGAGAATAATGAGTGGAGGAAGAAGTGACCGGGGAGGAGGAGAACACGTGACATGACTGGAAATTTTCGCTGACGTAAAGACGAAACAGAGTGCGATATAAGCCACAGATACATTCGTCTTCTTCTTCCTTACTCTTTTGACATTCGTCGAGAATTAAAATATTCGTTACTAACCGCCGACACTAAAACATGACTTGGTAATTTTTGCTGAAACGCGAACTTAAAATACATTTTTTCTACCACCGTCTGTAAAATATCTAGTTACCCACCGATCTAGCGTGCGGGAAGCGTCACTTTATTTCCCACGCTTTGAATTTTGATGTTTGTCAATTCTGACGGTCATGTCAGTGAATGTATTCGTGTTGTTTTGCGAAATCGAACGGTCGTAGAAAAAGTATAGTATGCAACACGTTCGGTAAACTTTTTAACTCTCTCGTTTATTAAAAGCTCGCTCCGCTCGCGTCAAATATATATATATATATATATATATATATATATATATATATATATATATATATATATATATATATATATATATATATATATATATATATATATATATATATATATATATATATATATATATATATATATATATATATATATATATATATATATATATATATATATATATATATATATAAACAATTAATGTGATTCTTCTACATATTTATTAACGTTTCGATCGTAATTTCGTTATTTTTCAAAATATTCTTATTTTGTATAGGTGACATATATAATAATTAATGACATTTGACGTTGTGTTAATATATTAAAAATAAAAATAATTTGTTAGCGAATATTTTATACGGATTGGAATGGCATGCAAAACAGGTACGGATGTTTATTAGTATTATATATATATATATATATATATATATATATATATATATATATATATATATATATATATATATATATATATATATATATATATATATATATATATATATATATATATATATATATATAATTAGGTATTTTACAGAAGGAAGTAGAAAAATTAAATAATAGCAAAAGCATTACAAAAAGGACACTTAAAAACAACAAAAACATTTAATTTATTAAAACACATAAACAAATAAACCAAAGAAAACTAAATTAATTAGTGAATACTAATACTGAATTAATTCGCACCAACGAAACGAACTTTGAATGTGTTAATCCTCTCAGATCGGTTCTAAAATGAAACCGAAACGAATATATTGTGTAAACTTTGTTGGGACGCGCTCGGGTGGTCGAGCTTTAAAGAAATCAACCCGAACGCGCCATCGTCAAAATCGCCAAATCCGAAATCAATTTCCTACGAAATCCCCACTACACACGTTCATTCTCGACGGTCCTCGAAAACTTGTTTCCAAATAATCCCCGGACGAATGTCTCCGCCATCGCCGTTTTCGACATCGTCATCGAAGAAATATCCACTCCGCTCCCCACCTCCCCACGGACGAAACGAAATTAGTGAATCCCATTGTGTCCGTTTGTGACAATCAGATTGAGAAAATTCTTTGTTTTGGGGAAAATTTACCGGTCGTGCCGGACGAAAACTGTTTTGTCTTCTTCTTCTTCGAGTGGCACGAAAGTTTAGATAGAGAATTTACGAACACAAAGCTCCCAGGTCCGCACCGCTGGCGCTTAAAGTTTCTGGCGTGTTCATTACTTCGACAACTTCGGCCTTCTGTCCTCACATCATCGCTCTAGTTTTGTACAATATCGTTCGGGAGGCTTTTTTTAACGTTATTGTCTAAAGTGGCGGTAATGGAATGCGGGAAGGGGAAGAGATTTTTGCTGCGTGACGTTGTCTGCAACGTTAAAATGCAGCAACCATACGCCAGTGATCTCCACTGCCCTCCCATGCTCCTTGGTGTTTTTAGAAGAACTACAAACAAGCTTTGCATTTCAATATATAAATTATTATCGGAGTTTTTTATGATAGGACAAATCAGGAAACCGACCCACGGTGGGCCAGGGAGAGCCCAATGAACGTTTTCCTTATCATAGCGATTTAAGTCGTCTTGTTACCGTGGAAACGTCAACAATGATTTTGTATCGTTTGTTGTCAGTATCATTTTGAGAATGTCTTATTTTTACAAGTTTCCGTGTGAAATGGGGAGGGGATTTTTTTAAACAAATTAGCTTTTGACAAAATTCAAAATGCAGAAAGCCCGTAAAAGTAAGTTTTGGGACTAATTTTATGCTATGTAACTTAGTCTAAAAGGCAATTACCCTAAAAAAATTCTACATTCTTTTGAGTCATATTAAAAAAATATCCCAAAAACGTATTTATTTAGCAATATGTTAAAATTTTAGCATAATTTAGGGATGCTGTTGATGCTATGTATTAAAGTAACGTGTTGTGGTGTTACGTGTAAGATAAAAATTTTGCTCCCACCTGCTCCATTTCATAAAATTTTTTAAAGAACTTACCGGGTGGAAAAAAAAACGGAGAAAAATGTTTTTCGTTATAAGTTTTGACCTATTAATATATAAATTTGTTTCTCTTTTTTATAGAGCGATATTGTAACTTAAGTTTGATTTATATAAGACATTGTTATTATTTTTGGCATTTTAATGATGAGAGATATTGTCATAACTTTTGTTTACTATGCGTCATGCTCTTTTGACACTAAGACAAACTATAAATTAACACCTTGAATGAACGCTCTTATTGCAAAGCAATGGTTTAACTTTTTCAGAGCTATGACTAATGCAAAAATTGGAACAAGAACAGAGCAAAGTGTTTAACTGAATGATACTTTAGATGTATAAATATCCTGTTGTTGTTTTATTTCGTTTCTTTCAAGCAAACAAACTTAAATATTTTAAAAAATCCTATAACAATATTTTGTTTTAATCTATGTTAAATAAATAACTTTTTTTGTTAAATTGTTACTTTTGGGACACCCTGGATTATTATTTTTTTATTTACTTAAATATAATTATTTCAAAATAAATTTTGTTGAGTGTTATTAAACCGTTATAATGTATTTATTTAATTAAAAACTGTTTGTAAATACAGAGTTTTTTTGTGAACACCTTGTTTTATTATTGATGTGTTTTTATTAATATTAAGTAAAATTTATTGGCATTACAAAAAAATTGAATTAGTCAAACACCTAGGGTTTCCCTGGCCCGCTGTGCGACCAATGTACAATACAAATCCATAGACATCCAATGGAACAAACGAAAATTTACGAAACTATTATTTTCGCAACTTTAAAATAAATATTAACAATATCTACTATCCAAAATTTCAGTGGAGAATAAAAAATCAATGGTATTAAAAGAGTTACATATTTTTATTTTTGAAATGAGTATAGGAAATTGTCCAAAAAAAAAATCCGAGACTACAAACAGTAACCTACAAACAAGGAAGGAAAAAGGCTCTAACTAAAGTACTATTCCATCGAGTGCAGTACATCACAAGATATTTCTTCAACATTTTTTTTAATGCATAAATGATGATATCCGTAAAATGGTATTTTTATAATTACACATAAAGTCAGGGACAATTAATCTCTATATACAGTGTGTCCAATTTAAGAACGGATATCGAAAACAATAGGAGGTACAGCATCGGTTCAATTAGAAAAGTTTTAAATATTTTAAGACAAACGTAGATCTCCTCTTAAAATGATTCTGGCATGAACAGTTTCCGAGAAATTCGAGAAAATATTAAAATTTCTAATTTTGCCTGCAAAGCATATAGACGAACTAAAACTAACCAAATCTAAGCAAACATGAGCCTGTGCAACAATCTGAATTTTGTGGCTACTAAAATTTCATGATACATCTGCATCACATCAACATCACCCGCGGAACAACCAAGAAGATGCTTAAGAATCTTAAGTTACTCGTGTGCCTTATTAGACTTATTAGTGACGGCAACGTTCTCGTAACTTAAACTGACATTAATTTACGCCGCAAAACTTGACGGAATTTAACTCCCAGCTGCGTTCCCCCCAAACATCACCTGAGCGGTTGCGTTTTTTTTCTCACGCCTCGGTTCGAAGTCGCGTAGAATTTGATTTTCCCCCCTCACCACCACCTTTCCCCGCGGGACTCGGCTCCCGACGACTCCTCGGGCCCCCTTCCGAAAACCGAAACAAACTTTCAAACTCGTGTGACAAATTGCTTAAATTTGAACACACGGCAAAGTATGTGTGGAACGTCTTTAACTGCGTCGCAATTTGAATAACGCCGGAGCTGTCCGGATTCCGGGCATAAATCTAATAGAATAAGAGAGTTTCGCAAAGTAGCTATAAATAGTGACGCGGCACGTCGGGGGCCACGAATTTATTCGCGCGTATCTAATATTGATAGACGCGTTAAAATTTCGTCTCTTTTGCGCGACTGTCGGATGTTAATCTGTGCAAATAATAATTTGTTTTTTTTTACTTTGCTGATTTCCTTAAAAATGTTATTTATTTTATTTGTTAAAGTGATAGTAGGTTGTCATAAGGGTCTGGTGGCGTTATGTCATAAAGATGAACGTTTTCCGCAATTTCTCTGTTACCACTGCATACTGGTGGTAAAAATTGTAAACAAGATTAGAGCTCAAGCGTTACAAAGAAGATTATTCAAAACCTTGGCCGATGAAGTTGAGTGTCAATACGGGGACCTACTCATTCACCGATGGTTAAGTAAAGGACCGAGTACTGAGACGTTTTAATGATGTCCTATTTGGCATAGTTCAATTTTTTAAACAACGCGATGGACCGACTCCGGAACTAGAAAATTCGATCTGGCTTTGAGATTTCGTTTTTCTCGTGGACATTACAGAGAAATTAAACGATCTTAATTTGCAGCTTCAAGGGAGAGACAAAGATCTAACGGAAATGATTTCTGATATAAAAGCATTTATCAAAAAGCTGGAGTTTTGGGAGAAAAACCTAATTAACAGCATTTTCCGATACTTTCAGAAAAGATATCTCAATATCATGTAGAAATACTTTCTACCCTGAAGGATAACTTCAAAAATCGTTTTAAGGATTTCAATTAAATGGAAATTGATATCCAACAGTTTGCAATTTGTGTTATGCAGACATCGCTGCAACAGAAATAGAAGTAATTGAATTTCAAAACGATTTAGCCTTAAGATCGTTAGTCTCGACTAGCAAATGTATCTGGCATATTGAAAGAGGATGATTCAAACCTGATAATATGAATTAGGGGAGACAAAGGTATAAAACAATCACTGGATGAGAAATGTGGAGGCTGACCTGTCAACGAATACGAGAAAACTTGCTGCTCAGGAGCGAATTGCTTGCTCTACAGTTTGGGAAAATTGAAGAAAATGATCTTCGGTCCTTTCATATTCAAACGGTTCAGGCACTGTATGAGGATGGTGAGCAATTGAGACTAATTTCATTTTGTTTACTGGCCTGTCTGCATTCAGTTGGAACGTCGTTCAAAATTTTGGAAATATGAAGGAAAACATCAGCTGCTTTTCCATAATTATATGGGCAGGGATTATAGGAGATAATCTTTTACGACTTCATTTCTTTAACGGATCGCTTTATAAGAAAATGTATTTGGAATTTCTTCATGAGGAACTACCACCTTTGGCGAAAGAGGTACGCTTACAATTTAGACAAAACATACGGTTGATGCAAGATGGCACTATCCTACCCTATTTTACATTTCGCATGTATGTATTTAAATCAGGCATTTGAACATCGATGGATAGGTCGAGGCGGGCCTCTAGCTTGCCCGCTTCACTCGCCAGACCTTAATCCCATAGATTTCTTTTTTTGGGACACTTAAAGTTTTTTAGTGAATGAAACACCTATAACAGATATCAGTTACTTAGTTAGAAATAGGTATTTTTTCGTGTTCGGCAGCATTTTTGAAATGTATAAAAAAATGTTTAGAAATGAACGGTGGGTATTTTGGAAATAAATTGTAGTCAGATTTACGTGTAAATACGTGTACCTAAATGAATTTTAACAAGCTCTAACTCTGATTCCGAATTTTTTTTTGCATGACACCCTGTATAATTGAAAGAACTGCCCAAGTCCGCCTGCCCCCTTTGCCCCGTGGCACACTTCACGTCTTTCAGGGTTTCGGTAAAACATCCGTAGAACAGACGGAAGGCCAATTTATCACGGTTGTTTTATTTCAACACCCCGAAAGGCGCGGCGACGCCCCGCTTTCCCCCGACTATGGAACGCGGAAAACCGACTTTGTTAAATAGGTACAGGATGTGATAGAACACGTATTTTATTGGATGCTGTTTCCTGTAAATGGCGCTGCCGGGGCAAAATGCGACGAGACGGCGGGGGCCGCCCATTTTTTACCGCGACGGGATAAATTTACTTAGTACGTTTGTTTGTTTTTCGGGTCGAGGGGGCGGGGAGCAGTCGCCATAAATCAGCGTTTTCGAGATGATCGCTTTCGTTTTATCGCCGCTTTTATTTTAGTTGCCTCAATCATTTTTGGCGATTTTCTTTTATTTGGTTATTATAATTATTATTTTCAGTTAATTCATTTAAATAATTCATTAAGCTAAACGCAAAAAGTAAAGCCTGTGATATTTTGTCTTTGTCTTGTAGATAAAATGAAAGGTTAATTTTTCAAAGAAACTTTTTGCGTTCGTTTCGACGTAGAATCTCTTTTTAGCAAAGTTCCTATTCCTAAAACTCCCAACATCATTTCTGATATATTAAAGTCCAAGAATCTGAAAGCAAACCTTCTCACCTTAATTGAAAAATGCTTGTCTGGAACATATTTTTCTTATAACGGTGAAATTTATGGAAGTCTTTGAGAAGAAAGCTCTCGACACCCTTCATCCAAAACCACTTTTGTTATTTGGCCTCACGGTCAAGAACCCCTAGTAGATTTTCGTTTTACCATTGAATTGGAAACTAATAATAACCTTCCGTTCTTAGATATTCTTATCAATAGAAAATCAGACCTGACATTAAGTCATTGTGTTTACAGAAGACCTACGCACAAGATCGATACCTTAATGCATGGTCACATCACCATCCGGGCCAAGAGCGAGATAACTTACTAATACTGATAACAGAGCTAAAGAAATTATCTACTACCTTATTTTTGTTGATTTTCGAAGAAGTTATAGCCATAGCTTAGATAGTTTGGTGGATAATTGCTTCAGTTTTATTATCCGAAACCGTATAGCTACTGGACATGAAGAAAAAGCCTGGCCCTTGATGGAATATCTAACATCTGATTAAAGAGATGTCAATCTATTTTTTTTATCAAGCTTTCCACGGTTTACTTGTTGAATAATTAGAGCAGAAAGGTAATATCAGTTTCGAACTCAGTCAGCTGAAGTACCTGTATTATTATCAAATAACTTCCACAAAAGTGGACGAAGTGTGGACACTGTTCAATGTGTACTCCAGGAAGATTTTTAAAGAATAGGAGGAGAAACTTGGAAGATTACAGGCACTTCCAAATTCGATACATGGGGCCTCTAAAAGTAAATGTCAACAACACAAAATGGATGATTTTGCATGATGATGATGCAGGAAAAATAGGCATAGATCAGACCCAACTTTTATTAATTTGCAGACCACTCTAAATTTTATTAACTATTTTTAATACAACTTCATTTGTTCATTTTCTAGATCATGTCCCGAATATTCGGATGAACTATAATTGTTGATGTCCAGAAAAATAGTAAGGAGCTCTACTATGTTTTCTAGCATGTTATCAGTTTCCCACATTCTTGTTACTATTTCATTCACATGATCAACCCACTCGCTCCATTTTTGACAAACCATTGTTTTTATTCCATCTTGGTCATTTTATCTGGATCACCGAAGAGGGAAATTCTGTCCAAGAAAAAATTTCCCGCATTGCAATATCTCGCTAAGCGTTCACTTCTTGAAAGCTTATGTTATGCCAGAGAAAGCTCTAAGAAAAAAAATTGAAATTTTTAAGTTTTGGTTAGTTTTGGTTGGTTTGTTGGTCCGTTTTGTTCTGTGATTGTGAAACGTGGACTTTGAAGGCGTCCACAGTAAATAAGTTTAAAGCGTTTGAATTGTAGTTTTACTGCCAAATGCTGAAGATTTTATGGTTTAGTATACCTTCAACGAAGAAGTACTCACTATGAACAACTTAAACGAGAAAAACACAAGATCAGGAAACGTTCAAGGGAACTCAAAAGTTCAAATAAATTGCAATGATAATTTCCATTAAATTTCGTATTTCAGTTTTTAATTTGCATACAATAGAAAAAGTTTGATGAAGGAAAGTAATGTGGAAAATGAAGAATAATAAATATAATTATAAGTATACTAAAGAATATACAAGTATTTAAAAACTTACATGGAAGTAAAAATAATATAAAAATAGATAAATTTTTTAAAAGTCTACTATTTATAATACATTTGTACATGTTAGTCATCATGTTCCAAGTAGTCAGATGAACTGTAGGCGTTGGAGTCCAGTACAGTACTATCTTATTTTCTAGCGACAACATGCTAGAAAATAGCTTACTACATTGTTTCATCTATTTCAGTCAAATGTTCGACGAATATTTTTCACAATCTGTCTTCATTAATATATTTGTTTCCTCTTGCAAGAGGGTTTCGACGTCTCTCATTTTAAAAGACTTCTTATTACTTCGTCGACAACAAATTTCGCAAAATAAGGTTAGTTCAGCATCCCCTTTTGCAATAAAATTTAAAACATAGAACAACTTCCGAAACTATTTGATGTCACTCTTAGTGCTAAGGTCTTTGAATATTGTCAATTCCAAATCGCCAAGAATAGGCAGATTTTGTCAAACCCTCATTACAGTGACGATCATAAGGGTCACACACTGTCAAAGGAGTTACCCAGTCATATTTTTATGCAGAACGAAAGTGGTCGTAGTCTGTGGTCAGATAACAAGAGAAATTTTAGTGTTGCAAATAACTTTCATTAATTTGCCAGTACGGGGAGACGAAAATCTTATATCCTTGCTTGTGAAAAGTGTTAAGCAATCCACCACGCTCTACGGCTTCAAAGCTTTTTACTTGAAGACCATACTGAACTTATATTGCTGACATTCCGTGAATCATGTTGATAGTCGAAATTTCAACAATGTAGAGTCAACACCTGACAGAGAAAACTAATTTATACGTTTATTCTCGAATTTCGAGAACTTGTAGAAGCAACCAAAATATATTTTAAACAATTGGCACGAGTAGAATTATGTAGATCACGATTTAAACGCAACGCTGTTACTTTAAGCTAGTTCTCATAGAGCGCTTACCATTTTCCTCGCTCCGGTGGCCCCGGAATCCTATCTTAATGGAAAATAATAATTCCAGACTTCGTAATACTCCCGGGTAGGTAGCTACTCGCGTCCGCAGCCTCCGAGCAGGGTATTTTATTTTCCTTTCAGGCACTTTATCAGCCGCTGTTCATATAATTCCATTCAGCCGTGATATACGGCGGACAGGGATCACGGAGGGTATCTGCATGTACAACCCCCGCAACCAGCCAAATACCCTCTCGCCTCGGTTACAATATGTTGCCGGATTTATATTCGCCTCCTTCCCCACCGCCCATCGTACGTGTTTGCGTCGAAACCGAATCGTATTTGTACCTAATGGTATACTAAAAAATTAACAATTTTCCTTCAACAAAAATATAGTATTGTTTATTATTATTAAAATTAACGAGACTGAAGGACACATTACTTTCTCATCTTTAATGATAATACTAAAATTTAAAACATTTTCAATAATTTCCCGCTAAATGAGAAGTATTATCAAGAAGAGTGTTTAGATTAAATTCTCAAAGAAGCAACTACACGATAACAAACAAAGAACATAATATTAAAAAGAAAACCAGCAATAGCTAAAATAAAGCAAGGCTAATATTACTTATTCTTGTGGTCCCTTTAATGATATCTACCTTTTCGGGAAACTATAGCGCCTGCGAAATATCATTCTACTTTGACCTAATATCGGAATATCGGAATCTTGGCAACACAGCATTAAGCTCATAATATGCAATGGCAACTTTGGACAAGGATCACGAACAATACAACACTTTTCGCTTTTACACCGAAGCCACAGTTAAGAAGACAGAAAAAATACAGTGTTGCCACTATCATTTTTTAAATTCCCTTAACCATGCGTACAAATTTACGGCAGTGATACTGAAAAGAACTAAATAACTGTTGGGTGGGTTTTGATACCGCTATTTGTTTTTTTTGTTTTTTTTTCTTTTGCAATTTATATTTACAATTAAATTTTAGCTAAATCTTTTTGAATACGTTTTCATCTTTAAATTATTTAATGCGTTGCTTAACCAAGTGGATTTAGTTTTCGGCGCCCTCTTCTTCTATCGCCTTCTCTATTTCTTACTTTAGTTCTCACTTCTTTTCTTCTTCACGAACTTTCCACTTTATTCGTCTTTCCTCTGAAAGTCCAACAGCGATTATATTCTTCTCAGCTTACGTAATTACCCAAGAGGGTATATTGCTCATACATTTCATCATTTGTTCGTCTTTCCGAAAATCTTACGTTTATATGTCTCCAACGTTCGTTCTTAGTTTGAATTTATTATCCTGTATGTTAAAAACAATGTTCAACTTTTAACTTAACTATTGCTTACACCTTTACCTTCTTTAAATATGGTACTGTGGTGCTTATATTTGCAGCCCATTTACGGTCATAACTTTAAAATTTCTTTCTAGTCTCTCCGGCTGTCTGTTTTAACTCGCAAATTCTGGAGTTGGTGCTCTAGCAGCTCTTTTCTTATCTTAGTCTTAGTAAAAGGAAAAAAAAAATTGATAGCTCCGCTTGCTTCCCGTCGCATATTCCCCTCAAAATCTTTCCATGTTTACATGTTTGTTTTATTTCATCTATTATTATCTTTACTTTTAGTGACAATTCTTGTTATTCTTGGTATTTACCTTTTAGTACAACTTAATATTGAATTTATCATGCTGCATATTTGCAAAGTCCAACAAAGATATATTGATGATGATGAAAATAACAGAAACATCAAAATTTATTACCGTCGGCATACTGTTTCCCTCGTAAAACCCTAGTGTGCCATGGAAAAGCGAATATTCGACAGTCAAATTCACTCGCTAACTTATATTTTAATTATGGAATACTAAATTTTACTAATCTTGTTGTTTTAAAATGATACAAAAAAAAAGTGCTTTAAAAAGTCCTTTTTATCATTATTTTTGAAATTTGTATAATTAAAATTTGTAAGATTTTAAAATCATATGCAAAATGACCGTTGTTTATAATGTTTAATTTTTTAAAACGTTCAAAAACTTTGATCATTAGGTAGTCCTGAATACGAATCTCGTGCATTATCAATTTGAAAAAATCTCTAAAAGTACTTCTCTACTGTCCGCTTCAAAAAACTCCTCTCTGCCTTTTGCAAAATAGTCCCAGTTGGCCATGACTTTAAGTTGAAGCAATAAGCAAAACATTTTGCAGAGATCTACCCAACAAAAGAAAAAGAAAATCGATCCATAAACAAAGATTTCACAAGAATTTATAGTTATTAAGTTGGAACATGTTTTTTTATCTTAAAAGGACAATCGACTGTAACTATATTAAACGGTTTATCTATTACTCTTCCATCATACGAAACAGAGTATAACAGTGTTCGAATTAAATGCGAATTAAGCAATTAACTTGGGGTTTGACTGTGGGGCGCAGCAACGTAATAACCCCTACGCCGCATTAGCGCAAAAACCCGATAAAACCGGGAACAAAAAATAAAGAAAACTTTCGCACTCATCCGAGCGAGCGGAGTGGAAAAATTATGAAAATTTTCGTCGTAACCGCCGCGGGGTGTATTGTCGTTCGTACGAAACTTTTCAGATCCGAGATCCGAGAAGTTGTTGTTCGAAATTCAGTTCTTTGTTGCCTCCGGGGGCAAACAAAGTGATTTATATTTCTCCATCTTTTGTTAATATCCCGCGACAAGTTTTCGGTACCGGACAATGTCGCCGTCCCCGCGGTGGGGCGCAGGTGGAGTGAGGCGGGATCTTCCGGCATTAAAAAGGGTGAACTTTCCGCAAACCGAAAGTTTAAAGTAGTTACACGCGGTGAATTTATGTGGGCGATTCCGTCTAAATATCTTGTGAATACTTTGCGGAAATAATAAGGTATCTTGCGGGATCGGGGCTTCGAGTTTGGGGCTCCGTGGGAACCCGAGACACCAGTTGTAATTTCCAGCTCGGAAACGTCCCTGAAACTTGCCAAACCGCTGATCATGTATTTTTCCAGACGAATATAATATTCCGTTTGGTTTACTGTTGTGCGGACAATTTTTCTTACCTATTTCCTGTTTTTGAGTTAGAAACCAAACTTATGAATCTTAAATTTAATACCTCCCAAATCTCAGGGCAACCTCCCAAATCTCAGGGTTGACGTTAAAAAAAAAAACAAAATGTTTCACGGGAGAATTGCCTTGTGTGTCTAGCATCCGTGATCCCAAAGGGGATTCGTACCAAATAATATAGAAAAGCAAATGGCTATACGAGTTATTCAACTAATTTTTTGTCTACGCGCTGCGTTACGAGGTAGAGTGAGATGGTAAAAAAAGGACACGTTCGGGGACCTTTGGTTTAATAAAGCCGGAAAAGGACTATATTTATCACAGCTGAGTAATAATAATAAACAATAAGTTTGAATAAAGAGAAAGCACTTTCGATCGAACAGAGGAAACAAAAAATTACGGCAGCATTTAGTGCACGAAATGCGACAGATTTATTCCACTGCCACCGTGTACACCAGAACTCCATAAGTATTGTTCGGGGTCGTAGACGACACGTGGTTCAGGAGAAAACGTGCGCTCGCCATCAAAGCACTATAGGAAAAGTAAGAACACGAAGATGGAGGAAAAGAAGGGAAAAAACCTGCCGAGGTTAAATAACCACTTAAATAAGAGCCAATTACGTGGAATACGTTACCTCCAATCCGGAGGGTTCTTTGAAGGAAAAACGTGATTGAATGTAACGTGCTTCAACAAAATCCCAAAGTTAACTAGGAGACCAAATACAGGCGCCACAATTTGGTCAGTCACAATCAGGTCGATAATTTATTATTTCGCAGGAAATACCGATCCTCAACAAGAGCAGATTTCTTCCCTGGAAAACCAAAAGCACGAAAATTTCTGCTCGTCCGCTATACACGCGCCATCTGATAAGGGACAACACTTCGTCGACCCTTTTTGTGAACTCAATACGTCCCATGCATACCAGACAAAAAATTACGAGAGCCACCAGTATAATATATTAACGAAATATCGGACGGCACCTGGAAACAATGTCGGAACTTCATGTGGAGTGAGGGGAGTGATTTGGAACGATAGATGATGATTTTATTTACTAATCCACCGCTTTTGTTATAGATTTGATGACCTTCTAGGGACACATAGATACAGTAGCAGGTAGCCCTTCACTGACCCTAGAACGATAGCAAAGACATACACATAAAGCCCTATCTGGAGATAAAAGGTTAACTCGGAGCTAAATACTATAGACAACAAATCACGGAGAACCCTTGTAGTTTAGAAAGACCCAAAGAAGAACGGTATGATCTGTTCATAGATATAAGAAAGTGACCAATTGCTTTTGAATGGGATTATCGAAGGGTGGTGTAGGTCGGAATTTAAATTCAGGTAAAATTGTGGTCCGTAATAGAAAATAATTTTATACCTACCTGTGTTTAATATTCTTTGGTTTGGTGTACTACTTAGTTTAAGTTTATTAGTAATCATTCTTATTTCGTATGTTGAATCGTGTGCGAATTATACAAAATATGTGCGAGTCTAGTGTATCTCAGGAGATGCTCCCGCCCAAATGTAGAAAACACTATTCTATTGAGACTGATTGACTCTCATTGAACGTGGTGCCAGCAAGCAAGCATCTTTAGAAGAAACGGCCACATTGACGAAAATTCCAACATCAACGGTATCGAAAATTGTGAATAATCTAATCCCATTTCTGCGAGGAAAAAAAGAAGCGATGCTGACATTTTCTCGATTGTAGATAAAAGTGATCAAGATATAATACGGCGTAAAATTTACGAGGAACAAAACGTGCCTACATTATATATCTTAATTAGGACGCTTGAAAAAGATGAAACCGATGTTAAATGTGGTATAACTACCCTATGTAAGTGTATTCAACGCATGGGTTTTAGATTAAAAAAAATTGACAAAAGGCAAGGAATCTTTTAGAATTCAGAACAACCGTATATTCATATTGCAAATAAAATAGAACAAATAATAATTAGAACAGGCGATGATAGTGATAGTGATACGGATGTATTATGTGAATAATTTTAAGTAATTTAAGTAGGTATTAAAAAAAATTTGTAATATTATTTTTGATTTAAACATAAATACATACATAAATAAATAAATATTGTTTAGTATATTTCCTAACAAAACCCGAAACAATTAAATTCTAAGCAAAGTACGGACCTGTCGGCCATATTTCATTCTTACAGCTTGCCCGGGTCTGTCCTCAATTCGTATCAGTTAGTCACTTTCGTATATCTATAAACAGACTTTCCTTCTACGGGAACCCTGTCCGATTGGTTCTAAATTTGCCCCGCAGATTCATGATTTAATTTTTTTTATATTTGGCGGCGTTTTCCCCTTCTTTTTTGTATTGGTGCTTTTCTGTCGCGAAATGAGGGTACAGTAAAAAAAAAATATGCCTTAAACAAACCACAAAACTCAAAAAACAATGTTATTATCTATACCACAGCATTCTAAGGAAAAAAAAATATTGGGCTGTTCTTTTACCTTTTCCATAAGTTTAAGGATAACCTAGTAACTAAATGCAATATTTTAAAAAATGAACTATATCTTAAAAAGCAATAGGGTTCTGCAAATATTATCAGCTATATGTTTAGTTTTATCAGCAATGGTGCTTAGCTTCCAAACGAGAGCTACCAGCGTGAGCGGTACTTAAAGAGGGAAACCGGGAGTTCAAAGGACAAGTCAGGGTTAGAATTGGAATATAATAAATTATTCAAGCCAAAAATTTACTGAAAGTAAAAAAAAATATATGGATATCCAAAATAAATTCAGCCAAAATAATATGCACAACCAAAAAAATGAAATAGAGACCTGAACAGTGATAGAAATTTATCGTATTAAAATAGAAGCACAGAATTTTTCATCAACGAAAAGAAAACCAAAAACAGTAAAATAGAAGAGCAAGTGGTTTCTAAAAATTATAAAAATTCACCTTTTATATTGTTTTTTAAAAGAATTTACATTTAATTTTTTGTTATTTCGCTTAATGAGCGCAACCTATAAGTTGGAAAAAACGGTCTTTGAAAAACGTTGTTTATTAATTAAAGTAATTGAATATTAATTACTTATCTATTTTATCTAATACCCATCAATCAGACAAAATTAAAATATAAAATTTTACTATTAGACAACAAACTGAATACTTATTGTCAGTAACATATTAAAAAGCCACTTTTTGAATTCATTGCATTGCTAACCGGATATATTTTAAGGGATTTTAATAAAATGTTCAATTTTTTAAATCTAATTCATAAAAATCGGAAAATAAGAAAATATACAAATACGCTTGTTTATGACATATTCGACCAAAAAATTATTACTGTTTATAAAAAAACATTACAGTTAAGTTTAAGTTAAAGGGTCGAAACAAACAAGCCTGCATTATATTTTGTCACCCTGCGGTGCAAAAATCTACGGGAATTCGGAACATTTTAAAATCACCGCGGTCGAACGCTTTAACAAACTTTCATTAAAGCACGCAGCAATACCGTTATCTCTTTTTGTTAAAAGTTTGGCAAAGTGACCCAATAAAAGGGGGAAACAGACCGTTTCCCGGAGCGGACATTATCAAAGGGGTTCTTCTGGACCCGAATTAACATGCTCCAAAGGATGCTAAATAAAACGGGATAAACAATTTGCGAATAGCCTCGCGTGAAAATAAGTTGGAGAGTTTGTCGGACGCCGGGGTTAAAACCATTCGCGTTCGGATAAAAGGGGCACTTTTTTAAAATTATATCGAATCAAAACAAAATCGCGTTTTTGCATCGGACCGGATTTAAAATTGCGGCTCGCTGTTTTTGTTTAGTCGCGGCCTTGTGATTGGCCGCGTCTATTGATTTTTGGACTAGGTCCCAGCTCCGCAGTGCCCGCAATCCGATTTGGTAATTTTTGAACCAATAAAATATTCGATGGTACGTTTTGCCTTTTAATGCGTTTCCGGATGCCCGCGTTTTGAATTTTATGTTAATTTTCGATAGGATTATCGTATTTTTCCGGGAACAGTGTTGCTTTTTCGCTGTTTATTTTCCCGGAAAATATGTAAGTATCTAATTGAAATGCGTAGTTTAATTACATCGGGTGTTAAGTTATACGACCAGCACGTATTGAAGTTTATTTAGTTGCCTATTGAAAGTCCATCGCATGGTTGAAAGAGTTTTTCTGTATTTTTACATTTTATTTATTTATACTTATACTTATAAAAGACTCGGTCTATGAGATGCATGGCTTTGCATTGTAATATTGCCACGCATCTCCTGGCCTAAACATAACAAAAAGGATTGAATTTGTTGCAAAACTGGGTCGCTGGGTGCTTGCAAATTAGTTACCCGCAGTGCTCAGAGTCCTGGAGCGATGGGGGGGTTCACGAATAAGAAAGAAAATATAGCAATATTTAACCTTAAGGCGGCAGGAAGTAGCAGACCTTCCAGTCTCTCAGATGGTTTGAGGAACCCGATGTTTTGCGATAAAAAGAGAATAATGACGATGAAATCCACTATTAAATTTAAATTGGCACAATCGATAAAAGGTGGTCGCGAAGGTACTCCGCAAGATTTAATCGCTTTCCTCACAACGACCTGACGACCAGTTTAATACGAAACTTCCAAAATACACAACAAAAATCAAATTCTCTTAGGTGATCACCACAGACTAACAAGGGCAATATAACTAACTATTAATAACTCGACAACGATCGTATTCAATATTACAAGTACCCCCCCAAATAATTATATATAAATTTTCAAAGCATTCGTACCCAAATTTTCCGAGAGTAAAACTACATGATTATTGAATCTCCGTTTCGATATAACAAAAACTATCGATTAAATGACCGAGCGTAAGATAACGGAAAAAAAAAATCTGGCTTCGCGCAGTTCTATTAAGTGAGCTGGTGGTGAGGCAATGATTTAAATGACTTCCAATATCCCGATAACACAGGAACTTTGAAGTTTGGATCCTCCAAAACACCAGCCCTCTTAAAGGGGGTACGCGTGCTCCAAAGACAGTAAAGTGCTCCAAGGAGAGTATGGGTACTCCAAGAAGAATACGGGTGCTCCAAGGAGAATACAGGTGATGCAAGGAGAGTACGGGTGCTCCAACGATAGTACAGTGCTCTTGAGAGTAAGAAGCTTGGTAGGCAACAGGTAGACGTCAAACCCTCTTACTGAGTAAGTGTGGGCAGTTCTCCACAAGAACCAAAAATACGAACAGCAACGGAATCACCAAATCACTGACCACACATCTAACTGAATTTAACTCTATATCCGCAAATCGGCTGAAGAAAAAGTCTGTAGGTTAATCACTTTTGGCTAGCTACCACACTGTTCTTCTACCAAACAACAGGAAAACGATACCACGAATGTCGCTCGGAACCAGGAGTGGGAAAGATACATAGAGTACTTTCTCAAATATTCGAGAGAGAAACCACGGAACTTGGTGCATAAGGCTATACGCCCAATGATACTAGCGGTACGAATTTATTTCGCGAACGAATTATTTATTTAAAGAACAGATGTCGGATTGAATTAATTGTCTATTGATAAAAGGGCATACTTTAGCCTGATAACACTGCCGTAGACGTCAGAGCAAATCAGGTGTTTGCCGGTGAGGCAGGAAAAAAAGAAATAGGTCAGAATTAAAAATAAGACGTGGAACTAGCGGATCGTATTCCACTATAATAACAATTCTAAAATGTTACAATACCGTGAAGCCATTTTCTAGTATAACTTTGGAGGGTCACATTGTATTGTTATGTTTCCTAAAATATGCATCTGAAAGTAACCTCAGTTATTAGTTAGGATATAAAATGCTAATAGATGGAAATCCTCCGAGTATTGGCTAGAAGTGGGGGACCAGAGGAAAGCATCTATAAATAAAAATAAAATGGTTTTGTGGAATTTATCCCCGAGGCATCCATTTCAGTGTTTCCAGGAAATTATGCTTGTTTCCTTTATAATTGATAGTAGTTGTTCGAGTAGTGCAACATAAAAATTCAACAATTTGTTTTACAATTTTTCAAGGATGTCGCGAATGGTGTCAGTTGTGGGGTTAGTTCAGAATCTTCACGTCCAAAAATAAAACTTTATTGCGAGAAATAAATGATATAGTACAATAATGATTAACAGATTTCTTATGCACAAATTTATTTATTTTCAAAACACAACTAGTTTCAGATCTTCGCAAAAGTGTGAACTACCATCGACCATCAATCATCAGCCGATATACTAAATGTTGAAGGTTATTGTTTATAAAAAAAATACGTGTGCGGTTGTTTTTAAAAATATGCTAAAAATAAATTTGAAAAATTATACCTTTTGGCTGCTTTGCATTTAAAGTTGATTAGTTCAATATAGAGGCCGTGCCTATGCTGACAGTGCAGGAACTCGTTAACTATGTAAATTTTTTTTGAGAATGTCCGTTCAACATGAGCATGTGCGACATTTAAAATTTCGTCTTTAACCAATGGCAGCTCTAATGACAAATTCTGATGTAGGATCCATCAGACCTTGCGGGTTTCAACAAGCAACCTGGCCGCTGACACATTGTCAATGTTTGGATAACGGCATTTATACGGCAGTATATTGTAAATTTTCAGGAAAAAAAAGGAGTTAAGGACTGGAAAGGCAGTGCAGAATGGCAGCATCCCCGTCGGCGTCACTATAATTCTGAAATTAATTTAGCATTTTTGTTCTTCAAGCCCTGTAATTCTTGTACACTAAAACATATTACCCAAACATCCTCAGTAGTTATTTAAGTGTACCTAAAAATGTAGGGAACTCTGTTTAGTAAATTCTCATGCAAATATTTGTGTAAGTCTATTTTCCAGTTTGTTAAATCTTAAATATATAGCCACCACTTCTTCTGGAAGATACTAATAAGTCCTTATATTTGCCACAATTGCTGTAATTTCGTGAAAGAACAAAGTATTGAAAGCACAAATGATACAAGTTTCTGAGTACAGTAATGGCGATATTGACACTATATTATATGGGTTGAACACTGGAATAGAACTAAAAAAGGACGGCATAAATAGTGTCAGAGGTGGGGTTAAAAAAGGTTTGTGTTAACGCCCAATCAAATAATAACATAAAATAAAATAATCAGTTGCAATCCTTGAGGCGCATAACCAATTTTAATACAGGGGCGTCGTATTCTACCGAGATGCTTAACTACGTCTTCATTCTAAATCCCCACACACAGACCGGATAAATAGTACCAAATACTCCCAGCCGTGCGGACGTAAAACCCGTAATAAAAGTAAACGGATATAACGTCGGTAAAATCCACTGCAACAAAACAAAATATTCGGGAATAACGATAGATAAACCGACCGCAAGCCATAAGAAAAATTCCAAAGCACTCGGAGAGATTTCGAAATCATCTTGGGCGGTTTTCGTTTGTAAAGAACGTTCCTTTTAGGAAGATAACTTTATTAGACGAAACTCGTTCCGCCTGCTTTAGAGACATGTACGAGGGCGCCTTCGAAAGTACGCGCCTCTGGAGTTGTGGATAATAATAATAAAAAGTCACTGCGTTCTACAAAAGCGGGGCGCTGCGCCCTGCCCAGTCAATTGAAAATAAAAACCGTGCAGTGATATGTCATTTTTTCTATATATCTCAGTAACAAATGTTCATTTTTTGTTATATAGTTAAGCATTTTTTTTAATTAGTTATCAAAAAGCCCGGTAAGACGTTTTGACATCTTTGTTTCCTTTATTGAGAAATGCAACAAAAGTAATTAAATCTCGATAATAAATTCCCAATGCAAAAATGTTTGCACAAGCAAATAAATAAATAAAATATAATGTAAAATTAAGTGCCTCTAGTATTCTACTATCAAAATGGTTTAACCGACGATATCACTATCTCTCGCCCATCAATCTCACCGGATCAGATTTAACATCATCAATCTTTTATAGCGGATAAATTTTGAAAGAGGTTTTTAGACATTCGGATTTTTTTTACCTTCGTCGATGGGTACGGTCCATAAAATATGAGCACGAGCAAATTCTTTGAAAAATAAATTCGCAGACCCAAATATCCGTTTGCATATAATTTGATTACATCTTGTAAGTCCGTTTTGAACCATGTTTGTTTTATATTGTACGTTAAAATTCAAGACTACGCACTTAATCCCAAATTAAAATAAGCGTGGCTACACGAAAAAACAACACTTAAAATTGAACAAAGTAAAAGTTGTTCAACACATCAGCTTTACAAGGTTTTGGTTCTATTATTGCGTGGTTAAAATGTGATTGTAAGTAGTTGCTTGGTGTAATATGAATATGTTTTCTTTTTTTCTTTCTTTTTTGTCTTTTAATTTCGAATTATTTATTGTTTCCACCTACCAAGTTAGCCTTTTACGGTAATTGTTTATTTATTCTCATTTGAAATTTTGTTATGTAAGAAAAGAAATTCTATTCTATTCTACTCTGCTCTATAGGGACACTTACATATTCGAAATTTTAGTAAAAGTTAAAAATATGCTTATAATGTGCGGGTTAAATCTCTCACGCAAAAGTTCTTTCTACTCTGTGTGTGTCCCTTTAAAACACTAGATTTATTAAACATAGTTTTGTAAGTTTAGTTTATTGGGTTGTTAAGTTATGTGTTATCTATAGTACGCTACAGAAAGTCATTTAATAAACACTCGTTCTACTGGCTTTTGCTTAGACAAACTCGTAGGAAGTTTATAAAATTTGTCGCATAATATACTGTTATGAGCCCTTCAACTATCATGCTCCGCGTTTCCGTCACATTTTTAATTGTTTAAAATTTTACCCAAAAATTACTTCATTAAGTCGCACGTGATTGATGATAATGCCAGCATGGATGAGATTGTCGGTAAAATGATCGATAATATAAAACGAGAATAAACAACATCGGGACTAATAATTAAAATATATATTTTTTCTATCAAAATAAGTGAATTAATAATAAAACAAGTTCGAAGAATGTTGCTTTTTTTTATTGTTGGGATATGTGGGGATCTATTATACTAATTTATTAATGCACAGCCTCGAAAGTGATATAAAAAGTAAAATTTTTTTTTTAATCGATTGCTTGCATATTACAACATTTAATATAATCTTTATTCTATTTTATAATTGAATAATACAGCTTTTAACCCTATTCTCATATATGAAATGTAGTGTTGGGACTGGCCAATTGACACTTCTTAATTAACTGGTCAAATTCGATCAAAATGTTTTAAATAACAATTGTAAAGTGTTATCTATCAATGTTTAATAATAATATGTATTTTATAATAAATTATTTTGCGTTTGTGATGTCCAATTTACCTATAATCGCTTTTCAAGGAATACCCGAACACGATACTTAACAATTCGGGGAATCGCAATAAAAATATCCACTTCATTTAGTTCCATTTTAAAATTATTTCAGTCAATTGACTGGTCTATTAACACAATATGCAACAAGTGCGGTAAACTGCATTTGACTCAAGAGTTTATTTGACACGAGCGAAGCGAGTTTTTAATAAACGAGTGAGTTAAAAAGTTTACCGAATATGTTGCATACTATACTTTTTCTACGACCGTTCGATTTCGCAAAACAACACGAATATATTCATTAACATGACCGTCAGAATTGACAAACGTCAATATTCAAGGCGTGGGAAATATCTCCGAAAACAGCCGATTGCTCTCAAATCCGTGCGATAAAATTCCGGAAATGTCCGAAGTGGTTCGGATTCATGGAAAAAGAAACTCACGTGGTAAAGTGACGCTTCCCGCACGCTAGATCGGTGGGTAATTAGGTAATTAGGTTAGACGGGAGTAGAAAAAAAATGTTGACAGTGAATTCCGCAACTCTAACAATATGCAAGTAATTTTAAAAACTAACCATATTCCGTACCGTGATGAATAATCTATAACAAAATATAAAAAAAAATAAAAAAGAATTGAGGACTACGATGAACATGGCCACCGCCGGGAACGGGCCGAACCGACGTCGAGGCGGCATTAAATTAATTACGTAACAAAGTTAGCGCCAAAAGTGAACGGGGGTGTTTGTCGGGGTAAAGAAGATACACAACCACTTAGCCGAACTTGCGAAGTGCCAATTTCGCTGACGTAATAGAATCGGACACACGAGAAAAGCCGAGAAACGAAAATTGACTTAAAAGGTTCTCTCGGATGAGGAATGGGGAGGCGCGAACTTTAAATCAAATTCCGGGAGGGGAAACCCGCCGACGGCTTCAATTGTAATCGCTCACCGGTCAAAGTTAAGTCACTAATTATCACTACTATCCAAATAACAAAAAGAAGTCCGTAAAACGTCCTCAGGATATCTAACGGAACACAGCGTATATCCTAGGGATATTTCAGCTAAGGGACATCCTTAAGACGTCTCAAGGATATACGATGTTACTAATTGGAAAGTCCACAGCATATCAGATACGTATATCCGTAGGACTGAGGATATTCAGTTATACTAGTTGAGACGACTGTGAGGATATATGATCTTATATAGAAATGCCAGTGGACCTTACTTAATTATTAGGTTATTTCCAAGAGCCTATGAGAAATATTGGAAAGGTAATATCCAGTAGTCCAATTACCACAAAAAAATAACTGAAATGAAAGCACTGAAAGCAGTAAAAACAGCACATAAAATACTCAAAATAGACGCCAAGTCGCCATATACCTCATACCGCCAATAAAAACAAGGCTGAAAAAGTGGTGGCCGACGAGACGGAGGAGAAGCCGACGAGAATCGAGCGAGTCCGGCACGGCACGATCGCGAGTAGTTGCGTCATTGGTTGCCGCCACACGATCGCGAGTAGTTGCGTCATTGGTTGCCGCCAAACAGTGTTGTCAAATGGGAACTTATAAACAAATATATTATTTTTACTTTTTTGTATTTTTTTTTACTTAGATAAATCTGTATTTTCTGTGGTATTTTTATTAAAATAGCGTTTCTTGTCTCATTCGTGTACAAAAATAAGAAAAACAATTTTTTTATCGTATTTTTAGTTTTCTGGAAGGGTACGATAAGCAACATTGTGAACAAATATTTGCTGAGGCATTCCGTTGAAACTAAATAAAAAAGTAAAATTTAGCTCTTGGCTGGTATACATATTATACATATCATGCAAATGAAAGGCAAATTGCGTTTAAATTAAAATAAATTAAAAGATTTCAATTGATATTCGCAGTTAAAAAAAACCGTTTAATCTACAACAGACATGACGCACCAAACTAACGTTTACCAGATAATTCGATTTATTTGCACAGTGCGTCCCTTCCGTTGAACTAGGCAAATGATTATAAAGATTTATGGGCATGACAACTGGACTATTAGCCCCAATGAACAATTTATTACTAGGAATTTTCTTATCAAAGTTAGGTATTAGTTGTTTACATATATTGGAATTTTGAAGGATTATATTAGGATTAATTTTAAAATTCCAGTCAAAATTAAAAGATCTGAGTATTTAAATTCATTGCCACAAATACCTAAACTAAATAAAATGTATAGTAATATACTAAAATTTATTACATCAAAAAGCCCAGTGTATATCGAAGAAACTACAGTATTGCTAATGAGTCCATATAAATTTTCACTACCTAACTATATTTCGGAATTGCTTTAAATGTTGCTTGCCTTTTTGGATTCGTAACGTTCTTTAATTTGCTCCTAGTTCGTGAATTATAGGGTTACATTGACGGCCTTATGCAAGACTCCAAAAAATCCCACCTTTGCTTATAAATATTCCTGCCTATTGCCTATTTCCCTGACCGATTAACAAAAGTTAACTTGGGTTATCTGAGTAGTTCATTTCGGAAGCAAAGTTTAATCTGACCAAGGTAAGCTAAAATTAAAGCCAATTTAAAGCACTTGTTAAAATAAAAACGTCTGATTTAAACGAATAATCATTGTTACTTTTTTTTTAATTTTTATACAATCACAACTCAGGATATTTGACCAACTGAAAAAAAGAATAACTTTATCGAATGCTTATCGAGAAAATAGTTAGATTAATAAATCTTTTGGAAAGTGTTACTGTAAGCTGGGACATTATCAAGAATTGATGCCCAAATTTCACGACATTTTGAAGAAAGAAAAAGGAAATTTAAATTGAATACCATATGGATAGTTAAGCCGGAAGCTCGTGGTCAAATGCGAAGCAAAGTTCTTCCTCCTCTGCAAATTCCAATTAACTAGGACCCCGGATATAATTACATAAACCGCATTTTGTTCCGGGCGTGACCTAATTAGAAAATTAGCGATACTAGCCAGCGTACAGTTGAGATTTCTTTCACTATTGGACCTAATTTCGAGACATTAACAATAGACCCCCAATCGCATTCCTTTTAATCCCTTTAATACAAAATTCTATCAAAGGTTACTTTCAGGATTGGTAGCAGCGTACAAATTTCTTCAAGTGTTCTCGTTTAATGTCATTTGCTTCTCTCCTCAGTTTACTTTCTTTTATTATTTTTTTAGTTCTCCATAGTTCGGTTATAAATCCATGTTTAGTTAGTTTTTACTTAGCGGATTAGCTAATGCTGCTGTTGGTTTGTTATAGGATGTTGCTATATCGATAGTTGACGGAGTTCGTTTTAATTTAGCCAACTTTATTCCGGCATATCTATCCTCCCCCTTTGAAAGAGCGCTTTAGCACAAAATAACAAAGAATATCATCGTCAAAATCATCAATTTACACAGCGTTCTCCACTATTATTTAAGTAAAACTCTTTTGAACGCATGGCTTTCACAGTTCAAAAGAAATCTAACATTTTTTTTCACAAATATACATTATAACATTTATTTTTTATATTAACAACCTATAAAATATAAATTTATTAGGTATATACTATGTTAAAACACTAGCACTAGACCGTACTGATCCCAGAGCTCATCGGTACGACAGTGACTGACCGCTCCTGGAATAACAGTTCTTCCAACCTAAAATCTAATATTTTATAATTTTCAAGAATGATTATTTTCTTGGAAGGTGGTTTGTGCTTTGATCGATGTTTCTCTCTTTGGAATAACTATTATGGAAGACTATTATTTTTGTTGTGTATTAGGTGACTATCGACTATATATTCTATTCTAGACTCTCTTGTAGTAGCGAGTTACAGGCAACTTTCTCTAATCGAATGTAACCAAGTTGCTGTACTAACTATAAGTTGCCCCATATTTGAGTATTTCAACATCGTAAAATTTTTTCCAATTGTTATTTGCTAACACCGTTCTTCTCTCTTGACCCCTCCTTCTTATAGTAGGTTTAGACAATATTCTTTGGTTTTCAGAGCGACCCCCTAGACCAAACATTTTTATAATACTGCTAGAGTCATTTTAAAAACTAAGTTTTTTTATAGTTTCAACTTAGAGATCACTATATTAATGACCTTAAGAAAGTAGTTTTATTAACTCAATATGTATATTTTCATCTGCTGTGATAAACGGCCAACATGGGCAAAACAGATCCAATAGGAACGAACGAAAAGACTAATATCTCGGAGAGTACGTACACGTAAGAGCACAAAAATGGTAGCGGCAACCGCGATGCTTACTCCGTCAGGGAGATTTTTATATAAAAGCCAACGTTTTGGATGGTAACAAAGGAGTCCGGAGAATTTTATTGCCAGGCATCGACGTTTCGTTTAATTTATCGCCGCTTTCGCTTATTTTATTGTCGTGTCTCCCCTCACACAGCAACTTCCTTCGTAGTTAACCTTTCGAGGCGAATGTATAGATTTAAAGATAAAATGCAAATCGTAAATCTTTATCCTAAACGCGGACGTAGCAAATTCTAAAAAAGAAGCATAGTTTTAGTAACGAAAATATTCTGTTAACTTAAAATGAAATCGAACATCGCCCTTTTGCAACAAATTAATAATAATTGTATAAAAAATTTAAAACGGTCCTAGAATTTTGATTTTTTTTTTACTAAATCGGCCATCGGGCGGTGCAGGGGGTGTAATTCTTGTAAATCTTGAATTTTAAAATTTTATATATATTATATATATATATATATATATATATATATATATATATATATATATATATATATATATATATATATATATATATATATATATATATATATATATATATATATATATATATATATATATATATATATATATATATATATATATATATATATATATATATATATATATATATATATATATATATATATATATATATATATATATATATATATTCTCACGTATTGATTCACGGATGGAAAAATGTGATGACACTATATTCCGGGATATCATCCGTTCGCTCGTTGAACTCCGACTGGAATCCTGCATCCGACTGGAATCCTGCAAATCCTGCATCCGACTGGAATCCTGCAGACGTTTCGCCAAAATCTCACTTGGCATCTTCAATGCTCGCGCTCCGAAAACACTTCGAACACTGGGAGGTTATCGGCGGTGCGTGCGGTATTTATACTCTGCGCCGGAGATGGTAACGGTGCTGCTTGTGCGTGGGGGGAGGTGGCTCCGCCCAATGAATTGTCGCGTTGTTAATTTCGCCCGATCGTAGTTGCGATGTCCCCGTTGACGATCGGGCGAAATTAACATTTTATATATATATATATATATATATATATATATATATATATATATATATATATATATATATATATATATATATATATATATATATATATATATATATATATATATATATATATATATATATATATATATATATATATATATATATATATATATATATATATATATATATGATTACACTATATTCCGGGATATCATCCGTTCGCTTGTTAAATCCTGCATCCGACTGGAATCCTGCAGACGTTTCACCAAAATCTCAGTCTAGAGGGATCTATAAGCCACCTAATAATCTCGACTCAGGTCTCTACCTGTTACCAACATCCGAGACGGTGTTTATGCCCCTCATTAGGCCCCGCCCCCCTTAAACAACATAAAAGCAGGCACAGAGTAAAATACGAGCCAGTTGCAGTCAAGCTCTGAAGAAGCCAACAGGATGATTGCCGAAACGTTAGCTAGTTCGAGGCAACAAAAACCAACGCAGGAGGAATCGAGAAGTTTTCTAAAAAGCAAATTTGTTTTTCATAACTACAGTTCTGCCGACTTAAGTTACAATTAAAACTGAGTCAGTTGTTGACGCTAAAATTAAGCTTCAAATTCCATTTTGATACGAAGCGTATATTCGCCTGAAAAACCTAACGTTTTATTTATGACCGATGATGATACAAGCGGTACAATAGCGACAAAATTGTTTTCGTCAAAGCTACAGCCATCTTCCAGTTGAATTATTTTCCGTTACTTCGAATGGTTTTCGAGAAAAAAAAAAATAGAAAATGTCGGGCGTGTCGCATATCTATAAGCATCGTTTTCAACATGCTAAAGTTTTAATTTTCTTCGCGACTTCGGCGGTACGCTTGATATTCCGTGTCTGCGAAACTGCGGCCAGCTGGTCGAACACGATTTCCTTGAGCGACTGTTAAATTAATGACGCGATAGTGTAAAATTTCAGACGGGAAAGAAGAATAAAGTAACGTGATTAATGTCCGACGAAAGTTTGTGTTTGTCGCCGGCCGTTTCGCACTTATTTTCTCAGTTCCTTTATGAAGGGGGACGTTGCAAATAAACGACAGACAAAAAAAGTGGGGCCGAGCTGTATAATAAATTGCTATTTCGTCTCTATGCGCGGGAGGCGTTTTAAAGCTAGTGGAAATTGCTAAGCGTTGAGGCGAAAGCCTAGAAGTTTGTTGCTTTTCTTTTTGCCGCGAATTTTTTTCTCATATTGCACGATGTTTTTTAAATATTTTTTTGAAAATTTTGTAACACCGTAATGAGTATCATCCGATATTATAAGAAATAAAAAATACAGACATCTGGAAGGTATAGACAATCTTCAGGTCCTAATTTGTGTATATCATTTTACAAATGACACTACATATCAAATTATTAATTTAATTTTAAGGATAAAATGCAAACAAAAGTGAGATGAAAAGGAAGAAGAGAAAGTAATGAATAGGATATAATGTATTCATTTTATTTTATACAAAAAATTACAAAAGTTATAAAGTCTAAGGAGTTGAAAAGACAATGGTGTGCAACAATCCAAATTAAATGATATAAACGACGATTAAATGAAAATATTATTTGGCAGACAGTTTTTTTTTAAACAATTTAAAGCCTGAAATTATATTATATTAATTTGTAGTAAAAAATATAATATGGTGTGTGTGATTTTTTTAAATTGGCCTCTTGCATGACATTTGTCATGGTCTGAGCTACTCTGCATCTCTTACAGTTTCCAGAAATTAAGAAACGCGAAGTAAAATGTTTGTTTTAAATTATATTATCTCATATACTTCTTCCAGTAAGTAATATCTTAGCTAAAATTTAGTCATATTATTTTTCAATTTAGTGTAATAAATAAGAAAATAAATGTTTTGAGATTACTTATTTTTTTTATTAGCAAGCTTTGGCGACTTTCTTGTTCTTTTTAGTAATTAGTTTCCTTTATTTTCAAATTGTAAGCAATTACTATTAAGTTCTTTTTTATATATTAGTGATTCTTATAAAGGGACTAATAGTTATTTTATTTGCCTTTCAAAAGCATCCAATTTTTTCGCCAGGTAATCCCGATTTTATTTAATATTTTTTATAGTCAAGTATTACCAACGCCAAAATCCCATAAATATCTAAAAGTTACCAGAAACTTCCATAGCTCTTAAACCTATAACAAAAGTATCAAAAACGTAGAGTAGAGAGTAAAAGGAAGAATAATATTTCATAATATATTTGTAATTCCCCGTCTATATAGAAAACCGTCAAATTTATTGTATTGTACCTATATCCAAGAGTTTCGTATGATTTTTTTTGAGTATTCGATTCCATCACTTATGCATTACAAAGACATTAAATCGCGTGACTCTGCATTATTCTATATATCGCTCTCATTTTCAAATCCCGAGCCTCGCCTCGTGTTGGAACAAATCTTTACGCTCGTGGCGAAGGAAACTAAAGAGAGGTGACGCTAATCCGGACGTCTCGCAAACCGAGAAGCTGTAAATCAAATAACTTTACTTCAGAGTCAATGTCGTCACCGGAAACTACGTCGAAACAAACCAAAACGTCTGAGGTATAAAAATATATAAGCTCGCACAGGTTAAAAAACGGAATATTAGGATAGCAGATGTCCATAGATCTTTTGGTCTGGTTTTAAAGAATAAAATAAATAACGCAGTGTTTCATGGCTAAGTACTTATATCCCTATCGGATTAAAACGTTGCACGATTTCTGGTTCTAAATCTACACACCCTTTCCTATCTCTCCAAACCTCCAAATCTCCCGAACTTTTTCATCAATTCACCCTTTGGAGGTTTTGGGTGATCTCGTTTTCTTCTTCCAATTTAAGATCATAACCTTCGTCGTACCGTGTGGGGTACAAATGTACCCCAACAACTCAATTTTTCTTTTGAAAACTTTAAACAAGGGTTGCGCAATTTTATTTATTGTCATTTAGTATTTACAGATTCATTTTCTGTATGTTTTAGTTATGACGTGCATCAAAAAGTCAACAAAAAAAAATTTTTAGTGTGGGGTACACTTGTACACCGTGTGATATGCCAAGATACTCATTTTGATTATTCATGGCCATGTGCAATACAGTAGATATCAGCTGGTATCAGACATTTTTGGTTTTTTGAAATCATAACGCTAGCGTGAAATGTTACACAATGTCTGATAAAATAAATATTCGCAATCCAAGTAAATTAACCGATTTAGGGTTTGAACAATTACCGAATGATGATCTCGATGATGCTGACATAGAACTCTGTGATAGTGAAGATAGTGATGATGTTCCGGAAATGATAGAGTCTGAAGATGAAATAATAGCAGTGTAATAGAGACTGACGATAGTGAGGAAATCTTAGAAGAGGTAGTTTATTTTATCGAACCAAAGATAGCAGAAAATGGTATAAAATACCACTTAGACAAAAACGACCAACAGTTGCAAATATAATTAGGAAAAAGCCTGGACTAATTCAACACAGTATCAATATTGCTTCAAAACTTGATTCATTTGGACTGTTTCTGACAGGCAAAATTGAATTATTGAAAATTTTGGCGACAACAGATAGTTGACAATTCATAAACTATAAATATGCAACCATACTTGCGAAAAATTAATAATATAGCGGAAAAGAATCAAGACGAAAGAGTCGTCTTAGATCGAGGAACCGGATATGGCACAACCTCAGATAATTTCTTTACAAGTTTGTCCCTAGCAGATAATCTCTTAGAGAAACAAATGACTTAATAAAACAAAAGGTGCTGTAGACACTACCGATAAAATGGTAAAAGAATATTCAGCTCGTCGGATTAGTAATAGATGGCCGAATGCAATTTTTGAACAGCTATTAGACGTCGCGGCACTAAATTCCTTTATTTTATGTAGTGCAAAATTTCCAAATGAAAAATTAAAAAGCAAAGACAGCAGAAGAAAAATTTTTTTCGACTTAGGAGAGTCATTGATGAGGGAAAATGTCTTAAGAAGATTTAAAACAGAAGCAAGAATTCCTAACAGTGTCAAATCATATGTACTAAAAATGTTTCCAGAATTGGAAAAGCACTGTGAAATCCATTCCGAAGAACCTGATCGACCTTTTTCTGGACGATGTTATTTGTGCAATAGAAAGAAAGATCGCAAGTCTAGGCAACAATATTGCGACTGCAGAAAATATACATGCACTGACTATAGTGTAAAACAGATAATTTGGAGATTATGTATGAAAAAACGTAAGAATTAATATGGTAGAGTAGTTCGTCTAACTCTTTTTTTAACATTTTTCAGAATTGTTGATTTCGTTCAACTTTTTCAATAAATATAATATGAATTATACGTATTTTATTTACATTAACTATTTAATTTTGTTGTGACAGTGTATATCTACGAGAATTGTCGCATAAAATATTACAAAGCGTTCAAATTAGAGTGGGGTACAATTGTACATTCATCATTGAGTATATGACGAGGAAACTGATGGCAGAATATTCGAAGTTGGGAACTCAAAGTAAACACATCTAAAACTGAATATCTAGTAGTCGGAGGACCCTTTTTAAACATACAACTCGAAAATAGTATAATTAAAAGTTGCAGGGAGCAAAAGTACTTAGGAAGCTATATTTGTGAAGACGGAACACTGAAAAAGGTATTAACAACAGAATTACACAAGGTCGTATCGCGATTCAAAAACTGAACTCCATTTTGTCGTCAAGAAAACATCCCAAGGACAACAAAAATTAACATTTACAAAGCTATTATTGAACCCATCACCGCATATGGATGAGAAAATTAGCAAATTATATCTAGAATGAAAGAAAGTCTTAAAGCTGTAGAAATGGAATTTTTGAGACGAGCATCCTGAATATCCTGATGGGAACATACTTAGAATAAAGTACAGACAACTAATATGGCATGGTCACATAAAGAGAATGGACAGAAATAGACAGAAATCTTGGACAGAAGGAATTCAAGATGCCATGAGAAAGAGAGAAATGAACGAAGAGGATTGCCACACTAGAGAAAACTGGAGAATGAACTGCGGGAAGCGACAAGGCTATAGATCTTCTCTGGCATTCAATGTTGTTGGTAGTCTCTGGATGTGGATGTAATGTAGATGATAATGTCGTGTTTCACTTCCAGCCAATACCTTATCGTGTCGTTTGGTATTCTACCTCTTCTAGATTAGCGATGTGGCTTATTGTGTTCTGTTTTTTTTTATTTCAGAGGACGTATGTATATCCTTTCTTGTCTTATGGATCATGTTTCCAGGTGTTTAACGAATTTTATAAATAAGTTTTCAATAATTATATGGATGATGCCCGACAATTTTGTGTAAGACCTTTGTACCATGTATAAGGATTTTACTACCTTTACTATTTCTCGTATAAAGTATTACTGTTATATCTGTTAAAATGTTAAATCTGGTATCAGCAGTCATGAAAAAGATTTTTATAAATTCTGCCTACAAAGGGCGGCGAATTGCGACATGTAATATTTCCCGCTTTATCTGAATAAAGAGCATCTATTGTGACAGAAAATTGAACAACTTTCAGACGAGTCAAGCGCCGATAGTATCGACGAGACAACATCTGGCATTACTTCGCATTTAATTCCGCAAACGTCTACGTTCTCTTCTCCCTCCCAGAATTCGATCGCGCTAGAAACACTGAAACCGACACCTGCCGTAGCAGCAGACCGAATTTCAGCACATTTCATGAATATATGCGGTCGTATGGAAACGTGTCTCAAACAACTTCCTCGCGGGGGAGTTTTGCAGATGAGTTTTTAGTACGCGATGGGGTAACGCAAATCTGAAATGGTTTCGCAGATATTATTAGAAAGTTTTCGAAAGACCCTCGATGATGCAATGTAGTTCAGATAAAATAATAAGTGCAAATTGATGTGTTTTGTGAGCGAGTGTGAGTGAGTCTCAATATAGAACCTTGCGGAACCCCAGACTACGAACTTCAACGTTTGATGATTGTCACTTCCCTTATATAATTCCCAAGGGATCGTAACATCTTCTATACTGAATGTTTCAAATTCGACTTTCACCGTTCGGCTCTCGGAAACGGTAAGGGATACAAGACAAATTGATGTGTGTTGTGAGCGATTGTGAGTGGGTCTCAATATATAAACTTGCGGAATCCTAGACTAAGAACTTCAATGCTCTTATATAATTCTGAAGGGATCTTAACATCTTTGAACTGAGGTGGCTTTTACTTGACGAATATAATGGACGGATTGTAGCCGTTGTTCAGTGCAATTCGTTTAATGATATTAAGTTCTTGTTATTGTTGTTATTTTCTGTTGAGAGTGGCGTATTAAGAAGTCTGTGTATAAAAGAGTGAAATGCAGCCATTTTGTGTGCATAAGGGTGATTTGAGCTGTCATGTATGACTGTGTGTGAAGGTATATGATAAATGTAAAAATCAAATTTATTTTGCGTTTTCGAAATAATTAAGTCTAAAAAATTAATAGAGTTATTCTGTTCAATCTTGATAGTGAATTTTATACGATTATGTAATGAGTTAATGTAATTTAAAAAAGAATTCAATTGTCTGTCCGTTCCAACAAAGCAAGCAAAGACATCATCCACGTATCTATACCACCATAGAAAACTTTTACTTAAAGGATGTTCTTGCATGATATTTTCCAAATTATCCAGAAAAATCTCGGCTATCTAAGAACTAAGTGGGTTTCCCATAATCAAACCTTCCTTAGAGATGTAAATCTGTCCATTAAATTCAAAATAATTTTGGTCTAAAGATACTATTAAGCAATCTAATAAATCTTGTTTCACCAATGGGTTAACCTGTTTCCGAGTTAGGGTGAAATCTACTAAATCTATCACATCCATAAGTGGAATACTGGGAAATAAGTTTTGTACATCTTTTATACTGAATGTTTCAAAATCGACTTCAACCGTTCGGTCCTCGGAAAAAATTACATATCAGTGAGCCTGACAGTTATTCCTTCAGAACTTAGAACTACTCTAGAGCTTGGGAGATTAAGAAATTGGACATAAAATAACGCAAAAGATTAATAGAAAGGAAATACATCGCACATTGAAACATCAGTGTTGAATTTCGTCATTATTATGGCCACTGTGAAATTAAGAAACATACTGAGACATGAATTTAAAACATTCTTCCTTCTGAAATAATAATTAAACTCATTAAGAGCTAAAATTACTACGAGTCTCAGAAATGGGTCCACCATATTGACGATTCTGCAGGCAACGCCCAAGATAAGCCTGCCGTGCAGACACTCCAGACTTAGAAGACCTCTTCCTCCCTAATCTCGTGGATCCCTTGATTCGGGAAACGGATGAGCCACGGATTCCCCCACTAATATTAATTTAAATCTTTGATGCTGTATGTGATTATTTAAACTTTTGGAATTCATTCTTTTTTTTTCAATTTTGTGTAAATTATATGTTTCTAAAAATGGACCAACCTCGGTAGTATTACTCTCCAGAATTCGAACAAGATACTTTTTTCATCTTTACCTTTTCTTTAGGAGTCAACAAACAAAATATTTGAAAATTGATTGAAAATCGGAGATCCTACAATGACATTTTCATTAATATTTGTCATTTTTTGGACGACCATGCTCACATCATTAAAAAGGTAATAAAAGACGCTATTAATTCAAGTTGACAAAAGGTCAGTTGTCTGACATGATTTTTGAATTCCGAAAAATTTTAATCTCAAAATAAGCTGGCGCAAAAAATTAATCATCGGAATTTTCAGTTTTTCCGCATCATTACCGGAAGAAACAGAGAAACGCGCGTATGGGTGAACTTGGCTTGGCATTTCTGTCGAAAGCCATCAAGCTATCCAATAAACAAATATGCAAAAGTTATGAAGCCGCCGATGGACTATAATTCGAGTGCTCGACAATTGAAGATCGATAGTCGGAGTCCCGGATTTTCCTTGATTACAAAATCAATCGCCCCGATCCGGCCGGCATTTATTGTCGTTATTCCGGTGATTATCCGCTGTTAATTTTTTTTAAGCCGGCTAGCGCAGAAAGATTACTCCAGCATTTTTTCGTTATACCGGGTGTATATGAATTGTATATAAAACTGTTCAAATAGAAGGTTTTATCATTATCTGAAAATGGAGTTTAGGGTGCTCTTATTTATTAATAATAATAATAATAATATTAATTAATAATTGCGGTCATTATAACAATCGTATATTTGTAGTTGTCAAATGGATGTTAGCACTTTTGTTAATTTTCATTTTGTTTTAAAATTACACAAAAATATATATGTTCAAATCAAGTTATATTAGACCACAAAAGTATAAAAAAAAATAGAAGAAAAAACACTGCCAGGGCATGCGCATAAATAAAATCATCCCATTGGCCCGTTAGTCAGAGCTGACTGAGAAAAATTCTCGAACACAATTTTAAAAATATCTGGATGAATCAGAAAACTGTTAGCTAGCTAGTAAGGTATTAAGCAATTAAAACGAAAGCGCAGCCAAACAACACCTGATTTTGGTCATACATGACGTTTTTATATAATAATAAATTTCCCATGACAAATACCAACAACCATATGTGATTAAAAAGTGTCAACACGAACATTTTTGGATCAGATCTTAGCCAGTCATATTGTTCTTAATTTTTCTTACCTTTCCTTTACCTTTCCCTTATCCCTTTATCGTAAAAAAAGTAAGAAAAATACATATACACATGTTACAATGTAATAAAATCAAATGTGTAAAACATAAAATACCGTGCTTAAATTAGCAATTATAATTGTAATAATAATTTAAAATTTCAAGATAGACAACAATTAAATAAACTCTTAGCAAACACATAATAAATATAAACATCAAAGTCAAATTATTCATCAAAATTATATCACATGCTAAGGTGTGGAAATATTGATGTATTAATTATTTGACTCATATAATATTTATACATATTTTAGATTCTTGATAAACATCCACATTGTGAACGAAATGCTGAACAAAACAACAAAATTGATATTATTAAACAACACAACCTCAACCCAAGAATGACTCAAGCATTATATAGAGTCCACGATTAAAATATGCAACAAATGTATTTAAAAATCATTTAAATTTCAAAAAAAATGCTCGCATACGTCCATGATAAAAATTTTTTGGCGCCTACTTTGCAGTTGATAGAAAATCTACATTTAAAAATATACATTTTCAAATTAATGAGCAAAAGAATAAAAAACCTGTCAAAAGGTGATTTTATTAGGTATTTACTTCTTGACTATATGCGTAAAGGTTAAAAAACTCGTTCAAAATATTACTACTAATTTTTGTTAATATTCATTAAGTCAACTAAATTTTGTAATTTTTCGTTATACATTTTTAAAATTAAATATCCCCAGAGAAGCATGTCCATTAAAATAAAATCTTTTAATTTTATAGGCCATTCTATTGATCCCTTCCTACCAATTCACTATCCGGGAAACACCGAAATTTAAATATTCACGCACTTGCCGAGCAAAATACCTAAAATTTTGATTATTTATCGTACAATTTAAACAAAACGTCGCCTTGTCACCAAACCACATCTGACAATGAAAAAAGGGGATTTAAGTTCCACATTTCCATCATAGCCGCACCAAAAAGGAAGTCTGCCGTAGGGGTCATCTTCGTTCAGCTCTTGTAATCTTGTACAGATGTTACTTTCCTTCTGTTAATGCAATCATGGCTGTTCGTTGGCAACATCATCATTTGCAGCTACTTCAAAAGATGGGGATTATCCTTAATTTCTAGTAAAATTTTCATATCATTATTATTATTGTTATATAAAATAAGAATGTTGTATTCATTTGTGAGAAATTTTCAAAAAGTCCGGTTGCTAATGAAATATTACTATCATCATATTTTGATCAGCACTCCGAGATGCGTTTCAACTCCATCATAAAAATTTAAAAAAATTTTTTCATTTGAAGATCTGACCCATTATCTTCTAGGCTATCATCTATCATCACTAGACTCGTCCCACACATAATTAATTAATTATGGTACTAGTCGATGTCTGTAAATATTTTCTTCTTCGATGACATGGTCAACAATTTTTTTTTCAACTAGAAGCAGATATTTTTTCTTCTTCACTTCCAATTAATTCTATTGCCCCATTCAGTGAAAAATCGATTCTTACTTTAAAATTTTTATTCTAAATATAAATGAAGAAGTAAATTTAGCTATAAAACAATGTTAGAATATTTATAAAAAAAAGTTATTTTACACCAAAATTGTCACTATTATCGATGACATCTTCTACGCATTTTTTCCAACTTGCCCCAGAACTAAATTTCGGCGAGTTGTTGTTTCTTCGTAAATTGGGTTTAAGCTGTCCTCATATCAGTTCTCCCCAAATGTCGATTTCAGAAACAAACAAAAATTTTCCTACTCTTAAAATACAACAATCCGCAATGCACAGTTCTTATCGGCTATTATTTAAATACAGTCCGGACTTGTGGTACGTCCCTTCCAACAGGCGTGTTTATTCTAAACTAAAGATTACGTGACAGATTCACTTCTTCTTCTTCGCTCTTTACAAACAGTTGGGCACGACCACTATGGCCATTCGCCCATTTCCGACATCCGTCGAGGAATTTCTTCTTTTGGTCACAGACCAAAAAAACTACTTCCAACATTTATTCTGAGCTTCCAATATAGGACTTTGACCGATAACAAAGACAGATTGACTTAATAAGTGAATACACAATAGTTTGTTAGGGTTTACACAGGATCACAATTTGTACCTTAGGTAAATAAATTTTAGTAATCAAATAAGTACTGAAGGTTTATAACAGACGGATTAAAAGCATAAATTGTTACAATTTTTGTATACATGTAATATTACGCCTAACAATTTCTAAATCAGCTTGCACGCCTATGGCGGCAACCGTTCTCGATGATTTATTGCTTTCTGCCTTTAAAAGAGAGATTATGCTATAGAAATAGGGGTTTCCTGTTAAAACAATCCAATTACGACCAAAACGAACTCTTTAAAAATTTGCCAAATCATTTTCATAAAATATTGCGCTCCGAACCCGAAAAAAAAATTGCCCAAAAAAAAACATTTTCAAGACACGTTTAACTTTCCAAATGCCCATTACGGCAACGTTATCATTCGCCCTGGGAATTTCTCCGGTGGCCCGGATTTGATGACGTTACGATTCAAAAGAGCACTCGATCAGATGCGGCAAACTTATAAAACGTATTGGCGCGTCTGCACGGCCAATTTTCCGGAAAATATGGCCCGACCCAATTTCGATTCGTGCCCGTGCCCTTTCAATCAAGTTGTCTAGGCGGCACCGCCGCGAACGACAAACGAACATCGCGGATCCGCGAAGTTTGCGGTTTGTAAATTACTCGAACAGATGCGATGATTACCACCAGATAATGGAATAATGCGGGTGGGCCGGGTTGCGAATATAACCTGCGGGACCGACTGCCGAATATCGATTTTCGGTAGGCATTGGGCTTTCGTTGAATACTCAAAACGGGAATAGAGAAATTGTGAACTCTTTTTAAAGATATCTAAAAGAAAAAAAATTAGTTCGCTCTTTCAGAAAAGTATGTTGGAAAATTTGATCTTATTTTCATTTTTTGACCTCCTCCTATGTATGAAAGAAAAGTTTTCCATAGCTCCCTGAGCTGGGGATTTTACATTTTTCAAAGGTTGGAAGCGACATATTTTCTTAGAAGAAGTTGTGCAGTATCACGCAACGAAATAAA
The DNA here is from genome assembly GCF_029955315.1 of Cylas formicarius. NCBI lineage: Eukaryota > Metazoa > Arthropoda > Insecta > Coleoptera > Brentidae > Cylas > Cylas formicarius. The sequence goes on from NW_026844319.1 coordinate 27,862,718, forward strand.
ACGAAAAAAAAACAACATCAGTAGAAACGGAGACAAGCACTCTTCAAGTGCGACAGATATATAGAACGAATAAGAAGACAAAGGGGAAGCACAGAATCTAGAAAGAAGAACGACGAAAAAATAATATTCTATGGACAGCGTGTTCTGGGACAGAACTGCAATAAACTCGCTTAGAAAATTTGAAATAAAATAGATATTTGTATTGTGTTATGTTATTATATATTGCCTTTTTACGGAAGTTAGTATTTGATCAATCAATACAGAAGATTCTTCCTATTAAGCTCCAAGGCTTTGTGAACAGGTTAAACATTTAAAAGCTCATACTTTATGGGCCGAAAAGCGAGAAAGAAACTGTAATTAAATGAAAATGAGATTGCTATGTCAAAATCATGAATACCAATTTTCATTTCGAAAATGTCAATACTAAAGAAAAACTTCTTTCTTTTCTCTTTTATTGTGGGCATCAAGAGACATTTTCAGGAGCACGTCAACCAGTGGTGAAACTGACATTTAAAAAATAAAAGTGCTTTTCCGTCTTTATTATCAGATGCGCAGTTCTACTGACTATTAATTTTTGATAACACAAATCTAGTTAGCTTGGATGCTTGGAATAAGTTATAGTTTACAATTACCCTTTGTTCGCTTAAAATAAGTTGTTATTTAGCTGTTTTTTATTTTAGTTGATGCTGTGACATGTAGCACTTCTAATTACTTAATAACTAAATCACTTTAGGAAAGAACGGCGCATCTGGTAAGAAAAACGCAAGAAGTTACTTTTATACAGAAATTATTAGATTATCCAAAGCAGATATTTACCAAAAAAATGACGGACGCCACTGGTAGAAATTCAAAAATGTCTAAAATCGTTTCGTAGATGATATAAAACATAAGGTTTTGACCTGATAAGTTTACCACTCAGCATGTAAAAAGTTAAGGCGTTTATAAGTGGCATATTATGCAACAAGTGCGGTAAACGGCATTTGACTCACGAGTTTATTTGACACGAGCGGAGCGAGTGTTTAATAAACGAGTGAGTCAAAAAGTTTACCGAACGTGTTGCACACTATACTTTTTCTTCGACGGTTAGTTTTTGGGTAAATTTTCGCAAAACACGAATACATTCACTGACATGACTGTCAGAATTGACAAACGTCAAAATTCAAAGCGTGGGAAATCTCTCCGAAAACATCCGATTGCTCCCAAACCCGTGCGGTAAAATCCCGGAAATGTCCGAAGTGGCTCGGATTCGTGGGAAACGAAACTGACGTGGTAAAGCGACGCTTCCCGCACGCTAGATCGGTGCGTAATTAGGTATTTTACAGACGGGAGTAGAAAAATATTTTTTCATTTAGTATTGACATACCATTACACACCCAGTATAACAAAGTTTTTAAATATAAACTTTATCCAGTCGCGTCTTCAGGAACGCTTTTGGGATGTGATTGATTTAAAAAAATGCAACGCCACTGTCTAAACAAAATATATTTTGTTGAAACTTATTTTCTTATTATAATATTAAGGTTTCACATTTGTTACTTTTTTTTTATAACTATTAGAAATTTTTCGGCAGAACGGCCTGTGTTTGCGCAGCGCTGCCAAATAAACAATTAGATTGAATTAGTTGAAGGGTGAAGGACAGAACAAATAACTTCGCCCCTTGGGAAAACGTCCGACTCCGTCGGGATTTTTAAGGGAAACCGTTCCCCAAACGCCGAGGAAATTAGCGGCGAGGGATAAGTGCACTGAATTCGTGTAATTGCTTAAATTAACACCGGTTTAATCTGATTAATTATACATACACACTTCCTGGACGCGACCGGACGGGAAATTAGGGGGAACGAGGGGAGGGAGAGTTGTAGGTGCGCGAAGAAATTTGTGTTTGTTTGGGGTTGAACGCGGTTGAAATTTTGGGGTAACCGACTGGGTCATTCTACAGCAGTTCCACCCTCCGTCCGCGTTGACTTTTTAACTTAAATAATTATTATTAAATAAAGAGTCCTTTGTTTTGACCCTCCTGTTTACTATCACAAAGTTGTAAAATTGGCAGTCATTTGTTAATTATTTACGGTCGAGTTGTTGGAAAAAACTTCCACCCACCTTTTAGGTTTCTCCTGTCCCGGAAATCGGCTCTGTGTTGCTGGACACTGAAATTCTCTTTTTTTTTCATAGTTGCTTTATACGTTCCTGTATTATCGGCATAAGCAAAGCCTCTATAACAATATAATAATAATAATATAAAAGAATATAAAATATATACACAATATAACATACCGAGGCCAACAACAGGTTTAATTTTACAAAATGTCCTTACCTTAATGCAACGAAGTCTCAGTTTAAAATCAAGCCGTAAATAATCGTCACCAAAGAATTACGGAATATTCTTAAGAAAAACAATAGTATATTAAGCAACAAGTACGGTAAACAGTAAAAATGATTTGAATCACGAGTTTATTTGATACGAGCGGAGCGACTGTTTAACAAACGAGTGACTTAAAAAGTTTACCGAACGTGTTGCATACTATACTTTTTCTACGCCCCTTAGTTTTTTGGGTACGTTTTCACAAAACAACGCGAATACATTCAGTAACATGACGGTCATAATTGACAAACGTCAAAATTCAAAGCTTCGGAAATATGTGCGAAAACGTCCGATTGCTCCCAAAGCCGTGCGGTAAAATCCCGGAAATGTCCGAAGTGCCTCGAATCCGTGGCGTGGTAAAGTGACGCTTCCCGCACGCTAGATCGGTGGGTAATTAGGCATTTTACAGACGGGAGTAGAAAAAATAAATAAAACGTATTTGTGTTAATATTTACCTCTCTGTTTTCTTTTTTATTATTGTACAAACGCAAAATATAATTGTCTTAAGAAATTGAAAAATAATCGAAGTTGGTCTTCAGTGAAATCGTTCAGTAATTAAGTTTAGTAAAATTAATTTAAGGCATGCCTAATGTTTGCAGAATAAAAAATTAGTTAGAATAATTTTCTCATAATAAACATTGCCAAAAAATTGAAAAAAATATAATAAATAATATGTTTCTTTTTGTTTCTCTCCCCATTTTTGACTTTTTTTCGTAAAAAATAATAAAATCGCTTACACTGTTTTTTATTATTATTGCTGCGAAGGACGAAAACAGCCCAGCGTTTCCCATTAACCAGACGAAAGCTCGTGGTGCGTTTGGCCGATGCCAATTTAACGAAATTTATTGTTCTGCCGCATAACTGGAAAAATAGAAAACCCGGAAAAGACAAACAGCAGACAAAAGAAAAACTCCGACTGTTGGCGAACCGTGTTCTGGGCCTGTTAATTCCGATCATTTCTGCGGACTCGTGAAAGACAAGTCACGCGGAAGTTTCTAAGGGAGGAGATTCCTTCCCGATACTATATAGTAGTTTGGGAAACTGCTCGAAGTTGGGACACTATCGACGACGAAGGTTGCCTCCGCAGACTTCCGCTGATTGGTTCAAACTCGAACCAACTTTAGCTTTGATTTAAAGGCATGCTTGTCAGTTTACTTTGGATAATAGTTATTTTTATATAACATTCAGCAAAGATGATAAATAAAATATATAATAAATAACAAATATACAAAATACAAACCAGGCATTTCCGGCAATTTAGTCGCGGGTCTGGAAACGATTGAATGTTTTCGGGTCATTTTAGCAACGGATGGTATTTTGACTTCGATCAATTCTGATGGTAACGCGACACGGCAAAAACTAATGGTCGTAGAAAACGCTTATTTAGCACTAAAATGGTGTTTATCAAACTTGTTACATTAAATACTATTATATAACTATTAGCTATATGATTGGTACGCAGTTAAAAACTTCTAAACAACAATCAACAACAATCAAGCTTTCGATTGGCCAAAAAAACGAGTCGTAAAATATTCATTCCGACTCGTCTCAGTCAAATTCAAACTGCGACGACATACACAAACGGAATTTTTTACCATACAGCTCGCGTAATTTTTCATCATCCACACACAACGACGAGTTAAGGCCCGGGGATTTTCCCCCAATTCGCCGCCCTTATTGTATAAAACCGAGCGGGGATGAAAAAAATGCTTATTCCGGGCTTATTAAAGATGTACGCCGTGAGCAATGTGTTCGCGACATCCGGCCGATCCCGATTGGCTCTGTCAATAAATAAATAAATACCGATGGTTGGGGCTCAGAGAAATCTTATAACTTCGGCGGTTTGACAGACGTAATACTAAAATGGTCAATAAATCGCACACATCGATCATCATAGAAATTAATTTAAAAAAAAATGGATTTCTTCCATAAACTCTTTATTATGAAATTTATTGTTTAGTTGAAGCAATTATTGCAAATTTTGACAATGGAAAATTTTAATCCTAATGCTTATTGAATAAATTAATTCTTGCGGTTATTCAAACAAAAATGACAAATTATTTTTTTAAGTCACATGCAGTTATGGTGCAGTGTAGTACGTTAGAAATACCAAAGCGCACGTCGCAGAATTAACATAACTCTGCATTATGAGAGAGCTGTAAACGTCAATTTAGTTCATATAACCCTAGGATAGTATTGCATGCAGATAACAGATAACCAGGTGTAAAGTATGCGTGTGTCATGAAGATGTCCGTGATCTGAAGAAAATTATCGAAACATCTCTTCTCCAATGTTGATCGTCCTTCTTTTAATGCGTTTCTAAATTTTCATCGAAGAAATCAGAAAAATCTATTAAATTACTAGTATTTTATAAAAAAAATTTCAACTATGATCGTGTTTGATATATTGTGGGGGCCGCCACTGTCGGAGATCCCTTGCTGATTCTAATATTCTCTGCACATTGCAGTCTCTTGATTGACGAGCATGTTTATAGGAAGAAACTTTGTAATATTTAGTCCCTTATTTTGTGCAATGGCAAGGTAGAATCACGTTACTCACTATGCCTAGCATATAACTGAAAGTCCAGATGCATGATATGCACTTTCTCGAAAATTTAGGTATGATCTGTTCGTAAATATAAGAAAGTGACCAATTGCTTTTGAACGGATTATGCAAAGGTGATCATTAACATACAATGCAACAAGATTATTATTATTAATTAGGGTAATTATTAATTATGGTAATAATCTTGTTGCATTGTTTGTTAATGACCACGCTTGGATAATCCATTCAAAAGCGATTGGTCACTTTCTTATATCTATGAACAGATCATCGCTTCAAGTTTCTCACTGGGTGCAATAGTGGCACATCCACGAAATAATAGTTTCGAGAAAATCAGTGATTTAGGAAAATAAAAACTGAAATAAACTCTCCTACTTATTACAAATTGTATAGTGGTATGTCTTTGTAATTAATTATATATTGATTGATGTTATCTTTTTGAAACAACCAAACTAACCAAAACTGAAATATTGACTTAACTCATATCAACTCCTCTACTTATTACAAAATTTATAGTGATATGTCTTTATAATTATATATTGATTTCTATTATTTCTCTTTTTAAAACAAATAATATCTTTTGACGTTCTTTTTGAAATGTTTTTAAATTTTGTGCCGTTATTGATTTTTTTTGCACACATCAATTTCAAAAATTAAATTGCAATATTTTGATTAAAAAAATTCTCAATAGATCAAAGTTTTAACGTGATTTTATTATAAAAATATAATTCTGCAGGTTTATTTTCGAGATAGGTGTATAGTAGTAACTTAAAATTAATATAAATATATATATTAACTTTGGTACGTAAATGATAACTGCAAAAACATCGAAATCTTAAATAAAAGAAACAACTATCAGATTAATAGTCTTTTAACACAAAAACAGTAAAAAACAATGGACCTATAGTGTTTGGTAGAGAGCTACTGTTGTTAAAATTATTAAAAACAAGAATTATCATGGCAGTAAACAAAATCTAAGCTTTTCTACAGTAAAAGCAACCTGGAAAATAAACAAGAAGGACTAATTTCAAAGTAACTGAAAAACCGTGATATTTCAGTCTTTGCCACCTCCCTGACTGTGACATTTTTTTACTTACATTACTTTTTAGTCAATCCATTAAGTCATTAAACTTTTTCTTTGGAATTGGTATAACGTCTAGATAAGCACGGTGTAGATTCACATTTCCAAAAGATTTTTCTTTGCGTAATGCTTACGTTTCTGTAGTCAGTTTCACTCAAAGATGTTTTATATAAAATCTGTGAGGAGTGTCTTTTTCTACTGTGAAAACACAAGCGTCATTTATTTTAACAGTATCGCCTGAACTTCCCAATGAAAGTTAAAAGAAGTTTGAGTTACTAGTTTTTTCAAATCATCGTAACTCATTTTTATGACTTTATAAGAAGTTCCCGTGTTCTTTGCGCTTTTTACCAAAGTCCGTACTCTGCGGCGATCACAGACACTGGGTTATGTGCCGGTTTTGCGCGTAAGATCGTCAAAAAGGCGAGAAATTCAATAGTGACTCTAACTCTCTCTAGCAGAACTGAAATAAGATGGCTATGTGCCAGTATTGTCCCGTTCTAAAATACAAATGTGCGAGCTTTATGATACAATTAACTAAAAATAGCTATTTTTTGTCATTTGTATCAAATCGATTGGTTCGGAAGAAAGGTCTAAAGTTCTAGGGTTCGGAAGAAAGGTCAGTCTTCGTGTCGAGTGTCTTAGTTCCTTTCATTATACTGCACAAAGTCTCTAAACTTATGCAAAAAATGAAGTATAGAGGAATAACTCGAAGGAGTATAATTAATGAGTCTGTAAATAAAAAAATTAAAAAAAAAGGGTAGAAAATTCAATTTAAAGGTAAATTTGATTTAAATATTTGAAAGTTCGAAAATTTTGGATTTTTGGAAATTTTAGTGTTCTTGACGCCCCTCCCTTACAAAAATTCAAAAAAAATTGAAAAAAAAAATTATTAAAAAGGTTTGACGATATAGAATTTTCCATGGGGGCAATTTAAATTTTAAACAAAAATTTTAAGGTTTCTATATGATTTCTATTTAATTGTCATTAGGCAAATTCTATAGGTCGGACATTTGTCTTTTTTTAAAATAGAATTTTTATTCAAAAAATTTACAGTTTTTTTAAATTTTAGGAGGGAAAACCTAGGGTAGCAAAAAAAAATTTTTTTGAATAGAAAAGTTATAGAGAAATTTTAAAAAATTTGTACTGTCCTGGGCCCCCCCTGAACAATTGAAGGATCCGTTGTTCTCTCATCTCGCATATTCAACAGCAGAGTTTAGGTGTAGTATTCGCTGATGAAAACTGAAAACGGATTTGGCGGTCCAGTTGTTGAAGCTTAATTTTAAATTCATGATATTGTTGTGTAAAAAACTCATCCCCTTAAAGAATTCAGCTTTACATTAATATTATTTCATGGGAATCTCCCTCACGCAAAGGTATACGCCTCAATCTATTCCAGCGGGTCGAGAAGAAAACTGCAATCGTAAATCACTACCAAAGTAACGCCAGCACGTGAACCTGAACAGGTAAGAATCAATTTGTACTTGTCGCTTTTACTATACTTTCGAAAAAAAAATCGCAATTTCCCTCGTTAAACCGCCGCAAGGCTTAATTAATTCCAAGTTGTTGCCGATTTTAGAACAACTTCCGTCGGATCGCATGCCAGCGGCTGGTAATCGCCGCCCCTCTGGCTTGTTGACCTAATTGGCTACTTAAAAACGCCACTTACGCGCCTATCTCGAATCTGATTAGGATTGGATTTCGGGAATGACAGGAAATTTACATGTTAAATGCCCCCTCGACCGCACCTCAGCGCCTGGTCTTTATTTTAAGGCGGCCGAGGATACAGTATTTTCCGTGATATTTGGTTTTAACTTAAACGACTTCCATAAAAGCAACGGTGCTTCGACCATAAAATACCCTAGATTATGTTAACGACTCTTAAAAAAATGGATGATTTTTGAAGCGTGTGGGACAGAATTAGGTAGTGTCAAGAACTGCAAACATAGTTTCACGATTAATGTCGACGATAATAAAGGGCATTTCAAACTCGATGGTCAATTAAAAGTATCTAGAGAACCGAGAGAGATATTAAGTTCCATCCTCATACCACAAACATTTCTTCGACAACATTCAAAGCGCATGTCCGTTCAATTGTTTTATGCGATTTATGGGACTGGTGAGAACTGACAGAGAAATTAGCACATTTGGGAGTTGATCGATTGATTTCATTTGACCTTGTGCTATTGCTGGCATCTTATTACTGCCAAATGATGTTGTAATTTAAATAAATATCAAAGATGATGGATAAACCATCCACCAAGTTTTACCCAGTTATTTATTTACATCGACAACCCTGTGGGGGTTTTAGCTGACCTGTTAACACGCCTCCATCTATTGGTGTTTCTCGCAACCTCCATTCAGTGATCAATGCTTAAAGTTTTCTAACTCGGCTTGCCCATTAGAATATACTTACGCTTACGATATAAGTGATTTCTAAAAGGTCTTCCAGACCTTTGTTCATTTTTATCCTCTCTGTTCCTACTGCGTTTTCTTGATCTTATAAGGTCCTGTACGACCTTATAATCTGTTTTTGCGTCAATTTGGGTATTTATTTCTTGTGATCTATTCCTGTCATATATTGTTGTTGTTGCTCTGAGTATTTCTAAATGGTAGTTTAATATTCTGACCAATTCTATGGTATGGTATTTAATTTTGTTTACATTTCCTCATTGCCTAATTTGCTTTCTGCTTTTCCCAATCAAAACTACATCGTCTGCAAAAGCCAACAATAGATCTGGACCGTCTTCTACGGTCAATGTCTATATTCCAAAGGCTGCGCGATGTTGCCAAAGCGGCAGATTTCACTTTTCCTTAAGCAAGTACGTTTTATATTTTCGGGTTCGCGGTGTACCGGGTTGGAAGGCTTCCGCCAGAACGATTTACCAAAAAAAAAAAAAAATAAATAAAATAAATGCACGAAATCCGATTATGAAAATTGATAGTATACGTTTATCATACACGGGGGGCGATAGCGCTGTAATATTTGAGTTCCGGAGCGTATGACGTGGGCCGCAATAACTAATTTCCAGTCGACTAATCGAATTAATTCTTCGCTACTCTCCTGTCAACAAATGGCCTAGCCGGGGAAGGCGGGGTGGGGTAGATTTACGGCCGTTTAACAATCACCGCGTAAACAAATCGATTAGCATTTTGCGCGGTGCACGATCGCATTATTTTCGTGCATGTTTACTTTTGCGTACTACAAGTCTGTTAACGTTTGCTGTTTAACAGGTACAATGCCGCATAAAAGTTTCGACACATTTATTTTGTTCTCATTAATACAATAAACAAATCAATGATAGCGTTATTTAAAACATTTACAACAAAATTCATTCTCATAATAAAATATCTAAAAAAAGCAAGAATTCTTCAGTTACGTGATCAAACTTGCGCAGTCCATACCAGTAACTTATATCAGGTTTGAAGCACTTGAAGGCTATCCTTATTCTTATTAGTTCCAGCTTGCTGCTACAGCTGGCGTATTACCTTTCTGAAACGACGTTTCAAATAACTTATTTCTTAGATTATATATATTTTAGTAATGATCCCTAACCTAAACGCATACATTGATATTTATGATTGTTGTATGGCTAAGTTGCGTTGCATTTGAAGCTCGTTCAATTACATTATCAACTAGCTGGATGTTTTCCATTTAAAAACGGGAAGATATATCTTCATATCTCATAATATCTTCGCGGCATCTTGCGGAAGTTTATAAAGGTTAATTTTGAAGGATATATTCTGAAAGACATATAACCAAAACCGGCATTGACCGCTATAAGACACGAAAATGATTTTTTTTCAAAAATTTGTAGTGTCTCTCACAAATTAAGATATAAATTAAACAAAAAATAATCAAAAGTAACGTCATTCGATAAAGGTAATGCGCCAACTATAAACGATTGCGTAATAAGAGGACTCGAGGAAGTGAAAGACTGTCTTATAACTTGAGCTTGACATCTTTGCTAAATCATTTGCACCGCATTTAGCGGTTTGTCAATTCTGACCATATATATTTTCGTAGGATAATCTTCGCGCATGCGTCAACATTTCACGCACTAACCTGCACTATGCGCCATTCTCTTTATAAACTGCGATATCTACACACTCAACGACTTTTTGCCTAACGACATACTTTGAGAAAATACTGTCGAAAAAACATCCACATCCACAAATTATTCACGATCTGTCAACGGCCATATTGATTGTTAAATGCCGGAAGTCCATTGAATAAAATTTTAAACTTCGCGTATGCGCATGTTGAATGTGCTTTCTCGAAAAAAAAATGTTGTTGCTTGATAAGTTCCTACATTATCGGCATAGGCCCCTCCATATCTCTAATAGGTGTCTGATTAAGACGGTCACCCCACACTAACGACCATAAAAAATAATAAGAATTATTGTGTGAGGTTATGTCATTCAGATCAATAAAAACATGTCTTTGGATGAACCAAGTCTTCTAATAGCCATTGCAATCCTTGCCGATTGACAATTGACATTAGGAACCACGGTCTGTGCACTTATTGGCGGGATCTTTGTCACCTTTCTTGCTGCCGTTCAGCTAACCAGCGTTACCTTACCAGCTCACTAACATAAATTTCACTTAAATACTGGAATAAAGTCAACACCATTTTAGCCGATAAACTTTCGGCAGAGGACGATGAGATTTTTACATTTTTTTATTTAATTTGAAACTAATGAATGTGATATGTTGATCGTCAAAATAAAACAACTTAAATTGTACATGCATAATAATACCAACAAAACGTCGTTAACACGGTTTGACGATGAATTCCTCAATAGGCGGTGACATCGTAACAGAATTACGTCTGGATATTAGCATGCAAATTCACTGTTTGGGCCAAATTGGGGTATTAATGGATATGCATAAGGATTAGTCCCGGTCAAGGGTCAGTCGGTCTAATAGGAAGTCCTCGGACAGGCGCCACATCTGATGTCCGTTGTTATTTCCTATTACAATCCAAACTAATTGATTCCCAATACAATCGATTTTAATGCCATAATGCGTTCAATCGGACCATGACTTTTAGGGATACGTTTCAGGTTTTTAACTAAATATAATTAGACTTCAGATATTCATAACAAAACTGTAACGTCCAAAACTCTAAAAACTTGTTTGCTAGTACATGTCGATGAGTGCTATTTAAATAACCTAACTTATATCAAAATCTGCGCCTTGCAACTTGACTAGTGGTAACCAATAAGCTTTGTTTTCCGTGTCGTAACTATTTTTTTCTACTCCCGTCTGTAAAACAACTAATTACACAACGATCTAGCGTGCGGGAAGCGTCACTTTACTGCGTCAGTTTCGTTTCCCACGAATCCGAGCCACTTCGGACATTTCCGGGATTTTACCGCATGGGTTTGGGAGCTACAAGATGTTTTCGGAGATATTTCCCACCCTTTGAATATTGACGTTTGTCAGTTCTGTCAATTTTGCCAAAATGCAAGCAAAACCTAACGGTCGTAGAAAAAGTATAGTATGCAACACGTTCAGGAAACTTTTTAAGTCGCTCGTTTATTAAACACTCGCTCCGCTCGTGTGAAATAAACTCATGAGTCAAATTCCGTTTACCGCACTTGTTGCGAGCCTTTTCCAGCACTTTGTTTAAGGTATAGAGAAACATTTATTCAAGTATTCGAATATTTCGAGAAAAAAAAAGCATGTAGCTTTAGACAACATATGCTAAAGAGAAACAACTCATAATCACTAGCAATAAAATTATTTATGTGTGGTCTGTTAGTATATAAAACGTTATTTTCGTTTCAGTCCCCCCTCAGAGACCACGGATAGAATTCAACGGAACTCAGATACTGCCGGGCCACAATCTCACCACACTTCACGGCGAAGTGGCGATCATAAAGTGCGTTTCCCATTATGGCAATCCGCCTCCGATCCTGAAATGGTTTCTGGGTAAGCAGTAACAATGTCAATAAAATACACACACAGGCCTTCCTCCTTCTAACTTGCAATCGAAATATTCGCGATCGCAATAAAACAAACGTTTTCGATTTAGAGGCAAACCTGTTAACGGCGTCTGCAACCAATTGAAATAAGCCTCTCTCAACTCGGCGGCATCAGTTGTGAGATATTGTCGTATTTTGTCTGCATTCGACCCTAAAAGGAAACTTTTTATGACACGTTGAAACAAACGCCACTGACAAACACGAAAAAAGCGATTATGACTATGGTTTAGTGTGATGTATAAACCCTACAGTAACACTTAGATAACCTCGCCTTAGCAAGAAAACTACGTAACTACATTTTGTCTTAAGAAAACTGGGAAAATAAATAAATAAATAACTTGAAATATATGCATATCTGAATATAAAAATGGTGCAAAAATTATTACAAAACGAAATTAGTGATCATCGACCCCTTGTTGTAATTGAATTGTGAATCATGAGCAAATTTTTAGATAGGTAGGAAAAAAGGGCCACACCAACAATGGAATAGCTTTTTTTATATACAACAGAAAAAAAACAGTCATGTTATCTTAAAGGAGGTGCCTATTAAATATTTTTTATACATTAATTTATGTTGTTTTGAGTTTGACTTTAGTTTATTTGGAACATAATAAAGTTTGTATATATTAAAACGAAAAAATCCTTTAAACTTGTTTGTCTTGTTACTTTCGAAAATCGATTAAAATGGAATTTTTCGAAAGTATCTGCGCTCGTATAAAAATTTTATATCTCGGTAACGGTAGGGTCCTATGGGATCACCGTCCAAAAAAAAAAATATTTTTTTTGTCTGTTTATCCGTTCTCCGTTCTCCGTTCTCGTCTTTTGGTTTTTCCTGAATAACTTTTGAACCGTTGGAGCTACAAAATTAAAATCTGCCTCCTTTTTAACCCTCCACGAAGCAGAAAAAGCAGAAGATACGGCTCTATAAATTTTTATTCCTGAAAATTTTTCAAAAATATACATACATACAATATTCAAAAAAACTGAAAAATTATTATTGAAAATTGGTTATAACTGAAAGGCTATGATTCAGATCTCACTTTCTTTTATATTATATATAGCCCGCATAGACAGCAAAAACGCTTTTGTATTTAAGGTTTTCACCTATTGTACAGGGTGTTCCCGATATTCCGTGCTAAATGAGAAATGTGTTAAGTGTCCTAAATTTGCAGATATCAACGTCAAATTTAGCAGAGAAGTAAAAGTCCGTGTCCACATTTAAACGGTTGAAATTGGGCGCAATCAAATTTTTGGTAATTTTAGCTTCTAGAAAAATATGTTTTCCTCCATAATCGTTCATCCGATTGGCAAAATTCTTTAACCGGCAAACGCAGAAGACCAGTGCATAACATTTATTTCAGGCATTTTTTCGATTTTATACAGGGTTTTTAAATTATAGGCAAAAATCAGGGCCGTTCCGAATACTCCCAATCTTGCCCATGGCAAGGCAGGGCACTCGGTGAGCAGATGATACGGGGTCTCCTCCCCTTCCGTGCACCACCTACACTCCGGGTCGTCTCCAATGCCTAGCAAGCAAAGATGCCTCCTAAGCTTGCAATGTCCTGTGTAGGCCCCTGTTAGTGCTCTACACTCCCTTCTGGTCAGTCTAAGCAACTCCCTGGTCCGAGGAAAGGCGGGCCCATCCATCATAAGCTTCGCCTGCCTCATTCCCGGAGCAATTCTCCAGCCCCCCGCGGCCCGGTCTCTGGCCCAGGCTTCGAGAGCTCCCTGCTCACACACGGGGCGATCCCCAAGCGGGGCTCTGGCCCTATATGCCTATGCCAGGAGCCCTCTCTTGCTAAGGCGTCCGCTGCCTCATTGCCCCGGATACCGGTGTGACCCGGGACCCAGACCAACGTGACCTTTCTCTCCTCAGCCACCCTCCTCAGTACCCCTTTGCACTCATTTATCAACAAGGAGCGCGTACTCACTGACTTCAGCGCCATGAGTGCAGCCCTACTATTCGAGCAGAAGAAGACTCTCCTGCTTCCGTGGTTGAGCCGAAGCACCTCTCTGGCCGCCATCAATAAAGCGAAAATTTCTGCCTGAAACATAGTGCAGTACTGACCCAGAGGAACCGACAAGCTTGATCCCGTGGTCTCGCAGTACGCTCCAGCTCCGGCCAGATCTCCCATTCTGGACCCGTCCGTGTACCAGACAAGTCCATCCCAGGAGCCGACTCTGCCTTCTCTCCAATCTTCCCTTGATGGAAAAAGAAAGGTCAATTTGTCAAAGAAGGTCATCTCGGGGATCATGACGTCACTCGGTATGCCCATGACCCCGCGATCCCCGCGACAGCCCTCTAAAATGTCGTACGGACCCCGATTGAAGGTTCCCTCCCTCCAGAGCCCGCAGCTCGCCAGCCTCACAGCTGTCCTGGCCGCCTCCATCTGCACCCGATCCGCCAGAGAGGGCAACCCCACCAGAGACTCTAGGGCCCTCGTGGGCGCCGTTCTCATGGCGCCCGTTATGCAGAGTCAAGCCAATCTCTGCAGTTTGTCAAGAACTAGCCTTGCTCCCGCTCTTTTGGTCCACGGCCACCATGCCACTGCCCCATGCGTGAGCATAGGCACCACCATGGTACCGTAGATCCACTGCATAATCTTCGGCCCCAGGCCTCAAGTGCCCCCTACCGCTCTCTGGCACGCCGAACCAGGAAACGTTGTTTTCTTACTGAAACCATTGCTTTACGCTTCTTGTAATGGCCAAAAGCATTTACCTAACATACTTTATAATAATAAAATAAGAAATGTGGGACAAATAATTTGAAGCTACTAAGGACACTCTTAAATTTTTAAATAAATCTTCTCAGTGTCGATCATTTTCCGTAAGTGATTTTAATTATAATTAAGAATTCATATAACTGAAAACTGATCCAACAAAAATTCAGTATGTTGGCATATTATTGCACAATAGAGTTTGACCCGATGACGAATTTAAAATTTCGACTAAATCTGAGCTATGTATAATAAAAAGTTCGATAGCAAAATTTATTTTATTATGTTATTAATACATAATAAAAATAAACCTATATTTTGCAGCTCAGAAGAATTATTATTATTTTTTATTTTCTGCAAACATTTTCGCTCTTCCCTTCATATTTTCAGAAAGCCACTAACAGAAATAATCTGTGAGAGACTTTTATAGTGAACAGAAACAGGGGCGGTCTTGCCATTCCTTTTCAGGTTCTTAGATAGAGCTATGAGAACTTGACAATTATGTTCAATCATATAGAAATATAGTGAGCAATTTTAAACATATGACTTTTTTAAAGAAATTAGACTTTGTTTATTGAATAACAAATTGCCGATTTTTTACTGCAGCATTTATTTATTTTTATGGTATAATTTATGAGTAACATTGTTAATATGACTGTACAGTAATTAAGAATAGCTATGAATATACATTCGTTTGTGCATGCGCAAATTTGCCTGGTAGTAAATATTAATTAATAATTACTGAAAAACCATTTAAATTTCTTGTTTATCTTGGGCCGTCGTTTCCCTTCTTTCGTACTCTTCAATACCATTTTTGCCTGTAGACTGTAAGCTATAGTAAATTAAACTGGAATTGAAATTTACGACCCAACGTTTCGAACTGATTGATCTAACCGCAACAATGAGGCAACCGATAATGGTTCTTCTTATCCTATTAAAGTTTTACTACTTGCTTTATATTTTATGTTTTTCATTTCCAGCACAACAAAGGACACACCAATGTCAATAATTAGTTTCTTCAATTTTTTTTGATATTTATAATTGAAAACTAGTGTACTAAATAATAAATAGAAAACTTTGAAATATTTTATCCAGATTATCCTCAACAACGAACAGGCATAAAGGATTCGTTCTTAATC
Source organism: Cylas formicarius (assembly GCF_029955315.1). Classification (NCBI taxonomy): domain Eukaryota; kingdom Metazoa; phylum Arthropoda; class Insecta; order Coleoptera; family Brentidae; genus Cylas; species Cylas formicarius. The sequence continues at coordinate 27,878,564 of NW_026844319.1, forward strand.
ACCACAGTTCACACGTTCGAAGCGGCCATGAAATAAATGCTCAATTTTCCTCTCTAAAAAAAGAAAATCCTCCTTTATAATATTCCAAATATTCGGTGGGGAGGACGAGGGAGACTGCGGCGAAGAAACCACTCACAAAGGTATAAGATTTTATATAAGGAACCCCGAGTAAGGTTTTTTTTCCCGGCAACGTCATTAATAATACTTCATTAGCCCCCCAATTCGTTCCGGGGGATATAATGGGGACCAGCTTGATTTATTGAATTTCATTCCGTTTGTTTTACGTTTTCGCTCCGCCTTTTTTTATTATTATACACCGGGGTGAATTTTTCGACCCGTTTAATTAGCGACCCATTGTTTCGCGACCGAAAAGGGAAATAAAATGTCGCGAGCGACCCAGAATTGAGCGCCGATCTTGCCCGTGCAGCAATTAATTTCTTAATTGAAGCTGTAGCCGTAGCGTTAGTATTAAAAAAGTAAACTGAAAAAGGAGTCATTAAACTCTAAGGGAGGAGAAGAATTTATGCCCAAGGAAATTTTAAAGAACAAAAAGTCATGGATGACAGACCAAACATTACAACTGATGGATGAAAGTCGTAAAAACAAAAACCAAGAAGAGTATAGAGGCTTAACTAAGATAATTGAAATTAACATTAAACAAGTAAAAGAGAAATGGCTCAACGAGCAATTTTTGCCCATAAACGACACACCGTGTATATAATGCAAACAATGTACAAAATAGAGGTGATATCCCTGGATCTCTCACGTCTCCTGGTATATAAATGTTTCCAATAGAATCAACGGTTCGCGAGAAAATACCCGTTTTCTGAAGCCTCGCAGTACGTCGTAAGTGACGTTATGGCGTCTAAATTGAGGGCGAGCAATGGTGATTTTCATTTTGATTTTCTGCAAATATTTCGAACAGCGTATGCGTTAGACGAACACCGCAAATTCAAACATTGTAGCTCTTGATGCGGCCTATGACACTGTTTGAACCGATCAACCATATTTTTTACAGTTTTTGATTTGCGGTTAATAATTTACTCTCGAAAAGAACAATTTTCAAAGCCTTTTAGATTTTTGCCTATAATTTAAAAACCCTGTATATAATCGAAAAAATGCTTGAAATAAATGTTATAGCACTGGATTATGGAGAAAAACATGTTCTTCTGGAAGTCAAAATAACAAAAAAGTCGGTAGCTGCAAATTTAGAGCACTTATTACGTTTTTTAATATTGCCCGGAATTTCGCGAACATCCTGTACAATAGGTGAAAACCTTAAGTTCAAAAGCTTTAGCTGTGTATGCGAGATTAATTGCCATGTAATAGAAATAGATATCTGAAACACAGTCATTTAGTTATCGCCAATTTTATATAATAGGGGGACCCCTTTTTTGAGTTTTTTTTTTTCATTTGCGGCGCAGTCTGCACATTTCACAAGAATAAATGTTTATGCAGCCAAATCTTCCACGTGTTCTCGTTCAAGAATTACAACAGTTAAATAAACAGTTTTAGTTAGTTAGTTTTCGAGAAATGATCTTTTCCTTAGTCCCTTGCAAAGGCAGTTTTTAATTTTTTTAAAATACTTCCTGACCCCCAACCCCCACAATTTCAACAGGTTCCGTTAGGAGATCAAACGTTATTTGCCTTCCAAATTTGAAGTCGATGGCGTCAAATTTCGGACACATCGTGTCGCATAACAAAGTTTAAAAAAACAGTCGAAAATCGAAAAAAAAAAGATGGACGCCGAAGCTTGAACGCAGCCATTTTCACGTATCTTATGCACCCCGTGGACGATTAAAAAGGAGGAAAATTTCTTTTCGTTACTGGTTCCATCTGTACCAACGGGTACGCTGTACGATGCACCGTTATCAATATCTCAAGTTTAGTGAGGAGCGCGTATAGTCTCGAAAAGAATCGATTTTTCGAAAGTAACAAGGCACGTGATGAACAACATATATTGAAGTCGTAAAATCCTACAAGATTGGCTTAAATCAACGTACGAAGCGTTGCTCAAGCAAAGCTCGCAAATGCGAAGATCATCGCGCTATATGTATGACATATGAGCCACGCTGCAAAAATCATCATTATGATTATTTTGTAATCGCATTAAAAATAAATGTGAAGAAAACTGGTACTAGGGAAGCTATCCTAGCTCTCTCCATAATCGCCGAGAGGTACCTGAAGGTCCAAAAAAAGTTGTATGTATATTTTGTAGACTATAAGAAAGCGTTTGATATTATTAAACAACAAAAATTAACGAACACTTTACAAGAGATCCAAGAACCACCAAGGTTGTGTTCGACTGAAAAAGGGTAACATCAATATAGAGTGAGGAGTTCGCCAAGGCTGTCTTTTAACGTATACGCGGATTAGATCATTGCTGCAAGACCGACTAGAAGGCGCAAAAGTTAACGGCATAATCATCAATAAAATCAGGACGACACTGTCATTATGGTCGAATCGGAAGAACACCTACAAATATTGATGGACAAACTGACCAAGGATAGTGTTAGATGGGATTTAGAGATAAACACCACAAAAACAAAAACAACGGTTTTTGGACGCACCAAAGATAATGTCAATACGCAGACAAATTCTCAATGCCGAAATTCTTTAAAATGTTAAGAGTTACATATATCTGGGCAGAGAAATTAATAGCCATCTAGACGACTCAAGAGAAATCAGAAGAAGAATTGAGATCGCAAGGGTCGGATTCTTCTGTACGCATGCGAAACATGGACATTAAAACAAGAAGGTTTGAAAAGACTTAACGTGTTTGAACTGTGGATGTACAGAAGAATGGTTCGAATCAGTTGTACCTCAAGAAGAAGTTCTAATGAGAGTGAACTCCCATCCGCTGACTGGTCTCATTAAAATTAGAAAAACTTACTATCTTGGATACATAATGCGCTTTGACCAGTATGAACAATTGCCGCTAATCTTGGAAGGCAAAATTAAAGGTAAGAGAAGTATAGGCAGAAAAAAGAAATCTTGCCTCAGAAACATCGGAGGCTGGACACACACCCGTGGTAACACACTACTTCATCAAACCGACAATAGACTTTGCAATATTGGTCGCCAGCCTCGTGAGAGAAGGCACACAGGAGGAAACTCTGGGGAAATGTTTTGGACATTTCAAATGCAGAAAATTGATACGAAGCTAACATTCCTTCCATAATATAACATAATATGTCCCATGGATTTTGAAGGGCCCGGCAAGGCAGAGTCTGTTCGATTTGATTTTATTTTTACCAGAGGTTCTCGATGTCTTTTGTTAAGAATTTCAACAGGACCTCTCTCGCCCCATAGGGAAATTATTTATTTGCAGTCTACGGGACCCCGAGAGAGTCTCGGTTTGCACCACTAAGAATGGCGAAAAGAGTAAGAGACTCAACTTGGTCTCACTAAGAGCTATAACTGTCAGTGAGCATTACCCCTGTAATGCTTACACAAGCTAAAATGTGAAGTGAACTAAAGTTTGGCTAGTATTGCCTTATTTTCACTGGATTTACTCCAAATGTAAGAATGAATTTTAGAAAATATTCAGAAAATTAAAGTCTAATTTATCTTTTTAAATCACTGACATTTTCTAATCAAATCCACCACAGACATTCGCAAAAGCAACAATCCTCTAAGAATGTATTTTCTCTTATCTGATTCCTTTATTGTTAAATAATTTCATTTTGTTTATTTTGACTAGTCGATATTAACACATTTAAATTAAAATGTAGTTCTTAGAGTCACAACAAATTTTTCCTACAAATTTTTTGAACTTACTCGGTCGATTCATGCTTTTCTTTTGCCTTTTCTTTTGCCAGTTTCTAGTTTCTTAAACATTTATCAGTTATAACACAGTAGAATTAAATCTTACATAGTTTTTTTAAAACTATGAGTTCTGTAAAAACCTCGGTAAAAACTAAAATATTTTGGTTGAAAACGAAAACGGCGGTGAGGGGGTAAACAATTTAAAATTTTAAAATAAAATTTTAATAAAACGGTCAATAAATGGTCTCTATTCGTCAAAAATAAATAAATAAATACAGAATTAAATAGAGAAACCCAAAATTAAAAATGAGAAAATAATAACAATATTAGAAGGAAAAATAACACATAGGAAAAATTAAATTAAGGCGAAGTTTACTGAATCCCTACGTGGCGTCTGAATTTAACGAAAACTAAAAAAAATATATTATTTTTTATTTTATTTTTCTTACCATTTTCTGTTTTGCCTCACTTTTGCTATCTACAATTTTTTAAAACAAATATTAGCTGGCATTTTTCATGGATTTTTATAGTCGGAACGACCAAGGTGGCTAATGAACTGATGGCACAATACTAATTAATCTTTTAAATGCTGTCAAATCAAAGTTTTATTGGTAGTACAGTACTAAATTATTGGTAAGTACAGTAATAAATAAATTGAAGTGAATTAAAAAAGTAAAGTGTCAAGGATAGACGAGGCTTGCAAATTAAAAGAAAAATGAAAACGCTTAAGACCTCTTTTTCTAGACAACTTTTTGTCTGGGCTAGATTAATAATAAAAATGGAAAATAAAACAGAGAAAATGTTTACGATAAAAATTTAAGAAAATATTACGCAAATCGATAATTTTGCTGGTATATTTGTATGCAGCGCCAGTGCACAATTTTCTCGCAACCAGGTATTTTGTTTCAATTATTTCACCTTATCGAACCAAATCTTTCACTCCTGTTCTATCCCCCGGCAATTTTCCGTAACGTAGGGGGCCTTATTAAATGCAAATCGGCCTTAAAGTTTTACATAATTGCATAAAACATTCCATTCAGGTTTTAAAAATACAAGTTCCGATCGAACGATTCATTCAAGTAGAGACACCTGTCGGGGCTTGGTTTGCACGGGCTTTATGCATAAAAGATGAGCGATTATCCCACAGGACGACCGAAAGTTTGAATCCGAATCCTACTGCATACGTTCCGGATTCGTCTGTTAGACGATCATGTTGTTTTAGTTTACGAAATTACCGATGCGTGTAATGTCCCATTCCAATTATTTGTTTAGTTCCGAAACCCGTTGCAATTATAAAATAACTACAAAAATTATTAATTATTGAAAATTATAATTCCGACTAGAATCGCCACTGCACGTCACATCATTTATAAATATATCAAAGATTGTTAAAAATTTTGAGATACGGTATACGCTATACAAAATTGAAGGTTTTCAAAAAAGTTTCTTTTGAAAAATTAGTTTCATATTACAATAGATTATTAATAAAAATGAATAATCACATAATGAAAACAGTCCTCCTGAATACCTTAAACTATCTGCCTTGTCAACATTTAATATAAATTAAAATTTTTCGAACATTTACGGGATATTAGCGCACTGATTTGGAAGTAATAATTTGTAATAATTGTTTGTTTGTATATTTATTCTTCGAATAAAGTCGATTATTATTATTTTTATTATTAAATGCCGTGTGTTTTAGCTTTAACTTTTTAACATTAAAACTTTTAACTTTTAAAACTTTAAAACATAGATATTTATTTTTAGAATAATGTGATTTGCTTAGTTTGCAAGAACATTTTTTGAATCCTTGTCTTCAGAATTTTTAAAAAAATCTTAAACAAATTATTTTATTCTTTGGAATATTAATTACTTCATTACTTTAGCAATCAGCCATTTTATTGAACTGAGGTGGCTTTTACTTGATGAAAATCCATTTATCAAAATAAATAAGAACTAAAAGTTCAGATTTTCACGAAATTATATATTATGACACGACAATTGTTTCGACAACACCGTGTCTTTATCATGATGATAAAGACACGGTGTTGTCGAAACAATTGTCATGTCATAATATATAATTTAGTGAAAATATGAACTTTTAGTTCTTATTTATTTTCAGTCATTTTATCCCTCTAAAACCATCGATTTAACAATTCATGTATGGGTAATTTGGTAAACTTCATTGGAGATATCTACTATGGTTCCTAAGATATTTTTGTCCACATCCTCTACATCAGAATCATCAGAATATATTGCCAACCAAAACGAACAAGTTTCTGCTGCGAAATTCGCGCATTCCATTGTATTGTACTTCTAGTTCGTAGGATAGTATTATGCCGCCTTCAGTGTTATTTATTTATTTGTGGGCCACCTATGACATTATTTGGATTTTTTGGTTTTTTTTGGCGAAGGACCTGCAGATCAAGCTAACCAAAAGTAACTGTAACTAACTATATTCAGATATATCACATATCACTGTTTTGATGTTATGGAAATATTCCTTTCTTTACTACAATTTCTCTCCTTTGTAAAACTTTTCTAGTTCTTCATAATAATTGTTTTTTTGTCAAGTCGCCACTCATTTTCAATTGAAATAATTTTCACGAATATTGTACAGAGCAATTAAATGCTTAATTTCAACAACAACAGGCAATTCGCCTGACAAGCCTTCGTTCGTATTACAATACAACGAATATAACCAGCCAGAATTCAAAGCAATCGCGCACATTTGAATTTTGAGAATAAGTCTAATCAGCAACAGACGTATTATTATACAGTCAGATTGTGCGATTCTCAATTATTTAATTATTTTTATTTATTATTGTTATTGAAAAAGCCTAGGCATATTATAATATGACTGATTTTACAATACGACTACGACATATATAATGAACTCAGAAATCGAACAAAATATGCTACAATCTTGGTTATACGAGGGCAGCGCCAAAATTTCCCGGCCTGAATATGAAAGAAACAAAGTAGGGTAACAATTTTTTATTATTTTTCAATATAATCCCCCTTAACTTCAATACACTTATTACATCTCTTTATTAACCACTCAATCCCTTTAAAAAAATATTCTTTTGGTTTGTCTGCAAAATGAACTAAAACAGCCTCTTTTAACTCAACTTCGACGTTAAACCGCCTTCCACGTAGGTCCTTTTTCAAATATCCAAACAAATAATAGTCGGAGGGGCCATATCTGGGCTATAGGGAGGATGATCTATTTATTGGAACCCACACACTAAAATGGCAGCTGACAGTGTTAGTTTCTTTAAAATCTATCAAAAGAATTCCTTCAACAGCCCAAAAGATCGTGGTCATCACCTTTTTTGTTGACTGGCAGACTCTGAATTTTCTTAGAGGTGCTTCATCCTTACGACGCCACTGCATTGATTCTTTTTTCGATAGAGGGTCATAATAGAGAACCATAGTTTCTCGTCGCAATAGTTTGTATCACAGGCTTCGGTTCCGACCCACAGAGTTCTAAAAAAGACCGCGCACACTTGACACGGCGTTTTTTTTTTATAGCCGAAAGGTTTTTGGGAACCCATCTAGCACTAACATTATGCATACCTAAATGATCATGCAGGATTTGACGGACACTTGTATCAGAAAGCTTAGTAATTTCTGAGATTTCCTTGACGTTTAAACGTCGATCACTCAATACCACCTCTTTCACAATGGCAACAATATCTTCCGTTATGACCTTCTTATGATCTTCAAGGGACTCCTGCCAGAGTCGAAAACTTTTTACCCATTCTTTCATTACAGAATACGAAGAAGAACTTTGACTTCTTTAATAATTTTATACTCTATACTCAATTTGCGTTATTTGCGACATTTTTTCGGACACGTCTTGTTTAAAATGATGTCAATAAAAAACTATTTGACGCAAGACTTCAATTTTTTTTTCGCAGCCTACTAAAATATATATTTAAAAGAAGACAAAGTTTTATAGTAATACTGGAGTTGCATCTATGTCAGGCCGGGAAATTTTAGCGCTAACCTCGTAACTGTTTGCTGTCATAATGCATATTCTTGCAATTATCTTGTATTTTGTATAATTTTTCCCTCATCGTTGTTGTTAACAACAATAGTTTAACAAATCATTTTTTGGGATATGAATTTATTTGATTAGTAATTAGCATTCCTTTGTGGTGTTAGTAATAAAAATAATAAGTCAATTTTTTTCATATTTGAACTTATGAAGCTCTCGATCGTCGATCAAGAGATTCAGTCATTAAATTAATATATTAATAAATAATGCCTTTATTTCAATTTTATCAAATCTTATAACAAAATAATAAGTGAGTAGGTGGTGAGATCCAACGCAATGCTATTCTGTTTAACCACATGTATATGGAACATTCGATTCGATTCGAAATGCTGTTAACTGAGAACAAAAGATAACTGTTTAAACGATTACAATGCACAGCTTGTAAGTATGTAACCAAAAAATTAAACTAGTTGTACTCTGGCTCCAATCTGACAGGTATTTGCGAAGAGTCGTTTTAAACGAGGATACCGATGGTCTGATAGATAGAGAGTTATAAATGATTACAGCATTATCAATATATTAACACATTGTGAGGATGTTTGAACCCTTAATCCTATTATTAAAATTATATGTGTTAAGCAGGATATATGGCATATTTTTTTTTCTAAGCTAACGTTAACTAAAACAAAACTAAACAAGATTTTTGAAATTTATTACGATCCGTCTTGACGACACTACGCCACAATAACCCAGAGATAAGAGAATGAGTGAGACATACAGTCTTGGCCTGACATCTTGTCCTGGTAGATTATATATATATATATATATATATATATATATATATATATATATATATATATATATATATATATATATATATATATATATATATATATATATATATATATATATGATGACACTATATTCCGGGATATCATCCGTTCGCTCGTTGAACTCCGACTGGAATCCTGCATCCGACTGGAATCCTGCAAATCTTGCATCCGACTGGAATCCTGCAGACGTTTCGCCAAAATCTCACTTGGCATCTTCAATGCTCGCGTTCCGAAAACACTTCGAACACTTATATATATATATATATATATATATATATATATATATATATATATATATATATATATATAAACTTTAGTTTAAAATCACATTTTTCCAACAGCATTGCCACATGGTTTCGCAATCTGAAGCACGTATCAAATAGAACCCCTTAATTTTCCGCACACCAATTTGCAAATATTTTAGTTAAATAGCCCACTCAATTAAATTTTATTATATGGTGTCATTTACACCCTGTGTAAAATAATATTTGCGGAACTGATAAAACGCCAAGAATTGACTGCAACGCCAACTTTATCTGCGAATGTAAAAGATCGATTTCTTTTCAGACCAGCACGAGATAACTCCGAAGCGTCAGACAAACACTACCGAGTTGGACAACCCGAGAACTTGGTTGGCAGTTTCAGTTTTGGAACAAACGATATCTAAAGACAATCACGGAAGTATGCTACGATGCGTCGCAGTGCACGAATCATATTCGACGAAGTCGAGCAGCATCGAAGTCAGACTGGACGTGATGTGTAAGTTGAAACCGAAATTTAAGTCAACTTTTAAATATCGAATGCCATTATACATATTAAAATTATTGTATATTAAACGAAGGAAGAGAGAACCCGATAATATTGTACGGCAACAAACATTTAAAAACTGCGAATGTCAGCAGAAATATCCTTACTTTAGATAAACCTCTACTCATTTGTTAACAAATAACTTTAATTCGGTATTCCAGTATGGGCAAAAAAGAATCAAATATTAACCAAAACTAACCGAAACCTAATTTTTAGTAGTAGTTTAATTAAAGTTCAAATTTATATGATAATCCACAAAACGGTAAACGATAAAGTAAATCTAAATGTCGGACTATGCTGAAAGAAATACTTATATCGCCTACAAAAATGTTTTTTAAATCATTTATTTCGTTTTTTTTTTAATATAATTCCCACGGTAATCGATTCTGGATTCCTGTTGATAAATGTTGATCTATTGCAAATCATCCCGTTGACTTCTTCAGAGCTTTGTAAGATTTGTAAATGTCATTAAAAAAGCAAAAGAAATTGTGTGGCCCACTATGAAAGAAGCAAGACTCTTCCAAATAATAATCGCCTCCAAACGTCGACTATATTTTTTACAAAAAATAAAATTTAGGCATGATACTCATAATCTGAATTTAAGACATGCACACCAATTATCACCACCATTACACAGCACGGCAAAATGTGAACGATCATTAAAGTGACTAACTGATGAAATATGGCCGAACAGGTCCGTACCTTAGGATTTAATTATTTGGGGTTTTGTTAGGAAAGATACTAAACAATATTTATTTATTTATGTATGTATTTATGTTTAAATCTAAAATAAAATGACAAATTATTTTTATTACCTACTTAAATTACTTAAAATTATTGACATAATATATCATTATCGCTATGGCTATCATCGCCTGTTCTAATTATTATTTGTGCTATATTATTTGCAATATGGATATACGATGTTCTGCTTTTTCTATATGTTTAACAGAATTTGCCCAACTTTGTGGCGGGATGTTAAAAACTTCGGTTTCTATAAGTTTGAGGACATTGGAGTTAACACGGGGAAAAATATTGTTACGACGAATGGCAGATTTCAGTTAGTGCCAAACATGTTCAATGGGATTAAATGTACAGTGGTAAGGTGGAAGTCTTAAAACTGTATGCCCTAGATTTTTTGCATAATTATCACAGACGTATTCCTTTTGTAGGTTCAAGCTTTGCAGAACCTCAATTAATTGCTTGTTGGTATAATCTTCGTGAAAATAAATGTGGTTATTATACATGTAGTTTTGGATTGTTGCTTTTGTGTCACATGAGGAAGGGGTTTTAGTCACCTGTGATAACTTTGTCCATTACAATTACGCTATTAGGAGGAATGTTTGGAACTAGTTTGTTTTTAAACCAACTTTCAAATAAATCAGCGGTGGTGTCTTCAAGGGAATCCAGAGAAGAATCTTTAACATTTTTCGCAAATAGAGAAAGTCCCTTTGGAATTCAATCATCTTTATAGCCAGCATCCAAAATAGTTATTCTTTTTGATGGCGCGTTTGCTTTACACTTGTCAGTTGAGTCAACCCAACCCTTTTCCGGGGTATCAAGTGTCGAACCAGGTTTCATCCAAGTAAATAATTGCCCTTTGTTGTTCTCTGCAAATCCAAATTTTTTCTAGATTTTCCAGTCGCCAATTTCCGAATTATAAAAGATTCCATTAAAACTTGCCTTTTGTAATTTTTTTTAAATCTAAAACCCATATGTTGAATACACTTCCATAAGGTAGCTCTGCCACATTTAACACCGGTTTCATCTTTTTCAAGCCTCCTAAAATTATTTTCTATTACAATTACAATTACAATTTTACCTGAACTTAAATTCCGAAACTTTAGGTAATAATCTTGTTGCATTGTATGTTAATGACCACCCATTCTCATATCTATGAACAGCGTAGCTTAATACACCACAGGTCATCACTTTTACAGAGTATGTTTTTCTTTTTTCTATTTCAATTTTCTGCTTTTTATAAGCCCATTTGTTTAGCATAGGGCCAAGTTAGAATAGGAAAATGTTATTATTAATATTATTATTACTTTCGAAAAATCGATTAAATCAATTTTTTCGAAAATATACTCTCTCGGCAATGGTTGGTCCTAGGGTCAGAGTGTCGAAAAAAAACTTTTTTTTCTGTTCTACGTTCTCTGTCTTCTGTTCTCTGTTTCTCCGCCTACGGAATTTTAATTTCGCCCCTTTTAAACAGTCTGTAAGACACATAGGTAAATCAAAAATGGCCGCAATCAGACAACGGCGTCCATATAAGTGTCCGAAATTTGAATCTATCGAATTGAAATTTTGCGTAGATCCCTAACGGAACCTATTGAAATTGGGTGGGGTTGGGGGGCCGGGAAGTATTTTAAAAAAATAATAAAAATCGTGTTTGCAGTTTTCCGAGAAAAAAATCAATTCTCAAAAACCGATCGAAAAAATGTGTGAATGAGAAGATCCGGTCGATTAAGTTCGGAAAATCTTTATTCTTTATAATTTTCAAAAATGTACTAGAAGGCTGTGTTTCAGTTGCCAGTTTCTTTCACATAGTCATATAGCTCACATGAATAACTAAAAATTTGGTATTTAAGGTTTTCACCTATTGTACAGGGTGTTCAATATATTCCGTGCTATATCAAGAAATGTAACGAGTGTCTTAAATTTGCAGTTATCGACTTCGAATTTAGCACGGAGGTCGAAATCCACACCCACATATAAACTATTGAATCTGGGCGCCATCAATTATCGCCAAGTATTTTTTTTTTAATTTTGAAAAACATTTTTTGGGTTATTTTGATTTCAATAAAAAAATTATTTTCTTAAAACCTATTAAACCGATCGTCAAAATTCCTGAGCTAGAAACTGTGGAATATCCTGTACTACAACTCTCATTCCGAGCATTTCTTCGATTATTTACAGACAATGACGCGATGACGTCATTTACTGTTTCAATGTACTGCATGACTTCAGAAAGCAAGTATTTTCTCGAAAACCGTTGGAAAAATTTATATACCAAGAAACGTGGGAGGACCAGTTCTATTTCGTATATTGTTTGAACTATATACAGGGTGTGTCGCATATGGGCAAAAATTGTAAAAGATCCTAAAAATTTCCGTTTTCGTGGGTAAATTATTAGTTGTAAATGAAAAACTGTAAAACATAAGATGATTCGATGTAAATTGTGTCGACAGAGAGAGTTTCAGGTTTCGTTTATAATGTATGCATGAAATAAAAAAATGCTGGGCGCTACGCACTCAAAAAATATGAATACTACAATACTACAGATGTTTAAGATAGGCCGTTCAAACGATTAGCACCCAATGGTTCTTAGCCTAACACAGGGTTACAATTTTCTTTGTCGGGAAACCTCTAATGCTCAAAAACTTGTTTTAGAGCGTTTCTTAACAACTTTCTTCGGATTTCCGGCTTCAACCGTGAGAGATCCGACTTGTCAGCTAACTCCTATGTTTCTTGCCTTATTGCCGTGCCTCTTTGACTCTTTTTGACCTCTCTTTATTCACTAAGGTTGGCACATGTGAGTGTGATGTTCAAGCGTCGAAAAGTTCAAACGAATGCAGATTTTTTGGTTATTGTTTTGATTGGCTAAGGCTAAAAGTACGACGTAAAATTACGTCAATATAATTTCTAGATGACAAATTTAAACTCAGATGCTTCAGATCCCTTCTCCTTAATATTCTTCCTGTAATTTTTATGTAAATCCATAAATTTGAAATACTACATTTCTTCTTAATCGGTTTGTAACTGGGAAATTGAAGGCAATATTAAAAATTTCGACAAAATATTTTATTTGTATTCAAACTTCAAATGAAAATTCACTAGTCGGGTAAAAGTTGAACTCATTTTATTGGACAATTCTAAAGCAAGCTAATAAACCCATAACTAATTACTGTGCATATGATATTTTTTCTAAGTGGCACTCATCCAGATAATTCGTGTCTTCTATTCAGTATTAGTTCGTTGACAAGCAAGTGACAAAATTTTAAAAACACCCAAACAAGCATGCGTAGCAAAGTAGATAAATCGAAAAATTTGCGAATCAATTTCTAAGTTAACGGATATAAAAAATATTTTGTAAATGAAATTCAGTTTTCCTCAATATAAATGTTATTATTAAGCCGAAAGCGGCGTCGATCATTTATCGGCAGAAAAAAGAAACGACGCCATCGGGAAAAACTTTTAAACCGGAAACTTCTTATGCAACAATTTCGGTGTAATCTTCGGCTGACGCGAAGAAAAGTGCAGAAAACGTCGAAAACTTTCGTTCGCGTTGCCCTCCGGAGAATTACGAGCTAATTGAAAAGTTTTTCCGGTGGTTGGCATTTATGAAGACGTAAAATATCGCGACTTCAAATAAGTACAGTTTCGAACGTTTTGGCAATTCGCAATTCGGCTTGCGTCCCAGGTGTTTTCGTTTTTCGCTACTTTGTTGAAAGCAAAAATTCTCATTCAAAGGAGTATTAGGCGCTCATGTTCACTTTGCAGTGCCCTTTAAACATAGAGCTATAGATATTTCAATCGATTGGTATGAACTGCAATAATGAAAAGTCCTTTACATTATTTCAGTTTTGGTTAGTATAATCAAAATTGAGGTGACTGTAATTATATTTCAAATCAGATATATGGCATCTGAGGTACTTCGTTGGTCAGATATTGGTCCACTCCTGGTTAAGGTCTTTACGAATGCTTTACCAACTGCCTTGTTCTATTGTTTGCCGACGCCCTTAAAATAACCCATTTATAATTCGATCTCCTGATGATTGTGACTAACTGCGACATGATCTCAATAATCTTCTTGAGTGGGGCAATAAAAATGTCATGGATCTTTATCCCTTTAATCGTAAAGACCGTTAAGGGATCTTGTAACCTCAACATGGGATAGTTTCAAATCCAGAAATTCTTTATATAACCTGCATTAGGACTACCGGAGCAACTGGCGGTTTTCACCTCTCGTGCTGACTACGGGTTTATAGTATATTATGCAACAAGTGTGGTAAACAGCATCTGAGTCACGAGTTTTTTCTGATTCTCCCTTCTTTCAAGTAGACTTATTTACTTCACATTTCCAGTCAATATTTGTTATGTTTGTTTTAGTTATTTATTTCTTAAGTATTATTATTATTATTTCCAAATTAAGTGGAGTTATTTTGTTGGTAATAATTTTTTTTATCAGTTTCAAAGTCGGAGGTTAATTCCTCCATAGTTATTTGCATCAGTTTTCTCCCTCTTTTTAAAAAGTGGTGTCATTATGCTTATCCTCCAGTCTTCCGGTATTTGTGATCTTCGTATTAACTTCTTTATAAACGCTGTTATTTCTCTAATTAGCTTGGGACCGCCGGACTTCAATAATTCATTCTCTATTTCATCTTTGCCAGCTGATCTTCCGTTTTTTAATTTCTTAAGTTCTTCTTCCACTTCTTCACTATTTATTTCTAGTATCTCATCTGTTACTATATCTGGAGTTTCTAGTGTTAAATTCTCTGCCGTATTGTACAATTGTTTCGATACAAGTTTAGTTACCTCTATCAATTATTTTAATTCTCGTGGCTGTCCACGTACTACGACACATACCTTTTGAGAATTTTTCCCTATGTTCTGTTTTCTTTTTCCTTGCCAGTGTGCGAATTCTTTTATATTCTTCATAGTGTTCTCCTGTTTTTGTAGACTTATATTTGAGATAGGCTCTCGTTTTTTCTTGACATTTTAGTTTTACCTCGTCACAAAGCCAAGGTGTACTTTTTATTCTATTTGATGTTCCAGCGGATTTATGTTCCCCCAGTGCTTCTTATGCTTCATTTTTGATATTTTCTCGAATCTTCCTCCAGCTATTTTCTGTATCTTCTTCTTCTATTACTGAGTTTTCGTTTATTTTGTTGTCCAATCTTGTTTGATTTTATGTTAGTGTTTTGATGTTTGTTTATTCTCATTTTTATTTTCCCTAAAACAAGATTGTGGTCACCTCCCACGTTAGCAGAACATAAACATCTTATATGTAGTATTTGTGTGTAATGCATTTCCCTATCTGTTGTATTTTGGAATGTATATTCATGTTGTTCTTTGGGTCTAAAAAAGGTATTCTTTATTCCTAATTCGTTTTGTGAACAGAAGTTTACTAAAGATTCCCCTGGTATTATTGCATTCCTTGCACGTGCATTAATTAAAGTCACCTAATATGATAATTATCTCTCTTTTGAGAAGTAGTGACCAATTGTTGATCGATTGATGATAATATTTTTCATTCCAGTGACTTCTTTTATATTGGTTTGTAAACGGTCGCTAAGAAGGACTAGGCCACCCTCTACGCATTACACTCGTTTTCACGACTAATTCTCCACGTCGCCTTTTCCCTTTTTTGCTACGCCTCCCTTTGTCTCCATCAAGACTAACAAACGACCCGTCGTCGTTTCCTGTCGTCTTCTTTTTTTTTGCCATCACTTCCGTACTAGGAGTTATTGGACCACCCTGATAAAATACGTCCCGGTTCGTGTACGGTTGCGGCTCGATTAAACAAAATTTGGTTCCATAGGCTCCGACAGAATCGGGCGAGAAAAAAAAAAGCGGACAGCGACAATTGATTGATCGATGAACCGACCGAGAGCCCATGAAAAGCGGAATAAATGGACAAAAATCGTCTATCGATTTTTGATATCGTTATCCTGGGGCCCTGTATACGATTCGGTAAAAATTAATGAACAAAGTTTGCACGCTTTGTACGGATCCGAAGTCAATTTCAACGTTTGGGGAATAAATAGTCGCTCGAAAACCAATTTCCAGTAGATACGTTAGTGGGTTCTGCAACTTCGGGTTTTGAACCGGTCAATTTACAGTAGACGGCATGATAGTGTTCTGCAACGCTGCAATGAAAGCCGACTATTTTGGAATCATTGGAAAAAAATTTAAAAATTTTTTTTCTTCATCATGATACTGGTAGTAGGCGCTTGAATTCGACGTATTTAATTCCTCCTGTAGTGTATATTTTTAGTGTGCAATATATGCTTCAACGTATATAACATCCATCCCTTCACTCCCCCCAGTGTATGATAAATTTATTAGACGTGTTAAAACGGCATTCGTTATTTTTCTTGATTTTTACATAAATTGTCACAATTATTAAAGTGGTGAATCAAAGAGTCCCAAAACTAATAAAAAAATGAATACAAATGAATAAATAATAATATCACAACACAAAACTTTATATATTAAAAAAAAAACGAACAAAAATATAAAAAAATAAATTAAATTTGTAACAACAAATTTTTTTCTCAAAATGTTGACGTCTTTGTATGTCGAATGATACCCGTGTGGGCGAAACACGTGTAATATTTTACAAATAATAATTTTTGAGGCATCAACTTCGAAGTTTAATTGAATCCTTACAGATGTGCTTACTATAAGAGGTATGCAAAGGCCAAAGACCATATAGAATTGACCGATATTTATGCCAAGAAAGCAAAACGCAACTTTAGATAATCTACAAAGATAAAAAATTTCGTAATTCAAATATGACGGACAGACTGGGTTATTAATAATGTTATGATTACTCAAATAATAATTCATAATTATATAGTACAATGACCAGAAGAGCATGTTCTTCATATAATCTTTCTTAGTTTTTCGTTAAGTGATATCACTAAAATTATTTTTCAAAATTTGCCCTTAGATATTTAAAAAAGATTAATAAGATAAAAAGAAAAATTAAAAAAATTGCCGATATGAACAGCACTAGTAAATAAAAATATTAAATTTAATTAGTGTCACCAAAATTTATTCCCAAAGTCGAAGTATCGGCTATAAAAGGTATTAAATAATTTAGCTAGTGTCACAGAAGTAGTACTTGGTATAGTAGCTATTTTAAAAGGCAGTTCTATCTTGACTTAGTATATTTAAAATGCTAATATCTCTAGAATTAGCTTGTAGTTCGATTTTATCCAATATTATTGTTCCATATCAATAATGCAATTCGATTGGCCCAGCTCATTTTTACACAATTTTCCAGACGTCACAATATTCAATACGAGATGTTATTCTAACCAAATCAATAAAAATAAGTTCACAAAATTTAATAAAAAAGACTAACGCGTCCCACGCGAATTGCGAGACATAAATTCTTATATTATAAAATGGGCGCCATTTTTTGAAATCGATTGTCTAAGGGTAATATTTTCATAAAAATTACAGCTATATTTATGCACATAGGTTAGATTGTTGATTACTGCTTATGATTTTTTTGGATTGGGACAAATTTGTTGGAATGCTTAAAAAATTATAAAAATATATTTATAAAAATAAGTATACTTTTACATTAATGATGTTATTTTTTTTAACATATTTAAAACAATTAAATACTCATTGATTGTTTTGTAATTCTGTTTCTACTCGCTGCTTTTTTCGTTAAGATGCTTTCCGTGTCATCTCCTCCTAATTTTGACAAGTTTAAAACGTTTACTGGTCTCGGTAGCGCCACCTTCTTATTGCTATTTTTTTAAATTAATAAATATCTCTTATTACTATAATTATGATTAATATGATATTACAAAAAAAGAAGGTTTAAAATTTAGCTTTTGCTGACAGACTGATAGATTTGTATTAAATGAATAGTGTGAATAGAGTCTCGTTTCCAAATTCGGTAATATCGCCCAGACCACACTCAAAAAATTGGGGTGATTTTTTTTACCGCGATAGTGCGACACTTCTCGTTGTAATTAACGTTAATTCCGTTCAAATGAACCCCGGGCCGATAACTAATAACGGTCCTGGTTTTCATTTCGACAATTTAATTAAATCCTTATATTCGGGCAACATAAATCATGACGTGGCCGCTCAGTTTGTCGAAATGTCCCCGAATTAATACGGTTGCGGATCGGCGTTTATTTTGTTGGTATATAATTCAGCGGCGCCCCAATTTGCGTTTCTGCCAATTTTTTTAACCACACAATGTTCAATAAACCAAAAAACTAACGAGTTTTCAGATGTTTCTTCTATAATAACCACATGTATATGCAATATATAGATCCCTGTGGGACACCCGCTATGACTGGTAAGGCTGATGCTTTTTTTCATGATCAACAACCTGTGAACTACCTGATATTAGTTGGAGCCAATTCATTACTACATATGTTGACTTTTTTTCCTAAATCCAAATCGGGATTTTGAGAGAAGATTGCAATTTTCCAAGAACGATACTATTTCAATAGGTTTAGATAGAGATGGCACTATGGATATTAGCCTATAGTTGTTTGGATCACTATCCGCAAAAGAAAATATTTATTAACAATAACTGAAGGAGGGAAAGCTATAGATATAAGAAAGTGACTAACTGATATGAATTAAGGAAAGACCCGGGCAAACTATTAGAATGAAATATTGCCGAACAGGTCCGTATTTTGCTTAGAATTTAATTATTTGGGGTTTTAGTTAGGAAAGGTACTAAACAATCTATATTTATTAATGTATGCATTTATGTTTAAATCTAAAATAAAATTACAAATTATTTTTATTACCTACTTAAATTACTTAAAATTATTCACATAATATATCAGTATCACTATCGCTATCACCGCATGTTCTAATTATTGTTTGCTATATGTTATTTGCAATATGGATATACGATTGTTCTGCTTTTTCTATATGTTTAACAGAATTTGCCCAACTTTGTGGAGGAATGTTAAAAACTTCGATTTCTATAACTTTGAGGACATTGGAGTTGACACGGGGAAAAACATTGTTACGACGAATGGCAGTTGGTGCCAAAAGATGCTTGCTTGCTGGCACCACGTTCAATGAAAGTCAAATAAGCATTGTTTTTAACTTCCTTAATCTTAATAGAATAGTGGTTTCTACATTTGGGTGGGAGCATCTCCTGAGATACACTAGACTGGCACATATTTTGCATAATTCGCACACGACTCCACACACACTGTATTAGAGACGAAATAAGAATGATTACTAATAAACTTAAACTAAGTAGTATACCAAATGAAGGAATATTAAACACAGGTAGGTATAAAATGATTTTTTATTACAGACCACAATTTTACCCGAATTTAAATTTCGAAACTTTAGGTAATGATCTTGTTGCATTGTAGATAATCCCATTTAAAAGCAATTGGTCACTTATATCTATGAACAGACCATACCTGCACGTATCTGCTTTAAAATTTCATTAATAAGACCAAACATATGTTTGACCGTACTGTTACTTAAATCACTAATAATTTTACTTCACTTCACCTCACTTCTTCTGTACTTACTGGACTCAGGAACATTGAGACATCATTATGTGTATATTTGGTTGTCGCATTGGATGGATGTAAGTTAGTGGTGAGTTATATTGTGCTGACGTAAACGAAGAGTTTTAATTTTATCATTTGTACTCTTTACAATGCGCCATATTACTTTCGATTTATTCGCACTATTCTTAATTTTGTCAGAGTAAAATTTAATTTTGGTTAGTTGGTTGGTTAAGTATGTTAGAGATTTCCATGGTTTTGTTTTCATTGTTAAATGTATAAAGAAAGTCTAGCATAACTTTGTGAGATTTTAACTCGTTGGTGAACGATTTTTAATGTTTATTTTTTATGTGAACTGTTTTCGCCTTTTTTAGAAAGAAGAAGGATTCTGAGGAAAACATTAAATGATATGTTAATGACCCGGCTGTCCAATTTGCATAACTATACATTTATTTATTAAAGTACATGACTGATGTCTTGTTGTTTTTATGGCTTTGTTGGTAGGTGTAAGTATTAGCAATTGTCGAATGATCCGACATATAGGTGTCCTACAAGCAATATTTACAGTGTTCCACTCTATTTTTAATACAATTATCTATCAGCTATTCCTACCAGGTTCGATATTCTAGTTGCTTCTCTAATTCCAAATGAATAGCCATAGGACTGTACCATCTAAGAGAACTCTAAGGGTCCCCGCTCATTTGAGAGAATGTATAAAAAATCGTTTATTATGCTTTAGAAGTAAGTCTAGAGCTTTTGTAAAGTTTTCAAAGAATATGTCTAACTGAGGACCTGGAGACCTGTATACACAGAGTATTGTGACGCTTGGATTATGGATTTCAAGGGCAGTTACTTCAAAACTTTTTCACATTTTTTAATTTAAATCAGAACATCTCCCCCTTCAGCTGT
Source organism: Cylas formicarius (assembly GCF_029955315.1). NCBI lineage: Eukaryota > Metazoa > Arthropoda > Insecta > Coleoptera > Brentidae > Cylas > Cylas formicarius. The sequence goes on from NW_026844319.1 coordinate 27,899,131, forward strand.
TGTACGGCAGAATTTATTTGCGATATTGTTATCAATATGTAATGACAGATTCTTTAAATTTTTCTTGAAACTCTTTAAATTTGTATTTACAACTCCATAACCTTTTTAATTCATACCATAATTTTATAGCGAGATTGAATAATCTGTTTGTACTGTACATTCATCCCAAGGCAGCAACACTTTACCTTCTTGCATCAACCTATCCTATCCCGGTGTCTCATCCAGCTCGTTAATAGTAGCCAGGATCTCCGAGCAGTTTCTCCTTCCCCTTTCATGATGGCTGCTTAATATAAAAAGCTGAGAACATTTTTTACAAAACTTCTGGATTCCTCCTGCGTTGGTTTTTGCTGAGTCGAACTTGATGACGTTTCGCCAATCATCCTGTTGGCTTCTGCAGAGTTTGACTGAAACCAGTGTCAATCAAGCCAACAGGATGATTCACACTGTCGAAATGTCACCAAGTTGGAATCAGCTAAAACCGACGCAGGAGGAATCCACAAGTTTTGTAAAAAGTATTACAGTAGCCTGTGCAAGTTTCTTTGAAACAAAAAATGCTGTGAACACTTTTATGAAGTAGTCGTTCACGGTTGTGCAAATACTTGTTCCACGAGTAATCTTTTGGTTGCCCAAGTAACGTCCTTCTCACTAATCAAATTTCCATTCGATACAATCTGGTTAATTACCACTCTAATTTTGCAAAGAAACTGCCACAAACTACTGTTGTATATCGGAAAGTGTACTTTTGAGTTTCTATATCTTTGTTTTAAACATTTAAAGAAAAAATACTGGCCATTGAAAAAGGAATACATCGATGGGGTTCCGTTAAAGGTACTGCCAATTCTAGTTTTAATTTTCGAATGATCCTTCGAAGGGGTTAAAACGGAGGTTTGAAGTTGTCGCGCGTCCTGGCACAAGTTCAAACAAAGCAGACACGATAAAATGTAATTTCTCTCTTTTCGCTTTCTTGTCGCTTTTATCCGCCAGTTCTTTTTTTTTCTGGCAATTGAAACGCTATAAAAAAAAGGCCGGGAAACTTTTTGTACCCGCCATTAAGACGGGAAGAAAGTTTCGTCGTACGGAACGAGGCGATTTGCATTTTTAGCGGTTCGCATCCGGGATCGCATGAAAATTAGACGTTCCATTTCGTTCCTTCGGTTTCTCGAAGCTCGGTTTTTATAAAGTCCGGAGGAGAGTTGTTTCAGAACGAGGAGGGGAACTGATTATCGCGAAACCCTTTTATGCAAGTGTGTCCGCCGTTTCAAAGGCCTTTTGCTCGAGGCACTATACTCTATCCGATTAGAATAGGGAGTAATGACATTTTTAAAAGTATGACAATAAATTCAGAACACTCTGTTGAATTCTACGTAATCAAGAATCATTTTATATAAAATTGAACGTTTCCCCTGTTTTATATTTTAGGTCCTACATACAATCGAATATTATGCATTTGTTCAAATCACAGATCACAGGAATAAATATTAAAATGCACAAAAATTGTGTGCCAATAAAATGCAACAGACGTTAAAAAAACATCGATATACATTCAATTTTAAAATCCGCTACACCATGTTTTTTCAAATATTTTTTTATGACGTATTTTCAATATCAACGGCAAGAGACAATTCCCTATATTGGATATTTTTAAAAATACGGTCCCTTTTCGGTTCTCGTTTGTCTATTTTATTATTCTATATTTTTAGGTTTAATAATATTCATATACTAATAAATGCATTGCAAGTCTTATAACTAATATATAACTAAAAATTATAGTTAACTTATAAAAATGTATGTAATGGCAAACATTAAAGTACGCATATAACGTAGACTAAAAGACATTCCATTAGCAATCTAAAATTCCTTTCATCTCCATCGAAGCGATTTTGCCACCAACTTCATCCCTTAACGACTTGTGAGACTTCGGACTTAGCCACAAATTGTTAGGTACACAACTTACCTCGAAATCATAGAGAAAATCCCGTTATTTCACTTACGTACTTTAAACGGAGTTTAATGTGCACAAACGGCGCTTAACGGCATTTCCCTGTAACACGTGCGAGATAGTTAAGCCGCTCTGTTATATATCGCGGAAAGAAAAGTTTGAGCCTAACTGGAGAGAGGTTATAGTCTGTTCATTAGCTACAGAGAGCAACAAAATGTTCAACAACTCAAAAACGGTATAACTGAAAAACTACAAATAATTTTGTGCGGAAATGTTATTTAAGTATGAAAAAATATTATTAATTAATTAATATATTTTTAAAAATTTGCAGGCAAAGAGGCTACAGAGCACAAATATCTCGAAAACTTTTTGTATTTGTTACCTGGGAAGCCGAAAACCGGCAATAAATTATATTAAAGAAATCTATCTCTAGGTATTTTATGCAATATTGAATTGATAATCGGCAATAAATAACGCTATTAGGTAGATTTGAAAATGATGTTCAATGTTAATTCGTCTTTTTCTTTTCGCGATTCGATACTTTAAATTGTATCCTCGACTGTACCTATTATCGGCCAAATTTGGTTTCAGGCCGGATTAGTAGAGAAGAAAGGAACAAATACTAACAAAAACTGACCAAAAATTATACTCTGGTGTGCCCTACTCGAAAATCAAATATGATGAAAATTTAGAAGTAGGTACTTCTCAGGGTAGTGTCCTTGTGTCCCCAATTTTTCTCGTTCCAGAATATATTTCCAAAGGCTTAGTTCCATATCGAGTAAATGTTGTCCAACTATGCTCGCTGACATGCAAATTATGCTTTCTGAATTAACAGAATGCGCATTTTTTTTTTCAAAAAAGTCGTAGACCTTTCACCAATCATCCTGTAAGTTTAACTGAAACTGGTTTGTATTCTACTCTATACAGGCTTATTGTTTCAGGAGGGCGGAACTAAACGAGGGACATGATTGACTATTCCCATATTGGTGAAAGATAAAAACCTGAGTCACGGTTAAGATTGTTTAGTTGTTTAGAGATTTCTATGGATTTTCGGATTTTTCTTTGAATTTTAGTTTCAAGATTTAATTTTCGGTTTCATGATTATGTTCGGCAACTACTGACTGAGTTTATTTGCAGTAGTCTTAAGGCACTTTCATGTTCTTTGAGCCTAGTTGATATTGCTGCATTTGCATAGAATACTGTAAACTCTTGGTGTCTAGAACGCAATTTTGTTTTTTCTTGGATCAAAGAGAGAAAAGATTTTTTGACAAGAGGTAAATCTGGTTTGAACATTATATTTCTAATGCGTGGCCAGTAATGGTTCGAATGTAAAGAAGGACCACAGCTTTAAGAGTGCGATTGCTTTAGAACTCATCAACGTGGAAATTATTTAATGCTGGGGTTAGTGATATGGGAGATACTTTTAAGGCTCTGTTAAAAAGAGTATAAACTCTCTCGATGGCTTTTGGATCCGATGGTGATGCTACAATACATGAAAATATCAGTCTGTGTGCGTAGGTTGTCTGTAAACTGAATGACCGAATTTTAGACCTGATTTTATATTAATAAAAATATCTATGAATCTGAGATTAGTAGAGTGTATAGAGTTAACAAGCCGAGAAATTCTTGAGAAATTGAGAAATTAGTACAAAGTAAGAATTTATTACGTTCTATTTCATTAGAAATTCATCTAGAAAATATTAAATGTAATAATAATAAAGTATCAGCCACTTAAAAAATGCCCACTATCGCTAATGTCGTCACTAATCGGTCCCGATAAATATTTTCTTCTTTTATTACTCGTTTTTCATAGTTAGGCCCTCTTTGTACTGATATTTTAGCTACCTCTTGACGGATTACGTTCATGGTGCTATCACTAAATTTTGATACAGTGTACAAAGGAGTAAAGAGGAAAATATAAATAAATTTGTCGTATTAGTATTGACATAAATCATGATGTTTTATTTCACTTTAGTGTCAAGTTTTATTTCTTTATATTTTTTCTTAATGCAGAATAAACATCTGTTCGGATAGGTTTTGCCATGGTCCTGCGAGGTAATGTAAAATACTTAAAACTTCAAAACAAAAAATTTACAATATTTTTGGTGGTGCAATACCACATGCTACAAAAATTCGCACGTTCAACCAATTTTCCATCTATCGTAGTTTCATTGTTCTCTCACTGACTTCTAGGAGTTCCATATAAAAGGATGCCGATATTTCCGGCACCTCCGCGCGTATTCGTCAAAGTTCGTCCGCCTTTATCGAGATTGTTCGAACGTTTTCTCATCGCACGAGGGTCAATTAATCGCAAAACCGACTAGAGCAGCGCCAAATGTATCGGAAAGTGCATATCGAACGCGAAATGCGGTTCAAATGTACGGCACGATTTACACAAAGAGTGCTTAATTCGGCGAAACAATCGTAATCGATCGATCCGGGGGTTTTTAAACCGGCGGCGGCTGCGGGTCGGACCCGTAAACATCCATCTCTGCAGTTGCACCGTCGGCAATTTCTCTAGTTCGCTGCAACGCGCAGCCGAGCGTCTTTTTTTTTCGTCTAGTTCTTCGAATCGGCGCATCAATCACAGATAGACGTTCTCTGACGCGCGAAAATTTTACCGATATCGCCCTAACGGTATACGGGACTGTTCTTTTGATGTCGGTCCCCCGGGGAGATATGTAAAAGGGCTTTCGATATGTTTGCCCCGATCAGCGATTTACGTCTGCCTACATCCGGGCGCGGGATTTTTAATATCCGACCGATATATATTAAATTTCAACCCCCGAGATTTGTCGATACTGATTTATGACCTTTTCGACCGAGAAAAGGGGCGGTAGCCTTCAAGACGCATAGGAGATCGATTACTTAGAAGGGAAACTAAATTTGCGATTGATAATAAGTTGAATTTATTAAACGGAACCCTTCCAGGTAACCCAATATTTTGTTATTTCAAAAAATATATATTCCTGTATTCTTTTTTTCTCACTCGAAGTCAGCTACTGGAGCACGAGCGTGCAAATTCAATTTTGGCGCTGCCCATCGAGGGCCTCTTTTAACTCAGCTTCGTCGTTAAACCGTCGTCCACGTAAGTCCTTTTTCAAATATCTAAACAAATAATAATCGCTGGGGGCCATATCTGGACTATAGGGAGGATGATCTATCTGTTGGAACCCACACTAAAATGGCAGCTTGTGCAACACCAGCAGTATGGACAGGTGCATTATCGTGCAAAAGATGAACGCTTCTGGTCAGTTTTCCTCGACGTTTTACACGTATGCAGTCTCGCAATTTATGTAATAATGTTTCGTAATATCTACCATTGACGGTGCTATTAGTTTCTTCAAAATCTATTAAAAGAATTCCTTCACAATCCCAAAAGATGGTGGCCATCACCTTTTTTGTTGACTGGCAGACTCTGAATTTTCTTGGAGGTGCGTCACCCTTACGACGACACTCCCTTGATTCTTTTTTCGATGGAGGGTCATAATAGGCTTCGGTTACGACCCACAGAGTTCCAAAAAAGACCGCGCACACTCGATACGGCGTTGTTTTTGAATAGCCGAAAGGATTTTAGGAAAACAGCTTGCACTAACCTTATGCATACCTAAATGATCATGCTGGATTCGACGAACATTTGTATCAGAAAGCTTAGTAATTTCTGAGATTTCCTTGACCTTTAAACAAGGTCGATCACTCAATGCCACCTCTTCCACAATCGCAACAATATCTTCCGTTATGACCTCCACTGGTCGACCCGTTCTTGAATCATCTTCAAGGGACTTTTGCCCATTCTTTCACTACAGAATACGAAGAAGAACTTTGACCGTACACACCATCCAGCCTTTCTTTAATAATTGTAGGTGCTAACCCTTCTTTTGTCAAAAACTTTATGACTGCTCTATACTCAATTTGCGTTATTTGCGACATTTTTTCGGACACGTCTATTTGACGCAAACTTCGCAGCCTACTAAGATATATATTTAAAAAAAGACAAAGTTTTATCGTGATACTGGAGCTGCATCTGCGTCAGGCCGGGAAATTTGTATCAAACTTATGGAAATGAATCTGCAATGTCTTTATTTATAAATTTCGCAGTTTTTTACATATTTTGTTGAAACCGTAATTGTATAATTGCCATTTTTTTCAAGAAAATTTTGTAAATGAAAAGGGCATACCAGCAGAGAAAGACTGTGCTATACCCTGGTTAAGGTCACTACGGATAGAAAAATGATTTCGATATGATTCATTTTTTTCTTATACGGGTGACATTTGTAATGTCAATTAAATTTTTCAGATTCTCGGTTTTTGCAAAACTTTTTTAAATTATACTTATTAATAGTTTTATACTAAAAGAACTCTAATATTTGTAGATTTTAGCATTTTGGCTTACGTTCCTATTGCAGTCGTCCCCGAGACGCGACTGGTTGGTATCCCGACTTCAGACATAGAAGACTTAAAGGACACGGTCGCCATTCGTTGCGTGGTCAGCGCGAACCCGAAGGCTTCAGTAGTGTGGCGTAGAGAAGGTCAGACGCAGCCTGCCAGTTTGCAGGAACTACTCCAATTCAGTCCAGCGATAAGGCAGCACTCGGGATTGTACACGTGCCATGCCAGGAACAAGGCGGGCGACTCTCAACCAGTTCGGGTCCAAGTGGACGTAAAATGTGAGTCTTTCAATATACATTCTTCATATAGTGCAGTAAATGAGAATAAATCATCACGTTCTAAGAGAAATGATCTAAGAAAAGTTTTTAGTAAATATGTTTATCATCGTATAGTAATTTTTTAATATTATCATTATGAACCGTCTGGATTTTCAAAGACAATTGACAGATTAAATCGTGACCCACTTTTGGCTGCCAAGTAGTTCCTTGATTTCGGTCTTAACAACTGCAAGCTTTTGCGAAATTACCTCACGGACAGAATCTGTAAAACTCACCTTTCAGCAAAGGCACATGAGACTCAAAAGTTCTTAATTAATGATAACTACAATAGATGCCAAGAATATCTATTAGAGAAGGTTAAATGTAGAGACGATGCTCATAATTTTTAATTAATTACTTAATTTTTGCATTATAAAGCTTAAGATTTAACTGCTATAAAACTCAAGAACTCTGCTCGTAACTCGACAGGTAGCTTCTTATTCTTCTCTATTATCGCCTACATAATGACCTCAACGGCACATTTCTTTAATGTGCTGTGGCCCAGTATTATTCTTGTCCTAGTTTTCCTTTTTCTCGGTTTTAAACCGGCAATGTGACGAGTGACAGTATCACAAACCTCTGGAGTTGGGATATGAGGTAGTCGCTGTTTTATCCTTATTATGCCGCTGATGCAGATAATGAGTGGTTACTTGATCTTCTCTCCACATATGCTTGGTCTTTCTCGTCTATTTACTTATTTATTGTTGCTTAAGCCCGATCCTGATATTGTTAGTAGTTTATTATATGGAAATATATGGAAAATAAAGAAAAATACATATCAATAAATTTATAAATAAATATTTTTTCTTCTCCGTGGCCTCAAATGAAAATCATAACGGGAAACTGCAGTAATATCTAATAACTAATATCCAGCATTTCATTTTTGTGGATTAGTGGGAACGGGAGAGAATATAGGCCCGGGCCTTTTTCCTTCCAGGACAGCAAGATTTATCGAGTTTTATCGCATGAAATCCGAAAGTGCAGCTCTAAATGACAACGTCCGTCGAACGGAATCATTAAAAACGAATTTCCATTTCCAGCGACGGCCGTCGATTAAGGGAAAAGGCTCGAAAGCGAAAATATGGCTTCGCCTTTTCCATCTTCCGGATATTAACGTTCGGTTTATGACGTAATGAAGCAGTGACGCGCCCCTGAAATAATCGACCGTCAACAAATTCGCCGAGTAAACTAAAATCTAAAGGTCGCCGCCATTAATTCGGAATACGTAGCGTAGTTAGTGTTAGCGTTCCATATTTATGCCTTCGGGGGAAGGGTAGAAGTTAATAATTTACACACATCGGAAACGAAGGCTGTCTTGGTGAATATCACCTAAGATAACCAAATACTGTATTAGCCAAATCAAACAACAAAGCAGGGTCAAGCTAATTGAAATACGTCTCTTTGTATTTTATTATACTCATTGATGATCAATTGATATTCTAGCTTTGAAGTGAAGGGAATCAGGGCAATAGGCGTAAAGAACTCCAATTTTACTGCCCATCGGACGGTCTAAATTTTTCATATGAACTATTAATATAACTCACAGAGGATATTATCTCTCCACCACTCTTATATATAATTTTCGATGTCTATGAGTAGATAAAAACAGGCAGCATGGGCCCAAACTCTTGAGGGTACTACTTGTCGTTGATGAAAAAAGAAATTGTGCAATAAAATCAATGCAATTCAAGCCAAAACTGTAGGAATCGCATTAATTATTGGTGGGTCACCCTGTACTCCTTTTGCATACCTTTAAGTTATTGTAGAAAACCATATATTTCACTAGCTTTCATTTTGTTGAAATAAATGTTTATTTAAAGAAACGCAGGTTTTCAAAAGGCTGCAAAAAACAAACAAAAAAGATACACTAGAAGGTCTTGGAGTCAAGTCACACGATCGAGGTGGGTGGTTTCGAAAACTCTCACCTAGCAGGGCAATTATTTCTGCTGAAGGAACCAAAAATTTTCTAAATGTTCGTTGTTTCCAATCGCGGCCATAGGAAGTCGGTGGGCATTGCTCAATAAAAAACTCCATTAACGGTGACCGCATTCCCTTCTTCGTCTTCAAAAAGGAATGAGCAGATCAGATTTCTCCGGATTCTCTTGTTATATGCTTCCAACAATATAAAACAAAAATGGCGACTCTTTCTAATCCAGCCTTTTTCTTGAGTCGCCCTTCAGTAGGAATGATTTACTATTACCTCTATAGTAGGTATCGTTGTAGGATTCTGTGCCATTAAGATTAGAGGGGAATTCGTTAGTCTTGTCGCCACCCGTTGGCGCGCTCCTGAACTCGTAAAATGGTGTGCTTTACGATCGGTATCAGATTGACCGTAAAACGTTCATTTAAATAAGTGATTTCGCTGCAAAAACAGAATTTTAACGGTTTACATTATTTCATTTAAAACCGCGTAGGGTAATTTACGGTGCTGCCGTGGGGCTGAATTTTACCGCGGTAAGCGAGTTTTGCGCTGTTGGTCTACTTTTACAGCGAAATTTATTAATTGACAGTACGCAATTTTCAAGCAAAAGAACATCATATTGGCAGCTGTTAACGTTATCGTTATATAAAACGTGTGTTAGTGAATAGGTCATAAAATGAGAGGAAATACTATATAATAGAAATGCGTGGGGTCTCGGCGGGGCAATACGCCCGTAATTGGATTGCTGGGGGGCTGTTATTTTATATTTGCCGAATTTACGATTCTGTGCGAGACGACCGGCATTTTAATTTGTCCCGGGTAATCCGTTTTCAGAGTCACGTAAATACGTCCCTGCGCAAAAAATCTCGAATTTTATTGTAATTTTTTAGAAGTTTCTAGAGCAATTGCGATTCCTTGCTTTAGTTCGGCCTCTGAAGGGTTTTGCATTTGATTTACTTTTATATGGCATAAGGAGGGGATCGGAATGAGGTTGCAATACAAAAGATTTAGCCATTTGATATGTAGTCGTATAGATGCCGCTAAATTATGCAACATCCAGAAACGTCTGTCATTCTATATGTCTTTTAATAAAAGGAAAGATTAAAGATAAGAAAAGACCCGGAAGAAAAATATAAAGCAGTAGTGTAAGCATAGAATAAGATAAATTTTAGAACAGCCGTCAATGAAGTGTTGGTAGCCAATGTCAGATCATTTGTTCTAAGTTTCAAATTCATGATGATAATTATTAGACTTAACATAAAACATAAAATAAAGTTACAACGAACATAATTAAACCAACATGTTCGAACAAGCCAGTTAACACGTCGATAAAAGCTAAAAGATTAATAAAAAAGAAAGTGAGCGGATAAAAATGAAGACAGACTGAGCCTAACTAACCAAAACTAACCTAAAAAACTTGCCTTTATTTGAATACGAATAGTACGAAAGACATTATTTAATAAATCTCTTTCCGTGCCAAGTCTTTGTATTCCTCTACTGAAAGAAATAGTGCAATCAAAGCAAGGAATTCATTTAAAAATATTGGTGGGTCTGTGTACGTATTATACTATTGAGGCACCAAATGGAACGTTCGAACACAAAGTGTTCCCTATCCAAATTACGAAATTGTTTCTTGACTATTAAAGCCATAAATTGTTCCCTCGAGGCAAGTTTACCACAACTATGCCCGAGTGAGATGCTCCTTGCTAGTTCAATTAGAAGAACCGCTTAATTCCGGTTTATAAGAGCGACAAACATGTCGCGATTTGTTGCTTGGTTTATGTTTATGGCATAACGTCGAGATTACATCGAAAAAAAACATAGTGTTACTTACAAGCGGTAAAGCGACATCTTTACAGGCTGTAAGAAGAAATGTGTAGAAAAATAATGAAATTAATGAATGAATTAGTGTTTCGCAGGGAAACGTCTACTTTCAGGTCTCTATTAAAGATAACTCAATATTCCTAGATTGTTAAAAAATATATTTTTTTCAACACGGTCACCATTTTACAGACGTACAAAAGCACGAAAGTAAATGAAAAATATCTCTTTATGAGCAATCAACCCAGAAAGAAACGCTTCACGGTCCATACTGGTCAGAACTATCACACAATTAAAAAATATTATTGTAAACTCTTACCGATCTTTTTCTCTACACGAAGCCGAAGTGCAAACAAAACATAGAAACACTTACGTTCATAGAATTAAAATAAACAGCAACAGTTATCGACGGTAGCAAATGTAACAATTTCAGTAACAACGCTTCCTTAGCGCGAAACCGATACAAGGCAGAGTGGCATCCAATTTATCGGGTTTGTTGTCGTGCAAACGTAACTGCAAAGTAACTCGAGTAATTAAAAGCAAGCAACGTGATTATCCAGTTTCACAGATATTCGAGGAAATGTTTTGTTCGATTATACACTGGCAATCTGACAGGTATCCCTTTAATGGATTGTTATTTAGGTTCTTTTGTCGCGTTGTTCAGCGCACTCGTCAGGCTAATGAGTTCCATAATATTTCCAAGTATCTTTTAAGGTCAAATCAGTAATTATAAACTTATTTGTCACTTATTATCACCTTTACTACCAATAAAAATGGTCTACTGTTGGTCCTCTTCTCTTTGTCATGTCGGCTGGTTGTGCCTCCAGTTTTTAGAAAGAAGAGTAGAGTGTATTAAAGATCCACAGAAAATTTATTATCTGCTTAAACGTTATATTTTTGCCCCATCAAAATCAAATTTATCGCCTTGATCACATCACTATTTTTAACTAGAAGCATTTAAGGCGATAAACTCCTATCCTGTCTGACTGATGATCGTTAGCATCTCAATCGGAAATTAAGAAAAAATAATTTCAGAAAAGGACTAACTTCTTGTTAACAATTTCTCAAAAATAAAGTTCAGAACGTTCTAGACAAAATCCAACTGCTTTCATTATACAGAGCGTGCATAATCTGTGTGACACAACTACGTTCCAGGTAAATTATGATTTTTTTACTGAACCATCGGTTAGTTTCTGACAACATATTTAAAATGAGGCAAAATTTAGAGAGTGGTAGAGTGTGGTTTATTCACTTGCTAACCTTAATTACGTCGGTGTCAAAAGGGAGGGTGTAGTCAATACGACAGAAGGAAGGGTGATCAAATTAGCCCTTATAATTAGAGAAAATTGCTAATCTGTAAACTTGGCTCCTCGGGAACCGTGCGTAAACTAATATGGCCGAGATACTTCACCTCTCATTACGGACGTTAAGTCATTACCGGAGCTCAAAGTTAGGAAGTAATCGAAGTCGAATGCGGAATTTGAATTCCGGGGTTGTTTGGTTAGGACCGCCGGATGGTCGGTTTATAGTTCTGACGTTTGGAAGGGATGGGGTTTCACGTCGAAAGGTTATGTCGGCACTGGGTGCTATGATTAATAATATTTGTCCACTCAATAGACCCTAAAATTGTTCGAAGATTCATTTCGGCCCAAATTTTCAAAATGTTTTACCAGGAAACAAATTGAAATTGTGCTAAAGTTTTTGGATGGGTGGATATGGATGCATATGAGCCACATAACACAAAGCAGAATATCTATATTGATGGCGGTACTCAAAACATAGGAACTTATGGTTTTGTATCTTTTGTTTTGTCTGCAGGATTCCGGTCGTAGTTCAACAAGCGAACGGATGATATCCCGGAATATTTTTTCAACATATATATATATATATATATATATATATATATATATATATATATATATATATATATATATATATATATATATATATATATATATATATATATATATATATATATATATATATATATATATATATATATATATATATATATATATATATATATATATATATATATATATATATATATATATATATATATATATATATATATATATATATATATATATATATATATATATATATATATATATATATATATATATATATATATATATATATATATATATATATATATATATATATATATATATATATATATATATATATATATATATATATATATATATATATATATATATATGCTTGGTGGTGCTGCTTGTGCGGGAGGGGAGGTGGCTCCGCCCCCCGAATTGTCGCGTTGTTAATTTCGCCCGATCGTAGTTGCGATGTCCCCGTTGGCTGCTGCGTATCGCTCTGCTGTTTGATTATCATTCTCCACGTATTGGATAAATGCAGAGCGTCGTCTCTCGTATTCAGGTATCCGGACTTTTCTATCTCGATGGCCTCTCGTATAATCCTAGTCTTAAAATCAGGAATTTATTTATTTGCAAGTACCGAAATCAATTTTATGGCCTGTCTGATGTTGGTGCTGAAACAAAGCAGGTGTTGTTTGTTTGTTTCTTATGGCTAAACGATGTTCCTCGAGCCTGGCTGAATTCCTTCTGTTGGTCTGTCCCACATACGTCAGGCTGCACGATCCGCATGCTACACTGTATACTCCTTGGTTTTCCAGAGTACTTTTTTGTTTTGGGTTTCTTAGTATTGCTCCGATGGTATGATCAGGTTTGTATGCCGTTGATATGTCGTGTTTCCGTAATATTCGGCCGATTTTGTCAGTAACCCCTTTGATGTATGGCAGGACAGCGATTGATCTTCGTTGGGTCTCGTCCTGCACTCTCTGCTGCGGCTATTGTTGTTTACCGATTGCATTGCTGATGATGCGCCTTTGGTATCCGTTTTGTCGAAGACAGGTACTAATTTTTTTCAGTTCTTCATCTCTGTTCGTCTCGTTTGTGAGCCTGAAGGACCGAGCAATTAATGTATTTGCCACTGCCTGCATCTGTGATGGGTGGTGATGAGATTTAGCGTTCAGATATCTATTAGTGTGTGTTGGTTTTCTATTGACAGTGTGTTCCAAATGTCCGTCTTCGGTCCTTGCGGTGTGCACATCTCACAATTTCAGATGATCTAGGAATTTCAAAAGCTCCTCCTTGCCAAAAGGCCATACAACAAATACGTCATCAACGTATCTTGTCCATAGTTTTGGCTTCAGATTTGCCTTCTCTATTGCTTTCTTTTCGAAGTAAATCATGAAGAGGTTGGCAATCACAGGTGAGAGAGATGATCCCATTGCTGCTCCATCTATTTGTCGGTAAATTTTCCCGTTGTACATAAAGTAAGCATTTTTCAGGCAATGTCTTGACAGATATATTAAGTACGGCGGAAGATCTTCGTTTTCTTCTATAAGCAAGAGTGCCTCTTCGACTGGAATGCTCGGATAGAGAGATTTGACATCGAAACTTGCCATAATGTCGTCCTTGTCCATCCTGAGAGAACCCAAAATCTGAGTGGTTCCCGGAATATAGTGTCATCACATTTTTCAATCCGTGAATCAATACGTGAAAAAAAAAAAAAAAAAAAAAAAAAAAAAAATATATATATATATATATATATATATATATATATATATATATATATATATATATATATATATATATATATATATATATATATATATATATATATATATATATATATATATATATATATATATATATATATATATATATATATATATATATATATATATATATTGAAGATTTGCTTATGTAACTTGATTTACTTGTTTGCATTTCTTTATTTATTTATTTTCTTGCATTGTACGGGTTTGTTAATCTTTTTTTATTCTTCTTCTTCTTATATTATAGTTTAGAATAACATTTGACTTAATAATTAAAAATTGTGGTGAATTGTTCGATGTATAAAGTATTTTGTCTGTTCGAAATACTGAAACAATTCTTTTCTTTTAAAACGTGGGATAACAAAACTATTATTTATATTTATAAGTAAAAGGTATTTATGAAGTTCTTGGCGTTAATTCTTATGGATGTTCTGTTGTACTATAGCTTACATAGAAGAAGTATAAAGCATTTAAAATTAAAGGTTTTCTAAAATATATTCATAGACTTATGATCTGCTGTTCGACGGTTTAGATATAAAAATGGCGCCAAAACTCACATTGTATTATGCGATGTAATATGTTCCCGGTTTATCTAAAGTTCAGTTATGCGAAACTAAAGTTGTTCATTAACGAAAATTTTTGAAATAGTTAGGATCGATCGTATTCCGTTAAGAGTATAACATGTACGAAAGGCTTAACGAGCGACAAACTTTACGTATAGAAAGTTTTCGAAAATTTCCGCGAGGCGGACGTCAATTTTCCGAAAAGTTTGTTAGCGCAAAAACCGCCATTCCGCTAAAATATACAGGCCGCGTCAGTCAATTCGGAAAATTAACCGCGGATTCCCATGTCGCGCCAAAATTTATTATTTGTCGCTAGCGTCTTGGGCGCGAAAGAAGTTTCGTTTGAAACTCCGCACGTCTGATTAAAACTTCCGCTACTTCCTGCCTAGATGTGGCGCACGAATTTTCACGTACCATTGCTGCAGTTTCCAATTATCATTATACGTGTTATTATTACGTAACGAACTAAGAAGAATTTTCACGAAATAAATAGCTGTGGAAAAAAAACTCGCTCGTTGGTCCTTACCGCCGTCAACCACGTGACGTCCAAATTCCGTGAACATTGTAACGTTAAAATGACTTCCGAATATATGCAATTACCCGACGAATACAATATACTTATATTTATCTTAAACCTTCTTCAAGCTTCTTTCTTTCAATATATTTTCAATGTCTTAGTCCCATGTTTGTTGCGGTCTTCCTGTGTTGCTTCAAGCTTCAAGATATTTTGAATTGATCTATCGTTGTCAGTTGCCCGTACCAACGTTGTTGACATATCTCTATGTTTCAGCACTGGTTGTTGTCTTTATATAAGTTTTTTTGGATTTTGTCTCTTCTTGTGTTACCCAGGACCCTTCGTAGCTCTGGATCTTGATTTTTGCTTTCTTGGTCAGCTTGTAGATGGTTATTTTTGTTTTAATCGATATCTCTTTCTTTTCTGTGAAGGTTGATTTTAAAGATTCGGTGCACTTTCAATTCTCCCGTATCAGGTGTTTGTATCCCACAAGAAACCCGGATATTCTTGTGTTTGTTTTTATTATTACATCGTCCATAACTCGGTTAAATAGCAGTTGACCCAAAGTGCGATCCTGTCTAACACCCTCGATTACTGGGAAGTAAGCCGATTGCATGTAATCAGTTTTTGATATGATCTTATTTTCGTCAAATTGTCTTTTTAAATTTTGCGTAAGTAAAAATTGACATACAGAAACTGTTGATTTATGTATACTATTTTCATTGCACGAAGCGCTTAATGTAAACAACTTTTGAATTTAAATTTTTTATATATAACAAATTCTTAAAAACCCTTAAAATATAACTTTCAAAGTTTTACACCAGTCGAACTTGATACTACTAAAACTAGAACTGAAAATGAAATGTAGATCATTTAAAATTTGTGATGCGCTATCACTTGGATATAGCTTAGCCTGCTATCTCAGAATCTTTATAAATGTTTCTTTAAGCTCTTTACAAAATTACTTCTACAAAAGTTTGCTATGCCAATTTAAATCGGCGCTCCCTTCCTCCTCAGATCCGCCGAAGGTAGTAAGCGTAGGTAGAGAACGCGTGAAGACGGCAACCCTGTTCTCCCCTACCACTTTCGAGTGCCTGGGCGAAGGTAACCCGCCGCCTACTTACCAGTGGATTTTAAAGAAAACGACGCCTGCGCCTGACGTCATCATCGGACGCGAAGCTAAGCTCCACATTAACAACATCACCTACGAGTATCAGGGCGAATGGAGGTGTAAAGTAACCAACATTATCAAAGGGGAGGAGAGGAGCGAAATCAGCGAGCCTATCATCCTGCAAGTGCACGGTAAGGTCGAGATCTGACGTCGTTCGAGTCTACAGCATTGTTTTTGTTGTTAAAGGCGCTCCCCAAGTGTTGAGACAGTTAGTAACGCCAGAAGTACTCGTGGAGAGCGGACACCCCGTGGATATGAGCATGGTCGTGTGCGCAGATCCTCGACCGAGAACCGTCGCTTGGGAGTGGGGATCGCTGAGACTCGAGGCTGGATCTGAAATGGGTCTGTAACCTATGGTGTAACGTTAATAATGGATTTAAGAATAATCAGCTTGATAAAGATTAACTAACTAACCAAAACTTTAATTAAACATCGATTTTGCTAGGAATTTGACCGTTAGATAAAATTCCACTCCAGGTTAGATAAACTCGTGTTTATTTGATTTTTATACAAGTGCCTTAAGAACAAAAAGTCGTTCAGCATAAAAGCTAGGACATTGAGAGATGGTTTATTAGTTTTCATTTAATTTTCAATTTCTGCAGGGAAGTACAAAGTCGATGACGTCTCTCAAGAAGATAGGGAAGACTGTTACATCACCACCCTTCATATAAGAGAGGCGTCGGCTACTGATTCTAGAGCGTACTACTTAGTCGTCGAGAACGATAGAGGTACAGATAGGCATGCCGTGCAATTGTATGTGAAAGGTAAGGATGGTACGTAGATTTTTTTTGAGTTTTTGAATTTTTGTATGGTATGTATCCTACATATTTTGTTTATTGATAATATAATAAGTAAATAAAAATAAAAACAGTTATGGAGTTGATATGTCTGCGAAAGTGACATAGAAAAGTTCTTTTTAAATTCCAAAATATAAAATTTGGAAACTTCTATTTTGAATAACAAAGATTCTGGTGCCACATAGATCATTATTGGGCGCGGGGTACCTTTTTAGCTTAATTTCTTCTGAATTCTCAATTTTTTGGTTTAGTAATATATTTTATTTTTCTTCTGGATTTTATGTTCATATGTGTATTTCTGTACTTGTAGCAGCCGCCATTTTTTATTCCGCTTAGCTTTTTTGTTTCAAATTTATCTATCTCCCTGTTTTTAGAAATGTGACCATATCAATAACTGCGTTTTATTGATTTTTATATTTTTGTAAAAGTTTAAATGTTATTATCATTATTGTTATATCGTCGTGACTAATAGTTAGGAAATCGACCAAGAGCAATTGCTGGATGTTTTCCTATTCCCATCGTTAGGTTAAACAATCTTTACTGTGTGATATAAAAATGTTGCATTTTGTTTGGACAAGAATCTTATTGATTTATTTATTTGGCAAGTCCATTAATTTTATTTTATCGTAATATTTTAAATGAAACATTAAATTCACCTCCTTCAAATTCGAAAAATTGGTTAAATTTGGAATTTCGGTACTCCCGTAAAATTAAAAACCATCCAGCTTTATACGCTGTTTCCAGCAAAAGAATTCGAAAATTTTTAAAGTAATTAATCTGTCTAAGAAATTAATCAAAACTGTTTATACTGTAACGTATGAATTTACAATAAACAAAAATGGTACGACCTGTAAAATATTAGAAATAACAAAATTCGTTTACCCTGCAGTAATAATTTTAAGTTGGGATGTTTTTTATCCATATCAAATACAAAATGGTTTCAGAAATATCGAATTAAAGATATCCCTGCTATTTGACATTTGAACAGGCTAACAGCTGTAATCACAGTGACAGGAATTTATTTTGCCCAAATTGTATCTTAATGTTGTTGTAACAGTAATTGGGACAGTATGACGCACTGCTTCTAAGGCCAGTTTATGTCCAAATTTAATCAGCTCAAGCAAATTCGAACTGTAGCCCAATATAATCAATAGTCAATTTGACGTAGAGTAGAAAGAAGAAACACAAATAAGAAGAATGAAGAAGTGTTAAAAATTCTAGTCTGCTTTAAACTTATTTTATACTCCAACTTTTTTTTGAGAAATGAGAGGTTTCCTTTTCTTAGCGAAATAAAAACAGCCCCCGATTCTAACCAACAAATCCCGCTCGCATTACCAGAATGCACAACCCGGGATCAGATTAAAAGCTCCCACTTTCCTTTGGAAATATTCCGATATATATTCAAAAAGTACGTTTTATCTCGATTCCGCTCAAAGTCGGTTGCCGGCGTTAAATAATAAGGTCTCTCGACTTGGAACGGAATAATATTCACCCAGTCAGAAATTAAAATGGAAACGTCTACCGCACTCTTACTCGAATATAGCGGTAGCGACCTTTAGCGAAATTGAAAAATTCAATCTTAGGTACTACGGCGATCCTATATTTTTAATTTTAAAATGTCCCACCGGCTGTCAGTCGACATTTCCCGATGCAGACGCGAACTTCCATTATACTGATTGCGCCCGACCAAGTAAAATAAGAAATCTAAAATATGATAAGAAAGTTTTTTGATTCTATTTATCCCCGATCGTTGAAGGAAGTACAATCGCACGGCAATTACGAGAGAGTAGTAAAATATTAACAACTAACCTAAATACAGGGTTATTATTTTCGATGTATAGAACTTTAAGTTGGCATTACTGTTCAAGATAGAGATCGACAGCTGTCAAGTGATTTATTCTCAGTTTGGTTTGGCAATTCATCATGAATAGACTCACGCCTGAACAACGTTTGCAAATAGTGCAATTTTATTTCGAAAATGATGGTTCTGTGCGGAATACGTATCGCGCACTACGTTTATACGTATGGGACTAAAACGAGATTGCCGTTGTTCCCGATTTTCATAAGCGAATTTTGTTTAGCGACGAAGCGCACTTCTGGTTGAATGGCTACGTCAACAAACAAAACTGCCGCATTTGGAGAGAAGCTAATCCTCAAGTGTATGTCGAAACACCGTTACATCCAGAAAAACTGACTGTTTGGTGCGCTTTATGGGCTGGTGGAATCATTGGTCCGTACTTCTTCAAAAACAATGATGGCCAGAACGTTACAGTCAATGGTGATCGGTATAGAGCTATGATTACTAACTCTTTCATTCCTGAATTGAATAACCATGATGTCCAGGAGATGTGGTTTCAACAAGACGGCGGAACATGTCACACAGCTCGTGCCACAATCGATTTATTGAAAGACACGTTTGGTGACCGCCTAATTTCACGTTTTGGACCTGTGAATTGGCCTCCAAGATCTTGTGATTTAACACCGCTAGACTACTTTCTGTGGAGCTATGTTAAGTCATTGGTCTATGCGGATAAGCCACAATCGCTTGACCATGTGGAAGACAACATTCGTCGTGTTATTACCGATATACGGCCACAAATGTTGGAAAAAGTCATCGAAAATAGGACGTCCAGATTGGACTACATCCGCGCCAGCCGTGGCGGTCATATGCCAGAAATCATATTTAAAATGTAATGCCACAAGGTTATCTTTCGTATAAATAAAATTCATGTCAATCGAATAATCCATCGTTGTTTTATTGCAACTTAAAGTTCTATACATCGAAAAAGAACACCCCTTATAACAGAGCCGGATGCAAAGGTTTTCCTGATTAATGCAATTTAATATATCACTAAATGGATGATGGTCAATTTTTTCTGCGATATTATTGTAGTAAAACTTTTAAAATTTCAATCAATAATTGCTTGAAGATTGTATTAAATTGTATTTGCCAATTTAATACATCCAACAGGTGTCTGAGGAATCATGGGCAAATAAACTAGGTAAAATAATAATAATAATAATACATTAATTATGCAGTAAAAACAAATTAAAACAAAAACTTATCTTTTAAATAAAACAATACGATAACGATTTATTTATTTATCTATTTATTTACGGTTGAACCAATTTACAGAACTTTACATTCATTAAAGGCAAAGAAACAGAAAGAAAGCAGTATAACAGCTAGAGTCCAGAACAAAATATAACTATAACAATAGATAGAATTAAGTGGTAGCACTCAAACGGAACACATCAGAACGAAATGAGTGGAGATTGCCTCCAAAAGGATCAGGCTTTAGATAGTATGCGGAACATTGTATGATACTTAAAAGAGCTGGACAATAATACCTACAATTCAGAATCTTAAAGAGAAAAACTAAATCACTCTGAAATCTTCAGGTTTGAAGAGTGTCAACATTGAAGGCCATAGATATAATAGTGTAGTTAGCCTGATAAGCATTTTTGAAGCCAAAGATCTTAAAAATAGTTTCTGCTTCGATGGCATGAAGACCATATCACCGATGCATACTCCTGTTTAGAGCGAACCAAAGATATATAAAGGAGTTTAGAGCAATGTGGAGTAAGTTGGCCACTATTGCGTACAACAAACCCAAGAACTCGCATAGACCTGTTTACCACTTCCGCAAAATGTGTCACAAAACTTAGTTTAGAATCGAAGAAAGTACCCAAGTCTCAATCTCGACTCCATCAATGCTATATCGGCTGTGAACCACATTCAGCGAACGACTAAAGCTAATACGACAGCATTTTTTGACATTGAACGCAAGATTATTAATCTTAGACCACATGCAAACACTGTCCACGTCCCGTTGAAGCAGCAGAGCATTCTCGCGCGATCCAACACTCCTAAATATCTTCAAATCATCCGCAAACAAAACACACTACGACTCCGAAACTACACTAACAATATCATTTATAAACTAGTTAAATAGAATGGGTCCAATGTGAGAGCCTTGGGGGACTGTCGAAAAAATATCAATTATACCTTTTAATACAAACCAACTGACCAGACCAGACAGTAAACGCTGAATCCACTGCACCAGCCCAGCTCCCAGGCCCATAGCTCTAAGCTTAGAGACAAGATGCACATCACCCGCCCGATCAAACGCCTTCGAGAAATTAGTGTAGACGCAATCCACCGCACCAAGCCCCTCAAAGTCGTTCAATAAAAATTATTGGTAGTTGAATAAATTTGTTATGGTAGATCTACCCTGTACAAATCCATGCTGTTGTTCAGCCACAAAATAACTTATTTAGAGTTTAGGAACCACCAACTGTATGCAAACCCCTCTATAATTAGCGAAAACGCTCTTATCACCATTCTTGTGAATCGGTACCAAATAGCTAACCTTCCAAAAGTCAGGAAAAATATCTGACGACGCAATTCTTAATGAAGATTAATGGAATCCCGTCCGGCCCATGCGGAAGTCCAGCCTATAAGTTCATAATACTCTCATATGTATGTAGATATGTAGATGGCGCTGCGCGAATAGTCACACAATTCCGTGCGCTCCCTAAATAAAAGTAAATTTTAATGGTTTATCATAAAATATTTTTCTTACAGTGTCTTAATTCTTTAAGTTTAGTGCCTTTGGAAATGTTTAAAGATTTTCAATTGCATGCCTATTTTAATCTACGCTTGAATATGTAGCAGGAGCTAATCAAATTTTCAATATTAAAAGAGAAATGTTTTAAAAACTTTCCGGCCATGTGTCACTGTACAGTTAGTAGTACAGTGCCGTAAATTCAAACTCACTCTAAATGAAACTTTATTATATAGATAAGGAAAGCAATTCTTTTTAATTATGGTATAATAAGAAGATACCATATGCAACTTAAATCTGTTTTGCATATTAAGCTTGCAAATCTATAAGAAATAAGTAACCTTACTTATGAGTCAAGACAAGTGAAAAAACTTCACGGCAGTGATTTAACGGAGCTAAAATCAAGAAGTTTGATTTCTCGTGATAATCAATTGTCTGTGGGAGTAAATTAGTTTTATAAGAAACATACTTCCCAAATCAAAGTTTACACTCTAGATACACGCCCAGGTCTTTAGAAGCATCGCAAAATTGCAATAGTAATAAGTAATAAGTAATAAGTTATATCGGAGTGAAACATTCGTTAATTCATCGATGGTTACTGTCATCAAAAGACGTAGTTATATAAATTGGTGTGTTCTGCATATAAATGACCGATGAAATTGGCAGTATCGTGGGACAGTATGGGTCTCAGGATATTGCCTTGAAGTACTCAGGTACGCTTCGATCACAAGCAAAGAGACTAAATCTAGACTCGTCAGCCCCGTGGTTAATCATATTTATACTAAGTCGGATTCATTATAACCTTAGGAACTACAATCCTCAAAAGAAATTTTTTTAAACTCAATCGTTGTGGCTTCTTTATTCACACGTTGCTCAGTACTGTTTTGCAAAAACGTATCCAAAATACAACATATGCCAACACTCCGATAACTCGATCGCTCCGCTCATGTCAAATCTAAAAAAAATTCTACAATGCCTTGTGTCAAACTTGTTGCATAATATATACTATTTCAACTCATATTTTGGAAGGCTTTACGGCCTCCCGGGAAACGTCCTCCGTTTTTAGTGTGATTTCCACTTCGAAAGTGACTTTTTTCGCTTCTGTTTTTAAAACGCCGACATTCATTTCTTTTGTCGTTCGTCGTGTCGTTTTACTTTATCATCTCGCGAGGCCGTCGCTTTTATTCGCAAAATAAAAGTTATTCGCAGTCGCGTCGAGACGCGTAAACTTTTGCTTTCCTTTCGAGCGATGTGTTTCCAGGGGCAAGATTGAGCGTTGTCGCAAGTAAATGGACCGAAAACGGATTTAAATCTATTCCCCGGTCGCCGAGATAGATTCGAATAAAGGCAATTAAGCGACCCTTATTATTTAAGGGCGGATAAATAGAGCGAGTTGTTTTCCTGCCGAAAATCGACCGGGTTGCAGGAGACGAATCATAGATATTTGGTTAGAGGTACTAGCAAGGTCAAACCTCAAGTGCGACGAAGTTAATTAGTTAGTTTTAAGTTTCCACGGTATATACGCTTGCTGATTGAAGTCGTACAATGTCAACACGAAAAAATAATAAGATCTCATCAATCTTCGTTACACTGGAGATTTAACCAAATGAGCAATGAAATTTTTGGTTATCCGCGCAACTAAACATTTAAATCTTTATAAGTTAACCTTTAGCAGTGTCAGTTCAATTAAACAATAATTTAAAGAAAAAAGATGTATTATTATATTGATTGAATGAACAGTATAAAATTAAAACATACTCCTATATGTCGTTAACAGGAAGTGAAATTGTGTTAAATACAAATTAGAGTAGAAAAGGTATTAAAACCATTTAAACGCTTTTTAATAAATAATAATAATAATATTAAATTAATTAATCATCGCAATGCATTTGTGCTAATTTGTGGTTTCAAATCTGACTGTGCCTAGAAAACCCAGAACAATACAATCTAATAATGACAACGTATCTGCAACCTATTACATCATAGAATATACAGCTTAGTTTAGGCACTATTTAACATTTGACAAACCGTTGTCGGCAATATTACTCGGTAAATTCAATTATGTGCTAACGGCACCATTTCATTATATGCGTTACTATTTCCAACGTCCTCATGGCGCATACCTACTCGTAATACTTGTTTCAGAACCGCTGCAGATGGGTACCTTGGTGAGCGTCGCCGGGGCCTTGCTCGTTGTGTTTCTAATTCTGATATGTTCCTGCATATACGCGATACGTACCGAGAAGTGTTGTTTTTCAAGTGAGTATTCACACGTTGTCGTTTTTTTTTGTGTTATCACATTTTACTGAAAATGCGGATAAGCTTAGGTGCCTACGAAAATATCTTGTTTGTTCTAAATTTTTGTAAAAAATTTAACGAACTTCTTCCCAGGGAAAGAAATCGCAAACGTTCTAAAGTTGGTAAAATAAGTCTCTTCTAATTGAGAATTTCAAATTTCTGAGATATGCTGTGTTCTAACTGAGTCCTATCCATCATTCCATGAAACTAAGTTTTCATGAGTTTTAAATATCAGCAATCAATAGTCGATTAAATGTATTCATATTTAATGAACCTCTCAGGTTTATATATGGCTTATATATCCTACTGTCGCTCCATCTAAGTATGAAGATGTGAAGAAATAAAAGTATAATCTAGCTTTTGCACTAAACAAAAACAAAACACGAACTTGTGTCGAATAAAAAAAAAGCAACTTTTACCATACTTTTCAAATACTGGCGTGTTTTGCAAACAATTCATCTTGCTCTTTGCGGGCCTCTTTTGACACAAGACTAGGAGACACGGTTCTTGTCTTGTCTTTCGACTTGTATTTGGGTTTGTTAATTTCGATATGAATTTTTTGCCAAACTGGTGAGTAAGGATAGTATAATTAAAGTTTTTTATAGACAATGAACGAATAAAATAATAAATTTAATATTTTTTACATTCATTTATATTTTATATTATATTTATTTATATTTTTTATATTTATATATTACTGGCGAGGCAAAAGCTACAGTTCATATTAAAAGCATCGCAGTATATCCCTATATATCTAAAACTCATAAAATTCTTTTCTCTGGAAAATATTCAAAAACGACATAAGTAAGAGACAACGTAGTTCGCGTAATCAATTTTTTTTGTCCTTTTAAGTTCTAAAACACATGAATTTGACTTTGCGTTTGGTGAAAAACCAGCTTAAAGGACAAAAATTTCAGCTCATCAATTTCCCAATGTATCTCCTTCTTAACACTTCGTATTGGGCTTTAACTGAGATTTTTTAACAGAAACAGAGAGCTTAAGATTTACGCAAAAAAAAAAAAAACATGAGATACGAAAAGCGAATGTTGTGCGAACAGGCAAAAGTACACGCCTTTTATATACCGTCCGACGTTATCAACCTACATCGTTGAAACAGACACGTAAAAAGGGCATTTTCAGACCGATGTGTCGCGATAAAGGAGGTGTTAATATACTTCCGAGACGTAAGCCCGTCCGACGTTGTTGCAGTTTTTTATCGCCCAATAAAACGGAGGGATAGCGATATTTATTATTTACAAGGAGAAAAAAGGGCCACGTCATTCGAACGCCTTCGGGTTGTTTTTCTCTGCCGTCTATAAAAAAAGAGACGGATTTCGCACCCTCCGTGTATAGAAAAAATAAGAATCCACTTTTAAACATGGCCGCCGTGAAATCACGGGAACGTCAGAAGTAATGTGGACGGCCGGAAAGAAGCAGACAAATCGCAATGTTGGCAGAAATTGTAGTAAATCTTTTTAGCTACACCAGAAACTAAAGTTTAAGAAGCTCTAAAAGGACTATAAAAATAGCAGAAATCCTAGAATAAAGGCTACACGAATTGTTCACGAGTACATTGTAGCCAAAACCAACATTTGTAGTCCAGCTTCAATAATTACTGATTTGAAACACATGATCTTTGTGTTAACTTACCCTCATAATGAAGGAAATGTAAATTAGCTACGTTTTTAATGAGTTTATGAGTTTAATGAGTTTATAAAAATGACGAATACAGAATTTTGCATATCTTGCAGTAGATGAGTACAGCCGGTTTTAGAGTTGATATCAATCAATTAATTATTTTCTAAAGTAATACATGCCCAGTAAATAATATCTACCTACCCCAGGTTCGATAATATTAGACCATAATACAATTTTAATCTAATCTCCGTGGTGAGGATGTTTTTGAGCATCTCAAACATCCACATTCTTAAGACTGATTTATTTATTAATGACGTCACGTGGTCATCTTACCTTAAATTAACAACCTTAAATACAACAACTTCCACATGAAGTAACCAGGCTATATAAAAATTACAGTTATTGGGGACACTAGTGCCAATCATTAGGAGCTCAAGATAACCAACGTATTATGTTTAAATCTTGTGACATTCAACATTTACATTATCATTATATAGTGAATCTGTACGTCGTCGACGTATTTATAAGGCCGGCAATATTTAAGACACATATAAAACTCTGCCGTATAGCTAAATATAAAGAACAATAACTGAGCCAACACACTCCCTCCTTAGTATAAAGAAAATACCATTCTCTCGAACCGACCCTCCAACTAACTCTCAAAGAAATGTACTGCTGAATTGCTGTGCCAAAAATACTGCAATTTCTTAACAACTACTGGATTGTACATGTATTTTCTCCAATGTCTTTTTGCTTCAACAAATCACCAGATACGCACGAAAAAGCGTATGGGATAAGATTAAGTGGAGAGTATACTACCATTTGGAAGTAAGTACTGATTAAGTTGTGGATATATCACCTCTAATATTTTCAACATCGAACACAATATACTACAACGTTAGATTTATTACATATAATAGAAGTTGCAGTAGAAGATGTTGATGTTGATTTATTAATAAGGCTAATTATATAAAATTCTCCGCTTCTTAAGAGAAGAAGAATTTTGTAAGCTCATATTTAAAGTCCGTCATCCCCTTAGCCTAAATTATCGACAGCTGTCGATGGCGTCGAATTACACACCAATTATTATGCCGTGCTATCTCCCGAAGCTTCTGAGAAACAGCCGGCTAAATCAAAAGTTACGAAGACGCCTCTCTCCTACTGCTCCGCCTGCCGTTTAATTAAATGGGGATACAAATAAGAAGATGATGGGATTATCCATTACGGCAGCTCCCAAAATGGGAATCCGGCATGGTAATCTTGTCCGGAAGAACAGCGGAGCTACTGTGTTAAAGCGGATTATCAGCCGCCGCTAGAAAGACTTAATAATAACTTTCCAGTTATACAACACAAAAGGTTTTGCGTGGTTGTGGCGCGGGCGGGGGGAGAGAGGAACGGGAGACAGATTGAGGGAGACCGCAATACGTCGTTTGTTATCCGATGTTTGTTGCCGTTCTGAAAATTCCCCCCCCCCCCCCCACGGGCCCCAAGAATTTTGGCAGTTTTCTGGAAGCACGTAACACAAATACACCGTCCAAAAAAAAAGCATTTTATATTAGTAAAAAAATGTTTGGAATAATTTTAGTTAAACTATACATTCAAAATTTATAGTCTTATTGCAGCGTGTGTAACCTTCGGCCACGTGATGCTTAAATTGTCTGTTTGTTTTTTCGAAATTTTTGTTGCTTTTTTATTTTATTTTCTTGCAGTTTTGTGTTATGCCGAGCATCCAATATAAGGATGGGATGTGAAACATGTGAATATCTAAAACCATAGGAGATACAGAAGAATTTTACGAGAACTTTAAATTTATCCGTAAAATGATTCCAGGGTGAACCGTTTGTGTGAAATTCGAGAAAATCTAAAATGTTGGAATTTCTATCTTCGTCTGTAAACTCTAAAAGAGAGAGAGTTTATTTTCGAGAAATTTTCATTCGTACTGGAAGTTAAACTGTTGGACTGTCAAGACTTTTAGCTTACGTGGACTTTTGTTTTTCCAAATGTCCGCTGAGAGCGATCATGACACTATAAAAAAATCAAATTTTACTTTTGTGAACCTAAGCATTTTTTTATGCTCTGAAAAACCAATGAAACAATTCTGTCTCCCTTCTCATCATTCATACCTTCTTAAGAAAGTATTCTAATAACGCACTAATCACAATTATCATGCTTGACTACCATTAATTTCATATTTGCAAAGAAATGAGATATAATAAAAATCCCATTTATGTAAAATTTGAAATTTTCGAAAAAAAAATTAGGCTGAAATTTAAAAGCAATAAATGAGTCTAATTTCTTTTCGCGGAGTAAAACTAGAGGTTGAAGGAGAAAATGGGCGGCGAGCTCGGAAGAGCTTTAAAGTGGACTGTAGGCTTTAAGAATTTAGAAATAATACCGATCGCCAAACGGGCCGCTAAAGAAGTTTGAGGTCTCACCTTAAGCGCACGCCTCCGTCTCCTCAGCAGGCCTGGTGTAAGTTCTGCTACTCAATTCGCAGAACTGACCGGGTGTTACGCCACGGACAACATAAACGCACAACGAGAATCTTAAGAATTAAGGTTCCCTTCGCGGAAAACGCGCTACAGATCTCGCTGCTGCCGCACACGGAATGATAACTGCACACCCGATCGGCTTGACGCAAAAAAAAACTTTAACGGCCATACCGCGGTAAAAAATGTTCCAGCAACTTAAATTTTTATTTGAGTACGCACAAAATTATTTGTCCCAAAAACCCGACTAAACATAAGAAAACTTTCTCTCTTTGCAAATTACCAAAAAATAAAATAATTAAAAAAATTATATATATACAAGGACAGACGTGTGATCTGTCCAGAGTCAAAAAACTAAATTGAATTGAATTAAATTTAATTAAAATTAAATTAAAAAATAAAATTGGCACAAAGATATTATTAATAGCTAGACACCCTCAATAGACCGACATATTGAAGAAGCATAAGTAAAATATACTCATAACAATTGAAATGACAATAATTACGGCGATCCAAAAGAATTTAGTGGATAAATAGGGAAAATAGAAAAAATTAAAAAATATTTAAATAGAGATAACAAAACATGGCAGCAATTTACATTAATCTAACAAAAAAGGGCACAAACTAATTTAATTTAAGATTAATTGATAGAAAAGGATTTCTTGCCTCGAAATATCCAAGCATTGTATAAATGCAATCCGAATAATGGGGAAGAGGAATGCAGATGTCAGTGAACCCACAAATGTCATACTTTAATTTTGAGTTTTTCCCAAAAAAAAAATTCTTTTGTCGTTAATAATTGAAGCTGTTTATGCGTTGTCATTATTGCTCTTTCCGAGTGGGCGTGTTTTTTTTTAAGCTAAATGATTCCCTCACGAAAATAACCCTCTAACGACCGTCCACTTTCTCGGGAATCGCTGTAATTGTTAGTTAAGTACAAAAACAACGTACACGAATCGCTCATTAGGAAAGCATTCAAAATAAATTGTCCTTCTTGCTTGTACGTTTTTGAACCGTCCCCAACTGAAGGGGAACGTGGTGCAATCGGGGTGGGGGATAGATGTGATGCCCGATTAGGAAAATTGGGCGGTGTTTTTGGTCGTTAGAGTACGTGAATAACAAATTTGTTTGGTTTCTGTTTTATTGATTAGTTGTGTGCTTACGTAGGTAGGTGCAAGCGCGGCAACATGGTAAATAAGCACCACTGCGGTGAATATTTTCGTAAACTATTTGAATATTTTCCTTTCCACTGTTTTTTTTTTTTTTCGATTTAATTTTACTTTAATTATTTCAGGAAAGGGAGATTTCAAACCATCGGACATCGATGGGTAAGTTATTTTTATTTATTTATTCTAAAACGCAACGTAACCCAAGCAAATTTTCCAATGTTTGCGCACTATCCGTAAATACCAGGACAATTTTGTACGACTATACCCAATAGAAAAGCCTCAACCACGGAGCTACCAGATATATAAAGATCTACGCTAATCATACACTTTTGACACCAACATCAAACATTTTTCAATATGGTCGAATCATTTCAAACCTTGCCATCAACCAATAATAACTTCGTGCCCCCAGCATGAATTCGACAGTTCTCAGTTTTGCGTGCTAGTTTTCAGTTAAAAAACCGGATAAGTCTGTGGAAATCAAAGTTTAAAAAGATGGCGTAAAGTAGAGGTTACTGTATGAAATTTGGGTTTATGCGCCGCAGATCGTTCGCTCTTTTACGAAAATGTTATACAATCAATCTGGACCGCTTATGGTATATGGCCTCATTGAACTGAGGTGGCTTTTACTTGATGAATAAGAACTAAAAGTTCAGATTTTCACGAAATTATGTATTATGACATGACAATTGTTTCGACAATTACATTAATTCATTGCATAATCGTATAAAATTCACTATCGAGATTGAACAGGATAACTCTATTAATTTTTTAGACTTAATTATTACGAAAGCGCAAAACAAATTAGATTTTTCAATGTATCATAAACCTTCACACACGGACACAGTCATACATAACAGCTCAAATCACCCTTATACACACAAAATGGCTGCATTTAACTCTTTTATACACAGACTTCTTAATACGCCACAATATCATTAAACAAATTGCACTGAACAACGGATACAATCCGTCCATTATAGATACAATTATAAATAAAAAACAAATACAGACAACAGTAAACTCTATTTATCCGAAACCTAATACCGAACACGAACAATTTAAAACAATTAGATACATAGGAGAACCTAGTGAAAAAGTTTCAAAACATTTGTCAAAATGTGGTTTAAAAATAGCTTTCAGAACGAACAACACAATAGGAAAATATTTAAAGAAACAATAAAACGAAATGTCCAAAATCCCAAAAATCAGGTGTCTACAGGTTAAAATGTGGATTTAAAAACAATAGCTTCGATTCTAATTATGCTACACACTTAAACACAGAAAAACACATTTTTGACGACAATTTTGATGTTTTACATACAGCCACAAAAAGTAGAAAATTAAATTTATTGGAAGCCATGGAGATTAACAAAATGAGACATTCAAATGTATTGCTTAACGATCAATTAGATTTATATACCTCTCCTTTATTGAACTTAAATTCTCACAACAACATTAATTAAGGTTTTATGGTCATTTTTCGGTATATATAGTAGCAGGTAGTTTGTATATTTTGATAAAGACACGGTGTTGTCGAAACAATTGTCGTGTAATAATATATAATTTCGTGAAAATCTCAATATTAATTTCATAAAGGCCTGAACTCATACATTATATATAATTTTAAAGAAATATTTATTTATAGTATATTATGCAACAAGTGCGGTAAACGGCATTTGACTAACGTATTTATTTGACACGAGCGGAGCGCAGCGGAGCGAGTTTTTAATAAACGAGTGAGTTAAACAGTTTACCGAACGTGTTGCATACTATACTTTTTCTACGACCGTTAATTTTTGGGTACATTTTCGCAAAACAACACGAATACATTCACTGTCAGAAGTGACAAACGTCAAAATTCAAAGCGTGAGAAATATCTCCGAAAACATCCGATTGCTCCCAAATCCTTGCGGTAAAATCCCGGAAATGTCCGAATTGACTCGGATTCATGGGAAACAAAACTGACGGGGTAAAGGGACGCTTCCCGCATGCTAGATCAGTGGGTAATTCGGTATTTTACAGACGGGAGTAGAAAAAATATATATTTCAATAAATATATTGAAATAAATATTTTATTAGGCGCAGTGTTTAACTAAACGCTTCGAAAAAGATTGAGGTTACGAAGCATGTCTTTCAAAGTTCGCGAGATGATTTCGTAGATGGCCAATGAAGAAATGAATTTCAAGGCTTATTTTGGACCCTTGCTCAGTGATATTAAGGTGAAATATCGCCAACAGGCGACGCCATTCGGCCTTTATGCGGCCCTCACCGAACTTTCCTTTACGGCCCGAATGGTTTAATATGAGCAACACGTGATACAAAACGCCATTGTCCTTGCACCGTCTCGAGACTAACTTTATAAATAAAGTTTAATATTTAAAATGCCCAGTGACGCGCCGGGAGCAATGCCGTCGTGTTTCAAGGCGCCTGGTTTAATTTCGGCACCCACAAGATGGTCGTTATGGCAATTTTCGTTCATATTTTTACTGGCATATCGTTGGAATCTGTAGAGCATGAACCAACTTAGAAGTGGCCACACGCGTCGTAAACTACTTATGACCTGCTTCACTTTATGGCTGTTTCCGTGGCACAAAATGCAGTGGCGTACTTAGGCCCTTTCAATAAGGGTCAAAACATTACAAAGCATTTATGGGATTTAACAATATTCAAAAACCATAAAAAAAAGCTTCGAGTGACATTCAGGTACCAACTAATTCTGAAATCAAAACATAAATATATTTCTAGACATAATCACATTCCTAAAATGAAAGACTAGCAAAAAATTCTCGATATCTTTCGACTCACTGGACTCGTTTCAGCATATTTAACACAGTTTTGACTTGTTTAGAGCTCTTCTAAAAAATTTGTATTGATTAATTAACGAATTTTCAAAAACATTTCATTACAAGATTGTCATAAAGAAAACCCATAAAGAAGTGAAACTACCAATAACCATTTAAATATTAATAACCTAGTTGATACTCGATTCTGTAATTGGGACCCCGTTAATTAAGGAAACTGAAACTGATAGTGTGACGTTCAACAACCAACTGGGCCGCTGACAGATTGTTACTTGTACAGTTGGACAATTTGCAGTATAATTGTGGCATTTTTTAAAATTTGCATCTAATGCTAAGCTAAGACATACTGATCATTTTTGATTACGTCACTGTACATGTTGTAACTCGACAACTTCACAATGTGGTAATTTCTTTTCTGGTTAGATTCAACTCATGAAACCAGAGTTTAACCGGAGGATCCTCGTGGAAGCTGGCACAAATTTTACCCTTGTAAGATCCCCTTCTTCTCCATCTTAGAGAGCCAGAAATCCATACATTATTTTTAACAACTCTAAAAATATCAGTAAAGTGGGCTTTTAATTTGAATGGGTTCTTCTCTCTAGCTTGGTTGTCCAGTCTATCCACAACTTCATTATTTCTAATACCAGAATAGTTAGGAACTCAACAAAGCGAATGCACTGTTTCAAGATTAGGCTCGAATTTTTACCTATGGTAAGGATAATCGTAACAGTTTATTACACAAATATCAGGGACTTCTTGGCTAACTGTCTAATTTTCGAAACTAATTCTATTCTAAAAAATTAGAAAAAGCACACAAAAAAAAGTGATTAAAATCTCAAATGTGATAGGTTAAAATATTTACTTGTCTTACTAAAATGTTAAATCGGGCCTCTTTATGTTATGTTATGTTCAGAAGGCCTCTAATTTTAGTCTGTGGCCGTTTTGCGCCTTACCTACTGACGTCATAATGACGTTAATCCGTGTGATTTTATTTAACATGTGTAGCGGAGAAGGCGTTCCGATACGTGCCGACCCTGAATTAGGGCACCGATCCCTTGTCACTACTGCGAACATGGGACCGACACGTGTTACCCCATTGTACCCCTTCGCGAAGGGGAGAGAGGCAGTTTTATCTCTATACGCTACTCTTCCGTCCCGATACGGGAATTTGTTTTATGTGCAAGGATGGGCACTAAAAGTTTTCTCTTATATAGTCGGAATATCCTCGAGAAATGGGCACAACGGAACCGTCGATGTGGAAATGAACTTTCCGACGTTTCGCATTGCTTTCGATAAACACTTAATATTTCACACCAGGCTTATCGCGACTTACACCGTCGTTTGTACGTCTCGCAGTGGGTACAGTTTTTGTCCTTCCAACCCACAGTCCGATTCAGTGGAGTACGATTTTGATGTTTTAGTATTGAAATATTTGTATTTAATTGAGGTTCTGGAATGTGGTCTACCGAAATAGAATATTTGGAACTATGCAAAGTTGTTCTATACTATATTTTATAACATTTTTGCATGCACTGCTCTATCCTGATTAGTTTTACTTAATACTTTTCTATGCGTATATTTCCTATCGTTTGTCAAAATATTAATGATTTTTCCTTTTTTTTCTCCAAAATATGACACCCTTAAAATGTTAATTTCGCTGTTATTTGAAATCATATGTTTATCGACAAAACTAACAAATAACAAAATTTCTTTAAAATGCCGTATGATAGTGGTATACTAAAATTTCGGAAATATGTTATCGTAATAATTTTTTTCTACTCCCGTCTGTAAAATACCTAATGACCTACCGATCTAGCGTGCGGGAAGCGTCACTTTACCACGTCAGTTTCTTGTCCCCCCGTATCCGAGTGACTTCGGACATTTCTGGGATATTCCCGCACGGGTTTGGGAGCATTCAGATGTTTTCGGAGATATTTCCCACGGTTTGAATTTTGACGTTTGTCAATTCTGTCAGTGAAAGTATTCGTGTTGTTTTGCGAAAATGTACCGAAAAACTAACGGTCGTAGAAAAAGTATAGTATGCAACACTTTCGGTAAACTTTTTAACTCACTCGTTTATTAAAAACTCGCTCCGCTCGTGTCAAATAAACTCGTGAGTCAAATGCCGTTTACCGCACTTGTTGCATAATATAGTATTACTCCATCAAAACCGTTTTAACCGTGGCATGTCAACTTCGTAGTAATGCCGCTAGAGTGCGTTTTCTGACAAAATAACAAAAAAATGCAAAAATCTCTAAACAATTACATGTAACATTATAATTTTTTTTCATAAAAATGTTGTTGTTGTTTAGTGAAAACGCATCCTGATACCTAATTCCTAGCCTATAAAATCGAAGAAAGAAATAACGTTTTAGAAAAACACAATTATACCGGTATTTATTCTTATCTATTTGTTTTTATTTTCCATACATCCGGAAAAAAGTGATATACAAAAGTTTCTGAAATAAAGCTTTGCTTTAAAAAGTATATATTTTTTTGTTACATTTACTAAGCGGATGTTATATTACTAGAAATTTTAGATATCGGTTACTCCCCTTCGCGACCATCTTGGAAATTTGATCGGTTTTCTTTTGGCAATTTTGGTAATCAATTTTTTTTAACAATATTAAATGTTGTTTATGATTAAGAATGATCTTGATGCTTTCCATGAATTTAAGCTCTTAAGGGCCAAAATTAAATCAGATCTTAATAATTTTGTGTGCTGAGTGTGAGATGAAAACTGATCCAAACAAATTTTTGGCGTTTAATTAATAATAAAAAGGGTTCAACTAACATTTCAGATTGGATGTTCTACAATGATAAATTATTAGAAAGTCCTGCTGACATTTTAAATGTTTTTGCTGATTTCTTCGCTAAGTCTTACTCTGCTAACTCTTCTCTTTAACATTTAGTAATAGCGATAATATGCAAGTTCTTCATTTTACATCTTAAGCAAACAAAAAATAAGATGACGTCGGGACTGTGCAAGTGTCCTCTACCACTTACAGTTCTACTGAATACGTGACTTAAGTCTTGCACTGTGCCTGATATCTGGAAGTTATGCAAAGTTAGACCTATTTACAAAAAAAAGTGACCATTTAGATATCAGTAATTTTCGTCTCATTCCATTACTTTGCAATTTTTCCAAGGTTTTTGAAACAGTATAACATCAAAGCAACATGGTTTTATGAAACGGCGGTCCACCATCACTAATCTGGCAACTATCACCCAAGCTATAGCTGAAAATCTAGACTTGCGATCTCAAACTGATGTTGTCTATATCGATTTTTCGAAGGCGTTTGACAGACTTTACCTCTAATCAGTTCGTTTTCATCTGATCTTATCTTATCACCTTGTTATACTTGGTGGACTCAAGCTTGTAGAATATGTCGCAACATCCGGTGTTCCTCAAGGCAGCAATTTAGGCCCCCTTCTATTTAATATGTTTATTAATGACATTGTGGAAAGTGTTGATGTTAATCGCTTGTTATACGCTGACGATCTAAAGTTGCTCTGCAAAATTGGTAGTATTCAGGACTGCATCAAATGTAATGTCGTGACGTATTCACTTAAAAGTAATATTATCAGATATGATTACCAATCAATGACATCGTACTTCAGCGTCCAGCTACTTTTGACCCTAAACTTTCTTTCATTCCACATATTGACTGCGCTGTGTCTGCCTCGAATAAAATGTACGAGTTTATAGCACGGAACTTTCGAGACTTAACAGATTTAGAAATTTTAAAGAGTCCGGTTCACCAAGTCCAAGCTGAAATCTGTACAACGACAATTCTTGATAATTATTCATAATCAGGTTGTTGATCCGGCCCTCTTATCAAAATTGAATTTTGGTGTTTCCAGGGTTATCTCAAGAGTAGATCAAACCTTTAACCTTTCTACGCCTCGTACGAATATTTTAAAAATTGTCCTTTCCACAGAATGTGCGATCTGTACAACTCTGCAAGTTTCCAGTTTGATATATTTTCTTCTTCTGTGCGTGACGTTAAAACATGTTATTTTTGTTTTATTTTATTTTGTATTAGCATTTTGCTGCCTTCTGCATTTTTTTTTAATTTGTTACTTATGTCCCTGTTCTGTAGAAATTAATCAAACTCCTTAGGGAACAATTTATTGAATTAACGCCACTAACCGAAAATCTCATTTTGGAGACATCAAAGATTGGACATCATTTTTTTTTTCACGAATAAGAATACAACATCCATCAAAATACCGCGGTCTCGAAAATTAAAAAGAAAGATTCACCATTTAGAAAATTAAAATCGTCTTCCCATACCGAAGAATTATCATTGTCGCGAAAGGTCATTATTTTTTCATCGAAAACCGAACGAAATTAAAGGAATAAAAAAATCGCGAAATTGCGCCAGATTAAATGTAAATTTTTCCGATATGGACGGAACACGGCGATTAATCGAAAACCGAAAAATTAGCGGCATTACATTAATAATATTTGAATAGTTCCGAATAAATGAATAAGAGATGGACGTTTTTCCGATTCCGGGGGAAAATTTAGTAGTCGGACACGGTGAGGTCGGACGACTCTCGCTTAATATTAACATTAAGCACCCGAGTCGAAATTTATGCCGTTTTCCGACTTCAATAATTGCTTTGTCGCGTATTGAGGGGAGTGCGGGGGCGAACAATTCGGGACCCCGTTTTAACGAACCTTTTAGGTCGAGTAACGAATAGCAACGGACGACGGCTTTAATTGCCAGTCCATCGAATTTTTTGATAGGTTGTTTTCCTGCGCGTCTTCGATTGCGTCATTTTCCGGTTTTCCTTTAAGAGTTGAAGACATTTTATTTGACAAATGATCGTTATCGTAACGCCATGCAAAATCTCAGGACCCCTTTATTTAAAACTAACCAAAACTATCCTGCCTTAACTTATCCTATAGAACGAGGCGGCTTTCGCAAAAGTGTCCTAGCTTTGGTGAATCAAAACATAATAACTATCAGCCATTTTCATGTTTGAGGAACATAATAAAAGTTTTTTATTACAAAACTTTATACTTTTTGAATAGGAGTGCATGTATATTACTTCCTATTTTCTATGGTAATAGTGTACGCTTATCAGAAATATATAGTTCTACAGTAAAACCGCCTCAATCCCGAAAAGTCTGGACGGCCGTTAAGATGCTTAACATTTTTGAATTAAAATTCCAAAATTGATATAGATAGCAAAACCTAAAAAGTTTTTATTGCCACTTTTTTTTTCAGTTAAGACTATGACGCTTTCCGATTTGCCATGCGATGTTTGACCTTGACGTATCAACGATTTGTTATGGTTTTCTGTATACCTATTTTTAACGCTTTTCATATCATTTCATATTTTCTAGGAAAAGGCAATCAAACTCCAAAACTTTTCTATATCAATATCAATTCCAAAAAACGGTTTTTGTGTTTCTGTTCACTATACAGATTAAAATTATTTATTTAAATATAAATTTTAAATTCGTAAAATAATCAAGAATATAAGACACTGTGATGATTAAGTACAGACAGGAATCTATACCTTGATTTTTTTTTCGGAAATCGAAAGTTAAAATGAGGAATTTGGATGTTGTAGAAGACTTATGAGTTACCCTACACAATGGGACTACTTTTATTGCTTCCAGCACTTTGATACAATCAATTTTTGTATTTATGATTTAAAATTAGTAGTGAGCTACCGGTATAAAACATAAGACAATAGTTGAACGTCAAATTCTGCTACAAACTTAAATAACACTAAATCCCAGTTTTTAATGAACTTTATTGTTATAAAACTGTGTAAATTTTCTTTAAAAAATAAAATAATTAGAGGTAAAAATAATTGAAAATAAGCAAAGAACTATTATTAGTTCTGCTTTTTCTTGTACCATGTCATTTAGCTGTGGCTTTTTTTGAGGAATTTGCAACGATAATCTTTGATTTGCGAAGCTCCGCAACAGATTTTTTTATAATAAAATGTTGCTTAAAACGCCACAAAAAATATCAAAAATTGGGATGATGTAGGAATCAATAAGATTCTTACTTCCCTTACAGTTTCTACGTGATTAGCTTCATAACCTACAACCTTATAATCTAAAAGTGAAGTAAAATATTAGAAAATAATACACATTTAAAGAAGTATACATAATATACTAATTCTTAGAGCGGCACGTTATATAGCATTCAGAAAAGATACCAAAGTATACCTTGAATCGGGAAATCTTGTTTCTGCCAAGTTCCGCATTTTTATATCTTTAAAGATACGTGAGGCGTTCCTCCAAAGGATCTCTGACTAGTTCCGACCGTTCCCCACCAACCATTTCGATGCGGGAGAAAAGCAGCTCCGGCAATCGTGCGAAATCAATACCCGACCTCAATTATTACGTAACACCTATATCAATGATTTGCTAATTACATCCGATATTTCGGGAAGTTATCGTATCCTCTGGCATGCCGAAGGCCCATCACGATGCGAACCGAGTGGCTTTTCGGCGATTTACGCCCGCTCGAAGGCGATATTTATCTCGCCTCTAATGGCCGATAATATCTGGGAATTTCGCTTTATCCGATTAATTGGGTAACGTGGATATATCAAATTAGGGAACCCCAGTAGATCCGGATTTTCTGCTGCCGCTCGTGGTAGCTCCTAGTTCCGTTTTTGGGCCAGTTTCCCAATCTTATTTTCGTGCTTATTTGCAAAGATGTATCCAAAAACTAATGGTCGTAGAAATGATACTCTGCCAACGCGCTGACGAACTTCTTCAGACACTCGTTGAATACTAATTTTGCACTAATAATAAATTCATGAAGTAACTGATGAATGTCTTCATTTAGTTCATGTCGAAGCTTTATACTGGAAACTAGCACGCTCAAAATGTTATTTACCAGTTCAACCAACTCACGGTGTGTAGGGGTTACTGCTTTTCTTGTTTTGGAACAGTGTTTACCCATAATAGTCCTTATTTAGTTGTTAGGCCTCAGTTTGTTCTACAGAAATCTAAAATCATACAAGAATTAGAAAAAGAAATACTCTGTTGTCCGTATTATTGATGCAACCATTTTTTACTAGCTAACATCGAAAAAAGTTGGTGGGTCAGGCTTTGACCAGACAATAAAATAAAGAAGACTTAAAATTGGTTAAAAAACAGTTTAAAAAGAACCTTCAAGAGTTTAAACAGTTTTTGAGGATGCCAGACCAAAGTATTGTTATAATCCTGAGTCATGTGACTTCAGATAGAGAAAAGGATCACAAATTTTCGAGATGCGATAAATGTAGGAGATAAACATCCTATAAATCTAAGATTATTAATTTAATAAATAATGACTTCAGGTATATAATATGTAATAACATAACATTGCTTCTTGATTTATTTCAGCACTTGACATTGATAAATTGATGCAAAAATTGGACAAAGTTAAGTTAGGTATTAATTAATTAAATTTTCTATTTCGTGGATAAATTTATGAAGAACTTGAATTTGTTTGCGACACTATAGTACTCGTCCAATTTGTTCTCAGGTCAATTTCAGGAAAAATTATCAACTAGCTCGTGACTAAAGCACGGTATAAGAGAGCACTCTGAATGCTGCAAAGGACACTTTTTGCACGCACGAGTGCTGCCAACATAAAAATGATAAAATAATTAAATGTTTACAGTTCCCAATTTAACTGTACATAAAAACCCGGATTTACGAGATTTTTGGCTACATGCATGTTTCAGTCAAAAGGTGGACATCGAAAAATCCGCCCATAACCACCACGTGGCGAACAGCCAACCCCCTCAAACGGCCCTAGGTCCGGGCGGTATACCGGCCGATGCCATTTACACGACCGGTCCGAGGGGCGCCGGACATCCCGACGCCATGAAGGTACGTCTGGCTGCCATGGTTCTTCAACCGCCCACTAGAGTGTAGCACTGCACGATGCTGACAGAACGACGCGACGGTGGCAACGTTCTCCACCACACAATCGTGGGGGGGATAGATTGCGACGTTGCCGTACCGTCGCGTCGTTCCGGAGGCCGGAACGCCACTGTAATCGAATACAGATGTTAACTGTTTCCGACCCCGCGAGGCGTTTGCTTGTAGCCGAGGTATTTTCGATTTTTTTTCGGATTGTTATAAAATTTTGAGTGTAATGTTTTAATCTAAACCTTACATAAAATTTATTTACGTTAAAAAAAAAAGAGTTTTTTTTGAGAGCCTGTTTTGCGGTTTGTATTAAAAAACTGTTTTATTTGTTTAAATCCTCATTTAAAATTATTTTTTAGTAAAATATTGGAAATACCCCGAAAATTCTAAGCGTTTAATGTGTCCCGGTTGCAGTTGGCACCCTGTCGATCACTGGCCGTTGATTTATATGTCACGTGTGCACATTTTACCAAAGCGACCAATCCTAAGACTTTTATTTTTTATATTATGTCATTTAGTGTTATTTTATTTTTGTAAATTCCCAACCGAATCTCTTAGCGTAGGATTTAAACGTTTAATTGATTACTTAGTTAGGTAGTTCTCTCTCGCACACGCGTATTTACCGAAACTGTGAATTTTCCGTTTTGCTTGTGCGTTTTTTCTTTACACGACGGAGAGTTTTCGACGTTTCCTAGTTTTCAGTTACCACGGACAATAATACGAAACGGAAAACTCTTCGTCGAAACCTAAAGGTTCGCGATCCAATTCCAGAACTTGATTGGAAACCGACTTAAATGTACATAACGAACGTAGCCATGTTAAAAGGTCGCACCACCAGACGCACTTTGTACATAGAGCACCTGCACTCTTTGTTAACACGCTCGCCTGTAGCTAAGAAATGTTTTTTTTTTCCGTTGACGCTATTTGGACTCCCTAGGGCCGAGAATAAACACTATACAGAAGCTACGAAACGATTCGGGACAAGTGCCATGCCGATATGTTACTGTATGTTTTCAATTTACAAATGAAGAAAATATTTTTCTGCTTTTACATTTAATAATAATAATAATAATAATAATAATAATAATAATAATAATAATAATAATAAGTTTGATTTGCCAAAATTCTAACACAAAATTCACTGACACTTAGAGGAAACAAGGCAAAAAAGAATAGTATCAACTGATTAAGTCGATTTATCCCTTATCCTTTACCTGTTTATG
This sequence comes from Cylas formicarius, assembly GCF_029955315.1. Taxonomy (NCBI): domain Eukaryota; kingdom Metazoa; phylum Arthropoda; class Insecta; order Coleoptera; family Brentidae; genus Cylas; species Cylas formicarius. The sequence continues at coordinate 27,940,259 of NW_026844319.1, forward strand.
CTTCAAGTATTATTAACGCAAACAATAAACAGTATGTTTGAAATAGCGAATGTTTAGAACTTTAAAATCAGAGGGAAATTGATTATACATGAACATTATAGGTAAACGAACTCTCGAATAATTAAATCTTAGGAGGAGAAGAAATATATCCTGAAAATTGAAGATTAAGCTTATTAGGATTATGAGTTAATAACAAGTAAGTGAAATTTCCTTCTATTTTCCATGGTAAGCCATTTGGCTTCTTTCGATTTGTAGGAAAGTCTCAGCATGACTGTTGTACCCAGTCTATTATATTAATATCAATACTGTCTAAACACGGGCCATACTCTACATAATCATAGTCAACGTGACTTAAAAGCAAGGAGTTTGCAAGTCTAATTTTTTGGTTCGTTAGTTAGGAACACATAGTATGTGTGGATGATCATCGCGCTGCATTAAAGACAAACGGGCATGTAATCCGTATACAGATGCTCTGAGCAATGCTGAAGACAGCTTCCAAGATGACATAAAAACTAAAACGCAAAGGACCTAAAATATATCCCTGAGGGACACCACAGGGGAAATCCCCTACAGACGCCACACAACTCCTCGTCTCTACGTACTGCTGTCTTTTGTTTAGAAAATCTTGTATAAATTGGACAGCTGCTTCAGAAAATCCGTCAAAGTAGAGAATAACTAACACCAATTTAGGATTTAATTTATCAACAGCTTTGGAGAGGTCCAATAGCACTAAAGAGGTGATTTTCGCAGATCAGAAACTATAGAAACGTATAGGAAAATCAAAGTTTTGGTGACTTTCATCATACACCGTTGCTTAGCAGGATAGGTATTTTCTGATTTTTAATTATGTATAGCAAACGCGATTTCATCGGTGTTTGATAAACCTAACCTACCAGTAAGTAAAGAGTTGTTGCTTAAAAGTTTTAATCTCTCCCGAAGGTTAGTTTCGCTATTGGCATCGCTACTGTATTGTGTGTATTCTGTGACGGAAAGGGTCCAGGTAGCCACGACGGATAAACGAAAACTTGGTTGTTTGTTCGTTGCCGATAAACTCTGTACATACACCGAACTTACACTGACACTTTCTTTCCACACAGACCACCACCCCAGTACTGAGCACTTTCTCAAACCACCTCACTTGATTTTAATAATAAAGCGTCGAGATCGTCAGAGTCGGATATCTGCTGCAGCCGAATAGGGTTAGACCGTAGTAGCAGCAGCGGGAAAATGTCGTCACATAGTTTTCGATTAGCAATATTTTTTCTGTTCTGGAAACGCCTATTGTAACGATGTTATGTATAGAGCTGTGGCCGAACTTTGTACGCTCCTTTGGCTGCAAACGCGTGTGGTTTCGCGGCGAGTAATAAAATTGGAGCAAGTTTTCAAATAGTCGGGGTGTTGGACTTAAAAAAAAGATTAAAAACAAAACAAGTCTCCCATATTTAAAAAGACTTGGTTTCATAAAACTATAAAGGTCCCAAGAAATTCGCAAATCGAGGACATCAAAATTATTATTCTCCAAATGTTACACATTTTTCGCCACACGACATCATCAGATTTTAAAAACAAAGCTAAATGGGATCCAACAAATGCTTTGCAGAATCCTGCGGTTAATCAATAACATGAGATATTTATTTACCGTTTTACCATAAAATTCTAGATTTTTAGAAAGTTCGCATTTGCTGACCATGTCATACATTTTTCTTCCAACTCTCCCTGTTCCCATTTACAAAGAAATTAGCATTCGATCGGACAAATTGCTTTCAGTAACGATAATCCAATTCGTTCGATTGATAAATTGTTGATTTTACTTCCCAGACAATATTTCTATTTCTTTCAAAACTACAAATTTATTTACCGCGTTTAAAACAAACAAAACGCCGAAGCCATTTCCAATGATAGTTAAGGTATATTTTACTAAAGCATGGGTATATTTATTGAACTGTAAAAAATTATACTTTGGTTTATACCTGAGAGGAATATTTTAATCAGAATTCCTAAGACCAAATCTGCCTGCCGTACTTCTTTGTTATCCACTGGTCATAAGTTTTCCAATAATAAATATGTGAACATTTTACATTAGTGCCCTTGTAGATTTGTTATGAGTTTTTATATTTCTATTACAACTTTTTTTAGGGTGCGCATTTGAGTTGACGTCTTTGTCACTTCTTATGTAGATGATGCCCGTGTGGTCGAATCACGTGAACGTTTTGAGTTTTCGGATTTTAACTTGTGAGTATAGTTTGCGATTGATTCTCTACCATACACCGCATTGAAGTTAATGCGGAATTGCGTAAACTTTTCACTTCGGTTATGAATGTTTACTGTTTGCGATTTTATTCTCTAGTTTATCCGCATTGCGATCGAAGTCATTTTGAAGTTTTCATATAAAACGGACATTTTTCATCATGGCCAAACTCAATCATACCAAAAAGGTTGTTGTGCTTCTAAAGTCGAGGTACAAGTGAATTAGTTTCCCAGTCATGTAAATATTCTGATTAAAATTAAAATTAAATTAAATTAAATTAAAATCTACATTCCATAATCCTCTCGATATACGGGGGACATATATAAAGTTTAGAATCCTGGGTCCAGAAAACATTAAGATTTATCCCAAATCGTTTAGGTTCTATATAACTCCTTGCTCATTTACAGGGTGTTTTATTTAAAAATTTAAAACTTATTAAAAGTTAGTTTTATACGCCCTACTAGATTCTAGCTACTACCAGAAGCATACGACAGGGGCAAGTGGTTGGTTGACCTTAAGAATTTTTTTGATTCTCCAATACTGTATATGTAAATAACATACTCTTTCTTTGTAGGGATAAAATCGTGATTATCTGAGAAGCCTAATGGTAAACATAAATTACTGTTTCGATTTGTGAGTTTTTCGCCATAAGATGGCTTCCATTACATATTTAACCATAATCCTTGTTAACAAAAATGCGTAATGTTGTTTATTGAAATTTCTTCCAAAAAATAGATGTGTTCAACATTTATAAACCGATGTGGAAAGAACCATTTTGTTTCAAACTTAATGAAATAGCAATTTTAACAACACGGAAATATGAAAAAAATGTTATTTGAACTAAATCTTAATATGACATATATTTTGTGCAGTTTGGCACACTGCACTGCAAAAGAATCTAGTGCTGCTGAATTCTTGACTTCTTGTACAACTTTCCTTTGTTGAATGCTGTGCTATGTATACAAACTCAATATTTTATTTTTAACTTTATACCTTATACCATACATTTGTATATTCATCTTTATGTGAACGCCTCGACATCCGGCGCCTAGACGTTTCTGTTTGACACACGTATAAAACAAAAAGAACCGGTTTTCAGCCAAAGTCAGCACTCGAAACCGCTTCGCACCAAAACTAACACCCCGTGCCTAAACTAACGTCAGCTGTAAATATATATAGCATCGTCCCCCTACCACACACACACTCAACGGTAGAAGTAGTGTAGACGAAAACCTCTTCGGATACGATTACCGCAGCTTTGGTCGTTATTCGATGCCACAATCGCTGGCATCGGATACGAATAAGTCGGATGGGTACCGCAGCAGGTCCTTAGGGTCCAGAAAGAATGAGCCGGGACACAGGGGCAGGCCGAAGCCGCTTCAGATGGAACACGAGAAGTACTACGATCACGTGTTCCCTAAAAAGAGAACCGACGGTGTGAGCGGTAGATACGTTTATCAGCGGAGTAGTTTAGACCACGCGGAATTGTAAATAACGATGCTTTACCAGACCACGAACTCGCGATACCGTCAAGGATAATCCTACGGGTGAAAAAAATTATGCCCGCTATCATTGCGCCTTTCTAGTGTGTTTTATTATTTGTATAAATTTCAAAGTACATTTAATTACCATTTTTGATTTTACTGCCAGTCGGTAAAACATTATTTTTAAACAATGTGTTTTTGAATAAAAATCAAAAAGTTTTTCGACAACTAACGCTCTAATAGTTTATCTCATATTTATTCAACATTCAATTTATTCAATAGTTTGTTTCATCTAGAAATTTTAGGCACAATGTGTGGAATAAAAATAGTTATCGTTCATTTTTACATTCTTCTCTTTTTTTATGTTGGTACTTTTTGTATTTGAACATGTTTTTTGAAAATGTCTACTGTTTAATCAATCAAATAATTAGAACAATTCAAGGCACCAATATTGATTGTTTTTAGTTCACTAAACGCCTCTGAACTATAGTTCTATCATTAACATACCCTCCGCCCGAGCTATTGTTCAAGGTGTGACATTCGGCTACCGGATTTCCAGGTCCATTGGTCCCTCTACAGAACGCGTCTTTTCAAGTATTTAAAATTTGCATCATTTGGTTATTTTAAGGGTTTAGAAAGACTTTTCCTTTCGAGAATTAAACCTAACTCAAGAAATTTATTCTAATCTAAACCCTGTGTCAATTCAAATCAATTTGATACATAAAATGACGGTTATATTTGTCGATAGCAATCCAAAAACTTGTTTTGGTAGTTATATATTTATTAGTTATATATTTATTATCTCAAAAAGTTTTTTTTTCAATTCATTCATTATTTCATTTTAAAATATGGAAGACTTGGTACAATGCAAACAATTTTTGGGTATAAAACAAACTCTTTTGTAGATGGCCCCAATTTGCAATAGACTAAGTCAATATGTTCTCCGCATGCGCAGCTTTAAATTTGAACACTGTAAAAAATATATAAGAAAAGCATAATATTCATTGAAATAAGCAAATTAGCACATGTAACGCTAGACAAATAGTCCTCCGGCGGTATCGTTAGTTCGTCTTGCCCTGTATAATTGCCCGCCGTTCCCAACTAACGGTTTTATATTTGTAAGACACCTTTGGGTGTATTTAAATAGCTAACTGGTTTCATGGTGATTTGAGATCCACAAGTCGCTGGGTGTTACTAATACTTTTCTCGATATTGCTACAAATGTTAACCACAAATGTGTGTACATAATAACTAAAATGACTGTTTAAGAACGCATGATCTCTCGCTGAAACCCTCGAAAATCAACCGGCTTGGGTTTTTTATATTGATAGCGTTAATTAATGATATTCGTCTCTCCGTTTTCCGACTTTTTCTTACTCTGATTTCGAAAACTAAAGTGTAGAATCGGAGAAGCGAAAGCGTTTAGGCAACATGTAGACGATTTTCTCATTATATGTGATGTTACAATAATAAACGTTAATAAACGGTTAACATAGGCTTTACGTGTAAAAAAAAATTAAAACCATTAAAATTGTGCGAAACGTATGTACTGTTCGAAGGGACGTGTCATTTCTTTTTGCTGTGTATTTTATTTAAAAAATATTTTATATGAAGAGGACTTTATATAGACTAATCTGTTGTTCCAATATATCGATTTATCATTTTTACTGTAAAATAAAATCTAGACGAAGTGTACTGTATATGTATATTAAATTATTATTAAAACATTGGCGGCGTGTTTTATTCTTTATCCCGGAGCGCGACGATCCAGCCAGGTACGAAAATAACTTTTCGAAGGGCATATCAAGATAGAGGATACATACATTAAATATAGGGATTTTTTAAATAATATTTATCATTATAAACTATTGATTAAGCAATTGAAAGATTATGAGTGTTCAATAAAAAATAATCGATTATTGCTTTGATAAAAGTATATTTTTAGATAAAGGTTTATTTCCAAATGTTTTAAATTTATAATTATTGAATATGATGCAAATTTATCGCAAGGGGAATGTCATGAATAACGTGTTGTTAAATGAATCATGTTGAATATTTGTGTGTGTAATACGGGGTACTCAGTTCAGGTACGAACACATGTCCTAAACAACCTAACTTTGAAGATGAAGTTTTGAAAAAACCAAAAACAATTTTTTGTACGGTAGACTCGCGATTTGTTCACTATATGGAATATTTCTAAAACTGACTAAGAAACTGTTGTCATTAGTAAACCGACTTTACTAACAATGGAGAAAACGTTATATGTACTAATAAAAATGTACTTTATTGTTTTATCCTTATCGAAAAATGAGGTAAATTTGTTAGTGTTTTTTGTCTCATAACCTTTTTTGTTGTTAATTGATTTGATCGCAGATTGAGTTGTCCCACGTTCTTCAATACTTTAATTTCTTGCCGTCCTTGATCTTGACCAATTTTTGTCTCTTGCGCTGTGGTCTTCAGGCTCTTTATCCGGCAAAATATCTTCATTCCAGTCGTCTACATCCATGGTGTTAATGTTAACTTCGGGATTGAGAGCTTGCAGCGACTCGAAAATTCCTGATCTTACTGTATCGATTTCCTTATTTCTTATTCGACTTCTTAGAACACTTAAATAAATTTCGTTGTTGATTGTGTCGACATTTTTCTATAACTTCAGGCTCTAAGTTTTTGCATACGAGGGTCAAATTCGCAACAGCGTCTTTCAAAGAGTGAGATTTCAAGTATGAACAGTAGAAAAACATTGTACTACAATTTAAAATACTTTTCTATTACTAAAATTATCTCCGGAATAAATATCATATGAAACTATTCTTTAAAAATTGCGGCTGTCATCCAAAGCAGCTTTGGAATTTCGATAATGAACGGGACAGCTGGAGCTGTTTTATATTCGCGAAGTCCTGTTTTTCCAGCTTTCAATATAAACCAGTTTCGTTGGCGTTGTAAATCTGATCTTTATACAGTTGAAGAGCTTTCATTTTTTCTTCCAGATTTCTTTTGAAGGGACCAAAATGCTCATTCTGTAATGACAATTTTTCGCATCAAACCTTTAAGTAACGTATTCCATATTTTATATTTTTATATTTTTGCAACCAGCCGCTGCTTCTATGGAAGATTCTTTGTATTCGTTATGGAGTAGCAAGGGAAGATTCTTCCCTCTTTGTTTTCGACGCCACTTTGAATGTCTTAAGATTTCTTTTTTCCTAGTCCGATAAAAGTTAACCCTTTTCAAATATTTACCATTCTCTTCCGAATAGCGCATATGGTAGATTTATCAGCACCATATTCTTTGGATAAAACAGTGCCATACACCTTTTTTAAGTCTTCTAATATCTTGGCTAATATCACTTAGACTTAGATGTTTTCTATTTTTTGCCATACCTCCCTCGCGAAACGACCTGATACAATCACAATTCGCAAAAAACTGCTTTTATCCAGTTTTACATAAAAGAAAACAAAACGTTTAAATCCGTTTTCCTCCATTGACGTGTTTGTTCCTTTGGGTTCATTATTTCGAGAGTTAGTTTGTTCACTCTACAGAATACATTAACAAAAATTTGTGTTTACTATTTAGAGCAGTTCACTGTACAGCATGTTCACTATACCGCGAGTCTACTGTATTACCTAACAAACGATTCTGCTTCAAATTTGGCAAAGCTCTGTTAGTCAGTGTCGCGAAATGAAAAGATAATAAAATAGTCAATAATTCAAGTGGCGTAATGTTTATTTCTTAAAAAATATGTGATACCAAATTTGGTAAGGTAGAAATTAGAAATTGTGTTTGGCACCTGAAAAGGTGCCAAACACTATAGATATATAGAACCATTGCTTACTAGATAATATAAAAATTGATTTTTTTCTCAAAATTTTACGACCCTGTATTTTAAGAGTTAAGACTTTTAGGACAAACGTTCATATATAATTCTTAAAATGAGCTCCATAATTTTTCAGATTTAAACCAACCCATCTTGGATATGGCCAACGTAAGGCGACGCACTGTATATAAGGTATTGATATAGTTGGTAAACATGGAGATTTTTCTTCTTGCTTTTAACATTTTTATTTAAAAAGAATTACCACGTAAAAAGTATATCTTTAAAACGGAAATTTTGAAACCAAATGTAATAAAAAGATGTACCTACTCTGGGGTATTTTACTAGAGAGGTAAGAGCCAAGTTAGGATACTGATTTTTTCTTTGAAATTGATTGAACCACATCTATTTCATTTTATATAAAAACCACGTATATTCGTCGTTGCGATGAAAGAGGTGAAGCCCAATGAAGTCTTTTGTTGGAGCATATATAACATGCTATACAACATATTTTGGCAGTCACAGTAACACTGTTTGTCATCAATTCTGCGTTTAAAAGTTGCTCATCATAACATACGATTTTAAAATTGCTTTGCAGTAAAAAACAACTGCCATCAAACTTTAGCGGTACCCGCCAACAAGAGCTCTCTTAGACATAATTGATATTCATATTAATTTCCCTATATTTGATACATATTACTCTATCTATCTATCAACTTCTTTCGTTGACCCTAGGTTCAAGGTATCAGGTGTTCACAAAAATTGAAACCATTGCCTTCTTTTAACTTTCAATATTGTTTTCGATCAAGAAAACATTTTTTTGTCACTTAATTCGAAATAACACCAACAATTAATCCAAATCATCATCTATTTTAATCGCTCAGAGCTAGCTAGTTTATAGAAAACATGCAGCAAACATGAATTTTTACGTAACAATTGCAAATGAAACTACGTTTTTATCTATTTTATATATTTTTCTTTGATAAATTTTTATATCTTAATGTAACAATTCTATTAATTTTCTCACGAACGAACACCATATGGAACATGTAAAACGCGGTATTTTTAATCTTAAACAAACCGTTCGGTAAAGTAAAACAACTGAGATGCAGCTGGTACGCGAAAAACCTTTCAACAGGCGGAAGTATTTCCTAAAAATCGCCTATTGATGTATTATCGACGCGATCCAAAAGACCGATACGCGCAAAACGAAAAAAAGAACAGACGACAAGGTTCTGCTTTTATCGCATCCTTATCGCTGGCCAAAAATTTGTTTTAGATAAACGTATCAAACGCGTATCACTCCAGACTCGTGCAGATGGTGCGAGTAACGCAGTCATGGCCGCGTGTATAGTAAGTTATAGCGGATAATGCATTGCCAAACATAACCTATTAAACTTGATCACAGAGGAGGACTTCAGACACTTCTTCTTATAGTTCTATGCCATCTGGTCCTACCGCGGAGAAGTGGCCCATGTGGAAGGTTGTTTTAGCGTGGAGCGCGGCTGCTCTGTGGGTATTCTATTTTATTATAACAATGTGCTTTTTATCGAAGCAGCTCGAAAATAGCTTTCGGAGCGTTCATTGATAAAGGGCACAAGTATGTTATTAAGTAAACTGTTGCTTTGATGGAAATAGATTTTTTTTCTTTCAGTGTTATTTCATAAAAAAGGTTATGTTGTGATTACGAACATTCAGTTGAAGATCGCAGCTAGACAAATTCATACTTAACACAAAAGGAATATTTTTTTTACCCGAATTGCAATCTTTTGACTGTTTAATTAAAAATAGCATTTTCAATTCCACCTAATCTTGGATAGAATTCGTGAATCATCTGACATATCTAATGCTAATCAATATCAATCGAGATTATATTTTCATAGAGACCATCAATTGGCCTTATAAATTAAATAATTGACTGATTTATATTGTTTTTCCAATAAAATGGGATTTTATTCAATTTTATTTTGCGTGATCATGGCAGTGGCTCTCTCGACGGCAAACTTTTATTTACGCCTTTTTTTCCAGAGCCGCCTTGATTTTATTGATATTTATATTAATATGGGTTGTCATTCCCATAACGTTCTGGTTATCCATACAGATTCAACGATACATGATGTTTATACCACGTGAGTACGAAACTAGCACTTAATTAGATGTAATACATACTGGTTCTTGGACTATGAAACTTTTAAAATACCCAATGCGGCTTTCAATATTACATTCAATATTGAAATGGTTTTTTGTTCAATGGGTTGAAAATCCAATACGGCCACCATTAGAAAAATCAACATTACCCATTTGGGTTGAATCGACCTATAATTTCACTTTTAACTTTCACAATAAGCTTGTCAGAAAAATTGTGAGCGCCTAAAACATATTTTTTGTTTATTTTCAAAATATATGTCTAAATTTTTTATCCCTTGCAAAGAAATTGTATTTATTTATTTATTTCTTTATATATTTACCAAAACGCTTTAAATTTTTGACTCACAACGAAAACAAAAGTTAATAATTGAGAATAATAAATGAATGTAAAAAAATATTGAGCGGTTTTGTTGGATTATTGAACAGATCTAACTACCACGCTCTTATATGTTTTATTACTCCCTCATCAAACGGAACTTACATTAACGGTATTTTGAGAGGTGGTTTTGCATCCATGGTTTCTGTGTAGGGAACGACCCTCCCGATCCCGTATTCGACCAGCCCGAATACTACGGCATCGAAGGTGTCTACAACTTCTACATAAGCGTGAAAGACTACGATGACAACAACACCATAACTTCCATCGGTGCCTGGCTTGTCCTCCACCAAGATGACATGAACATGTCCAACTCCTCCAACAACGTGGCAGATATTATCAAAAACTCGGACAAAGACATTTTGCTGTACTTGCACGGCGTAGCCGCCAACAGGGCCCAACCCGTCAAACAATATGGCGTCCTTCGGCAACATTTCTTAATCATCGCGATCGATCACAGAGGTAATACCTGATGACATCATTTGTGGGAACACATGTTATCATTCTATGCAACATGTTCCTTAAGAACCTGGGATTTTTTATTCTTTAATTTCTTCTTCTCCTTGATAGCTTATTTCATTGTCTAAGTATCTAGATGATTCCACTCTTTAAAACAAAGCCTAATCACAGACTTCCCTGTCTCCAAACATTTATCTTCACTTTCTGCCCTTTTTGCCGCCTCTACCAATTTCGCTGTAACTTTTAGCTAACTTTTAAATGAACGACTGAATTTGTCTTTTTAACTCTTCCTATTGCAGAGAAGTATGTCTCCATTTTCAGACACATAGCGAGTTTTGCATCCTCGTAACAAGCTCTCCTCCATCCAGTGCGCTTAAGACTTGCAGTGCTCTTGCAAATTTTCAGGTGGTGGTCTCCTTGGTATACATTACTTTATGACATTCTCCAGGTTATGGTGACTCTGGCACCAATGTAGTATTATCGGAAGCTGCAGTCATCAACGACCACGTCCAAATCTACGACTGGGTGAGAAGTCTCAACCCCAAGAACGACCTCTACTACTGGGGTCACTCTCTAGGTTCCGCCTTGTCTTGTCACACGGTGCGAGCGTTGAAGGAACAAAGGAACGCAGTACCAAAAGGACTCATTTTGGAATCTGCATTCTCGACTATGGCTGACGTTATCGTCACCACTTCGATCGGAAAGGTACATGGGTTCAATCACGACTAATAAGTTTGATGTCAACCGTTTGTTTTAGCTTTTCAAGTGGTTGGCGTGGTTCGACGCGACTATTTTGAGGCCTCTCGACAACAACGGGTTCCATTTCAGGTCTACGTCTAATATTCTGTCGGTAGACTGTCCCGTGATGCAACTGCACGCCGAAGACGATAACGTAGTCCCCTACGATTTGGGAGAAAAGGTCTGGCGAACTGGTTGCGGGGGATAATTTCTGACTCAATGATATTTTCAGTTGCACGAAGTGGCCGCGAAGGAAAGAAATTTATCTCAGCAAGGAAACGCAACTTTCCACGGGTTCGCGGCGGAAAAGGGCTATGGACACGTGTGGTGCACCAGTGATCCCGCCGTACCAACCTATATTTCGTAGGTATCACCCTAAGAGCATATAATTGGTGTCTTGCTGTAAAATTCGCAAAAATTAACTGCGATTTATCGTGATTTATGTTTGTTGATGCTTTATTAACGATTTTTTAAAGATTTGCAAAGAAATTACCTAGACAATGCAAATTAAATAGGATTATTGATAACTTATTGATAAATTGTCCATAATCCCACTCAAACTACCATTGACATGATAAATCATCAGGTGGATTTAGAAATACCACACCCATGTTGCGATGACAATAGTGTTGTCGCACTTTCTAAGTTCTTAGTAAGCCATCAATGAAATACCATTATATATAACAGAAAATCGTTGGCGTTTAATTTTTTTCACATCATCACGAGCCAGAATAAAATTAAAATTTTCGTGCGGTTTGATTTTTTAGAAATTAATACAATACCAATTTTTTACAGGGAATTTGTGCAGACTTGTCGAGAGTTTTGGAACAACAAAAGCAGCTAGAGCCCCATACCTAAAATTTATAGAGTTGGAGCGAGTGTGTGAATGTGTAACTTATTAAATATTTTATTAAAAAAATAAATAATTTTATAAGATTTTCTTTAATAAAAGCCTTTCCCCGATACCCCAACAACAGGAAATTGAAAGTTATAAAACCTGCAATGGCAAAATGGGTAGAGTGAAAATAGTATTGCGTCGCTCGGGCCAGGCAAATCGGTACATTTGAACTACCCCGTATGCCTGACATATAATCTGATTTATATCCCATTATATCTACGAGAGCTAGCAACTTCGGGAAAACGAGAATTTAAGGTAGGCCAGATTTTAGATATGCTATCTCTCTCACTCTCCCTATCCGGCGGTAGTGGTTGCGTCCGCGCATCGTGCCTGTTTTTTTAAAATCATTTTGAGAAGGTTCCTTATTTATTATTATTTTAATTGAACTTTTTGACAAATGAATCTATTATTGCCAGATATTTTTATTGTTGTTTAAGCTGTGCCAAACGCTAATTTTGAATTAAAAAAAAAATTTTTCAAAATATTTTTGTATGGCTGAAATTTTTATATGATGTTATTTGTATATCTAAAAGCCTAAAACCAATTTGCCAAACAGTAAGTCAATTGCTAAACCTTCCGCCAGACCGATCTAAAAGTGAAAAATGGTGTTTTTTCATTTTGCTTGGTGTAGAAATAGTTGTCAAATAAATTTCAGAGAAAGGACCAAGACCATTAAATTAATTAAGACAATGATCAACCTCAAATATGAAAATAAAATAAAAATGGACGGTTACGGGAAAATTAGGTTAGATTTTTTAATCCATAATTGTATCACAAGAACGGAGGCAACTTGATAATCATCATCTACATCAATGTTGTCATAGTAAAGTTATTATCTGTAATAGAATGAAAAATGTCATAATCTTTCAGCAAAGAAATTTATTACTATTTTATTTTTAATTTTTGCCTTCAAACTAACCAAAACTAACCAAAACTAACCAAAACTAATAACGGTAATTGCTCTCCAATAAACCAGACAAAGCCATATTTATTGTCGTTTATGCTCCAGCCGGAAGCTTAAGGTGATACAGACGTTGGGTTTTTAAAAGGAGCATTTCTCAAAAACTTTGTGACTTAACGAACTCGTAGTAAATGCTGATGCAATTCAGCTTTACATGGTGGGAGACTTGATGGGTCAAAATTACGGATGGAACGGATAGAACCGAACGTCATTGATGTTGCAAGAATCATGAGCTCCGTAAATATGACAAATAAATTTTTCTAAGATTTTAAATGTCTCGTCCAGCGATTCTTAATGATTTGCTATAATATTTTGACAGGCTGACTGATACTGTTCTGATTTGATTGCTCTAACAGTTCGAAGGTCGAAGTTTACCTTTCCGGAAAAAAAGCATGGTAGAGCTTTCAATAAAGAATTCCCTAGAATTTCGTACACTTTGAATAACTTTATAACCTTCAACCATGTATGAATAGCACTCATTGAAGTTCACATAAATTATGAATGACGACATTTCGTCACCAGTCAATAAAAAAATAACAAGAGCTTCTTGAAAACAAATATTTTTAAATTCAGCTACAAAATTATGTGCACGAATTTTATTGATTGATTCATCCCGACGTGAACGACGGTGTAAAATATTGATCGAAGACGATATCGACAGGTATCATCAGTCATTGTAGCACAATTTCGTTAAAGACATTGGTATAACATAACAGCAATCGATACACCAATATGACTAAATTGACAAACAGCGGCTGTCGTCTATCTCGCATGCCCAACTAACGGGTGACAGTGTGTACTGTTCCAACATGCCCAATCACTTTTAACTTTTAAATCGGTCTGGCTAAAGGTTCAACAATTGAATTATTGTTTAGCAAATGATTTTGAGTTTTTAGATATACAAATAACATCATATAAAAATTTCAGCCCTACTAGAATATTTTGAATTTTTTTTTAAATTCAAAATTGGCGTTTGCCACAGCTTAAACATAAATAAAGATATCTAGCGATAATGGATTCATTTGTCTAATTGAAACAATAACAAAAAGAAATCTTCTTAAAATGATTTAAAAAAGTGATATTTTACCTGTAGAGGTACGATGCGCATTGATGAATGAGACCACTAACGCCACCCAGATAGCCCTTGTGACGTCCGAGAGAGTGAGAGAGATAGCATACCTAAAAAGCGGCCTACCTGAAATTCTCTCTCGAAAACGTTGTTAGCTCTTAGACTACAACATATATGGAGGTAGAGGAGAAGAATATGGACGTTTAGGGACATATGGAGGTATAATGCCGTACTAAGTGGTTCAAATGTGCCTGTCTGGCTAGAATAGATTCAAACACATATGAATTAAGTTTTCAAATATAAAATCATTTTTTTATTTTTCTTGCTACAAATACATACGAATTGTAAAACAGCAACATTATTCGGTTTTTGCCTTCCTGCGCTTTCGCAGGACTAGCCTCAACATAAGCCTCCACATTTTAACCAACGAGTAGAAGAAGGCAAACACGACCAACGAAACGATCCCGATGACATCCAAGAGGTAATACTGCCAGAGGGGTATGCGTAGCGCGGGGTTTTGAAGGTGCCACGCCCCTTTGTTCCTGATTACGTACTCGGTCCACCAGACGGCCTTTTCCAAAGAAGGAAAATCCAAGTCTTTAAATATCTCCCCGACTTCCTTTGCCTTGTCGCGGTACCTAAACAAACCGACTCGTTAACCGCCACTGGACCACCCATAACGTCCTCACTTCGATTCGGTCATTATTTTAGTCACCGCTTCCGTCAGGGTTTTTTCGTTGAGGGCGCTTCTCGCGATCTCTATACCGTAACCAAGCAGGTTCATCCTGCGGGCGTTCATGAAATGATCGCCGAAGAACGGCACACTTATCGACGGTACCCCGTGTACCACCGCTTCTTGAAGCGATTGCAATCCTCCGTGGTTTATGAACAGCTTCAAATTTGGGTGCCCTAAAAGCGAAAATCGATACCTGATTCAGGATGAAAATCGACGCTTACTCAGAATATCCTGCTGCGGTACCCAGCCGGTTTCGACCCTGACGTTCGGCGGGATCTTCGTAAACTCGTGCTTGATCCTCCACAAAACTTTGTACGGAAGTTTGGCAAAGGTTTCCATAATCTCCAACTTCGTCTTGTCGTCTACCAGATCGGCCGGGATGATACTTCCGAAACTGAAGAATATCGCCCCATGCTTCGCATCGTCTAAGAACTCGGCGAGTTCCTACAAAACAAGGTTGACAGAACCTTTGGAAGTTGAAGATAAAAGAACTTCGAACTTCTTGTGTCTTTACGTTACTTAATTACTGAAAACTACACTAATTGTGACAATTACTGCGCCTATATCCTCATTTGAGGTATTCATTTGTGAGATGAGTAGATGAATGTAGCCAATCATGAAGCGGTCTACCAAGGACACCAATGCTGATGTGCTTTACTAATAGGTACCAAATTATGAGCACTTCCATGCTTGGGTTGCTAAATCCGTTGTTACTATTTCTTTAAATTTTCGCCTTTTCTACTGAATTCTCTGTGGACAATACAATACAATGTTCTTCGTGTCGCATATTTAGAAGAAGCTTTGTTTCTTCAATATACCACTCTCCCTCCACTCTTAAAGTCGTTCCTTACTTGAAAACTGTTCGGATGTTAAATTCTTCCGCTATTCATCTGATCTTTTCTGATCTTGTATATACGAAATCGTAAAGAGTGAAAGAGTGTCTTTATCGTGTGGAAGGTGTATTAATCCTGTTTGAAAACTGGTTATATGGTTAACCATTATGAAGTAAACTTATTTTAATATTATTCATTTCCAGAGATCTCTGGTGTGCAAATTCTCATTGCTCTGTGTTTGTCTTCAATAAACACTTCTACTACTCTTTAGCAGAATGACAACTACAAACAGCAGATAGGATTTTCTCTCTATCTCAATGCTTAATTTCACTGCATGAAATTATGTGAATTATTGGGTTCATTCCAGATTATCAAAGTATCGCGAACATATTGAAGTCAGATTTATAGCATTTCTTATTCATTTCCTGAAAAAGTGAAGAACCCTTCGGCAAATCATTATACTGGATATAAATTTTGTGTTTAAGATAAAAATAAGAGTTATTCAGACCGCACCTCAAATGGCAACGAAGTCCTTTCTGAAAACGTTGTGCCTTCCCTCAATCTAGCCTCGCCCATGTCTTTCTGAGATATTGACTTATAGTTTCTACATCGAAGCTAATAATTTTATCATATCCTCAATGATATCTACAAGATATTTTGAGTTCTTAATGAACGAAGTATTGAAGTCCTTAGTCGAGACTTTAATGGCTGACCGTACTCAGCTCGGTCACAAGATTAAACTTGTATATGACCATGGTAGTCTTCATTATTAGTTTAGTTTACAGATGATACAATAGTGGTAATAGAAGATCTAAGTTCTTTTAATTTCAAAGATACCTTTGGCAGTGGTTTCTCCTCGGATATCTGAAGACCGTTCCAGAACGTAATAGTGTTGGGCATCAACGCCCTCACCGAATGAAACAGGGGGTTAGTGGTAACGAATAGCATGCTCATGTTTTTCTGTAGCTCAGTATATGGCGGCAGATCTTCGCCGAAAAATTTCTTCATCCTCGAGTGCGCTTCGGGATAAAATTGGAACCTCAGCAGCAGCCGGTAGGCGTAGTTGTAAAATGCGCTGGAAAACCTCTCGGAAAAGCTTAGATGGGCGGGATCTTGGACTCGGAGGTTGTGATCGGGCACGGCTATCGGATGGATGGAATTTCCGGCCGCTATATGGAAGGGAAGTGAAGCGTCCAAAGAAGTTATTCCTAAAAAATAACAGGAGATCAAAGACATTAAATCGAGTTAGATCCAGCCTTTTCAAACAAAGCGGTTTCACTTGGCCTGTAATAACTCATATCTTGCTGATAGTTGTACATTTTCTCGGTCGTAACGTGAAGGATGGGAACGGAGCTAAAAGTTAACAATATGGAAAATAGAGTTAAAGCTAAAGAAGTAAGTTCGTTGATCAAAAATCTTTCCAATTACCAATGTTATTATTATTAACTAGTTTTGATGTTGGAGGTTGAGATAAAATTACTAAGGACAAGGAAGCGGAAAAAGAACTGAAATGAATGTATGTATAAATATGAATACTTTAAAAAGGCACCTTAATATCTAGTCATTTACTTTAAAAACTCTGATTTATACACTCACAATAAATACGTATAGACTATATCCCCACCACAAAAAATGATTGTATGTGTATTAAATAAACATAGTATCCGATTAAGTATATTAGAATAGCAACCTTTCGAAGGTGCACCTGCTGTTGACTATATCTCCAAACTGTAACAGTGTATACCGTTGGGTATATTGGTCGCATAGAGAGAAAAAACGTTTCCCACAGGAGCAAAATAACTATAAGCCACTCGATTTAGCAGAAAAGTATGTTATAAAGCATGCAGAATTATAGATAACTGTGATATTCTCATCGAAACCAAAATTAATATTTTTGGATCAGAGAGTGAGAAGAAAAACAAATACAGCAATCAAACTTGAGCTGTGTCCAACAATTAATCATGCTGCCGACAATGTCCTAATTTCAGTAAGAGCGCCAGCACCTAGTGTAGGTAATTTTACTTTTTTAAATGGCATTATTGATTAACATTACCGTTGGAGACATACTGAGACAATATTAGAACGCAAGTTTGCGCAGAATTAACTTTAATTTCCTTCTCAATGACCGACCGGGTCATTTTTTAACTACTTACATCATTACCGATGATTATAGTCACTCATCGTTATCGACCTGGTAGGTAGTAGCGTAGTTTGTGCGGGTGTCGGTGCCAGTGGGTTTACTAATTTCGAGCTACCGCAAGGACTGGGTAACTTTTTTCTTTTGTAGTACGTACCGATATAAGGAACTTGAAATTTCCAACTGAACGCTATAGTCGTGGCCAATTGCGCTTCCGTTATGAGCAAATCGAAATGGTTGTCTTGGTTGTTAAGCAAATTTTGACCCTCCGCACTCGAGAGCTGAGCCTCCATACACTCGAAGTTGGCGTTGGTAATCGCCGTTGCTACGGTAACGGAACTCACGGCCTCATCGCAGGCCATCCCTGGGAAAACAAAATGGTCGCGTAAAAGTCGAGCCACACGATGTCACATTACTGCAATATTATGACGAAAAAAACATTTGTTTTACGATATATATAGAATACTTACTACTAGTTAGCACAGGGCGAATCAAATTTTATACCCAGTAAAAACAAAATTGCAATATATTATAAAATATAATAATAATAAAGAGAGCTCTTTTGTAAACTTTTAAATACCAAAGTAAAAAGTAATCTACTAACTGCGATGTATATCTGTCAAAACACTAAAAATTTATAAATACCAATTTATTATAATTTAAATTTTAAATTTAAATTTGATCACTGTGTGGCGCAAGAGGAGTACAATTTTCCTTAATTTCGATAAATCATTTCAGCTGTTATCGGAAATTCAGAGAATAAATATACAAAACCTATAATTTTACCACCCGAAGGTAGCTAAAAATTTGTGACGAGGATTAAATATATTTAGTACTTATAACGTGGTAAAGTACAGTGTGGTAAATTCAACTTTCAAATAAATATGGGGCAGCTCGAATTGGATTCCGACAATAGACATACTGGCTGCCATCATTATTATGATTTAATTTTGTTAGTCCTCAGGTGACTTACTCGTGATGTTGTATCTCTCTCTAATATCGATGCAGTAGCCGATATCTATCTCTCTCAAGTTCTTCAGCGTCGAGTTCCTTGCGGGATGAGTCGTGATCAAAGTGATATTGTGTCCTCGCTTAGCCAGTTCAATCCAAAGGGGCCTTAAGGCTATCTGGTGGCTCAGCTGCGGCTGAGGAGCCACGGCCAAAATATCGGCCGCCTGGCACGAATTGTAGAAACATAGCAAAGCGACCGTGAACCAATGTAACCACATGTTCGTAATGTCGTTCACTAGTGACGATTTTGTTTGAAGGTATCTCGAGTGGCCAGATAAGATCATGGTGTCGTCATGCGCGCAGTATAGTTGGTTTCCATCTTTTTTTCGAGATTTTCCACTACTTTTGGACCTTGCTATGAAACACGATAAGTGTCCGAAATTTGAAGCTATCGACTTCATATATTGAAAATGGGGGGGCTGGGGGGTCGGGAAGTATTCTGAAAAAATAAAAAATCGCGTGTGCAAGGGTCTACAAAAAACATCATTTTCCAAAAACTGTTTAGGAGACCAAAAAAATTCTTGAAACAGGAGACGCAGAAGATACGGCTCTATAAACTTTTATTTTTGACAATTTTTCAAAAATATACAGGGTGTGCCGCAAATTCAAAAAACTGAAAAATAGGTCCCCCTATTATAGAAAATTCGTTATAACTGAAAGACTGTAAATAAGATTTCGTTTATATTGTGATATAGCCCCCATAGACAGAAAAAACTTTTGTATTTAAGGTTTTCACCTATTGTACAGGGTGTTCCCGATATTCCGTGCTAAATTAAAAATAACACATTTTTAATTTAGCACGTGTCCTAAATTTGCAGATATCAACTTCAAATTTAGCAGAGAATTAAAAGACCGTGTCCACATTGAAACAGTATAAATTAGCGCAATACAATTTTACCAAGTATTTTTTAAAAATGTTTCAATTTTTTTTTTTTTTTGGTAATTTTAGATTTCAGAAAAATATGTTTCCCTCCATAGTCGTTCTTCCGATTGGCAAAATTCTTTAACCGGCAGACGCAAAAAATCCAGTGCATAACATTTATTTCGTGCATTTTTTTGATTATATACAGGGTTTTGAAATTATAGGCAAAAATCTAAAAGACCTAGAAAATTGTTTTTTAGAGAGTAAATTATTAGCCGCAAATCAAAAATCGTAAAAAATATGGCTCATTGATTCAAACGCTGTCATAGGCCGCATCAAGACCTACAATTTTTGTATGTGCAGTGCAAAAATCCATATTGAAATCGTTATTTCGGGCACTGTCAACACGCGATGACGTCATTGATTTTCAGAAAAAACTTATTTTTTCGAAAACCATTTACTATTTTCAAAAAATTCTTAAACCAGGAAGCGAAGAATGATTATATCATATACAGGGTGAGTCGTTTATGGGCAAAAAATCTAAAATATCCTAAAAATTTCCGTTTTTGTGGGTAAATTATTGGTGATAAATGAAAAACCGTTAAAGATGGGATAATTTTATTTGAACAGTATCGTAAAGCGTGTCGTGAGAGACTTTCAGGTTTCGTCAATTATACGGGACTCGCAATTTTAATATTTACCGATGTTTGCTGTAACTTTGAAGTTCGACGAGATGTGAAGGACATTTTATACAGGGTGTATGCACAATTATATTACATCGATTTTCCGAAAGCTCCATAGTGGTCCGCAGGGGCACGTTAGAAAAACAATGCGTCCCTTTACCACACGAAACCGCGAAGCTCCTTCCTTTAATAATAAAAAGCTGCTTCACGCTATGAACTTGCCACGCCCAGAAGACGCAGAGGAAATGACACCATAAACTTTTATTCTTGACAATTTTTCAAAAATATACAGGGTGCGCCGCAAATCCAAATGAACTGAAAAATGGTTCCCCCGATTATTGAAAATTGGCAATAATTTCAAATCTGTGTTTTAGATAAATTAAAAACCGTTAAAGATGGAATAATTTTATTTGAACAGTATCCTAAACCGTGTGGTGAGAGAGTTTCAGGTTTCGTTAATTATACAGGGCGCTAGAAATTTGCTAAAATATCATTCGACAACGCTGTTATTTGTGCAAATTTTAATATTTACCGATGTTTGTTGAAACTTTGAAGTTCGACGATATGTGAACGACATTTTATACAGGATGCATGCACAATTAAACTACATCGAGTTTGCGAATGTTCCATAGTGGCCCGCAGGAGCACAATATAAAAACAATGCCTCCCTTTCTCACACGAAACCGTGAAGTTATTTCCATTTATAATTAAAAGCTGCTTCGCGCTATGCGCTGCAAACTTGCCCCGCCCAGCGACGATTTTTCGAAAGAAATCTTGTTACTAATGCAGCATTTTAAAAACCGGTGTCACGATAAACAGGTAATTTTTGTAAATGCAGTTTTGTGTCATGATAAATCGAATGACAAAGTGACATTTAAAAGGGTTTCGAAAACTAAAGAAAAATTTAGTTAGTTTTTCTTTCAGCATAAAATTATAACATTAGGAGATTTTCATATAAAAAAAAATATTTTTATTGTTTTTTTTTCCTTCAAATACAAATGAATACACAACAATGGATTTATAAGAAAAAATTATTTTATTTAAAATTAATTAAAAAATAGTTTTGGTTAGTTTTGGTTAGTTTAACAATATAATGATGGTTAAAGTAGAATAAGATTGTCTGCTAGTTTCGGAAATATTTATAAAACTCGTCGAAATTTATTCTGTTAAAAACCTAAAAATCGGATGATTTTAAAGCAACAATTCCATTTTTACTGTCTGCAACATGGTGTGCTTAGATTTGTCTTCAAAACACTATCATCAGCTTCATTTTCTAAATATTTTTTCCCGCAATAAGACAGCTACTACAATCATCAATTTATATTAAATATATAACTTCCCTGTTTTCTGAGATAAAGTAGGCCGCAATGTTTG
This sequence comes from Cylas formicarius, assembly GCF_029955315.1. NCBI lineage: Eukaryota > Metazoa > Arthropoda > Insecta > Coleoptera > Brentidae > Cylas > Cylas formicarius. Next base: position 27,962,085 of record NW_026844319.1, read on the forward strand.
AAATTCCGAGAGATTTTTTATTGGTAGTCCGTTGTTTTTAATTTGCATAGCCTTTTTAAGTCTACTCCGAGAAAAAAATTAATAATCAGTGAATAAAAAGATACTTGACCAAGCGGTTTTAGTAGAATGATGTGTGCGAAGTGAGTCAGCAAAACGCTCGTAACAATTTGGAATAACGACCTCCTCAAGTAAACATTGACAAATAATTAGCGATAATAATTGCCGTTATCATAATTATTGTGTTATAATCGTAAGAACAACTAAATATCGAACAGTAGTTTCCAAAACCGAATTAAATACTTATATTCACAATTTAAAATAATACAACATATATGAATAATACTATTGCAGTCAGTGGGTTAGTAATCAAAACTACCAAATAAGTCATATTGTGAACTGACTGTGCAATTCCCCTTTGCTAAATTAAAAAAAACAACAACAAAAAAAAACTAAAATAAAACGCAACTTACAACATGGCCGATGCCAAAATCCTTTGAATATTTTTCGTGAAACTGGCCAACAATGCATGGCAGCACCAGAATAATAACTAATAAGCAGGGCCTTCTTCGTATTTCTGAAAGCAATAGAAAACACTCAATATTGAATATTTGCTAACAATTCACAAAAGATATACTATTTCAAATAATGTACCTAAATCTCCTAATTTTGATTTGTACATTTTTTTACATTTTCAAATTGGCTATATTAAAAATATGGGCCAAGTCAAGAATAATCTCCTGATCGTCGGCACTACTTGTAAGAAATAGACGAAAACTAATGTTGTCAAATTATGATATCGTCGGTAATTACTTTACCTTGAGTTTAATCTCTCGAAAAATCAACGGCAAATTACTTAGTAATTACTTAGTGATATTCTTGCCAGCTAATTTGATGCCTTTTGCCTCCGTGATGACGTCATAGGATTATTTTGAAAGGGTCCTATTTCTTGTAACTTGTTTATTGACCTTACCTTCTCAAACTGACCAAAAATAAGAAGTCGTTTTCTCTAAGGATTTTGGTCGATGTACAAATTGCTTGCTGTCTACATTCTTGGTGGATTAAAAAAAATAATAAAACAAAAAAAAGATATGCCGATGAATCAGGAACTTGAGAACAAACTATGAAAACAATTCTGAGAAAGCACGAGATTTAAAATCTAACCAATGTATTTAAATACGCCTAGATCTCATTAAATGTTCTAGGAACACGAGTTAAGTGTGTGAAAATCGCTATTTGAGCCAAGGTACAATTAGTGAGTGTACAAAACTGTATTACAAATCAACAATTTGGCAGAACGCAGTTATTGGCGTACTCGGATCACGTCGTCCAAACCCAAGTGCCAACTTTCTTTACTTTAAATGCGCAAAAAATCGAAAATAAGGAAATTTTTTCGTGAATTTACATTTCATAGAGTAGCAAAAGTGTTACAACAATTCTTTACAATAATGAAAGGGTAGCAAATATCTATGTGAGGTTTTTACTGTTACTTTTTTTGTTTGAACTTATCTCCAAAAACCGGCAGTTTTCGTCTCTTTTAGAAAGGGAAGTTGCTTTGAAAAAGGGCACACCGATGACCGGAAATTTCGGCAGACGTCGACATAACCGACCGAGTTTCAATGTAACTGTTTTTTTTACCCTGCCTTTCAATCAAACAGGGTATAACCGCGTTAAACATCACTCAATCAGTTTAGGTAAACAGTTAAACAATGACGACCCAAAACCGGCGATAAGAACGATACAAAACAAAACCGTAGGGCCCAACGGACAAGCAGATCGCTATACGACATGATCATCAAAGAGTTGTTTATAATTACGTCGTTCTTGTTGGCTGAGTGCCTGTGCGCGAGGATCTTGGCTATTGCCTCGCATCCGAGTTACAGCCACAACTTATTTTTCCGGCCAATATGGAAAAAACTTGCAGACAAAGGTCACGATCTCACCGTACTTACCACTGACCCGATGGAAAGTACTTACCCCCGCATCAGAGAAATAGACCTCCACTACGTCTACGAAAAGTAAGCAATAGAAAAAAAGGCTAGTAATGGGAATTGTTGTCTTTGTCTTGCGAGTTTAAACGAATGGGGCGTGTCCGCTGTTTGATTATTTTAATACGCATTATTATTTGATGGTCAAATAATATTTTATTTAAATATTTTAAGAATATCTGACGTTGGGCAGTTTTAAAAAAATGTATTAACCTAGATATTTTATGTCTTGAAAAGAGGAAAGAACTAAATCAAACGATAAAGAATACCAAAATACCTATTTATTTTTTATTTCCAAACAATACGCACCAATATATACGTAGGTCGGCGCTCTTATCTTTAAGTGGTCTATACTCTCCCATTTTGGCTGTTTGGGCAAGTTAAGCAAATAATTCTAATTCTGTTGGTATTTAGTCTGGCTTTATAGAAAAAAATGTTTGTTTTAATTTAATTGGTCGGTAGTAAGAGTTTTAATTCAATAATGGTGAATTACAGTAATGCAAAAATGGCTGATATACAACAATGCAAACGGAAATTCCGTGGAAGGTTCCCTTTATACACAAGCGCATTCTATACGTATGCCTCTTCATAACAGCTTGTTTGCCAGGCGTCAATAAAGCCTGCATCTCGAAGTTTCGAAAAAAAAAAAGAATTTGCTGTGGTAAATATTCTGGAAGGGCGACCGGAGACGAGTAGTATTAAAATTGAAGCATAATTAAGTACTGCTGCATTAAAGATATTAAAAGTGCAACAGTTAGATTCATACCAAGTGTAGAGGACTCAAGCTCGTTTACCAAGAGATTTCGGACCGAAAATGTTTTTTTCCTAATTGAAAATAGTTTCCAATGAGCCCGTCGGCAGAAATTTATTTTTTCCACGTCATTACATATTGTTATGAATGATAGGGGAGTCTAATTCTCTCCACTTATTTACAAACAATGAAAAAAATATGAGGAAAAAGCTTCATTAATATTTTAATGTTCTATGTATTTCTGTATTTAAAATAAAAAATGAAAAAATTAAAAAAAAAATAACGAACCCTTTATTTTAAACAAGAATTTGTCTGTTCTCTTAAGTTTTTTGTATTTGTGTTGAAGGATCCTGTATAATAAGTGGTTGAATAAAATAGAATAGAAATTTAAATAAGTTACACACCAATAACGGGCAAGTCAATAATGCAAATAACAAAACATTGGGAGTTACTGGGAAATAGCTATAGTTTTTATGTTATAGATAGAAGTAATTAATAACTACACAAAATAGGTTCACATGCATGCAACTGAACAGTTAAACATTTTTTTTCAGGAACCATAATACAAGAAGTCATTTCAGAGTAGCTCGAAGTATTCATTAGTGTCCTGAAAAGCCTTCTGATTTAAGCAAAACACATTTCATTTTCATTTAAAATTGTTTTAAAGGTACATTTTTTGAGATTAGACGGGAGAACACTATATAAATCTTAACATTTTATTAGTTTACGAAAGCGTCAGTCTGGGAAAAGACTTCTATAGAAATAAAATCCCATGAGATTAGTGTTTACTTACTTTACTACAGGAGATAGTAAACTATTGTTTTTTTTTTATTTATTAAGTACTAAATTGTGTTTATTTAAGTTATTATTTATTTATTAAACATAATCACATAATGTAATATCCAATAGATGCGAATGTTTTACTTATCCAAAAAGAATCTTTTGTTGGTATAATTTACCAATTTAAAATATATAACGAATAAAATTTTTAACAGGTATCCTATAAACACAGGTTTGTCGCTATCAAAAACACTCAAAAGTCAAAATTCATTTTTTCAAAGAAACTATTCAACAAAGTAGCCGTCACAAACGCTTTAAACAAGATCTTATTACATTTTTCTGTACTGTAATACTTTTTATAAAACTACTGAATTCCTCCTGCGTCGGTTTTTATTGAGTCGAACTAGCTAACGTTTCGCCAATCATCCTGTTGGCTTCTTCAGAGCTTGACTGAAACTGGCTCGCATTTTACTCTGTACCTGCTTTTACATTGTTTGAGGGGGGCCGAGCTAAATGAGGGCATAAACACCGTCTCGGATGCCTGATTCCCATATTGGTGACAGGTTAAGATTGTTAGATTGCTTATAAATTTCTATAGACTCTCGGATTTTTCTTTGGTAGAAGAATTGATTACATGCAAGAATTTTAGCTTTATCGAATAAAATTTTATGTTCGTTATTGTGTTCGGTAGTTGTTCTTATTATTTGAGCCTAGTTGATATTTTTCGTCCGGTCTCTTCAATGGATTCTTTGCCGCATATGCATGGAATTCTGTAAACTCTTGGCATCTCAAATGGAATTTTGTCTTTGACGGATCGAAGATATTGAGAGATTTTTGGACAAGATATGTGGTCAGTAATGTTTTGAATATAAGGAAGGACAACAGTGGTTTCTGTTTCATTGCTATTGGAAGGTTGTGGTGAAGGGTATTTTGTGATGGAACGCTTAATATCTTTAATGTCGAAATTATAGAGAAGAGCAGAGGTAAGTTGTTTTAATACTGTTGCGACTCTGTAAACAAGAGAGGTGATAATCGATGATTTTTGGGCCGGATGGTGATGTGACAATGCATTAAGGTATCGTTCTGTATCCGTAGGTTTTCTGTAAACACAATGACCCAATTTTAGGTCTGATTTTCTATTTATAAGAACCTATTTCAATGGTAAAACTTATGTTAGGATGTAAAGAGTATAAATGTCTAAGAAAATCTACTAGGGTTTTCTGACCATAAGCCCAAATAACAAAAGTAATATCGACGTAGGCTTCCATAAATATATTCGCGATAACTGGTGATAGGGGAGAACTCCCGACGTTTGTTCAAAAATTTGACCGTTAAAAGAAAAATATGTTAAAAATAAGCATTTTTCACTTAAGGTGAGAAGATTAGGTTCCAGATTCTCGGATTTTAATATATCTGAAATGATAGTGAGAATTTTAGGAATAGGAACTATAGAGGGATTCTACGTCGAAACTAACCAGAATATCTTGTGTATCTAATGTAATGCTTTTTATTTGTTCAATGAAGTGAAAGGCATTAAGTACGAAACTGTCAGTTTTCCCTCTTAAGGTTGTTTATAAGAAAGCCAGATATTTTGCTAGAGAATATGTTGGAGAACTAATGGTGCTGACAATAGGCCGAAATTACCCCTTCGGCCTGGTTTGTCAATCTTTGGGAGTCCGTAGAGACGAGGAATTTTAAAATCATGAGGGGTGACAGTTTTTTTCACGGTATCTGATGGAGAAGAATCCTTAATGATAGATTTAAGGTTGCGTTATGAATTGACGATATGATCCATCTGTAAGAATATTTTAAATCTTTCTGATTTGTGTTCATGACCACCGTAGCAATTTTCTTTACCTGCTTACGATGTCCTTTACCTGGATTACGATGTCTTGATTAGATTTTAAAGATATTAGGGCAATGCATTCATGCGTTGCAATATTAGGTTTCAAATCGAATTTAATTAGCTGTTTAAGATGGTAGTTTGTTAGGATGGACTCGACATTTGAAATGATTTCCTCTTTTGGGATAATACGTGGGGCAAGGATAAATAACTAATTTTTCCGTTTCCGAAAGTTGGTGCGATGATACACTTATCACAGTATTTGGTAGTTGACAAGAATTTGATGGTTTCCCTAGTGTTGACGGTAGTTTTTCAAATATCTGAATGTGATTCTGGGTAGAAGATAAACGGAGATTAAGTATCGAACTCGGATGGAGACAAGATGGAAGCAATTTCAAGATGCAGAGACAGAAAAGTCTTATTGATTAGGTCCATTTCCTGACAGGTATGATGAATTCTTTGTCGAAGTAAAGCGAAACTAGATTTTCGAAAAGTTTTATAAGCGCACGAGGTTTTAACATGATGGGATATTTTAAAAAAATTGGGAATAACGTTATGGTCTCTACAACGTAACAAAAAGAGTAATCTTACCAGTTTCAGTCAGTGATCTAACTTTCTGCATTTGCGCTTCATATCCTCTCCATACCAACTGTCCAAAAATCTCTCAACGTCTTCGATTCGTCAAAGACAAAATTCCATTTGAGATGCTAGGAGTTTACAGCATTCCATGCATATGCGGCAAAAAATACATTTTAGAGACCGGATAAAAAACACCAATTAGGCTCAAAGAACATGAAAGAGCACTAAGACTAAGACAAACAAACTTATCAGCAGTTGCCGAACACAATCACGAAACCGGACATAAAATTTTATTCGATGAAACTAAAATTCTTGCATGTAATCCATTCTTCTACTACTATTAAAGTATATGACAAAGAAAACAATTTCCGATTCCAAGCAGAGTCCGCTGTGGCGCTACCAAGTTAGTTTTATCTATTTTAGAAAGTCACAGATCAGGAGTCTCGACTGGAAATCCGCAAGATGGCTCACGATCTTGCAGACATACTTCAGGATGTTCAAAGAGGTCGCGGAAGCCGAGCTCGATCATCCGGAAGTCCAGAGTTTGCTGAAAAATAAGAGCGAAAGTTTCGACTTGGTTATATGCGAGTTACACATGCCCGTCATGTTCGGTTTCGCTCACCGATTCGGCTGCCCGCTGATTGGGATTTCGTCGACCGACGTGCTTACCGATCAACACTCCGCCCTCGGTAAGCTTGCTTACCGTTTTTCTATTTAAACGACGCAAACATTGCCAGAATTATTCGCGCGCCGTTGATAGTTGGGTTTGCCGTTTGCATCGGCTATACAAACATTTTTTTAAACTAACGCGAAATGCAAAAATATGATTTTTTCGTTTGTAATTAAACTTTTGTCAAAGCGGAATTTGCGGAATAAAGGGCATTTTTGATTAGTTTTCGAAAAGCGCTTTTGCATGAAAACGGGATTAAAATCTGAAAACATGAAAACAACATGACGAACAAATATTGGGAATTTAATATCTGGGTTTTTACGCACTCGTTAATAACCACCACTAAGCCTCCGTGAAAAAAGTACCGAAACCGCTTGCACAGCCAAACTATTTAAATTTAAAAATGAAATAACAGTTTCATTGAAAAAATTGGATTCAAATAACACTCTTTATAATAATGCAATATCGAAGGGTGTATACAGCAATGTATACAGATTGTCCCAGTGGGAACTTGATCTCCTATGTAACTACCAAAGATTTGAAAACTTGAAATAATGCTAAAATCGGTATGCCCAAAAAAACTAAACTTTCTCCCATGCATAGTTTAGAAAATCATAGAAACTTTCACAACAATCTGGATCTGTGAAAGAGAAACTCAACTACAGAAAATATTAATCATTCCAAAAAGTATTGTTATGAGACATTCTACATAAAATATGTCTAGAAATTTGAGAGGATTTGAAAAATGAGATAGTCCCGGGTCCTCTCAGTAAGAACACCTATTACCACTTTTCTTGAAGAGATAAAGCAAACAACATTAAACAAAACAGATTTCAATTTATCTCTGTTTTCAAATAGTTATAGTGAATATTAGAAATTTTTAAACATTAAAATCAAGGTTTGTTAATTTCCGTTGCAATAAACAACCATTTATCCTGATCCTTATTATTAAAATTAATCTATTGTTTTTGGAGATTAAATATAACAAATATCAAAAGGATTAACAACATCTCTAGAAATTTACTCATATAATACTTCAATTTTAGTTAGTTTTGGATCGTTAAAAAAATGTACTTTGCGTACGCATTAGGTAAATTTCTGTGCCTTATTTTTTGACGTTTATTCGTACGACGTGATATTTCTGCCTTTGCCTTCATTCACCCCGTCAAAAAGATTTTTTTCAAAACTCGAAGCCTGTCCTCTGTGTAGGAGATCTGGAATCAAAAGCAAGACAAAACCCATTTCCGATATAAGCGGAATTTTTAATAATTTTATTTTTAGCATAACACATCGACGAAGTTGCAAATAATTGCCTAATAGTATCTTTTAAATATTCGGCGTACTTTTCTTTAAATTAAAATGCCGATAAAGTAGACTGATATCCAAAAAGCGTTGATAAAATTCTGAGTTTAAAATCAATATCTATTAATTAGGCTTCAACATTACAATAACTTTTTAACAAAAAAATGTCATAGAATTTTGCAATTTTTTTAAAATTTCATTGTTAAAAGGTTGACATTAAATACCCAAAGCATTAACAATAAGTAACATTAAGTAACAATAATAATATTATTCGCCTTCGCATTCGTTTTCGATGCAATAGAATAATCAAACCAAGAATATTTTTTACTTAAAAAGGATTCCTATTTTCTGATATGGAGTCAAAGAAGGCTAATCTCTTATACAGGATGAAAATATATAAACAGAATAACTCTTTTTTTTACAAAACTTCTGGATTCCTCCTGCGTCGGTTTTTCCGGAGTCGAAATTGCTGACGTTTCGCTGTTGGCTTCTTCAGAGCTTGACTGAAACTGGCTCGCATTTTACTCTGTACCAGTTTATGTATAGTTTGAGGGGGGCCCTAATGAGGCGTATAAACACAGTCTCGGATGACTGATTCCCATATTGGTGACAGATAGAGACCTGAGTCGCGGTTAAGATTGTTAGGTTGTTTATAGATTTCTATAGACTCTCGGATTTTTCGTTGGTAGAAGAGCTGATTACATGCAAGAATTTTAGTTTTATTGAATAAAATTTTATGTCGGGTTTCATGAGTGTGTTAGACAACAGCTGATGAGTTTATTTATCTTAGTCGTAAGGCTCTTTCGTGTTCTTTGAGCCTAGTTGATATTTTTCGTCCGGTCTCTCCAATGTATTCTTTGCCGCATATGCATGGAATGCTGTAAACTCCTGGCATCTCAAATGCAATTTTGTCTTTGATAGATCGAAGTTAATTTGAAAGAATAACTCGTCATGATGTATTGAAAGCCCCTTCTAGATTCATTCAAGGTTCGAACTAATACCGAAGCGACACTTCTTTAGTTCAAAAATTTAGAATTTAATTTTTTCCGTCGTTTCAAAATTATCGTAATTTATATAGTCGTTTTGACTACTAAGAATTGCCCCCATTATTTTTAATTATTTATGATTAAACTTCAACCAAAAATATAGCGCTTTTAGAACCGACCTCGTGATAACTTTGCCTACTATTTATTACTCCCAAATCGCAGTCACTTATAGAACACCCTACCGAGCAGACCCTTACCCGTAACCATTCCAGTACGGCCCTAGGAATTTATCCACCTACACTAACAAGCGGGATATAAGCATGTTTTCAATCTTTTTCGCCGAGCAATTCTTGAAACGTGTATTTAAAAAAACATAGTACAAAGTAACAATTTATTATGTTCTATGTCACTTGTTTTTATTACTGCTCCTACTTTCCCTTCTGAATTTCTTATAAAATTGTAAACATTCCAAATAATTTGTTTAGCATCCTAACACAAATGGATAACAGGAGAACATCTGCTTCATTCCACGGTCTCCACATTTTAAAGTGTTAAAAACAGAAACCTTCAAAAAAATCTTTAATTGTAAGATTCGCATAAATAATTATCTGTATTCTTATGACGTACCTTTATCTACCGCCAATATAAGCTACAGTTTTAAAAAAAGACTGTTGTTTACAAATCGAAGAACAATGTGGAAGACACAAAAATACAAGAAGAAGAATGTTGTTAATCGACAAGCACATAATGATTATTTTCAAACTTAGCTGTTAGATAAATAGAGTACAGGTACTTACCCTTACCCCTTGAACTATCCAGTGAAAACAGCCTCGCAGGGTCAAAGCCCGAGAATCAGGTTCATAAATACGCACTTAGTGGAAGGATCACAATCAAATATATAATACGTAATATATACGAACGTATCTGTGGGGATGGGTTTTACCATGGTCCTGCGAGGGTACTGTACAGGTACTGTAAAATACTTAAAACATCCAAGCACACCAGTGCGTCTTGTGTGCAGTAATAACCTAACTTGTTCCGAGTACATTTTTAGGCAACCCCACACACCCGCTGACCTTTACGGACGCATTTATGCCAATCAGAGACTTGACATTTCCCAGTCGCACAGATGCCGCGTTCTGGATGGTCTACAACTATATTAGGTAATATTTTTAACGTTGCATGCGTCTTTATCCTCACCCTGCGGCGGCAAAATCAAAATAAAGTTCCGGAGTTAACAGTATCGTAAATCTCCAAGTCGCTATCGCTAATATTTCAGGAGTTGTAAGGAGGACTATTTCCTGCTGGGTAACCTGGTGGAGAGAGAGAAAATGCAGCAGTACTTCGGAAGCGACGTCCCACCTCCACTTACGTTGCTCAGAAACATCAGCCTCGTGTTCCTTAACACCCACCCATTATTCGACTCCAGACCGCTTAGTCCGAAATTCGTCAGGATAGGGGGTGGTATACCAACAAGGTACCCGAAACCCCTGCCTTACGTACGTCGGAGACTTCACGTCGAACCGCTCGCCCACTAACGTCCACTTTCCAGGAAATGTCGACTTTCTTAGACGACAATCCGCAGGGAGTTATATACTTCAGCCTGGGTACCACCATAATGATAGAACAGTACCCCGAACACTTTTTGAACGTTACACTGGAAACTTTTAAAGACCTCCCTTACGCCGTCTTGTGGAAGTTCGACCACCACATTCCCGGGCTACCAAAAAACGTAAGAATTTTTCAATGGGTGCCGCAACGCGATCTGCTGGGTAAGTCTGGACGTCGTCTTGGCCGCCGTACTAAGAAAACGTCTCTTTCCAGCTCACAGAAACGTGAAAGTATTTCTGACTCAAGGCGGTGTACACTCTATCGAAGAAGCTATCCACGCTGGGGTGCCTATGGTCGGAATACCTTTCGTCAGCGATCAAGCGCGGAACGTAGACAACGCCGTCTCCAAAGGTATCGCGTTGTGTCTCGATAAGAACACGATCACCAAGCGTACACTCACACGAGCCATAATGGAAGTGGTCGGAAATAAACAGTAATGGGTGAAGATAAACTTGGACAATCTGAAATTATTGCTAATACGTTTTCTAGATATAGGGAAAGGATCGACGCTATATCGAGGCTAATACGGGATGCTCCAATGGACGTGCTCGAGAAGGTGGTATGGTGGACGGAATTCGTGCTGAGGAACCCCCAAGTGGGAAGCATTTTGCAGAATGGAAACCTGGATGTGCCGCTCTACCAGTACTTCTTCTTGGATGTTCTGGCGGTTTTGGTTTGCATCTTGATGGGGTTGATAATCCTTACTCGTTGGATGATTTTCACGTTTCTACGCGTCGTGCGACTATTAACGTCGTGGCTGGTCAAAAAGAAGGTGGAGTAGCTGTTCAGTGTATCGTTCAATAAATATACTATTCCTTTTATATTGATTTTTTTTATTGCCATCTGTTCAGTTTTCGTTTTATTATTTTTCGACTTCTTATGAATTTATATATATAAACCTATAGCTTATCGATTGGCCGCGAGTACAGCACCAAGAAGTTATTCTTCTTCCTTTCCTCGCGGTATTAAATTCTTGAACTTAACTGGCCATCTATACCTGCCAGCGCCCTTAGGCGCATGCTCCACTAAAAATCACGGTGAAGCGCTAAATCGGTCGCTCTCATCGTGTGGTTCAAAAAGTGCCGTTGAACGCATCAGGTCATACGCGTGGTGATAAACAAATTTCCTCACCACTCGAGGCACAGAGGACGCAGCACGGGCCGGCCCCTCCGGAAGGAAGACCAAAAGCGAGGTAGGGTCAGTTAAGTAATCAAAAATCTTTTGATCCTGTCTCGAGTAATTTTTGCGACTTCTTGCTGTGCCAGCTGCGGCCAAAGTCCGTTTCCGCGCGGACAAAACATTTTTGGTCCTTACGAGCCCAATTAAAAAGAACTAACTTTTATCTTATTATTGTGCAATCAATATTCTCAATTTGAAATTCACGATTACGTGCTATGCTTTGCGAAAAATCTGTTTATTCCTTTACTTTTTTGTGTATGAAGGCCATTAGCATCGACACAAAAAGATCAGTACGTTTTTTTTTATATATACAGATTCGCATTTGATTTCAATCGACTGGATCTCGGTTTCAAACATTGTTTCGTTTTAACGTTCAATATCGGAACGGCCAGAGTTTCAGGCGTATTTATTTACTTTTTTGTCGAATTTCTTTCGGTCTAGTTGAAACTCGGAACAGTTTGGTTTTCATTTTTTTATTATCATTATTATTATTTGAGTAATATCGCTTTTCTCTCTGAATCTGCGTAGTGTTCGATAGGTTTTTATAATGGCAAAATCTTTAGGTCAGAATAAAGCCACTCGAGGTTTTTTTATAAGTCGTTTGACTGAAATTTATAATTGTTCTCAGACCTGTCTCACTGATTCAACTAAGTTAAATCAATTTAAAGCTCGTTACGAAGGAATTGAAGACATTAGAAATAATTTTGAAGCTCATCATCATGCAATCATTGAGTCACAACAGATGACTGACAAGTCTCTGGAGGATGAAGACGAAATTCGTCGAGAATTTGACGACAAATATTTCGTGATAAAATCTATATATATGGATTTGTTTCCTACAGCGGCTCAAAGTCCTGTTGTCCCATCAAACCAAACAATTTTTAATGCTACCACTAACCAAAAAGTATATGAGGTTGATGTACCAATTTTCAGGGGCGATTACCGAGATTGGCCGACATTCATTGACTTATATGATAGTTTAATTCATAATGACGCGAGCATGCCGGCGATTCAAAAATTCGGTTTTTTGGTAAAACATTGCGAGGGTGAACCCCTCAACTTATTAAAAACGTTGCGCATGACTGAGAGCAACTACCCCGTTGCTTATCAGGCATTGCGTGATAGATACCAGGACAAAAGGTTAATGGCCACTGAATTTTGGAACAACATACACAACGCTCCTAAAATGTCATCAGACGATCATTTAGTTTTGCGACGTTTAATTGACACATTTCAAGAAAACTTGGCGGCATTGAAAATTTTGGGGTTTCCCACTGTCGAGTGGAATTTTATTCTTCTCAATTTGCTTTTATCAAAAATTGATGTGCATTCAGCTAAGTCATTTGAGCTTGCGCACAGCAGTGTAGAGCTTCCTTCATACGACGATTTAATCAAATTTTTAGATAAAAATTGCAAGGCATTATCGTCCTTTGCACTTTCAAGTCCAGAAGACACCATTCGAACAAAATCAGTCAGAAACAAAAGCGAACGCAGTTTTAAATCTAAATTAAATCCTAAAGGTTTCTTAACGCAGGATAGTCCAAAATGTACATTAGGATGTCAGAGTAGACGCTCGTTGATTAAATGTTCAGTTTTCAAATCGAAAACGCCTCGTTATCGTTACACCATCGTCAAGCAACATCGCTTGTGCACATTATGCCTCAATTTGCGGTGCAGCGCTAAAAAATGTTCGAGCAATACAGCTTGCCAATTTTGTCAAAGTCGGACACACCATACTTTGCTCCACTGGTGAGCCGATTCTCCTTCCAAAGGCAATTCGCCACAGACACCACATGACTCATCATGCGAACTTCCTCACTCCGTTGCATCTTCTGCATCGGTAGAGCTAAACTCACCTAAATCATATGCCTCTTCTTCGGCGAATATAACCGACTCAACCTTACTCGCTACCGCCCTCGTACAAGTGGCTGACAGACATGGCAACCTACACACTTGCCGAGCGCTGCTGGATAGCACGAGTCAGGTTAAACTGCATCACTGAGAAGTGTTTTCGAAGATTGGGTTTGAAAAGCTACGGTGGAAGTGTTGAAATTCAAGGGATCGGTGATACATCAGTTGCTACATCGAGAGGCTACACTACTTTCGAACTAAGCGTGCCTGGTTTGAATCAACCTTTCGTGGCAGTCTATTCAGTCATATTACCGTCCATTTGCGTTAACATGCCTATTGTTTCAGTAGAACACAATAGCTGGGATCATTTGTCTCATATTAAGTTAGCCGATCCAAGTTTCAAGACTCCTAGTGGAATCGACATTTTACTAGGTGCCTTCATATTTCCGTTACTCATGTTGGATGGCAAGATTATGCAATCTTCACATGATCCCATTGCCTTAAACACCATTTACGGCTGGATTATCATGGGAAATGTCAAATCATCTGGCAACTCTCGTTTACATCCACGCCATAGCTTCTTTACTTTATCAGATTCTCTTGAGAGAGCCTTGTCCAAATTCTGGCAACTTGAAGAGGTTCCTCATACTGAACCTATGTCTGAGTCTGACAAGTTATGTGAGCGATTTTTTAACACTACTCACTATCGGGAATTGTCTGGGAGATTTATAGTATCTCTTCCCTTCAAAGCAGACGAGCCTGTTTTTTCGAGTTCTAGGGATATTGCTCTGAAATAGTTCTATTCTCTAGAGCGACGGCTCTTAAAAGATGTTGATCTCTATGAAAAATACTCTGCTGTCATTCGTGAGTATCTAGACTCCAAACATATGGAAGTTGTTGCTCCTCCTGAAATTTCGAGTGATACTCAAAAAATGTATTATCTACCCCACCATTCGGTTACGAAAGCTAGTGACCAAAGCGTGCGCGTAGTATTCAATGCGTCTTGTCCTACTCCACAAGGATCACTCAATCAATTTCTTCTGTCAGGTCCTAAACTCCAAAAAGACATCACCGCAATTTGCCTTAACTTCAGAAAATTTCCATTAGCATTTTCTTGTGACATCAAAGCCATGTATCGTATGATTGTACTAGACGCCAAGCATAGGGATTATCAGAGGCTAGTATGGAGATTTTCTCCCGAGCAGCCTATCCAAAATTATCGTCTTACCCGCATTACATTTGAAATCGCATCATCTCCTTATTTGGCACTTCGAGTCATTTTGCAACTGGCACGAGAAGGCTCAGAAGCATATCCGAACGCTTCAAGAGTTCTGCAGTCCGACATATTTGTCGACGACATCTGCACAGGAGCTTACACCTTGGAGGAAGCATTGACTCTTAAAGCAGAGCTTGTTGAGTTATTAAATTCCGCAGGTTTTGAGCTGCGGAAGTGCTCAAGTTATGATCTCAACTTTCTTAACACAATTCCGTCAAATATTCGACAAATTTCTGTTTCACTAGACACTGACACTGACTGTTTTCACAAAGTCCTTGGTCTCCAATGGGACCCAGTGAACGATGTCTTTTCATATCAGGTCAATCAAACCGACGATTCTTGTACGAAAAGATCAATTCTCTCTACCATTGCTCGTACGTTTGACCCAATCGGCTTGATATCACCTTGCATATTTCTTGCAAAGCATCTAATGCAATTGATGTGGGCAGAGGGTGTAGATTGGGATGATACTCCAACCCAAGGTCTTGTCGATCGATGGCTGACATACAAAAGTCAGTCACCCTTGATTTCCCAGATAAAAATTCCTAGGTACATCTTGACACCAAATCTTCAGTCTCTACAACTCCATGTTTTCGGCGATGCTTCGGAAATTGGTTTCGGCGCATGCGCGTATTTTAGAGTCGCCGATTCAACTGGCAGTGTATTTTCCACGCTAGTGACAGCCAAGACCAAAGTTGCGCCACTAAAAAGGATCTCCCTTCCTCGCCTCGAGCTATCAGCTTCAGTTTTGGTCGCTGATTTAATTTCTTTCATCAAAATCAGTTATTCTGATGTTGGTTTTGAATCCATTTTCGCATGGTCTGACTCCATGGTAGCTCTCGGTTGGATAAGAGCGCCTCCATATAAATGGAAAACCTATATCGCAAATCGCGTATCTCACATTCAAAATATTCTTCCTCCATCTTCTTGGAGATTTGTCCCAACACAACTCAACCCAGGTGATATTGCATCACGTGGTATGTTGCCGGAAGAGCTATTGAACAACTCTATGTGGTGGAACGGCCCAGAGTGGCTACGTCGTTCGTCTGACCAATGGCCGAACAATCCAACTCCGACTCTCGACTCTCCAGATATTCGTAAAGAGGAATCTAAAAGGTATGTTTATTCGACTTTTCCACAAAAATTCTTTCCTTTCTCGGATTTATTGGACAGATTTTCTTCTCTTCCGAAAATTCTTCGTACTATCACTTATGTTTTGCGTTTCATAGATCTGAAAATAAAACGTCAGTCTGTTGATACATCAGTGATGAATGAAACTGAATTACATAACTCATTACTCGTCTTTGTTCGAATCGTTCAACAGCAATGTTTTCGACAGGAATTTGATCTTGTTTCCAAAGGTCTACCTTGCTCCAAACTTATGCGCAAGTTGTGTCTTGTAATTGATACTCAGGGTATTCTCAGGGTAGGCGGAAGGCTAATTACGTCCATGCTTCCCTATGAGCAAAAACACCCTGCCCTCTTACCATCAAACCATAAACTGACTGATATGATAGTCTGGTATTATCACAATAAATACCTGCATCCAGGTTTTCAAACTTTGTCCTATTTGTTGTTACAACATTTTTGGATTATTGCTTCCAAACGAGTCATCAGGAGGAATTTGTCTCAATGTTACCGCTGTTTTCGAGCAAACCCTAAACCGTACATTCCCCGTATGGGCAATCTGCCCTCTTATCGCATCACACAACTCAAGCCACTTCAGTGTGTTGGTGTCGATATGGCAGGTCCTTTTCAAATTACCATGGCAAAGCTACGAGGTGCTAAGACTCTAAAAGCATATCTTTGTCTTTTCATCTGCTGTTCAGTTCGTGCTATCCACCTTGAGTTCCTCCTCCCCGTGGCTCACAACCCGGGGTGGGTCTTAGCCGACTTGACGATGCGCCTCCATTGTTGTCTGTCGTTCATTAGGTCTAGTGCGTTATCGACTTCCATTATTTTTAGGTCCTTCTCGATGTTATCCCTCCAGCGAAGGCGAGGCCGACCTAGTGGTCTTTTTCCTTCGGGTGCCTCTTCCCATGCTAGCTTGGCTATTCGGTTGTCTGGAAGTCTTTTCACATGTCCGGCCCATTGTAGCCTTCTCGCTTTTATTTCGTTGATGATATTGGGGTCTTTGTATAGTTCATATAGCTCCCTGTTCTTGCGTATACGATATCTACCGGTTGTTATATCAGTGACCGGCCCATAGATTTTTCTCAGTACTCTCCGTTCAAAAACCCTGATCCGCTCTTCGTTGGCCACTGTAAGTGTCCAAGTCTCGCATCCATACATTATTACGGGTCTTATTATGGTTTTATATATGGATAGTTTAGTCGTGCGTGTGAGATTTTTTGATTTAAGAAGGTCATGTAGCGCTGATAAACATCTATTACCAGCTTGTATTCTACAATTTATCTCTTCTGACCCATCAGCGTTTTCTGAGAGTGTTGTTCCTAGATATTTGAACTTTTTCACCCGCTCAAAGTTATAGTCACCCATTGTGATGTTTTGTCCTACTCTATCTCTCCTTTGGTTGTTTCTAGTTGTGTACATATATTTAGTTTTCCCTTCGTTGATCTTCAATACCATATTTAGTGCCTGTTTCTCGAAGTTGGTGAAGGTCTCCTTGACGTTAAGTCTACTACTACCAATCACATCTACATCGTCTGCAAATGCTAGCAGTAGCTTTGGGCCATTATTGCGAAACATTTTCATTGGAGCCTTTATCTCCGCTTTTCTAACCACGTATTCTAAGGAGATGTTGAATAGCAAAGGTGAAATGGCATCGCCCTGCTTGAGGCCGTTGTTGACTTCAAAAATATTTGAGAGTTCTTGCCCGATCCTGACCTTGTTCTTCGCTCCATTAATACAAATTTGTGTTAGGCGTATCAGTTTTTTGGGGAAACCGAGTTCCTCCATAGCTTCCCAAAGTTTTACCCTGCAAACGTTATCGTAAGCTTGTTTGAAGTCCACAAACAGTTGATGTAATTCTTTATTAAATTCCCAGCACTTCTCCATTATTTGCTTAATGGTGAACACCTGATCTATAGTTGACTGGTCTTTTCTGAATCCACACTGATATTCGCCCACTATTTCGTTGGCGTATGGCTTAAGTCTGTCGAGGAGTATGTTGGCTAAGATTTTATATGCGGTGTTCAGCAAAGCTATTCCGCGGTAGTTACCACATATCATTTTGTCCCCTTTTTTGTGTATCGGTACAATTACCCCTTCTTGCCATTCGTTTGGTATTACTTCTGTTCGCCATATTATCTCCATGAGTTTGTGCATAGCCGAGTGCAGTGTTTCTCCCCCCTGCTTCCAACATTCGCTTGGGATCATGTCGCTTCCTGGCGCCTTATTGTTTTTGAGTCTGTAAATCGCTTGTTTGACTTCATCATAGTTAGGAGTATTGTCTGTGACTTCGGCTGTCTGGAATATTTTAGTTTCTGTGTTTTCTATGCTTTCGGTGTTGAGCAGTTCATGGAAATATTCTCTCCATGTGTTTAGGATTTCTGCTTTATTAGTTATGAGTTGGCCATCTTGATGCTTTAGAGAGTTTGTGGTTCTTGGTTGGTAGCCTTTTTTAAAATCTAATATTCCTTTGAAGTAGGTCCTAGCGTTGTTGTTGCGTCTGTTTTCCTCAATTTCCTTCACCTTTTGTATTTGGAGTTCTTTTTTCTTCTTCTTCATAAGCCTTCTTGCTATTGATCTCGTTCGCTTATATTCGTTTATGGTTTCTTCTGTGGTATTTTGCAGCATTATTTGTCTGGACATTTTCCTGTTCTCGATCGCCCCCTTACACTCTTCGTCAAACCATTGTTTCCTTTTCTGTTTGGGCCGCAGGCCTAAGACGTTCTCGTTTGCATTATTCACCGTTTCTTTCAGTTTATTCCAAAATATGTTAGTGTCCTCCTCAATAGCCATTTGATTAATTTGGTTGGTTATCGTCTCTGTGTATCTTGTTCTTGTCTCTTCTTCTTTTAATATTTCTACGTTCCATGTTTTTGTTGGGTTACCCTTTGTGCTCTTGCTACTAGATATTCTAGCTCTAATCTTAGAACTCACCAGTATATGGTCTGTATCTGCATCCGCCCCACGAAGACTTTTAACATCTAAGCAATTACTACTGTGTCTGGAGTCTATTAGTACATGGTCTATTTGGTTTCGTGTTCTACCATCATTAGATATCCATGTCTGTTTGTGTATGTTTTTATGTTCAAAGTAGGTTGACTTGATAAGGAGGTTATATGTTGTGGCGAAGTCTATTAGCCTTAGTCCGTTGTCGTTGCTTTCATCATGGAGGCTATGGCATCCAATGGTCGGCTTAAATGCATTTTCCTTACCGATTTTAGCGTTAAGGTCTCCTAGGATCATCAGCATGTCATGTCTTGGTACTTTATCCACAATATTTGCCAGCTGTTCATAAAACGTATCTTTTGTCTCTTCATCCTTCTCTTCTGTCGGGGCATGCACCGATATCAAGGTGTAATTATACCAGCGGCCTTTTAGCCTGATCCAACAGAGTCGCTCATTGATTGGGCAAAAATCTATAATGGACTGCACCAATTGTTCCTTTACAACGAATCCCGTTCCATATTCATGTCTATCCTGTTCATTGCCACTGTAGAAAACCACTGATTTGCTGATTTTAACGTTTCCGTTTCCAGTCCATCTAACCTCCTGAACCGCTGTAATATCTAGTCCCCGTGATTCTAGTGTCTTGATAGCATGGGTTGATGCCCCAGGGCGGTACCAGCTGAGGATATTCCATGTTCCTATATTCATATCCTGTTTTCTTAGCCATTGTCGTTTCCTTTTATCCAATCTATTCCGAGGCTTATCGTCCGTTTTCGTAGCAAGGTCTTTTTCCGAGGTGAGGTTGCTAGCCTCAACCCTCCTCCTTTATCCGGGCTTGGGACCGGCAGTGACAATTGTGAGCTACTCAGTCCACCCACAACTGCCCCAGGCGGAGTTAGTGAGTGAGTTAGTTTCGGATTTATCAACTGATGCATTTTTAGCCGCATTGCGACGCATGATTGCGCGCCGAGGAAAACCTTCTGCTCTCCACAGCGACTGCGGAACGAATTTTATTTCTGCGTCAAAATACATAGCCAATATCATGTCCGATGCAGCTAGAGAAGAGCAGATCTCTTGGTCATTTAATCCTCCCTCTAGTCCGCACTTCGGTGGCTTGTGGGAAGCCGGCGTCAAAAGCGTCAAAAAACACCTAGTCCGTGTAGTAGGTGACCGCATCATGACCTACGAAGAACTCAATACAGTTTTGGTTCAAATAGAATCAATTGTTAACTCTAGACCCATATGCGCTGTCAGTAACGATCCCAATGACGTGAGCTGTATTACACCAGGCCATTTATTGATGTTGGCTCCAGTATCGACACTCCCTGACCCTGATATGACTTCTTCAAACATGTCGAGACTAAACCGTTGGCAGCTAATCTTGCAAATGCAGCAGCACTTCTGGCGTCGATGGCATAATGAATATCTCACAAGCCTCAATCAACGTAATAAATGGTGTGACAATCGCCCCAATCTTGATGTGGGCACACTGGTGGTCGTAAAGGAGGAAAACACTCCAGTTCTTGACTGGCGTCTTGCGCGTATAGCCGAGGTCTACCCTGACCCTGATGGCATTGTCAGAGTGGTCAAGGTTCATACTGCAACTGGTGTCTTTAAGAGACCTGTTGTAAAACTCTGCCCTCTACCAAATCAATAGCGTGGTAGGCACATTTTTCGCTTAAAGCATACAAGATGTTAGCACTTCTATTAGTAATATTTATTAGTATAATTCTGAATTTTCATTTTTTTTAACCTATAAACTGTAGGTAAACATGGGTATAATTTTTTCGGAACCGCTTTTTTGTTTTTTTTTGGGAAAATACCTACTGCATTTTGGTGGGCGGTATGTTCAGTTTTCGTTTTATTATTTTTCGACTTCTTATGAATTTATATATAAACCTATAGCTTATCGATTGGCCGCGAGTACAGCACCAAGAAGTTATTCTTCTTCCTTTCCTCGCGGTATTAAATTCTTGAACTTAACTGGCCATCTATACCTGCCAGCGCCCTTAGGCGCATGCTCCACTAAAAATCACGGTGAAGCGCTAAATCGGTCGCTCTCATCGTGTGGTTCAAAAAGTGCCGTTGAACGCATCAGGTCATACGCGTGGTGATAAACAAATTTCCTCACCACTCGAGGCACAGAGGACGCAGCACGGGCCGGCCCCTCCGGAAGGAAGACCAAAAGCGAGGTAGGGTCAGTTAAGTAATCAAAAATCTTTTGATCCTGTCTCGAGTAATTTTTGCGACTTCTTGCTGTGCCAGCTGCGGCCAAAGTCCGTTTCCGCGCGGACAAAACACCATCTGTGACGTAGGAGACCAAAGTTGATCACATTGCCGTAACTTGCGAAATGAGTACAGTTTTTAAATCCAGACTTTTTTAGTTTAATAATAAATAATTGGAACAGGTGTCTCAGTTCCAGTACTTTGGTTGCGAAGTAGGATATGACAGAGATAATGATATCTCTCAAAAACTACGTAAATTTGAATATATATGTGGAACAATCCAAAGAACATTAAAGAATAAAACAAGGAAAGACACCAGAATAAAATTCTACAAAACTATGGCAACTCCAGTACTCCTATACGGTTGCGAAAGCTGGGTACCAACAAAAGCAGAATATAGCAGAATACAAGCGGCCGAAATGAAATTTTTAAGAGGGGTGAAAGGTTGCACACGACTAGATAGATTTAGAAATGAAGATATCAGAAACGAATTACAAATATTTGCAATGACAGATAAAATAAAAGAATATAGACGCAACTGGAAACAACATGTAGATAGAATGCCTGATGACAGAATCCCGAAAATAATAACAAACTACCAGCCAATAGGCAGAAGAAGTGTAGGTCGACCCCGCCGACGCTGGAGGGATGTATGAAGCCGGAACAGACTATAAGTCTAAACCGTGAAGAGTAGAAGAAGAAGAAGATAATAAATAATAATAATAAATATAAAGTTAGTGATTGTAGGATGCAGCCAGTTTTGGTTGATTTGGATGATCAACATCGTATATAATAACTATTATAATAACAAAAACGTTTAACGTTTGCATATAGTAAACTTAATATCCTTGGTTTTAAAAGTAAAGAAAGTAACCTATTTACTCACTACTGACATCTTATGAATTTTACAATTACACACCGATCTAGCGTGCGGGAAGCGTCACTTTACCACATCAGTTTCGTTTCCCACAGATCCGAACCACTTCGGACATTTCCGGGATTCTACCGCAAGGGGTTTGGGAGCAATTGGATGTTTTAGGGGATATTTCGCACTCCAATATTTAATTAATACATTACGCGGGTGTCATAAAAAATAGGATGATGGTGATAGTTGATGGCAAGATATCAGCTCAAGCGCCATTTAATTTTGGAGGCAACGTCTCACAATAAACGGAATAAAAAATCAAATCAGTACCCCATATTAAAAATTTCAGATGACTAACTTTTATGCACTAGAGCTAAAATCAACATGGTAGTATTAAAACTTATCAACCTGAAAAATATAGGCATCTGATTAATGTTGATTTAATTTTTAGTTATTATATTGATTGAATTGAAGTGACATTTGTACTCTTACTGGTTATGCATTCGTCAATTTATTTATTCCAAAGTTCAACTTAAATTTCAATAGTTTTTCTAATAACGCAAAAATTTTGCTTGGTTTCTTTAGATGTTACACCATTTCTTGTAAAATTGGCAGTTATGATAGTGAGGGAAAAGTAATTAAGTAATTGTATTAATATATTGATTGATATTGACATTTTTACAGTTGCTTTCATGAATGTGTTGAAAAGCATGCTAAAGGTGATCAAGAGATGTGGGACTAAGAACTATAAATTTCCATAATGCAAGATAAAAGTTCAAGGAAAAAAAGAGGATTTAATGCAACGAATGTTGATGACATCATAAGTAAATCCTTTAAAATATAAAGCATTATTTAAATTTATAATAATAATATTAATAATAATTTCATTGTATTCAATTGTTATCTAACATTACGTTAGCCAAAATTTTATTAGCTAATATTTATCAGTAGTGGACTAATCGCTAAGTAAAATAACGTTTATAATTTAAGTTTCCCCAATATCTTGGCAAGACCAATTGTACGATTTTCAATTATCCATGTCTCATCGGAACAAACAACATAAAATTGAAGGTTATGACCTGCGTTATCTTGCTTATAGGATCTTAAAAATGTAATCCTCTTAAAAGCTCTATCCTTGGATGATTTTTCTTCCAATTACAGTCTTTTCCTTTGAATAAACTACTTAACGATCATATTTAAAAGTTAAGTAAAGAACATAACGTTTTAAAATTGTGTTTTTTTACTGGAGTCTGTAAAACACCTAATTACACACCGATTTAGCGTGCGGGAAGCGTCGCTTTACCCCTTCAGTTTAGTTTCCCACGGATCCGAGCCACTTCGGACATTTCCAGCATTTTACCGCACGGGTTTGGGAGCAATCGGATGTGTTCGGAGATATTTCCCACACCTTGAATTTTGACATTTGTCAATTCTGACGATCATGTCATGTCGTGTTGTTTTGGGAAAATGTGCCCAAAAACTAAAGGTCGTGAAAAAAGTATATTATGCAACACGTTCGGTAAACTTTGTAACTCACTCGTTTATTAAACACTCGCTCCGCTCGTGTCAAATGAACTGGTGACTCAAACGCCGTTTACCGCACTTGTATAATATATTATTATTCCATTGTTTATATGACATATCCAATAATACATCTCTCTCTATCTAACGCACACAGTTAAAAAGAGACAACAATAGCAGAACCGATCCGAACAATCAATAAACGAATAGGTTTAATGGCAACTGGTAAATCATCTACATAAAATCACCCAACTTTCCCACTTTCTTCGACAAAGCCGAAACCTATAAACAGCATTTATCTGAGCTGTTCTAAAAAATACATAAACAACCCAAGGTATTAATAACAAACAAGATGCTTTAGTCGAGACGTCTGGTCTGCTTTGACAAGTAATGATTTATCTTCCATAACGGATATATAGCACTAAATCGTAGCATTTTTTGAAGTGGCAGATTTACGTGCATTAAGTGATTTAAATCTACTAGAAAGGAAAAATTAAAAAAAAAAGGGGGGCAACAGTCCGGATCTACCACTCCTTTCTCTAGAAAGGCGCAATGAGACCAACATTTCTTGTAGCACAACGTCAAGGTTCCTACAAATAGTCGCGTGAGAGGACACCCGGTATAATAGTTACTAATTTCACACCTTTAAGATCGGTTAATTAAGCGGTTAGTTTCAAACTATTACAAAGCTTATAGTACCCTAGCAGTCCGCTGGTTTTTCATATAGCGCGATGGGTTTCCATTACGGGTGTTTTTACCTATCTATCGCGCTCGTAGCACCACCACAAGGCTAAAATCGCTAATAGCGCTTGTATCGTTTTGCAAAGGTACTCAATTCGTACTTATCAAAGTCGTATGGACGAAGCCCGTTTCGTTTTTTCCAATTCTCCGTAAACGTTTATCTTTCGAGTGTTCCGTAAAATCGTTTGTGTGTGTGTGTGTGCGCGATGTTGTATATCTTAAACCAAAGATGCAAACACAATCGGCGGTTCTATAATACGATCCGAATAGAAAAGAACAATAGTCGCTCCACTCCTGCGATACGTCCGCGGTCCATCCTGCTACCTTTGTGTTTGGAAGAGTCCCCGCTTCCCGTACGTTTCGGGTAATCGGCGGTACGACATCAGAGAGATGTCGAAGAGACAGTGGTTCGTGTTGCTGTGCATATTCGTGCTGTACTTGTTGGTCGGGGCTTCGATATTTTTTTACGTCGAGTCCAAGGAGGAATTCAATAAGAACAGGAAAGAGAGGGCGGAAAAGAAACGCCTAGAAGGTATAGAAACTATTTTTTGGAAGCAATGTATAGGGTAGTTTCCCAAACTCATTGGCAAGATCAGATTCTATCCAGCGAATTAAATAATAGCCGATATTTAATTTAATTTAATTTTTAATCTTTAATTTATCAGGTCGTGACGAGAGGTTTGTTATAACTCACCAAAAGATATAAGTCATTGACAATACATATTTTAATTATTTTTTCCGAATTTAACTTAAACTTAAAACAGAACTTTTAGTTGTAGGTATAGAAACTATTTTTTGGAAGCAATGTATATTTAATTTATCTTCAATTTAAGTAATTTATCAGGTCGTGACGAGAAGTTTGTTATAAGTCGCTAAAAGATATAAGTCATTGACAATACATATTTTAATTTTTTTTTACAATTTGGTTAGTTTAACTTAAAATAGAACTTTTAGTTGTCTGAAATACTTATAGAGGACCACTTTAGAGCACTAATCACAACAAATTACAGCGCACTCGTTCTCTTTGTGCCTCCATTTTGCAAATCCATTTTACGAACGAAACCCCTCAATTGGCAAGGGTACAAACGGTAACTAAAAGCACAGCTTTTCTAAACTAACAAAAACTAAACTGTCTTGAAGATTTACGTATTTCCAGCACCGTAGGCAAAGAGGTGCATGAAAAACACGCTATAGTATTCTTAATTGTTATCTTAATTCAAAATGTCAAAAACCCTATTGAATATCTTCCGATAAAATTTCCATTAAATTTTAACAGCACTATATTTTTCCTAACGTTTTCATATAAAACTATCTTTGTTATAGGGGGTTTCAATGAAGTGAGGCTATGAAAAGCAATTTAAGGATATTTAAAAAAAAATTCACGTACCACAAAATAATCCTTTAAATTTCGTAGGGGACCTACTTGATGCTATTGATTTATTAGAGCGTATTTACAACGCAAACTACTATATTTTTACATGAAAATATTCAGAAAGATTTGAATTTCGAAAATTAATTTAAAAAAAAATAACGTTGATAATAATAATAAAACTAAAATAATTATTAATCTCATAATATTTTAGAAGTTTGAACGAATTTTTCAAATTTCAAAATTTTGAATAAAAAAATGGCTTACAATAAATTTTTCAAATAATTAAAAACTTTATCCAGTCCGTGATTTGTTTTCACTGCAATAGGCTCAGGTCTGACGTAGAGTAACGAGACATCCGACTTTATAGGAACTAAAATTCGATATAATTCAACTGATTCGGAACATTTGGTTCATAAATATTCGCTCAATAAAATATACCACGGCCGTGAAAAAAAAGGTAATAACACGAATATCTTTGTCCATTTAAATTATTCAATTTGCAGTTTCTAGTTTATTGGCAAAAGCGATTATAATTTTTTATGCTTCGGTTAGGAAACCGCATTTCTTTTAAACGAATCTGCGCTACATCCAGAAATCCGATATAGTGAGAAGCAAGCAGCCTTAGTCCGTTGAGAGATATTAGCAATTCGATTCAAATTCGATACGTTTTGCTATATACGTCGCGTGTGCTGTCGTCCTCGTTCTTCTTACATTTTAGTGTAGTCCGCTTGTGAGTTAGGCGGACCTTGTTTAACTGCGACTACTAAAGAAAACTGACAATGGAACCTGGTATTTGTACACGGTGACCAATTTGCAACCTCAATTTACATGGCTTTCTCGGATCCCAATTGAAAAGTTAGGCAAAAACATTTTTTAAACCGCACTTATTCACAATACAACATTCAATGAATGAAAATCTAAGTTTGACACACCTGCTTTTTGCTAGTCTCTACTGTAAAATACCAATATGCACTCATCAGAGAGTGCGAAAAATGCGACTTTAAGACATTAGCTTCATTAAACGTTTTGGTGCTTTAGTCCCGTATCGTGAGCGATGGAAGTTATCGGTA
Source organism: Cylas formicarius (assembly GCF_029955315.1). Classification (NCBI taxonomy): domain Eukaryota; kingdom Metazoa; phylum Arthropoda; class Insecta; order Coleoptera; family Brentidae; genus Cylas; species Cylas formicarius. Next base: position 27,988,770 of record NW_026844319.1, read on the forward strand.
GATTTTAAACCCTAGTGTTATTTTGACCCTTGCCAATTCTGATCAGGTCACAACTCACTCAGTCATATATAGCTAGTGTTCGTAGAAAAAGCATAGTATGCAACACGTTGATAAACTTATTCAGTCACTCGTTTATTAAGCATTTGCTCAGCTGCGCTCAACCTTAACAGTTGATCATGTTTATACTACAAAATCTGCTAAAATTGCTTCGTAATCAAAATACAAAGTTCTATGAAATATTTTTTATTATTCATTATTTATTTTATAAATATTTGTTTTGTTTTTTTGAAATTCCCAAACAAGTCAGAGGAAATTTGATTTCTTTCTTTTTTTTGTAAGACTTTTGTACAATTTTGGTGGAAAAAAATAAAAATTTCAGTAGCCACAGTCCGATAATGAAAATCTTAACAAATCTGACAACGTCTTGTATGCAAAATTAGTGTTTTGGCAAACTGGACGGCAGATGATGTGGGACACCCACGAAATTGCCTAAAATTCTTTACCGATATTGGGTTTTCAAACACTGGTCATTTCGGTTCTTTGCGTCAGTAGAGTTGGATTTATTTTTTATCGCTTCCCGATATACATTGTGAAAAGCGTCGAAGTATTTCCATTTTTTGTTAAAGAACTTGGATATAAATAATTGGCTACTATTCACGTTAAAGTCATTTGTTCTTTCTGCCTTTCTGGTCAAATTTTTCTAGTATATCCGAATACGCCGGCAAAAAGTGTGCGTCCCAAAAAATAAGACGATTAGCATCGACAAAAGTTGGACAAACAAATGTAATTTGCCAATTTGAGTTTAATAAAATTAGCGCGGACGCAGCAGCATTTACGGACGCCATAAGTGTCCTAATTGATTTGTTCTTACGTAATGGGCGATAACGACTTGAACTAACGGCGACGAAACAAACAAAACCGTGGCTCGATAAATATTGGCTCGTTAGGATATAATACCGCGTCACAATGACAATAATTTTCTGGACGTTTGCAAAAAAAGCAAAAAAAACAATTACTCATGACCCAAATACTTTTTACTTCACAAGAGAATAAAATTATAAAATTCAATTGATTTTCAAATTTTGGTCGTTGACCAAGAACGGTCCCTAAGATTTTCTCGTCCTCAAAAACAAATTCTAGAGGACCTCAGATATGTTGAACTTTTATGTTATCGAGCTCTTACTTAAAACACATCTGGCTAGTCTAAAACTCACTTTGTGAAGTTCTGGTGTGCTTTTTATGCCGAACCCCAAAAATTATTTTATTTAATTGCTTTATTCTTGGCGATTTATTTGACGATTGAACTCTCATTAGGTGTAGTCTAAAGAAGACTTTATAAAATTAAGATAACAGCTTGCAGGCATCATTCATATTTCAAAGGAAATGAATTCACAGATTGCTTAGTCGGAACGAATTATTAATTATTTCAGATATTTTTTAACCTATTAACTATTCCTAATAAACTATTCCCAGTTCTGGTGGTATATTTGTGCTTACAAATCTGCTCTACTTAAAAAAAGTTGATTTAATTGTATTGTGCTTCTTGGAGACTTGGATATAGCGGATAACAGCGAACAAAGCCAGGTTGCAGCAGAGAATAATCAGCTTCATAAAATTGCAGAAGTAAATTTGTTATACAATTTGCAACTATGGAAGCGAGTTGGTTACGCAGACCTGAAAAATATCATAGTGGAAATCTCTTGAAAATAATACATCTGTTTTACAAAAACCACTTCAAAAAGCGCCTTGTTCATAACATTATAGAATCAAAATAAGCAATAACTTGTCACATTCTTTTCCTTTTCCTCATAAGAAACTTACTAACTATGAAAATTATGTTCATGACAAGACCAGAGCTCAGAAAGATTCCCCACAAGACGCCACTGAAACACCTAGCTCAGCTCGCCCAACAAACAAAAATTAACTCTTAAATCATTTTTTGAATTAATGAACATAATCTAAAATGATTATGCTTAAGTCTGTGAAATCCCGATGGCTTTTTTATAAATAGCGAATTTATGATTTCAGGTCTGCTGATCGAGCACTTCCAGGGGAACTACTCGGCCCGAATGGACCTGTTTCTGAGCCTGAGCGAATATTGCGGCAAACCGTTCACGGCCTCGTACAACGATGATCCTATCGTGGACAAATGGGACTTTTATCATTCGTTATTTTTCGTAATAACGGTCGTGAGTACTATCGGTAAGAATTGCTATCGGCATGTTTCACGTTTTATCTGGCGCGTGATCTGATATTGCAATGTATGTTGGTTGGATATGTCTCTAGAGGTGATAAGGCAAACGACCCCATCATCCAAGTCTCGAATTCTGTCGTAGTTTAAATTTGCGTCAACTAGATGTTTTGTTGACGATTTCAAAACCACGAAAACAGTAGATACTGATCGACTCGAAACTACTAATTAATGCCAAAGCAAAATACTTAACCACGAGTGAAATTGATTAATTAGTTGCCTAATCAAAATAGGGTCATCGAAATATTCGTAATCTCCGAGCCAGAGTACTCGTAAGCGATAGCGTTGAATGACATCCAAACCAGCTGAAACAAGCTTCTCATTACCATGCTCTAAAACCATTTCTTTTTTCTTCTTTCTTGAAGCCACTGATGATAAATATGTATATCTATAAATCGTTGAAGCGTATTTTCTTTTCACTTAAATGTCAAGAAATACATTGTTTACTGTTACCTAAAGGTCATACCTACGTCAATTGTATGATAACGATATATTTTTGTAAATACCACGCGAGTTATGTCTATAATTACGGCGTCGACGATAAGGGGAACGCATAGCAATACTTTAACAACACTTATCATTCTAGGATATGGAAATTTGGCACCCACCACGATGTTTACCCGAATATTTATGATATTCTATGGTCTGATAGGTATCCCGATGAACGGCATAGTGATCTTCACGCTCGGAGAGTTTTTCGGCAACTCGGTGAGCCTAAACCAACTCCCACTAACAGGCGCGTGATAACACGAACTCTTTTCCAGTTCACCAAGTTGTACCAGCGATGGAAAAAGACCAGACTGGACTACGACACTGCCAAACTGGGTCTCGTAGGTCAGGTTGTACTCTACTTAGTACCGGGGTTTACGTTCTTCGTGTTTCTTCCGTCGACCATCATGACCGTGTTCGAAGGCTGGGAGTACGACGTGTCGGTGTATTATGCCTTCGTGTCTCTCAGCACCATCGGCTTTGGGGACTACGTAGCAGGTACCGTATTATCCGTAAATCACAGAAACGAAACCCAAGAGGCGATTCTCTTACAAGGTGTCAACGATGTGAACCACTTCGGACCGTATTACAAAATCTACCAGCTGTTCCTCCTCGTCTGGATCATTTTCGGGATGGGATACCTCGCGATGATACTGAGCTTCATCTCGCGAGGCATGCGGAGCAAAAAAATCCAGCAGATCGAGCATATGCTTAGCGAAAACATAAAACCGAAGAAGATCCGCGAAGAGCTCCGCTCTATACTTCACGAGTTGTTGTTTTTGAAAGTAAAGCCGATCTACAAGGACGAAGCGGAAGTAGTACCGCCGCATACCATCGGCAGGAGTCAGAGCTGCCCGGACCTGGAGCTCTATTCGAAACACTCTCCTTCCGCGGTTAGAAAACGCGCAATGTCCGAATGCTACAGGTCAGCAGCTTCGGTCAAGGTGCAATCGGATACGGACCTGGACCGTATAGACAAGGAACGGACGTTCGGGTCAGTCAATCGGTTCCTTGACCAGACAGGCTTGCTGTTCAAAGTGGTGAACGCGCTCAGCGCGGAATCCCTGGAGGAGGTCGGCAATGCCGCCATCAATCGCAACTTCGAACTGAGTAAGCCCTTTCTCATTCGTCGTGTTCAAAAATCGATCTTGAGTCTCGGTGCTTTCTCATTGATTCAATTCATCTCAGCTTCTAATGAGTAAAATCTCTTTTTTATCTGTTCTCTTTTCTAACTAGAACATTCTAAGGGTCCAGATTGGAATGTTCAGAGTTCACCCCTTTTGATTACCGGGTTGCGCAGAAGCGTGTTGAAAATGACCGAAAATACCAGTTAAACGGGAGCAGTGTCCCATATTTAAAGCTGCATGATACAACATTCTTGATGGTGTGATTCCGTAGATAATATTAAGAAATTATGTCTGCAATCGCTTTCTTTTACAGGATGTTGGAATTTACAAAAAAAAGCTGCTTCTTCTTCTTCTTCTTCTTTGTCAAAATTGGATAGAGAATACAGAGAAACGCAATGTGAAAATATTTTAATTGAAAAAATGGTACGCCACTGCTTTTAGTATTTCTCGACTTTGCGTAGTGTGTGATATATTTTCTAAATTTTTATTTAATTGGTAGTTATACTTTGAAATATATATTTTTTATTTTGTATTACTTTGTGGTTTGTTGATATGCATATAAATGCTTTTTTGTTTTTTCTATGCATCGGGGGCCTCTGCCAAACAACTAACAAAATACATAAAGCAATTTCAATTGAAAATGACAAAATAACCATTTCGAGCACTCAGTATATCCACATAAAACGATTGCCGACCTACATTGATAAACACAATCTTCTTAAAATCATACACGTAACAGGATCTAATGATTGTCAAGAAACGCCAGGCCTACGGCATTGAAGTTTAACAGGAAGGGAGAGTCTTGGGAATAGTAATATTATGCGACAAATGTGGTAAACGGCATTTGAGTCACGAATTTATTTGGCACGAGCGGAGCGCAGCGTAGGGCAGCGGAGCGACTATTTAATAAACAAGTGACTTAAAAAGTTTACCAAACGTGTTGCATACTATACTATTTCTATGCCCGTTAGTTTTTCGGAAAATTTTTACAAAACAACACGTATAAATCTCCGAAAACATCCGATTGCTCAAAGTCGAACGGTAATATACCGGAAATGCCCGAAGCGGCTCGGATCCGTATTCCTTTCAATATTTTTAATGACAATGATTTTCGAAAACATTTGTTGAACAAATTTATTCATTTTGATTTATATCGTAGTATCTCATATTGCTCCATAGCGGATAATTTATAGATATAATAGTAAAAAACTATAAGTAAATATCAACTTCTGACGTAAACCTCTTTATTTTTGAGCTCCGGGTCATTGTTGGAGCAAATTTGACAAATTAGACTTACTTTTACGAGAAGCACTTTTTTCGCATAAGGCCACCTACGACGTTTGACCACTTAGGCATGATGTTTCGAATGTTTGTATAGAAAAAGATATGGCAAAAAAGTTATTTTTTTCTCAAGACCCTTATGACAGTTCAAAAAGTAACACGTTTGTGACATATTAACGAAACACCTTGAATATTTTGTTACTGGCAGCTGTCAAAACGACATTTTTCACTTTTTACAAGTTGCATATATATCTCGGAAACGGCTTGAAATATAGATTTTGTCCAAGAATATGCTTTTGCAAAAGAAAAAACTTTTCTAGTGTGAAGTCAAAAAAGTTTCAGCCTTACAGGGTAAAAATATTTTTAAAAAAAACTACAAGGGTTTTCAAGGTTAGTCAAGGTTCAAAGTAAAGTATTCGGATTCTCCATTATAGTTTGCAGAAATGAGAATGAGCCTTCTATTTGTCCAAGCACCTTCATTAAACCCATCTTTTATAGCATTACCCATGTAGTGCTTCTTCAAACTTGGCAATATATCGAGTTTGACTCTTAAGGTAACTGTTTAAATTAATTGCCATCAAGACAGTACTTTACCACATTCTTACCACATTCTTACACATTCTTACAGGCGCCACTGCGGTCGAAGAAAAACCCCCGCCGGATCCCATCTCGATGAAGCCGAAGAGAAGACGCGCTATCAGCGACATCAGACCCCCGAAGATTTTCTCACTAGGCATCACTAACGACAACACTTGGTACGGCGCAGACGCAGACCACGCCATCATGGAGTACCGCAAGCGCTACGGTACCAACTACACCCCGGAGGTACGCAAGGTGGATCGTCAGAATATGTTCAAACGTATTCGAAGGCGTTTGATGTCGAGGGACGAGACGAGCTCTGACGTGGAGAAGCAGGACATTACAAGACGCAGGATGTCAGCCCCGTCGACCCAGCAGGACAACATACTCGAACAGACGTCCATCGCCGACTTCATTAGAGCGTTGTCGGTGGTGACGTCTTCTGAGGCGTTGATACCACGCGAAAATAATGAAGAAACGATGTCGCCCAAGAGTCGCAGGCAAGGCATCATCGCCAACATACGTAGGAGACCGTCTATGATCAGCGAGGTGCACCCCGTGCCCGAGCAACTGAGTCGCAGGAGGTTTTCGTTAAGGCCTCCCGACGAAGACGTCGGAAGGAAGAAGGAGGCGATTCGCAAGATATCGTTTTTCGACAGACGGAACTCGTTGCTTCTCGAACCATCGATACCACCGACGGTGGAAGAACACCAACCTTACACGCAACAACCTCCTCAACCACCGCAGAGGTTCGGCGAAAGCTGTTTGTACAGGAGCACGCGAGGTACGAGAAGCGGAAGAACGATTTCGCCGCCCCCTTACGAGGAAGCGACTTCTCAGGCGGAGACGTCGCAACGGAGGAAGTTTTCCGTGAGAACTATACGCGAGAGTTAAGTTTATCCATCTGAAGAGGACATCGCAACTCACGATTCGAAATTTCATCGTATATAGACTCGCCGTTAAATTTATCGATCCATTATACCTCTTTCGGGTATGGTGGAGTAAGCTGGTTAGGAGAATAGTTGAGCAGTGCAAGATGAGAGTGTCATCTTAGACTAAAGTCCAACTGTTGGTATTTATTCAGGGTCTAGCGTGTTGAGGACCGTATAAAAAATGATAGCTCTGCACCTTATTCTCAGTTCCGCTCTATAATGATTGACAATGGAAGTTTGAATTACCAGTCCCGATCTTAATCGATCTTAACGTCATGTAAGTTTAAATACTGGATATGCGCGCAAGTGGTGGACGTTTATAAACCAAAAACATTAAATCGATAGAAATCTTGTAAATTTTGACAATTTTTTAGGTGAAGTTTATGTGTGACGTTTCACATTTCTGAAAATCTTTTCGCTTTGCATCAAACAAAACTGCTATTATGGGATTAGTTGTATCCTAGAAAATCGCCAAAAATTGCAAGTACGGCTTTATCTTGTGTAGTATAATGTCATCGATGCGATTGCTGTGATTGTGAAGAACTCATTGCGGAGTGACGGAAGTTCTCATAGCCAAGCTCCAGGTTGCGATTTATTAGATTAGTCTTCGATTTTCGTTGTAGAAAAAGTTAAAAAAAGTCTGGCGCAAGCTTGGAGTATTATTTTAATTGTAAAAACTAAATAAATTTTGATTAAAATTAGGGACAGATTTTTTCGTTGATCATTTTCATCATATGCCGGACGATTTGTTTAAAAATTGCAGAAGGTAAACTGTGTTGTTCAAATACAATAAGAATCTATTAAATAGGGGTTTTCTATTAAATGAAACTACTCATCAGCGCCGCCACATGGCCGAGTTAGCGAGTCGTTTAACCCTGACCGGACTGAAGCTTATAGTAGTCAAAGTACAATCCCTTCCTCTCGAGTAGCTCCGTATGGGTGCCCGTCTCGGCGATTTTTCCCTCTTTGAGGACGCATATCAAATCAGCCGCTTGGATAGTCGTCAATCTGTGAGCTATCGTGATACACGTCCGTCCTTGTCTAGCATTATCCAGGGCTTCCTGCACAATCTATAACAAATGTAAAAAAGTGCGGGAAAATTAAATACTAACAAAACAAAAAATTAAAAACATTCATAAATTTAATTTAGAGGGAAAATTCTACCAAAGAGTGGAATTTTCTTAACATGGAAATGGTAAAATTCTTCGAACATCGAAAATAATAAACATAAGAAAATGAAAAGCCAAGAGCGATAAATTGCCAAAGAAAACTTCTAAGTAAAATTCTGGCGATAGCTGAACATTTTTCAAGAAAAAAAATTATGCGTTTTGGTTTTTAGTTTTTATGATTAAATTAAAAAGGATTAAGTGTAACATAAAGATAAGTTTTTCGGCAAAAACTTTTGTTTTTTATTTGTTATTGTTGTTAAAAACGGGAACAATTTATAACAACAAAAAGCAAGTATACTGCCTGAAGTTGCATAAACGAAACAAAGCGATATCTAAATGCATACAGTGCGATTAAATTATACTGGGATAAGCAGGTTATTGGCATGTAACTCGCTAGTAAAAAAATCAAAACTTTGAGAATAAAGAATTTTCACGGAAACCAAATTCTTCTAGAAGACGGGAATGCGAATCAAATAGATATAGAAAAAAGTAAAAACATGCGCAAAGGAAAAAAGAAAATTAAAAAAACAAGGTGTAATAAATAACCGAGGGAATGTGGTGCACAATGGTAAAAATCCTGCAAAAACATGAACTGCCTAAAGTGTAAGAAAACATTATTCTTAAACTCGTGGAAAATCTCTTGCAAAACCCACTCAAAAAATGTACTACCTTCTCGCTTTCGTTATCTAACGCTGACGTGGCCTCGTCGAGAAGCAAAATCCTCGGATTCCTCAGCAACGCTCTCGCTATAGCAATCCTCTGCTTCTGACCTCCGGAAAGCTGCGTGCCTTTTGAACCCAGACGCGTTTCATAGCCCTGCAAGGCCGTATTACTTCTTGACTTGCAATAATTACAGACTTACCAGCGGGAGACTGGCGACAAAGTTATGAATGTTGGCCGCCTTCGCCGCCAACTCAATCTCCTTCTTCCTCACGCTCCGATTCCGCACGCCGTAACCGATATTCTCCGCTATCGTTCTGTCGAAAAGATTGGGTTCCTGCGACACGATACCCAGATGGAACCTAAGCGATTCCAAAGTCACGTGTTTGATGTCGTCCCTGTCTACCAATACGTCGCCGTATGTGGGATCGTAAAACCTCTCCAGAAGCTGGATAATTGTAGACTTTCCGCATCCGCTAGCTCCTACTAAAGCTACTGTTTTTCCTTCCATTATCGACAGGTCAATACCATCAAGCACCTGCACTGAGGGTCTAGTAGGGTAAGAAAAATGAACCTTTGAAAATTCCACGCACCCCTTGTCCTAAAATCTAGCGAGGTCAACTGGGGATACCCTCTCTCTACCGCACAGCTTACCCATTCCGCTTTGTCTGCCTCTGGTTCGTTTCGGACTTCTGGTATACGTTTGATTAGGTGGAAAATCCTCGCTGCGGCGGTTAAACCCTTTTGCATATTCGAAGAAAAGGTGAGCGCGTTCCCTATCGACCATGATCCCGATATAATAACCTCCAGAACCCTGAAACGTTCACATAGTATAGGCCCGCCTAAATGTTATCTTCACCAAGTACTTGAAAATGGTCGCGCTGTCGACGTGAGCAACCACGACGAGCCTGGACCCATAAGTGAGTCCGGCTGCGTAGGTGAACATCAGACTGCGTGCGCATCCCATGATAAATCCGCGCAGGTGGCATCTCTTGAACCCCATCTTAATACAGATTGAGAGCTCTACGTTGTAGGCGTCGCAAAATATGTGTTCGCAGCCAAGAGATTTCACCGTTTTGATGTTTTCAATGGCCTCAACTGCAACCTGAACACTTGCATCGACAAAAGCTGTAACAACATGGCTACGCTTACCTTTGCGGACTTCTCGAGCAACTTTTGGGTCTTGGTGGAGTCCGATTGGATCGACTTTCGCTCATAGTACATCGAGAAAAGTATCAGGGGATAGAACGCCAGGACGACCAGGGTCAACCTCCACTCGAGATACATGCCGAAGATGATGGAAAGAGCCAAAGTAGACAGGGAGTTTATTATTATACCAATCCTCGAACCTCCAGCCTGAGGGAACCATTTAATACTGTTGTTTCCTTCACCCGAGATTTACTTACTCCTTGAACGCTAGCCGCATCTCCGGAGAGTTGGGCGCACAACGCTCCTACTCCGTTCTCTTTCCTATCGAACCACGCCATTTCTTGTTTGAGCATCGCCTCGAACGTCCAGTTCCGCAAGCGGTACGTTAAGATTTCTCCCGCGTATCCGAAAGCGAAAAACTAAAGCATTTGATGTTATTAGGGTTGCAAATACAATGCATGTGCTACCGAGATTCGAAAGCGTAAACTACATGGGTGTCTAGAACTCTAAAACTGCCATTGACCTTCTTTAATAAACCATAAGTGCATCGCACCTGTAGGAACATAGATATTCCGGTGGCTATCCCAAGATAGAGAAAATATAAGCAAAATTGATTGGCCTGCCACCTAAGCAGCTCGTCATCCACGACAACAAGCACCTAAAACAAACGTAGTGGTCCCACCACCGCATATTTTGAGGCAGTAACTCACTCCCAGTATGTCCCCGAAAACTAAACCATATATGGGTAAGGATGCACCGTTCAAAACCGACGCCAGACAACCAGCTGAAAGGGCCAACCATTCGCGGGAGTTTGTCTTTAAGATTTTGGTAATAACCTGGAAGGAGCTCAGCTCTTCAGTTTCTTCCTGCAAATATTCCAAGCTAACTTCTGTGATGGGGAAAAACAATATAGTACCATACCTCGACAACTTCGGTATCCGCGTCGTCTGAATCACTGCCGTAGCCACTGTGAGAACTGAAGGTCATGCTCTTAACTCTGGAGGATTTCCTTGTTTGGACCTCATTGATTTTGTCGTCTTGGAGTTTGAAAATAGATAAAGCAATTGGTAAGTAGTGGTTGGGAAAATTATTACCTTCTCTATTTAATTCGGTATACCCTTGGGAGTTGATCATTTTAGAATACGCCCCCTTAGCCTCCATCATTTGCTGATGGGAACCTTCTTCCACGACGCGACCTTGATCGAAAACTATAATTCTGTCGGCGTTCCTGATGGTCGACAACCGATGAGCCACCACAATTTTAGTGCACGTGTAGTCGATCTAGAATCATGCTTCACCTCAATATTATTACTCTTTAATGTCTCTAAAAACGCATACCGAATCCAGAGCCATTTGTACTTCGGCCTCGTTCTCGGTATCGAGAGCGGATGTGGCTTCGTCGAGAAGCAATAAACTAGGGTGTTTGATAAGAGCTCTGGCTATGGCGATGCGCTGCTTCTGACCTCCGGAGAGTTGCGCCCCTCTTTCGCCGATAAGGGTCTGGTAGCCGTTAGGCAAATTTTGAATGAACCTATGGGCGTTCGCCTTCTTCGCAGCCCGTACGATTTCTTCGGTGCTGGCGTTGAGTTTACCGTAACGTATGTTCTCGGCTATCGTTGTAGCGAACAGCGACGGCTCTTGACTAACCACTCCTACGTTTTTTCGCAGGTGACTCAAGTTAACTTGTTTCAAATTCACACCGTCTATTAAGATCTGGAAAAGGTGCCATCTCCAAAATTGTTAGTATATCAAACAGATAAATTGGGGCGACCAGATCCCGAATAGTCGGTCCAAAACCAAAATCCAGCACCTATTTCCCCGCACCGCAGTCGTTGCTATTAAGAATCGGAATCCACGGTGGATTTCATTTCTCGTCGTTTATTTTGTGCAGTTAGATACTGGGTGCGTGCAAAAGTGAGCCAATTTAATTTTGTGGGTTTCGTGGATCGGTTCAATCATACCCATCTGTTAGCCGCAGCGCTGATGTCTGTATTGCAAGACTATGTATGTATATATATATATATATATATATATATATATATATATATATATATATATATATATATATATATATATAGTTCAATTAATATAACATGGTGGTTAGTGGTCTCCTTAAATAGGATAACTGAGTATGTGTGCATGTGTTGGAGGATATTTATTAGTAAATTTAATTAGTTAAGGTCTGGCGAACATTTTAGGCAAATATTAAAACGGATTCTTGTAACGATCTTGCAATTTTTTTTGTAGAACAATCATTTTAATATGAAAAGCTAATTTTTTTAAAACTACGATAAATGACTTACGCATCCCGAACTCGGATCGTAGAACCTTTGGAGTAGCTGGATAATGGTAGATTTGCCGGAACCCGAGTGACCCACCAGAGCGATCGTCTCCCCAAACTTAATTTGCAGATTAACGCCTCTCAGCACCTGTATTTCTGACCTCGAGGGGTACCTGAACCCGACGTTGCGCAGCACCACATCAGACTTGAAGTTGGGTTTCTTGCCAGCGTTTTCTTTCTTATGAATGAGCGGCTTACTATCCAAGATGGAGAACACCTTGACGGCTGCCCCCCGAGCCATACCGAACACTTCCAGGAACGGAGCGATGTTACCAAAGTTCCAGGTGGCTATCAACGTAGCGAAGAATACCTTCAAGACTTCGGTGCAGGCGAGAAAATGTGGCTGAACTTAAAACTCACCCCTATCATGTTACCGGGAGTATATACCCGCTGCTCAATCGGTATTGCGCGTTCTTCGATCACCAGTCCGATACCATACCAAAAGGCAAGCGCGTAACACGAGTATGTCAAGAACCAAATGAAACCCTGATTGATGGCGTTAAACAGACACTTCTTCATGTTATTGTCTTTGGCTAAAACGAGAGCATATCGCGGTTGATATTGATTAAACGCACCGCCTTTCCCACTTACCTTCTTTCACGTATGTTTCGTATCTTTTGCACTCTCTCTCTTGCCCCTCAAACGCCACTACTGTTCTAATAGAGCTGAGTACCTCCTCGGCAACAGAACCCGCCCCACTGTAAGCTTGCATCTCTTGTTTACAGTATTTAGCGGACAGCTGGCATGTCGCACATTATTCGAGTACGCCTCTGTATTATAAATCTACTTACCCAACTTATCACGCCCATCACTAAAAGCTGAATGGGAAACGCCGCTAAACAGACCAAAGCCAGTTTCCAGCCCTTGATCAGAGCCCATATAAGACCCGAAGCGAAAGTGGAGAAGAAGAAGAGGCACGTGCCGACTTTGTCACCGATGCCTTCTTCGATTTTGGGAATGTTGCTGCGGAGAATACGCGTTACGCGACCAGTCTGCTATAGCGGTGCTACGACCTTACTCCGTAATTACGCTGGCGAAGTCGCCCGTTTGATTCTGGTCGTACCAGCCGATGTCCTGGTTCAGCGTCTTCTCCAGAAATTCTTTGCGCATTTTGAACGTCTGCCAAAGCAGGACGAATGTATGAGATAAAATTACAAAAAAACGAATTTCTAATTTCGAAAAACTATCTTCATCCGCAGGTTAGATCAACATCAACAGTTAGGAGAGTTCTCCCAAAGCCTACCCTTTAGTTCGACCCAGACGAAAACGTACCCTGGATAAACTCTCCCGTTTCATACGCCCGGCATTCCAATCGTGGTTTCCTACGTCTGCTGCCAATTTGGCATATGGGTTTTAGGGTAATTCGCTGGCGGATCAGGTTTTCATTGCCTATGAGTAGTTTCGTTCCATTCCTTGATTGCAGGCTTTGGCAAGGGAGTTAGAGACCCCACTAAGAACGTTCTGGTTCGATCATACCCCTTAAAAAGTTTTCGCAGGCTACTTTGTCGGCGCTTTTGTATCTTGATAGATTTCTTGCCTTGGTATGTATAATAGCGCTGTGATTGATTATGACCCAAAACTTGTCCAATGGAAAGGAAATTTTCATTTTCATTCTATATTCGTGGATTCCGACTCCTATTGTGTTCTTATTAGAGGACCATTCTTCCAATCTTCTCTGATGGGGATGTGTATGTGTATCATCGTGTTTGTTGTAATGATCAATTTGGATATTATCAATAGCAATAAATTTAAGGAACCCAATCGCATGTTACCAAAATGTATTTCTGGTGTGTTTTATTACCTGTCTGATAATTGATTGATGATGATGTTAACTTTGGGAACCACAAATCTGTTCCAAGATAAAAAAATAATATATTGACCTGCCTAAGAGAACTGTATGAGAATGCCATCCCCGTAATGTAAGTGGCGACGATAATGGCAAGGGCGTACCAGTCGATGTCCTGGTTCAGCGTCTTCTCCAGAAATTCTTTGCGCATTTTGAACGTCTGCCAAAGCAAGACGAATGTATAAAATAAAATTACAAAAAAGGGAATTGGCGTTTTTCAAACATGTCGGGCTAAAAAAACTATAATTGTCCGCCGGTTACATCAACGTTGTTGTTATCAATGACAGATAGGAGAGGTCTCCCGTTTCATACGCCCTTCTTGGCAAAATTTCCATTCATTGTTTCCTTCCGGCATTCCAATCGTTGCTTCCTAGGTCTGCTGATTGGCAGCTTTGGCAAGAGAGTTAGACACCCCACTAAGAATTTTCTGGTTCGATCATGCCTCTTAAAGAATTTTTGCAAGCTATTTTGTGGGCGCTTTTGTATCTTAATAGATTTCTTGCCTTGCTACTTATAGTAGCGCTGTGATCGATTACGATCGACAACTTGTCCAATTAAAAGGAAATTTTCATTTTCATTCTGCGTTCGTAGATTCCGACTCCTATTGTGTCTTTATTAGGGGACCATTCTTCCAGTCGTCTCTGATGGGGATGTGTAGCTCATCGTGTTTGTTGTAATGATCAATAGCAATAAATTTAAGGAACTCACTCGCATGTTACCAAAATGTATTTCTGGTGTGTTTCATCATGATTGATTAATGATGATGTTAATTTTGGGGACCACAAACCTGTTCCAAGATAAAAAAAATAATGTACTGACCTGCCTAAGAGAACTGTATGAGAATGCCACCCCCGTAATGTAAGTGGCGACGATAATGGCAAGGGCTGCAGCGCAGGTACGGATGGAAAAGTCCAGAATACCGTCGTACAAGTATTCGACAGCTCTCTCTCGGTTTGCGTCTGTAGCGTTGAATTCAATGCTAGTAAAATAGTTCACCATAATTCCAGAAGCGTCCCCGAACAAGATCATCATGTACGGTTGCAAAATTCCGCACACTACTGATCCCAATGTGCCGATTAGTATTAATATTTTGTCCAATGGTGTGGCGAATGTGTACTAAAAACTAGGCGTTGTTACTACTATCAATATACAAAGTCAACAGTGTCTGTAAACTTGCGACCAACTTTTAATGGTAAGTTACCGACGACGTCATCGTAACTTACCAGTTTATAGTATGGCACCATGTCGTCTTTCGTTTTTTCATCGTTTCTAAAAGTTAAATTTCTATAAAAGTTTTTTATCACAAAAGTTTTATCTCAGTGGATCCCGAAGATAGATCATAGATATCATTTATAGAAGTATTTCAATTTTGCATGTGTAGTATCGAAGGAAAACTTAATATTGGATTAATCGGTACCAAAGAAAAAAATGATCGCATCCCAAATTACTTACGGTTTGGTTTGTTGTTTGGATGTTTCATTTTTATCTCGTGCCATTCTGAGGCTTTATCTGCAGTGTTTATTTTTCACCAGATATGCAGCATTCGGTTTATTTTCACGTATGAACAAAATCTGTGTCTGTTAATAGTGGAACATCTTAAACAATTGGCGCTTCATTTATACTTAATTGCAGAAATGCATGCGATTCGAGATGTTTATTGACGCGGTCAGTGGCGCGTTCTTCTATTCTTTAACATAAGTGTTATTTTTGCAGTTTTATTTAATTGTGTCCTTGCTGCCCGATATTCAACAATATCGGATGCATGCAGCGGAACAAATGATTTCTGGTGATTACGAGCCGCCCATGATTTTACTACCAATTTATTCCCTTATGGACTATGGTGATTACTAATAAACATTTTGTTATGGTCGCGCTCGCATAACAGTTTATTAAAACACATTTATTGTTTTTATAATAATTGAGTTTTATTAAAATTTATTGAGCAAAGGCTCGATTAAATAATTTACCCTTGAACCAGAAGATCGTAAAATAAAAATCCTGTCCATATTACAACTTTTATTTTCCTTAACGGTAGCTTTAATTACAAATTCATCGGCAAAATAATTGATCCCCGCAATATTTTAATACTTTTTGTTCGAAAACATTGACAGGGGCATCTGGTTCCAATATTACTAAATTTAAACACTTTGTGACTCAAAATTGAAAATGATTGTGGCACTTCAAACTTTTCTTTTTAAAATAACCTTAAACCTTTTTTTTTGTAAATATCTCGTTCGCCCACAATGGGCTCAAAATTCAGTTATCAAACAGACCTATATCATTATTTATAAATTCCTTATTCGATGACGGCAAAAATGTTATGAAATTGTTACTATTGTTCCGATGTATATTTATTATTATTGACACAATAATTTTATTCGTTCGTTTATTTTAAAAGGAAAACTAATTGGAAACGCTACAGTAGGTTTGTTATGAGATCGTTACCATATAGATTTAGTGGGTTAGTTCGCAAAAGAGTAGTACCGAAAATCAAAGGCAAATTATTATTACTCTTCAGAGAAAAGGTCATTTCTATCAAAATATTGTAGAAATGATTAGTAGTTGCAAGAAAGCCGTATTAACGAGGCACAACTCTTTGGCATGGTTCCAAGAAAGAAGCCTCTCCTACCTGAAGCGAATCGGAAAAGCCGTTTGTAATTTGCGAGGCATTATCTTACTTCGAACGTCCAATAATGAAAGTTTTTTATTATATTGAGATGAGTCCAAGATTTTGATGGGAAACATTTTATTTGGCATCCTCCAAATGACTCACGCTACACTAGGGAAACGGTGATATTTGGAGGTGGGTGATCCACTTTACAGAATAACGGATACCATGACTACATTAACATACCGGAAAACGTCATTCAATAATATGCAGAAGAAAATTTATTACTACTTTTAAAATTCAAGCACAACGAGGTTCAATGCCTAACTACAGAATAATCTTATAGATGATTTACAGTGGCCACCTTGTAGCCCAAACATTAACCCAATAGAAAATTTCTGCGCTTGCAGACTTCTAAAACAATCCATGCCTAGGAGGTGTTTAAAAGAATGCAATGAATACCGAACTAAATAGAGAGAAAACCTGGAAATGCTGACTAAAAATACTTTTGCGATTAATTTGCCGCTTAAAATTATTCTTCAAACTTGATTAAGCAAAGATTTATTAATCTAAATCTCTTCAGCAACGTCTTAGTACCAAAAATTAAAATTACCGTGTGCTACAGTTTCTAATCAGAATGAGTTTTTCTCAAAAAAGTTCTTCTGGTGTGAAGTTAAAAAGATCAAAAAAATATTTTTTCAAGCCAAAAGACGCAACTCGTTGCTTCTTGACAATCGATACCACTCCCTGTTGTGCAAAAGGGGTACGGGAGGCCGGAGAACTGTTTTGCCGCCTCCTTACTAGCAAGCGACGACTCAGAGGAAGTTTTTGGTAAGGCCTCTATACACGAGAGTTAAGTTTATCCATGTGAAGGGTTGATGGCAAACGACAATTCGAAATTTCGCTGTATAAAGTCTCACCCGTAGTTATCAAAAGCAAATATTTCTATCCAGGGTAGTGAAATAGGGTAAAGTAAGTAAATAAAGTTGACGGCAGTGTTATCCTAAACTAACATAACTACTGGTATTTATGGACCCTGGAAGTTCGAAGTACTAGTTTCAAGCATAATCAAACGTCGCGTCTTCTTCATAGTTCAGAGAAACAGTGTCAATGCTAGAACCCCGCGGAAGTGTTAGACATTAAACCGACACTTATAGAAATCTTGTAATTTTTGACATTTATGTGGTTTTTCACTTTTTTGAAAATCTTTTTTCAAAAAAACGTCCACAAAGTTTCTGGATTCCTCCTGGGTGGGTTTTTGTTCAGTTGAACTTGCTAACGTTTCGCCAATCATCCTGTTGGCTTCTTCAGAGCTTGACTGAAACTGGCTCGCATTTTACTCTGTACCTGTTTGTAGCGGATGATGGGCATAAACATCGTCTCGGATGACTAATTCTCATATTGGTGACAGGGAAAGAACTGAGTCGCGGTTAAGATTGTTAGGTCACTTATAGATTTCTATACGCTCGGATTTTTCGTTGGCAGAAGAATTGATTCCATGTAATAATTTTAGTTTTACAGAATAAAATTGTATGTCGGTTTCGTGACAGTGATCAGCAACTGCTGATGAGTTTATTTGTTTTACTACTTTATTTGTCTTACTTACTGTCTAAGACAGACACACTCTAAGACAAATAAACTCATCAGCAGATGCGGAACACAATCACGAGACCGGACATAATTTTTTTTTCATAAAACTAAAATTCTTACATGTAATCAATTCCCCTGCCCACGAAAAATCCGAGAGTCTATAGATATCTATAGAAAGCTACAACCGCGACCCAGGTCTTGACTTGTCACCAATATGGGAATCAGTTATCCGAGATGATGGTTATACCCCTCATTTAGCTCCGCCCCTCTCAAACAATATATAAGCAGTAACAGAGTAAAATGCGAGCCAGTTTCAGTTAAGTTCTGAGGAAGCCAACAGGATGATTAGCGAAACGTTAGCAAGTTCAACTCACCGAAACCGACGCAGGAGGAATCCGAAAATAGACAAAAAATACAAGTTGGGTTAATGTCATTCATTCGATTACTGTGGTTGTGAAGAATTTATTTCGGCGTAACAGAAGGCAATCCCCAAGTTGCGAATAAATAGGTTAATTTTAGATTATAGAAAACATTTATAAGGTCTGGCTTAAGGTGTTTTTTAATTGTCAAAAGTAAATAAATTTGGATTCAAACTTTGCGGCATATTTCCTTCGTAGATGGTTCTTAATCCAATATCAATCATTTTTATCATATACGTCAACTTCCTTAAAAACTAAAGGGCGGTAAACTATTTTAAAGAAAACGTTGCTCAATTACAATTAAATTAATCTATTAAAAATAATGAGGGTTTTCTCTTAAATACAACTACCGAGTCATCAGCGCCACATGGCGAGTTAGCGAGTTGTTTAACCCTGACCGGATTGAAGCTTATAGTATTCAAAGTACAATCCCTTCCTCTCCAGTAGCTCCGTATGGGTGCCCGTCTCGGCGATTTTTCCCTCTTTGAGGACGCATATCAAATCAGCCGCTTGGATAGTCGTCAATCTGTGAGCTATCGTGATACACGTCCGTCCTTGTCTAGCATTATCTAGGGCTTCCTGCACAATCTATAACAACGTAACATATCACAAAAAAGTGCGAAAAAAAAAACAAAAAATTAAAAACATTCATAAACATTCTTAATATGAAAGCAGTAGACTCGAATTTCATACAAAACAGTTTAAAATCTGTTTCCGGATAGCTGAAAACTTTTCAAGAAAGCAATTGACGCGAATATTTGAAATATACATGCAAAAAGGAAAATTTGAAAAAATATAGAAAAACTGCATGCCTCGATACTGTAAGGATTGTAATTTTATCGGCATCAACTTTTGTTTGTTTTGCTCACAAATGCAAAAAATCTAACCTTTGCGAAATCAAAATTCTTCGGAATATGGGAATGCTGAGTAGCAAAAATTCGATACTTCTGAAAAAATGAGAATGAAAAAATAGAGATAAACTTTTAATGTTTAAAACCCGCGTGTGACAATAGCCAATATCCTGCGAAAACGTGACATGTCTGGACAACAAAATGAGGAATGTGAAAAAAGAAAAAAATCTGAGTTTAAGAAAACAAGGGAAAACAATATATGAAAAATTTAAATTCCTAGAAAGCGTTTAGCTCAAAAAATGTATAACCTTTTCGCTTTCGTTATCCAACGCTGAGGTGGCCTCGTCGAGAAGCAAAATTCTCGAATTCCTCAGCAACGCTCTCGAAGTGATAAATTATCAAATAGATATAGGAAAAAGTAAAAACATGCGCAAAGGAAAAAAGGAAATTAAAAAAACAAGGTGTAATAAATAACCGAGGGAATGTGGTGCACAATGGTAAAAATCCTGCAAAAACATGAACTGCTTAAAGTGTAAGAAAACATTATTCTTAAATTCGTGGAAAATCTCTTGCAAAACCCACTCAAAAAATGTACTACCTTCTCGCTTTCGTTATCTAACGCTGACGTGGCCTCGTCGAGAAGCAAAATCCTCGGATTCCTCAGCAACGCTCTCGCTATAGCAATCCTCTGCTTCTGACCTCCGGAAAGCTGCGTGCCTTTTGTACCCAGACGCGTTTCATAGCCCTGCAAGGCCGTATTACTTCTCGACTTGCAATAATTACAGACTTACCAGCGGGAGACTGGCGACAAAGTTATGAATGTTGGCCGCCTTCGCCGCCAACTCAATCTCCTTCTTCCTCACGCTCCGATCCCGCACGCCGTAACCGATATTGTCCGCGATCGTCCTGTCGAAAAGATTAGGTTCCTGCGACACGATACCCAGATGGAGCCTAAGCGATTCCAAAGTCACGTGTTTGATGTCGTCCCTGTCTACTAACACATCGCCATATGTAGGATCGTAAAACCTCTCCAGAAGCTGGATAATTGTAGATTTTCCACATCCGCTACCTCCTACCAACGCTACTGTTTTTCCTTCCATTATCGACAGGTCGATACCATCTAGGACCTGCACCGACGGTCTAGTAGGATACGAAAACTGAACCTTGGAAAATTCCACTCGTCCCTGGTCCTGGAAATCTAAGGAGGTTAACTGGGATCCCCCCCTCTCTGTCGTACGACTTACCCATTCCGCTTTGCCTGCGTCTGGTTCGTTTCGGACTTCCGGTATTCGCTTAATCAAGTTGAAAATCCTCGCTGCAGCTGTTAAACCCTTCTGCATATTCGAAGAGTACGTGAGGACGTTACCTATCGACCATGAGCTCGTGATTATCACCTCGAGAACCCTGAAACGTTCGCTCAGTATAGGCTTGCCTAAATAACATCTACACGTGGTACTTGAATACTGTCGCGCTGTCGACGTGAGCAACCACCATGAGACTGGCTCCGTAAGTGAACCCGGCTGCGTAGGCAAACATCATCAAGCTGCGCGCGCATCCCAGGATAAATCCCCGCACGTGACATCTCTTGAAACCCATTTTGATGCAGATTGAGAGCTCCTCATTATAAGAATCGCAGAAAATATGCTCGCAGCCAAGTGATTTCACCGTTCTGATGTTCTCGATAGCCTCGACTGCAATCTGAGCGATCTGCGTCTACAAAGTTCTAACGAGCATGCCTACGCTTACCTTGGCGGACTTCTCGAGCAACTTTTGGGTCTTGGTGGCGTCCGATTGGATCGACTTTCGCTCGTAGTACATCGAGAAGAGTACCATAGGGTAGAACGCGAGGGCGACCAGGGTCAACCTCCAGTCGAGGTACATACCGAAGGCCAAGGATAGAGCCAAAGTAGACAGGGAGTTTATTATTATCCCAATCCTCGATCCTGCTGCCTGACGTATGTATTTCATAAGTACTGTTGATTCATTTGTTGACATTTACTTACTCCTTGAACGCTAGCGGCATCTCCAGAGAGTTGGGCGCACAACGCTCCTACTCCGTTCTCTTTCCTGTCGAACCACGCCATTTCTTGTTTGAGCATGGCCTCGAACGTCCAGTTCCGCAAGCGGTAAGTTAAGATTTCACCCGCGTATCCAAAAGCGAAAAACTGAAGCATTTGATGTGATTCGCGATAATAATCAAGAACTTAAAGAGTATCATAGTATGGTCTGTTCATAGACATAAGAAAGTGACCAATTGCTTTTGAATGGGATTTTCCAAGGATGGTCATTAACATACAATACCCGTGGTTAATATTCCTTCATTTGGTATACTACTTAGTTTAAGTTTATGAGTAATCATTCTTATTTCGTGTGTAAAATAGCGTGTGTTGAATCGTGTGCGAATTATGCAAAATATGTGCGAGACTAGTGTATCTCAGCAGATGCTCCCGTCTAAATGTAGAAGACACTTCTATTGAGACTAAGGAAGTTATAAACAGTGTTTATTTGACTCTCATTGAACGTGGTGCCAGCAAGCAAGCATCTTTAGAAGAAACGGCCACATTGACGAAAATTCCAACATCAACTGTATGGAAAATTGTGAATAATCCCATTTCAGAGAGGAAAATAAAGAAGCAAATCTTTCAGAATTCTGAAATGACCACTGGAATATCTAGAAAAAAATAGGATTTACAGAGAACAACAAAGGCCAATTATTTACTTGGATGAAACCTAGTTCGACACTTATGATACCCCGGAAAAGGGTTGGGTTGACTCAACTGATAAGTGTAAAACAAACGCGCCATCAAAAAGAAATAAAAAAATAACTATTTTGCATGCTGGCTCTAAAGATGGTTGGATTCCAAATGGAGTTTCTCTGTAGTGTTAGCTCCAGTGTGCTCAAACTCATAGACGCAGAGGTTTTTAGTATCCCTCCACAAAGTTGGTCAAATTCTGTTAAACATATAGAAAAAGCAGAACAATAGTATATCCATATCGCAAATAATATAAAACAAATAATAATTAGAACAGTCGATGATAGCGATAGTGATACTGATACTGATGAATGTGATACTATGTGAATAATTATAGGTAACTTAAGTAGGTAATAAAAATAATTTCTAATTTTATTTTAGATTTAAACATAAACACATACACAAATAAATAAATATTGTTTAGTATGTTTCCTAACAAAACCCCAAATAATTAAATTCTAAGCAAAGTACGGAATTGTTCGGCCATATTTCATTCTTACAGCTTGCCCGAGTCTTTCCTTACTTTATATCAGTTAGTCACTTTCTTATATCTATGGACAGACTTTACCTGTATAAACATAGCTATTCCGATGGCAATCCCGAGATATAGAAAGTACAAGCAAAACTGATTGGACTGCTCCCTGAGCAGCTCGTCGTCCAAGATAACCAGCACCTAAAAAAAAACGTGGTGATCGCAAAGTCACGTGATTTATGCTAATGACTCACCCCGACTATGTCACCGAAAATTAATCCGTACAAGGGTAAGGATGCACCGTTTAAGACCGACGCTAGACAACCCGTTAAAAAGGCCAACCATTCGCGGGAATTTACTTTTAAGATTTTCATTATAACCCAGAACGAGCTCATCTCCTCGGTTTCCTCCTGCAAAATGTACCAAAGCTAGCATCCAGGATAGGGAAAGAGAACATGCTACCATACGTCTTCAAATTCAGTACTCGCATCGTCCGAATCGCTGTCATAGCCACTATGAGAGCTGAACGTCATGCTCTTTACTCTGGAGCATTTTCTCTTTTGGACGTCATTGATTTTGTTGTCTTCGGGTTTAAAAGCAGATATGGCAATTGTCACGTAGTGGTTTAAGTAAAAGTAATTACCTTCTCTATTTAATTCCGTATAGCCTTGAGAGTTGATCATATTACAATACGCCCCCTTGGCCTCCATCAGTTGCTGATGGGAACCTTCTTCCACGACGCGACCTTGATCGAAAACTATAATTCTGTCGGCGTTCCTGATGGTCGATAACCGATGAGCCACCACAATTTTAGTGCACGTGTAGTCGATCTACAATCATGCTTCACCTCAATATCATTATTTCTAACTTCTCTAAAAACGCTTACTGAATCCAGAGCCATTTGTACTTCGGCCTCGTTCTCGGTATCGAGTGCTGATGTGGCTTCGTCGAGAAGCAGTAAACTGGGATGTTTGATAAGAGCTCTGGCTATGGCGATGCGTTGCTTCTGACCTCCGGAGAGTTGCGCTCCTCTTTCGCCGATTAGAGTCTGGTAACCGTTAGGCAAATTTTGAATAAACTTGTGTGCGTTCGCCTTCTTAGCAGCCGACACGATTTCTTCAGTGGTGGCGTTGAGTTTGCCGTACCGTATATTCTCGGCTATTGTCGTTGCGAACAGTGACGGCTCCTGACTTACCACTCCTAGGTTTTTCCGCAGGTGCGCCAGGTTGACGTGTTTTAAGTTCACGCCATCTATTAATATCTGAAGCAGATCCCATCACCAAAATTGTCAGCACACCAAACAGATAAAGGCGGAAGCAAGTTTTAATTTGCATTTAAAAATATTTTGAGGCAACAGATCTCGAATAGTCAATCCAAATGAGGCCCAAATCCGCGACTACATACCACTTTCCCCTCACCGCAACCGTTGCTATCATGAAGCGGAATCCACGGAGGATTTTATTTCTGGAGCGTTCAAAAATGAGCAAATTAAATTAAGCGTGTTTCGTGGATCTGCTTGAATTACTGTAATTATGCCGCAGTGCTGATTTGGAAAGAGGTATAAGCAGAACTAAATTTTAATTTTGATTTAAATCCCAAACAATCACTTTGGTCACCATAATCTCTCAAGCCTTAACAATTCGTTAACTAAGGAAAGCCAACTCTAGCAAATAAGGATCTAGAGCATATGAGTAAAGCGCGTAAAGAACATACAATGACTTACGCATCCCGAACTAGGATCGTAGAACCTTTGAAGTAGCTGGACGATGGTAGATTTGCCGGAACCCGAGTGTCCCACCAGAGCGATCGTCTCCCCAAATTTAATTTCGAGATTAACGCCTCTCAACACCTGCACATCTGACCTCGAGGGATACTTGAACCCGACGTTGCGCAGCACCACATTAGACTTGAAATTGGGTTTCTTCCCCGCATTTCCTTTCTTATGAATAAGCGGCTTACTATCCAAGATGGAGAACACCTTATGGGCTGCCCCTCGAGCCATACCGAACACCTCGAGGAAAGGAGCGATGTTGCCAAAGTTCCAGGTGGCTATCAAAGTAGCGAAGAATACCTTGAAGACTTCGATGCAGACGCGAGGATGTGGACCACCTTAAAACTCACCCCTATCATGTTACCGGGGGTATAGACCCGCTCTTCGATCGGTATGGCGCGTTCTTCGATCACCAGTCCGACGCCATACCAAAAGGCAAGCGCGTAACAAGAGTACGTCAGGAACCAAATGAAGCCCTGATTGATCGCATTGAAGAAACACTTCTTCATGTTGTTGTCTTTAGCTTAAACGAGAACATGGATCTCATGATATCAGTCAGAGGCATGACCCTCATGTGTACCTTGTTTTACGTATGTTTCGTATCGTTTGCACTCTCTTTCTTGGCCGTCGAAAGCCACAACTGTTCTTATAGAGCTAAGTACCTCTTCGGCAACTGAACCCGCGCCACTATAGGCTTGCATCTCTTGTTTACAGTATTTAGCCGACAGCTAGAGGGTGGTAAACTATTCGAGCACGCCTCTCGCTTATTGTTATACTTACCCAACTTATCACGCCCATTACCAGAAGTTGGATGGGGAACGTCGCTAGAGTGACCAGAGCGAGTTTCCACCCCTTAATCAAAGCCCATACAAGACCCGAAGCGAAAGTAAAAAAGAAAAAGAGGCATGTGCCGAGTTTCTCGCCCATGCCTTCTTCGATTTTAGGAATGTTGCTAGGGAAAATACGAGTGACGCAACAAGTCTACCATAGCGGTACCATGATCTTACTCCGTAATTACGCTGGCGAAGTCGCCCGTTTGATTCTGGTCGTACCAGCCCATGTCTTGATTCAACGTCTTCTCCAGAAAATCTCTACGCATTTTGAACGTCTGCCAGAACAGGGCGAAAGGTTAAGGGATCGTAAAATGGAAAAGAATAAATGGAATCAGTCAAAATTCATAAATGTATGAAATAAAATTACACATAATCTAATTGGAATTTTGGAAGGCATTGATTGGTCTGACTATCATAGTAACAACAAGTTTCAAAAGACCGTTTCCTTCTCCTTCGTTCTTTTATCTCAGATATTCCAACTACTTGTCCATTGGAATTGGAATTCAATCTACATTGGTAAATTCCAATTTCTACTCTTTCTTGAGTTTCCGATCAGTCGGTTTATAAGATTATATTGCTGTCTTTATTGGGAAACTATTTTTCCAGTCTTTTCAATAACATTAACATTGGAGAACCCAGTCTAATGTTGCCAAAATGAATTTATGATGAATCACATGTCTAGTGATCCATTAATATCGACTATGGTGTTCAATGTCAGAACAAAAAAATCTATTTTAAAATAAAAATTATGTCGATAGGCAAGTACTGACCTGTCTTAGAGAACTGTATGAGAATGCTACCCCCGTGATGTACGTGGCGATGATAATGGCGAAGGCTGCAGCGCAAGTACAGATGGAAAAGTCGAAAATGCCATCGTACAAGTATTCGACAGCTCTCTCCCGGTCTGCGTCTGTGGCATTAAATTCGATGCTAGTAAAATAGTTTACTACAATCCCAGAAGCGTCCCCGAACAAAATCATCATGTACGGTTGCAAGATTCCGCACACTGCTGATCCCAAAGTGCCGATTAGTATTAATATTTTGTCCAATGGTGTGGCGAATGTGTACTAAAAACTAGGCGTTGTTGCTGCTATCGATATCCAAATTGAAAAGTGTCTGTCCACTTGCGATCAACTTTTAAGAGTAAATTATCAGCGAGGTCATCGCAACTTACCAGTTTATAGTATGGCACCATGTCATTTTTCGTTTTCTCATCTTTTCTAAAAATTTAAAAGCTTTTATATAGTCAAAGTTGTCTTTCGGTGTATCAAGGACATTTACAAGTGAAACTTGCGAACCTGATAGTAGAAAGAAGTGTGCAATTAAAAAAACAGTATCATGATAAAAATATTTCTTTTAATCATTCTTGATACACTTAAAGAAGTAAATTCAATTTCGAATCTGGTGTATTGTCGAAAGAAAACTTAATGTTTGCTGTAGGGTGGATTATTCTGGTAATTCAAAATGTTAATCAGTACCACGAAAAAAATTATCGCATCTCAAGTCACTGACCTACCATATTTACTTACGTTTTCGCTTGTTGTTTAGATTTTCCAATTTTTTCTCGTGCCATTGTTTGTGTTTTCGCCAAAATACGCAGCCTTCACTTCATTTTTGCATATGAACAAAATCTGGATGTGTTAATAGTGGCACATCTTAAACAATTGGCGCCTAATTTATACTTAATTGCAGAAGTGCGTCCGATTCGAGATATTTGTTGATGGTGTCAGAGGCGGGTTAATTCCATTGTTTAACACAATTTTGTTATGTTTTCTGTTTTAATTTCTTCTATTCTTGATGGCCGGTAATTAACAATATCGAATGTACACGGATATATTGTTTAAATTAATAAATCGGTAAAATCCTGAAATAACATTATTGCCAGTGATCATGCCCCGCCCATGATTTTACTACCAATTTATTCGCTTAAGGAAATCTATTTGTGCGCACTATGGTGATTACCAATAAACGTTCTGTAAGGGTCGCATAACCAAAACGGTTTATTAAAACACATTTACTGCTTTTTATAATAATTGATTCTTATTAAAATTTATTGAGCAACCACCAAATTAAATAATTTACCCTTGAACCGGAAGCCTCTAAAATAAAAATCCTATCTATATTGCAACTTTTATTTTAGTTCAAACTATATGCATATATTTTATAAATATTTTATGAATATTTTGATAAATTTTGTTCGTAAACATTTTAAATACGATGTTAGTTATTTTAAGAAATTCAAAAAAGTAATTAGTTAAACCTATTTTCAAGTTGTGCTTTAATATGTATTTCGACAATTTTTCTTTAAATGTTTCCTTTAGAACATTTTTTCCTCCACTTATCGACACAGCAGGCTTTTTTAATATTCCTAGAATGAATACGTATTTAACATTAAAAATATGATTTACTCCTAAAATAATTAATAAATACTTTTCGTTTTCAATTTTTTATATTAGTAGTGAACAATCTTCGCGTCTCAAAAATTAACGTTATTATCAAGGAATCCACCATTTTGTGAAGAAACTCGAATATAAGAGGTAAGATTAATTTTTCGAAGAAACTTCCACAGGCCATTGTAATACTTTTTATAAAACTTGTGGATTACTCCTGCGTCGGTTTTTGTTGACCCGAACTAGCTAGCTAGATAGCTAGCAGGAGGAATCAAGAAGTTTTATATAAAGTATAAGAAGTAAGAGTAACAAACATCTGACCCGTCTCTCCGTGCATCATTTAAAGGCTTTTAAAATGCTTC
This sequence comes from Cylas formicarius, assembly GCF_029955315.1. Lineage (NCBI taxonomy): Eukaryota > Metazoa > Arthropoda > Insecta > Coleoptera > Brentidae > Cylas > Cylas formicarius. The sequence goes on from NW_026844319.1 coordinate 28,016,643, forward strand.
CTTAAATAATCTGCAAAATATAGGTGATCTAGCTTTTTTAATCCATAACGTAACACGCTTGAATCTTAGGTACTTATTTTTCTCTCAAAACCCTTAGACGTTATATCTGGGGTGCCACAAGCCCTCGCGCCTTTGGTCATTATAAATGTCACACAGGCTCTTAATATAGACCTTATATATGTGTGTTAAGCCCTATAACCTTTCACATCCATACCAAAGCAACTAGTGCTATATGCGCAGCAATTCACCGTAATAATTGCCGCATTAATTGTTTAATTTATAGAACTGCTAGAGTAAACAATCAACACTGTCTGATTGACGTTTTTGCATCGTTTTTGCAACATTATCTTGAACCAAGTCTTTAATAATTCCAAGTATAAAACTATTTCTGTCTATTCTATTTCTATTTCTTTGTACTCCTTAAGAGTATTAGTACTATTACTCTCTTTTTATATCTGATCTCTTTAACCCGATAAGCAGATTAGACAGTTTAGACAGGTTAGGTGACAGGATGACACTTCTTACTGATCATCAATTTTTGTCTTATATTGTAAATTGCTAAAAACATTAGTTTTTATTCTTCATTATTGTCTTTTGTTTTTGTAATGATGGTGAATTGTAATTGTAAACTTAATATAACTTGGACAGTAACTTTTATTTTTAGTTTTACAAAGAAAAATCATAATAACATTTTATATTGAGAAAGGAGGTCGCCATCGATTCGAGAATAAATGTAAAAACCGTCCCAAAAAATATTCTTTCAAATAAATTGGCTAGCCCAGTGTAACATCACTCCGGTATTTATTAAGTGGAAAAAATTATTTTAATTTTATTTTTATTTTTGTTTCGATATTACCATATATTCGTCTGTAAATAGATACTTTATGTTGACCAATAATGCCTATATTATTCTAATAATTATTTTTAATTTAACTAACCTCGTAACTTCAATAATCGCTGGAATAAAAGAATATTTGACATTTGTAATTTTTTTTAGAATACTATATAGATTTGCAAAAACCTAAAATTGGGATTAACTTGTCCCTGTAGAAATATCTGACCCTTTCTCCGCAATCGAAGTACCGCGTCGCGAATCAAGATTATTTCATGCTCGATGGCTTTGTGGGTCGCAGCGCAATTATTCCAAATTCTCCGGGATCGCACGCCGATGGAAACGGAAACTGTTAAATGGCGTCCGCTAAGCGATCGGTTATCATTTTTCTTATAGCTCATAACTGCGAAGGAACCACCCACCTCAAGAATTCTTTGTAAAATGTCACAAATGATTCGCGCATACTACCGTCATCAGATGTATAATACCCCTCATTATGGTAAACTATTTAAATTGCAAAAACGAGCTGTACGCTGTATGTCAAAGAGCCCTTGCATTGTTTTACACTTAACAGTAATATTCATAATTTACAGATACAGCAATAATTTAACTTATCCTGCAGAGAGACTAGTATTGCTTGACCTTCTGACAGCTAAATTGTATAATAAATTACTGGTAAATTAAAAAAATGTTTCAAGTAGTAAAACTTTCAAAAACCTGCTAAAAATTTGTTTTCATAGGATACGTAAATATCTGCTGTGATAGTTTGCAACTTTCTTGCTTCTTTTACTTACGTTAATGGTCGAGTATTCCTATTCTAAGTGTAATTTAAGAATTTAATAATAAGCAAAGCGATTTGAACCTTACTGGCTGTCTTATTGACTGCTGCTCTAAATATTCCCCGTGTAGAGATAGGAAAACCTGAGTTCTAAGGTTTTTCAACCAGGAGATTCTGCGAATTCCTGCGTCTACGACCTTTCCGTGTAGTATTAATCGTATCTCTTTTGGTTTCTCATTATGTCGATCTGGCTTTAAAGCATTTCCAAAAATGTCTGCAGTTTGTCTTATTGGAAGTTATAATCGATTAAAACTTCAAAGCGTCATTAAAAACGTTATTTCTAATTTCTCCAGGAAATCAAGTTGTTTACTCTTGCGGCTTTCATGTAGGCACGATGCCGTGAGATAAAGTGCTCCTTGTTTATTTAAACGCTTATAGCTTATACGCTTATTAATAATTGTAGTGTATATTTACTAATTAATTATTATTTTTTTATTAAGATCCGCATTCTATTTAATTACGAATTGCTTTTTCTTGTTTTCTGTTTATTGTAAATCCACAGGAATTCATTATCAAAATAAATATAAATGTTTGGACACAACACAACCTTGTCTTAGGAGGCCTATTGTTGTTAGCAAGTATTGCCATATTATCTATACCGAAAACAAATATTTTTAATAGACCGTAACAGCGTGTCGATAGAACTATTTTTTACAAGCTCTCGATTTAATATCAACAAGTTAACAGGCCTTCGGCATCAAAGTCTTGTGAGAAACTAAAAACGCCGGAGGATATAGATACATTTTTAATTAAATCGTTTTGGGGAATCATCGTCGCCGTGTCATTAGCCTAAAGACATAAATTCATTGTTTGACCCAGTTTCGGACCCCGAATACAACAAACCTTAGCGCGAGCATACCATATACCAGAATCACGGGCGTTTGTAGTACGCTTCCAAATGTATCCGCCTGGTTTTTTACAATTTCCAACGTGTCACAATTAGGAGATAATGTTTCAGTGTTGAAACTGAAAGAAGTTCGAACATCCGTCTCGCGGGATGAAACCATCAATTTTCTGGGGTTCCACATTGATCAAAAATTAACACGGCACACACACGTCACTAATGTCACTTTGCGCAAGCTTGTCCGCGCGCAAGTGGTTGACATCTCATCAGCATCGATCGGATGTTTTCTGTAGATTTTAGCCACCGATAGTATTTTGACGTTTGTCAGTTCTAATGGTGAAAACATTCGTGCTATTTTAGTATGGTAAAAGTTGACAAACTTGTTCAGTAACAATGACTAAATTAGAGTTTTTTGTGTATAGTTTCTAAAAATATTGTACTTTGTTTCAGAAATTTATGTTCTGTTCTATTTAATTAATTACACAACTTTTCAGACAGACATAAACTATTTACACTTGATACCGGACCGTCATCCATCTGTCCGAAACGTAGTAGAAACTAATTAAGGTAAATAAACCCAATGGCTGTTCGCAGTACTTTTAGTTTCAATATATTATTTACACTGCTTCAACTTAATTAAGAATAAATAGTAAACTTCTTGGGTATTGGGCTTAGCATTGATTTCTTTAATTAAGCACCATCCCCAAATATTGTGATCCAGACGTAAGGTACCGATAAATTATCAATAATGTCAAGTATTCAAAACTGAGTTCAGCCATACCTTATCCATTCTTAAATTGTTTTTGATTTTTAAAAATTTTGAATTAGCAATTATATTACAATGGATATATTTTGAAAACGATTTGTTCAAACGAAATAAATATTATCTTTTGGATTTAAAATAATTTTCATTTAAAGAACAAAAATATTATATGCTATATTGACACATAATCATATTTTCATCCCAAAAACATACCAGAATTCCAATTACTTAGCTGAATGTCAAAATTGTCATGAGTTTGTCTCATTCATTACGGGAAGAAATACAAACCCAGGTTTTTGATATGTGTGATACGTTGAACAAATTATACACAGCTACCCTTAATTTTAACATAGTCCAAATATGTCCGCTTTAGGATTACTCACCCAAGATATTAGACCGTTGTTAATAGACCTACAAATCTCCATCCACGCAAATATTTTTATATAGCAGGGAATTGAACACCAAGGTAGATCGGGTACTATATCACAGGAAAGAACTGGAAATTCGCTTTCGCAATTTGTAATGATTAATGAATATTTAAGCAAAAAAAGAAAATAAATAATGTCAAGCCGATACGTTAAGTTATCCGGTAAATATATTGTAAAAATAAAACACAAATAATATAACTGTTACCTATGTTCCATTTCTAAATAGCGAGGAGTAATAAAACCCGCAAAATTTGATATTTTGGATCGACATTTGGGTACTAGTTCTATTTCACTAATTTTTATCAGTACAAAAAAACCATGTCATAGACACAAGGAAATAGTGGGTATGGTTTTCCTTTCACAGATAACTTTTTTTTTATTCGAATAAATGTGACCATTTTACTAATATCGTTATTATTATTGACACCACGGAATAACAGGACATGCTAAAATATTTAATAGGCCATTAGGAGCACGTATCTACTTTCGTTATCTAAAATATATGTATAGCGACCCTTAAATTTAGATAATTTAACAGACTGCAACAGACTGCAACGACTGCATTTATTAAAAAAAACATCTTACACAATAAGTTGCTTCCGCATCCATAGATACAGGGGATATTTCATAATACGAATACCGATACGAAACCTGTACAAATAGTTTCGATGATAAAGTGAAATATTGAAATATTTATCACTAAAACTTAGCATGCATAATTGTGTCTTTGAAAACGTTGTATTGTATGGTAATACAGTTTCGTCATTGTTTTACCAAATATATTAAACCAATTAAATATTAATGATGGACTTAACTCAATTTCCAAAAATTCTGCACTTACGTCACTGTTCTGCCGGAGCGGCGATATGATGTGACAGGATTATTGGGTTCACGGTTAAAACAATAATTATTTAACCATTGGTTGAGTTGATATCGAACATAAGTTTGACTATTAAGAGGCAGGACTGGGAGATGCGACTCCGGAATGATAACTTTAACCACAATTAGAAAGACATAGATTATAAAAATAAATATTTTGTATATGATTACTATTTTATGTATTAATTACAATATTTTGTTCTTTTTCTGGTCTTTCCTTTGGAATTTGGGTAGTTAAACAAATATTTTGAAAGAGCAAAATCAGGTTTGCGTTTAATAACACACAGACCATAAAAATCATCAACAGCGTCTCAAAACTGCATATATTTAAAATATAAGATTAAATATTGTAAGCGGAATTATATTCTGTTTTCAATTTAGTCTATTTGCTCTACATCTTGATTGGCTAATTTAAAAAGAAAATCAAATTTGAACTCTTGTATGAGAATTGTATGAGAATGTATGAAGCCATATATTTTCTTCTGTAATCAAAAATAAAACCTTAACGCCTTATCAGCAAGGACACCGTTCAACTTTTCGTCTTAAAAAGAACTAGGAAGGTGGTTCTCAAAGTCACGCTAAATTAGGAAAAATTTAATTTAATCTGTTCTGCGATTTAGAAACGGATCTGGGAATTCATCACCCTGATTATGCGATGCCTCTGTTCCATTGTCAGTTTAATACGCACGCGTAATACATTCAACGATCGACTAACAGCACTCACGAGGAAGGCCCGAAGAAAGAAGAACGGCAAAAAACCGATCAGTTGGTTTTCGTTATCGCTCAAGTTCTTCACACGCGGCAGTGAACGTCGGTTACATCTGACACGCGCAACATCACCCTATCGTCGGGCATGTGAATTCATCGAACGGTGAATGAGACGACCCTTTTTCCCGCCCCAGACGAGACGCTATGACTTTAAGAGTATTTTGTTGACCAGTGCAAGATTCGAGGTGAGGACTTTATTGTGACAACCTTCTCGTTGCATTTTTGATATAATCTCTCCGGAGTAACGTAACAATAAAAAAAAGAGTAACAACCACAGACCACCCTTATTGCTCGACCGACGACGGTTCAGGAAAAAAACAACGGACAAGAATGTTGTGGGAGGCGACGACGCAACTTAACGGTGCTACGCGACCGACAGGCGTTTCTCGGTCAAGGTTAAGCACCAACGCGACCTTCTCCGGGATCAAAGCCGCCCTACATTTTTCGTCGATCGCTTTTTTCTTTCCTTCGCGGAAGAAAGTCGTCCCTGTTCGATTCGAATTTTCTCCGTCTCGCTCCGAAAACTGTTTTCAGGCCTGAACTCGAGTTAACGGTTAACGCGGAAGAGGCGACCGGTTCGGAAACGTCATCTGTGACGTCAGCGCTTTCTACCGCTACCGCTCGGACCGAAGAATGCGGTTTGGTCGGTCTTTATATAATCCGATACTGTGATGTCGCGTTTCCGAATGGAAAAGTCGACTCGATAATCGGTTCCGAGTATAACCAGGAATTCCGTTATTGGTATCCAGTGACATGGCAGCAACTACAACGAACTAGTTTGGCTTACTTTAAGGTTGAATAAGACAAAATATTCGCGATCTATGTTAGTTATGGTTTAACTCATTTAAATATCGACGTTTCAGCCTTGGTAAGTCCAATAGGCGGTTAAGACATGCGCATATATTGTACCGCTAACGTAACGTCAGTGTTATTTACGTAGGCGTAGTTCGTATTGCATTAACCTCGAAATCTGTCGGTATCGTACGTAACCATATCAAAATTTATTGAAAATAACTATATAACGAATATGTATGTATACCTATATATTTTTGCTCGTATTGTTCAGCCGAATCAAAAATTATTACATGAATCCAATCCGAATATCTTCTTGTTAGTTATTCAGAAAGCGGCACCGCTACGCGAATAGTTATAAAGGAGTAGGCATCAGTTGTTCAATAAGTACAACATTTTGTTAAAAAACAAAAACAGCACACTATTGCGAAAAGCGCATTTTACTGTCTTTTAAAATTAGCAGGACACAACGCAGAAGTATCGAAAATGGGACACACTATACATAAGCAAGTCCGGAAATGCTTTCTCTTTAAGATTTACTATTAAAATTCGGTTTTTAATAAATTGTGATAAATTTGTTTGTTATATAAATATTTTATATAAATTATATTCACTTGAGTGCCCCGAAAATTTATTGAAGCCATTAAATATAAGTGCTAATTTTCCTCTTTTTATTGACTTAATATATCAATAAAACTTGACACACTGGACTAAAAAAAAATTGCGCAAGCCAATACATTTTACATACCATTTATAAAAACTCTATCATCATTAATCGTTTTATTATCACTAATGTTAAATGCTTTTTTGAATGTTTTGATGTAGAATGGTGGTTAGTTTTCACTATTCAGTTCGGTATTTTTATCTGAAAAATATTTTTTTCCAGTTTATCATCCTGTATCATAGAAATGAACTACTCGACACTTATGTTCACTTCGCTTATACTTTTGGCGACTTATTCAAATTAAATAACCAAATTGCAAAAAATCAGTGGCGTACACCACTTTGACAATTAACTTTTTTGTTTGGATGACAAATCTCCAGTCGAGCGATGGCGCATGTTTTTGGAAAAAAATTGTTATTGATAATTAATCTTTCGAATTGTTCAACTTTTTTTTCATATAAACTATAAACATCCCGGAACGTTATTTGACAGGGTCGGCGCGCCACTGGCGGACCGGGTCTCCGTTGCTTTAGCATCGACGTAGCGGTAACTCGAGTTTGTACTGCCCCGGCGACCAAAACAAAACGTATTCGTAACACGCGGATTTGCATAGGCCGTTACACTTCCGCGCAATAAGGAACTGCTTTTTCCGTGCCATTTTCGCCTTATTATTTTCTGTCCGCCGCAATTAGAATAAGATTACTGGCACGTAGCGTGGTACTTGACGGCCGTGCGAACTGGGACGAAGACTTTTGTCAACGTACCTTTTTGTTTGCTCATCGGGGTTAGTTCTCAGTTTTAAAAAGCATATAAAAGTTTTTTTTCGCTTTTGCTTCTATTTATTTATTGATAAAACGAGCAAACTAACAGATATTCATTATAGAATATCTAATTACAAGGTAGCGCAATATATACCCATCGATATAATAACCTAAATAGACTACAACTTAACATAAACCTTAACTTGTTCTTAAAACGCCCAAAACCTTGGTAGATATCAAGCCCTGCGTGCTCACTTACTGTGCTATAAAATTTACAGCACCGAAATAAAAGCGAATTTAACATATAATTAGACCTACATATATGCCTATTTGTTGGCTACAAATGTTTATTAGTAGATGTGAAACACATCATTGCAGAATCCGCAAAGGAGGTTAAAACACATAACCTATAATGAAAATATTATAATTTACAGCTAAGTATAATCTATAGATAAAAACAAGTTTAGGTTAGTTTCACAATTCCCTCCGGCTGATATAATTAATACGGCGTGTGGTCGCAAGGTGTTTTCATGGGATGTCATTTTTAAAGAGCTCTGTGCGAACTTTAAGTACTTAATTTTAATAGAATATTTTTTACATAAATTTTTATCAGGTAGACTTTAACAGGTCGTGAAAAAAAGATTTAGGATGTTGTGCTTCGAATTAAAATTCATGCAAGGGTGCAAGTGAAACGTGTATTTACGAAACAAATGTCAAAATATACACGTCTCTATAATCATAGCTACAAATTATAAAACTGCAAATTGACATCAGTAGTGTTGATCTTTTAACTCAGATAGTTTATCTTTTTATTGCCCTGTTTCAAGCTGCGTTTTATAGTCAATGTAAACAAGATTGAAAACCGTGGTTAAAGAACTCTAAAATTGATAAAGTCTAATGACAGACGTAAGTGACACGAAACCAGGCATATGTATTTAGAAAGTTGTCATTTTTGACAGCCGTAAAAAGGAATATTCTATGGACTATAAATGTTCCATTTAAAAAAATATGTAAGGTTGATTAATAACTCAACCGCAACTTGAAAATAAGAGTACTACAAAATAAAAATATCAGCCCGACGCAAATTTTGAAAGTGTCGCTAAAAACCCAAATTAACATTAAAAATATATAATAATATTCAATTATTCAATTTACCTTGTGCCAAAAAGGACTGCTTAGGGGAATGTCTGGGAGGAACCCCCAAATTTAGCTCTATGATAAATCAGCCTCTGTATGCTGAATTGGCGTTTCAGAAATTCCGATCTCGACTATTCTGTTCCCATGGATAAAGCAGAGCACCGAAAGACAATAGTCAGTAGTGTTATTATGATAATAAACAAGCTAGTATGAATTTACACTTTGACTGTAAAAGTTTTATTATATTTAAATAAAGCTGGTTTAAGTTTTTTTTATGTCTAAAACAAAGCAAAATATAAAAAGAAAAAAAAACAAAAGTCTTTTGCTCTTTATCAGTGCAAATGATGTAACCAAAATTTAACAAAGTTAAAATCCGAAGATATTTACTTCTTCTTCTTCTTATTCGAATTTAAGATCTCGTGATCTGTTAGTTTTGCAGATTCCTCTGTATCAGTTCCCGGGAGAGGGACTAACATTTCTCCTTCGATCTCTTAGGTGGTGTTCCGGATGCTCTTTTCCCTATTGATTTCCCTTCAAGTGCAATGCATGGCAGTCATCTCCATTCTTCTCACGTGAGCCTACCAATATCTTTTTCTTTGTCTCTCCCCCATGTTACGATGTCTTGCACCCCACATTGTTTCCTGATGTTCCTAATTCGGGCGCTTCTTGTTTTTCCCACTATAGCCCTGGGCATTTTCATTTCTGGTTTCTATTCCGCATGTTCTGATTGGCCTGATACAAGTTTTATAAATTGTCGCTATCCTTTTGCATGTATTCGTTTGCCCATATTATCTGCCTTAAGCAGCCTCACATGGCAGTGGCTTTGATCATCTGGTTTCTCATATTTGAGTTACTAATGAATAAAATTAATTACTGAGCACGTAAAAAATTGAACTGGAAAATTACCAAATTTAGCCACATGTACAAACGAACAAAAAATGGATTTTTTGTAACAGTTCCTTTCTCAATCTTTTGCAGCAGACTTCTTACGATGGAACTCAAGCACGTGATTGCCACGATAATTAAGATCCTGATATCGACGTTGCTGGTTGCGGCCTTTGTAGCTCATGCGCACGGCGCGGCCCTGATGGGTGGCCACCTCGACAACGTCAACCATCCCCAAATGACTAGCGTCAATGCGGACGTCTTTTACAACGAATACGGCACCGTCGAGGGCACGGAAGACGTCAAGGTAAAAGAGAAATTACAAATAATTTGCGTTTATATAAACAAATACAGTTTTCTACCCCATATTAACTAACCAAAACTGAACTAACACCAAAATGGTGGCGATACGAGTTTCATGAATTACTTGAACCATTGAAAATATCAAATTTTAGAATAGGAATGAAGAAAATGTTTACTGTCAGAATTGACTTTCGATGTAAATAGCCCCCTAAAACATTTGCATATATTATTTTATTTTTTTTCAAAACATAGTAAAACTAGTAGTGTTCTTAGATATAGATATGTGATATTTCATTTTTTTTTATTTAATATGTTGAATGTTTCAAACTTTGAAATTGAAGACACTATTAATTTAAATTTTGACTCGGACCTTGCTTTGATTTGCGCTAAGAGATATATTCTGAATTGGTCAATCAAAATGTCGTTTGTGCCTAAAAAAATGAAAATTAAAATGGATAAAAAATTGAAATAGTTAAGAGTAGTCAATATTTTGTTGGTTTAATGCTTCCTAAAATAAAGGGAGGGACATACGTCGATTAAAATATTAATGTTTTAATAACGATTTTTTTAAATGTTCACATTTTTTTCTCCATTAGTATTTTATTATTATTTTTTTGAGATTGATGACTTGATAAGGTTTTTTTGTAGTTTTTTGCTTTTTCTGTTACTATTTATCGTTAGATTAATACTGTGAGCCATAAATATTACAGTATACGCGAAGCTGAATTTTCAGTATTTTTTCTGTTGATATGCTGCATGAACATTTTCATCTGTCTGTTTACATTTTTTTTTTTAATTTCACAATAAATAAATATGATTTATATATGTAGTTGATTGCCTGTTTGCAATGTCCTTCGGAAATTGCTTCGGAATTGATCGAAATGCTATATGTTGTTCAGAGGGATCTGTACACCATTCGTATATAATACACCACTGAGAAAACGGCTGCTAAGACTCTTAGAGACCGTTTCAAAACAAGCAGCACAATCGACAGATATCCATGGTACCGATTTATCGCACTGAGAGAAGGCAACCACAGCTCAAAAACAATTAGCAAAATTTTGTTTCGATGGTGTCTGCGCAAAAGATCCAATTCGATACGAAAATGGTGTCTTTTTTCTCCTTTTAAAGTGCTGTACTACTCCTGGAAATAGTTTATTAAAAGTCAATATGATACTTGTGTGCGATAGATAAAAACACTTAAAAAAATCGAATTTGTTGAGGGAGGAGAGAAGAATCTCTAAAGTAAATGGAAGAATTCCTCTCATTGCAAAGAAAATATTATATTTTATCCACAGTCCTACCGTCCCAGTTTGGTATTGGAATGTCAAAGTAGATGTGTAGTTGAAGAAATATATTTGGAAAAATGTGCAGTTTTGAAAAGCATATAAAAAGCGCAATCAAATTTATTTATAAAAACACAAATATACCTTATATTCGTTTCATCGTCTCATTACGACACAGGGAGGTTAAAATACAAAAGCAAAGCTAGTCATGATTGTTTTGAAAATGCCATCTTTCGTTTCACGAAAATCGAGTGCAATATTGCGAAAACCGCATCGCTCTTTCTGTAATAATAATTGGGATAACCCGCAATACCAACGAAAAATGGACACACTGTACAATGTGTATGTCACGAGGTAAGGATTCACGACATTGAGCTCAACATGCTGTAAAGGTTTTTTGACATAGCAACTACGAATTTAAAAATAATTGTGACGTTGCTCCTAGAGGGTGCTAGCTCAAACATAAGATTTTGATGTTTTGTATCTCTAGGTTAGAGAATGGCCATTCTGTATGAATCCTTCTGTATTTCAACTTGTCCCATTACTGAACAACTATTCTTATAAACATTATTATAGAACGACACATCGACGGACACGAATTCCGAAGAAATACCGGACCCGTCGGCGTTGGTCCTGCCCGGCTACAACCTCCCCGAAAACATCTTCAACCACGGCAAACCATTCTACGTGGAAAAAGACCCGGTAACCGGGAAACTAGACTTCGACCAGAAGTCGCCGTCCCTCCAACAGGACGACGACTTTTACGACTATGTCGACGATGAGCGAGGCGGGGGCGGCGACATCTATGACAAATCGAACATCGATCGGAAAGACGGAAGCGTCGCCAGCCACAAGCGTAACGACGTCAACCAACTGACGCCAAACTTTCACGATTTCCTCAACCTACCCGTGAAATACAACCCGCAGAAATACGTCTACCCGCTAATATCGAGCTCGTACGCGAGCACCAAGATCCAGGGCAGCGTTAACAAGCTGCACAACCACAAGGACTACCAGGCGAAGACGCCCAGTACCAAAAAACCGACGGCGAGCCCGACGTACTACACCACCGGCTCGTATTTTAATCCGAGAACCACGCAGAGGACGGTCAGCACCACATCCGTCACTACTTCCACCGCACCGACCACGAGAAGATACCCGGAAATCTACCTCACGACTACGACGGTGCCCAATATTCTCAATTCCGGCATGTCTCATCCGAGTTTCAACGCTGAATACGAGTATTACGACAGTCAGGAAACCACCACCACCACCGGTAAGCCTGCAACATCCAAGGTACCGCCCACCATCACCAGTACCACGAAGAGAACGCTCAGCTTATTCGAACAACTGTTCGGCGATTACGACGAGACGGTGACGACGACGCAGAAGAGCAAACCGCCACCTCTCTTCGCCAATTTACCCAACAAAACCGCCACTACTACGACGGAGGCGCCCAAGAACGTCCTGACGGGAACGAACATGGGTCTAGATTCGAGTTACGAATACGAGGACAATTACCCCGACGAAAAGTATGAGGATAACGTGGCAGTGGAAAACAAAATCACCAGCGACGAAAGCAACCTAAAGGTCGAACCGCTGGTACCGAAGACGACCACACCGGAAATTCATACCGAGATCAACGCGGTCGACGAGAAATCGACGACAACGACGACGACTACCACCACCACGACGACCACCCCGTTACCCACGACCATCAGTACGACGAGGGTTACTTCTCTTCCCCTTGGTGACAATCATATCCACGCTCCGGGAGTTAACCCCGACCCCATCATAGTGGCAACCCAGAACCTGCGCGAGAAGCTAAACGGCGAAAAGGTCCCGGAACAGCAGCCGCCATCGCGCCTCGCACCCAGCAAGAGCAGCATCCACATAGCCCCCGATCAGGACACTGTATCCTTCGTGGTAGGCAACCAGCAGAGCGTCGAGGGTGGCCATTACGTCGGCACTTCCCTGAAAGAGAGCCCGTACGACAGCAACCCCTTCAGGCCTCTTTACGGTCAACACGCGACCTACAGCAACAACGACATCGAAGCTCCGCCCATCGAAAGCGCGATCACCATCCAACCGCTAAAGAATTCCGAGGCGTCGTTGGCCATCGGTGTACCGGTGAACAACGTCAAGCAGGTATCCGGTCAGGTTGTGGACGAAAAACCCAACGTTCCGAGCTCCGGCTCGAATAAGATCGTGTTCCCCCAGGACAACGCACAACCGAACCGAGAAGTACTCAAATTAAACTCGAAACCCATGTACCATCAACTGCCGAGCGACTTGACCCCACCCAAACAGAAGGAATCGTTGCCGTCGAGGTTCGATCGACCAATACGACCTCCGTGGGACCCGAGACCTGGACACTTCTACAGCGGTACCCCCGAGTACGCGAGACCCCCGAGGCCGCGTCCCGAAGTGGCGTACAAGAGAATCGACAACTTGCCGAACATTCTGCCACAGTTTAGACCCAACGCGAAGCACCATCCCCCACCACCGCCACCCTACTACTTCGACAAACGTTTAAATAGACAACCATTGCTGGAAAGGCCGTCCAACAGGCCCGTCGGCTACTTTGAGAAAATGGCGCCTCCCAGGCCGTACCTAAGGAAAAACACTCAATATCTGGATGAAAGGAGACCCTCGCTCAACCTGCAGCGCCTTGACGAGATTCAAGCAGAGGACAGGATTTTCAACGGTGAGCAGGCCAAGCCAAACGGGCCCCGTATCCAAGACCTGAACCTCTACCAGACCCCGCCCAACGTGCAGATCGCCAATAGGCGACGTAGCGACGTGGAAGCCGAAGTCGAGACTCTCCAGATGATACAGGCCAAGAACGGCAAAGATAAAGCAGAGGAACAACCCCAGGACACGGTACGAGTGACAGTCGAGACCGCGCCCAAAGAAGACAAGACCATCTACAAGGTGTACCCGGTGAACACCGCGCCGATCAAACTGGACGCGATCGATATGGAAAAAAAAGAGGGCGTGGTGATCGGGACGATGGCGGAGATGCCGCTGCCGCCGTCTAAAATCGACAACGACTTCAACTACGAGCAGCAGGACAGAAACGACGCGCCCGTTTTGAAACCGCATCCGAAACCGTCGTTTCCGGTCAAGTCGAACTTTCCGTACCACTTGGAGAGACCGAGCGATTCGGCTGACGGTTTCGTCAATCCCCACGTATTGAGTAACCAGTGGAACAGTATCGAGGAAGGGTCGGAGCCGAAAGTCGGCACCGATAAACCTATCGCTGTGGCGTATACCCCGACCGAGTCGCACCTAAATATAGATAAATATTCGATGCCCAATTACGGAAGCCCGGTAATTCCAGAGATCCGACCGGGATCGTTGGACATCGTGCCGGAGCAGTACCGCCACCAGTTTAATCATAAGAGCGACACTTTGGAACCGGTAGCTGTCGAACACCAGGACTTCCAGGCACCATTCCAGGCAAGTCTCAAGCTGGACACGGCCATAAATCAAGGATGGCACGTGGTTAGAGGGAAGAACAGAACGACGCCGACCGAAGCGACGGAGACGACGACGTTACCGCTCGCGACGACCAGCGAGTTCGATATAGAAAACTTTAAACCACAGCTCATAGGCGGGTTCAAGCCACTGTACGCTCCCGCGGAAGAGCCGTCGAACGAACGACAGGAAAAGTAGGGTTAGGTTAAGTGGGTTTATGGGGTGGGATGCGGGCTATCGGAGGCGCTTAGTGTGTGAATCCGCAGGGATGTTTCGACGGTCTCGGACGCTTCCTCCGGGGGTTAGTGCGACGTGTTTTAAAAACGAACGCTGGTTTCTATAGGAACGGACGATGAAAAAACGAAGGAAACTAAATGCCATCGTAAATCTTATTTATTTATTTATTTAACCGTTAAATAAATTATTTTGCATTAGCGTGGGATCTTTTGTTTCGACTAACGAAACGACGATAAGTTATTGTTAAAAAAAAAAAGAATATGTGAAGCTGCTCTATTTCAAGGTGGACACTCCGACACGCTTTTGTTGGCCCAAAAAACCGACACGCACGCATATGCATGACAAGATTCTAGCGACTTTCCCCCACCCCCCTTATGTTTTCCGTATCTGGATTAGACGAACATCACTGAGACTATTGTGTTGGCAATAGTATTGATTAAATTTGCTTTATATTAATTTCCGTTGTAATATTCAAACAAAAGTTACTTTTTTTGAACCAACCTCACATACGACTCCAAAAAAATTTGTTTTCTCAAAGTAATGGTTTTTCATATGCAGCCAATTGATGTTTCATTCATTTACCAGTCCACTTGTGAATTCTAGCGTTGTCTCTTTCTAATTTCATTTTATGTATTTGTAATAGATCAAATTGTCCGTTAAGTTCTGTCGAGTACAATTGATACAAAGCGTTAACGTGCAGCGGGTCAGGGACGAGAGAATTTTATATTTATTGTCTGCCGGATGGTTGCGTCATATACGAATTTTAAAATTCCCTAGCACAGGTTTTATCCTAAAAAATTGTCCTAAAACTTGTTTTGGTCATGCGATTCGACGTAGACGTTTGTGGCACGTTCTTCACCGTTACCATTTCTAATCATATTAAAACTTCGCAAGTCACTTATTCGGTTTTTCAGCGCACGAAAATGGCTGTAAATGTTACGGGCGCACGAAACGATTGGAAGTGCGCACCAAGTTAATGATACTTATCAATACTTTTCGCTTAGGTCATAACCTATATTATAAAAATTAACAAATACGACAAAGCGGATAAAAAATTTGATTCCGTGCTTTCAGTAGGTATTGAACATGTGCAAATCCAGTTTGACTACGATCTCTCCGGACTCGACCTGATGAAGTATCAGCTTCTTCACGATCGGACCGTTCGTGTTGCGAGACTCCCTACAAACCTCCGCCAGCTTCAACTCAGCCCTGCCCAGGAACTCTGAAAGTTTGAATGAAATTAAAATAATTACATGAGTAAATCTCGGGGTTCTAAAAACAGTTACTGCCTGGTATGCGAACAAAATAGCTGCCAAATTACATTACAATTATTATTATTGCATCATCTCCACTAACATTACATTACATTTGTCAGGGTAGTAGAAGTCCACCCCCACACGCAAATACTTTTTAAAAATTTTCGAAATATTTTTGGTCGTCATGTAGGGCTGTATAAAAACGTTAATTTCTCAAAAACTATTTACCCGATCGGAAAAATTCTTGAACCATAAAACGCGGGAAATCTAGGACTATAACTTTTACTTCAGACATTTTTTCGATTATGTACTGGGTGCTCAAATTATACGCAAAAAACCAAAAGTCCGCAAATAAAAAAAAACATAAAAAATAAGACAATTCGATTTAAACCATCTTGTAGGCCAAATTAAGGGCTTCAATTTTTGTATTTACTGTTTTCTTCTGTCACACACGCTCTCGAGATATTGAAGAAATCCATGTGAATATCGCGCTCAATTATAAAATGTCGCAAAATTAGGCAAAATTTACATATATTTACACGCTTTTGGGAAATTACTTCAAAATCTCATTTTGGGCAGAAATAATCGATGGTCAAAAATTAATGTTTTATGTCGCGCTTATTTGAAACTATGAGAAATTGAAATCTGTATGTTATATACCTTGGCCCTTCCTCTATCGAACAATAATAAAAAGTCTAATATAAGTTTAACCGTTTCCCGTCTGGAACGGTTTTTGTGAGAGGCTGAAAATTAAAAAAATAATCACAATTAAATGAAGGGGGCGGGAACGACTTTTATGGTTTTTCGTAATTTCGTTAGTTGCTGGGCATCGCGGTTGTCGATCACAGACAATGAGAGCCTATTTTATAGTCGATTTGAACCGAACAAAATATCGATTCGGCATCAGTCATATATGGTCCACAGTTATTTATTAGGTTATGCGATATGATTTCAATAACCCCCTGTATAAGTCCGGTACCCTTACCGTCCAAACCGTACGGATTATGCTCGAGGACGACGAAAACTAGCGACTCCTCGCCCAAATTGCGCAGCTGGAACTGCATGCTGTAGTTCCACACCAGATGCGGGGCCTGGGGGGCGCCGCCGCCAGGTGTCGCGTTACCATTGTTGGACCCGTCGCCCCCGAAATCGGTGTCCTGCTCCTGACTGCCCAACGTCACCTTACAGTAAACCTTCTCGCCGTGCTTACCTGCGCACGCGCAAACCGATTACTACATTACGCATTTAAGTGATTAGCGCGCGACAAGCGATTACCTTTTTTTTTTTGGTTAATTCTACAAGTTTGGGGCGTGCACTTGACCGCGAGTTCCCGCCCCTCGATTACGGTTAACCACAGATACTCGCTCGCGTTTAGTACTGGAAACATGCAAAGGGGAGGGTTAAAGGGGGCTTACCCGAGTACGCTAAGCGTTTCCCCTTTTGGACGAGCACAAGCAGACGACCACATGACGGCCCCAGGTGGAGCTCTGCGTACGAAAACTTGCATGTAATTTATTTGACGAACGCACGAACTACGTCTAAGTATACGACACACCCCAGGTATACGCGGCGTCGGAAAATCCCACACATATTTTTTCTTATTTGTAAAACGGCAATCCAATTCTGGCTATATTTTTTTTAAATCCACCCTGAATTGTATGTAATCTACACTAAACTGGCAATTTCAAACACAACGGCCATTTAAAATATATAGGCAGAATTTAGCACCTTGGTATTTTTATATATTTATAGGTTTATTCTCACAGCCAACCTGAAACAAGTCTATGACGGTTCCCAAACTAGTGGTAATATACGCTACTCCCGTCTGTAAAATACCTAATTACACACCGATCTAGCGTGCGGAAAGCGTCACTTTACTACGTCAGTTTCGTTCCCCACGAATCCGAACCACTTCTGACAATTCCGGGATTTTACCGCGCGGGTTTGAGTGCAATCGGATGTTTTCGGAGATATTCCCCAAGCTTTGAATTTTGACGTGTGTCAATTCTGACGGTCATGTCAGTGAATGTATTCGTGTTGTTTTGCGAAAATGTATCCAAAAACTAACGGTCGTAGGAAAAGTATACTATGCAACACGTTCGGTAAACTTTTTAAGTCACTCGTTTTTTAAACACTCGCTCAGCTGCGCTCCGCTCGTGTCAAATAAACTCGTGAGTCAAATGCAGTTTTTCTACTCCCGTCTGTAAAATACCTAATTACACACCGATCTAGCGTGCGGTAAGCGTCACTTTACCACGTTAGTTTCGTTTCCACGGTTTGGGAGCAATCGGATGTTTTGACGTTTGTCAATTCTGACAGTTGTGTCAGTGCATGTATTCGTGTTGTTTTGCGATAATGTACCCAGAAAAAATATACTATGCTCTCATTCGGTAAACTTTTTAAGTCACTCGTATATTAAACACTCGCGTCGCTGCGCTCCGCTCGTGTCAAATAAACTCGTGAGTCAAATGCAGTTTTTCTACTCCCGTCTGTAAAATACCTAATTACACACCGATCTAGCGTGCGGTAAGCGTCACTTTACCACGTTAGTTTCGTTTCCACGGTTTTGGAGCAATCGGATGTTTTGACGTTTGTAAATTCTGACAGTCGTGTCAGTGCATGTATTCGTGTCTAACGGTCGTAGAAAAAGTATAGTATGCAACACAATAGGTAAACTGTTTAACTCACTTGTTTATTAAATACTCGCTCCGCTCGTGTCAAATAAACTCGTGAGTCAAGTGCCGTTTACCGCACTTAATGCATGATATACTATTTCCGAAGTTATCGTAGGAAACCAATTTCCCTTAAGGTACTGCTTGTTGTTTAAAACGCGCACTAACTTGACATCGTTCGGAAATAGATATTGCTGGCTACTAAATTGCTGACTCTGAAATGGGCCATAAACAGCGTGAGAGTCACTTATCTGCAGTCAATAATTTCAGATATAACCGATTATTTTAATGCGACAGTTCAAAATCACTTTTACAACGAAATTTGAAACACCGACACCGTTATGTTTTATCGCGCCTAATATTTCTCTGAAATTTATTTCTTAGAGTTGTCAGAATAAACCTAATAGAAACCCACAAACAGAAAGCACCAAGGTAAGGTGACATCGCTTCACTATTAAAAATCAACCAATACCATCATAAAACAAGTTACGGTTCCTCTTTTTTCGTCCACAACACACGCAAGAATTTGACAAAAGGATAGTTACTTCTCGTAAGAGCTGCGTCCGCCATTTTCTAACTGACGGCGCAGAGTGTGTAGCGTACTACATCCCGCTCAATGAAATTTGTCTTACAAGCTAAATTTATATCGTTAAAAGCCAAAATATAAATAACGCAGATGTAACTATCCTCTCTCATGGTTCTTGATTAGGCGTAAGTACATCTGACATATTTAAAATTGACAGCAACGCCCAAAGAACAGGTAAGGTATTATATACATATTCATCTGTACGTATACTCTCGGTTTAAGCGTACTTACGCGTTTTGCGCTTATTTTGTTTGTTAAGATTGTCGATTTTCGCGTACGCTTCCCTCGCCGCATCGATTTTCTTGCTCCAGGTGGTGCACTCGTGCACCGTCGAAGCCAGCAGGCTAATTTTGTAACCGGCCTTGTCATCCTGCAGTTTCAGCACGCGGTTCCAATCGGTGTTGCTTTCGACGTTGTCGGTGTTCCCTCTGCTCGCCGACAAGTCTCGGACCAAAATCGGCTGCGGAAGATAACGCCAAGATAATTTGTGTGAGAGAAGAGGAGCGACACTCAACACTCTCGTTTGCAAGCATGTCATAATAACCTCTGACCAGCTGTATAAGTGACTTCTTCTTCTTTATGTGGTACCACTCTCTCAAGTTCTTCAGCTTTCTCCCCACGCTTCTCTTGCCTTATGATTTTCCCTGTATTATTAGTTGTAGCATGTGGCACCTTTTCCTTCCTTGTCGTTACAGTCTCCACTATCTCTGTTATTTTATCCATTCGTCTTAATATCATTGCATTTGTTACTCTCTCTGTCCAATAAACTCTAAGCATGCGCCTGCAAAGGCCTGGAGTCTTTTTAATTCGTCTTTATTCGTTGTTCACGACTCAATTCCATAAAGAAGGATTGAAAAAATATAGCATCTCGCCAATCTGACTTAAATTTGATGTTTAGATCTCTGGCGCAGAATACTTTTCACATGTGAGTAAATATAGCTTGTCCTATTGTTCTTATTTCACCAGTGGAGTTTAACATGGTACTTCCTGGATATTTGCTTTGCTGATGACAGAGAATTTTGTCTTATTGGTATTAAGCGCAAGATCAGCTTCTTCTTCCATCATTCTTTGTAGGTGCACGGTACTCTGACATATTACCAAGGTGTTATCGGCAAAACGGTTATTGTTAATGAGTTCACCGTTTATCCTTATTCCTGCTGTTTCTTCAGATATAGTCTTTTGCATGATTTTCTCCCAGTAGAGGTTAAAACGTATAGGATAGAGCACGCATCCATGTCTTACTCCTATTTCTATTATTACCTCTATTATTTCCTCGCCCTATACAAACAGCTTTTTGATTACAATATAGATTGCTAATTATTCTCATGTTGTTAAAGTCTATATGTTTTTCGCTTAGGATTTCCATAAATTTGTCATGACACACTTCGACCAAAAACACTTTTGTATTAAAATATTTGAGGAGCATAATGTTTCCCATGTTCCTGTTGTATTCCTGAACCCAAACTGGCTTTCACTAATGTCTTCTTCAAGTTTCTTATATACACGCTTTTTAAAAATATCTCTAGGACGTGGCACATCAGACTTATGCGTCTGTCATCACTGCATTCAGATGCATTCGGCTTTTTCGGAATAGCTACAAATGTTGATAAAAGCCATTCTTTTGGGGATTATGCCCGGTTTGTAAACGGTATTAAAGGCCGCATATGGTTTCGATCAATAAGTTTAAAGATCTTTGAAGGTCAGGTCGGAATGACTTGTTTTTCACGTCCTTTATGGCACTTATGACGTTGTTGGTAATATCCGGACCTGCTTCACCTGTTTGTTCCAGATTTTGTTGCCGTGTGTATAAGTGACTATACGCCTTTTATTATCAGTTTTTGTGGTATGTGATTTGTGAAAAATGACACAAGAAAATTTTCATTTAAATTGTAACATGGAAGCCAGAGTTTTGGTAGAAGGCGAAGCATTATTAAATGACCATATCATTTTAATTGAGTTCAAGGACAATTGTTCCACCCGACGTCTCATTGAACTGTAAAACTCTAACGGCAAACCGTTCTGTAGTGAAAATGCTCTAACGCAATTTACGAATATGAATACTTTATTAATGTTACTATCACAGATGATTCACGTACTTCAAACAAAAATGAATAAAATAATTGAACTGTAAAACTCTAACGGCAAACCGTTCTGTAGTAAAAATGCTCTAACGCAATTTACGAATATGAATACTTTATTAATGTTACTATCACAGATGATTCACGTACGTCAAACAAAAATGAATAAAATAACATATACTTAAAAATCACGTGGTACATCGTAATTGAAATACAAATATTCATCAAAAGAATAAAAATGCTGCTTAATTAAATATCGTCTGACTGTTTATACATTTTTGTTGTCTATATCTGAAGTGTCAGGTTTTTGTGAGAGGTTCTTTTTTGTGGCGTCAAGTTCCTGTTTACTGTTTGAATGAGATTCGAGTTTATTATGGTATTTGTTTTTCAGCTTTTGTTCCAACCCATTCCAATTTTTTCATTTAGTAACATAATGAGACTTTCCTTGTCCGCTATGATAGTTTCCTTATCATTAATAATTTCTCGAAGTAGTTTATTTTCCTCTTTCAGGAACGCATCCTCTGTCAATGGTATGTCGTCGTATTCTTGTTCAATTTCATGTTTACAATCAGTTCTCTTAAGTTCACTTGCCTGTTTTAAACAGTTGCTCGTAATATATCGTGAGTAACATCTGCCAGAGCAGTTTCACAGCTATCAGCCTTCTTTTTGGGTAGAATATTGTATTCTGTCGGAAATCCTCTCCTTTGTTTGTCTAGTGTCGTTAAAAACTAAAATACTAATCGATCTGAGCTTATTAGGTTTTTTTTTCCCAGGATATAGGAAAATAAAACTCTAAAATGCACAAATTTATCACATGTGTTACGATCGGACAGGATGACAGGACAACCGATCAGAGTCCATTGCTTTAGATTTTATATTTTTAATTATATCAAATATTCAGGATCCGAAAGATTACTTGGAAGAAGATTGTGTGTCCTAGATTTAGCTGTATTGATTTTTTTAAATTCCGACCAAGTATCCTTAATGTTGAAGTTCTGAATTTTAAAGCATGAGTATACTGAACAGGGAGTTTTGTCAATTTAAAGGATTTTAGGTCATCGTCTCTATATATATTTTTTTTGAAACCCTTCATAGGGGCATGTTTATCGAACAGACTTAAAATATTATTGTTTAAAAAAGTTATTTTATCGTCAATATTCGAAACTATCAGTGTATGATAATTTTATTCAGTGCTCTGTAGAGAAAATCGGCAGACTATGGAAACTCTAGCGGGTTTGGTTTAAGACTTTAACTTTAAATCTGGCTAAAATAATACACAAAAGGTTTTCCCTAGAAAATGAATCAAATTTTTTCAAATCAAATTTTATCGTTTGGCGTAAAAGTGAATAAAAAACGTACTTTGTTGTTTTCTTTTCCTGCAATATTTCCAAAATTTTCGCGACCTTACCCAACGCCAAGTACCAACGCACCGTGCATCATCGGGTAAATACCAATTTCTATAATTGATTATATTGCACAGGTGTTAATGCTTCGAGATTCCGCGCCAGTCCTTTACACTTAACACATTTCACCTTTAAAACCACTTTCTCTAAACAATGTTTGCAATTTATTTCATAACTTTCTTTAGGCGACAGAGAACTGATTATACTCGGCGCCATTTTTATAGATTTATGTTTAGAAAGTGATTTATATATATGTAGTATTTTTGAATACTAACGGTTTTGTATGTAAATATAAACCGATTTCGCTTACCTGTTTATACATTTTGTAAGTGACGTTATGGTTCCGCTGAAACGAGAACTGCGTGCCGATGCCTTTGCTCGGCTGGACAAGCATCAGGAAATCGTTGAATAGGAACCCGAGCAGCTCCTTGCCGCTTTTCAGTTTCGCGAACGTGCCGAAATGCAGCAGCTGTCTCGGGCCCAGCCTGTTTGTCTGCCCGTTAAAGGTCAGGCCAAGATCGGTCTGGACGTACTGCTGGAGCCACTCCAGTCGATCGCTGTTCTCTTTCAGACGCACGTTCTCGTTCACGCCGTTCAAGAATCTCTCCGCTATCCTCCGGGCCTCTCTCAAATACTCGTAATCTAAAAATCCGAACGAACGGTCAATGCGGGCTGAAACAAATCATCGCAACAGCTCCACCTGGATGGTTATCGGGAGTGTGTTCTAGAATCTTCGCGATGAGCAGCGGATACCGCGTGATCCGTTGCATCGGCTTGATGAGAAACGACGACAGGGGCATTCCTTTCGTTTTGACGTTATTCTGGCACCTCTTCACTAGTTCCCGGAACGCGGTCGAGCTCTCCGTCAGCTGCTGCAGCAGCACCGCGCTGTCCAGCTGCTTCCCGCAGAAAGTTATGTATGCCGTCATCCTGGGCAACTAAAACGAGAAGCAAGGCGTGTATCTCCGAACGACGCCAAAACAACGCCGTACGTACGTGCCTACATATGACGTCACCGACGGTCACCGCGCCTGCCACGGCCGCGTCCAAATCCGCGAGGAAATTTTCGTTGCAGACAAGTATGTCGCGCCAATTCACGAATATTTCGTCGATTTCCTTCGCGGAAATCAGCCGACTCTTCCGTAAGGGCAGTTCAAACACCTCGTGCACAACGGCCATATCGTGGACGTAGGCCCGTTCCGTTTCGACGAACTCTCTGATGTGTTCGCGCCTCTTTTTGTCCCCGACGGATGACGTGTCGGAATCTAAACCACGCCGCGCCGCGGGATAGATTATAGGCCCAATTTGTTATATCTTATTCGCAATGTATTCCAAAGTTTATGTTACTTCCGATAATCTTTGAATATTCAGGAAGTGAAATCGATCTAAACTGAAATGCAACCGATATCGATTTTGTCAGACAAATTTTCTTTTTCGTATACATTAAAAGAAGTGTAATAAGATAATACTTTATATTAATTCTCATTTTTTTCTTCCCCTTTGGATTCTTTGAAAGGTGAGAGTCCTGTATGAAACTATTTCAATCAGTTATCCATCTTTGCAGAAACTGGTTATGATATATTTTGACTATTTTTGACAAGATTGTCAATGTGGGTAAAATACCTAGCAATAATTTAGTGCCGGTGTTAATTAAATATTAATATAAATATATTAAATATATGGTTGCAGCATTGCTGTATATAACCGGCAAAAAAAGTGTATTTTTTAGCAAAGCAAAGCATTGCATATGTATGATGTGATTTGGTTTATAAGTAAACATTGGAGTTATTACATTAATAAAATATATAAATATGATTACAGAAATAAAGTAATAATTGTTAATTTGATTTTACCGTTTGTATGTTCGTTTGTGAGTACTTATTTAGAAATAAAAAAGAAAAAAAAATCAGTACCTTGGAATTTCTTATCTAATGATTTCGCTGTAATTAAAAGTTAAGAAGAAAATTTAAAATGTTTCTCTATATATAATATACATGTGCATTTTAATATTATTTTTTACATACTCGTTGTATTCTGCTATTTTCCGACCAACATTGTTTTTTGAAAACGCTAGAGGATTTTCGATAATTTTTTACAAAGTGACATTAGTATAAATTTTATATTATACAAATATTTAAAGAAAATATTCTTCGATCAATAACAACATTTAAATGGTGTCAGTAAGAATTATCTCAATAAACATTAGGAACTGAGCAAGAGAATCATCACGAGCCATCTTTTTCTACTGGAAAATTTGCTTCACTTTTCTATCCTGCCATTGTCATTCCAGTTTAGATCAAGTCCACCGTACTCGGGTAAAATTCGCGTGAGATGACGTGACCCAGTCTGTTTTGCGTTCCCGCATGTGTAAACTGAGGGTTGTAAGAGTGTGAATGAGCCATAAAAAAATACTATAAAATATCGGAATAACGAGGACCGATTGGCAAAAGGACAGCACAGATAAAAGCTAGGGTAGAAGTGTGGGAGGCGTATGGTTGTGGTTGTAACTGCACCTGCGCAAAAGTTAAGTGTCATTTCTTAGTGTTAAGTAACCACCGCCGTAAGTTACATTTCGTTGGGGTAATGGTAATTTGTTATTGGATAATTTTAAAGGTTTGTATTAAAAATGATAGTGTAGAGATGAAACTTATGAAATACAAAAAAAATGAAAGAAGACAGAAATGGAAAGATTATATAACAGTGGCAGTTTTGAATAAATTCAAAAAATCCTGGTTAGGATCGGTCTATGGTGGTGATAATTAACACTATCTAAACCGTTGAAAAACTTTGAATTTTTATTTGTCTATACTAGTTACCGGTTTAAACATTTATAATGAGTGATAATAGTGTAGATAAAGCGCAACAAAAACATAAAACAAAGTGGTAATAAATAACAGGTACTATTCAAGTCAAGATTGAATGAATACCTGTGCGTATGTGCGATTATTTGAACATTTTTTTTTGGAAGGTGACGAGTAAAACGGACAAAACAGTGTAACATATTTAATTGTGGTGCCTATAGCCAGTACAATTTGAGGAGTACTATTCGTTTAACAATAACACAGATCCGTCTAGTAGGGTGGGGAGTGTGCGGAGATTAAAAACTTAACGAACGGATAAAAAATATTTCAATTACCGACAGGGGTGTCAAACACCCACCCTACCAAACTCACATAGAAAAAAAGGTTTCATTTAAATACATGCAGCCAAA
Organism: Cylas formicarius; assembly: GCF_029955315.1. Classification (NCBI taxonomy): domain Eukaryota; kingdom Metazoa; phylum Arthropoda; class Insecta; order Coleoptera; family Brentidae; genus Cylas; species Cylas formicarius. The sequence continues at coordinate 28,042,746 of NW_026844319.1, forward strand.
TAAAATTTTGTCCGGCCGCGAAACCGGTTACATAATAACCCTTAAAAATTATCGCCAACAACAACCAACGATCACATAATATCATGGTTCGATAAAAAGTAGCAATCGATTTTGCGGAGCGCCATTTTATGCGTAGTCGCTCCCCAGAAAAAAAGTCGTTTTTTAGTCTTACGCCTAAACAAAAGATTCAGCGGTGCCTCAACGTTAATTTCAGAGTCGTACCGATACTAATAAGAATGCCTAATTTGTCTATTTCCCGCGACTACTCAACTCGGGGTTCGTATGGTAGGATGGGTGACGACACGACACACGTTCCTAGAACGATAAAAAAAATAACTTGGTATTGCAATCTTGAGTGTGGAATATCTCGAAATCAAGGCGAAAGAATTGGAAACCTAAATACCCAACCTGGAAAATCTTGTCGGACCATTCAGACCTTTTAAGCGAGTCACGTCAAGACTAGGGAGAAAAAGCAGTTGTTTTTATTTTTATTTAACATGGTATCGCGTTTTAACGCAACCAACGTACCAGAACGTTTTGTTTTGGACAAAATACTGATTCAGCTGTTTAGGATAATAATGATAGATGTGCAAATTTGTGGTGCTGCGTTTCACTTTAAAAGCTAACAGGTCTAATAAACGCAGAATCGAAAATTCTTTTTCAAAATATAGGGTATCGAACAAAATTTAAAAAATATCTCAATAATTTTTTATCCTATTTAATTGACATTCATATTCGCAGTGATAAGAGGCTAATTTTGTTTTCAGATTGCCTAATCTTTTTCTCTTTTACTTTTGAAAACCAAGCGAGATACTCAAAACAATTCAGGAAACATTAAATTCGCATTTTTAACTGCTTAATCCAAAAAAGATCTTTTGTCAAAAATACATCTTTTTCAAGTTTGACAGAACAGACAGACTTATGTTTCTTCGTATTTCCTGACTATCCCGAGAAAAAAAGCCTTTTTGAAGGCTACGTGATTCCATCTATTCTAATTGCATTAAGCTTGACAATCGATTATGAATTGGGAAAAGATGTCACCCGTCAAAAAATACACTGTCCGTAACACGTAAAATAGTTTCCGTTAAAATCGACAGTTACACATTTTAATAGACTCCTTGCACATATTTCAATTTTCACACAAAAGCTACTTAATAAGCTCCTCCTAATATCTTTTCCATAAGGTACAACTGTCATCGTTCGGTTCGTCGCGTTGCGTTGGCTGTCAGTTTCGTTTTGGTGTTCGATCCATCATTGTCAAACAACAGGGAGAATTTTGTGGTTAGTTTACTGTTTCTTTACTTTTTGTGTGCAATTTGTTGTATTTTAAACTTTGAGTTTACTTGTTACTAAGCGATATGGCTGAAGGATTTGTAAGAGCATAGTCCTATAATCTACCTTTGGTGAACTCATTGATGGTAGCCAATTACAAAATGTTTTCTTCTGCCGAGCAACGTGGAATGAAAGGTTTTATTTACTTTTAGCATAATATAGTCCAGAATTGGGCAAAAATTGTTTAAACTCCTTGTGGAAAATGTGGTTATGTTACCATTACCAAAGCCCAGCAAAAAATATTGAATTTTTGTATTGTTTCGGGGCTGGAAGAGAGAGCTATGGAGATTCTGCAGTAGGAAAAATCACGCTTGCATAGTGAAATGCGAGATCTGTCCTGAACATAAGGTTCAAACCAAAAATTATACTGTTTTTATTGAAGAGAATGAAGTTTTCAAGACAATAAGGAGCAAAATTGGGGTTAAGATATTTATTTTTTGAAACCCAAGCTATATTTGGAAATTTAAATTAACTCTTATCGCGAAGATATAGTCAGGACGACGGTTCATTACCTGCAACCACACATTTCGTTGGTTTTCTTCCATCGGTAATTTAATAAATGTCTTTGCGGTTGTTAAAGATGTTGTGCTTTTACAAACTGGCACACTACAACACCGATAAACCATATCAAAAACGAAAAACGCATCAAAAACTTTCACAATGCACCCTCCACTCTTCAACGCGTCAAAAATCGAAACGAAAGTTGACAGATGTACCTTGTGACGTCACCAACGCTTGAAACGTGAACGTCCCGTTTTAGCGGGAATTTAAACATTTTGAATTTTATTTGTTTATTACGGCGTTGATATTTCACGAATCTGAAAAAAATTTTTGGGAGGTACTTGTAAAGTCTGACCGATGATCATTTTTAATTAATAAAAAAAGGAGCAAGGGGCCTATTCCGCTACTCACATTGCTGCTGAAGCGGCGCCACATAATTGCTCGGAAACAGGCCGGAAACGCCGTTCAGTTCGCCTCTCCACCACGCCTCCTCCTCCCTCGCTGTCACGTTAATGATATCGTCCTTGAGGAAGCTCAGCTCGTCGGGGTTCGCGGCTGTGTACGCGTACAGCGCGACAACCTTGTCTTAAAAAAAAAAAAGAAAAAAGCAGGCATTTCGCGGACGCGCTAAAAGGAGCAAAGGCTTAAGTTACCGATGACGACTTCCTGCTGCATCCGGGTGGTCGATACGGGAGTCGACCGGCCGCTGATCTTGCCCGAACTGTTCAGCACCTTGACGTAGCTGGCGGGGAACCACCCGACCTGCCGCTTGCGACCCTTCGCTTGTAACTCGCCCTCCCACCAGCCCGAGTCCGTCTTCTTTCGTATCATAATCAGTTGCCCCCGGGCCAGGGACAGCTGCTCGGGACTGGACGCCTGGTACGGAGCTATTACCGACGCTATTTCCGGTTTTTTGCCTTTCATGACCTGGAAAAAAGAGGAGTTTTTCCACCGCGTACCGATTTCCACCCCTACGACGAAACGCACCTGCACTCCCGCAGTGGTGCCGGCGTCGGGCGGCCTGTCGCTTATCTTGTTCTCCGTAATTTGCGACACCTCGTTGTCGACCTGCGCATTCGCGGTGATATTCTCCAGGGCCGACGTGATCTCGGCCGCCGACACACCCGCCGCGGGAGCTACTTCTTCTGTTTGCCTCGCTCCCTCAATCCCAGAACCCTAACAAACCAATACATTGAATGGAAACTTCTTCGAAATGACAGGTTAGCATTTAGTTCAGACCAACTCCAACCTGCCCACCGCACACCGCACAGAGTAAGAGGTACGGGAGATGCGCCGTTATTTACGGATTTTACATTACATTTGAGGGGAAAATTTCTTTCTCAAGTAATAATTCCTAGCGGAATAGAAACTGAATTTGTCTATGGTAGAAATACCTGATGATTTTTGCTTTTACATATGTTTTACAGCTGTCTGCAGCAATAGCAAATAAATAAAATCTGGGAAAAAATATCATTTTATCGTTTCCCTAAAGGCGAAGGATTTCAACACACTTGAATTCAGTGTGTTTTTTAAGGGTATTTCAGCGACCAAAATTTAATAATGATGTCTTAACTAAGGCAGGTCAGGTCAAAATGGCAAAATTATTGAACATAAGTTTTCAAAATTTTCGTATAAATCACTCAATTAGAAATAACACATAAAAGTTATTGTTGCAACCAGAGATAAGGACTAAATATTTAAAGAAAAAATCTGAGATAACAAAACCATAAAAATATTTTTTAATTATTTTGTAAATATATACAGAATACGTTTTTTAGTTAAACAAGATTTGTAATTACTGTGGATATATATATTTTGTTTCTGAAAGTACATTTATTCCCCCTTAAAGAGCAAAGTGAATATCTTATTTTTATACAATTTATAAAATAAAATTTTGTAAGATGCCATTAGTGTTGGGGCTTCTTAATTGCCTATAATTGATAATGTGGATATTACAAAAACTTGCAACAAAATGAAGTCTGTATATATATATATTTTCTTTTAAAGTTTATCTATTAAATTATAATATCCGTTAAATGTACCACTACGGGAACAAATAAACAACAGCATTATAAGCATTAAAAGGGCGTTTGATATGTTCTTTGGAAACTGTTCTGAAACATCAGTTTGCTGTAAAAAGAGAAACATTCAGAGCATTTACTAAGGTTTTAAAGTCATAATTGTTTTCCTTTTTGTCCTTAGAGTTGTTTTAATATAATTTTGGATGTTCCTCCCTTTTTGCGCTTGACCTTGTAGATAAATGAATAAATAGTAGAGAAAGCTTACCGCGTCCATTTTCTGCACGTAATTACTTGGGAAAATACCGACGGCGTCGCCCAATTTCCCGGTCCACCAGTCGCCCTCCTTCTTGTAGACGGCAATCGTGTCGCCGGCGTTAAAGGTAAGATCGCCCGGCTCCTGCGACTGGTAAGGATAACTCGCCACGTAATACTCGGGCTCGCCGCTACACACAGCAGGAGGCGATACGGTCGCTGCCTCCGGCACCTCCGCTATCTCTTCCAGTACCGCTGGTTCAGCAAGCTCCGCAGTCGCGGCCGCGATACCCACGCCATCTAACGGTTCGACATACGACTCCGGGAACCAGCCGGTCTTCCCGCGGATTTCACCGGCCAACCATCCGGGCTCGCCGGTCTGCTGTTCCGGTACGTGGATAATGTCACCAGGTTGGAATGATATCTCGTCGTTGTTCCGGGCGACAAACTCGTACACGGCCCTATATTTGTGCACGCCCGGTATATTTTCGATGTCAGCGGGCACGGACGGGTCGGCGCCCCAATTATCCGCGGGCCAATCGGTCGCCGCCGCCGCCGCCGCTGGTTCGGACGCGCCCCACGCGTCGGCGCTCTTCCACGCGTCCTCGAAACCCGTGGTGCGGTTCGCGTTTTTCATTTCCACCACCAGGTCGCGCTTTTCCTCGTAGACGGCGTACAACCGCTCGCAATCGGACAACAGACCGCGCAGCTCGGTCTTGAGCTCCTCCAGTTGACTGTTGTTGTTCTCGATGTCCGACGATTTCGCCTCCAGCTGGGCCTGTATGTCGCTTATCTTCTCGCGCAGGTTTTTGATGTTGATTTCCCGATTTTCGTAAGCGACTTTCGTCTGTTCAGAGTCCTGCGCGTTCATTTTATTCTTAGCGTCCAATCTGCAACAATGACACGGTGTTTTTGAAATAAGCGCTCAAATTTCCGTAAGTGATTATTCGAGTGATATTGAGTTGATAAACGCAAGTCCGACAATTTTTTAAAGATGTTTCAAGGGTTAAACTAAAAAAAATGTTTGTTCATAAATAACTTAATAATCCTCCAGCTCTTTTTATTTACAGTAATAATAACCTACTTAGTCAAAATCAACTTTCATACAGGATGTGTCCATTCAATTTTTCATTTACAAAGAAACTTCCATCTCAGTAGGACTGCAACTGAAGCAAACAGGGCCAAATAAAGACAATTTAATTTGATTGCATTTTGCGTCATGCTAATTAAGCACCACTTTTAATCCTGATTCATAATAAATAAGTTAATATCCCAAGCAATTTTCTTTGTGTTTTTTAAGAGTATTTCAGCGACCGAAATTTTATAATTGTGTCTTAAGCAAGGCAGGTAGAACTTCATTCAAATTCAGGTCAAAAACAAATTAGGAATATTTTGATAATCGCAAATAATTCCATAATATTCAAAATTTACTGAAAGACGCGATACAGACCTGACCTTTTCCTGGGACAACGCCAAGAGCCTCGCGTTCTGATCCTTCAGCTTATTCTTTAGCTGGGACATCTCCTGCATTTGCGAATCGCGCGTGCTTCGCATACCATCGATGGTGGTCTTTACGTTCGACACGCCCATCCGCGTGTCGCAAATCTTCTGCGACAATTCCCGCACCTGTTCATTGAGGGTAGAGAGTTCGATCGTCAAACTTTGGTTCCGCGCTTTCAGCCTAAGCACGTTCTCCTGCTCCCGTTGCCGCTGCTGCTGCAACTCCTGCAGTCGTTGCTTCTCCCACTCGAGCTGCCGCTGCCGTTCCATCTCCTTCCTTGCCGCCTCCTTTTGCTCCGCCTGGCGTCGCCTCTCCTCCTCGATCAGACGCTCCCTCTCCTGCTGCTCCCTCATCTGCTTCTCTAGCTCCTCCATACGTTTCCGTTCCGCCTCTTGTCGAGCCTTCTCGCGGCGCTCGATTTCCTCCCGCTCTTTCCTCTCCCGTTCCTCCGCCTCCTTCTTCTGCTGGTCGAGGAGCGTTTTTCTCCTCCTCTCCAACTCCGCTTGACCCTTCTCGTAGTTCTCCTTGCGTTTGTCCTCGAACGACGCTGCAAAATCACGACCGAAAATATAAAACCAAACAATCCTGAAGGTTGTTTACATTGCAACAGCGTCGACGCGGGATCCAAGTCTACGTGAGGCGCGCTGCCTTGACTAGATATGGAGGCGGTCCTCGCGGGCCGCCGGAACGAGGGCGGGACGAGATCCGGTGGTAGTTTCGTGGGTGGAGGGTGACCCTGCTGCGCCTGCTCGCACAGGTGCATCGCTAAGACAAACTCCTCGCAGCCGAGGCGCCCGTCAGCGTCCATGTCAGCCAGAGCCCTGCGCAAATCACCACGTCACTAGGAGTGGGCGGGATCGATGGCGACTTCAATTAATTTATTCATGTAGTAGTATTCAAAAATACTTACATATATCAATAAGAAGAATATAAGAGTCAATCCCAGTTTACATTACATTAGAATAAGAGCCTATAAAATTAATAAGACACTTACAGGCTTTAAAAAAAAAAACACAGAAAAAAATTCATTGATAACTTTAAATTTTTTTTAATTGTCTAGAAGCATGTTTAGTTTTATTAACCAACATTTTGACATACTTTTAGACGGCGATTGGCGATTTTACAACTCAATGAGACCTCTGACGGAAAAAGTATTACTATAGTTTGAAAGTAAAATTAGTATTTATTATGTTGATTGTTGATTATGTCTTTCACATTACACTTTAAACATAATAATACGATCATAGGATAACAGACCACAAAAGATGAGCTACTAACAATCCAAATTGCTGCAAACTAACAGTTTTTTGTATGTTTTATATATATTAAAGTTACAATATATAACTATGCCGTTTTTCTCTATATTATTGATAATTAATTAGATTAGATTAGAACATAGACATGAGGTATTTCAAAATATATTCCGAAGGAAGTGTTAAAAATTTGCGTTTCCTTGAAGGACCAAAACCTAGACCCGCTAGATCACCCTTCTCTCTCGGCTTGGGCAGCATGTCCCAATATCAACAACATCAACATACAGAAACAAAACCAGAATCATGCCTCAGCCAACCATATTTACTGGATATGGCCCTCTGCGACTTTTTCATGTTCCCAAAACTCAAGAAACCCATGAAAGGAAGGAGTTCTTCGAAGGTTGGAGACAATGTAGGAACAAGTGTATTATATCTGGTGATGGGGGATACTTTAAAGAGAACAACATTAATTTTGATATATAAATGTTTTGATAAAACCTAAAAGTTACCTTACTTTTTAAACACACCTTGTACATTAAATGTACATTAATTTGTCATTACGATAAATGTTTTACACTACGCCTTACGCGCTTTTAAATTTAATTGTACTGGTCTTCTATGGATACAATTTTTTAGAAAAAAAAATATTTAATTCGATTTGAGTTAATTTTAGGGCCAGAAATTTTAAAGCTGAGATCCCCCAATTGTGATTGTCAATGTTACTTCTCACTAAGTGACTTACCAGATCTGCGCAAGAATGTTTTGTGGAAGCTTGGTTTGTACCATGACGTTCCGGGCCTGCGCCCCCGACAAGAACCCGCTCCTTGTTCTGTCGGTTGTGTTGAAGATCTGGGTGTATTTAAGCTTGGTCTGGTGAGGTACCGCCCAGTCGGATTGCCTGGAAAACTCTCTCTATAAAGTTCCACCCTAAAACACCCTGTGCGTGATACGAACAATGTTGAATCGATAGAGCCGGTCCGCTCAAGACTAGTCACACTCGCCCTGGGCGTGCTGGTGGCGCCAGGAGAGTGGACCGAAACTCCCGGTGACATGGGACCGGTTGAACCCAATGAACCGGAACTGACGGCGGTTACCAAGGGAGGGGGCACAATCGGCTGCGGCGCTGAAAGAGATTAAAGTCTCGAGGAAGGTAAAAAAAAAATGGCGCGTACAAACCTGGGACCATCCCCGAAATTAACGGGGCGCCGTAAGCGACGACCGGTTGCGGTGGCGGACGAATAGGCGGCACCACTGGCGGAATACCCCCGATTAGGGGCTGTACGGCGGAAATGTTTGACTGCATAGGTGGTACTATACCTGAAACCAATCGAGAAGAGCGATATTTTTTTCCGACAAACATTCCCCATTCATACCTGTAGGAATTATGGTGGTCGGTCCTCCCATTGGAGGAACCATTCCCATAAGGTTAGGAATTAACGTCTGCGACGCATTAGTCCCCACAGGAGTACCGCCAATTAGAGAGGCTGATCCGTTACTGATTAGAGGAGGGCCCGGTTGATTGGGAATGATTTTGGGAGGATCGGGTCTCGCGGGTGGTAAATCTACCAAACTCTGGGTCGGCAACGGCGGTATGGCGGGCGGAGTGTGTACTTTAAGAGAAGCCAAAAGCGCGGGAGGAAGACTTGTGGGCACTTCGAAACCCCTAAGCTTCAGATTGATCAATTTGCAAGCAATAGAGAACTCGTTGATATCCATTCGGCCGTCGGAGTCGGTATCGGCGAGTGCCCTGGATCATTAACACCCCATGAGATTTTATGCACCCATTTAAAAGAGTATTCCTACCATATTTGCCCCAATATGAGCGGTGGTAACTGGGATTGAAGAAAAAAGCCTTTGGCTTGTTCTCCCGTGACCACACCGTTAACGGGTTTCAGTGATCGAAACTGGTCCTCGTAGCGAGCCCTTTCGCGAGCCAGAACGACCCACGGGTCAGTAGAAGGCGTCCCGGCAGCCGACATTTCCGCTAAAACGTCACGCTATTTGCGTACACGGCACCGCGACGGAACAACCCGCAACGTACGCGCGAAATGAGACACGTACTAGGTATTGTTTTATTAACATTAAGCTTAGCAATTTCGAAAAATCATATTATGGATTTCTCGCAAATATATGTCAATAACCACTGAACTCGTCCACCCCCCCGAAAATCGAGGTCGTTCCTGACGTTTGTATTGATCGCTGAATCAGAAACGTTGAATCTTTCCAGTCGAGAGTATCCATAAAGGCGAGGTTCGCACATCTACAATTGACAACCCGAACCATTGAAAAACGAAGAACGAAGATTATATTTGTGGTCCGTGAAAAACGGAATTGACGTTCGTGCGTCGTTTTTACGATTTACGTTAATTAGCGCGTCACTGTTCCGCCGAAGACGTCACAAGAATTTGAAAAACATTATATCAAACCGGCCGGTTTAGACGAAGTATTCTTTGTAAGGGGTATAAATTTACAAGAGAACATGTATTAATATACCACTTGTTTTGGCAGGATATGTAAGGTCCGCTGTTATTTCACAAATTTTTATTGTATCGCGTGTTGCATAAGGCAAATCGGGATTTCTGGAATTGAGCGATTCTCCTCGGGATAATGCCTGGAACGCAGTTATAAATACATCCAAATGGTTCATTTTTGCATTTAGCGCTAGTTAGCATGGCGAATTTTATTTGACGGTATCCGCATCGATATGAAACAGTGTGTCGGTTACTGTACAATTGGTTTAAAGTGTGAATTGTGCTTCAGAACAACTCGGGGGTTTAAAAGGTTAGGTAGGTACAAAATGCACACCATTAAATTTCATTTTAATTGCAAGAGCGCGAACTTTAGACTGTTTGCTTTAGGAAGTGTGATATTGACCAACCGAAAATATCAGATCCTTAATCTACATAGTTCACTGTATAAATTTATAAAATGTCCCGTTTTTTATCAACAAATAATTTTCTAATCCTAATCCAAGTCTTTATCAAAAGTGGTAAGATTATAGATAAGACGGCAATTTTCTATAAATAATACGTAACTCGTCAATTGCATAGGTAGTCACGTAAAACGTTGATAAATGGTATAATTGTACGTATACGGTAATGAATAACACGTGTGGAATAGTAATTATACTAAATTAAATTATACTTATCCTTAAGTCACTACAAACATAAACAGAGGTTCGAAAGGAGATTACAATGCGATTCGATAACGGGTACGCATAGATACGCCGCTGGGTTGATTATGAACAGTTTAAGGACTAATTCTTTTAAAGTTAAGTAATTTTATTAACGGCTTCCGTTTCCCGGTAGGTTGCGAATTTCTCTCGTTCCATTGAGAAATATACAAAAGTTCTGTTGTGCGTCCAGTTGAAAGTCCGACGGAAGCGACTAAATTTCCGCGTCAACTTACGAAACTATCGCGTCTTCATTTGGGACAAAGAGCGATTTGTTTTAGACATTCAAGGCCGCCCTGTAGATATAGGTCGGCGATAACACTCTGCCGGGGAAGAGATAAAGTGAGCCCGAGCGATTAGAAAAGACGCTACAACCCGCGCCTTTCCTAATAAACAGTTCGCCTTGAAATATGGGTTACGACGACGTCATACCGCTGTTGGGCGACTTCGGCCGGTACCAGAAACGAATCTATTTTTTGCTTTGTCTGCCGGCCATTCTGTGCGCTTTCCACAAGTTGGGCAATGTGTTTCTCGTGGCAGAACCAAAGTATCGGTAAGTTTAGGATTAAGATCGGTTCCACCGCGCCTACATAATTAATGGTTTAATGTCCGCCGTTATTAAGCGGTAGTTACCTTTCTTTGGACGAGATCCAGTCAGCTTTTTGATGCTGTTATTTTGGAAGAAGTAGTAAGCTCAAAATTACACTTTTAAGACGTTTAACGAGACATTCTTCATTAAAGTTTATGATTCATGTAAAACGAAACATTGCCTGGATTTTTGACATGGGCAAGTAACAAAGATAATTTCATTTTCTTTTTACGAAATATTATGTATCTTGCATATTCGAAATCCCAATGAAGAAATTTTGTTTCGATTTCTCGCAAAACTATTATTACAGTCAAAGAAAATCTTTTTCGACAATAAATTATTGTATAGTCGCATATTTTTGTAGATATCTTGTGTAGTTTTTATTTAGTCCACTGAATCGATTGGGAGGAGGCTCAAAATAAATAATAAAAAATGTGGTCCTATATTTTAAATATCACAAGCTAATACTGCAGTCAGCTGAAGGTAGGTCTAACTTCGCACACCAGATGGAACATCTGTATCATATAGAAGCTGGTTAATAGCTTTTTGTGATAGAGCTGTTTCGTTTCGAAGCTAAAAACACAATGAGAGCAAAAATTGCAGAACCCCTTTCGTCCATCATTTACCCGGCGGCCGCGAACAGTTCACGGGCCCCTTCCTGACACTCCGACATCGCCAGTTCTATGTTGTTAAACCGGTTGGTTTTGCACCAATTCCGGACGGTTTGTACTAGCCGGAGCGCGACTCCCTTCCTCCTATACCTAAGAAACATGTCGATGTTCATTGGGCGGAAAAGCGCTATACAGAAGCGACAAGAGTGTGGGAAACGCGATATATCAGCAATTTAATAAATCTAAAATGTGTTGCCACCACTCGATAAGTGACTACTACTACTAAATCGGAATCCTTTAGTTACCGGATTAGAAATCTGTACTGTAGTTCTGATATTTCAAGGTCTTTCCCAGACGAAGGAGATGCAGACCTCAGACTTTCCTTCCACCAATTTTTTCTTGATGTTTCAAATTTTAAAAATACCAAATTCTCGATTTTGAAAGGAGCCTAAAGAATTTTGTAACGATCCACAACGAAAATAAAATCTAAAATACACCGGAACAAATAACTACAGACATTTTAAAATCGTAAGTCGAACCCCCACTTAGAACAACAACGGTGGTGCTCTTGGCCCTAATGGTATACATAAACTTTTTAACTGCATATATAGAAGTAGCAATATTCCAAAAGATTGCATATTTGTGGTCGTCCCTATACCTAAAACGAGAAATCCAAAAAGATGCAACGATCTCAGACTCAACAGTTTCATTCTGCTTCGAATATACCGAAAATGTGAACAGGATATTGGGGAACGACAATGGACGACACTATCAAACGTACCACATGTTCTATATATCTAGTTTTATTATTATTACAGAAATGTCGGGACCAACAGAAAGACATGTACTTATGCTTCGTCGATTACGGGAAAGTGTTTAACAGATTCCAACATTCTAAATTAATTGATCTCTTGAAGCAAAAGGGCATAGACTTCAATGAAAAAAATCGTTGAAAACCTAGTGGGTGTTATTAGGTGACAGCGAAGCTTCGCTTCAAAAATTTTTACACACAACAGCCGGGAACGAATACGGACTGAACATCAATATTGGTAAGACTAAAGTTTTGGTTATTTCCAAGAAAGGACATCGGCCAACGAACGTGGCGTGATGCAAGATATATACGAGGAAGTGATACAAGTAGCAACAACCAGCATCTTGGGTGCTGGATTGCCAAAGGTTTGGACCAGGATGTAGCGGTTAAAGCCAAAATCAAACAGGCCAGTAGCACTTTCCTCAAAATGAAGCAATTCTTTTGTAGCAAAGATTTAACACGACATACCCGTATGCGTGAGGAAAATTGAGGCCTTTGAAATGTGAAGAAAAGGAAATTCGAATAGTTCCGGCATATTCTCAGGAATAATAAATATTACCTACACTGATCAGCACAAGTCAAATTAAGGGGACGCGAGGTCCAGCCAGAAAACAGTAGTTTCGGAAGAAAAATACCCGAGAATGGACCGGAATGAACGTTCAAATACTCGCCAGAACAGCAGCGGGACGAAAAGAATTTGCTTAAGTTATCGCCAATCTTCCATGACAAAAGGCGCATGAAGGAGAAAGGCGTGCGAAAAATATTAAAGATTCATCAGTTAAATTATACAACGTCAAATCGATAACGCCCTGTATAAGCAACCCCGTTCGCCACCCCTTTGTCACTTCTCCGTTTATTCTGCGTTGTTTACCTCGCGTCCACCGCCAGCCGATAGAGCCAGGCCCGTTCCGCATCATGAAAATGTTTCATCACAGCCACGGTTCCGATAATCTAAAGCAAAAAAAATACACATCGATAACGCGTATTCGTCAATAAAAGACGCTAGCACGGGCAGTGCGTCCGCCGCGATATGCGATGCGGGACCTATTAATAATCGTGCAATTAATACTGCTAGTATGGCTACGCTCGGTTCTAGCCGCGTATTTCCCGAGTGTAAACTTCACCGTGTACCGCGGAGACCGCGCCCTTGTCACCTTATTTACGGACAACATTAACTATGAGACGGAAGCGACAGAAATCGTGTTGGAAAACCAAACGGTCGATGCTGTGGTGACCGGCTCGTTCCGCAACTTAACAAAGCTGCAATACTTAAGGCTGGTCAACGACAGAATACGACTCGTCGAAAGAGGGGCGTTTTCCGCATTGCCCCGCCTCCGTACCCTCAACCTAAATTTTAACCTATTGCGCGAGATCACTGAGGGGGTCTTCGAAGGTCTGGACATGGTGAAACTGTCGCTGGTCGGCAACGGAATCGAGTCCATCGCTCCGGGGGCGTTCCGCAACCTGAAGTCGCTCGAAACGCTCGATTTAAGCCGCAACGGTTTGAACAGCCTGCGCAAAGGGATATTTTCCAACACGCGCAATTTGAGGCAGATCGATTTGAGTTTCAATCGGTTAAATCACATCGACGGTTACTTTTTCTTCGAACCGTTCGCGAATCGAATCGACGCAGGACCCGATTCGTTTATCGACTTGAATCACAATATCCTGACCCGGATAGAAAAGGACACGTTCGCGGGGGCGGGGTGCGTTAGAAGTATCCGTATCCAGCACAACGATCTAGTGGCTGTACATCCGGAGGCCTTCGAGTTGGAACACCTGGAACGGGTACACGTCGAAGGGAACGATCTCTGCGACGCAAAATTCAAACCTGGAGCGACCTCGCGGCCGCTGTGGTTTAGCTGTTAAGATAGGGAGTGAGAGAAAGACAATTTTTGCATAATATTAATTACGGGAGATTACACAAGGTGAACAACTTGAAATATTGGCGCATTCTTGCAAACAACTACTCTTTTGAGACTTGAAAAATGGCGCAATCAGATTCTTGTGAACGATGAGAGAAAATTGAAAAATTGGCGATTTTACAGATTTGCCATATCTTCCACGATTTTTTATTACAACTCTAAAAAATAAAAGCTTTGCGTCGGAGTCTGAATCTTAAATAGGGCTTAGATGCTATCCTGCTTTTTATTATTCAATGTTTTCTGACATTCTCACAATAAAGTTTCACAATATATCAGTTTTATTGTCATATACAAAATCTTATATAAGTTTAACTTTAACCTCTTTTTTTATAACAATAAATCACATTTTATTTTGTAATTGTAATTTCCTGAAACACAAATATTTGAATTCAAATTTTAAGTGCACCATTTTATTTCTTTTAAAAAGGTTGCAGTGCACAAGGTTTTATATAATTAAAATATCTTTCATATTAAGGAAAATATGGCAAATTTTTTAAATCGGAAATTTTGAAAAAAAAAATGTAAGCTATTGCACTCAACATTTTGTTTGTTTTCACGTTGCATAATGTGAAGCTTCTCAAAACTATCGCGTTCTAAGTCTAAGCGCTAACAGTTTTTTGTTACGTTAAATGTAGATAATTATTAATTTGATGTTTCTGTATCTATAGTGGATTCTTCCTAAGTTATAGCAAATAATACTTGTTACTGTTTGGTACTTTGTATTATATTATACATTAGCATTTTTCATCGAAAGTAACGCAGATCTCTGCTTTTATCTGCTTAACAAGGACAACAATATCTGTAAATGTACCCAAAAATAAAAGAATGAAAATGAAATTATGGCAGCAGCATGTAATTAATTTACATGTTGATCAAAATTGTCATGTTGAAGGCTCGCTAATCTAGTTAAATTTGTGGTTTTATAACATGTCTTGTCAGACACACAAACTTATGGAATTTAGAACTTGTTCGGTGATTTCACTGGAAACTCGCAGGCCAATCAGTCCAAGTCTGCTAACCAAATAAAGTGAGCACTCTTGTAAATATGTCAAAACTGATAATTGTCACATGAGGATTATATGAAAGGCTATAATTCCGTGCTACTACCTTTCGTCTGCCTTCGAATCGAATGTCATCCTCCTTGAAGTCTCTTTCGGTGACAATCTTGAATGAGCATGACACGGGACTCTTGTCGGTAAAATATGGCTCGTAGGCCTCCGCGACCCAAGCGCACAGCGGCCTCTTTTCGTACATAATTTGTGCGGATTTCATCGTCCACGCGCCGTAAATTACTACATACATCAGCAGGAGAATGACGGGTACCGTCATTAAACAGTAGAGGAGTCTTATTTGAAAAAATATAAACAAGAGCGCCGACACTATCACAATTATTTGAAAGGTAGCCTACGAAACGGTCCTGCTTATTAACAAGGAATTCAATCAGAATGAAATAAAACTCACTTCGTTAACGAGAGCGTTAAAGAAAGTGTTGGAAACATTGGAGACGTAAGCATTTCTTAAAGTTTCCGATACCGCTGGGGTGTCCGTGTCTTTCTGCTCACGGATCACGATGTAATACATGTTTACATCTGCTTGGTTTTACACGTACTTAATTAGGTTATAAATTCCGTTTATTACCCGCTCTTATAGTTGTTTTGGTTGTGAACTAGTTAGTTTGCGAAACGACAGAATGCGCCCGTGGTGTGTCGGCTTCTTCTTTTCCTTCACTTGGCCTTTTGTCCTACTTAGTAAATCAATTTGCATTTTACCAAGGTCGTTGAGTTTGTAATTTTAAAAATTATTTTTAGGTGTCAGTTGCCAAGTGAACTTCCAAATTCGAGTTATGAACTGGACGCGAGAGAGTGGGACCTGTGGTATCCCAAGATCGCCGACGAACGGTATTCGCAATGCGAAATAATTATCGATAATAAAACGCAAAACTGTGATACATTTATTTATGACCACACGTTATACGGATACACTGCCGTGATTGAAGTAATTCTATTAAATTTCGGCATTATAATAAAAAAAATTGTATCGCGATTTTCAGTGGCAGTTGACGTGTGATAGCGCCTACCTTATCGCCACCGGAAATTCTATTTTCATGGTGGGAGTGATGATCGGATCGATTGGGTTCGGGGAAATGTCCGACAGGTGGGGCAGGAAAAAGACGTTCTTCCTATCGCTCGTTATTCAGGTGGTTTTCGGGGCGCTCGCCGGTTTCGCGCCCGAATTTTGGAGTTTTTCCATTGCCAGAGCCGTGGTGGGGGCGACCACTTCCGGCGTCTTCCTCGTGGCCTACGTCATAGGTTTGGAAATGGTCGGCCCGTCGAAGCGAATGATTGCCGGAACGGTGTGCCACATGTTTTTTTCGCTGGGCTACATGCTTACCACGGTGTTCGCCCTTTACATCACCGAATGGCGTTCCTTGCAGTTGGCTTTGACCGCGCCTGGCATCGTTTTCTTATCCTATTGGTGGTAAGAACGTTGTCACAGAATAAAAAACAAAGAGAAGCGATATTTTAAAGTATTTTATTTTTTGGCTTGGTGGATCCATGATCAATAGCGCAAAATGGCAACGCTGTCGATTTCAGGTTAATCCCCGAATCATGCAGGTGGCTGATTAACCAAAACAGAACGGATGAAGCGAAGCGATTAATTCACGAAGCCGCCAAGGTGAACCAAGTGACGATCGCGGAGGAAACCCTCGAATCGCTGTTGGTACCCGAATGTGCGCGCGCAAAGGAAAACGCCGACCCCAAACAAACCAGCGTAATCAATATTTTCAGGTACCCAAACCTAAGGAAACGCTCCCTTATAATTTTTTTCGACTGGTTCGCGAACAACATCACTTATTACGGGCTGTCATGGAACACAAACAACTTGGCGGGCGACCCCTACTTGAACTTCGTGATATCCGGAGCCGTCGAAATCCCCGGTTACCTGTTCTTAATACTGACGCTGAACAGGTGGGGCAGGAAGTTCGTTATGTGCGGTTGTATGATACTGTCGGGGTGCGCTTTGTTACTGACGATCGTCGTACCGGCCGGTGAGTAGGTCAAACGCGCCGCGCCGAGCACGGACCATGAAAATTTGACGTCGCAGATATGCAGTGGCTCACGATCTCACTCGCGATGATCGGGAAGTTGTCGATCACCGCAAGTTACGGCGCTGTTTACATTTTTTCGACTGAACAGTTTCCGACTGTCATCAGAAACGCCGGTCTAGGCGCTGGCTCGACGTGCGCACGAGTTGGATCCATAACCGCGCCCTACATTAACATTTTGGTAAATAGGTGTTGAATCTTTAAGTCCGAATTACTTAAGCTCCAGTTTGGCCATTTTATCATCGAAATCACCTTCATCCTTAAATTTTCACTCCCATTCTTGGGTTAAACTGGATCCCAGTAATTTCTAATGATAATCTTCCACTTCGAACATAAAAGTCCGACACAAACCTACAAACGTAAATGGATTAATATAGAGGTAGCTTAGATGATTCTGGAAATTGTAAATTTTGGTTTATATGAAAAATACTTTTTTCGGGTTCGAATTGTTTAGGGATCCAGAAATGGTAAATAAAACAAGTCGCAAGCAAAAAAGTTTAAACTGCACCAAAAATATTCATTGATTTTGGTATGGTTAGTATACATTGAAGGTCTAACCGCAGGCCTACCTATCCTGGGTTTCTCTTTGTAACCCTCAATGAATAGATTTGCAATCCCACAATGAAATTCCAGAACTGTACTTCGGTACTATCACTATCGTCACTGGACTCGTCCCCCCACATTAATAATTAATTCTGGGACTAGTAGTAGACTTATAAAAACATTTTCTTCTTCGATTACATGTTATACACATTTTTGAAAATGGAACACAATTGAATAACAAGTGGTTAATTACTAATTACAAACACAAGACGCAATAGAAATAACTCCAAAGCTTCGACGAATAAGAAAATAAAACTGACAACATATGTTAGACTCATTATGTCAAACTATTAAATTGTAAATCAGTTTAGGCTTTCTAACGTGTTTTTAATAATATAAATCGAGCTACCTCAAGTGGGCACTGTTTTAGGAAGATTTATAAAAAGCACACTAATATGATTTAATATAATATAAATATTTCATTAATATAAAAGGTTGTAAAAACGGTATATTGTTCGGAGAACTCTATTCAATTTTTCTTTCATTTTTGGTGGGGTCCGTTAAATATTTTTTAAGGGACCATAGTAAACATCTGCCGTTATACACAGATTTAATACACGGTGTTATTTCATTTAAAGTTCTGATGACGATAAACGATTTTCCCTACTCTTTTCGGAATTTTTATTTTGCGAGATTAAAATAAATATTTAATTTATGTGATGAGTTATCAGATCTGGTTAATATTAATGACCATTTTTAGACCCGTATTTGGCAACCGTTGCCGCTTTTAATATTCGGAGCTCTGTCTTTTGTGGGGGGCGTAATGTCTCTCGTGTTACCGGAAACATTGAACAGAAAACTGCCCGAGACTTTCGAGGAGGGTGAAAAATTCGGAAGGTAGGGTTTTACCACGGTATTTTATGCCTTGGATTGTTGATAATCAATTGATTGTAGACGCGTACGGGACGAGCAAGATATCCATTTAAATGGCGTGCAGACGCGGGCAAGGACAGAAAGCGATACCACCAGAAGGATATTAATGGACAAGGAAGGCGAATAATGCCAACTGACCATGTGACCAAGTACAAAATACTCCATACATTCTCACCTCTAATCTAGTCAGTTGTTTCCTGTTCTTGTTTTGGATTTGTCAAACTGAATAACTCTTATTCCTCACAAATAAACATATTTTATTACATCGCCAAATTCGTTTTACTAAAGCCAGGTAGAAACGATGCAAATTCTACATATATTTCTGCATGCATTTTTAGCAGATGAAAATTACTATTAAAAATGCATGTGTTTTTATCTATCATTTTTTTATGATAAGATGCATTTTTTTTCGTGCAAAATGGGCTTTGATTATTTTGGTGAAGCAATTATACATTTGGAAAGCGAAACTTTTCTATCTATGTGAAGTTCTGCAGTTGTTTCTTGAACAGTTTTTCCACTTGCATATTTATTATTTTATTTATTTAGACTTTTAAGAGTTAGTTTTCGTGATTTTAACTTTATTTATATTTTTCATGGAGGTTAAACCTACATGTCTATTAAAACAAACGCGAAAGAGTACCTGGCCAAATTTCTTGCATTTTGGTGGTTGACACATTGCAATAATTACTTGAAAAATTGTATTGTATCTGCCGGGCTTTACAATCTATTTTTACATTGGACAAAGGTTCAGTATAAACAGAGAAGAACCCGCACCTAACCTCACTGCCGTTTGTCAATTTATTTGGCATCTATTTTTTTTGCAAATAATCGCCTCGCACTCGTTTTGAATTTTTGCAGGCGAGATTTAAAATCAAAACTCGCGATATGGAACTGCTAACGCAACACTTGAAGAATGTAAAAATTCCGTCCCAGCAGGATAAAGTATATAAGGACGAATGTGTATTTTCATTCGACAATCCGGTAGATCACGCCGGTTATTTTCAAACATCGTCCATTACAGGGACCGTCATTTTAGGAAACTGATACCGGTTTGTACGTTAGTTTGACCAACTTTTACGGATTCGGCAGGGACCATGTTGAGAGGCATTTCGGAAAAACGGGTCAGGCGGTGTACCTCCATCTTAGCAGGGAAAGACGCGAGGTGTCATCGCCTCCGCAGGGTGACGGCCCCGAGAAAAAAATCACCCGATTGGCTATAGGTGTAGTGGGTGGGTTTGATCCCGATGGGGGGAAGAAAAAATTTGATCTGATTGATCACTATAAGGTAGTCGTTTTGCCCGGTTTCGTCAGTTTCGATTGGCCCAACGAAGATTTACCCGAAATAGTATGTTTTAACTATTGAGATCTTTTCGAGTGAGGAAAAATAACAGCAATGCTAAAAATATTCTATCATTACAGGTAAAATTATCGGTAGAGGCCATAATTAGGTTGCCCTCCGCTAGCAAAGTGGCAGAACTGGAGGCGCTGAGTGGCACTTGGGATGGTGAAGTTAGGAAGGTGTCCAAGCATGCCGAAAATTTAACTCAATTAGAAAACGGAAAGAAAATTCCACCAACAGGTTGGCAGTGCGAGAAGTGTGACAAAACTGAAAACCTGTGGTTAAATTTGAGCGATGGTTCAATACTTTGCGGCCGCAAATTCTTTGATGGCTCAGGCGGTAACAATCACGCTATTGAGCGATACACAGTCACAAACTTTCCATTGGCCGTTAAACTTGGCACCATCACGAAAGACGGCAAAGCGGACGTTTTTAGTTACGCCGAAGACGACATGGTCGAAGACCCTTATTTGATTCAGCACCTCAGTCATTGGGGTATAAACATATCGAACATGGAAAAAACCGAAAAGTCAATGGTTGAACTGGAGCTGGAGCTCAACCAGAAAACAAACGAGTGGGCGGAGCTGCAAGAGAGCTCAGGCGCATTGAAGCCTATTTATGGGCCTGGGTACACTGGTATGGTCAACCTGGGCAACTCTTGCTACTTAAACAGCGCCATGCAGATGGTGTTTAGGTAAATTTTCGCGGGGGTATCGGATTTTGAGGAAACATGTCTTTGCTATTTCAGGGTGCCTAATTTCATCAACAAGTACTTTGATGGCGGCCCCGGTATTTTCCGTAATGCGACCGGCAACCCTGCGGAAGACTTCAACGTCCAGATGTAAGTTACCTTTTGGTTTTTTTCTGGCGGTTATACATTTTTTTGTAGGGCGAAACTCGGCCATGGTCTCTTATCGGGGAAGTACTCAGTGCCACCACCCCCAGGCTCGCCGATTGACGCCGATCCGCCCGGAATATGCCCGTCCATGTTCAAAACGCTGATCGGCAAAGGGCATCAAGAGTTTTCGACCAAACGGCAACAGGTGACTCACCTAATAAAATTCGTTTTAAATAAAGTCTTCAAAGGCAGGGCTTAGAAGAGCCATGGCCGAAAAGAGTAAATCAATTTCCGGAATTCAACTTGGCCATTAAGTTATATATAAATATTATATTCTGGAACCTAATTTCCTCTAGGTAAAAAATTACAAAAAGCACCAATTAGAATGTGTTTTTCGATTTTTTTCTAATTTGACAATAAAGTGGTGGCAAAATAAACTCAAAGAGCTGAAATTTCGATGTTAATTTGACCTGCTCTCTTAGGATTTCTGAGATGGTGAGAGTCGAATTTGAAACACAGGGATGAAATGTAAATGTTAAACAATCTATTTATTTAAAAACTCTTCTACGGACTTATTTGACTAGAACAAAGTGACTGGAGATTGGAGTTTTGTATTTATTTATACACCCTTAAAGGTATGAATAATCAAGATTAGATAATAAAAAAAGAGAACCTCTTTGCTATACCACCTAATAATTGCATGTAAACAAATTAATAAATTGATCGTATCATATATAAGGTATTGTCAAAAAAATAATAGTTTTTATTGAGATTTCAAATACATGATATACATAATACACAGTTTACAACACTAAAATCTCAAAGGCCCAAATCTAGCTGACTAGGTCAGCTACTCAACATTAACCCAATACAATTAATCTATATCTTATACATCTTTTTGACAATACAATTTGTAACAAGAGAACCCATAGTAAAAAAAATAAAATATTAACAAAGTTTTTTCCTAACTCTGTGAGTCATATATTGTGTCTGCATTGTCATATTGTCTCGTATTATTTTGCCCGTCTTCAACACTCCTTGATCGTCGACGCCTTCAAAAAATACAAAACAACTGTTGTATGTACACGGTTGACACATCGGCCTTTGTTTCGGGAACAAAATGCACAGGAAAAACAGATCGCAGCTTTAGTGCAGAATCATACTTCTATAATTTTCTCCCGTCAAACAAAAAAAAAATTATTAAACATTTTTTAAAATTTCTCTCGGATTTTTTCTCCGCCATCGTTTTCTACCTTATAGAATCTAGATGAATACGAAGCAATTATGAAATTACCTTAACTTTAAAAAAAAGTTTAAATGTTGTCCCCCCTTTTTAAATTTGTTTTTTATAATTAAAATTTGTATATATAAATGGTTTATACACTTGATACGCCATCTATGACGAGATTTTACCTCATGGTGTAATAAATTATATTATGACGAAACAATATTTCACTTTGCCGGAAGGACGTGCAAGAATTCATACTGCACCTCCTCACGCTGCTCGAACGCCACAACAAAAATGGCGAGGATCCGGGCGACTGCTTCCGGTTTGAGATGGAGGAACGGTTTCAGTGCAGTCAGAGCAAAAAAGTCAAGTATCTCACTCGTAGCGACGTCATATTGCCGTTGCTTATACCCATGGACGCGGCCGTGAACAAGGAAGAGGTGGGGGGACAATCGAACTACGGGCGCACGCGCTTATATTTTTTCTCGTTCTCATAAGGTCGCGGCGTATGAGGCGAAACGCACTGACGACGGAAAGGGGCGGGATCCGGTGGTACGACCCAAGATAAATTTCTTGTCGTGCTTAGAGTCGTTTACGCAAACGGAAATCATCAACAATTTCTACAGTACTGCGGTGAACGAGAACGTACCGGCCAGGAAGTAAGCGTCTTGAACGCCCCGCCCCCATCATTTGTTTGTTTGTTTTTTTAAGGACCACCCGACTGTCCACGTTCCCGGACTACCTCCTGATCCAGCTTAAAAAATTTATGCTACGTGACGACTGGGTACCGATTAAGCTCGACGTTTCGGTGGAAATGCCCGACGAACTCGATGCGTCGTGCCTGAGAGGTACGGGTCTCCGACCCGGCGAGGAATTGCTCCCCGAACCGGACACCAAACCGCCCGCGCCTCAATTGGACGAGCTGGTGCTATCGAAGTTGGCGGAAATGGGTTTCCCGCCGGAATCGTGCAAACGGGCCGTGTTTTTTACGGGCAACGCGGGCCTGGAGGCGGCGACCGCTTGGATCATGGAACACATCACCGATTCCGATTTCTCCGATCCGTTCGTACCGCCCGGCACCGAGACGGGTCCCTCCTCTTTCACGCCGAATCCCGAAGCCTTGGAAACCATCGTATCGATGGGTAGGCGCGAGATTTTTATATTTTTTTAAACTCTGAAGTTATGTTGCAAGGTTTCACCGGTGATCAGGCCGCGAAAGCACTAAAAGCGACCGACAATAACGTGGAAAGGGCGATGGACTGGATTTTCTCGCACCAGGGCGAGCTGGACAACGCGGGCTCGCCCTCGGGACCTCGCTTCAAAGATGGCGACGGCAGTAAGTTTCATTTCATCGTTCAAATTAGCATTACCAAGAGTTATAAAGTCAAAATTTGTCAAGATTTTTTTTTAATCTGAACCTTGAAATTTTAGGTGTTAGATTAAAACATTTAGCCATAGTGTGTGTACTAATGGGCTAAATTTCAGAGTACAAGTTGATTGGGTTCATCTCGCACATGGGCACGTCGACCATGGTGGGCCACTATGTTGTGCACCTGCTTAAAGATGAGCGTTGGGTCATATTCAACGACAGCAAGGTCGCGCTGTCTGAAAACCCCCCCAAAGACTTAGGTTATGTTTATTTGTACCAACGGATGTAAGGAACGTTTTGTAATTGTTTTTTATACAATCAATAAAGAGCATAGAATTCTAGACCAAATTTTTTAATTTATTAAAAGTGTCGAGAAATTTGATCTTATTCGATGTTATTTAGATTTTGGACACCCGGTAGAAGGATGCTACCAAATCCATTTCCCTCAGTGGAAAAGAAAAAAATATGACGGTTTATTTAAATTGGTCCAGTTTTAGGCACTTTAATTCTAAGATTTAATTTTTGGACAATCCACATAAGGTACAAGGTTTGTTACGGAATTAAACTCTGTTTATTATTATTCGGGCAGCATGTCAATACTAATTTCCTCTTCGACATTACTGGGTGACGTTTCCAGCTCGCCAATCATATCGTTGGACTCGCTGTCCAGCGACGGCTCGTTACTGAACATCTCAGTCGGCACGGTAGGGGGCGCCCTTTCCGGCACCAGATCAAGGAAGCTCTGCGACTGCAAGTGACGCTCGACCTCTTCAGGGGTCATGTGACCATCAGACAAGACGTTCGCTGCCGTCGCGGGCACATGTAATTGCTAAAACCCGACTTCATTAAATGCAGGTAATTTTTCAGCAACGAAAAGCCGTACCATTGATTGGTGAAGGAGTTTCGAGTGTTTTGGAGCAGCCGATCTCTTCTTCTTGATTGCCATGACTTTCCCAGCGCCAAGGTGGTGCTGCGAAGAATTGTGATAAACTTCTGCCTTCTTCCTAAAACGCGTACATAATCTAATTTGGTTAGTATTGAATAATTCAGAAGAAATGTAAATGCCATAAAAAAATAAGTTTTGGTCAAATATGTTGTAAACTAACCACAACATCACCAATAGATATAGATAAGGTATATAGATAGACTATCCCATAGGTATATAATCAATGAAGAAAGCATTGTTTTCTTTTTAAGATGATGCCAATGTCTTGACGGCCTGAGACAATGTTGCCAGTACTGATACAGCATAAGACATATTTTGCAATTTTTTATAATTATGAATTTATTAATATTGTTATATTTTAGCCAACGGTTTATTGCTTCTCTCGGGAATTATTTTCTCACACTTTAGGTGGTTACCATAGCAACTTATGCAGTCTCTTTTAGTGGGCCTTCTATGAGAGGGTATTAAAAGTCAAACAAAAGAGGTTATTCTGTCCGTAAACATTTTGTCATTACTTACTTCTTGGCGGGTAGCTCAGCCTTGACTACCTCGCCGTCGTCCGAAGACTCGGTTTCTTCCGACTCGGAAGTGGAATGATCAAGCTTTTCGTGCATCAGTAGTCTATCCAGCAAAAAAGACCGATCTCTCGTGACGGCCAGCAGCCTCTTTTGCGCCGTACGCAAAGCTTGTTGAAAGGCTTCGTTTTCCTTTAACAAGGGCCGCTTGAATATTGTAACTACTCGTCTCTATATTACTTACATAAATAAGGTTTTGGAATTTACGTTTCAAGTATTTATATTCCTTCTTAAACTTCGACTCTTCGAGCGCTTGCTCTTCTTCCTCCGCCGCAGCGGCCTCATTCGCGATTGACCGACAATACCAACCATCCAACATCTCAAACGCAACTAATTTACGAACGCCTATTTAAGGAGGGCTGATTATGTGGATAAGAAAACTTAGCATGTAGGAAAGTTTTTTATTTACTGCTATTCATTATATATACGAGTTTTTTTTTGCTGCTGCCAATCTATGAGGTTATGTCTTATTCTTCTTTCTCATTAGTCAAATTCGGAGAGATCGTTCGGCCAATTAACGAGAAAGGATACCTTAAGTAAATGGTCTTTTATTTTATTCGCTATCTAGCAAATTCGATCTAATTAATTAATTCCAATGCAGTCAAATCGTGGTTATCCCATGTTTTATACTCTCTATTTTTGCTCCATATCGACCATTTGACTAAGATCATTAGGTTAATTTTGTAAAAAATTTCAGCAATTCTGCAGAATACCTAGTTGATGGGGAGTGGAATATGCTCAAGCATTCATCGTCCTTCAAAAGATCCTGCATTCAAGTGTCCTGAACAAGCAGTTTTCCTTTTGAATATTGATTTAAAAGCAGGGGTGATTAAGAAAACAAAATTATGTAGTCAAATCATTTGGTCAACTTTGTAAATGTTAAAACAAAACAACCAGCCATCTATTACTGTTGTAGATTTATTAAAAATGCACAGCAATTATGCACAAATCATCTAAAAAATGGATAAGCAATTTGTTGCCAATTTTCAGCCCATCGATTTTTCTGAAACACTTCCAGATTAGCTGTAAATTTGTTCCTAATATCTATTTGCTTCCGATTCATAGGGAATTCCTCGAACCAGTTTAACAATTTATCACACAATTCCTTAACTGTTTGAAATGTATAGCCATTTTCCCCATCCACAACTAATTCACTTAAACTGCAATATAGGCTGGTTATTTAAATTATTTTTTGGACAAACTGAACTTACCATTTGAAATTGTATGCAAATACTGGCAAACCACAGCCAAACATGTCAACAACTTTCATTGGTAAGTCCAGACCGCTTGAACTTGTATGTAAACTGACACCCAAATCAGCACAGGCCAGCAACAGAGGATAGTCACTGGATTCTAGCCATGGTGTTATTACCTTAACATGTTTCCAATTTTGCTCTTCTATTTTTTTAGTATAAAAATCTTTTAAATGTCCTTTGCCAGTAATAAAGCATATCAAATCAGGCAGTTTTTTTTGGTTGCCATTTAAATGATGGTTTTCAAATTCTGAAAGCCAAACTTAACCCTGGGCCACACACATCGCAAATAATTACCTTCAAAGGCAGAAAATAATACAGAAAAATCCTCATCTTCTGTCCAACTGGTGCTGGAAACCAAAAATCCAGGCCGATTTACTTTCAACAAAACCTCCCCTTTGAGTTTTTCTGTGAAAACTGTAGAATTTTCTTTGTCTAAAATATTTGGATACAGTTTTCCAAGTCTCAAAAGAAATTCATGTTTATCTTTCAAATTAATAGGCTTAAACATTAGAGGAGGTTTATCATAAAGGGTTACTGCCTTCACATTCCATTGTTTCGCAAGATCTAGTCTCATTTCGTTTGTGACGCAAAAATTGCAGTCAGCTCTAGAACCAACAAATGCTTCACATTTTTCAGTCAACTTAACCAAAGTGTTTTGCTTAGACAAATTCAACGCCATTATAGTGTGGGCATAATTATGCCAGTCGATCACAAATTTGGAACGAGCAATTTTACAATATAACCAACACAGCAATAATGAAGGAATCGCAGGTGGATTTTGTACTAATACAATATGGGGCTTTCTTATGGTGAATAACAAAAATAATAAATTTAAAGCTTGGAAAATCGTTTTAAATGCGTAATTTAACAATTTTAGGGGGATTTGAGGCACTGGAAACATATAGTGGTAATACACAAACGGATTTAACTTGATGGAATCCATGGGTTGGGTTTCACCATATCCTATAACATCCACGAAGTGTCCGTTTTCAGCAAGGGAAAGAGAATGATACTGCATTCTCGGGCTTCTGCCTATATCGCCGAGCACGACGACGCAAACATTTTTCTTCCTAATGCTCATTTTTATAAATCCGTTTTCACGTTTGCACCATTCTTGCATTTATTTTGCCACGCACGACTATAACTACATAGAGCTTGTCAAAGGCTTCTTTACTTTTCTTGGGCAATATTATAGAAAAATAATTAATAAATAAATAAAATGGACATGTGATCTTGGTTTCTTTTATAACTTTGGTAAAATACAATTAAAAAAAGAAATCTACATAATGAACTAGTGTTGTAGAAACTGTACCAAGTATTTATCCTTATTCACTCTTCGGTTTTCGCCATAGAGTTTCAAAAGCACAATTTATTAAAGATGCTTACGCTAATGGGCGAGTATTCTTAGCTTATTTGCCGAAAGTAAGGAACGTTGTGGAATAAGTTAGGCACAGACTATTTAACAAAACAGTGTTCTGTTATTTTCTTTTAGTCTTTCTCATTCAAGAACAAGATTGTCAGTCAAAAACACCGCTGTTAAAAATAAAAGTTCAAAAATTACAGAGATTGATGTTTTTCTACAGCCATAAATATTGCATCGCGTTAGTATTGTGAAACAATTCTGAAGAGATGATTGAGCAAGTTTGTAAATCGCGCACGTGCAAATTATGTCACAAGACGGGCGTACATGGATGCGCGGAGATGCACAAGGACATGCCCTTTGTGGATGGCCTATTTGCCTATTTGCTTTGAGTTGGTGTGGGAACGTATTTTCCAATCATTGCTCAATTACTTTGAAACAACGAAGAAGATTATAATGTAATATTATTATTTATTAGATCTTGATAGTCTGTGGTTCAGATTAACCTCAAATTTGGAAGTTGTAACCTATGGATAAAATAATTTCTTTTTCACGTTTGTCTTAAATTTAAATATTATTTACTCGACTATGGATAAAATGACCACTATTTTATATATTTCCAGCATTATCTACCCTAAATACAAGCCCCACTGGTTTGTTTTTTACATGTACTTGAAATACCATGGGGTACTCAAAAGACAAATTAAGTACAAAGCTACAGCGGTATCAGATGAAATAATTTTTCATAAGACGAAATCGAATTCTAAATATTGTGCTGACATTCATAATGTAGTTTTGGTAAAAGATCAAAATATATACCCGAACGATTTAATTCTTTCGTTATTTTCTACACAGTCGGGAAAATGTCGTAAAGTATTTGTCATCCCATGTGAGTTGTCCTGCAATACCTTATTGTTTTCGAATGCCCTACTGTACAATTTTGGTACTACAAGTGATAATTTTATACAGCTCTTACCCACCACCCATACAAAATTTGCTCAGGAGGTAGAGCTCTCATTAATAAGCAGCCCCCATGATATAAGTAACTTTGCTTTGGATTCTTTAATAAAGAATTATTTTCAATTCCCCAAAATAATATATGCTGGCGATATCATTCAAATTAATGTTGAACATTTTTCCAAGGAGGATTTTTACTCCGACTTAAAACTAAATTTGGTCCAGAGAGTCTATTTAAAATGCAATAGAGTAACTGATGATGAGGCTCCCACCATGGAGGGGCGTCTTTGTGCGATCGGCGAGACTACTATTAGGCAGGCTGCGAATATTCAAAGCTATGTTCCAAAGGTGTTAAAAGTTGCTTCAGGGCAAATGGATTGTGATATAAATTCTTGCCCAAATGGCTTGAAACATTATTTTCAAACACTTGAAAAGGCTGTGAAACCATTCTTACGAAATTGTAAGTAAACATTTTTTAACATTGAATTAAATTTATTAAAATCAAGTTTTAGCAAGACCAAATTTGACTCCCGCTTTCTTGATTCAAGGCGAAGAAGGTTGCGGAAGCGATATTTTGCTTAAATCTTTGGCGTTAAAGTTGGGTGTTCATTTATACAGACTAGCTAGTATTGACTTAAGTGCAAATGTGTACGCTCAAAATGAATCCAAGTTAAACTATGCTTTTTTTACCGCGAAAATGTCAGCCCCTTGCATTGTATTTATTGATAAATTCCAGGTAACACATGTCATCTAGATTACATTTCTTTAGATAATCATTGCACATCTTAGAACTTTGCAAAAAACAATGAGGGTCAATATGACCAAAGATTGATCAGCAATTTCAAAAACCAGTTGGAACATTTGTTTGAGAACAATGAATTCCCGGTGATTCTTTTCTGCAGCAGTGAAGGAAGTAATATCGCACCGGATATGAAGAGGTTGTTCCTAGAAACTTTTGAAGTAAATGCTCCAACAGACGAAGAAAGAGAACTAATTCTCAGGTGGTTGCTCGATGCAAACTCCACGTCGTCCAGAAATGTGGATTTAAAAAATGTTGCAAATAAAACTCACGGTTTTTATTTTGAAGACTTAAAAGCGCTAGTTTACCACGCCAAACGGCAATCTAATAGAAAAGCTTTGACTGAAGATGATTTTCAGATTGCCATCGGTTAGTGCTGGTGTCTGAAAATCAGTGGTATTGCGAAGAAAACTTGTAACTTTCAGATTTTATGCAATCAAACTACAATGAAAGCTTGGGAGCTCCAAAGGTGCCAAAAGTGCAGTGGTCCGATGTGGGAGGGTTAGAGGATGTGAAAAATGAAATTGTAAGAACCATTAATCTTCCTTTACTGTACCCAGAACTACTGAAGAAATCGGGATTGAGAAGGTCTGGTAAGGTGGTTTCTGCTTTAATTTAAATCATTATAGTAACGCGAATTAGATATTATTGCCTTTTAGGAATTCTGCTGTTTGGACCTCCTGGCACAGGCAAAACTTTAATTGCCAAAGCAGTGGCTACAGAGTGTAGTTTATGTTTTCTAGCAGTTAAAGGACCAGAGTTGTTAAACATGTACGTGGGCCAGTCTGAACAAAATGTCCGAGAAGGTATGTGTAACCTTATTGCCTTAATAGTGTATAAGTTAATTGTTGTTGATGGGTGCTATAGTGAGCTACATTGAATGTTATTATTTAAAATGATGTTGCGTTTTCTTCCCATTTAATATAAATTTGAACAATTTGTTTAGGTGTTAAAATCAGAAACAGGTTTTACCCTTCTTGGGTAGGTTCCATAAATATCTTGTGGTTGATAATTTGTTAAATATAAAGAAAATATATCGGTGCAGACCAATGAAATAGAAACAATTTTTGAACCAATTTTTTTTCTAAATTTAAATAATATTGTTTATTTTTATTATATTATATGTAGAACATTTTTGTCTTATTCTAACAAAATTGGGCTGACGAAGACTGATGCTCCTCGACTTGTTTATGTTCGGTAACTTCGCCAAGACTCCAGAACGAACCCCAGAGTTAGTTATAGCACATGATGTGTACGATCCGCATAATTCAAGATGTTTGTAACTTTATTGTACATTTTTCTTTACTTCTCTAATCGTATAGCTCAAATAGCGTTGCTTTTTTGGAACTTGGATTAAAAAAGTATAAAAAATTATATGGTAATGTCGCTGTATTTGGTATCGGTATGGGGTAAAGTCTATTCATAGATATAAGAAAGTGACTAATTGATACGAATTAAGGAAAGACCCGGGCAAGCTGGCCGAACAGGTCCGTACTTTGCTTAGAATTTAATTATTTGGGGTTTTGTTAGGAAAGATACTAAATAATATTTATTTTTTTTATTACCTACTTAAATTAGTTAAAATTATTCACATATCACTATCGCTATCATCGCCTGTTCTAATTATTTGCAATATGGATATACGATTGTTCTGCTTTTTCTATATGTTTAACAGAATTTGCCCAACTTTGTGGAGGGATGTTAAAAACTTTTCAATAGGATTAAATATACAGTGGTAAGGTGGAAGCCTTAAAACTGTATGCCCTAGATTTTTTGCATAATTACCACAAACGTATTCCTTTTGTAGGTTGAAGCTTTGTAGAACCTCAATTTATTGCTTTTTGGTATAATCTTCCTGAAAATAAATGTCTTTATTATACATGTAGTTTTGGATTGTTGCTTTTGTGTCACATGAGAAAGGGGTTTTAGTCAACTGTCTACTGTGATAACTTGCATTGTCCATTACAGTTACGCTATTAGGAGGAATGTTTGGAACTCGTTTGTTTTTAATGTAGGCACGCTTTGTTCTTCGTATAACTGGTAAATTTTACGCCGTATCATATCTTGATCACTATTCACAATTTTCCGTTCAGTTGATGTTGGAATTTTCGTCAATGTAACCGTTTCTTCTAAAGATGCTTGCTTGCTAGCACCACGTTTCCAAATAAACATTGTTTATAACTTCCTTAGTCTTAATAGAATAGTGTTTTCTACATTTGGGCGGGAGCATCTCCTGAGATACACTAGACTCGCACATATTTTGCATAATCCGTACACGATTCAACACACGAAATAAGAATGGTTATTAATAAACTTAAACTAAGTAGTATACCAAACCAAAGAATATTAAACACAGTTAGGTATAAAATTATTTTCTATTTGGACCACAATTTTACCTGAATTTAAATTCCGAAACTTTAGGTAATAATCTTGTTGCATTGTTTGTTAATGACCACCCTTGGATAATCCCATTCAAAAGCAATTGGCCACTTTCTTATATATATGAACAGACTATATTAAATTTGTCTAAATGTATTGCCTTAACAGCTGGGTTCGTTCGTGAGGTACATGCGCGGATATGTTTTTAGTATTTGAAAGAGCGCGGCAGGCGACACCTTGTGTGATATTCTTCGACGAGCTGGACTCTTTGGCTCCCAATAGAGGCCTGTCCGGCGATTCTGGTGGGGTCATGGACCGAGTAGTATCCCAGTTGCTCGCTGAAATGGACGGGCTGGATGAATCGGGAAAAGTTTTTGTTATCGGTGCTACCAATAGGCCAGATCTGATAGATCCCGCACTTTTGAGGCCTGGGAGGTTCGATAAGCTGCTCTACGTCGGACCATGCACAGATATCGAATCCCAGAAAGCGGTTTTAAATGCTTTGACTAGAAAGTAAGAAAATTCAAATAGCAGGGCGTTAATTTGACGTGGAATCGTAACAAAATTGTAGATTTAACTTCGAAGAAGATATGGATTTAGATAAAGTGATAAAAATGTGCCCTAAAAACATTACCGGGGCCGATTTTTACGGGCTGTGTTCGAGCGCCTGGTTTGGGGCAGCTAAAAGATTAATAGAACAAAAAGGTAATGTGGCTTCGGAAGAATTTAGCCACGAGGACGTTGTCGTAGGTTTTCAAGATTTTGTGGTTGCGATTGATAACGTCAAACCGTCTATAAGTCGAGAGGATTTGTTGTATTTTGAGAACCTTAAAAAAGATCTTTGGTCGAACTATCGAGCGTAGGGTAGGCGCGAAAATAAATATATTTTCATACATGTGCTGTAGTTTTATTCGTATGTGACTTGTCACCATTATAACCTACAAAATCGTATCCGTTGAAATCCGTAGTACATGTAATTTTCAACCTCAGAAAATATTGGGTAGTTCGTACTCGGTTACTTCATATCATTATATTACATGGGTTCACTTTTTTTTTGGAATTTTCAATTCTATAATTAAGATTGAATTTTTTAAAAGAAATGTCGTAAGATCCTGTTTAAAGATATAATAATAATATTGTGATGAGCGACCTGAATGGGCTGAGACCGACACTGGTTGCGGTCCAAGAACTCGGTCCTAGCCGAAATATAAAAGCGCAGCTCTCCGGCCAATGAATCAAAATGTAAAATCGTACAGCGCGAAAATATGTATAAACAATCAGCTGATAATAAAAAATAATAATAATAATATATTATTTGTATGTATAATATATAGAATTGTGTAAATAGTTCTCGTCACGTTATTTTGGACGAAATGAATTTTCAGCGGAGTGACTTGTTTAATTTCCCAGGCCTAAACAATTTTTGTCGATTTAAAAACAACAATAAGTACCATTGTTAGTAAATTTAAGTGTTTTCATAAAAAATAGTTGCCTATGCCTTGCCTATGACAAACACAACAAATGTCCCAATGTCACTTTCCAAACATAGTTGCCAACGACTGGAGGCCTTGGGGTTAGGAATCTAGTTCCAACAGGAGAAAATCAGTGTATAATTAATAACGAATTTAGATCATTTTGTTTTTTCCTTGAACCGCCTTGAAATTTATAATAATTACAATTACACTGTTGTAAGAAGATACATTATAGCAAACTAAAGCAAGATATATAATAGGTTTCTCAGTTTCAACGCTTAAAATTGTTTTATGTTATTATATTAAAGGGGTCGTAAATACCGTTAAATACACACACTAAAGTCCAGTCAGAGCAATTAATTGTGCAGTTACATCATAGTATGACATCTTTTTCTAGTTCATTACTGGAAGTCGTAAATTGACACAGGAATTTTATTTGTCAGTTTTGAAATCGTTATTTGTGATTATATATAGCTAAGACATACGGATCATTTTTGATTACGTCTCTATACGTGACGTAACTGTTTCTTCATATTGCACTTCTATTTGCCCCATTTTCTTTCCAAAAAACGATCTTCACACTTAACTAATATTTCTTGGAATTCTAATGGAATATTTTGTCAAATTCTGCTGAAAACCTGCAAGAGTCAAACTGAAAACTGTCGAATTCACGAACTGTCAGTGACCATGTTGGCTAGTTAGTTCAACAGTTCAACATAATGATTATTCGAAATCTTTTTGATATAATATTGTTACCGCCCAGATAGTTTTGTATAAAGAAAAGTCACAAACAGGTACTACATAAGTAACGACATTTATTTGAACACGAAAAGAAAATCAGTCCTAAATAGCGTAGTGGGCGTAGCCGGAATCGTAGGTGATGTGCGACACGGCGGGCGCCGCCGAATAAGCCACGCCCAAAAGCGGCGCGTGTGCGACTGGAGCCGCGCTATAAGCCAGGGCCGGAGCGGCCGCAGTGATCCTCAAACCGGGATTGGAAATCCTGACGTCGGCCTTACGCACACTGGAAAAGGGTGTGTCGATCGATTTCGAATATGTTGAAATCTGGCCTAAATTGCCAGCGGTGCGATAAATGTTGGAGGACTGCGAGGTGATGGCAGGGGCGGAGTAAGTCAACGGCTGCGCGTACGTTATGGCAGGTGCGCCATAGGCTAGGGCGGGGGCGGCGTATGTGCTGAATGCGGGTGCCAGAATATCTCCAGCGCTAGCGCAAGCGACGGCTGCGCAAAGGATTAGACACTGAAAAGAAAACGTCACTGGGATTGTATGCGGCGTGTTTAAAAAAAACGCGGCAATATTTTTTGAAAAAATTTCCCATATATGTGGGTCCGGAAATACCTTATATCCAAGACACGGGGTAATAAAGTTTTGTTTCAAATAATGTTAAATAATTAAAAAACGTCACTGTGTTAATTTTTTATATGATAAACATTAAGTTATTTTTAGTCGAATTGCAATATTATTGGAATGCTGGAAAATATTTTTTGATAAATGAACACACAATAAAATAGTTTTTATTTTTTATCTCGTAAACGAGAAAAATTCAGACGAAAACCTAGTAGCTCTGGTCGCTCTACGTCGGGGAAGTATCCAAATTAAATTACAGTTAGTGGAGTACATAACGCCTCTGTTTAATTTTTATTTAGTTAGAGCCGTGATTAACAAAACTTTAACACCCTGTATCTCGGAAATAATGCATTTCTGGACCTACATATTTCAAATTTTTTGCATAAAATGATCTGAGGAATTACCTCCTTAAATATTGCCCTATCCTTTTTAAACAACCTGTATATTTGTCGGCCATCCTTAGGCACACGTTTGAGCTGAGTCCAGAGTTTTTACCTAGTTCCGCATTGCTTCCAAAGAATTATATTAGAGGATTTTAAATCCCAATTATAAAATGCTTTCCAGTTTATACAGGGCGTCCAAAAAAATATTGTAACGAGAAATGTAACTGCCTATTTTAAGAAAATTGTTTGGTCTATATCTATAACTTCATTACTTTAACTGGTACTACGTATTTTTTATTTTCCAGTCATGCAAGTGTATGGTATTATATTTATCTTTGGAAAATGTGGAAATACAGCGTTTCTTTATGTTAATTTTGAATCGTTATTTGTCGACTTCTATTTATCACAAATTTGAAAATTTGTTTTAATAAAAAAATAAATATCTGGGAAAAATTTAAAATAAACACGTCCAATATATTACTAAGGGCTTAGTCAGGCATCTAAATCATGCAGCGACTTTTCTGAAGTCTTGCCAACTTGATGGAATTTGAACCAAATATAATTTTTTTTTCTGAATTTTTAAGCACCTAATATCCAACTCAACTTTTACGTAAAATAGGGTTTTGTAGCAAAAAAGTACTCACTCTGAAAGCCATTTCGGTGATTTGAAAAATATGTACTCGCTCTAGGGTGGGTCGATAGGTGGATGATTGCAGGTTGACTGATACGTTTCGCATTCGGTCCCCGAACTTTTATACCGCCTCAACGGAAGACCGGTTCTTTGGCGTTAAGTAATCCATCTTAAATATTGATTGTTATCCCTTCGATTGCGTGTAGGTACTTGACACGGTCACTTGATTTTCTAGAGCCTTTTAAAGTGCAAGGTGAGGTTGCGCACTAAGAAAAAAGGACACGCGGTTTATTTGTTAATCGGCAACATTTTAACGTAATGCCACGCGTATTATCTTAATTATGTTTTATTTAGAAACTTTTAACTCCTGCAATTTTTCTAAATTACGTACCGATTCCAACAAAAAACGAAATAAACATAAGCAATGCATAACTGCTTAAGGCGGATCTTATTATTGTTTTATATGACATTGCTTCAGTTAGTTTTAATACAAAATAAGGATAATTTGATTGGCCAATAACAAGAGCTTTAATTGAATAATTGTGAATTGCACTAAAGCAGAAATTGCAGATATGCATTTTATGTATGTACAGGCCTGCACGGAAAGCTGGTCGTTTTTATACACAATCGTATTCTAATCGTAGACCTCATCATCAAAGCATATTTAGCAGGGTTCATCAAACGCTACATGAATCTGGAAGTTTCGAAAACCGTAGTTTTGATACCGGCCGGCACCGCGAAGTTCGAACATAGGATTAGAAGTTGCTGTTCTAAATACTAGAATTAAATAGCCATGTATCACATGTAATCACGATCCTTTTCTTTTGTTCAAATATTTTCATTCCTGGTTTCTCAAAACTTCTCTAAAACTTCCACAACAGGTATTGTTACGTGACTATTGAGTTGCTACTAACATGGAAGTATGGGCCGTTCAAATTTTTAATTGGGCGCCAAGTGTTTTATCACTCGGACACACTTGAGTAAGACGCTGATTAAAAAAAAAACACTAAAAGTGTCGGTCGGAACTGGAAATT
Source organism: Cylas formicarius (assembly GCF_029955315.1). Taxonomy (NCBI): domain Eukaryota; kingdom Metazoa; phylum Arthropoda; class Insecta; order Coleoptera; family Brentidae; genus Cylas; species Cylas formicarius. The sequence goes on from NW_026844319.1 coordinate 28,079,230, forward strand.
ACGCTATGCAGGGGGCAATAATTAATTAATGAGGTTCAGTTAATGCAATAATATTGATAATGTATAAAACTGACCAACTCTCGAGAGCCACGATTGGTCAATAATATTCACCTATGCTGTTAACAACGAAATTTAATCCTATTGAACTACACAGTAACGTACAGAAACAATATAAGTCCGATGTTTATAGAATTTACTATACCGGGTGACACAAGAAAGTGGGAACACTATAACATTTAAACGGCTTGAGATAGTGGTTTAAAATTTGGAAGGGTTAATACTCGTATACGCTGTGAGCAGAAACGATAGTAACTTTTGAATTTTAAATGGCACAATTTATATTTTTTCCCATTTTGGGATTCAGGAGATCAGGAGAGGACGGTGTTTCTCTTTTTTTTCCCGTTTTTTTTAATTTTTATTTAATTTTTGAAAATTGCGTCTAGGAGGCTGTGACCATTATAAATACAATTGACCGGGTCACCTGGTCATGGGAAAAATTGTAAATGAAACTTTTCTTTACTTGTCTAATGGCAAATAGCATTTAATGCAATGAAGTATTAATTTTTTAGCATAACCTAGTTTTTTCAAATTGCACCCTAGTGGGAACAAAAACTTTTTCAAACCGGTACTTTTTTTGCAACATTTTGACACCAAAATTTTTAAAATCCGTTAAAAACTAAGCTCTCAGGAAGAAAAAATCCAGATAAGTAAATACATTTTTATAAAAACAAAATATTTACTTAGGTGGCTTTGCTTCTATTTATCATCAAGTCGGCATGATTAAAAATTCTGAAAGTTTGTCCATTGTTTTTCATTTCTTCACTTATAATAAAATTATCATGTCGATTATATTGTGGATTTCTCATTTTCCATTCCAGCTTTCTAAAGAAAGAATGTGCAGGGAGGCGACGTGTCGGACAGCGGGCTGCATACAATGCGCGGGCCTGTCGAGAGTTTTTTCTGCATTCCATCAACTTTTTCTCCATTTGTAAATTGATTATTGTTTTCCATGATAATCCAAATCGATAACAGGACAAAATGGATTATCAGATAAAAATATACAAACTGTCAGAATTTCAATCATGCCGACTTGATGAATTGAAGCAAAGCCACCTAAGCAAGATTTGTTTTTCTAAAAATGTATTTACTTATCTGGTTTTTTCCTTCCTGTGAGCTTATTTTTGAACGGATTTTGAAAATTTTGGTATCAAGATGTTTCAAAAAAAAAATACCGATTTTAAAACGTTTTTGATCCCACTAGGGTGATACACAAGAATTTTCAAAATTAAATGAAAATTTAAGAAAACAAAACAAAGTGAAAAACCATCCTATCCTACATAGAAAAAAAAATAGGTTTCTGCAATAGGAGGTGCAACCATTGACTACATATTGTCAAAAAATAATCCCGGTATAATCACGGACTGTCCAAAAGAAAATATGTATCTACCTCGAGTGTAAGTATAAGGACGATACGCAAACTGTGTTTTTATTCCCATAGGGGGTACTTATCCTTGTCCAATCGGTTGGTAGCGCCGGGCTGATGGCTCTGCAAACCCTGCAATCTGAAACTACAGGCTCGCTGAGGGAATTTGTGGCTCACCGCCGCTAACCGGGTACCGTACGACGTTGGGGATGACAGTGAACAAAGCAAGATGGCTTCCTAGGCCGCTACAATCTCAATCGGAGTACTGTCGTAGAGAAGGAGACAAAAAAAAAACGTCTAAAGATAGAAGGATGACTATATTACTGCCGGGTCAAAACGGGAATGGAAGGAATATATTTAAGATAGAACTCACCTATGCTGTCTAGATCACCTAAGACAGAACACAGAACTTCGCCTTGGGTGAGAATACAATGACAAATCAAAAACTCAATAGGCAAGTTGCAAACATCAATCGGCCAAACTATTTTCAATTTCTGCAAGAAGAATTAGTTAGTTTGCTAAAATATGTGCCCCTGTTAACTAGAAGAGGTTCAGGTTTAGTTTTAAAAGGTTGAATGTTATACGTTTTTTAAATCGTACGTATGAAGTCTGAGGTAGAGGTAGGCTTTATCATGGGCCGCCTTGATCCCGAGGTTTAAATCATTCGGATCATTATATCTGGGGATATCTAAATACAACATATAATAAATAATAAATATCAATACAGAATATCGAAGACCTAACAAATCGAATGATGTCATAAGAAATAATCCAGGCACATTTTAGCGCATTATGGACTAAATTATGGTTAGGATAAATACATATCGCAAAGCTGACGTTTTCAACACTTACTATAATTTTTTTTTTGTCCTGAAAGTCTTGCTTATTTGCTGTGTTTTTATTTGAGTTACAGTGTTTAAATAAAATATTTTTAAAGAAAAGATTTTGTAGTTTAAGCACGGATGGAATAATTGGTTTCAAATATTATTGATAAATTATTTTTCAAATGTAATTGTTTGGTAGATAGATTGATACAAGATACAACTGTTTGACAGCACCCGAATAAATTATTGTTTTAGAATATATCTTTTCTATATGCTATGCTTTAAATTTTTTTGTTTGGAAAGTTTATTAAAAAACTTAAAATTAAATTTATTTTTTCCATGTCGTTATGTAAGTTTTTCTTATTTGTTTTTTATTATCTCACTAATTGTTGGCTTTTGATGCCATGTTTATAAAACAAACTACCCATTATTTTAAACAAGAAATTAACTCCTTAAATAGTAGAAAGTAGATTTTTTTTTGAAAATTTGAGCCCTTTGAATTTTAAAAATATTTTAGAACATGAAACATCGCCGCTTCTCACCATACCGCAATGCATTTCTATCCAGTTCACCTTCCAGTCCCATATTAATATCACAATTAGTTCTAGCTGGTAAACAACGCAGAAAGCATGAACTAAAATCGAGAATGTAAATTAATGTAATGTAACGAATGTAAAAATTAAAATATTTTCTGAAGAGGGCAAAAACTATATTCTAGAAAACTCATTCAGGTTTGTCTGGTATGCTTAATCTTAATTGTTATAATTATAATCATATTAATAATAATAATATTTTTGAATACAAGCAAGCATCCTTTCGTTTTTATTACATTTTGCGATAAACTTCCCGCTAGTAGACAATTTTAGTCGGCAATTTAAAGCACTTTGTTTCTATTCAGGGTGCTACTTAAAGATCGTATTTCTAAACTAATTTTAATATTATACAGAGTGTTCCTGTTCCTTAAGCGTATTTTTTTAAGCTTCATTTTTTTATATACAGGCCGTTGAAATAAAAGAACTGGGTTTTCTCAATTTTATTGAAACTGCTATGGATATTTTGATAAAATTTAGTGCTTGACTGCAATGGCATAGAAACACTTTTTTTTTAAATAATTTGTCTTCTTTCACCAGTGAATTAGGCATGACATGGAATATTTTTATCGAAATAAATAGCCCGCCATTGCTTTTATTAGGCAAAAACTACATTTTTGTAATCGCGTTTCATTTCTTAGTAAAAATTATTTCTTCACTTTGTAATGAAGTAAGTAATGAAAAATCTTATTTAATGGTCAGAATTAAAAAAAAAGGAAATAATCGTAATTTCTTTAATTGAATATAAGAAACTGACATCAAATAACGTGGAAAATGTTTCTATGCATTGCAAATGAGGACAACACGTTTACTCCATCTAGCGTTAAGAAATCACACCCTTAAGTATGAGCATTCTATTATGAAACACCTTGTATAATAAGTGTTGCTATCTGTTTAATTAAACCTAGAGAAATTACGGCCTAGCTATTGGACTAATTATCAAATGTCCGTGAAAAAAGTAAACCTATTAATTTATATATAATCATAAATTTATTGAGTCAGCAGTGTTTCTAGATACAACGTATATCTTAGGAGTGCTTTCATTAGTAATTTCATTCACATATTCGATAAATTCTTCCAAGCAGCGTCGACGGATATGACGTAATGAAAGTCGTCTGGTTGATATTTGATCGTTCCAATTTTGTTTCGCTTTTGTTTTTTATTTTTGCTCCTGTTTTCGCAGACGCTTCGAGTGTGACCTTAAAAGGTCAATTCGAAAAAGGAGATGTAGACAAACTTTCTTTAAAAGTGGACACTTGTAACATATCGTTTTCATCGTTAATATTTGACTCGGTCGGGTTTGGATTGAGAAGAGCATCTATAACGAAAATTTAATATTATACAACGCGGCATAAGAAACTTGGAATCTCCTGTAACTATGAAATAGTTCAAGATTTGAAATTTGGAAGGAATTTTCCTCCCAAAATTAAACGAGTTATTAGAGTTGGTTTCTACAGGGGTTATTTGTGATCGTGGATTATTCACGAATTTTGGATATTGAAAATATTGCATTTTTAGGTATAGTAGTCTCAAAGTATAGCGTCTTGGCTTTGGACAGACCCCTTCCCTTCATAGAAAAATGCACATTTTAAAAATTAAAGATTCGTATTTATATTGAAATAAAATTGGGTTGAGTAAAACCGCACTTATTTAGGTTAAGTTTTGATAATTTGTGTACTTTATATAATACAATACTTTACTTGAAAGCACTTTAAAAGTCCGTCCCTGATGTCCTACAATACCGACTGGTCAGGTGTTTACTTGTCGTCTGCAGGTTATTTCGATAATTGCCCTCAAGACGATATACTTTGAGACATACTATACTAATTGTTTCCCACTTGTCTGACCACTTACCTACTAATTAGGGAAGAACGAATTTTATTGAAATTTTTATATTGAATATAGTGGCGTAGTCGTCTAAATAATGCTGTTTGCGATTTGATCCGTATTTGTTTATTTTTATTTCTATCTATCTTTACCTCTTCTATCTTGACTAGTGGCAATTGCAGTCAAAATATTGTTGTCAATTTAGGTTTCTTCAGTGACGTAGATCGCATCAAGAGCTACAATTTTTGTACATGCTGGTGACTGTTGACATTTTGATTTGCTAAAATAATATCAGAAACTTTTCCACCCTGTATCTCGCATGTTAAAATGTTTTCAAGACGTCAACATGAGTTTTCTTCTTAGAATGGATGCGTTACCCTTTCAAATATTGTCATGAATATTTCAACTGGGGTAATTCGTGCAAATAAAATTTTCTAAATCGCGATCGGTGTCCTATTTTTCAATAACCAAAATTATAGGACAGAGGAGACAAATAAAACGGAAGATAAAAGTTCTGCAAATGTTTAATTTAAACAGCTGTTGAAAGCGGCACATTTCACATCGCAATTATTTCGGTAGTTTCTTGTCAAAGCTTCGATATGATGAACACGAAAAACTTAAAAACTAACACTATCAATATCCTATAACAGTCTTATTTAATTAATCAACAAGCCATAACACACCCACTGTCACCACCTTATTGTTCACTCACTGGTACTTTGTCGTCTATCATTTGCTCCGAGATTTGTTGCTCAGTTTCTTTTGCATTTTCTTCTGTGTATTGCTGATCAGAATATTGCTGGTTCGGGTCGTACATCTCCTCGTACTGATTCGGATCGTATTGCATATTGGGGTCATACTGGTACTGACTGTTGTCTCCATATTGCATATTGGGGTCGTACCCTTGGTACTCTGCGTTGGGGTCGTACTGGGTCGGGTCAGGGTATTGATGACCATCTACATGTTGCTGAGTAAGGGTCTGCGGGTCTTGCTCATTGCCCGGAAGTGGTGATCGATCAAATTGCATGTCTGGCTGTTTGATTTCATCCTGAGTTTTGGGTTGGGCTGAAGGCTCGACTTTCACTGGGTCGTTACCACCTACGCATGTTACAATTGTTAGGTTAAGGAAAACCTTTAAAAAGGTACCTTTTACCTGTGACGGAGGAAGTGCTCAACTGCGACTGACAAAACTTATCGTTTAAACATTCTAGACTAGTTTGTAATTGTTGTATTTCCTCCCTATAAACAATACATAGAAATTGTTAACTAAACCGAGTGGCGCAGATACTGTTCGTTCAGTTTAACTTGGCAGATACGTCATTAAGCACTAGCGTCATCATTGATATGAAGACGCAGTCGTATGCTTTGTAAGATAAGTCTAAGGTGACGTGATCGATTATTACCAATGTTATTACAAACTAACCAAAACCATATTTTTACCATTAACATTTTTTCATCATTCGCAAAATTTATAACCTTTTCTCTTAAATATAAAATCCTATATTTTTTTAATAACTACCATAGGAGTTTGTTTAGAGATACAATAGGTAATAATATGCAGCATTGTTCATAAATTTGCTCCTACTTCTGGCGAATCAGGTCTTCCGGTTTTGATCTTCGATTTTTAAACTGTCTATGCCTACTACTCCAAGTTGTTTTCGACACCAAGTCAAGTAAGGGTCCAACAATGATTTACTAATATCCTACCAATGTAATACTATCCCCTGTATATACGATCAAGAAAAACAACTGAAGGTGCGTTCTGTCAAGCGATGCGGACAATAGATTTAGGGAGAGTGTTAATGTTCTGTAAACTTTGTACCCTTTGTACTTATAGCAACGCTGCAAGTTTGCTTCATTATGACGTCACGTTAAACTTAACTATATTGTGACCAGTGGCGTCGGCCTTTTATCTTGGCCAGTCCAAAAAGAAATAAATTCTTGATATATGTCATTAGAACATGACATTTTATATGGAATAAAGTGATCATTGTCCTTCAGAAATAAATATTAATAATTAGATATTTTTGAAAATTCATAACAATGAATCTAAATATAAACTTTGGTTTTGACCACTTTGTTTAATCGACATATAAATGTAGAATGTAGAAATTGATTTAACTATCTGTCAGAAATGCCTATGTCATATCTCAATGTCATAACCAACCAAGAAATGTCAGTAACCAACCGATTGTTTTATCCAAGATCATAATTCAGTCACAACTGATCCGATAGTCACGTGTTACGACGATCATGCCGCATTAAATTGATCGAACTTAATACCTGATCGCTTTCGTCATCGGACCGCTGGCGATTTTGTCCGATGCAAGCAGTTACGGAAATTGAGGATATGCGAAAAACCAACCAACCTTTTTAGTTTTGGGCACGACGTTAACCGTTATGTCGAGTTTAATTGGTCCCTTGCGTTTGGTCGGCCGGACTGTCGGCGAACCTGACTCTCTTTGTTCTGATTTTATTGTCTGCCCGTCCGTCCCTACCAAACACAAGGTCAGCGTTAGAAAAAAGCGCCCGTCAGGACCCCGAACGACCAACCAGAAAAGATTTGTTTATGTTATTTAGATCTTCCCTATGGTCCTACAGGAATTAACAGGACAATAAAAGCGACTACTAATTCATACAAAAACACACCAATATCCGTTTCCACAAAAAGCTGGTTTTACGACATCGAGCTGTGCAGGGGCCAAATATGCTACAAACTCTCGTCGATATCCATCGAGAAACTAGATTAAAAGGTATCATTACATTTTTATGAAAAAAAAAAGTCATATTGGCGCAAATATTTTTTGACAGAGTTTTGTAATTTTCTTTTAATATTATCAAAAAGCGTGTTCAAAGGTGTTTGTTGAATTACCACTTCATATTATTAAATGTTGTGCGGAGTTCAGAGGAAGGTCATTTAAAAAATTTTACGTTTGTGACCTTTGACAACCATCTTGGAAATATTTTCTACGGTCTTCGCTTAACTACCTTAGTAACAAAATTTTTGGGAATGCCTATTTGGTCAGCTTGTACAAATATAAAAAAATAAAGCAAAATTAGCAAATGCAGTATTAAAAAAAAAGACAAAGAACGCAGGTATAAGTAAACAAACTAAAGATATTGCTTATTTATGCACTGCCAAGGTATTTTTATATACACTGAACGAATTCCTCTTTCATGCTTTTCATAATATTCTGGTTCCCTACTTGAATGCACATTTTGTGGATACTCTTTCCTCACAAAGTAGCGGGTGTTTTTTTTTTGCAACTGAGGAAGGAAAGAACTTTATTTCCATCAAATAAGTTTTACGAAACAACAAATGGTAAGTCAGCAGATAATGCACAAGCGGATCGGCATTAAATAAATAAATAAATTATGGAATTTGATATGTAAATAAACTTAAAATTATACTACATGTGTTGTTTACTTAAACAAGTATAAGTATTCGTCAGCTCTATACAATGGACGATGACCACTTAAGTGATCAAAACATGTATCAAAGAAAAAGCGAGACTCTTGTTCTAAGGGAAGTGTGTAGTATATATTATTGGAACGAAAAACAGAAGAAGAAAAAATGGTTTAAGTGGTTTTTGTTTTGCACTGAGGTGGCTTTTACTTGATGAAAATCCATTTATCAAAATGAATAAGAACTAAAAGTTCAGATTTTCACGAAATTATATATTATGATATGACAATTGTTTCGAGAACATCGTGTCTTTATGAAATGTAATATTTACAAAGTGCGTGGTACTATATATACCGAAAAATCACAATAAAACCTTAAATAATGTTGTTGTGATAATTTAAGTTTAATAATGGAGAGATATTTAAATCTAATTGGTCGTTAAGCAATACATTTCAATGCCTCCACGGCTCCCAGTAAATTTAATTTTCTACTTTTTGTGGCTGCATTTAAAATATCAAAATTGTCGTCAAAAATGTGTTTTTATGTGTTTAAGTGTGAAGCATAATTAGAATCTAGACTGTTGTTTTTGAACGCTCTTTTATGTTCGCTAATGCGTTTCTTGAAGGATCTACCTGTTTCTCCAATATAAATTTTAGGACAAGATCCGCATTTCAACCGGTAGACACCTAATTTTTGAGATTTTAGACATTTCGTTTTATTGTTTTTAAAAATTTTTCCTATTGTGTTGTTAGTTCTGAAAGCTAATTTTAAACCAGCAGTTTTAACCTCAGTTCAATTAATGGATTTTTTGGAGTAAGATCATGCAACAGTATTTGTTGTCCACCATTCCACTACTTTTAGCATTTAGATAAGGAAGCGACTATGTTAAATAAACCCGCCAACTACTGCTACTAATATCCAAATTAAAGAGGGACGCAATACGTCACAGAAGTGCTGCGCCTATGAGAAGTAACTATCATCTCTGGTTTGCCGTTCTTGCGTCGCGTTGCCCTACACAAATTATATCTTACTTATGGCGGACGCTAGCGTCGTCAAGTTTCCGGGTCAGGACGCGGCACTCACTCGACAGTTTGTCCATGAGTTGATTTTGGGAGCGGACCAGGTCCTCTAGCTCGGCTACTGTGGCCGCTGCAACAACGAATCACGTTTTAGTATCGCGTCCCAAATCAACTCATGGCAAAAACGCTCCGTATTCCCCGCTCTCGCTTACCGTGTTTGGTCTCCATATCGTGAATCATCGAAGTCAGCTCTTTCTCACGATCGTCCTTTTTGGCGGGTAAAGGCAGAGCCATCGCTTCGGAAGTTCTCGGCGTTGCCGATTTGGAACGTTCTTCCGCGAGAGCGGCGTTTAAATTCAACTGAAACGTCGCGAAACCATTGAATACACACTCAAATTATCAACAAATATAAAAGATAGGACATGGGCGAGGGTAACGAGTCTGAAGCTGTTTTGAAACTTTTTGAATAGTTTCGGAAATAAGATCGAAAAAACGAAAATCAAAAATGATTTTCCAAATAAATTAATAAGTTTTCGTCTTCTACAAGAAGAAGTGGAATATGCATTTTGTGAAGCAAATTTTATTTAGAGTGAGATGGGCATTGGTTTCTTTGTTGATTGAGATTGTTTATATTATTTCTCAATTTTTGGGATTTTCGAGGCTAAAACGTTTGATAACGGGTACTTCTTCGTATCAGATGGTTAATCAATCAATTAATTAATTAATTAAAATGGTAAATTCTTGTGCTGCATATTAGAATATGTTTTTTGTAAATAAATAATAACTCATCGGGTTATTATATAAACATAATATTATAGAATGCTATATGATTATTTTAATAATAAATTTCAATTTAATAACAAAAATTGTTTATTTTATTTTATGATTTACATCTAACACGATAATGTATTTTGGTATTATTTTCTTTTTGATTTAGTTTTCAAATTAAAAAAAAATACATTTTTATGTGTTATATGAGGACTTTTTTGAAACAATACTGCTATTTTCTAACCAATAAAACCAATAAATATTTTTTAAAATACTTAAATACTTTTAATTTGTAAGTATAGCAATTTTCGCCTTTCCAGAAATTTTTTTATAAACACTTTGTGGCCATTAAATCGAATTCGTATCTGACACTGTTACTGATCTGTTATTTAGATCCCAATCGTGATGAGAAGCGGTTTTTTGACAGCGGATAGGAAATTTAGAATAGAGAGTAGAGCACATTTAGAAAAAAATATTCTTTTGTTAACCAGTTAACTAACAGTTATCAACCGTGGCGCATCTTTATAGATATATCTCTATCTATAGCTACCACTGCTGAATAGTATGCAATGCAAATGAAAATATATACAAAATAGATTCGAGGGCCGTTCACATATTATCTCATCGTTTCTGACATGACCGGTAGGCATTGATTTGAATTTAATTAACAGTCAATAAATTGCGACAATAAGTTACGTTGTTAAGTTCGAAAGCGGATTGTTACAAAGCGTTTCTTAAATTTCTGAAATAGATAAAATGGACAGTGGTTAGCAAATATCTCTTCAAGATCTGTAGGTTCTAGTTCACACGGGCGTAACGCAAGCAAGTTTGATCGGGAAGACGTTTTACACCCTGGGTCTAAAAAGAAAAGAAGCAAGTTGATCCACCCATCCCCATTTCAAAATAAACTGATGAAATTAACCAAAGCTATAGCTCCATCAGGATAGAACCTCTTTTGTCAGATTTGTTCGATGACAGCGATAATCGAGCAACTGCAGATTTCGCCTCGAATGACAACCAACTGAAGGAACATACTTTCGGAACAATACGGTGTCGATGATCGCGGTGAACGAGTGTCTCCTCCCAGAAAGGCTCATTTTTTTCTGATGGTGAAACGTTCTTCATCATTATTATATCAAGTAAAACATGAAACCATGTTGAAAGATCCTAAATATTATCTAGTGTACGACTATGTTGTTCACAGCCCAGCAAGAAGGCTGATAGTGTACTTGGGTGAGGTGGACCACAACGTATCCAAGAGTCAAGCGAGTTCAACCGTACATGAACAGATATTACAAGTAGTAGAGATACCTAACTTCTATGTCCCCGTCCCTAGAACAAGATCTTGAGATGACATTACAGATTCCTAACTTAGCAAAGTTTCGCATCTCATCGACAGATGGTAAGACAGGTCCTAACCAAGAAAGTTTCGCCGCTCACCTACTACTAAGTTTACAAAGAAGAATTTAACAGCTTCTCTTTCAATATTAAAGAATTGACGGGTTCTGCTTTGGGTTTACGAAAAATCCAAAATCAAAAGTGGTGTTCGATTTCATTACTACGTATCAAAACTGAATGAAATATACATTCTTTGTTTGGTGCCTTTCTGGCCGTCTCACCTCTTTTTCCAACGATGCTACTTGTTCCGACAGTCGGATGCCTTCGCGACGACTATGGATCAGATCCGCGTCCGCCCTGTCCAGCCTCTGCCTCAGCGACTGAATCTCAGCCTGGAGCCTCGCGATTTCCTGCTTGTATTGCCTCTCGGTGCGCTCGTTCGCCATCTGGAGGGCACCGATTTGCTGCTCCAGAGCACTCTTCTCGGCCCCGCTTACTCCGATATCAGACTGAAGTGTCACTGTTCACAACACGCGCAATTTGTTACGATTTTTAGAGCCGTCCACCAACACTTACGTATTTTACTCTGCATGTCTTTCTTCAGTTCGTCGATCAACGCCTGCTTCTGCGCCACTTCTCTGCGCAGATCGCCATTTTCGCGCCGCTGCTTGTCGAGCTCCAGTTGCAGTTTGTTGGCGGACTCCCATTGGACGCCAAGCTCCGTAGTAAGCTGCTCTATTTGTTGGGTATACCTGCGCTCCGCGGACGCCCGTTCGTCGGCGACCCTGCGATTCTGTCAAAGACCATCTTTCGTAAACAATTATTAATAATCGAAATTACTTTTAGTTTAGTAATTTGTTATTTGTGATAAAATGTTACCTTATTATTATTATGCACTTAACGAACATAATAAATGATTTTTTCGTTTGTTTCTTTCTTAACCCATATTATCACAAGCATAAAAAAATAAAAAAATACTTTTTTGCTCTAAAATTATTTATTTTGTTGCACTTAACAATGCATTACAAAAAAACATTAAATAATGTTTTGGGGCACATAAGATGTAACATATAATTTATATATAAATATACAAAAGAAAGTTCAAATTCGATAGAAAACAACTAAAACTTTTCTGGATGTGACAAAAAAAATCATAGAATCGGTGGTGCCTTAACGCACCACTGGGACAAAATGGGTTAAACTGTGCCTGTATGGGTTTGATCTATCGACAAACCGTAATACTCACCTGATCGGCGATGGCGTCCCTTAGTTTCAAATGTTGCCGCTCGAGCTCGTCTTTCAGGCGTCGGATCTCGAGTTCGGCCGCGCTTTTTTCGTATTGCGCCTGCTCCGCCACGTCCAAGCTCCTCTTCACTTGATCGCACGTGTCGTTCTCTTTGTCTTTGAGTCTCGACAACAGCGCTTGCAGCTCCTTTGCCTTGTCGCGCAACTCTGATTTCTCTCTGCACGGCGATTACAACCAAAATTCCTTATCGTAGCCGTTCATTTAACTTCAAATTTTTTTAAATTATACATTAATTTCAATAACAATTATTGAATAACGTGTGTTACAAAAGAAGAACCAAAAGAATCTAAATTTTCTGTTGATCGTTATAATTAAATTTTTTTAAATCCAACGTTGTCAAAGTAGCTAAGTCGATTTGGCAACCTTGCAGCAGTCAAACTATTTTTAAAATGTAGACCCACAGCATCCTATTATCGCAACCAGAATTTGATTCAATTTCTCCATTTAATAGGCTACCCATTATATATTACTTTTTATTTTAATAACAGTAAGTCTTGGAAAAGTGGGATTTCTCAATCCAAAGATGGTTTTATGGTTACATTGCTCTGAATAGCGACTTGGGTTTGAAGTATGGATTTCGCAATTTTGCTTTTTAGTTTTCACGAGAGGTAATAAGTGAAACTTCACTTGTTTGTGTATAGTGAAAGGTAATTTGGCACCACATTACCAAAAATAATTCCTGGAAATATGAGTGCTACGTTTATAAGTTCGGCATTTGCCATATTTAACTGAGAATAAATATTGCTTGTGAGGAAGTCGGCGATACCTGTAATTTTTTTTTTAATTTTTTAGTAATATATTGTATATTTCTTTATTTCTGTGCTTGTATAAAGCTCAAAACTGATGATTTTTAACAATTGAAAAATAAATATACTGTAGAACCTTTTACAGATTGTGTTATTATTGACAACAATTCATATAATAATAATACTAATAATATAAATTATTAGTAGTCTGTATATGTTCTTAACGGGATTCATTGTTATTTTGTCTGAAATAAATTTTTAGTAACGATGTTCTAAAAAAGCAACACCCTGTATATCTATTGTGCGTTACCTGCTGCAAGCGTCCAAATGCCTTTTGTAATCTTCGTTGGGCGAAACTTTGTTCGCGTTTTCGCGAACAGAGTCGACTTCTTCGAGGGCCTTCTTCAGGTCGATCTTGGCTTGAGTAAGCTGGGCTTCCAGTTCCGATATTCTCGATTCGTAGACGATCGACGGTCCTTCTAGAGGACGAGCCTTCCTCGATTTGGTTCCAGCTTTCGTCCCGTCCAATTCGGTCTCCGTTTCGGTTTCCGTTTCTAGATGATCGAATACCGATTTGATCAGGCGCGACTTTTGCCGCTCGTGCAGGTTTTCGTTCTCGCTGATCACTTCCTTGACTTTGGTCAGGAGCGAGGAGAGTTCATCCTTGCAGAACCTGGATTCCTTCTCCAGTTGCTCGATGTAATCCTCTTGGCGTTCGATAAACGACATCAGTTCCGGTGGTGGAGGACCGGTCTCTAGTTTCGGAATGTCCCTAAACGATAGGAAGAACCAGTGTCCGGAAACTCATTAGCACTAGGTAACAACAAGTATTGTAACCGAGACCACCGTTTATCGGACCTGAGGGTGTAAACCACACCTACGTCACAGTAGGGATCGAACCTAGTTAAATCCCTATCTTTGAAAGTTTCGGAAAGCTGGACGGAGATGGCTTTAAATATACCGAAGGTAATTTCAATGACGTCATAACAAGTAATAACGGTTAACGACACTGAAGCGCAGACCCTATTCGTAGTATTACTATTATCGATTTTCTAACATACGTTTGGGTTTTTTCGTGTTGCTCCGAAGGTACAAATGTGCCGGCACTTTTTGCGATTGGGTAGTGGTACCTCCTGGGCGTAGTCGAACTGTACTGATAGCCCGCGTAATACCGGCCTTGCCTGGAAACTCGACTGACCCCGCTCAGAAGCGATTGATTGTCAGTTTCCTCTCCCGCGCTATCCAATTCGCGCATCGCTCGGCCGTAAAACCTATAAGCAGATGTGCCATGATAGTCAATAAGCTGCGTCGCTATACTCTGTTCGTTCGGAAAACGCAGTATACTGATCCCCAAGTTAGAATATCGGAAATTATAAGTAGGAGAATCGTAAGCGTGTGATTTATTTTATTTTATTAAACCCGTCTTACCTGATATGTCTATATTCATGCCGCTAGAGCGTGCTTTTTCACGTTCTATTTTATAAGAAATTAAATCCAACACGCAATGAATTCAACGGAGGATGCAGAAAAAAACATTTATCTTGAAATCACCCTGCAACTTCAAACGTAGTGGAAATATTCACTGAATGTCTCATAAAAGACCATAGGGTGCGAATTCCGAATGCACTGTACACGATGTGCCAAATAAAACGATCAACTATACGATCCGGAAACCCATAGAACATACGAAAAAAAGTTTCTTGGATTCTTCTGAATTTTGTTGATACAGGGTGTCCGACATAAACTTTTGTTTTAAATGGAAACCCTGTATATATCGACATTTTTGGAATCCTTTCTTAAGAAATTCCTATTCTACTTTTGCATAGTTTATGCAGAAATTGTGGTTATGTGTTTTTTTTTTTCACATTTTGATTGCTCCATATAAAATTGTATTGTGACGCTAATGATCGAGGTACTGCAACGAAAATTTAACCACAGACTAAGGGGACGATGCACTACTCAATCAGTTTGACAAATACGACTCAGCTTATACAGGGTGTCCCAAACAGGTGGTGTCGTTTTGGCGAATTCAATTAACAAAATCTTAAGATTTTCAAATTCAGATATCAATTCTAGCATAAATATACAGAGTGGTCCATTTAAAATAACAACGTTGATGTCGGAGGGGACACTTAAATCTTCAGCAGATTCCAAGAAACTTTTGTACGAAACTTTTTTTCGTATCTAATAGGGGTTTCCAGATCGTATAGTGGATCGTTTTATTTGGCACACGGTGTACATAAATGTCATAATTTTTAGATACCGATTTTAGTGATTTTAGCAATTTTGCATTTTTAGAGACCCTTTATGGCTCGTTTGTGCATAAACTTATCAAATGGTGAAAACTGGGCCGGAGTAATCTTTTTCTCCTGTAACTCACAAATTTTTATATAGAAGCTAAACTTGTTTTTATCAATGTAACACTCTGTATGTCTTTCAGTAATTTTATTAGGCTTATTATGAGCTCTTTAAAAATATATACCACATTAGAGGTATTTCAAATACAAAGCGTATATCTCTAATTTTATTTTTGTTACGAGTAGGTTATGGAAAAAAGTGTCCGTTTTGTTAATATACTTTTTCTACGCCCTTCTATAAAATACCAACTTATAAACCGACCTAGCATGCGGAAAGCGTCACTTTACCATGCGAATGGATCCGAGCCATTTTGGACATTTCCAAGATATTGAGCAATCGGATGTTTTCGTAGATATTACCATACGGCTTGAATTTTGACGTTTTCCAATTCTGACGGTCATGTCAGTGAATGTATCCGCGCTATTTACAAAAATATACGGTAAACTTTTTAAGTCACTCGTTTATTGCACGCATACACAAGTTTATTTTCGACAGGTAACCAGCGTTTTGTAATAAATTACGTCATTTATGTATAAAAATTCTGTATTTTTGTAAAACGTAAAAGACCGGACCTTATCCTGACGATACCACTATATTACTCTCCCTTGCTAACAAACACACTATAAATTTTTTGATTTTATACTCGCCTTCGGATGGGAGGAGTGTAACTTTCGGCCAAGAGAATTCGTAGACGACCCACTGCCTCGTGGTAAGCAATGTCGGCGTAGTCCGGTTTCTTTCTAAATTCCATTTTCACCGGGTAAGATTTCCTGGAAGAAAAATCGGAGATCGCGGGTCACTTGACGTCACAGTCGCTCCAACTAGATTCTCCCTCCTGCTTTTTGTTTAAACGAATTTAATCCGATTTGAAGAAGGAATCACTAGCGATGAACAGTATGTTACCTATACGTACGAAGATTTGCGTTTTGTTTGTATCTAGCGTTGCGTCGAATCAGGACTGACCACAACTTAAGATCGATACTTTTCCGCGTGCGATTATTCATTTCGATAAAAAAAATTATATTTAAATGTTACAATTGTCCGGCTGATTTCATCCCACCGGGATCGCACTGCAGGGAAAATGTTTTATCGATCGTTTCCAAGGAAACGATTAAAGTGCGTTTTAAAATCGAATCTCAGCATTGCGGACGCGGTAGGAGATGGAGATTGTTTGAAACGGTGCAAAGTTTCGTGTTTTGAATCTTTCGGTCTTTCAAAGTTTTCGATGTTTTGTTTTATTTTTTTAATTTGATATGAGACTTGTTACTTTCGAAAAATCGATAAAATCGAATTTTTCTTGGTAACGAACCTTATATTTCGGCAACGGTTGGTCCTAGGGGTCCTGGTACAGAAATAATCAGCGTCGAAAAAAAAAATTTTTTTTGTCTGTTTTCCGGTCTCTGTGCCCTGTTCTCAGTTTCGCTGAAGGCGCGGCGTTATTTGGCCATAACTTTCGAGCGGCTTGACGTACCATGTTCAAATTTGGCTCTTTTTAATAATCCCATGGAACACATAAGTCAGTGAAAAAAGGCCGCGATCGGACCTCGGCGTTCATCTGTTCGATTTTCGACTGTTTTTTGGACATTGCTATGACACACGATGAGTGTTCGAAAGTTGAAGCTATCGACTTCATTTTTGGCACACTTATGAAGCTTGGTTCCCTGACGGGAAGCTACAATTTTTGTATTTACGGTTCTCGTCTATCACATAGGCTGTTCGAGATATTTGAAAAAATTCAAATGATAATCACCATTTTTCACCCTCAATCTAGATGACGTAATTTACATTTACTATTCTACGTGCTGCATTTGTTCAGAAAACAAGTATTTTCTTGAAAACTACTTATCGTATTGAAAAAGTTCATATACTTGGAAACGTGGGAGATATGAACGTTTACCTCTATAACCTCTATTTGGAACACCGTTTGCATTATATACAGGGTGCGTCGTTTATAAGCAAAAGAATCTAAAATATTTTAAAAATTTCCTTTTTTGTGGGTAAATTATTGGGGATAAATGAAGAACTGCTAAAGCTACGATAATTTCATTTGAACAGTATCGTAAACTGTGTCGAGAGAGTTTGAGGTTTCGTCAATTATACAGGGCGCGCGAGATATTTGAAAAAATATCATTCGACAACATTATTTGTACAAATTTTAATATTCGGCGAGACTTGAAAGAAATTTTCTACAGGGTGCATGCACAATTAAATTACATCGATTTTGCGAAAGTCCCATTGTGGTCTGCAGGAGCACGATAGAAAAACAATGCGTCCAGGTAGGAAAAGAAACCGCGAAAATAAAAAGCTGCTTCTCGCTACGCGCTACGAACTTGCCCCATCCAGTTATGATTTTTTGAAGCAATCTTGTTACAGTTGCTGTTACTGCTATTAATATGCACTGACGACACAAGCATGGAATTTCGTAAGGATGAAAAAAGTCTTTCTTTCCGCCTCTATACAGGTTTATGATTCTCAAGCATACAAAATAGTAGTAATAATACTAGAGATTTGGAGGCCCTGCCTATGCCGGTAAAACAGGAACTTATGAAGCAAATATTTTTAGCACAGTATGGCAGTATTTTCTTATAATATGCCTAGATTTTGTTAAATGTTCTTGGAAAACGAGTTAAGTGAGTGGAAATCGCTGCTTAGAAAGAAAATGGTGCAAAATGGAGTTTAGTGGGTGAAATGAAGAGGTATGCGCGGAAAATCAATTCCTTCTCCAATTTTTACCGTAGTAGAGCGACTAGCTATAATATCTAATAGCTACATGGATAATAGTGACGATGGTTAGGCTGTACACTATTTTATAGGACAAGTATCTATTCCAAATTTCGCTTGGGAATTCAAATTGACGCGTCAATCGGAAAAGGCAGCCGAAACGTGCAAATATCATTGACGGAATATATAGAGACGTTATTGAAATTATTAGTAATGTGTATAGTGGAGGGCATCGAATTACAGATAAAACAGTAAAAAATAAAAATATATCAATTAACAGTTTTTTTCAAATTTCGTTTTGTTTGTATGTATGTTTTTAAAAATGCCTAGACGTTTCCCAAAATCTGATAACTTTATTTAGTCAATGTGAAGTATTTAATCTGAGAAAGCCATAACATTAGTTTAAGCCGATCTTTCCTTATTCGGTTTACACTTAATCCTTCTTTCTTTTAATATTCATATGATATAGCGAACAGTAAATCTCGGAAGAATTTTTGAGTATATAACACAACATTAGGCCAAGCACAAAATTCAACTAAACGTATACAAATACAAAAAAATAATGATAAGCATTCGTCAAACACCTAAAATTTAAATTTAACAATCATTGGTAAATAGCATAGCGTTCGATAACTAAATATCTCGGGATATACATATACTGCTGCTATATTCACCAAACATTAAGGGAAATTTAAGTATTTTCTAAAATTTTAAATAATATTCAGAATCGAATATATCTACAGAACTTCTTCAAACTGTTAGTTTAAATGGTAACTAAGTATCATACTTTGAAGATAAACAAGGAAAGTAATTAATGTTTCGAAAACTGCTCTGGATAGGTGTAGGAAAATATAGGAAAATATGAGCAGTAAATCTAAAAGTGTAACAAAATTTAGATAATAATGTTGCCAACGTTGAAGTCACCCGGTATTGTTGTAGGGGGACATCCAGAGAATGACCTCATTTGGTGCAACTTACTTGAATTTCTTCCTTTTGTCCGGAGCATATGTCGACGTCGGTCTATTGGGAAACAAAGATCGGAGCGACGCGAGTTTAGGTCTAGCCAGAAAACTCGCCGAAGTTTTCTGTCGTTTGCCGACACCTCCCTGCAAGCTCGAGTACATTTTTGGTTTTAACTGATAGTTGTTTTATCTATATAAAGACGTTAGAAAGTTCTCTATCCGAACTCGAATACCCAAAAAGTGACTATTTTTAATTTGAGATACCAAAAACCGTTAATGTCAAAAAGCAGTGTTGTCGCGTATGTCACTGCGTCGTCTTTCGCGTATGTCACTGCGTCGTCTTTCACTTATGGCGAAGCTTTTATAGCCTCCCCTACGATCAATCGTTTGCCTTTAGCGGAATTCAACCGTACTGTTTTTCTTCCCATAATAAGAATACTATAATCAGGGGCTTGCGCGTTTTCCAAAACAATTCCATCAGCTCGATCTGCGTCGGAATACAGATTGGAGTCAAGGGGTATCGAGGGAAAAGTTGCGAAAAAAGTATGTCACATTACGCTTGCAGTAATACTTGAATTCGGAAAGGCACTGTCGATTTTATACCGAAACGAACCTGCGAAAATAAATTACGTTCCGACACTGTGCGACGAGAATCCGTGTCTGTAGACTTAAGGATCAGCCGACACGCAAAGCACCGCCAAGCGCCGCTATCGCTGCCTCCCGAGATTGATCAGTCAGGGGATACAGAGTGTAATGAAATGAAAATACACGGTAGTAAAATAACGGTTTTCACTTTTATGTATAATAATAACTAACAGCAAAATCAATAAGCAAAAATTATCAAATTCGAAAATTCTATCGACAATTGACGCGTTTACTAGGGTAAATTACACTTTGGTTGATATTACCAACTCCATGATTGCTTGATTATTATATATTTCAAACCGGGTTTATAATTGTTTAGCGTCCATATTTTGACTTTGACCGCCTGGTCTGATTTGGCTGACTTGTCTCCGATCCCCTGTGTGATCAGCTTGTTTTCGGTTCTCTTGACTATTTTGTAAAGGTAGTACCATATACTGAGATCATTACCTCAGGTACGCACCCATTTGGTTAGGAAGAAGAAGCCTAATACTAACCTAATGCCATCATCATCGTCTCAGTTATAGATTTTTCATTTCGATATAGTAATAAAAATGCCTCCCAAACCGAAGCTCTATAAAAACACAAATAAGTCAGCATCAATTCAAAATGTAGCATTTACTAGTGAACCTTGTCAATCCAACGCGGATCAATTAGTCAACGATCAATTCGAAATTGAGCTGAGTTGGTGCATACAACAATTACAGATCGCCATTAAAAATACAAACTTAACTAACAGACAGGGTGAGTAATAATTTTACGAGACTTTACTATTTTTAGCATAAATTATAAATATACTTAGTTCAGGATCATACAAAAAGCCTAAACACCTTAATGAGTAATAAAACTCCCCTTGTGCAGAAGCGTCAAGTTATGAGGCTTTCGTTCGGCGACTATCGAACCAAAATGGCGCTTGAAGAAAAAAAGGCTGCAAAAAGTTAGCAGCGATTTCACCCGTTTTGTAAGCAGCTATTATCATTGTAGTGTTTTAGAAGTCAGCATGAAAATGGTATCCGGAAAGCCCAATTCCAAATCTATGTTCGTCAAAAAAGCAGTAAACTCATGTGGTGAAAATGATTTTAGGTTTAATTTTCAATCCCAAGAATGTAGAGATATTTTAGACCATAATCTGGATAACAATTTATCTAAACCAGAGGAACTGACCTCAGTGAACAGAAAATTTAAGCCATCTGATAACAACTTTCGATTTAACTTTGACAGTGTAACTGCCTAATAAAATGATTTTTGTAATTTTATTCTTGCTTGTTTGTAATTATGTAATTAAGATGTGAGACAATGTTGTGGCCAAAAGTACTGCAAAGAAGAAAAAACCGTTTTTATTGTCTGTGCCCTCGTTCCCTATGAATCTTCCCATTCTTCCTTGGCACTGTTCCTGAATAAAAACGGTGATCATTATTAACTCAAGTTACAGTTAACAGTTAACTCAAGTTTAGAGCTCATTCTTTAGTTTTCTTGGGTTTAGGCACTAAGATCATTAGAAAGAATATAAAATAATTTTAATTGACATTCAGTACAAAAGCTACCTTCAAAAAGATTTCGTATAATTGTAGAAACTGTTTTAATGTTTGGTAAGTTACGGTAGGATGTAACAGCAGGTTAATTTTAGTTACATTACTTTATATTTTAAAATCTCAACTGCATACCAACGATGATAACTATGAAGAAATTTTTCTGTGGCGTCCACAGAATACTAGTTATTGTGCCGTCTGTGTTCCTCTCTGTTCCTTGATATTTGTCACTCATGGTTTTTTCTTTAAATAACGATGGGACTGCTTTAGATTAAATCAGACATTAAATATATTCTTAAAGTCATTTTAAAGGAACGTGCAACATATGCGCCTATCGTTTCGTTTCAATAAAGTTCTGGAGGTCCATGGGTTGACTGGCGTTTGGTCGTTATCGTCCATCCAAAAAAATACGTTTGACAGTTTAACAAAATATCCAAAATTGTTAATCGGTACAGTTTTGGTTACAGATAAACGTTTCCGATGCCGCATAAAGAAATTGTAAGAATTAAGTCCGGGACGTTAAAGTGATGTTAACAAACAGTGGCACGTCTGTGATTAAAATAAAAACCCCCAAAAGTTCTCGTGATGCATCCGATTCGGAGTATACGAACAACGGCGATAACTTCGAAGGTAGCGGCACCGACCAAGACGTGTCGGAGGCCAACAATAGGTATCAGACGTTTTCAAAGGAAACCAGGTTTGGGCGAGGCTCACTTAGATCTAGGACCCGTTCGACTGAGTTTCGTCCAAGCCGGTCTTCGGGAGGCAGGGGTGGAACTAGGGGACGTAGGGGTGATCCCACTTCTAGAAGAAGCGAACGAGAGTACTCTGATGCGACTTATAGCAGCAGACGGTATGAGTCGGCCAAGAACAATGACTCTAGTAGTGGTAAGTAGAAACGAGGGACTGCCAATCTTGTTGTTTGTTTGAGCATTGGGACGTTTTGTGCAATAGCAGTATTTCCCCATCTTCCAGGTTACAGAGCCAAGTTTTACGAGTTGGAAAAGAAGAGTGACATTAAGCTGAACCTGCCAGAAGACACGCGCATATCGAAACTGCTGCGCCGGCTTAACAATGAGACAAATCAGGACAACTCCTTGGCAGTATCGAAGAAACTGCTTGAAGTTCTCTTGCTGCCTGACAATGCTCCTTATGTTCGCAAAGCTTTCCACATACTAGGCGAATCAATGTATGAAATCCTGCATGTGTCGCCTGGTCTAGTGGCGAAACAGCAAACTGCCCGGGCTTTAGGCCGCATGGGCTATATTATGGCGCGGGAGGGCGACTTTGAGCGGTACCATGGGTGGTTGTTTTCAAAAATTAATAACAGTTATGAGGACATGCAAATTTTGCTAATTGCAAGCTTGAAGGAAACGTTGGAGATGGATGGGGCGTCGAAACTGCTTGAAGACCATATTGAGAGTCTAATCGGTAACTTGGTGGGGGCAATAGAGCTGACCGAGAATGCGGAAGTGTTTAAAGTGATTCTGAGTGTGTTGGTAATGGCAGTCGAGACTTATCCGAACGAATTTTATGGACAGTTTCGGGACACAATTGACTTGCTGTTTGGGTGGCACGTAGATCATACCCAGCCGCTCTCCAATATTGAGTTTATATCAAAAAGTCTACAGAAATTGGCGCAGCACTTCAAATGTCACCTTGAGTTTTGCGTTTCGCTAGTCGAGAACTTTCTGGAAGACATCGTCAATTATTATGGCGATCTTTCGGCGTCCGAGTCCCGCGAACACGTCACCGTTCTCGTACTCGCGTTGAACACAGTGCTCAAGTGTCTTGGGCCTAGTTTCCATCCGGGACAAAACAAGTATGTAACTCTCGAGTTTATCAATACATGTCTCGGTCGTGTAATAAAGATCGTGGGGGATGCTTTCGGGGATGTTAAGTCCGATAACCTCACCATAGCAGTGAATGAATGTGTGTCTTTGCTGCTCGCGTACTTAGACTCCAAACCGCACAGCCTGAGCAAGTCAGTGTATAGTTTGATAGATCTAGAACTGTCCCATATCAGGGACGTTTCGGATAACGCGATTATATCAATACTCGTGTTTGTATCGAAAGCGGTGAAGGAGCTGTCTGCCAACTTGCCCCCCGAGCTGATCGAGAAACTCGTGGGACCAACCTCAGAGATACTGAGGCTCAGGTCGTCTCCATTTGCCGATATTCAAGATTCGGTGATATGCGTCTACCAATCGCTACTGAATTTGAAAAATGTGTCGCTTCTGCAGGAGGCTTATAGGTACACTTTTATTAATAAATAAGGCTTATAGGGAAGAAATCAATCATATATTTTAGGCTAACATATGAATTTATTTAAGAACAATTTTAATTTGAAAATTGAGTTAATGAGTAAAACCAGGTATTTGGGAATGGTAGAGTGTACATATAATTCTTTTTACATCTGTATATTTGGTTCTCTCGTTGTACACAAAAAGACAATGAAGATTCATATAAATAAGAAAGGAAAGGTGGAAAAATTCAAGACTGCTTGTCTCAACTGGGTGCACTTGAAATGGTGCACATGTTATAGTGCGAACCCCTTTCAAAAAACCCGGTCACTCTCTGTTCATTTCTCCTTTTGGCGTCCCCCCTGTTAGTGACAGAGATTGTTGACGTGATGTCTTTGGTGTAGCGTTGCGTAGAACCTCCGCAAAATATCCCACTTAAATATCTCAATATTTATTTAATTTCAATTTTAGATCTTTCGAAAACATCCACTTCAAACATATTAGTGAATAAGAATTTCTATTCATTTTTTCGGATTAAAAGGTTATTTTAAAAATTTAAAACTGTTCAACTGAGAAATTTTTAGTTTTGAGATGTAGCTCTTCGCAAAATGCAAATACAAAATAGACAAAAAAGAAGGTTTTATGGGAACAGCCTGGCCTTCTATGCTTTTCCCAAAAAAATATTGAATTTATATTATTTAGAACAGATTTTCTTTCGTAGTCCACTAATAATAATTCAGTTCTGTTTGGTCAAGTTCTCTCCGTAAGAACTGTACGGATAGTCAAGCTCCTCTGGTTTGTTCTGCTTTCCCCTTAACAAATAAAAAAAAAAAGTATTTGAGAAAAAATTTAGTGCCACTTAAAATTTTACCACTTAATTATCCTTCCCAAGTCACTCCCGACGTATGCGCTTTGGTTAATTTTCACACCGCAATACTTATCCGACTGCAGGTACGTGTTGGGCGACCTGGAGCGTTTCTACAAAAGGCTGGTGCCGAATTTCGAGCCATTCGTCAAGAACAACCCGTTCCAAGACTCCGGCGACAACGACGAGGACCCCCAGCTGACGGTGACGTTCCTGTTGCGTTGTCTCGCGCAGCTCGCGAACGCCAGTTCTATCATCGTGATGTGGGCGCTGAAACCGAGCATCCTCGAGCTCGTCGGAGTAAAGCTGCGTCCGTATGACGCCGTCCTTAGCAAAAAAACGCCCTACCTCCAATACGGTCTACTGTACCTCCTCTATTCGCACTGCAAGTGCTACAGCCATTTCGTGTCGAGCAGCAGCCTCGTGGCCAAAAGGCAGGAGCTGACGGGGCTCAACAGATTCGCTCTCACCGAAGGTCTGAGCATCAACGATGGCTCGTCCGGTACGTCGCCCAATTCCGGCAACTTCGCCATCATCCTCGACGTCATCTACTGCACCCTCAAGACCGACACATCAGCCGAGGTCACGCTCCTTCTGCTCCAGTGGCTCGGCGACGTCTTAGTCAACTCCGACAGTTACCTGGAGGCGTTTTACCTGCACGAAAAATTCGCCAGGGTGACGGACGCCCTCGTCAAAACCGGCTACCACTTCAACTCGCGCGTCGTCGAGGCCGTGTGCGACAACCTCGAAAAGTTGCTCGGCAACA
The DNA here is from genome assembly GCF_029955315.1 of Cylas formicarius. Taxonomy (NCBI): domain Eukaryota; kingdom Metazoa; phylum Arthropoda; class Insecta; order Coleoptera; family Brentidae; genus Cylas; species Cylas formicarius. Next base: position 28,104,563 of record NW_026844319.1, read on the forward strand.
AGCAGCTCAGCTGGAGCAACGCCTTCCTCACCGACGTCATCGACCTCTGCAAATTGCAGATGAACTCGAACGAAGCGTCGGTGCGCGAGCGCTACGCGAAACTTTCCGCGCACGTGCCGTGGGACGTCGCCGTAGTCGAGTTCAACAAGGTCAACGGGCCTCCGGTGGCCAAACATCCGCGCCACTCGAACGATTTCAACAGTTACATGATCTACCTGGCGCAGACTCTCCACCTCAACGGCTCCGTCGACGGCGAATTCAATCCGCAACAATTCCGCTCGTTCATGGACTACCTGTTGAACGACGCGCGCGTCGACGCCGACTTTCTGCGCAACGCGTTCGTCTGTTGCTGGGCGCTCGATTCCGAATCCCAAATGAACATGGAACTGTTCTACGACCTGGCGATGAACTCGCGCCAGGTGCTCGGCGCCTGGTGCACACTCGAGGCCGCGCAATTTTGCGTCAACTGCAAGCTGCGCACGCCCCTCGGCAAACCGAACGAAACGTTCACGAAGATCGAGTACGCGCTGAATCAGCTCGGAAACGATTTGGTGACGCGCAGCGCGAACGCGACCGAAGGCCAGCGCGTCCGCATGCTGCTCCAGTTCGTCGAGCATCTCGAAAAATCGATCGCTAACGCGGCCGACGGATCGGCGGTCGCGATGCCTCAGCCCACGAAGGCGGTGCGATCGTTCTTCGTCGCCAACGGCAACACGTGCAACGAGTGGTTGTCGCGCATCCGCAAAGTGGTGATGCACGTCGCCCTGCACTCGGGCGAGAACGGTATCGCTCTCAGACACGGCCAGTGCCTGCTCAGGGACCTGGTGGCCGCGGGCAAAGCGACCGCGCCCGAGTTCGAGCGCGTCGCGATGCTCGTCGCGTTGTCGCTGCTGAACCTCAAAGAGCCGGAGGCGTTGTGCGGACTGTACGCGTGGTGCAAGGCGCAAACGGGGCGCAGATACGCGTGGATTCGATGCGCCGCGGAGCAGGCTTCCAAGCGGTACGAGCTGGCCGCCGAGGGGTACAAGAAGCTGTTGCGGGAGGCGCGAGGCGACGCGGAAGACCGGCAACTGGACGCGGACGTCCGCGGATTCGTCGCCGACCAGATCGTCCACTGTTACAAAGAGCTGAACAGTTGGGGTCAGCTGTTCGAGTGGCGCGATGAGGAGGAAGACGCGGGCGTCGACGGCAAAAAGTACTGGTTCGGTACCGTCGACTGGGACTGCAACAGGAAACTGTACGAGTTCGAGGCGGGCGGGGCCGAAGCGCTCGCCGACCTCGCCGAGTGGCGGTTCGCGGCGGAGAACGCGTCGTGGAGCGTCTACGAGAACCTCGCCGTCACCGAGACGAACCTCTATCACGTGGCGCTCGATTTGGCGGCGGGCGGCGAGGGCGGCGTCGCGTGCGCCGAACAGATCGCGCGCAGCCTCGACGTCGTCCGCGAAGCGGTCCAGGATAACCTGTGCCTCGCGCCCTCCGACTTCCTTCAGACTTACTGCCTGCTGCAGTACGTCGGGACGGGATTGAAGAGCGTCGCGGAGAACGCGCCCGCGCACACCGTCTTCCTCGTGTCCGAACAATTCGACACGGAAATCGACAAGATCGACACGCTCGCGCTGCGCAAGATCCTCTGGTGGTCCGAATACTTCGGCCGCGTGCAGGACCACGGTTTCAACGCGTTCACCGGCAACCTGCGGCTCGATATAGCGAAACGCGCGCGCAAAGAGAAAAACTACGGCCTCGCCGCCAAACACCTGAGCAATTTTTTTGCGGACAAGGGCGTCGACGTCGCGCCGGATTTGCGTTTCACCGCCGCAGACTTCATGGAAAAGTTCGCGGACGTCGGGCCGTGGACGCTGGACGTGTCGAAAGCGGTCACCGAGGTCATCAAGCTGTGCCACACGTCCGAATACTCCCGCTCTACCGCGCTGAACCTCTGCGCGTCGGTGTCGACCGCGTTGTCCAAATACGGCGCGGCCGATCATCGCAAAATCAGCAGCAAAATCCTGCTGAAACTCGCCGGCTGGCTGCAGTCCAACGAGAACGTCAACGTGACCGACATGACGAGCCCGCTCGGAAAACTGATCATGGTACTGCCCGATATCGGTATGATGGACGCCGCCGGCGCCGCCCACGTCGTGCCGTTAAACGAGATGGCGGTCGGCAAGTTGCTGCAGTTCGGCGCTCACCAGTGTCCCTCCCTCGCCAAAAGCTGGAACGCGTTCGGCACCTGGTGCTACCGCTGGGGCAAGAAAATAACGGACCGCAGCGCCGACATCAACCTCTCCGACGAACACTGTTCGGAAATTAGGGCGTCGCTGCCGTCCGACACGTCCGAGGACGACTACGCGAAGATATTCCGCATCTTGTCGCAGACGCGATCGATCGTCGGGGGCGGCGACGACGAAGACATCGACTCGAACGAGATCAACACTTCGGACATGATCCGGGGGCAACTTCAGCAAGTGGCGCCGCTCGCCGACGCCACCGAAGACCAGCTCCGCGGTCTGGTGCAGATTTGGAAGAGCACGCAGCGTCGCGTGTACACTTATTACGCTCTCAGCGCCGAGGCCTACTTCAAGTACCTCCACCTGGTGTTGAACGAGGAGAACGTCTCGCGGAGTACCGAATGCGACACGGTCACCATCACGCTGAGGCTCCTGCGGCTGATCGTCAAGTACGCGCTGGAACTGCAGAGCATCCTCGAGGAGGGGCTGCAGACGACGCCGACGCGACCTTGGAAAGTGATCATACCGCAGTTGTTCTCGCGGTTGAACCACCCCGAGGGTTATGTCAGGCATCGGGTGTCCGACTTGCTGTGTCGCGTCGCGGAAGACGCGCCGCAACTGATCACGTTCCCGGCGGTGGTCGGCGCCCTGGAGGGCGGTCTCAAGTTCGACTTTTCCGACATCCGGCTGCCGAAAGACTGCCTGTCGCAGAACAACGACGAGGACAACGAGGCGGACGAAGAGGAAGACAACAATTACGAAAGCGACAACGAGGAGTCGATCAATTCGCTGCAGGGCTGCTTCAAGTCGATGGTCGAGACGTTAAGCAAACAGGACCCGGAGACGATCACGCAGGTGCAGACGCTCGTCAAAGAGCTGCGACGGATCACGTTGTTGTGGGACGAGCTGTGGTTGGGAACGCTCGCGCAGCACCAGTCGGAGATCGCGAAACGGCAGGCGCAGCTCGAGTACGAGATCGACAAGGTGAACGAAAACGCGAGCCTGTCGACGGAAGAGAAGGCGTCGATGATCGCCGAGAAGCACCGCATCATAATCAAACCGATCGTCTACGTGTTGGAACAGCTGCGAGACGTGACGGGGGTAGAGGCGGAGACGCCGCACGAGAAACTGTTCCAGCAGAAGTACCTCGACGACGTGGACGCGGTGATCGCGAAACTGAAGAATCCCGACGCGCCCGAACGGCCGGCGCAGTCGCTCGCGCCTCTACGTCAGCTGCAAAAAAAGTTCCAGCAGAGGTTCCACAAGCGCGCGTCGTACTCGCTCAAGATGCAGGATATTTCGCCGGTACTGCACTCGATCAAGAACACGTTGATCGCGATGCCCGGCCTGTCGACCTCCGGTCACGGGGCGGTCACGATCTCGCACGTGTCGAACGTCGTGTCGATTTTGCCCACGAAAACCAAACCGAAAAAGTTGGTGTTTTACGGGTCCGACGGACAGACCTACACTTACCTGTTCAAGGTGCGTATAATCGTATGCCGCCGAACTGCGCTATTGAAAAGTCTGATCTGTCGCGGCCATTGTTTTCGCTATTCGCGCCGGTATAGAGGCCGGATGTTCCGGGTGGAAACCTGTATGATAATACATTTGATCAATTTTGTTGAAATTTAGCAACGTCATTTATAAAACCCAGTACCGTCCCGGGAGGTACCTTAACGGATATTCTTATCATACCATTTTGAAATTTTTATTTATTTTAAATAATTGAATTTTCACAAAACTTCTGGATTCCTCCTGCGTCGGTTTTTCTTGAATCAAACTTGCTGACGTTTCGCCAATCGTTCTGTTGGCTTCTTCAGAGTTTAACTGAAACTGGCTCGCATTTTACTCTGTACCTGCTTATATATTGTTTGTGCAAGGCGGAGCCTAATGAGGGGCATAAATACCGTCTCGGATGACGGATTCCAATATTGGTGACAGGTAAAGACCTGAGTCGCGGTTAAGATTGTTGGTTGCTTATAGACTCTCAGATTTTTCGTTGGTAGAAGAATTGATTACATGCAAGAATTTTAGTTTTGTCGACTAAAATTTTATGTACGGTTTCCTGATGTGCCGGTGGTGAAGTTTCTTTGAAAAATTATTTTCGAGTAAAAAAATAAACATAAAAATTGACAAAACGCATTTTATGAACGTTTATGTTTTGGACCCTTTGGTTACTAATGATGTATGATGAAAATGACCACCATCAGCTTCATTGCAGGCATGTGGCTTGCGACGTAAGGATTTTCGCACAAGCCTTTTTTCTTTTGTGTCGATTGGATGTGGATTAAATATTAACATTAAAATAAAATGTTCGTTAATTAACATCATCGTGAAATTATCAGTACATATCATACACGTGCACAAGATTGTCACCGCCAAAAAAACGCAAAATATGCAGCTTAGTTTAATGAAGGATAAAAGAGGGAATAAATGATTTGAGTACCCATTAAAAACAGGTACAAAAATAAGTATAAATAATCATTACAATTTTCTTCCGTTAGTATTAACGTGTATTACAAAGAAAACATTAATTAATTTAATCAAAATTAATTTGTATTAAAATTTATTAAGCGTCAGAGTTCAAATACAATTTATTTCACAAAATTTATGTCGGCTTTATGACTGGAACCATTACGGTTCAATAAAAAAAGTTTGAATCGCGGGTGTGAGTTTAGCGCCATCTTTTTAGGCTTAGATTTGACTAGGTTCAGCAATCAGAGATTTTTTGAGGATGTGGGATAGTCGAGAAATATATACCATTATCAATTTTGTTATCGAATGCGTTTTCCATTAGTTTGGAGTAATATTCCGTTTATAGGGTCTGGAAGACTTGCATCTAGACGAGCGCATCATGCAATTCCTGAGCATCGCGAACACGATGATGGCGCAGAACGCGGATCCGGCGGGTCACAACCTGTACCGCGCGAGACACTACTCGGTTATACCGTTGGGGCCGAGATCGGGCCTGATATCGTGGGTGGACGGGACCACGCCCGTTTTCGCCCTCTACAAGAGATGGCAACAGCGCGAACTGGCCAAGCCCAACCCCAAAGGTTCATAGCTTATTGCCGTGCCTTCCGCAAAGAGTGCTAGTTCACTGTCCACTGTCCTGTAGTACCCCCTCATCTAAGTCCTTTCATGGAAAAAAGTGTGTTTATGTTGTATAATTTTTTAATCCTTTTTGCCAAATCGCAATAATTGCCTTGTTGTCGATTTATCTTTTACAAATCCAAATTGTTTCCCATTTAGTGAATTGGTGGTGATTATGTTATTTTTCAAAAATTCATTAAGTATTTAGTGGAATATTTTTGCAAATGTGTTAGTAGGTAGTAATTTTTGGCCAATTTTTTTCAGTTCTCGGTTTTGGGAATGGGATGGTAGTTATATGTTTCAATTTTTGGAGAAATGTTGAAATTTTAGACAAAGATTCGTATTTTGAAATATTAGTTTTGTTGTACAATTTCTTTTTTACCAAAATTTTGAGTTAGTAGCCTTTTTGGAGATGTTTTCTATGCGGATTTGCAATTTCACTAACAAGTATACGTCATCAGGTCCAGATTCGCTTCAGGTAATTTAGCACAAAGTTGCGGTGTTGTGTGTTTTGTTAACAGTTGGAGAAAAGTTTACGTCACAATAAACCCCTACTCCTACGAAATCTGACTATTTTAAAGATTCATTCCAACAATTCTGAGCCCGTTCTCGTCTTATTTTCGCATCGATTTGTACACCCACAGGCATATCGGCGAATAATACGACCGTGCTGCGCCCGTCGGAACTCTTCTACAACAAACTGCTCGAACACGGCGTGAAGAACATCGAGAACCGCAAAGAGTGGCCCCTGGCCGTCCTCAAGGAAGTCCTCGCGGAACTGATGGCCGAGACGCCGTGCGATCTGCTCGCGAAAGAGCTGTGGCTCAATTCGGTCTCTGCGAGCTCGTGGTGGCAAGTGGTCAAACGATACTCGTACTCAGTCGCCGTCATGAGCATCATCGGGTACATTATCGGTCTCGGCGATCGTCATCTGGACAATGTTTTGATCGACCTGTCAACCGGCGATGTGGTGCACATCGACTACAACGTGTGCTTCGAAAAAGGCAAAACGCTGAGGGTACCGGAGAAGGTGCCGTTTCGATTGACGCCCAACGTCAGGGAAGCGCTCGGAGTTACCGGGATCGAGGTAAGTCAGTTGTTTACTATCCCGAAATATTTCTATGAATGCCCTCATATGCCGAAGTCTTATAAAAGGTCGTTTAACCATCTGATATAATCACAGACTGCTAAAATTGTGCTTAGACGCAACCCTTCATTTATGCTATGTAGGGTCAAAATGGCAACAACGTAAAGGATTGTCATATTTCATTAACGGTGCGGTGTATTTTCAAGAAACAATTAAGACAATTAAATAATAGTTGTTTGCGGCATCTATTTGATAGTTTTTAAAGGCAAGCGTCGAAATTGATGTTTCGGCCCCAAACGAGAGCAAGGCAACTAACCACTCCTTGCCTGAACAACGCACTGTTGCCAAATCTTTTAAATTATCACGCAAAAAGTATAATATTCTAAATTTATGAAAATGTGTTGTCAATCAGTCCTAATATTCAACGCACTAAATGCAGTTAAAATATGCTTTTCAGTGAACTAATAAATAGTCCTTATGTCGTTAAATTTTAATATTCAAATGAGGTGTGCTGACCTCAGAAATCTTCGAGATTGCGGTTAATTAAACTGTGTTTTCAAGCTATACGTATAATCTTTTGTGGCGTATTTTTTAGTTCCTAGGAATGTGCTTTTTTTTAAAAATGTGATGATTATTTCACATATTTTTTTATGTATACTTTATCCAAATGTTTAATGTATTTTCTCGCAGGATGCGGTCTTAAATTATATCCTATGTTATTTTTTTTCTAATTGGTGGGGCTATAATTTTGACATGCATTTCTTGCCCGTAATTCGCTAAAAAGCAGTCCTAGATTAAACCGGTGAAATAATGACCCAAATATGCCTTAGTAAAATGGGGAGGGATCCAGTCTGCTCCTCGGCGGTGCGAAGCTATTAGAAATAAAACTACGTGTGACCCGTTACAAAAAATTACAATTTTTTCTAAAAATTTCTCGCACAGCATTTTTCGGCCGACGTCCGTAAGAATATCTAATATCACAGTTTTCCGACGTTGTAAATGAGCACGCACACTTCAAAGTCTGCCTCAACTCCGGACCCACTTGCCAGTTTCTTCTTCTTAACACCGTAGCACCGTTGCACACGTCCTTCCTTGATAACGGCCGTTTCTTCTTCTTTTTTTTAACTCTGCGAGAATCAGTATGCCAACCCTGAATTTTTTGAGACCGTATGAATGACGTCAGTATACAGACATCGCAGCCGACGAAAAAGACCGGCCCTGCCGCGCGAAAGTCACGTGACTCTAATAGATCCAGCAATTTCAGTCAGTCCGGCTGCGGTCCGGGAAAACACGTATGTTCATGTAGGTTACCCTCGTATTAAATTGTTTAAAACTCGGTTTTTTGACTGTTTTCTTTTGTGTCAGTAATAACTGGAATGCTTTAAAAACCCATGTGGATTCGTAGTAAGAGCCAAGTGACATAAATCGGACAAACAACGGTGCAAACTGCCCGCAAAGTTGTGTCTTTGGATATCAGTGTTTGTAGGTTACACCGCCGTATTTTAAACTTTCAAACTCGGTTTTTAACTGTATTTTTTGTGTTATCAATAACTAAAATGTTTGAGAAAAAAACCCGTGGGCATTTGTGATAAAAACCAAGTACCAGAAATCAATCAGAATCAAAAAGAAGTTTGGCTAAGAAAGATACCTAATGATATTAGACAATTAAAGAAACCAGCTGTATGTAGAAAACATTTTGCAGAGAAAGATATTTGGTTTGACAAGTGCCTAGTTAAAGGAGAGTACAAAGAATATACTCGTGAGTGGCCAAAATTAGCGGAAGGTGCTGTGCCAACTATTTTCGAGAATGCCCCAAAGTACTTTACCCAAACACAGCCCAATGTTGTTAGTTTGGCTGATATCGAAGCTGAGCAAATGGAGGCAGCGATACAAGCAAGCCTAGAGACACAAAAAACCTTTGAAAATGCCAAAAAGGTTTCATCACTGGGAGATAAGTTTGTTGTGAGATTGCATGTTAAATAAAAGCTTGTAATAATTGTAGATAGTAAAAATATGTAAAAAACAATTGATACTAATACAATAAAAAATACCTGACTCTAAAATAAGTTTCCAAATACTTTTAGATAATTAATATTAAAGGAAACCTTTAGGAAACTATTTTGTTGCAATGTAGCCTATTTCAATCCTGGATCTGTTACTGTCACGTGACCACGAATACCGGCAATACGCGCCCAGGCCGCTATTTTTCGTCGGCTGCGACAGAGATGCACTTCTGTATTTTGAATTTGAATTTATGCTATACACCAGAGAGCTTCGATGATAGATACGGAGAATCCTAGTGAAATATTAATTTCTGGTTAGCGAACGCATCGATATTGGTCGATATTATTAACATCGAAGAGACCGATGACAGGGAGTTGGCTTATTGTTTCTCGTAGTCATTCCACCGTGCTTTCGGTTATTTCGATTACGTCCGTGGTGTCGGAACCGGGCATAGACACCGAACAGCCGTTATCCGTCCTAGCGACATTTTCGTCGACCACGCCAAAGACCGCGTGGACCGCGAGCGAACTCTTCTTGCTCGGCACATGGTCTGTGACGTAGTTCGCGCCGCAGGGCTGCGCGTCCGGCGACTTGCACCGGATCAGCTTGAGGAACGCGTCGCGAAAGTTGCGATTCTTCCACGCGTAGATCACCGGGTTCATGCCGGAATTCGCGACCGCCAGGTTGAACGCCACCTCGTAGAGGAGGGCGAAGTTGCGTTCGCGGTAGTATCTCGCACAGATCGCAATGATCAGGTACGGCATCCAGAAGACGGTGAAATAGCCGAGGATCGTCAGCATCACCTGCGAAAGCGAGAGATAAAAAATTTATTTGTGGGTGGCTCACAGTTAATGCGTTTGGACAAAATGTATGCGGTTAAGTTAAGTTACTTGCAAGATTCCCAGTTTTAATTTGGATCGATGAGCATTGCACGCGGCGGTTTAACCTCCGTTCGCTCCCGACAGAATCCCTTGTATTCGTCCCCAAAAGTTTGTTACCGGTTTCCACTGTGTGGATTTAGCGTTTTTCGTCGGCCCTGTCGTTTTTTCCCGTTCACGCCGGTATAGAGGCCGGATGGGCACGGATGGTCCGTGGTGGAAGCGGGGGATGTCGGTTTTTTTTTTTGGTATTGGTCAGAATCGTTTTTTGTTAGCTGAGCAAATGTTGGTTATATTCTTCTTTGTACATGAGAGCGAAATTTCTCGGCGGACGTCGGCAATGGGCGAATGGCCATAATTGTCTTGCCCAACTGTTTGTAAATTGCAAAGAGAGAGAGAGAGAAAGAGCTACAATGCTTGTACAATGCGAGTATCTTTTTTTAATTCAGTCGAATAACTATAAGAATAATAATATTTTTAAAAATAAACCACCGCTGAGATACCCGTTGTCTTAGCGTGTGACACAGCAATCGGTTATTGCTCACTATGATAGGGTTGTGTAATTGACCGGTTATATTTTTTTGCGTCAATTGACTTAAATAATTTTAAAAATACTAATTTTTTATTGTGCGTTACGTCGCCGTCGCGTGGTTCTAGGAACCAAATAGAGTCGATATTATTATTGAGATTCCCCGAATCGCTAGGTATCCTATTCGGGTATTCCTTGAAGAGGGTTATAGGTAAATTGGATGTCACAAAAGCATAATAATTTATAATAAATTATAATAATATTAATTTATTGATAATTACTAAATTAATAAATTTAATAATAATAGGTAACACTCTACAATTGCAAGATGTTATTTAAAACATTTTTTGATTAGTCAATTAAGAAGTGGTTAATTGACCGGTCCATCAATCAGTCCCAACACTACGCACCCGATGTCATTGACATGTGCTTAAAAATTGAACTGAGGTGGCTTTTACTTGATGACAATCTATTTATCAAAATAAATAAGAACTAAAAGTTCAGATTCTCGCGAAATTATATATTTTTACATGACAATTGTTTCGATAACACGGTGTCTTTATCAAATGTGACATTTGGTAAAGACACGGTGTTGTCGAAACAATTGTCATGTAAAAATATATAATTTCGTGAAAATCTGAACTTTTAGTTTAGTTCCAGACCATAGAAAACTGGTAAAATGATAGTTGATAATTTTCAGAGAATTCTCACTATTTGGCAGCATATCAAATTCAGTGTCACTCACTAGTATTTTTACTGAATAATGTACTGATTCCTCAAACAACGTAATATTTATAAAATATTCAAAAGTCAATTTCAGTGTATACCTTCATGTTTAGTTCTAAAAAAATATTGTTTTTTTACTCCCTTCTCTAAGATATCCAATTATGCACCGACCTAGCGTGCGGAAAGTGACGTTTTACGGCGTCAGTTTCGTTTGCTATGGCTGCGAGCCACTTCGGATATGACCGCACGAGTTTGGGAGCGACCATTTCGGTGAATGTATTCACGTTGTTTTGCAAAATCATACCCAAAAATTAATGGTCGTAGAAAAAGTATAGTATGAATCACGTTCGGTAAACTTTTATTAAGTCACTCGCTACGCCCAGGCCAAATAAACTGTGACTCAAATACCACACTTGTTGCATAATATGCTATTTGCCGCGATGTTGTCAATTTCAGTACGTTTCGAATCAGCCTTTGATGTATCTGCTTGACTAATTATGGCATACTGAAGTTATGACAGACAGACAATATTGTTTATATTATTTTCCACGTCATTTTAACCCAGGAGAGATCTGCAATGTTTTGCCGCCAGCAGTACACGGCACTGCCAGATGCTTTTCTTTGAAGTATTACCAGAAGAGGCCTCTTATGGTGTTGGAAAAAAACCACATTTACTTATCTACTTGATATGAAGGTCACTGGCTGCTGCTTTAAAGCAATAGCGTACTGCTGAATTTATCTTTTTTATTGATTTTTGTCTTGCATGCATATGCAATGCGTATTTAATTAATTAATTTAATTAATAAGAAGGCGACGCGGCATTGCTAGTTTAGCCAGTTTAACTTTCAATTTCCATCTGTAAGTGATAATGTTATGATGAAATTCAATCGCCCACCCCGCTATCGATCGGATTAGTCAATCATCGACGACACATCATTTCCGGGACAAGATATTAAGCGTCCGTTATCAATAACATATGCCGGCAAACATGGCGACCCCCCCGTAGTTCATTAATTTCGTCATCGACTCGACACGGGTATATTCAATCTGTCTCCATTCACGTCTTTCATTTTTTTTTTTTCACCTTTCTCCATTTCATATCGGGGGCACGTTCTGCACTGTACGAATGTACATATGGCGAACTACTAAAACGAATGAAACGAATATTAGAATAATCGTGATAAACGTGTTATTGTAATCAACTTTTTTTAAATAAAAAAAAAGTGAGTGTAAATGTTAATAATTAAATAACTTCATTATACTTAATATAACTCGTTATGATTGTGTATTTTGTATTACAGTATATATTTTTTTTACTTATATTAGGTGCTATCGGTTTCTTGGCATTTTGTTTGATCGAATAATGTATTTTAGCCATCGGAATATCTAATAAAATTAACTATCAATTTTTTTCGCATTTTATACAATAATGAATTACATTAGTATATTAGAAATTCTATACTTGGCTTCCTCAAAATCATACAGCAATGGGCATGAGGGAAAATGGTTATCTCCGTTCTAAGTGAACAGTCGGATTAATCAGTGTAAGAGGACTAGGTTATAAACGATTTGATCATAAAAGTAAACTCAGAGAAGTGCATAGAGGTGTATGCTTAAACAAATATAACCGCCAACCAGTCAACATTTTTATCAACCGTAATTCATTCTAGAATACGTCTTTCGTCCATTTTCTCTCAACAAAGCAGAATATTTTGCGATTTTGAACAAGCTGATTAGTCAACATTTGAAAAGTTATGTTTCACTTAACGCTTCAGGCCCAGTAGATGCGACGCAATTTCTACATGTATTTCTAGCAGAAAAAAATTGCTTTTAAAAATGTATGTATTTTTAACTGGAATTTTTTTATGCTAGAACACGATGCAATTTTTTCAATCAAACTGGACTTCATTATTTTGGTAGAATTTTTGTTTTTAAAGGTTGATTTTTAAATTTTGATACAACTGATACTTGTAGCGTTTCTTAGTGTCAAATTACTAAACTATATGCAAAAATGTTTTTAGCACCCATATGATGACTTGTGGGTGCGTAAGAAAAATCCCCAATTCCAGAAACGAGAGAAATGAGGATTGAACGTTTATTTGCAATTACTGGACTTGCAATGGAGAATGAGGTGCTACAGTTGTTTCATGAACATTTTTTGCACTTACATTTTCCCTGTGCGATATTTAGTATGTTATAAAGTTATATTTAGACTTTTAAGAGTCATCTTTCATGTTTTCGACTTTATTTACATTTTTTCATAGAAGATACGTTCATGAAAACAAACGCTTTGCGCCGATTTACACTCACAGATTTGAAAAAAATCTCTTGCAATTTTATGGTAGATACTTTGCAATATTTACATGAAAAAATACATGTAGAAATTACATCATGCACTCCCCTGTGTTAACTATGCATCCACAAGGGGGAAAAGTGCTGACCAGTGGACCGAGCTGTGCTTTTGACAGGACCACAGATCAACAGTTTCGGTTTATCCGTAATGCGGCCTAGCGGAAAATACGCATCGCGTTGATTGCGGCCGTTAACATATTTTAACGGTATTAGCACACACGGGTTGCGAAACGATTGCGTGCGGTAATGCGCAACGGAAAATTCGATTCGATCGTATCTCGTTTCACAAAGGATCGGCGTTCGTTGCCTTCGCGTTTTGTTGCACGAGTTTGCAATTTTATCGGACCAAAAAAAAAAACCTTTTTCGTTACATCGAACATCATACATCGTTACTTTTCCGGGAAATTTATAGAATATAGAATTATAAAGCCTTCAACGGTTAATCCTTTGTTTACAAATGACCTGTATTAAGTGTGACTATACAAACGTTGCTTGAGCCGTTCTCACGAAACAGTAAAGTTACATAATTTTGGCAAGAAACTGCAACGGCTTGGTAATTTTTGTATTAGTCTTTTTAGTGCCAACCAATAATTTACGTCGTTAATATTTGAAATTGGAAGGTAAGTTAATTTCTTTGGATGCTATGAACTTTATGCGAATTGGATAATTCGATGCGGATAATCAGCAGAGCTGTAGGCCTCAAAATTAACCTCCAAAAAACTAAACTTCTGAGCCCTGACAATATAAAGGTCTCCATTGAAAATCACGAGCTAGAAAATGTCAAGGGATATATATATCTAGGACACAACATCCAGCTTGGGAACGAAAATCAGACAGCAGAGATCACCCGAAGAATCAATCTCACCTGGATAGCATTCTGGAAACTTAGGTATATCTTCCGCAACCCAACTATACTAGTGAGTTTGAAAAAGAAGGTCTACAATATGTGTATCCTCCCAGTAACAACATATGTACTCAAGACTGTGACACTTACAGTGGGCAGTGCAAATCGACTCCGAGTCTGTCAAAGAGCAATAGAGAGGGCAATGCTGGGAGAGAGAGGATCAGAAACGAAGAGATAAGGAGAAGAACAAGGGTCTGTGACGTTGTAGAGCGGATAATGAGTCTCAGGTGGCGTTAGGCAGGACACGTTGCTAGAAACAATTTGAAATGGACCAAAACAGTAATACAGTGGCGGCCAAGGAGAACGAAAAGAATTGTGGGGCGTCCTCAAGCGAGATGGATAGATGATATTCAACGACATGCTGGGAAAAACTGGATGCAAACCGCACAGCAAAGGTTGGCATGGAAATCACTGGAAGAGGAGGCCTATGTCCAGGAGTGAATGTCTAGAGGCTGAAGAAGAAGAAGAATCAGCAGAGAGTGAAATTAGATTATTTTTATTAAGTGATCTTTAGTAATTTGCGAAGTTATTTTTTAGGGGTTCGCCACACAACCTCATTTTTACTTGTGAAAAGGCTGCAAGTCCCAGAGTCAAATGAACTTACGTTTAAAATGACAGAGCGCGGCCCTTCTAGTGGCAATTTTAAAACGTTCAATTACAAGGCAAAAATCAAGTTTGATTCCACAAAAACCGACGCATGTGAAAAGTATTCCAGTAGCCTGTGGAAGTTTCTTGGAAAAATTGACATTGTGATTTGTCGCCTTCTCTTTAGTCCTTCACAGTTTGTTGTTATAAATGCAGCGAGAGGTACTCGAAAATGAGATTGCACCTCACAAAAAAATTAGATTGGTATAATTAATGTAGGCTCCTTAAGACGGCTATGATATTTTGCCTTAATATCAAGCATTCAAAAGTTATCATAGACTCCCTGAATTCCTTAAGTTGACTGCTTTATTTAAGCCAAAAGTTAAATTATATATAGAGCAAGTTATCGGGCATAATATACTTGGTCATATCAGCTCGTCATTTATCATTTTATGCATGTTTACTTGGTTATTTTTATTCCCTTCTTTTTTCCTTTTTCCTTTCTTTTCTGCCTGTTTATTTCTACTTTCCTCTTCTACTATACTTCTATTATACTTTTTCTACGACCGTTAGTTTTTGGGTACATTTTTGCAAAACAACGCATGACCGTCTGAATTGTTAAACGTCCAAAGTCAAGTCGTGGGAAATATCTCCGAACCCATCCGATTGCTCCCAAACCCGTGCGGTAAGATCCCGGAAATGTCCGAACTGTCTCGGATCCGTGGGAAACGAAACTTACGTGGTAGAAAAATTTCTTGTCTTTAATGTTGATTTACCCATTATTTCTAAACTGTAATTGTTTTAGAAGATAATTGGTAAATGTTGGTAACAACTAAATTATTTTTCTAAAATAACTTTTTTTTTCATATGCATATTTGTGAATATCATGAGGTGACATGGTAAACTGACACTTCCCGCACGGCAATTGGGTACGACGGTCAAACGTCATAATATCATGTACCATTTACCGAAAACTTTCGATAGCTCCCAAACTCATGGCTCAAGTTAAAAATTATAAGTTTAAGTTAGAGAGGTTATGTAGTTGAGAGAAAGAGAAAAAATTATTTCTTTTTCTGTATTTTAATATTTTGATTTATCTAGCTTATCTAATTATTAAAATTATAATCATCTCGAAGAGGCAATTAAGAAACTAATTATATCTGCAGCAACGCTAGAAAATATTTAGATACGTCACACCCATCATTTCTAACATACACCAGGAGGTGCCACAACCAAGTCTGTTGGAAAGCGTTTGCCGTTAAACGGAAACGAAGCGATTGTATCTAAATGTCCGTCGAGCCGATTGAAATGTGTATCAAAGGCTCATCACGGGAGCAGGTGCATGTTTGATTGTTTTTTCGAAAAGGTTTTCGCGGCGCATATTGGCAGGTAAACAATCGCGTCGAAGCGCTACAGGAAGTGCATCCATCATTAAACGACGTGCGAGAATCGCGATAGGATTTCAATTCCTAATTAAATCGCTATTAAGCTCGCTTGCGGGGGGTCGTTGCGCCAGAAGTCAAATCAGATAGTTGTCGGCCTTGACACCACAGGTGAAACACGAATGTGACATTTTTTCTTACAAGCCTCGTTACATAACACAGATATCAGCTCCTAAAGACGCCCCTGGAAATTTGAATTTCTTGAATAATTTCACGTAATTAAATAAAAGCGTAAAAGTTATGTTGTGGCAAGGACGTCTAAAAATAGTATTTATGTATGAAAAAATTGATTTATAAGCAAAATTTGGTCTGGCTCTGGTACACTAATGATATTTCGGGAGATAGAACGGGGAGAAAAGAAAAGTGATGTGTGACGTCGATACGGACTAACACCGTCGGCTGTATCCACGATTTGGAAGTGCAAAGAAAAAATCATTCAGGCTGACGCGGCAGGAAGTTCTAATAAAAAAATCCAAAATTTTACGATTTGGATCTGGCAATGTTGCAGTGGTTCCAACAGCAACGTCTTAAAAATGTACCACTCTCTGGACTTATCGTAAAACTAAAAGCAGAAAAGTTTGCTGAACAACTGGGCATTATCGATTTCAAGGCTTCGGAAGGATAGTTGGGGATGTTCAAACAGAAACATGGGGCAGATAAGTGGCGAAGCCCGTGATGTCGACAGAAACGTCACTAACGAGCCAACTGGAGAAGACGTGGTCAAAACTAACAGAAAAGTACCCTACTGACGACGTTTTTAATGCTGACGAAACTGGTATTTTTTACAAAATGACGACCGATAAAACTCTTAAATTTCGAAGCGAAAAGTGTGTGGGTGAAAAATTTTCTAAAGAACGTATAACAGGGTAAAATAGCTGCCAATATGAGTGGGAGAGAAAAAATAAAGCTAGTCGTGATTGGAAAATCAACTAACCCACGATGGTCACTTACAGGGCAAACAAGTGTGCATGGATGACATCACAAATTTTTGAAGAGGAGATACGGAAATGGGATGCAGAATTAATTCTCTTAGATTACTGCCCTGCACATCCCCATATTCCAAATCTACGGAATATTGAATTGGCATTTCTTCCATCCAAAACAAGTGTATTACAGCCGATGGGCCAGAGCGTAATAAAGAGTCGTTACAGGAAAAATATTTTAATGGAAATGATCGAGTCCGAAGACAAATTTTCCATTAATATAATAGATGCAGTCAACTTTATTAGTAAAGCTTGGAAAGAGGTGACAGCAGAAACAATTCAACACTCCTATCGTCATGCAGGACTTATTACCGAGACAGAATGCGACAGGACACTAAGCGAGTGGATAAAGAAAGCAGTTTCAAACAAGAATTACGTTTACAAGTGAGGAGTTGCAAGATTTTATGGTGACAGATCAGGCTTTGCCTACAACAGCAGACTTGACAGAGGAAGCCATATTACAACAAGCAAGAAAGGGTGAGGAAGAGCACCAAGAGGAAGAAGAAGATGAAGAAGTTGATCTGGGACCACCACCAATCATTCAGTTAAGCTGCTAGAGAACTTATTTATGTATCATGTTGAAGATGCCCCTCTCGAAGAAATGCTGAAAATACAAGCCAAAGTACGAGATGCGTATTAAATGAAAACGTAAAACTTGTATTGTTTCAAAGATTTCTTAAAATAGTTTTCTCGCATGACAGAGCCGGACTAACCTTCCGCAACTATAAAATAAATTATAGTCTTATTTATTTTCTGTAAAATCGTTTTTTTATTTTAAGGAGCACAACAAATAGAATTTAATGAGTTTTAAGGTTGCTACCTTATCAATGCTTTTCGTATTTTCCACTGGTAATTATTTTTTGTTAAAAATACATTATTTGGTCTAATTGCTTTGTCCCAAAAATAGTTTTTTTTATCGAAAACATACAATTTTTTTGAGGTTATTGATTAATATGCTAAATATTTTAAGCGTTAAGGTGCAAAGCTTAATCCGCCTTTATTAAACTAGAAAAACCAAATGTTTTCAAAAATATACCTCAGAGGACCTTTTATGTTTTTATTAAAGTTATATGAAGGGGACTTTAACATTTTACTTTTCAGAGTATATAAAGTTTTGTCAAAACTGAGAAAATTGTACACTGTTTAGTGTTGGGGTGGTCAATTGACCTCTCCTTAATTGGCAAGTAAAATTCGATCAAAATGTTTTAAATAATATCTTGCAATTGTAAAGTGTTATCTATCATTATTTAATAATAATAATAATAATATGTATTTTGTAATAAACTATTGTGATGTCCAATTTACCTATAACCCTCTTCAAGCAATACATTAATATAATACTTAGCGCTTCGGGCAATAAAAATAAATGAATAAATAAACATATCCAGTATATAAATAAATACAAATTTCATTGTATTTTAAAAATTATTTCGGTCAATTGTTTTATGTTCTTTACGGCGTACCTCGATTATATATATCGAAAATATCCAGTATATAAATAATTATAAATTTCATTGTATTTTTAAAATTATTTCGGTCAATTGTTTTAGGTTTTTTACGACGTACCTCGATTATTAATCATCTTGTTGCGGCTTTGGGGATCTAAAGCTACTTTTTTATAAAATGAAACAGAGATGTCAGCTATCTTGGAGTTTTAGATACAGGGCGATCCATGTCTTGATTATATCTTTAATCCTATCTATTTATTTGGAAAATACAGATTTTTTTTGAATAACACGATTTATTACAAAAAAATGAGTCAAAATAAATTTGTGTGTGCAAATTTTTCATAATGTCATATTTTGTCATAAACACACAGAAGAAAGAGAAGACAGAAATTTCAACAACAAACATATTTTGGGACGTACTGTGCAACTGATAATTGACCCGAAATAGAGCGTTGTTCAAAATACAGCACTATTCTAAGTAGTAGTTAATTTAGCACCCAGCGTGTGATACTTTTTTTTATTCGTCCACTCTCAGTTTGTATCTTTTTTTGCTTTCACCAGTATATGAATAAAACTAAATATATTTCAATGAGAGGTTATTTCATTGATGTTTTTATTAAATTTTATGAAGATTGCTCGTATTTTTTTTGGACATCCTGTATGTTATTTTTATTCGAGTCATGCACAATCGAGCAGTTATAATTCAATGACAGCCAAGTTAGATCATTGTTTAACACACAGCACAAGTTCAAGTACGTTGGGTGTGTATGGTCGACGCATAAAAAATGAAAGTGTTTGTTTGAACGTACTTGAAACGACTTGGAATCCCGGAGTGCCGGTATGCTCTGATTGCTGCTGCGTATCCGCTGCGCGTGTCCGGTCGCCTCCCTGCAGATCCTGCTGTACAGCAACAGCATTATGCTCCAGGTGAGCACGAACATCGGGAACACAATGAAGTTCATGTAATTCGCGGGCACGACCACCACCAATTCGCACTGGCTACCATCCCGCCACTCGTTCCACACCAGAAGGACCGCGGCCAGCGAAAAACTGAACGCCCACCCGACGAGGATCATCGTCAGCGAGGTCCTGCGGGTCACTTTGCTCGCGTAGTGCAGCGGGTAAATGACCGCGATATACCTGTCGGTCGCGATCAGCAGTAGGTTGCAGATGGAGCTCGAACACGCGAACTGGATGAGCAGGAACCTCAGGAGGCAGTTGAGGCGGTCCGCGCCGAAATTGTCGATGACGTAGAACGCCATGTGGTACGGCAACGAGCAGCCGACAAAGAAGTCGCTGACGGCGAGGCTGAACACGAACTGGTTGGCGACCATCGAAGACAGGTGCCTGCTGAGGAGTATCGCGAAAATGGTCAGCAGGTTTCCCGATATCGTGACGACAGTGATGAGCACGTTGACGGTGAACCAAAAGTTCGTGCCGCAATAAGCTTCGCCTGAACAGTTCCATGTCGACGATATCGGATTGCTTTTGTTCAGCACTTCTTGCATGATCGCGCGTCTTCAGAGTCGTTCGGTAGGGGGCGTCGCCATGACAGTCGAGCGTGTGTCTCGCGAGAGGCGGAGGACTCGTGTGCGGCGGCCGCCGCCACCGCGTTGGGGCGGCGCGCGTAACCGGATCGGCGGTGGGATGATGTGCGCGCGGCGGGGTGGTGGGGGTTCGTTTCGTACACGCCGAAGGGTAAATTGCTGAATGCAAACATCAAAAAAGTAAAGTCTTGATAATCCAAGAATTACGATAGAGCGTTTTGTAAATTACATCACATGAACTGGTAAACTTAAATCATCAAGGAAAAAATAACATTTTCTAATGAACATCATTAAATACTATTAATCTCTAGTGAGGACTTCAATGCATTTAGCAAGCGATATGCATTTTTTATAAACAAACCCTCAATAATCCGCGGAAATCTAACGAGCTCTTTGAAGATTTAACTTGAATGGACATTTACAGAAATCCTAGAGACATTCACAAATATGCATATGGAAAAAAAAAGTTACTTTAGAAAAATAATTTAGTTGGCACCAACATTTACCAGTTATCTTCTAAAACAATTTCAATTTAGAAATAATGGGTAAATCAACATTTCTGATACTATAAACTTTACCACGTCAGTTTCGTTTCCCACGAATCCGAGCTACTTCGAACATTTCTGGGATTTTACCGCACGGGTTTGGGAGCAATCGGATATTTTCGGAGATATTTCCGACGCTTTGAATTTTGACATTTGTCAATTCTGACAGTCATGTCAGTGAACGTATTCGTGTTGTTTTGCGAAAATGTACCCAAAAACTAACGGTCGTAGAAAAAGTATAGTATTACCCTACTTGTTGCATAATATATAATTTTGTTTGCACGCCCGCCTATAAAATGCATATCTGTCATTTCGTTATTAGTGTAATTCACCATTATTGAATTAAAACTCTTATTATTGAACTATTAAATGATTAGATAATAAATTTTTGAATACATTAGTCGAATTTAACGATAATTAGAAACGTCTTAGAAAGGGACACCAGCACACTAGATTGTCTTTATTTATTTTTTTTATCTCGTTATGCATTGCTTTAGATTTTATTGTTTAGGTTGAAAGTTAAGTATTATGAAGAGATTGCAAGAGATAAAAGTTTCTAAATAAACCGTAAAATATAAATTTTGCATAAATTTTTTCCTTAAATTTAGTTTAGAAGAATCATAGGGGTTTAACCTAATTCATGACCGTCCACTCATTTTAATAAAATAAAAACTATGCAGAAAGTGTATTTTTGTAATAGTAATACTTTCGTAATATTTAAAATAAAAACATTAGTTGTAGCACCTCCCTAATTTCCGACTTACCTATGTTTACATAACAAACTGCCCTTTATTTTCAACAAGGAATTGCGACCTTAAATTTTTCGCATTTGCTTTGAAACAACATGTTATATTGGATACGGAGTTGCGCTTTAGGGAATATATTCAATGGTATATCTTTCATTAAAAATGATATACAACAGTAGACATATATTTAGTTCTCTTTTACTGTGATTTTATTTATGGTCCTTGTCTTGATGTAGCACACAAAAATAGAATTCAAAAAGTGCAAAATACATGTTCATACATTTAAATATTGGTTGGAAATGGAGAATCGCAGAGCACTTCATTTGGGTAATTTTGCGATGAAGGTCCTAACGAACCCTGTGCTACCTTTATCTTTAAGTAATAGGTTTGTTTTTCGGGAGACGGTACACGCACGGAATGTCAGAGTTATTAATAAAATCACTGTGCCACGTCACCAGACTGCAATCTTCCAGAGATCGTTTACTTATAACTGTATTAAATTTTATAACTCTTTACCAAACGAATTAATTCACTTCCCTTGAAGAAAACATATTTAAAAAACGATATAAGAGTTACCTGTTTAGTGTGCAATGCTAATGTCCATAAACATGCTTTTTTGTTTTACATGTACTTTCTTTTTCTCCTATACAGATTCTCTTGTATTGTAGCTCCCAATTTCTGTCAGTGTATATAGTTTTATTAATCTTAAGTTACATTATACCTCCAGCTTACAACATTATAATTTAATTTATGCAACCTTATGCAATAATCCGACGATTTGGGGTTCAGTTGGAACTGTTTGTATTATATTGTGAATATGTATATGTTTTTTTTTGTTTGACTAATAAAAAAAAAACGTTTTTTATCATTGTTATTATTATTATTATTACAGTATTAAACTAGCAAACTAACAGCATTTGTATTGTATTTGTATTTTCGTATTCGCAGAACTCCTTTGAGAATCACTTACAAAATAGAACCCTCCATACACTAAAAATAATAACAAAATAATAAATTATCGGTTTATAGACTTAATGATTATTTTATTGGTTTAATGACAAAGTATAGCACAACACAGTATGCTGGATAATTTGAATTTTGTTACATTTGAAATAAATATGAACTAACGATTTTCTTCAGAAATTAACTCACCCCGTAGACGGAAATTAATCTGCTATAAAATTATGAAAATCCATGGGAAACTATGTTGTAGACTAAAAAACTAACGCAAATCTTAATAGGAAAAGTATTTTTTCTGCTCTAAAAAAATTATTCAATAATCAGGCGTCCGCGAAGTTTCGTTTTAAAACGTCAGCTTTCCGGTATTTTAGTCACGACTTGGGAGCGAACGGATGTTTTCGGTAGATTTAAAATTGATTATTAATTGAACTTGTCAGAATATTTCGCTATTCAATATAAGAATCGAATGTTTTCGGCAGATTTTAAACACTGATGACATTTTGACGTGTGTCAGCTCTGTCTAATTCGATTTATATTTGTTATATCACAATAAAAAAAAATGGCTGTGAAACTTTTCACAGCTGCCCTAGAACTAAGAAGAAGAAGAAAAACTATGAATTATTCGCTATTCAACACTTAGTACAATAGTAAAATATATGTGTGTATAAAGCGTTTTGTAATATTTCTATTAAGTTTATATTACTGTTAAACTTGTTTTATTTTAGTCAGCTTTTTATACGTTGTGTTTTATACAAGATATATAAAGTTTTTCTTCTCACAAGCAACCTAATTAACATTAAACAAAACCAAACCCCAACGAACACGAGACCAAAGCGAAGAAACTTGTGTTTCTAGTTACTTAAATTGAAAAAAATAAAAATAAGCGGTGAATTTTTGGCTGTGGGCTCTTTCAACAGCTCAAATTAATAATTTGTATTTAATTTGAGCCCTAAATTAAATAACTTTTAGACTTTAGAGACAACACAAGCCGTAGGCGTCGTGTTTCACAAATATTTGAGAAAATTGAACTCTCTAAAATGGGAATATTTTAACCTAAAATTTGACGAAACGCGGTTAATTTCCGGTTATTTTAAAACCGGTCGTTTGAAAACTACGCAAGAAACGGTGGCGAATGCGTTTGTTGATTGCAGCGCGTGTTGAAATCGCCAAAGCAATAATAATATTGAATAAAAACGAAATCCATTAGGTTCCGCGTATGCGTTTATCCAAAAATAACGACGAACGGGTCCTACGATAACGATATTTTGCGGGTCCGTTTATCTGTGCTTACTCTAGATAGTGTTAATACACCCATATTAATTAACTATGAATGTGTAATAACATTTATATTAAGTTTGTGCCGATCCTGCGGTTAATGCGTGCTTTGTTCGAATTTTTGGAAAGATTTACGAGAGCCGTCGAACAATCGGGAAATAAACAGATTTTTTTATCGCCTGGGAATTATTAAATGCCATATTTATGTTGTCATAATTCGTCGAGATTCATTTAAACGCGAGCATCATCGTCCAAATAAAGCGCATCACATATATGTTCGGTGTCGCGTTAGAAAAACGGAGGATTCGTTATAAATAATTAAAAAAACGCGCCGCACTGTGATATTCTTTTGCGTAATGGCGCCCAGCGTATTTGCCGTACTCGATTTTCGTGTTTATCAATGCGCAAACAATTTCATTACCATTCATCATAACATCTGTTTTCGTTCGAGCCCAAATTTTAATAGCGCGCACTCGATGATACAAGTTGTTACCGGCGCTGACAAGCATGTTTTGTTATTTTTGTTGGCGACATAGAGAAATCAAATAAAAAAGAGTGTAGATATGTGTATGTGTAAACGAAATACAAATTTAAGATTATTTCACGCAATAAACAATTGTTGCGTTTAGGTAACTGTCTATTTGACAATTAAAAATAAATCACTTTAAAAATGGCAAAATCACCAACAAGGAATTGTCAGTATCTTCATGTATTATACGAGGGTCACTTGAAAAGTTTCCAACCTCACCCCGAAGATGGCGGCACTAGTTACTAAAGTCGATGTGAGTGCTTTCGTGAAAATGGAAAAACTTGAGTATAGAGCTGTTATAAAATATTTGTTTTTGAAAGGCAATACGCCTACGCAAATTAAAGTTTAGTAGCTCTGCACCGTCATGAACCATACACCGAAAAAAGCACTCTCCATGGCGAAAATCCGCGAATTACGGTTTGAACTGCTTGACCATCGGCTTTACTCACCAGGTCTAGCTCCAAGCGTCTTCTTTTTCTTCCTTCATCTGAAAACTGCCTTCGAAAGACGAAGATTTTCATCAACAATTATTTCGCGGCGAAAATTCTGGGTACTATGTGGACGGGTTAGAGGGATGGGAGCATCGCCGCAAAAACTGTATAGAGTTACAAGGAGACTGTCATCATTGTTAGGTCGGGTGACCCTCGTATATGTAAATTATTACGAGCCGGTTTCTCATAACATACTATCCGGCTCTGTAAACTAACTTTTACTAACTAGTGCCCTCATCTTCAGAGTGAGGTTGAGAACTTTTCAAGTGACCCTCGTATAATACATTTAAAGACAAACGCTTAATTGTTGGTGATTTTGCGATTTTTAAAGAGATTTATTTTTAATTATCAAATAAACAGTTACGTAAACGCAACAATTGTTTATTGTATGAAATAATCTGTTACGCTGTCAAAAAGATTAACATACGGCATAATATTAGGTTGTTCGGAAAATCATTTCGTTTTTTCCCGTCAGAGGACTTAATTACGTTTTTTCGAAACCAACTTCACACTTAAGCCGCATAACCATTATATGTCTTGAGAGCTGATATTGCAAGGCTTGTGTGTGAAAAAGTTCGATTAATTCTACGCAGTAGTTTTTGGTTGGTGCCCTTTTAAATATAGAGAGCAATAAGCAGCATTTTCGTCATATTTTACTTTTTTACTTCAGAAAAGGTAAAAATGCTGTCCAAGCGAGAAAAAAATTGACGGATGTGTATGGAGAAGGCGTGTTAACAGTACGCCAGTGCCAGAACTGGTTTGCAAAATTTCGATCCGGCAATTTTGATGTCGAAGATGCACCACGGTCTGGAAGGCCGGTCGAAGATGCGATAAAGGCATTAGTTGATGCAAATCGGCGAATAACCACACGAGAGATCGGTGAGAGATTAAATTTGTCGAATTCGACTGTTTATGGCCATTTGAAAGGCATAGGCTTAACCTCGAAGCTCGATGTGTGGGTGCCCCATGTCCTTACGGAGCGAAATTTGTGTCGTCGCGTTGACTTGTGTGATTCGCTCCTCAAACGTCAAGAAAATGATCCATTTTTGAAGCGGATTATTACTGGGGACGAAAAATGGGTTGTATACAACAATGTTAAACGCAAGAGGTCATGAAGCAGAAAAGATGAACCTGCTCAAAGCGTGTCAAAAGCCAACATTTACCAAAAAAAGGTGATGCTCTCCGTTTGGTGGGATGTCAAAGGAATCGTTTTTTTTTAGCTTTTGCCGGACAATACAACGATTAATTCAGAAGTCCATTGTCATCAACTGGACAAATTGAATGATTCACTTAAAGAGAAGAGGCCCGAATTAATCAACAGGAAGGGTGTAGTGTTCCACCAGGATAATGCGAGACCTCACACAAGTTTGGTCACTCGCCAAAAACTTTTACAGCTTGAATGGGACGTACTGCAACATCCACCATATTCTCCAGATCTGGCGCCTTCCGACTACTATTTGTTCCGGTCCCTGCAAAATTTTTTGGATGGCAAAACCTTTACCTCAAATGAAGATGTCAAAAACCACCTGAACCAGTTTTTTGCCAGCAAGGACCAAAACTTTTATGAGAGGGGAATTATGTTACTGCCAGAAAGATGGCAAAAGGTGTTGGACCAGAATGGCCAATATATAATTTAATAAAATATTTATTCATTATACGAAAACTGTCTTTCATGTTCCCAAAAAAAAAACGAAATGACTTTCCGAACAACCCAATAATATAATACTACAAAACTTTAAATTACATGATTACAAAAAATATGATTCTGTTCCTTAGATCTAACTAGCTTGCTTTCACGGTCCGTGCTATTCTAGCAACGTCTCATGCGTTTCTGGTTTCCATTCATATATGTTTATGTTAGTTGCCCATTTATACGCACTTGAGATACGGAAGTTAAAAATAGTTGGGAGTCAATACAAAATATTTAAAGTATTTAAATAAACAAATAATCCAATAACAAAATAAAAAAAATTATGCTAATCACTTTTAATAGCACAGCGTTCGCAAAAATCGGAGAAAACTTATATAGAATTCGAGACACTTTTCTAGCAATATGTTCGTGTATTACTTTATTTAATTTTAAATTTGTATTTCGTTTAGCTACATTTATCCGTAATCATTTTGGAATGTCTATATGCGTTCCTGTATCTTTAGAAGTCAAAGATCCCTCTTGGGAAGATTGCTGAAAATTAGTTTGCCGGTGTCTTACGCTGGCGAATACACATATCTACTCTCTTTTTTATTTGATTTCTCTATGTCGCCAACAAAAATAACAAAACATGCTTGTCAGCGCCGGTAACAGCTTGTATCATCGAGTACGCGCTATTAAAATTTAATTTTAAATTAAAAATTAAAATTAAACACGAAAACTGAGTACTGCAAATAAGCTAGACCACATTACGAAAAGAATATTACCGTCCGGCGCGTTTTTTAAATTATTTATAATGAACCCTCCATTTTTATGACACGACACCCAACATTTATGTGATGCAGTTTATTTGGACGATGATGCTCGCGTTTAAATGGATCTCGGCGAATTCTGACAACATGAATATGGCATTTAATAATTTCCAGGCGATAAAAAAATAATCTGTTTATTTCCCAGTAGACGGCTCTCGCAGTCCGACTAATGACTTGCCTATCTAGTGTAACCTTCCTGTTTGTTTCTTCGTGATTGAGTGAAATAACACTGGTCTGCAAAAAATTTTTTTTTCTCTCCTTCTTGTTTTCATGCATGAATTCATTTTATTTTATGCTCTAAACACGGAATCTTATATACAAATGAGTACCACACGTAGGTTTTTAATTTAATATTTATCTCATTAAAAAACAATGTTATTAAAGTATAAATTATTATAAGGAAATAAAAAAATGTGGCGGCTTGAGTTTTACAGTAAAAAATCCTAAATTATATTAACAAAAACTGGTGGAACTGGAGGTGAACTGTCTTTTTCACGAGGAATTGTTCTCTTT
The DNA here is from genome assembly GCF_029955315.1 of Cylas formicarius. Classification (NCBI taxonomy): domain Eukaryota; kingdom Metazoa; phylum Arthropoda; class Insecta; order Coleoptera; family Brentidae; genus Cylas; species Cylas formicarius. The sequence continues at coordinate 28,131,888 of NW_026844319.1, forward strand.
GCAGATAGGACGTTCCGATAAACAATCTTATCTCTATTTTTTTTTCGAGAATCCTCGTGTAGATGTCATGCAGAAATAACAATCATTCTCACGATTTTGAGGCTCACTCCAAATCATTGGCATTGAAAACGGCATGGATTTGTGACTTTCTTCAAGCCAACCTCTCAACGTTCTTGAGCAGCTATTGCAGCACACTTTTGGCAACCAACTTTGATCTCGCTCATAGATAGAAAATCCAAAATATAGCTTATAAGCTGTTTCAACCAGATCGGTCATGACATGTCGCGGTGTTTTTAGTATGTATTCCCCACAAATGTAGCAAAACCAATCTGAGGAATTTTTACAAGTCCCTGGCATTTTGTAACCTAAAATCACATAAAATTAATTTTAAAACAACTTTCAAACTGCTATTTTATATTTATTAGCTCTACTTAAAAAAAAACTCAAACTACACATCAAATACTCAAATATATATATATATATATATATATATATATATATATATATATATATATATATATATATATATATATATATATATATATATATATATATATATATATATATATATATATATATATATATATATATATATATATATATATATATATATATATATATATATACTTTTTGTAATGTTGACGAATGAAAAAATTGAAAAAAAAAACAAAATTTTGAAATATAAAAAAAAATCATATCGAAAAATCTAGACGTGATAGAAAAAATCGTCCAACGGGGATAGATTCCCAACGTTTGAATCATTATATTTATCAAAAAAAAAACCAGTATAATTCTTAAATAACATGTATGTTAAATTTGATAATTGAATTAAATATGTAAATAAAATCTCAAATCGTATAGGTGATACACATCGTAATAATGCGGCGCCAGTGTTTATTCAAGTTTTAACCTTATAGCGTTTATTTCCCCATTTTAGGGTATCTTCCGATTAGCTTGCGAGAACGTGCTGAAGATAATGCGAAAAGGTCGCGAAACGCTGTTAACGCTACTTGAGGCCTTCGTCTACGATCCCCTGATCGACTGGACGATCGGGGGTGAAGTGCTGGCGGGTACGTCGTTCGGCAGCGGGGTCAAGATAACCGCGGACGGCGGCGCTCACCGCCAGAGTAAGAAAGAGCTCGAGCGAGAGGTCACCCTGGCGATGTTCAACGTTCGCTGCGTCGAGATGAAAGTCGAATGGCAAGAGAACAGAGACGAAATCCTGAACGAGATTCCCAACTTAATCGACCACCTCAACACGTGTCTTGCCCTGATGAACGATCTGGAAGAGATCGAGGATCAGCTACAAGATTTACACCAGCAACTGGCGCTGGTCAAAGAGGCGGAGGCGCAGGGCCCAGGCAAACATTCGCTCTACAAGCTGCCATCGCTGTACAGCGAGTACGTGCAAGCGCAGGAGGCGATGAACACCGCCCGCAAGGGATTGGCTGATATAATAAGGGACTGCGAGGGCCACGCGAAAACGTTCGACAACCTGCTGACGCTGTACGAGAAGCAGCAGTTCTCGCAGTGGCTGAACGAGCTGAAGTACGGCTTCGGCGAGGAGGCGTTTCCCGTGTTCGATTTGGTCAAGGAATTCCTGCACAACGCGGGCAAGGACGACATGATCGCGCAGTGCGAACAGTCCGAACAGAAGGTAAGAAAATGCAAAAAGTTCGGTATGGGACATTCTGTGGTAAATAAAAAAATATGGAGTTCCATTTAGATTAATCAAGTTATACCAACCTTAAAGCCCTTATTATATTAAATTTTTGGCTAGCCAGCATAAAATGGGACGTTTTTTATTATTTATTGTTACATTTTGCTATCAATTTCACTTACAGAACTTAAAATTTCTCAAGTATTTGAGAAATTAAAACCAGGTTACATTTTGAAATTTTGATAAAAGGTTCAGGTCTGATAAACTGTGCTAAGCCTCACAGTTGTGGCGGGAAATTGTTAAAATCTTCGGATATGTTCTCGCATGCGCAGTATTTATTTTATTCGGGTTTTTTGGTTAATATTTTCGGGTGAGGGGCGGGGGCTATCATAATTTTACGCCAAGTAGGGAAGTTTTGCGGTGGGCTACGTTTAATAAATACGAGTGTGTGAACAATAACGCCTTAAGTGTGAATCCATACTGGTCCGTTTAAAACAATTATGAAAAACCAGAGCTTTTGTATAATATAAAAATGCTATATGGAATATATTTTTGAAATATCGACATGATAACTTACAGTCGGAAGTTTTTTCATATATATTGTGTAGAGAACGGCAGTTATGATTTTGCTGTTTCGCCATTTGCCATAATACTCTTGTCAGTACCGTTCCGTACTCTTATATATGCATAGGATTCTATTAAAAAAATACAATTTTGCACAACCTATATAATGTGAAAGTCTTTTTCAAAGAAACTTCTACAGGCTACTGTAAATCTTCTGGATTTCTCCTGCATCAGTTGTTGCTGAATGGAATTTGCTGACGCCTCGCTAATCATCCTGTTGGCTGCTTCAGAGCCCAACTGAAACTGGTTTGCATTTAAATCTTATTCGACCAGACTAAAATTCCTGGCATGTAATCAGTTCTTCTTCCAATTCTTTGATCTTTAACTTCCACCAATATTGAGTCATCCGAGACTATGTTAGCCCAGCCTGTCACAAACAGTATATAAGCAGGTTGGTTGTGGACTTTGTGTCAAATTTTATTATATCTTTAAAAGTATTTAAGACAATTGACACAAAGTCCACAACCAACCTGCTTATATACTGTTTGTGACAGGCTGGGCTAACATAGTCTCGGATGACTCAATATTGGTGGAAGTTAAAGATTCTAGAATTGGAAGAAGAACTGATTACATGCCAGGAATTTTAGTCTGGTCGAATAAGATTTAAATGCAAACCAGTTTCAGTTAAGTTCTAAAGAAGCCAATAGGATGATTGGCGAGACGTCAACAAATTCGATTGAAAACAAGCAATGCAGGGCGAATCCAGAAGATAGTAATGTGATTTAAAATTTAAAAAGTAACAATAGTGCATAGCTATGGGCTAACTATGTGCTGTATAGCATGATTAATCTCGTATACACTTTTTTGTCCCAAAAGTAAATGTAAATTTGTTCGGAATGTGGATTCAAATGTTTTTGTTCAACCATGTTGTACAGGTAACGCAAATCTCTCAACACCTGAACGTGCAGACGCGCAAGTGCATCCAGATATTCCAAGATTACTTCTCGCTCCTGGTACAGTGCCCGAAATCGTACATAGCGAACCACCGCATGGACCTGTTCACCGAATGGGCGCAGTACCTCTTGGACACGAAGAGCACCGAGGGCTGCGACGTGGTATTCGACAAGGCGCGCCACTTCCTCGAAAGCAAAACCCAAAATTCCACCCAAATAGTCAATGTCGCATTCATCCTCGACCGGTACTCTAAGGAGGCGCTCATACAAGTGAACAAGCTCTACGACGAGCTAGCGATCAGGCGCACCAAGGAGCCGAACGCCCTACTCGAAAAAATGTACGGCAACGCGAAACTGAACGCGTCGTCGTTCCTGCAATCCGAAAAAGGGGCGGTGAACGCCTTTAAATTCGTCATAGCCGGCGAGTTGCTGCTGCTCAACCGGAACTTTTTGACACTCGAGATTGCCGCGCAGCGTAGCGGCGACTGCCTGATCAAGCTGACGTCGCGCGACGGCGACTGGTTCCTTGACGATCTGCTGCTGCACAGCACTAGAGCTGTTGAAATGGTGAACAACTTGCCCGTGAGGCAGGACATCGACGACGCAAGGTAAGTTTTTGGTGATTTTATTTCGTCGGCAATACATTTCCAAAGCACCTATGGTTGATTTTGGCTGTTGATATTCTTGATGTTGTTGTGACGTTAATTTTTATAATGTAATTAAAAGCCAATAGTAGCGAACAGCAGTTCTGCGTCGGAAAATACTATTTGTTGGTTCGCACCTCCCTGTTAATTTATTTAAAAAATTATAGACATGCGCTCCAAACAGTTCGAGAAAATATCGAAAATACCTACATCATAAAAATGAATATATTAATGTATGTTTCTTATAGAGATGGGTGCACAGGAAATAAAGACAATCTAGCAATAGTATCTGGCTAATTAAATGAAACATAATCATCAGATAAATACGATACTTTTTATCTGAAGCTGTAAAAAATATCAGAAAAAACTTAGAGACTTAGGAATTGGATTCATTCATATTTCCCAAATATTATATTTGTATGTGTTAAAAAATTAAATTGTTCAGAAAATTGTAGACACAAAAAAAACTTACTGTAAGACCATTTACAAACCTTCCTCCTGCGTCGGTTATATCTGACCGTTAAAATTAAAAAATTTTAAATTTAAAAATTAAAAAATCTTTAAATCTTTTGCTCTTTAACTATTAATACTATTCAAAAAAGAAATGCTACAATGTCTCGCACGTTTTCTCGAAACATTTTCAGATTTTTATTTGTTCTTATCTAGAATATTTATCATAATTGTCATTTTGAAAACTTTTAAATTTATTTTTTCTCATTGTTTCAACTTTTCAGTTTTCCATTCATTAGCGATGAACTTATATTTCAGATTTTATCAACTATTGAACGGCGTGAGAACCGCGAACGGTCTGTACAAGGCACTTTACGACCTGAATTTCAATTTTCACACGATCATCTTGCCGGAGTCGATGAAGAAAATCCAAGCGGACGAAGAGAGCGCGTTGAAGATGATCAACGACGTCAACGCAATTATCGCTGAGTGCGACTCCCCGATCCCCGACACGATCGCTCAGTTGGAAAAGTTCCTAACGTGCATACTGATGCACATTGACGTACACGTAAGTCCCAAGTCGGGGTTGAGAGAATGGGAATGATGGAACCAATCCTTTTAATTACGTGGGTTACGTCTTCAAAAACATTCAAATTTTTAAAAATTGCAGAAATTGCCGTAAGACATTTAAAATGTCAATATCATACGTCACAATATAAAACATTATAGGTCCCCAAATTAAAAACGGATATTTTAGTGCGAATGTAATACACCGCGTGTGGCGATAAGGGCACAGCAAACGTCCTAATAAAATTCCCTGAATAGTAGAAGCTTGACGTTGAATCATTAAAAAAGGCTCTGAGTTAGGTGATTGCAGTTTCCCACTTTGTCACATCGCAAATGTTTTTTTCTAAAAAAAAAATTGCAACAGTATTACTTTTTTTACGTCATTACATGTCAAATCAGTGTTCAACAACCCAATGAAGACCCTATCTTAATACCTTTATAGTGACTTATCCTATTTTATTTTGAATAAAAATCTTAAAGCTAAAAAATCACCCACTAGTTGACATTTTGTTTTAGGTTGTGTCATCTAATCATAATTAATCAATTATTGTTGATTAACTAATTTTATTGCTGATTGCAGTATCTTCAAACGTATATTAAAATAATCGATATTTTCTTCGTTACTAACGGGCGTAGGTTTTTTCTAGACACTGGATTAAATGAATTTAAATTGACTATTTAAAGCGGTATGGAAGATATGAAGCGTTTTGTCAGATAAAAATAAAATGAATGATTCCTGTGAAAGGAGATACAGTGAAAGCTCCCATAAACGATACAGTGAAAGCTCCCATAAACATACACTCACGGTTCCATAACTTTTGTCCGCTTATGAGAGGTGTCCGCTTAAAGAATAGTGTGTAAGTATAAATACGTACAATGTATAATGTAATGATAAGGCGAACAACATTTTTAAACTAGTTATGTATATCTTCAACATATACATGGTGTACAAATTAAAAAAATTAAATTAAAAAAAAAAACTATTCCTTAGGTTTTTGAAAAAAGTCTATAATCTGACGAAATTTCGCCATATTTTGCTTAAGGAAACAATTTTCGTAATAACTTTCTAAATTTTTTAAGTGTTGAAATGCAGTAAAATCATCTCTAGTAAATGTTTTTAATATAGAAATATGATTTACAGCTTCCCGATATGAATTTATCGTTTTTGGACTGCATGGTGCTTCCACTTCTTCTTCTTAGTCATTTGGACTACCTTGTTCAAGCGGGCCGCGGCTTTCTACATCCATTTTCGAAGTTGTTTTTTATGTTATCGTCTAAGGTCATGAAATCATCCGCATTCTGAATTTCTGTTACTCCTAAATGTTTTGCATGTCACAGTAACTCAACAAGTGTCCCTAAGGGCAGATCGTCTTCAGGATCGTAATAATCTTGTTCAGTAAATTCTGAGCTACATTCACTTTTCTGAATCTAGCTTTGCCAAAACAATTCCTAATTGTCGAGGAATTTACTTTATTCCATGCTGTTTTTATAAAATATAAAGCTTCTAACACATTGATAGAGTTTTTAAGCTCAGATAAGCTTTGAATGAAAGGACTTGCCTTTTTTGGATTCCCATTTTCCTGTCGAATTGGAGCAACCTTCTTTAAAGCACGAGGACGAACCGCTTTCCTGATCACAATCAAATCGTATTTTTCACCGGCTATATTTGCACAGAATAAAATGGTTAGTCTGTCTTTAGACAACTTTCCACCCGCACATGTTTCTCCTTTTGTCGGGCTATGCACGAAAAAAAAGTCCACTTTCACCTGCATCTTCTGGTTTATAGCCAAGCAACATGGACGGAAGTTTTTCCAAAAACTGTGACACATCACCTTGATTTACTGCAGCAGCTTCACCAGATATGCATTTAAAACTAACACTATGTCTCTTGCGCCACTTTTGAAGCCACCCGTCGGACGCACTGAAATTATTGTAGCCCAAAGTAGTCGCAATTTCCTTAGCTTTCATTTTCACTAAGGACCCTGAGATTGGAATGTTCTGATTTCTAGCTTTCACAAACCACTTAAAACATCTTTTGTCTTTAGCAAAACTTTCCGTTTTTAAAAAATCCTTCTTTTGATATCTATTAGTTCCAGATTGCCATTTACCTATGATATCTTCCTTATTTTTGGCTTTTTCAGCTGCTTGCGTATTCCCAACATTAAACCTCTTTGTCAAATGACGAATTGAAACACTTTCTTTATCTAAAACGTTAACAATTTCCATCTTTTCCTTTTTTTCGGTGCCATTTTACATAAAATTATAAAATAACTCCAATATCAATTATGAATCTGAAGACAAAACACAACATTAAATGCAAGCTGGCAAACGAAATGTGTAAATGGGGAATCACCTAATAAAAAACGGGGAATTACCGAATTTTATATAGGTACATTGTAATAAACGGAACTAAAAATCGTCCTTTAAATCACTTTCAGAAAAAATATAGTGTCCGCGTCCGTTTATAAGAGCGTCCGCTTATCGGAATGCATTCAACATTGGAAATGATATGCTGAAATTCGGTTCCAGGAACGTGGTGCGCTTAAATGAGCTGTCCTCAAGGAGAGCTTTCACTGTGTTTTATTTATTTCTTAAATGGGTTTCCACAGTAAAGATTATTTTGAACACTCTACCTGTTTTAGTTGTTTTATTAGCATTTTAGTTTTTTTTTGCCATCATCAGAAAACGTCAGCTAATTGTTAGCAATTTATTAAAGTATATTACACATTTTTTGGAGTAAAGTCTGTTCATAGATATAAGAAAGTGACTAACTGATACAAATTAAGGAAAGGCCCGGACAAGCTATAAGAATGAAATATGGCCGAACAGGTCCGTACTGTGCTTAGATTTTAATTATTTGGGGTTTTGTTAGGAAAGACACTAAACAATATTTATTTATTTATATATGTATTTATGTTTAAATCTAAAATAAAATTACAAATTATTTTTATTACCTACTTAAATTACTTAAAATTATTCACATAATATATCAGTATCACTATCGCTATCATCGCCTGTACTAATTATTATTTGTTCTATATCATTTGCAATATGGATATACGATTGTTCTGCTTTTTCTATATGTCTAACAGAATTTGCCCAACTTTGTGGAGGGCTGTTAAAAACTTCGGTTTCTATAAGTTTGAGGACATTGGAGTTAACACGGGGAAAAACATTGTTACCACGAATGGCAGATTTCAGTCGGTGCCAAACATGTTCAAGGGGATTAAATATACAATTAATATAAAACTGTATGCCCTAGATTTTTTGCATAGTTATCACAGACGTATTCCTTGTGTAGGTTCAAGCTTTGTAGAACCTCAATTAATTGCTTTTTTGTATAATCTTCGTTAAAATAAATGTTGTTATTATACATGTAGTTTTGGATTGTTGCTTTTGTGTCACATGAGGAAGGGGTTTTAGTGAATTGTCTACTGTGATAACTTGCATTGTCCATTACCAGGAGGAATGTTTGGAACTATTTTGTTTTTAAACCAACTTTCAAATAAATCAGCGGTGGTGTCTTCGTGGTAATCAAGAGAAGAATTTTTAATATTTTCATAATAGTTTTTCTTTTACCTCTTTTTGATGGCGCGTTTGTTTTAAACTTATCAGTTGATTCAACCCAACCCTTTTCTGGGGTATCATAAGTGTCGAACCAGGTTTCATCTAAGTAAATAATTAGCCTTTCCTATTCTCTGCAAATTCTTTTTCTAGATATTCCAGTCGTCATTTCCGAATTCTAAGAGATTCCATTAAAACTTGCCTTTTGACGATTTTTTTTAAATCTAAAACCCATGTGTTGAATACACTTCCATAAGGTAGTTCTGCCACATTTAACACCGGTTTCATCTTTTTCAAGCCTCCTAATGAAGATATCTAATGTAGGCACGCTTTGTTCCTCGTATAACTGGTAAATTTTACGCCGTATTATATCTTGATCACTTTCATCTACACTCGAAGAAATGTCAGCATCGCTTCTTTTTTTCCTCCTCACAATTTTCCATATAGTTGATGTTGGAATTTTCGACAATGTGGCCGTTTCTTCTTGCTTGCTGGCACCACGTTCAATGAGAGTTAAATAAACATTGTTTATACCTTCCTTAGTCTCAATAGTGTTTTCTATATTTGAGCGGAAGACTCGCACATATTTTGCATAATTCGCACACGATTCAACACACGCTGTATTACATACGAAATAAGAATGATTACTAATAAACTTAAACTAAGTAGTATACCAAACCAAAGAATATTAAACACAGCTAGGTATAAAATTCTTTTCTATTACGGACCACAATTTTACCTGAATTTAAATTCCGAAACTTTAGGTAATAATCTTGTTGCATTGTATGTTAATGACCACCCTTGGATAATTCCATTCAAAAGCAATTGTTCACTTTCTTATATCCATGAACAGACCATAACCCTCCCACTCTGGTGGCCATTTTAAAAACTCAAAAATTATTTCTATTGCCTCGTCGCCCTTACCGCGTAACATTGCGTCAATTTTTCAGACTCGTTATGACTTCGTTTTGGAAAAAATCGCCACTATCGAGTCGAAATTCCTCGCTCTGATACCGACCCAATCCGAATCATTGAGCCAGGGCCAGATGCTGCTGATGGGCTTCAACGGCCTGTTCGACAAACTCACCCAAGAGATCAACGATCTGGTGAAGACGCTCGGCGAATTGGACGTGCCCAAGTCCTGGAAGAAACTGGACCACGTCAAAGAAGCGAAGAACATCGCGCCGCACATATTCAACCCGCAAGTGAGGCGCGTTCTCGAGAACATATTCTTCTTGAAACGGGTCCTCGCTATATCCGAGTTCTTCGGTCTCGCGCGAGACACCTGCCACGCTATAAGGTGCAACGCGCCGGCCAAAGTGTACGGCGACGAGCAGCTCACGAGGCCCGTCAAGCGGTTCGTGGCCGAGTTTATCTCGCGACAGTTGCTCGGCGTCACTCCCGAGATTATTACTTACGTGATATGCGCGATTCTGCAACAGCTGGGACTCGACGTGACACACGAGATCGAACAGAAAGACATCGGCGCGGAGAGCAAGGTGCCCCTCGACGAGCTCTACCACAAAGCGTACAACGTACTGATGAAGGACGGCACGTTCACCGCGAACATCGTCTCCCAAGCGTCCAGCCTCGAGGCTAACCTCAAGCTCTCGTGGGAAAAGATCCAGGAGCCAAAGAAGATTGAACAGAAGCTGACAGTGTTGCAGTCGAGCGCGTTTCGGCTACAGAGTCAGCTCTACGTCCACAACCTGATGTTCGACGACGTTCTCGCGCGACATAACGTCGCGTCGGTGAGAGCCCGCTTCGTCGCCGACATGCAAGCCGGTCTGACCGGTTTGCAGACTTTGTCGCGACAACTAGGAGAAGCGTCGGACGCACAGCAAATCTTGATCGAGAAAGCGCAGCAGAGGCTGAACTGGGCGAAAGGCGCGAACCCCAACGTGTCGGAAATATTGGCCGCGTTCGAGAACGCAGTCCGTGCCATGGACGCGAGGCTGAATGTCGAACGCACTATCGCAACCAAGGTGAGCTATAGATTCCCCCGCGGCATTGATGAAATAAACCCAATGCTGAAAATTCATAACTGTTCCAATATATAAAGTGCTAATAAGTGCTCTTAGGTGTGGCATAGGTGTGGAACAGTGGAGAGAGAGTGGCACTTCTTGTCTTTTTTATTGTCAGATTGGTTTTTACCTAACTTTAGCGTCAATAAAAACTTTATTGTTGTCACTCCTCTCGAACATGAGTTACATATTTGGAAGGATAGCAAAATTCAGAAGTTTTCTTTAGGCTTGTATCTTAAGAACTGACCAGCAGAACGGTTTCTGTAAGCAGAAGTCAACGATACCAAGCAGTGATTGGTTCTAGGATAATAAACAAAGATCTGACCTTTAGCCAATGTTTAATTTAATATGTTTAAACTTCATCAAGGCCAGTAAGCAAAAGTGCAGCGTACTGGCATTTTGTAACCTGCAATTGCAAAGCAATTTCTTCAAAAACAGCACAAAACAGAACAGATACTAATTTGACCGCATCTGTGCGAAAATGCACCCTTAATTTAATAAAAATAAATAACTTAAAAAACAGAAAATGTAATTAAATTTGTTCCTAAGTTACTTGATAAAGTTCAAATAAATCATGCTTAGGTTGTTACTGTCCGGTTTAAAATTAATCGATTTGGTCTTAAATTTATTTATATAAAGCATTTGAGCGGAGAATATGGACATGTGTCAAAGACGACTGAATCCCTTGATTTGCTTCAAGCTAATAATATAATTTTAAATATAGCCAACACTTCAGTTTATTTCTCTTTGAAACCAACAGATAAACATTATCTTTAATTGCAATCATATTGAACTTAAGGTCAGTGAAAATTTCACCTTTTTGGGAGTTTCCCAGGATCAAAAATTCGATTGAAGGCAACAAATAGGAAAACTTAGATATAACATTAATGAATTTAGCAACATGTCTTTAAAGGGCTATCAGTAATATGGTAAGTGGGCGGGCGGCACTCTCGATGCGTATCTATGCAGTCTAGGCTCGGTTATGGGTTTATATTCTAGCGAAATTGCTTTGGTACATGTGAAATTTTTATTCATCAAAATATAATAAAATGGGTAGCTGGGAAACTTGTCTATTTGAATTCTTTATATTTATTACTTTCTAATATTCTAATAGTGCGTAATACATTTCCAATACCCGTAAAATTAAACTTAAAAAATCTTCCTATAACAAAAGCTTGTTGACTATTTGAAAAGTTTTTATTATATTTTATTGATTAAGCCCTAGTGTTTCTTCTCTTTCAAATAAATAATAAAAAATATAATAGCTCATAGTTTTATCTTTAAAATATACGCGACACTCAAAACAGACTAAAATTAAAAACGCTATCCAAAAACCAAACCAATCACACACGCTCGGTAAATTCTTTTTTTTTAAGAAATAAGCAAAGTGTACAAAAAATTGAACTGAGGTGGTTTTACTTGATGAAAATCCATTTATCAAAATAAATAAGAACTAAAAGTTCAGATTTTCACAAAATTATATATTTTTACGTGACAATTGTTTCGACAACACCTAGCTGCTACTATATTATAAAGAAAATTATTTTGAATTTAATGGACAGATTTACATCTCTAAGGAAGATTTGATTATGGGAAACCCACTTAGTCCTTTGTTAGCCGAGATTTTTATGGATAATTTGGAAAATATCGTACTAGAACATCTTCTTAGTAAAAGTTTTCTATGGTGTTATAGATACGTGGATGATGTCTTTGCTTGCTCTATTGGAACGGACAGACAATTGAGATTGAACAGGATAACTCTATTAATTTTTTAGACTTAACTATTACGAAGACGCAAAGCAAATTACATTTTTCATTTATCATAAACACACACGTACACAGACGTACATAACAGCTCAAATCACTCTTATACACACAAAATGGCTACATTTCACTCTTTTATACACAGACTTCTTAATGCGCCACTCTCAACAGAAAATTACAACATAGAACTTAATATCATTAAACAAATTGCACTCAACAACGGCTACAATCCGTCAGTTATAGATAAAATTATAAATAAAAAACAAATCCAGACAACAGTAAACTCTATTTATCCGAAATCTAACAAAGAACACGAACAATTTAAAACCATTACATACATAGTGAAAAAGTTTCAAAACATTAAAATTTAATAAAAAAACAACAGGTAGATCCTTCAAGAAACACACCAACGAACATAAAAGAGCGTTTAAAAACAATAGTCTAGATTCTAATTATGCTACACACTTAAACACAGAAAAATACATTTTTGACGACAATTTTGACATTTTACATACAGTCAGGAAAAGTAGAAAATTAAATTTATTGGAAGTCATGGAGATTAATAAAATGAGACATTCAAATGTATTGCTTAACGATCAATTAGATTTAAATACCACCCCTTTATTGAACTTAAATTCTCACAACAACCTTAATTAAGGTTTTATTGTCATTTTTTCCTATATATAGTAGCAGGTAGTTTGTAAATATTACATTTGATAAAGACACGGTGTTGTCGAAACAATTGTCATGTAAAAATATATAATTTCTAACTATTATGAGAGTTCTATAATTGTTTGGTTTTACATTTTTTTTTTCAAATTTAATGCTTTTGAGTTGGTATGTTAAAAGGTGATCGTTTCATTATGTACCTCCAGCATTTTCCTTAACTATCTATCCATTTATTAAGGTGCTCACGTCGTACGACATCGTGCTGCAGCACGAGCTGCTTCGGTGCACCGGTCTCGACGCTACTAAAGAGTACGACAAGCTGTTCCTGAACTGCTATGAAAAGTGGCGGATCGCGTGTCACTACAACGAGTCCAAGACGGAGAACCTGCTTCCCGCCGAGGAAAGCATTCTGAATATGCTGTCCCTAGATCTGGTCGACGACCCGGAATGGCCGGGAACCATATCCGTGCAGATAACCGACGCGATCGCCATTTACCAGAAAAAGTTGGCGGAGAAAAACGGTTCTCTATTCTCCGAAACTGACTGCCTCGTGTCGGTCGTCGATAATTTCAAGACGCTTTACAACATCCACACGAAGCTGATGCAGGACGTAAGGGGCCTGCTGAAAACGATGGCCAAGCTGGAGGAGTGCGCTATGAGCGCACAGGATTTCATCCGCAAGTACCGCTCTTACGTCGAGCATTTCAACGCCTTTTTTGACGTGTTCAACGAGGTGGCCCTTGACAAGGACAGGATTGCGCGCATGCTCGCCCACCTCGACAATATCCGGTCTAGTACAGCGGACGTGCACGAGAGTTTGCTAGCGTTACGCGAGCGCGGACCGCAGCTGACGAGGCAGGGGCGTACAGTCGTAGACGGAGCTGACAAACGGGACGTTAGGGGACAACAGCGGAACGCCTACGCAGTCAACGTGTGGCGCAGAGTCAAGATGAAGTTGGAGGGGAGGGACCCGGACCCGGGAAGGAAGCTGACCGCGCAAGAACAAGTACGTGTTTTCTTTTGCGATCAGCTCTGCGCAGCATCGTCGTTTGAATGTTATAAATTGGCCCGTGGCACTGTGGGCGTGGCGTTAATAGGTCGTTATTTATACCTTTCAGCCTTAGACGCAATAATGCACCAAACAAAATACTTTGCAACTTTGCTACAAATTGTAAATCTGAAAGTACAAATGAAAAGGTAAATCATATTAAATCTCCGGGTGTTTTCTTAGACCAGTGGTGTAGTCAGTGCTAAATTATGTCCTTTTGCGGCACAAAAATATATAATCAAAATAATGTATTTTGAAAAGAAACCTCTCACTGAACTTTTATTTAAATGGAGTGGCCTACTGAAGGCACATAATCAGAATACTAGATATGTGTGCTGTCAAAGTCAAGGTTAAGTTATCTACCATGAAATGGCATATACAGTGTGTCCACCTTTGTAAAATAATTGTTTATGATTCGATTTTGATAAAAAAAAATTTCGTTAGTTTTGTTCTGTGGAAATTGCACTAAAATCTTATTTTCCTTATTGCTTCAACTTAAAGTCATGGCCGACTGGGTCTATTTAACGAAAGAGGGAGAAGGAAGAAGAGTACTATTAGGGATTTAAACAAAAAATAATTGGCAACGAATTCTAATTAATATCGTTTACGTGCCGCTTAACGCTGTACATTGTATGTTGTAATTTTTTTTTGTTGGACAGATCCCTCAAACACGCACTAAAACTTCATGTTTCTTTTGACATCAACCTAAAGTCATGGCCAACTTGGACTAATTTTTGATGTCAAACATCGAGAAGGGCTATTAAGGATTTCGTTAAGAATAAAGTCTGTTCATACATATAAGAAAGAAAATATGGCCGAACAGGTCCGTACTTTGCTTAGAATTTAATTATTTGGGGTTTTGTTACTAAAGATACTAAACAATGTTTATTTATTTATGTATGTATTTATGTTTAAATCTAAAATAAAATTACAAATTATTTTTGTTACCTACTTACATTACTTAAAATTATTCACATAATATGTCAGTATCACTATCGCTATCATCGCCTGTTCTAATTATTATTTGTTCTATATTATTTGCAATGTGGATATACGATTGTTCTGCTTTTTCTATATGTTGAACAGAATTTGCCCAACTTTGTGGAGGGATGTTAAAAACTTCGGTTTCTATAAGTTTGAGGACATTGGAATTAAAACGGGGCAAAACATTGTTACGACGAATGGCAGATTTCAGTTGATGCCAAACATGTTCAATGGGATTAAATATACAGTGGTAAGGTGGAAGCCTTAAAACTGTATATCCTAGATTTTTTGCATAATTATCACAGACGTATTCCTTTTCTAGGTTCAAGCTTTGTAGAACCTCAATTAATTGCTTTTTGGTATAATCTTCGTGAAAATAAATGTCGTTATTATACATGTAGTTTTGGATTGTTGCTGTTGTGTCACATGAGGAAGGGGTTTTAGTCAACTGTCTACTGTGATAACTTCCATTGTCCATTACAATGACGCTATTAGGAGGAATGTTTGGAACTAGTTTGTTTTTAAACCAACTTTCAAATAAATCAGCGGTGATGTCTTCATGGTAATCCAGAGAAGAATCTTTCATATTTTTCGCAGACAGAGAAAGTCCATTTGGAATCCAACCATCTTTAGAGCCACCATGCAAAATAGTTATTCTTTTACCTCTTTTTGATGGCGCATTTGTTTTACATTTATCAGTTGAGTCAACCCAACCCTTTTGCGGGGTTCGCTGTAAATCCTAATTTTTTCTAGATATTCCAGTCGCCATTTCCGAATGCTAAAAGATTCCTTTAAAACTTGCCTTTTGTCAATTTTTTTTTATCTAAAACCCATGTGTTGAATACACTTCTATAAGGTAGTTCTGCCACATTTAACAGCGGTTTCGTCTTTTTCAAGCCTCCTAATTAAGATATCTAATGTAGGCACGCTTTGTTCCTCGGTAAATTTTCCGAAACTTTAGGTAATAATCTTGTTGCATTGTATGTTAATGACCACCCATTCAAAAGCAATTGGTCACTTTCTTATATTTATGAACAGACCATACTCGAAATATCGCAGGCGCTTCGCTTGACTATATGAGTGTAGAATGTTTGTTTATGCCTCAGTTTTGATCATTTTTTTTTGTTGGATGGAATAGCCCTTATTGCGAATTTCTTAGACTTTAAGTTAGTTCATTGCAAAAACAAATAAAAATCAGGTTAATCTGTATATTTTCAATAATATATCTAGTCTAAGTGACCTCTAAATTGGTAATATGAGTAAAATCGTTTTGTTTTAATAAAAAGGTTTCCGTTGAAAACTAAAGTTTTGTTTTAATCGGTTGCATAGTTTCAGAAACAAAGGTCATTAATGATAAGTTCTCCGAACTCTCTGTTTTTGTATGTTACTTATTGCTGTCTGCAGTGTACAAACTGTCAGGTTAAAAGTCAGATAAATTCTAAGTCCATAAATGTTGAGAACCATGTGATAAGATAATACTCCAACTTTAAAATACAAGCGAGTTTTAATGTTTTACTTAATCAGTTTATCAAATTAATGTTTACCGTGCCCTGCGGGGCGATACTGAAGCGTTGTTAGTCTTAATGTTTATATACACTTTTCGACATAAAATCACTGGACGAATTACATCTGCTGTAGCTATTCTTAAAAAAAAACATTTTGCTCTTCTGGAAGTAATCTCTATATGCTTGAAATGGGAATACAAAAGACAACAGCTACAAAGGATTTTGTATTTTCTCAGTAGCATCTACTTAGGTAACTTAAGTAATTTTATTCTAGCCTCCACAATATTTTATGGTTTTGATAGTCAACTGACCAAAAATAAAACCTATATTGACCTATATTTTTTAACAGAATTCCTCAGAATGGTACACCAATAATGCCACTATTACATTTCATTATTGTACCTGTTACTATCGACTATATTAGTGGATAGTAGCAGTACAGTAGTAATATATTAGTGATCACATATACAAGTTGATTAAAAAGAGATTAATTAATCTGAATATGACCGAAACTTTCTCAAAATCGGCATAGAATATCGGGGATAAGCACAGCAGGCAAAAGGAAAGTAGTTTGTAGGTTATGATCTTTCCTTTTTTTCATGTCCATCATCCATGAATTATAGAATAGATCTCTCCCGAGAAACAAAAAGTTCTTGTTTTTTTAAATAAAATAGAAATTTTCAGGAATACTGCATTTTAACATTTTAGGGAAACACATCTCGATTCCCTAAAATTCAAGATAGTTACTCTGCTTTACGTAACCAAAAAGGTGGTCTAATGTAGTCCGTTCGGGCGAAAAAACGCATCAAGAAAATCGTTTTAATTCGCAGGTGGATTACGTAATACGCGAGGCGACCAACCTGGACAACCTGGCTCTGTTGTATGAGGGCTGGACCCCGTGGGTGTGACCCCCGGGCTGAAACGGCGGCGCGGGGCGGCTGACTGTCCGCAAGCGCGCGCGGGTCTACCTTAATCTTTAAAAGCAAAACAAAACCGACGAGGCGGCGGCGGCGGCAACCATCCATACCGGTTAAGGGGGCGGGGACGAGAGCCGCGGTTGGACGCGGCGACTCACGAGAGGGGGCGAAACAACAATCGCTCCCCGTTGACGCCTGTCTGACGGAACCGGGGAGGTAATCCGCACGGGTACAACAGCATATGTAATGTATATCCCGCGGTTATGTTGCTTTCTCATTCATAAAATAACGTAAGAGGCTGTCGGAGATCATCGGCATACCCAAACATACACACACAAATAAAAACCAAGTAATATTTTAAACGGCCGTCTCCCGGGCGCGGGGGCGGCGTCGCGGGCCTGCGCGTTGTTGTCACGTATGCGCAGGCGCCACAACCGAAACGCACTGGGGCCGGGGCGGAGCTTCGGCTGCGCATGCCCAACGCTGGAGAAGCGAAGATTGTAGCCGACAAAGTGGGCACGTGCTTTCGAAACGTCCTCCCCGGGGTTAATACAATTATGTACGTGGTGTATTATTTGATAATAGACCATCAATTAATTAGAGATAAATATTGTCGTAGTTAGAAGGAACGGGGTGTTTTGCTTAACGGCGGAGGAGGCGCGATTCGCCGGTTACGGGACGTGGTGGGGATATACCCGACTGACTACACTTTTTTTTAGGAAAAAAATTCGTTGTTTCATTTTTGCAAATTGAACGTTGGGAACCAGTCGCGTTGGATATTACTTCAATTTCGCGTTATTCGACTTTCGAGGGTTTTAAAATGTATATATTCCAAAATATCCAAAAAAAAATGCATATTTTCCTCTTAATTTCATAAAAAATCATATTCAAGATTTATTTCAATTTCACCGGGGCTCTGTAAAATAGTGATTTTCTTCTGACGATTTTGGCAATAAGGACCGTCCCCCTAATCTCTCGGGTAAATAGAATATTAAAAAATAACGTTAGTTTGGTTAGTAGACATTTCTGAAATGGGTTAAAATAGCTACATGAAATTTAGACCACAAATACCTTTGTTATATATTATACGCTGAGATAGTTCGTTCTCACGTATGAAAATTATTTGAAATAATGTATTAATTCGGTCAAGATCATGCTAAAACCTCAAATAACTCCAAAACGAGTTTTATTTTTTACTTTAAACAAGAGAAAACTGTTAAAAACATATTATTAAATATCCCCATAAAAAATGTTTAGTAACGCTCCTATACAAAACATCAACGATAGCTTTTATGATCCAATCAAAGGTATTTGTGTTAAAAAAAAACTATTTTTTTGATATAACTAACATTATTTGTTAATATTCTATTTACCCTAGGTATTAGCGACGCGTTTTTTGAAACACCCTATAGTTCGACACCGCACCCTACTTGATTTATTGTAAGTTACATCATTTGGTTTTTTGCCACTGGAACACTTTTTTGTAAAAACAACCACAAGTATATAAAATATTCATCTTAAAGTATGTAGCTTAACTGTAAAGAATAATTCATACACATATGTTTTTTATGTACAAATCTTGTGTAGTACGTACAAAAAAATGACTTTTAAAAATAATTTATGTGATCTCTTTGCCTTCAAATTATCCAAGAAATCATTCCTAAAATTAATCTATTCTATGGTTGTTTTTAGACAAATAAAAAATGAAGATTTTGATTAAGGAAATATGATAGTTAGTTCTTTTGGGTAAACAACCAAATGTGCCATTCGAATTTTCGGTTTTGTCTTAGTTGCCTTTTTTTCACATTGACAAACAAAAATTCGCTTCAATTAATATTCGAAATTATTTAAACATACATGGCAATAAGGAAATTGTATCTGATGATTAAGTTTGCCTTATGAAAAACATACCTATTTGACCTAATGAAGGTGAAAGAAAGTGTCCGTATTTTTAGTAATTTCTTAATTCGTTAGATTAAAAACAGCGATCTTATGTTAAAGGACGCCAGCGTGGAAAATTGCATCACATTCTATTTTCTACCCCGGGGCTAAAGAAAGCTGCCGCATTGCATTTTAAGCGAAACACCCTTAATAAACCTATCATATTCGTGTGAGTGTAAGAGAGAAGATCGATTTTTATCACTTCGGTTTCTAGGTAATTAATTTTTTTAGCATTTGCCTTTCGCAAGCAGACCCTTCGATGTGTTTTCTTTTTTAAAATCCACCGCAATAAAATCTCTTCCATTATATCGACGCAGTAAGACACACAGTAAAGCGGCTTATTCGAAAATTTTAATTTGCCATTACCTTTGTTTTCTCACTTATCCTGTCTGTTTGTCGATAGATGTTTCTTAGGTGTAGA
Organism: Cylas formicarius; assembly: GCF_029955315.1. Classification (NCBI taxonomy): domain Eukaryota; kingdom Metazoa; phylum Arthropoda; class Insecta; order Coleoptera; family Brentidae; genus Cylas; species Cylas formicarius. Next base: position 28,151,563 of record NW_026844319.1, read on the forward strand.
GTGCTAGTATCGATTATATTCTTGAATAAAACGCTAGGGTTTTCTTTTATCTGTTACTTGTGTGAGTTTAATTAACCGGACCGGTCGTAAACTGCGGCTCGGGACGTCGATCCCGGTCGGTTTTGTAGCCGTTCCGCGTTAAATCAAATAGGAAAATAAATAGAATAATGTTGCCATCCGTTTTTCTTTATTATTTACGGCGACCCTTGAAGTCATGTTCGTCTCAGAAACGGTAAAATATGACAGAACTGTAATAGGGAACTTGAACATTTTTTTATTTCTTTAATACATACCAAATATTAAAACTCAAAACCAAATATTTAAGTTGCAATAAATAATTCAGGTTGTGCCGGCCGGGAATTCCTTTCAAACGACATTAAACGCGCGGGAATGATCGTGACGTCATACCGCGGCTTTTCGGTCGATACGGCGACATGTTATAGTGTTGTTCTCAGGTCGAGAATTATATTATTTACGTTTATTTTTGGCTCTTGTAAAGGTGCGTTTGTATTTAATCTACGCCAGTTTGTATTTGTGCTTAGTGTGCTTTACATGATAATAATGGAACCAACACAAAAATAATATTACAAATCGTGCCATCGTGATTCAGTACATCCCGTAAAATGCCCGATAAACTTTTTTTTATTAACATTATGTTCAGGTATCACTTTAGCCTTGACCGTGGAAATATTTTTAACTCTTCAAACTGATCTATATAAAATAAAGGTTAGATTTCCACAAATTAAAAAAATGTTTTTTTTTGTTGAATAATTTACGTTTTATTTGACAGACCATTTGAATTTTTTAAAAACTAGAAAACTTTAAGCTGATAACAAGATTATATTGATTTAAAACTAATAGCTAAATTTTCTATCAACATACCTTTTAGCTTTAGCATCGCGTACCTCAGCAAAAGAAAAACTTTCGGTGTTTTGTATGTAAAATGTCACCATAAACATATCCACTAAAGGTAAGTTCTCAGATTGACCTTTTAAAAAATCGGCTTCGGTCATTTTCAAAACTTTCTTTTTGGTACTAACCCCAAGATAACAAACGCAAACGACAGAATGAGGACTAAAATTTAAATTAAAACCACCAAGACGAACGCGTTGTTGTTTTCTATTAGCTTCTCTATGCTACGGTCCGGCTGACGCGTAGTCTAACGAGGGAATGGGCGTCACAACCGGTCACAGCCAATGACAGCGCGTTTCAAAGACGATTTAAGTTTTACAATTTTTAATTGCTTATATTGGTTACATAGAACTACTAAATTATTTGGTTTAATAGTATTCACTTAAAATATAAGCAATATTTTTCAAATTAAGATTTTGTTTAAGTTCCCTATTAGCATTTCAGTGCAGCGACTTGGTAATTTTAATAGTAATTTCTTTATTGCCAACTGAAAAGTTACTTTGGCAGCAATTGGACGTAATGAAATTGGGTTAGAAAAATTAATTTTCAATATATATGGAAAGTAATCAATACAGGGTGAGGTCAGGTGATTTTTCGGTTAATGGTATTTAGTAACTGAGCCTTGCCAATCAGGATGGGTGAAAATCATCTGAGCAACCGTAATTTACATATAAAATTCTTTAAACGTTGTCTTTCATTGCTACATAATAAATAAAACATAATTGCAGTCGAGCTTCTTCATAAGAAGATAAAACTCTGTAAATTTTTTTATATAAAAATTAAAATTTTTTAATACCTAATAGTTTGTTCTATTTTGAAATTGATACAAAAAAATCCTACGTTATAAATTTGGTTTATTTTGATTTAATATATTTTAAAAAGTAAATGGAAGATAAAACGCTCCGACAAAAAATAGCAGCGAGGCAGTTTTTAACTTCGCCGAATTTTTAATATTCTGTGATGTAAACTGTGTCCCGTTCCGAAACCCCAAAATCAACATAAAACAACCACTCCGCTTTCAAAATGAAATATCGATCGATAGCGAAAAAAGACTGATTGCGTAAATTGGAGAAGAATCCACGCATTTATTCTCTGATGGTGGCGCTGCTACACGTACACAAACGTGCTCGTTAAACTTTGAATCCCAATGTTTACATGAATGTTTGAAGAGCTCATTCTGCCTGTATAAGCGACAATAAAGCATTGTTAGTATTCTGTAACCATTTTGTGTGATGGTGATTTGTGAAAAATGACTTAAGAGCACGGATGTCTCGATAAAATCAGGATATAGAAACCTATAACAAAGAGAAAATCTTTAAATCTTTATACCAAAAAATTAGCTTTTGCTTTAACGTTGAACTTTCGGATGAATTTATAAAAATACCGAATATGGAAACAGTGCAACCATTCCCTAATATTTTACTTGCAATCAATAGTAATATTTTTTACGCCAGAGGTCTCACTGAATTGTAGAACCCCTAATAGTAGTAATATGTATATGATGTAATCCCAATTGGTTTTGGTATGTCAAATTTTACGAGTCATCTTACTAAACGTAATACATTCACAAACCAAAAATATAAATATTGGTGTAAAAAAGTAGGAATTTGGCGGAAATACTTTCGGAATGCGTGATTTTAAGTTCTGGCTGGTGAAATCAATTCTAGTCTTTTCAAAGCACTCTAGGTAAGTAAAAAATTATTTAAAATTAAGTAAGGTTGAAAATGTGGCTTTAGGGTATCTAATTTTGATTTTAAAAAATGCCAAGACGCAGTAATTAATTGTAATCAGTTGAACCGGCGAACTTATAGGGTTCGATGACTGTCAGCAAGTTATTCTTCAAGACGTGTTTATAAAATTTTGATTTCGGAATGGGTTTAAGACCCGCCTGTTGTAAAGCGGAAGAAGCCATTCTTTTCAGCACGTGTACAACAAGCTAGGGCCGTATTTAAGATGTTAACGGACAAAAACTGTGCCGTGCGGACTATTGTATTTTAAGAGTAGGGAAATTTTGTGGGAGTTGGTAAAATCGGAGTATGCTGTCAGTTTTATGAAACGGTATTTTCTTAGCCGTCGAAGCTTTGAAGTTATTTTTACGTTTTGTATCAATATATGATCTCGTTTTTTGTTATGGAGCCTTAGTAAAACATTCCAACCTAAAATTAGCTAGCGAGATCAGCTACAAAATAGAGTAGCTGACTCTGAATCTTTGCATGCCCAGCTGTGTTGAAATTTTAAGGTTGTTGCAAGTTTCTATAACTTAAAGAAATCAACCCCCTCTTAAAAAAAAACATTTATAAGTGGCCTAATGGCGCATATTGGACACCTTAAGATACAGTCTATCAGTTTCTCTCTCGAGCGCGGCCAGTTTATCGCCAAAACCGTCCACGGAATTTCCGGCCAAAATTTCTCTAACGAATTTCACTTCGTCGCTCATACTTTTACGAAAATCTTGTAGGAGTTTCTCGCATCCTAGCGTGTTGCGGGCCGCGTAGTTTTCGTAATACGTTTGAGGGAAACAAACAATCTCCGTAGCGCACGAATGCAAATGGTGAAGCAACGCAAAGAGGCTCCGATTGTCTCCAGCGTAAATGGTGATGAAATACGTGTGGGCTTCGCCGGGATCATGTACGGAAACTAGGGAACCATCAAACGCGCCAGAAACGTTGTACGATAAGTAATAGCTTTTGCAGCTCGAACCGACTTCAAGTTTTGTCAATGCGCAGTGTATTTCGAACAAGCTCCCTAGGTCCATTGACCGATTTTCCGGCGTAATCATAACTAAGTCGGAATTTTCACTGGCAGAAATTAACGCAAACAAATTTTCAATGCTGAATAGTCGGGGGTTGTGATTTTGGAGCGATCGGTTAGCGTAATCGAGGGCCGAAAGGGAAACGGGCGCCATAGGTACGACAATTTCTTCGTTTTGCACGCGAACCGATATCGCGCCCGAGATAACGTGTTCGGGATCTGGGCACGTGGGAATTTCGAACGTAATAGTAATCGTTAAAGAGCCCTCCACAGCTGTAGTCACTCGTGCCACCGTATTCGTCACTAATGCGCATTCGGAAACGTCGTGGGCCCCCTGAAACTCGCCGTAAATGTTTGTAACGTAATTAAATGGCTCGGCACAGTCCCACTTCAACAGGGGCCTAATATTCATCACTGCGGCTCTCGCATCCAAGTTCATTCCGATGACGTATTTACCGTTATTCAATTTCTTCCACACATTGGGATGCACCATGACTAAGGTGGAACCATGTTTTGCTGAAGAATTCAATGAAATTTGTTTACGTTTGGTCAGGGTTTCTTGCAACCTCGCGTTGTCAAGGCGGACCGCTTCCAGTTTATTATTCAGAAAATCTTTGATTTTGTCCACCGAAAAGTCGAGATCCAACTCCATAGGGTCCATATTAGTAATACTAAGTAAAAAACCTATGTTGATCTATTCACTTTTATCTTGTATTTTGTATCTGTATTTAAAGTCTGCGTTACACTCTTGTCAAGGTTTTTCTTAATGTTTTCACACACTCGTCTTTTATTTCTCGGTCAATTTTGAATAGCGATAGTTCAAAATAATTTAATGCATCTCATAACCTCAAAATATTCGTGGGTTGATTTCGAGAAAAAATTGATACATAAATCAAGAAATTCATTTTCAAAATGTAAAACTGGCTAAAAAACAGTGTAACAAATAAGATATAAACGAATAATAACGAATCTTACCTGCACATTATAAGTTTATGTATTTACATTCCATCAGCTGTTTAATGGCGTCCAAAAAAAACAAAGCGATAGCTAAATGATGTTTTGGATTTTAGAACTTAATGTTAAAATGCCTAATTTTGTGCTGTTGCTGACTGTAAAGTCGTGGTATTAGAGAAATACGTGAGTTTTCATTGAAATAGTTCATATTAAAATTTAAATATAATTGTCTCACTCTTGCATTATATAACCTCCCAAAAAAAAAATTTAAAGAAAAATTTATAAACATAACTTATTTGAAAGTAGGATCAATTTTTTTTAAAACGGTAAGTGTTGTTGGTGCTTGTTCACATACAGCGAAAGTGCTTTTGACCATTTTAAATTATTAAAAGATCATTTAATTTTTATTTACTTTACAAGCAAACCTAAACAATAACATATTATTAAAGCAATACTAGAGAGCAATTTTAAGCGCATGAATAATACCAGAGTTGAGATATACAAATAGCTAAACATACAAAAATTCTTAAAAAATGTGATTGTCAGAACGATTTGAGATGTAGGTTTTAACGTTGGGCACCGCCAGCACATTTTCCTTCACTTTTTGTAAATTCGGGACTCCGGCCAACAAGTCCTTCTTGGCCATAAAGTTCATGTAATCGATCAAGCCCACAAATAACAAATCTGCCCAAGTAAGCTAAAACATTTTTACAAACCATCAAAGAAATGGCTACATTTTTGTCTGGTACTCACTCGTCCTACAGCCAAAAACCCATTATTATTTTTAGCCTGCTCATCGAGCTTTTTCGAGTAAAACGGAACAATTTCGCTGAACAACTGCTCTCCAATTTTCTCTTTTTGGACGGGATCTGCTTCGTAATGATAACGACCCACTTCTAAAAGAAACAGTTTTCTGCTATCAAAAACATTTTGTTTTTAAATCCCTCCCTCCTTACTTGCGCGATAGTCATTAACTGTATCAGCCGCAGCATCAATTTCCAAATCTTCCCAATCATCTTTGCCTACCAATTTGGTCAGCTTGCCTAGATACCTGCAAATCGCAATACTCTGGTGTGCCACCTTGCCGTTATGTTCCAAAATTGGTAACTGACCCATGGGTACCGCTACAACACATCACATTAGTAAAAAAAAAGACATATTATAAGTGTCATGACAACATACTAGGCTTTAAAACAGGCCAATTCTCCTTGGTTACGCGATTGTCCTCCCAATCAAAACCTCCGTAGCTGAGGAGAATTCTAATCGGTTCTCCGAGAGCCATAATATCGAAATAAGTTACTTTGAACGTCGGAGCCATTTTTAAGATAAACTACAATTCGATATTTCAAATTAAAACCCTTTGCATATTCAAACAAAATCGTTAATTTGCGTTAATTTCAATCACTGAAATTACACACCGGCAAAATTTCACAACGGAAAATTACTTCGTTATATTGTAAAACTCTCGGGTGCGCTAAATAAACCTACCTTATTAAATTATATTAAACAGTCAATACCAAAAATTCTCGCTTGTTCTAGAACCAAATCTTCCTAGCAAGTTAGGCTGCAAAAATGCAAAATGCCACAGGCACGCTGCAACAAATAACAAGTAACTAGGCAACAATGCAATGTCGCCAAATTTACGGTAAATGAAGAGATTGTCAGAAACAGTTAAATATGTAGTTCAAAACTCTAAAGCTGTGGGGAATGTTTTCGCATCAAAAACCTTGTTGCTGTTCGTGCCCTAGGGCATGCGACGCTCGTGTTCCAATAACATTTTCCGTTTCTTTAAAATCTTGGAGTTACTTTGTCTCACTGGACATGGCATTTTCTTTGTATGTACATTTAAATCTTTTTACAATTCACAAAAATGTTAATAATTCAGCTAGAACAATTAATGTAATCAACATTTTGAACCGATAAATATTTTGAATTTAGCGCTGGAATTTTGGGAATTAATATCGTTTAAGAAGAAAAGTAGAGAACCCGTGAGTGCACCTAACCCACATGTATTTTTATTTGTTTTGAAAAGATTTGCAACAAAATAGTTTAATATGGGCGAAGGTGAATGCGAAAACGTTAATGACGAAGTGCCTAAACAGCCGCGTCATCGTAAAAAGCATTTTTATAACACCATACTAAACCAAATGGAGTTTTACTTTAGTGATTCCAATCTATCGAAAGATCGGTTTTTGTCGCATCTTCTCTCGGAAAACAATCGTATGTATTGGACCGCAATTAGATAAACGCGAGTTACTTAAATGTTGCATTTCAGACGTCGACATCGACTTATTTTTCAAATTCAATAAGATACGAAAATTGAACTGCACTGTGGAGGATATACGCAAGGCGATTAAAAAATCGGAAATTATTGAACTGTCGGAGGACGGCCAAAAGATAGGAAGAAAAAAGCCAGTGAAAGTAAAAGATAATGTGGACGCGTGCACCATCTATGTAGAAAATATAAAATCGGATGCCAACCATGAATGGCTTAGACAAGTTTTTTCGGAATTTGGGCAAGTTACTTATGTATCAATACCGAAGTACAAACATAACAGAGTGAATAAAGGTTTCGCCTTTATAGAATATGAGACAGAAAGGGAAGCCAATGAAGCCCTTTCATTTTTTGAAAGTGTCGGCCTCAAAATGCCTTGCGACAAAGATCCTGAGCAGCTTAGGAGCATCGCTACATTTGAAGATCATGCACAAGAGAAAAACGCAACCCCTTTGGCCAGTGAACCGACCGTTTCCGATTCGTCAAAGAAAAGAAAAATAAGTGATTCAGAGGAGGAAGAGTTAACAAAAAAGGCTAAATTAGAAATTGAGGAGCAACATTCGGATGATGGGAACAAACAAATTGATGTAAAAAAAAAGAAAAAGAACAAAAAGGACAAAAAGAAAAATCACATTAAGGAGCTTGGTATGCAAGTGTTGTCAAAAAGGGAGTGGAAAAGGCTAAGAAATAGATACCTAGATTTACAGAGGAAGAAAATGCGCGACTTCAAGCATTACTTACAAAAACAAAAGTTTACCCAAAAACTTAATGATAGAAATAAAACTGTTGATACATCCGGGGAAACTTCTGATGCTTGCCAAATTTCCAGTGCTTTGAATTTTGTTCCGGGAGTAATAGTAAAGTTTAAATTGCAAGATCCGTGTGTGGACGTTCGGAAGTTAAAGACAGAAATCAAGACCTTGGCACCTGATTTGAAGTACATAGACATTCCAAAGCCAGGGTGCCAGGATTGGTACGTAAGATTTGGTGATAGCGAGGCGGCTAAGGAGTTTTGTACTAAAGAATTTGGAGAGGAGAAGGTAGTTCTTACCGATCAGGAGGAAGCATCATATTGGGAAAAGATCCAAGGTGATAGAACTATTAAGTTAGAAAAACAAAACAAAAAACAAAGGGGGCGCGATAAGTTGATGAGAAGAGCAGAAAGGGAATCGCTCAAGCATATCAGATTCGAGGAGCCGGAATAACTTGTAATTTGTTTAAAATTACCCTGAAAAAAAGTAAATTCAAAAAATACAAATAAAAAATAATTTTTGATTGATTGAATAAGAGTGCGGACACAATAGACTAAGTGTTAACCTAACCAAAATACGGTTGTTTTCAGTTAATGGGGAGTGTAAACTTTGAAATAAAAATTAGTTTTAAAGTGTAGTTTTGAGTCGCCTAAATTTAAAAACCTTTGGAAGACTTACTTTTGAAGCTTTTGATTAATTTACCATAAAGATGCGCCTTTTAACTTTAGTTGAAAATGACACATTCTGATTTTAGATCATAACTGTTGCAATTATAAAATTGCGCCTCTAATTTGCATTTTATTTAATGGGGGGCATAGATTAGCTCTCACTTGTTGGTAATAAAATGCAAGTTTTTCACCTAATCTCTAGAACCGAAGCTTATAAAAATCAATAACTACAAAGGATTTGCGGGAAACAAGAAAAGTGATGGAGGTTTAGGAATATTTTGCTTTTTATTTTCTAAATTTTAATATTAAAATAACAAACTTGAAAACCACATTTAATCGGACACCACACATTACCACCTTTTGTTGAACCCTCCCCCACTATTTCTATTAAAACCGCCACTGTTTCTATTGAATCCTCCACCTCCTCCCCCTCCTCTGCCACCTCCGCCTCTTCCGCCCCCACCAAAACCTCCTCGACCGCCAAATCCTCCTCCCCGCCCCCCTCTTCCTCCGCCACCTCGTCCGCCACCAAAACCACCGCGACCGCCGCCTCTGCCACCACGACCTCCTCCGCCACCCCTCGGTTTCTTTTGAACTGAACCGGGAGCTCTTGGGAGGAACCTCTGCAGAGGCAGAAGCTTGGCAGGATCAATATAAAGCTAAAACAATCATACATGTTGCACAATATCATTTAATATTTCGACTGGCTCAAACCTTTTGCAGTTTTTTAAAACTACCAGCTTTCATGTCATCTCCTAAACGAATTGTTACAGAGTAATCTCGAATATTGCCAAATATTTCGTCAATCTTCCCCACCTGCTCCTTATTTTCCAAATATATTGGCGCATTGAAGAATGGCACGTCCTCAATTTCGACTTTGCATACTAGGTCATCTTGCACGCTATAATCGTAATATCCCAATGGGATAACCTGAAAATTACTACTTTACTTTATAAAGATTTTAAAACCCTTTGCAGTCTACCTGGTCTGGTGGCCCTTGGTCAAAATTTCTGCCGCCTCCGCCTCCCCTGCCTCCGAAACTATTACGGTTTCCTCGACCGCCCCCGCCACCGCGACCACCCCCGAAACCGCGCCCACCGCCACCACGTCCACGAAAAGACATTATTACAACACGCTGAAACTATATTAATATTTGCCGGTTTAATTAATCCCGTTTTTCGACAGACGGTAATATTTACTTCATAAAGACATTGTTAACATTTTATGAGATCTATATTTAAGAAAAAAAGAACAGTTTAAGAATTTAAAACAATTTCTATTTAAAACACGCCGAACTTCCAACATAACCTTAAAAACTAAACTGTAGTTTCACCATAGATAAATTTAATTACAGTACATTTCTCTCAGTTGAACAAGGTTACCAAGGGACATTTGCCCAACCGATTCTGTGGTGGAGCATTGCACGCGGCGGTTTAACCTCCGTTCGCTCCCTACAGAATCCTTTGTAATCGTCCAAAAAATTTTTGAAATTGATCTCCACTAGGTGGATTTAGTGTTTTCAGTGTTTAGTGAACGTTTTAAAGTTATAATCGTCGCCGATCCCTTCGCTTTTCCCCGTTCACGCCGGTATGGAGGCCGGATATTCCGTGGTGGAAGCGGGGGGTGTCGGTTTTTTTGGTATCGGTCAAAATTATTTTTTGCTAGTTGAGCAAATATTGGTTATATGTCTTTTTTGTACGTATTGGTCAATGACCAAAAACGAAGATCCTCGACGGAAGTCGGCAATGGGCGAATGATCTTAGCAATCTTGCCCAACATTTTTTGTGAAACGCAAAATTGAATTGAATTGAATTTGCCCAACCAGAGATAAATTACATACATGTATTTCCACATGATTTATAACCATTTATAGCTAGAAATGTTTCCCGCTTCTTAGATACATGTGGTTTGAAATTGTAGTAGGTTAAATGGCAAAAAAAAAACGGAAAACCAAAACTAGAGAAATTTTTGCAACTTTTTTAACTATATCCTTTTCCCAATTTTTTTCATCCACGGAAATCTGGTTTTTTAGTTAGCAATTAAAGCACAAAAAACATCTTAAATTTAATTTAATTTAAAATGTTAACTACCCATCCCATTGTCTTTCTTAACATTAATCGTGTGCTTAACGTGAGAAGTATACACATCATATCCTAATGATATGAGATTATCAAATAAAACTCTATATTTAGTGGACAACACATAGAAATTTAGAAACTGTGCTGGCGGCCAAATCATCCATTCGGCAGCATATAATCTCCAAGCTTTATGTTTCACCTCTTCGTAGAACTCTTCCTTAGTGGACCCTTCCAAGAACGCTATTGTCAGGAAAAATGTGGAGATACACATTGGAGATCCAACAAGCTGATCTATTATAACTTTTTTAATAACTATTCGTATTGTATATCCTGGTAAGGATCGGTCTAAGTACCTATACCAGTAATGGCACACAACTCCCACTGTGGTCCCACTTAGAGTCATGTCTCTGGTCCTATGCTTATCCCATCGATCCAACTGGTTCGTTAAAATTTCATAGTTTTGTTCTAAGAGATCTCCTAGGCCTGACAAGCATAAGGATATGCCTACATTAGTATACAACAAATATTTGTCACTAAACATATGATTCACGAATTTACCCACTTCCGGGAATACTTTTCCTCTTAATAATTTTTTAAAGTGTAATTTGTTCATGGTGGTCATTCGAAAATGTCATAAATTCCAAACATTTTACACGCCACGAGAACAGGTTAAGTACTAAAATTTTGACAAATCTATTGTCGTGTTCTGTGCTTTGTATTTTTGTTTCTTTTTTACCAAATCATTTCAACTTCGAATATATTACGGAGTTTTGTATTTGACAATCCCTTCATTTTTCTATGTATTTTCTATCTATTTCTAAATTAATGGAATTGTATTGTGCATACACCCGGTATAAAGTGCCCTTTCAAATAAGCACTCGACCGAACTTCAGTTATGTCAAACCATGGTAAATATAAAAATTTGGTAATAGCGATTTCCAGTTCGATTTTTTCGAATATCTTGCATGATTAGCCAAAAGACTGAATGCAACAGCTTTACTAACCAAACCGTTGTATGACGTACGGTGTTCAGTTACAGGGTGGTATTTTTAACATAGAACTAGTACAATTTCAGATTTTCGAAAATACTGACAATGACTAATTTCGAAAAAATATCCTGTTAAAATGGTGGTAGCCCTGAGTCTCGCACGCCGTCCGCTTCGCGGACCAACGGTTCTCAAGGTAGATTTTGTTTTGAAACCGTGAAAAAAATTGATTTCATCGATGTTGCGAAAGCAACAATATTAAAAGAAGAAAGAAGAAAGTTTTTGTTAGCATAACATTGTTGACAAAATTGTTGAAAGCGAAAACTGAAATTATTTTCTTATTTCGACGTAATGATCATATGCGCGTATGAGGCTTTTTGATATTATTTTTATTTAGGACAAGGAAATTAAATGAAATAATATATCAGCAGCCTCGTTTTTGCACTTGACAGATATGACAAAAAATTGTTAATGAGTGAAGCAGGAAAGGTTCATGATTAGGTCGATTTGTTATTCTATTGATAAGTACTGCACGTGATAGCATTTTACATTTACGTAGTTTCTCTAGGATGTGAACTAGAAAAAAAAAACTATACCTTCGTCATGTCATCTTAGTTTAATTAGCCACAAATATTATGAAAGTAAGTAAAAACCCAATTTTTACGAGATAAATGTTCCACATAGGTCATCGAATATTATTCATAATCAAGTCGAAAACACCGATAAGCGATATTGTGGACACTAGTGCATTCTAAACATGCCTTCGTAGAATCTGAGGACGAAATAGGTCATAAGTTTAAAGGTGACACCCAATCAAAGAATTTATAACAAAAAAGCCGCTATATAAAGGATTTGAATGTGACCAATTTTGGATATTAGTGAAAAGTGTGTCAAGATGACTAAGATTTTGGTAGGTACATTTAGTAAATTTACTGTGGAGATTAGGTTATCAAATTGTATGCGAATTTCTTAACACTGCATATATATATTGCCTAGGTATTATTCGGAGTAACAGTTCTCCTGGCAACTGCCATGTCTGTACCATCTGGTACAGGCTCATCGGGTCACGGCAATCAGTTGGGCTCTGAGCATGGTGGTAGAGGAAGTGGATTTGGCGGTCACGATAGTGGATTTGGCGGCCACGGAGGCCAAGGTAGTGGTTTTGGTGGCGGCCATGATGGCGGTTTCCAAGGTGGCCACGGGGGTCATGGAAATCATCAAGGGAGTGGTCGTGGGGGTGGTCACGGCGGGGGACAAGGTGGTGGATTTGGCGGCGGTCACGGAAACGGCCAAGGCGGCGGATTTGGGGGTCACGGCGACCATGGTGACCATCAAGGCGGGTATAAATCTCATGGTTATTAAAAATAACTATGTTGTTTTGTATAATAAATGCTTTTTATGTTTTTAAAAAGTTTAAATTAAAATACTGATCCTTTCCCGCAGTTTATAATGGAGGTCTTATTAAATGACACCATGTGTTTCAACGTTTTTGTGGGTATTTAATTGGTCGCTGTCAGGTTCCATACTGTGTTGTTCCCGATTTAAATGGTCCCTGTACTGTTGGGTCACGTGTTGCTCGAACTCTCGAAACGTGTCTGTCTTTATCGATTCTCGGATTTTCTCGAAAAACATCAACATGCGATACACATTATGCACCATTATAAGAATAGGTCCTAACAGTTCCTGAACGGTGAGTAGGTGGTGCACGTAGGCGCGCGAATAGTTTCGGCATGTCAAACACTGGCACGTTTTCATTATGGGATCAAAGTCGTCAGAGTAGCTCGTCTGCCTCAAGATGATCTCCCAGTATTCTGAATTTTCGCCCTGTTGTGTGGAAAAAGTCAGTGCCGCCGACCGTTCAGTCAAAATCACGCAATATGATGTGTCAAACATATCGACGCCGCTCTTGACGAGTCTAAGGATATTAACGGGACTCCAACAACCCTGCACCAATCTTATTTTTCCAGATGGGATTTTTTCCAAAACGCAATCCACTATCTCCTTAACTTCGTCAAACGGCAAAAATTCAACTTCCGGACCATTATTGTGTAAACCATCTATTAGATAACCATCAACATGTGAATCATTGACTGAGATTTCCTGGATGCACTTTCTGCGGGAATGTTTGCAGTAGCCGCCCGCTACAGGAGCAACCACGAATGTTTTACGTAAACTTTCCGAATTCCTTATCCTCTTCACACACTTTGCGTTAAACGATACAGTATGCTCGACGGCCTTGGTTACACGTTTTTGTGGACTTGATTTGTTTGTATCGGAGTCCGATAACAACACCCACATGTCAGGTTTAAATCTCTGGACCATATCCACGTACATGTCTGCGCTATACAAAACTTTTCCATGTTTTGTGAATACGGGTACCTTGCCTTTAACATGGTGACCTTGTTTAGTTAAATTTGCGGGATCGTGAAGGGTAATACAGGTTAAATTATCCCTGTTTCCCACGAATTCGGATACTCGGCCCTCATAAAGCCGGATCGCGTCTTGATATTGATGCACGCTAACTAACGGGATTTGAAGGATTTGCGGCGTTTGGCTGACTAGTTTAAACACTTCATGGGTGATATGCGGAATGTGACCGGCTTGGGTGTGCAACAGCGCCAGCGGAGTTTCCAAGACCAGATCGGGCTTGTTTTCGATACCGTACAGCTCTCCTAGCCGCGGACCGTATTTCGTTAGGCTTTTTACTCTGAATTTCATGGCACAACCCGTCAATTTAAAAATTTTGATTAACTAGGTTAAGTTCCTCGTCTTTTTTTTCTTGTTCAAACTAAGGTCTGTGCAGGATTTCGTCGTGAGCATTGAACATAGCCTACGCTCGCTCACGACAGAATCCTGAGTAATCGTACACAAAAACTTGAAATTGGTTGCATTGTGTGAATTTAGTGTTCTAAGTGAATATTTTAAAGTGTATAATTTTTGCCTTTTGTATGGGTTGGAGGCCGGATGGGCCGGGATGGTTTTCTTGGCGGTTGCGGGGGAGGCCGTTGTTTGCAATTGGTTCAATGTTTCTAAGAAAGAAGAATTTTCCATTATTTTGTTCCTCATTTTGTCCGCGCGGAAACGGACTTTCGCCGCAGCTGGCACAGCAAGAAGTCGCAAAAATTGCTCGAGACAGGATCGAAAGATTTTTGATTACGGAGGAGCCGGCCCATGCTGTGTCCTTCGTGTCTCAGGTGGTGAGGAAATTTGTTGATCACCACGCGTACGACCTGATGCGTTCAACGGCACTTTTTGAACCACACGATGAAAGTAACCGATTTAGCGCTTTACCGTGTTTTTTTTTGGAGCATGCGCCTAAGGGCGCTCTCGGGTACAGCTGGCCAGTTAAGTTCAAGACTTTAATATCGCGAAGGAAAGTAGAAGAATAACTTCTTGGTGCGGCCAATAAATAAGATAGGTTTATATATATATATATATATATATATATATATATATATATATATATATAATAAAATGAAAACTAAACAGTTCCGTTTGGAGGGTGATGGATTCGTTCAGCCCTTTTAATTAAGGCACCCTCCAGGTCATAAAGAACAAGGTGAATTATAGTTGTCATTGGTAGAATGATCTTAGCAGTCTGACTCATAGATGTAAAGAAGAAGAAGTAGAACGCATGTGAGGCGAGCAAGTATACATTAGAAGAAATGGGTTAATTTCTAAGTAAATAATGAAAATGTATATTTTTAACTAAAACTAAAACCGTATATTTTCAACGGATTGTGGATTTGTAAAATTACGGTGATGCGAATACACCGTGACTAAATGTTATTAAATATGGTGTTAGTTAAAATAAGCTTGTTGAGTAAAATATTTACTTGTCTCCTGGTGTTGATGTCGATTTTGCTGCTCTATACCCTTTTTGCGAGAAAACCGATAAATGAACAAACGTTAAACGTTCAAATCAGTTTGTTTAGTCTACTAAAGACTGCGATAATAGCAGCGGAAGAGGGAGGACGATATGTTGTATCAGCAAGAAACAATTTCAAAATTGACAGCAAAGGGAAAACGAAGGAGGGCGCAGAAGATACCGTAACTACCGCCGATTTTTTGTCGCACTGCGCGATGCTTAACGTTTTCAAAACCGCTTTTGCTGACTTGACAGTGGTATCAGAAGAAAAGACAGCAGCTTGCGAGAATGGCAATGTTAGACACGAAAGTAGTCCTTGGGAAACATCCGTAGGTCCCGTCAAAGACCGGTATGTTTCTCGAGAGGACGTGATGGTGTGGATAGATCCACTGGATGCGACCCAGGAATACACAGAAAAATTGTATGAGTACGTGACTACAATGGCGTGTGTCGCGGTAAAAGGTCGACCCATATTAGGTGTGGTACACTACCCTTTTTCCAGAACGACGTCGTGGGCTTGGGTGGGAAATGTGCTTTCTCCGGATTTGAGACCTGCAGAGGTAAGGGGTTCAAGTATCCATGGTATTATATCCCAAGGACACATTTTAAAGTGTCTCATTGTGAACTTGAAGTACGCGTTTGTTAACTGTCAACTCTGCCTTTCATGTCAAATGTCAATCTATTAGATTCCAGATTTTGAGTGCATGAAGATTCAACCGCTATTAGCTATTAGATAATATAGTCGCCATTGAAATTTTTGTAGAAAAGGGACTGATTTTCATGCATTTCACCAACTAACTTGCACTTTGCACCATTTTCTTTCTAAACAGCGATTTCCACACGCAACTCGTTTTCCCGGAAAATTTGCCGCAAGGTCATGGAAGGAGATTTTAAGTATCGCGCATACGCACGTTGAATACAACGCCTCAAAAAAATTTCATACTTGCTGCATAAGTTCCTGTATTATCAGCAAGAGCAGGACCTCGATTGGTTAAACAATATCCAATAATTCTTAATCAACGTTTGAGGCTTGCGGGTGAGAAGTCCCACGTAGCAACCAAAACGTAATTTCCTCCTATGTGTTGACATTTTAAAATTTGTTTATTAATTATTAATTAAATAATTAACGACCTGCTTGAAGTTCATATACACCTTCTTCTTTACTTTTTTGGCCGTCTGGCTTGGCCGATAAAACAGAATAAATACTTATCGACCGACCTGAAGTTGGCGCCTGAAGTAGTTCAAATGCACCGATTTGTCTGGACACAGCGACCCCCTTCCTACATATCTTAAGTAGCTATATGGTTTTCTCTGATCTGGCTACAAAGCAATTTGCCTTTAAGCCTATACACGTATTTCGTTAGTTGTAAAATCCACAATTGAGCATAACCACTTTTATCCGCTCCATACTTCCATTCCACATCGAAAAAGTGAGGAGGCGAGTAGTTTCTCCTTTTATAATTTTTACAGGGGCGGCCTTTGTTTAATTTGGGTTCCGTTTGAGTATGAAGTTGTGCGTAGCGGTAGAATGGCGGCTGACTTAGGATACGTTTTTCCAGGGCCGACTCGAGATGCAAAAGACGAAAATAATCGTATCGCGATCGCACAGCGGGCCGATCAAGGAGGCGCTCGCCAAGAGTATGCGAAACTTCGAGCTTATCGTGGCGGCGGGAGCGGGTTCGTAGGGCGAGCGTAGTGTAAGAATTTGCTAATCTACTGGGAAAAAAGTCAAAAAATTAACTCGTTGCTATCTAAAATTTTATAACTTTTATGAATAACCTGTGCAACCTCAATTTCTGAACAGCGCTTTAATTTATAACTTGTTTTCTTAGTGGTTGTGTGGCAAACACATTTGTTAGTAAAACAAATTATTTAAAATATTTTCGTGGTACCGACGACCTAAATTAGTGGTCGCCAACCGCTTCAATGTGTTGAGCTACTTTGTTAAATTTGGTTAGTTTTGTGGAATTGTTTATGTTTAATATTATGACAATTATTTTTTTTGTGGAATTTTGAAGCATCTCTGATTTTTGCAGTTTGTATTTTTAAAATGAAAATCGTTGTGAGAGCGACATAAATTAAATACCTTGAAAATAGTTTACTCTTAAACAGTAGATACAAGTTTTTAAAAACGTATATATATTTTTATATTATTTTTTGAGATTATACTTGTGTGTTTTTTTTTTAACTTGAACAGTTAGAAAAAGTTTTCTGTACAACGAAAGTCAATTTTACAAAGAAAAATTATAACACACGGTTTTTATACTTGTCGTTGGTTTTTGTTAACATTTTCATTTTTTATTTCCTTCTTAATGGATCTTTAAAAACTGTCAACTTTTGATGTTTAATAAGGGAAACGAGTTCGTAGAACATGCTTATATGTTCAAAATTTGATGCTACACCACTGCTGCTCTTAAACTTTGCAACAGAAGTTGCAAAATCTTATTTGAGAAAAATGGATTAAGATTACGGATATATTATTTATTTATTTATTTTTATGTTGAGTGATTTTCTTTAAATCATTATTTAAAAAATGATTCTTTTTTAAGTTAAATTGAAATTTGTTTTTTTTTTTAAGCAAAAGTTTATCAAATGACATTTTATTATTTCTTAACTATTTTTTAAAAGTAATACTTTCATTGTTGTAATGTTTTTATTTGGCGCCAGAGTAATATAACAATAATATTTCAATTGATTGAAAAAATCCTGATTTTGCAGAATATTCGCCAACTTGTATTTCAATCATATAGCTATTACGTAATATAAGGGCCCTACTACGGTAAAATTCGATGCGGCACTAACCTGCACTTTGCGCCATTTTATTTCTAAACGGCGATATCCACACATTTAGCTCGTTTTCCCAGAACATTTAACGAGGTCTAGGCATATTTTGAGAAAACACTATCGTAGAAATTCTGTATTCAAACTTATTGACAATCTCTCAACGCCATGTTGTTTGTTGAATAAGGTCATTGGTCAAAACCGAGATTTTAAATCTTGAGCAAGCTTATGTCGAATGGACTTTCTCAAAATTGTTTTCATAGTTGCTTCCTAAGTTTCTCTGCGTTAATGCATTAGGCAGGGTTTCATTGCCTATATTATTATATTATATACATTTTTAAAATTGGTAAAGTATCAAGGAAGTTCTGTGTAATCAAAAAATTCAATTCTTAGACATTAGTTTTAAATTGTCATACTCTTATAAAATATAATCTTAAAAATCACCTTCTTGACAGCCGTTACCACTTGTGGATTCATCCAATTAACTTTGTCGTAAGTCACTTTAGTTACGTATAATATCTATATTTCCGTATTTGTGTCCCCTTAGATTAGCTAAATCTTGCACTCGTCGAAATTCGGACCGTTTTTTAGGTTTCAAGGCCCTGAAAGTAGCGAAGGGCGAGGTCGACGCCTACCTTCACGCCACGGCCATTAAAAAATGGGACACGTGCGCCGGCAACGCCGTACTCGACGCCCTTGGTGGACGAATGACGACGAAACATAACTTCACTATCGATTACGCAGACGCGAGCGACGCCGTAAACACCGACGGCCTAGTCGCTACTTTGAAGAACCACGAATCGTTTTTGGGCAAATTTTAACAGACTAAAGCGCAATTTATACAGGGTTATTCACGATATATGGCACAGAATCGTGTGGCCACAATTGTTTAACTTTTGGAATGTGTGATTAATGTTACTTTAATACCGTAGAGGTTGCCCCAAGTGTTATTTATTTCATTTATTTACTTGGTTGTTTATGTAATTGCAATTTTTACAAGTCTAAAAATGATAAATAACTGCCAGCAGAAATTAACATTACGCCATTATTAAAGGTATCAGTTGTTAAAAATACCATTTTGGATTGTCCAATCAAAATGATTGTATGTTTCAATAAGGTTCTTGATACCTAAATCTTATTTTTATAGTATGATCTACGATTCTATAATGTTATGTTTCAATACGTTTTTTTTTTTTTAATTTTAAAATTTAATTGAAGTTTAATTTTAAGTTCTTAATTGCATAACAAATATTTAAATTATGTCAGTCACATAGTGAATAGAGTGTAATATAGACCAATTATAGAAAATTTAACATATTATACACCACCAAATTTAACTTAATTAATTTAAATATAACTCCATATTTTTTTAAATTGCCAGGTAGTGTACTATTTAATTACGCATCGAATGGTTTCAGGTGTTACATAGCTAATTCCCCGCGTTTTCCTAGAATACAGGAAATTATTGATTTTTTGTGTTATCTAAATATATGCTTTATTACATCTAGTTGCCTTTGACACTTGGAGATGACAAATAATTTATTAAGGCAGTTATTTTGGTATGGTTTTACTGTACGGTCTGTTTATTGAAATAGTGACATGTTTTCTAGTAGCGGAGTTTCTGTAACTAACCTTGCTTAAATTGCTAAGATGAGAATAAATTTTTGGCCACCCTGTATAAGACGCCTTTAACAATTAATATATAAAATATGGTCTATGGTTTCGATCCTTAAAAAAAACCTTAAATACTTCACATGTAATTGAGAAATTAAAATTAGGTTATATTTTGAGAAACTTTGAATTATTTAAAGAACCTTAAGATTTAGGTATTGTAAACGTTATTGAAACATTTGTTTGCAACATCCAAAAACGCTACTATAATATACAGGATGGTCCGAATTCAGCAGATAAAATGATAATAATAATAATAATAATAATGATTCATTTTGAAGAAAAAAAAGTTTTTTCTTGTTCTTAAAACTTTTCTAAATTTTGCTTTGAAACTAACCAAAATTAATCAAAATAAATTTATAGCTTAGATAAACTTTGTTTAAACGCTGGTAATGCGTAAATAATAAAAAAGTGGCATGCGGTTTATTAATTGATCAATTCTAAAGAGAAAACGATACTTTCGCAATAATAGGGAGTACCATTAAAAAAAAAACAACTTCTTTGATAGTTTTAACACAGTTTAGTATGCTCGTATTTTTAAAAAGTTTCCAGAATAAGGCTTCACTTCCCCAAACTAAAACATTTTTAATTCCACCATCTTGTTCCGACCTGCCACTTTCTTCAGCCAATCAGAATCGATCATTTGATTTGACAATTCGACCAATCAAAACTATTCACTCATACAGCGGGCAATTTAAATTTCTAAATCCAAGGTAAATGTACAAATGGGTGAAAACCTTTGGTCGCAATATCTTGTGCCGCATAGCGTGAAAGAAAAAAAAAATTAAATAACGTCGAACAAATGCAAGTTTATTTGTACATCCTGCGGACGACGAAGAAGCCGCCGACCAGCACCGCGATGGCGGTGACGACGCCGAGGCCGATAAAAAGTGGCGCCTGCGACGCGAAAACCATCTTGACGAAAAACATGGTGCTGGGTATCGTGTTACGGTATGAGTCGCGTTCCCGTACGCGGGCGAAGTACTCTTCCACGCGCGGACGCTTACCGCCCGTCCAGAATCGCGATTCCAGCCCCACCTCGTATATACGTTCGAGGAGCATTGTCAGCGAAATGTCGGCGACGGTGAAACGATCCGAACACAACCACCAGGTCCTAGAATCACCCTCGTGGTTTCCCAACTCCGCCTCGACTTGATCGAGTACCGCGTCTACTTCACGTAACACCTTCAGAAACTCCTCCTTGTCTTCGAGCACACTGAATTTGAGCTCGTGGTCTGCCGCCTTGCGCAACAGCATATCCCTCGCCTCCGGGTTAGATTCGGCTATTTTCTTTAGGTTGACGCTACTGTTTCTCTCTTGCTCTGGAATGTGGGGCTTAGGGCGGAACGATTTGAATACTAACTACTCACGCAAGAGGGCGCTCCTCACGGGACCGATAAATGGCAGTTTCGGATTGGACGCAGTTTCCGGGTGAATGAACGAGCCGATGGTGATGACGTTCCCATTGATTTTGTCTATAATTCCCCTGAAATAGGTCACCCGCTGGCGCACTTCCGGCTCCATTGGGATAAGTCGTGGAGTGTCACCTGTAACTCGTATAGGAAAACTCTAGAATATTTGAAGCCCAAAAAAACATCGTACAGAAACGTAGTTAAAGTTGTGAAGAAAATTTAAGCGCAAAAAAGGAATGACCAGTGCTGTTAAAAGCTTTCAAATCCAAACAATACAAATTGCTCTGTTGCCGTAAGTCACTCAAGAAATATTAAATAGCAATCATCCTAATAGCTTTTCATAAAAAAAAAATTCTTTAAATTTACCTAGCACATTTCAGAAGAACTCACCCAGCAATATATTTGTAACTTCCCGACAAACTAGCTTTACAAATGCAAGCAACGCGATTAATGAATATATCTTGGTCTTCTATAATATTTATTTGGCCGTAAGTTCATAGGGAGTGCTTTTCATTTTGCTGGTTAATTTTTTTTTAAATTAAAATCACATGTTTTGCATGTAATAATACTTCTTCGCCTACCATTAAAAACCGACTTCAACGTTACAATTCAGGCAATTTTCGACAAAAAACCTTAACAGAACTTTATTAATTAAACTCACGAATAAGGAGATGAATTGTTTGTAACAGACATCGTTTTCCTTATTTTGTGTGCTATTTTTTTGAAAAGGAGTGCATTAGCGTGAAAGTTTGAACCAAACGCGGAACAATGCATCTTTGGGCTTCACTAAATGCTCCAAATGGTCTTCGCACATTTTTTCTGACTCTCTACAATATTTCAGGTTTTTTTTTCTTTGAGCATTGTTTCAGCAAGCATTGACACTGATGTTGTAATGTATCCTTAATTTACTATAAAAATGCTATGTTAGTTGCTTTAAATGAACTGAGGAGTAGAAATTGCGAGGATTTAAATCAGGTGACCCAGGTCAGTCGAGAATGATGCGGTGGCTCATCATAGAAAATGTAGGTATCAGAAATTAACTGCAAGTATTTTATGTGCCTTTTGCGCTTTAATTTGACAAGAAATTATAACGTTTACAAAAAATACTAACAAGTTTGGTTTTTAGTTACGATTCCAGAAATAAATGTTATAAAATTTTATTGATTGGGTAAGATCAAAAGTTTGAGCTTTTGATTCTTAATAATGCGTAATAGTATATAAAATTATAATAGATGAAAATATTAAACTACTCCGGCCAATCTGTTAGAGAGTGTGTCTAAATGTTCTCTATTAAAATATTTGAAGATCTGTAAGATAATAAAATGGAAGGGGAACTCGTTGTGTAACGGATTTTAAGCATAACGGGGCGACACATTTTTTTTCAAAAACTGCAATTTGCAATTAAATTTTCTTCACGACATTCTGTAACAGCTGGCATAGAGTAATTCAGTTTGAATATCGTATTTAAACAAGCTTAGGACTATAACTGAGGGTAATCAAAAATTATTAGAATAATAATCGCAGCGTTGCCAGATCTGCCCGAAGCCAGTCGCGACTCTCAATTTTATTACGGATTCAGACCTTCAGCTGTGTATCTGTGTCTTACAGTTTGTTGATTTTTAAGCGTTACCGTTGCTAAAGTTGTCCTCGAGGTAGTCGATTATGCGCGCAGAATCGGGAATGATCTTGCCTGTATCCTGCAGCACCGGTACCTCGCCTTTCGGGTTTATTTGCAGGAACCACGGCTCGTATTGTCCGTACCGCGCGAGATTTATGCTGTGCGTGTCGAACCGCAGACCCTTTTCGTGGAGCGCGAGCACGACCTGAAAATCACCCTTTAAAAACCACAGCGAGTCGTCAACGAATCGTAAGCTTTTCGATCATAAATGCGCTAACGTATTTGGCAACATCGAATAAAATTATAAAACTAACAAACGTCTCGTGACTAAAGTACCGACGATACCGAAGTGGGTCGCGCCAGTGTTTAAAGAAGCTGACGTGTTAAAGTGACACTTTGCGCAAGCCTAATCAGAGCATGTTGGGTATTTTGGAGGAAGCAGTAAAAAAAAATTTTTTTTTGAACGCGAATAACGGTGTGGAATAAGATATCTTGTTATCTGTGTACCGTTATTAAAAAATAAAGAAAATTCAGGTTCGTGGGGAGAGGATCGTTCGATCTTCGGCAAAACTCTCAGCCACCTGAGAAGATTTATATTAAATTTATCTACTATCTATATGAAATGAGCATAAATCTGGCATCGCCGGAGTGGATGTCTACCAATAACCGGATCTCTTGTAGCAAATACCGCGATGGTCTTAAAATTTTCATGTGATTAACCGTCAAACGATTATTCGGGACCCTCTCAATTTGACGGACCTCGGAAACCAATTCCGTCGAAAACACGCTTCGTCTTCTTTGTTTTGATTAGAGATGTCATTGACCGACCTTGACGAAACCTCTCACCTTCTGCGAATAAAACGAGTACTCGTTGTAGTAAAGCAGGAGGCCGTCGGCGATGTTTATCCTGTGGCTGCCGTCGCCGCCTGTCGCGGACATTTTGGCACTTTCGCAGGCCGCGATTTTGATCGGGTTCACGAGCAACAGCAAGTAAAGCGGGTAACAGCGCCGTTTGCGCAATACCGCGACCTCGAAGCGTCTGATGCCGCGGCCTACTATTGTTGTTAACATTATCTTGTGACCCGGTACGCGACAGACGTTCTCGGATAGGTTAGGATCGCGGAACGGTCGCGGTAGTCTCGATTACGTAATCGGCGGCTCAAGACCACAGATCAACGATCCCGCTTGTACGGGGAACGATCTATAAACAAACGGGCGCCGGTCATTTGCCCGATACCTCAACCGATCAAATTTCTTTAGCATTTATTGACTGAAGATTTTATATTCCTGTACGGTACCCCAATTGTCTTATACGCTTTGTGAATGCGTTGAGGTTTTCGTTGTTTGATTGGTGAAACAAATTTGTTACCATCATCCTTTCTATGGATGTCACAGGTAAGAATCTCAATGTAGATGGAACAACAGTGGTGAAATTTTTAATTTTTAATTTACTCAATCTCTCGTTAAGTAATAATAGTTGATATGTTCTACGCAAGTTGTGAATATTAATGGAGGAAAATTAACCAAAAAATAAATAAATAAATGACTCCACTGCAAGTAAGAATATTTTCTAAAAGCTATATTTTTAAATATAAATTTAAACAGATGTGTGCCTAATTTTGATAGAAGTTAATAATCTTTTAAATTCAATCAAGCTAATCATTTTACTTTTACAAAGATTATTTTTGTTAAGGAGCGGACCTCAAATTGTCCTAATACTCTAATCTTTTTGCGTCAATGAATTAAAAGTTTAGTTGCTAAACACACAATAGCCGCCATATTGGTAATATTGTTTGGTTCAGTTCATTAATTAAACGATTAATAAATAAATCATATAAAACAGTTTAGTTATTGTGATAGTTATTTAAATTTGCACCCATAACAGACATTTACACTTAGAACCGCGCTATTAACTTTAAAAAGTTCAATTACCAGACGAAATTTCTCATCCATTTTGTAATGATGTAATTTATTGAAACATAAAAATCGATGACATTATATAATGCCTTAAAATGCCTTAAATAAATTTATCACAGACTACTATTACGGAAAAAGTCTAAATTGCCGCGCTAAGACACGGCGACCGTCGGACATCCCCGGCGTTCGTCGACGACGGTTTTGCATTTACACACCAGATGGTTCTGCATCTTGCGGGTAGCGGTCGTGAAGATTTGCGTGATGCCTAAATTGGACCGCACGTTGTATTCCAGCTCGAACGTTTCGACCTTGTCGGGGCAACACTGTTTGTTTCGGCCTCGACAACATCCGCGGTCTGGGCTGCATCTGTGAATATGACACTTTATTTGTTGATCAGTCCTCGTAGGTGGCGAGATTATATAAATGAATAACCGGGTAGCTACCCCGAATCGGTTGGCAATATGTGTTTTATTGCAGCCGGTTTTGTGCAACGCGAATTTCCAGTGATAGTTATTGCCGAACGGTCGCGGGAATTTGTCGACAAAGGCGTGACCACTAACACAGGCGCCACCGTGAATATTATTATTGCACGGTATGGGAAATTTTTATTGTCCCAAACTTGATTTATAATTCCATTCGATTCAGCACGCCCACTCGCGTGCGGGATGCCTCGTGAGTGCGGAAAATACTACCATTATATGAGACGCCATCATTTTATTTATTTTATGGAATTCCGACCGATAGAATTTTAGCAACGTGATGCCTCGTTTAGTTTCGGCGTTAGACTTTAGCAAAGGAACAAACTATGGGTTATATAGGAACTGCTGGTTAGTAGGTGAAATGTAAAGGCATGCGTGAAAAATAATTACCATAATTATCAACAACCATATTATCAATAAGACCTGTCATTTGAAACCAACCAAAATGACCGGCACCAAAATATGCCCAGATCCCATTACAGTCTCATGAAAGACAAAAATGGGTTAAGTGAGCACTCTGATGCGGAAAATTTAGGGGCATCAGTTTTACAATACCAGAGACGTTTGTAGTATCAGCTACATGGACCAAATCGACCCAGATAAACATCCACCACCAATGAAAGCATAAGGCCTTAGTAACCTTAATTTCCTTAATTACAACGTTTACATCGAAGAGTAAAGATTTCAAAAACCAAAAAAAATGCGCAAATTGCAGGTTAGTGGGTAAAATTTGAAAGCATGCGTGGAAAATCATTCCCTTTTCTACGAAAAAATCAATTCCGCCTGCGGTGCATCTATAGCTATATGGTGTCATCACATAGGTTATGCAAATTTCGGATTTTGAATTGTTACAGAAACCAGTTACACAGTATTAAGAACTTTTCAGGTAACATTTGATTAAAAGGAAAGACAGCAGATATGTAACATGGGCAACAAGGGCCTATACTACAAATATTTGCTTCTAATTTAGTGATCGGATTGCATCCAAAACGGGAATTAAAGTTTTACCACTGAAGTGGGGATAGTGTCTAAGTTTGGGCAAAAAATATTTCGCTGAAATAAGAAGCAACAAGACGTTGTCGGCACTTTGATCTACATGTCCGTTGACGTTCTTCAGATTTAATAGCAAAAGCTGAAGAAGAGGAAGAAATATTTTGTGTACATTGAGAGTAAATTCTTGTGTTGCATACGCAGACCTATTGCATATTACCAACATATTATATGATTTGATATTTTTTGAAATGGTGCTAGCAAAAATACCCAGTGCTATTTTCTGTTGTTTTAAAACATTAGAAAAGGCTTAAGTATTTTTAATTTGTAATTATATGAAATTATATACGTTTTCTTAGTAGATTTTTAAGAAATCAGGTTAGTATACATATATTTTTTACAAATATTCACCAAAAAATCATGTATAACGCATTTCCGCAGAAGTATATTGTAAGTCTATTGACCCACAAATAATATTGTGCAAATAATTTCAATAAGAATGAAGTAATAAAATAATGAGAACATTCCATTCTGGCATTTATATAAACGAGTAAGAGAAAGACAACAATCCCCATCACTAGCCGTACATATTTATCGGAAAATTTGCTTCTCTTTTGTACCACGCTGTTCCATTTTAGATCAAGTTCACTGAAAAAAAAAATACCTGAGAACCACCATCCACCTGTCGCCTTCCAGGACCGTACCCGCGTTCCCCACCAAATCCTTCAGGCGTACGGAATAGGGCCTCGGTTCGCCGCAAGCGAACCCGAGCCTGGCGCAACTAAACTGTGCGTCCAAGTAGCTCACTTTCGTCGCATTTTCCGACTCCGCCGCCTCCCAAGATCCGAACAACAATAACCACCACCAACACCGACGGAAACGTGCGTACATTTTGCACAAAATTCCGGTCGCCAAATGCCCGCGCCGGCGAAACCATCCGCCGGCCACCGCGAGAGGAATCCTTTCTATTTTTGCGGTTTTTATTTACGCGACACCTGTATGAGTCGACGGATTGATATGCGACCGCGCAGTCCCGAGATTTCGATAAAGTAAACGTTTCGAGCACTATTTTTCGATCGTTTAAGCGTTAAAGAGGCAATATCCCGGCCCGAGAAAGGAATTTTTCGTAATAAATCTTTTCGGCGGCGCCAAATATACAGCGTGGGACTAAAAGACCTCCACCAATTTAAAGAAGTTGACCTTTTTGATGGCGTATTCTGTTCACAACAGTTCGTACTGTGTCAATATATAGACAAGCCAAGACTCGTCATTTTGTATTAATATTGCCCAATGTAACACCATGTTCACCAAATGACATCTCACTGACTTCCAGAAGTGCAAATGCTCCTTTTCCATTCTTCCATCTCTATACTGTATATCTGCAGAGATTGTGATAATGTATCTTGATTTACCATCTCTTCAATTCCGGCCATTGTTGATTTCCTTTAAAGTAAAATTATCTGTTGTATCTATTAGCGACGGACGGTCAGCTGATCAGCTGGAATCAGTTCATCTTCAAGAGTGCTGCCTGAAAGCCAGGTCGCTCTTAGGGCTTTGCTTGATTCCACTGATTGGCAATGAAATCCTCCTTTAAAAACTTTAATGTTAAATATAATGATTCAAACGTTATGAATCTATCCCCGTTGGCCGATTTTTTCTATCATGTCTAGATTTTTCGATGTGATTTTTTTTATATTTCAAAATTTTGTTTTTTTTTTTCAAATTTTTCATTCGTCAACGTTACAAAAAGTAAATATACATACAAAATGAGTTTCAGAGAATTGTAAGAGAAAGGAGGGAAGTGCCAAAAGTACGCGCATGCGCAGTATTCATTGTGACACTACAACAGTTCAGTGAAAACTTGTCGTTTAATTGTTTACCTTTTATATCAAACATTTTGGTAAGTTTTGCATAAAGTTCATGTTCTCTACATTGGATTTAAGTATTTGATGTGTAGTTTGAGTATTTTTTTTAAGTGGAGTCAATAAATATAAAATAGAAGTTTGAAAGTTGTTTTAAAATTAATTTTGTGTGATTTTAGGTTACACGGGCTTGCAAAAATTGCTCAGATTGTTTTTGCTACATTTATGGGGAATACATACTAAAAACACAGCGACATGTCATGACCGATCTGGTTAAAACAGCTTATAAGCTATATTTTTTATTTCCTATCGATGAGCGAGATAAAAGTTGGTTGCCAAAAGTGTGCTGCTCAAGAACGTTGAGAGGTTGGCTTGAAGAAAGTCACAAATCCATGTCGTTTTCAATGCCAATGATTTGGAGAGAGCCTCAAAATCATGAGAATGATTGTTATCTACACGAGGATTCTCGAAAAAAAAAATGGAGATAAGATTGTTTATCCGAACGTCCTATCTGCAAAGAGATAAAGACACTCCACCTCCAGTTCCACCAGTTAATGAGAAGGCTGAAAATAAAAATATTTCAGGTCTACAATCTCAATCGAGTTTTCTTTCTGGTAGTACATCTTCATCTTCATACACTTTATCTGGATCTTCATGTCCATCTACAAAACCTCATTTACATGGACAAGGCGACTTAATGATCTTGTTAGATACTTGGGATTTTCAAAATCTAAGGCACAGTTACTCGGATCAAGGTTAAAACAGTGGAATCTATTGGCTAAAAGTACGAGAGTTTCATATTTTCGTACGAGGCAAGAAAGTTTTACAAGTTACTTATCCAAAGAAGATGATTTGGTATATTGTAATGATGCTGCAGGGCTTGTTCAAGAACTAAGTTTTCCAGAAGATTCTAGTGAATGGAAACTTTTTATTGAGGCTTCAAAAATAAGCTTGAAAGCCGTTCTACTTCATGATGGTAATAAATACCCATCTGTCCCTATTGCACATGCTACAAGCATGAAAGAAAATTATGCAAACCTTGAGGTATTACTTGAGAAAATTAAATATTCTCAATACCTATGGAATATTTGTGCTGATTAAAGTTGTCGCTATACTGACTGGACTACAAGGAGGATACACAAAATTTTGCTGTTTTGCATATTGAAAGGATCTTTCAATTTTTTTTCCATAGTTGTTACTTACTGTGCATTACTTCCTTCAAATGTTCTGGTAGGTACTAATCTCACCGAATTAAAATTCAATATTGTATCAGCTTAAAAAAGAATAAGAATTGGTGTAAGCGGTCTGAGATGATTGGGTGATGTAGAAGAAGGGAGATGTTCCAAAGTTATTTCGGCCATCAGTAGCATACGTGATACAGGTTAAGACTAGTTGAAATTCAAAGCCGAGTTTAAAGTTATATAAGAACAATAGCAATATAAATAAGAACTAAAAGTTCAGATTTTCACGAAATTTCGTGAAAATCTGAAGTTTTAGTTATTTATTTTGATAAATGGATTTTCATCAAGTAAAAGTCACCTCAGTTGAAGAACAATAGCAACTTTCAGGTTTCTTCAAAACTTACTTTCACTATATTCTGAAGTTTAATGTATTTCTGGAACAAAAACATTAACACTTTGCACGAATGCAGAATTCCGTGGTTATAATATTGGAAATGAAAATAATCGTTTACTTTAGAAACTGCAATGTCAATGTGTATGCATGGATCATTAATTGTTTACCAATGACCCAATTTCACAGGAAAAGAAATACAAACTAATTCGCAATAATTGAAAACAACTTAAGAATTTAAGAAACAACTTTTAAACAATAACTTCAAATGTCAAATGAATTGAAATAAGCAATTATTTTAACCTTTTAGTGTTCCTTATAGCACAGTAAAATATACATGGCGTTATTGAACTGTCATCGTATAATTTAATAAGTGAATTTCAGGGTCGACGGGTATATTACAATGGTTACATTCAACATTGCTAATTTCATAAAATCAAATCACAAAAATAACGTATTCAATTATTAGGCAACAAATTATAAACGGAATTCACAAACTCAGCACTGAGAAAGATGTTTGCTTTTAGAAAATCGCTAACTTAATCGATAATTCAGGATGATTACAAAGTTGTACATACTTCACATTATCCAACAAATCTTAGGTATTATAAACACCACTTACGTTCAGAATACTCTAAACCACACTTATTAGGCTCGAGGAGCCCTTTGTACTTGAAGAAGGCGGGATACCCAGTTGCGTTTTAAAAACAATATTTTAACCCCTTAACATTAAACTCTCCGTATTTATAACATTATTTAATTCATTAAAATTATTAAATATACCGGGTGACATCGAAACTACTGTCCGTAGCGGCCTTTAATGGCTTGAAATAAAAACATGCAATTTGGTAAGTTGGCGGGGTTGAATATTGTGAACATTTATAGCATAAAAACAATTGAATAATTTTTTCTTGTTGAACAACTCAAAATAACTTTTGTCTAATATTTTTTTAAATAATGGCATGCAAAAATATGCCACAAGGTGTAAGTAATGTTTGTTGTCCTGGCCTACTTGGTTTTGTCACAAAATAAAAAAAAATTAGAATTGTGAACGGCTTTATTTAAAAAAATATTGATTTTTGACATAAAGTATATTAGACAAAAGTTGTTTAGCGAGTCAAAAAAATAACAAAGTTCAACCCTATCAACATACCAAATTACAAAATCTTAAGTCACTTTGAAATGCCGCCGTGGAGAGTAGCTTCGTTGCCACCCGGTATATAAAATAATATAAAATATTTAAAAATTTGAACTAAGCGCAATTTAATGCCGAGGAATAAATTTATTGCTCAAAACTTATTAGTTTTATCCTAATAATAATTTTACTTGTCAGCATGAAAAATTACCAACGATACAAAATACACTCTAGATTTTTAGATTTTGACTAAGGCACTGTCTGGTAATAAGGCCAGGTTAATATTATTTGTTTTTTATTTAATGTCAAATGCATATATTTATTATTTGATACATAAAAAAGGTAACTAAAATAAATATTCTTTAAAAATAGTAAGGAACAAAAAATTTAAAATATCAACTAAAGTATAAAAAAAAGCAATGTTGCCTTATTAGTCTTCAGTGAGGCCAACGCATTCCTCATGCACCCAGGGTTCCACAGCATACACATAATTTGTATCGCAAATCGAGCAATTCTGTTTGCATATTAATTTGATTTTAATAAGTTGTTCAGAATTGTTTTTGTTTCGTGTTTCTTTGACTATTAATTGAGCCAAGGGAATTTCATCTTCTGGATACCAGTGGTTTTCCATATTGGGAACACTGTTTCCATTTGCGTCCATCGCGGTGGCGGGTAGGAAGACTTGGTGCAACTGCATGGCATTTCTATTAAAGGGATAGATCCCAGTTACATCTGAGAACCTTTCCTTATTTAGTCTTCTGTAACATCTTCCCCATATTCTAAACCTATCAAATATACTCTGGATCCTTTTTCAGGTAGCACCTTCTGCGGATGGTGAAGCATGAGTCGGCAATCCTTTTCGTCTATATTCTAAATATTCATAAATATTCTTAGCCCTCCAAGAGGTTATTATAAAGTGCTTTTCGTGGAGAAATATTTGTGTGCCTTTTTAAAAATGTTTTAATTGTTTCTCCTTGTTGAATTTATGCCGGACTTTAAGCCATTCACACTACGACGAAGTACTTTATCAGTAAGAGGAATTCCTCGCCATGGATTATTATTATTATTTTTTTCGCCAAATCGTTTGCTTGTTGTGTGAACTCCTTTGGTTGTAGCAGATTTTAAATGGTTCCTCAATGTTCATATCTTGTGTCTAATTTGATAATTTCAAAAGTCGAACCTTATAACCTGCACTACTACTACTATTCGCAGTTGCAAATGCATATGCAATAGTCCTTTTCTGGGTTATTGTAGATATCATAAATCAGAGGTCACCAGCAAATGTTATACCCAAATTTGTAGCTACCAATTGCGGCAAGCGGCAACGCTGTCGAGGAGGTCGCCGCGGTGACTCCCAGATCCGGCGCTTGTATTTTCTGCATTAACTTTAATTGAAGAAGGCTCTGGTGACTAATGGTTCGCGGGATCCCATCGAACGCTTTTTGGTCCTCAGATTATTCATCGCCGATGACGCAACCGATTAGCGACGCGCCATAGGTCACTTAATGGAGGCGAACCGAAACGCTGTAGAGCCTGTTTTACCCTTTTGGATTTATTTATGTATTGGTTTCCGAAATCCGACTGTTTAGCATTATCCATTATAATTTTTTTTACGTAAATATCCCGGTTACCTCTTATATTGCACTTCGTAATTTGAATGTAATCCGATGAGCAACTGTTTTTTCCGGTTGAATAACTGAAAATCATCAAGGTCGACACAAAAAATATTTGCAACAATTGGTAACGTTCCATTCGTACAAAACCGACATTTTGCAAAAAGTCCAAATTAGTGATTAATTTATTTCGCTAACGCACTTTTTAAAGTCGTTAAACTATTTTGAGGTTATATTCTTTCACCATTCTTTTGCAAAATATCTCTAGCAAATTTGTTTTAATATTGCATTTTTGGCATTGCCACTTATTTAAGTTTTGGCTATCCAAATTTCGTTTTCCAGAATGATTCTGCGTGACCCAGCGTGTTGCGTGTTCCTTTATTTGAAGGTGCTTTCGTATGAAAGTTTTGAATAGAATCAACTCATTCTTTAGATACAGGGTCATGTTTCATCAAAATAAATTATGGATCTGTCTATAGATTCTCGGATTTTTCGTTGGTAGAAGAATTGATTACATGCAAGAATTTTATTTTTATCGAATAAAATTTTATGCCCGGTTTTGTGACTATGTTCGGCAATCGCTCATCAGTTCATTTGCCTTAATCTTAAAGCTTGAGCCTAGTTGATATTATTCGTCCGGTCTCTCCAATGTATTCTTTGCCACATATGCATGGTATGCTGTAAACTCCTGGCATCTCAAGTGAAATTTTGTCTTTGACGGAAGATGTTGGGAGAATTTTAGACAAGTTGTAAATCTGGTATTGACGTTATATTTCTTAAGAGTGGCAAGTGTGCGATTACTGTCAGAC
This sequence comes from Cylas formicarius, assembly GCF_029955315.1. NCBI lineage: Eukaryota > Metazoa > Arthropoda > Insecta > Coleoptera > Brentidae > Cylas > Cylas formicarius. The sequence goes on from NW_026844319.1 coordinate 28,184,666, forward strand.
TCATTGCTACTGGAAGTGTATTTTGTGATGGAATGCTTAATATCTTTAATGTGGAAATTATTAGAGAAGATAACCGATGATTTTTGGGCCGGATGGTGGATGTGAAAAATTAACTCTATGGAGAGTTATTGTTAGGTATATGTTGATGGACCCGCTAACACATCTAGAAACATCTCTTTCTTAATGTTAGAATTGGTATAGTCATTAAGTGAATTAAGATGATTGAGAAAGGGTTCAAGCTGTCCATCAGCTTCCTTCTAAATTATGAAAGTGTCTTCTACTTATCGACGCTATACTTTGTATTTGGCGGAAATGGTATTTATGGCATAGGTTTCAAAGCATTATATTCGCTATGAATGCAAAGCGTGAAGAATCCGTCGGGCAGAAAACTTATCTTTAACTTGAAATTAAGGGTTATGCAGTCAAAACCTCACGAGCTCTAGTAGCAGTGAAGTCGTTTCTGAAAATATTATATTCTCCCTGAACCTAGGCCCGATAATGTCGAATGATTCTTTAGTGTGTATTAGTTTTCTACGTCGAAGCTAACCGACTGGATAACTTAATTCTATGTCCTTAAGGATATCTATAAAAAAATAAAACGTACCAAAACCCATTTTATCGTCAAAGCGACTACAGTTTTCCAATACTTGGGGGCGAAGATGGGCCTATGTTGATGTTAGGTGACATTTTATCTAGATTAATGAGTGATGGACGGACTCATCAGTACGCAGTGGCAATGGCTGGTACGCTGCAGTCGTTCTTATTATTATCAAAAATAAATACATTGACCTATTATGTTTTATTGAGTGGTTTACTTGTATGTTATCATTTTGCGCGGATGATGATCGGCGGATAAACAAACGCGAACAATTAATCCGCAGGCGGTGAGCAATTATTTGGTAAACATTCCGTTATTGCGCGTTGCTGCTCGAAATCGACAGCACATCGGAAGCTGTTAATCAGCGGGTGATTAGTAACAATCCAAACAATTAGAATACCGCACCGTTCCGATGCATCTACAAGGAAACCTAACAATGTTAATAGGTGTAACCGTATGTACGACAAATAGTGACATTAAATGAACAAAATCCGCAATCTTTTATGGAAGACGAAACCCGTAAATACGGAAAATTTTTGCCCATCACCGATACATAGAGTTTTATATTTCGCGAATATAATTCTTAAAGCCAAAATAATAAAATATATTTTTTTAAACACATTTCGTCTAATTGCACCCGCCATTTACATTACATTTAATGCAAAAATTTTAGCCCTTGATATTGCCTAAGTAGATATGTGACTGAAACTTTCAATTGAGCGAGTGATTATATAAATAAATTACGGTTAGCAAAAATATGCAAGAATGAAAACCCAGAAGAAGACCTGAGGAAAGACCTCCGAAAATTAAGCAAGACAGCTGGTACCCATCGTCACATGAAATGAGAGCAGAGAACAGAGAAACTTTCCTAGTCAATGGTAAAAGAAGAAGATTTAGATGTCAAAAAAAAACTAAAAAATTGGTAAATAATTATTTTAATTAATTTTTTTTTTACAAATATTTAAATCATTAAACAGGGACGACACAAGGTTCTCGCATTCATATAAATGAGCAAGAGATGACAAGAATCCTCATCATTACTCGTCTTTATTTGTTGTAAAACATGCCCATCACATTGGTTCTACGTTACTAGGGCCAAATAGAAGAAGTCCTGGAAAATAAATTTGCAATTCTAAATGTTTCGTGCAAAAATGAGTATATAAAAATATTTACTTACGAAAAAAAACAAAATATATGTGTTTCACCCAGTGGGTCCCAGGATTTGATATTGCACTAAACTTGTGAATGAGTTGGAATTTTTTTGGTGAAAAGATTTCAGGTTTGTAAATTTTTGGTTGGTTTTATTAGTTTCAGTTAGTTCCTTTGTTGAAACACTAACAAGCCACTTTAAGCCATTGAAAGTCAAACGAACTGTTATGAACAAATAGTCTGTCCAACGGATAGTCTGGATATTATTTTGGAATCCTTACATGCAAAATTTATGGGCTTCTCTTGGATCACACATATAAATTTCTTTTAAAATCCAAAAAGATCCTTTTAAGAAATATTGAAGAAAGAAATATTAAAACCATACTAGTGATAATTAAAGTGTACTTACATACTGCAAGCGCGTGTACAGTAAATTGGCGCGAATAAAATGACATGACGAAAATTGTTTGGTTGTGTTGTTACGGTTTAACCAAAGCATATAAAATTTAGTTACATAAAAATTTACCTCTGAAATATTGCCCCTAGATTTTGTACAATTTTATACTATATCCGACAGTGAATATTTAAAGGATATCCAGAAGATAAGTGCTACTGGATGCTACCTAGTATCTTAATCTTAGCATGTCGCACTTTAAATGAAAAATTAAGGAATTACAGTTGCTTTCACATTCTTGTCTGATGATTACGGATAAAGTGTAGCTAATAATTTGTCTTTGTTTCTTTTGTAATGAGATTATCCCCGTTCATAAATAATAAATCCGAAATTCAAGCCAAATCACAGGCCTAGTGAAAAGGTATAATACGACCAAAAATATAACCTTAACCACATCCCAACACATGCTTATTCTGTATTAAGTAGGTCTTCCTTGAGATGTTTTTTAACACTTTAAAATGTGGAGACCGTGGAATGAAGAAGATATGGAAAATAACGCAGAATTTGAAAACGAAGTGGAGATGGTAGTCGAACCTAACATGACCGCGGAAATATTTGAGGACTGGTTTGATAATAAACTGTTGCCAAAACGATCACAAAATACTGTTATTGTTATTTTAATAAAAATTATAAATTCGATTCGATAGCAACCAAACGGACATGAAATCTTAAGATTGCCTTCGTATCAATGTATATTTAACCCGATTGAGATGATTTGGTCTGAGTTGAAAGCGCATATAAGAAGAAACAACAGTGCACCAAAATTTAGTGACAGTACCACAAACGTAAGTCGGCAAGAGTTAGCTAAAATATCAGTACAAAGCTGATCTAATTGTGAAAAGCGAATAATAGAAGAATTACGATTAGTGGGGGAGTTGAGGATTGATACTTTATTATTATTATATTTAATATTTTGTATATTAATGACAGAATGTCATAAATTGTTACTTTGTCCTAAATTTTTTATGTACATATTTCAAGAATTGCTCGGTCAACGAAAGATTGAAGACATACTTATATCCTGCTTGTTAGTGTAGGTAGATAAATTCTTTAGAACGGTCTTGGGATGGTTACGGGTATGGGTCTACTCGGTAGAGTGTTCTATAAGGGGCTGCGGTTTTGGTTTAATAAACAGTAGGGAAAGTTAATCACGAGTCGGTTGTAAAAGTACTATATTTCTGGTGCAAGTATAGCAGGCCGGTTTTTCACTGGTCGGACGCGCGCGTACGCGATCGCCATCTTCAGGCGGTGCTGGTCCCCCAATTGACGCGTCTAAAAATACCACGCGGTGCGGGCGGGTTCCGCTGAATCAGGGTACCGTCCGCCGAAGAATGGTTATTTCGAGATCGAAGAAATTCCCGCGCTTACTTAGTCACCGAATAAATTAACCGCCGGCAAGAATCACCGCTGGTATTTTACGCGTATGCAGATGCAGATATAAAGGCGGGGGACGCCATCAAAAACGCACGTGAAACCGGCACGCGACGCAATAAAACGAATAGCGAGCGCAAGTAAAAAACATTCGCGTCGACGCCATGGCTAGATCTTGCTATTCGGTGGTGCGTGTGCTGCTCGTTTTGTACGGCGTCGCGGTGCTGTGCGACGCCGCCGGCACCGTGTTGGACTTCCACGAGCACGAGACGAAAGTGAAAAGGTTCAAGTGCGGCCGGCCTCAGGCACGAGCCGTCGATTACCACGAGATTCTGGAGGACCAAGCGATCGTCAAGCAAATCGTAAGTAAAACACCCTCAGGTGGTCCTTAGGAATAACAATGGATACACAATTAAAATGGAGTAAACATTTACAAACAGTAGTAAACAACCTACGGCCACTGATTTACAAATTCAAATATTTTAGAAACATTTATTTGTTTTATTATACGTTAGCTAAGAATAAAAAAGTAAAAAATAAAGCACAAATAATAAAATCAAATTTGGGATTTTAAAATGTTCTACAAAATTGTCACCGTCAAAAAGAGTCAAAATATATCACAAACGATTTACCCCAAAAAAAACTACTGGCGCCTCTAAATAAAATTTGCCTTATAAAATCAATATTCAGGTCAATAGATGGGGTTCGAGCCAAAATCATAATTAACAATATCAATTAAATTTCGTTTAATAAGCTCAGAATATGAATTAACTTACGTATGTGTGGAAAAATTATTTCTTGTCACCTTCGTGTAAAACAATTGGCGCAGTAGCGTAATCCTTTTATCGGTTCCAGGCCTTACCTAAACAAACCGTGCTCCACCGGTGCGAGTCGGCCGGATGTTGCAAGTCGGGTGCTTGCCAGGAGAGAACCTCGACACTGGTCGACGTCACAGTCCAGCTGTACAGTAGGCGAATATATACGTTCCAGGCCAGGAACCACACGTCATGTGCCTGTCGATCATTAAGGAATATCAAGTGAGGGGGACCGATGATGTGGACGTAAAATAAGTCGCAAACTAAGACTGACTACATTTAAGCAGATCATATTATTAACTTATTTAAAGGAATACGCGGGCGACTGCGATTAAAACAAAGTACCATTCTTCTTCCTTCTGCGATAGGGACCGTCTGACACGGACCAAAGAAAAAGCTCATTATTCGTTTGCGGGAATTCCTTCCCTAATTCAGCTGGCGCCTCGCGTATTACTTGCCGGCCACTTTAATTATGAAACCATGTTGGTATATATTAAGCGAAAAATCCTAGAGCTGTCATCATACGGTTTAACCCGAACCGGTTAGTACTCAACCTTCGAAACTAGTTATTAAAATGTTAGAATAATTGCAGAATTCTCATTAACTTATTTATTTATTTATTATCGACAATTATTTTGTAATTTATTACTGCGTATGAACGAAATAAACGATGTACCGAAACTTCATCTACGCATTGTTTTGTAAGTGAAGACCCAGAAAATTTTTTCACACGCGCGGGGAAGTAAACCAAAAATAAATAAACAGAGTAAAAACAATCGTACTTGTTTTATTTTCTGTCGACTGTATTTAAATCAATTTTGAAGATAAACATAAAAACGAAATAGAGAAGCAGTTCATAGCCTCAAGGGCGTTATAGTTAAATAACATAACAAAGTGCTCTGACCCTAACAATTTCTACGATTATAGAGAAAATTGTGTGAACGAAAAACACTATTATTAATGTTATATAAATATAAATGGTGCTACATGAAATGCAAATACAAATACTTTGCGAAGTCTTATGGACACCATGTTTTAATAAATAACATGGCGCATTCCATTGCCTACTATGGTTTTATTGTTATTCTCTACTAGCTAATATCTGAAAAAACAGACAAAAATAAGTAATTGAGTATTCACACTCATACTTATCGTCCCAGAAAAATAAACAACGCGCGACAAACCGCCATCTCTGAACGGTGGTGACAACTACGGATATAAATGATGTCATGTCATTTCCTACAGGCAAATGTCAAATTTTAATGTTTCCCTACCAACCGGCGTTTCGTTTTGTCAATATATCGCGTGATAATTTCAGTTTTACCCCGAAACGAACATCTACAATCTATTGGGTAAGCACACAAGATTAATTAGATATTTAAGCTTTTTCACTTTCTTATATTGCCATATACTATGTCATTAATCCCGTAAAGCTATAGTAGATATGCCCAGACAGGAAAACCATCCGAACTATGCGATTGTCTCGCCACAGAACGACATTCTAAAGACATGGCGTGAAATCTTGGATCCTAATAAAACAATTATTTTTCTCAGTGTAAAATTTGACACGGACACTGTCTTCGGTTAATCTTGTTGCACTTGACCGTGAGTATAAAATAAATTTTTGATAAATATTATCTAATTGATCTAGTTGAAACATAGTTAATTATTTTTCTGACATATGTTATATAGAATTTCAGAATTTTTCGTAGAATCTAAAAATATAATAATATGGAGAGGCCATATTCCATTTAAAAAATGAAGTTAGTCTGATTCCAGTACATGCGGCAATGCTGTAATATCCCAAAATCCCAAATACATTAAGAATATAGATCATAGGCTCCCACGGCAGAAATATTAAGGGCTCGTAGATTAAATTTAGCCGTTAGTAACTTTTAATTCGGACATTGCCTGGAAAACACTCGTCAAATTTGATAGAATTTAAGAAATTTGAACGCGTTAAAATATATGCCGCTTGACGTTTGAGTGCTACGTCAATGTAGGCGCTCGTATGAGTCTACTTGGTCAACATATTAACGTCCGCCAGCCCGGCAGATGGCGCTGTAAGTAAATTTGTACAGCAGTAACTTTTAAGTACGGAGTGGGTATTGTTCTGTTGTTGGTGTCAGTACAAATGAGAGTGCAACACTCCTTGCGCGTTTAGAGAGCTTAGTCATTTGGCAGAGTCTTTTTAGAAAACCATTACATTATTTCGATCATTATTTTGCAATAGCAAAATAGTATTGAATATATTAGTGCAGAACGCCGTTATTGTCACATAGATGGCACTACATGTATTGTTTTTGAAATATCCTTTTTGGCCTACGTGACTAGAGAAGAAACACGCGGTGGAATGGCGGACCAAGTGTAGAATGAATTTTGTTAGTTTTATTATAAATTCTAATATTTAATACATCTTGCTTAAAATAAAACGCTTCAGTGTGTGTTATTAAACCCACATAATTCAAGAAATAGTGCTTAAATTCAAAAGCACTTCCCATGTTGTTGTGTTTAATCTTAAGTGAAGCATAAGAGAAACATTGTACTGTTATGTATGGAAAGTACAAATAAGTAGTATTTTTTTTTGCACTTTATTTATTCCGAAAAAAATTTTTAGTCTCGGACCTGTTCAGAGAAGAAAATATAAGTACAAGAAATGTTTTTGAAATATTTTTTATACAAAGTGACTATCGTACTTTGCTTATCCTGAAAGTTTTCTAATGGGTGTTTTTTTTCGATGTATAGAACTTTAAGTTGGCATTGCTGTTCAAGATGGCGACCGATTTAACAGCTGTCAAGTGATTTATTCTCAGTTTGGTTTGGCAATTCATTATGAATAGACTCACGCCTGAACAACGCTTGCAAATAGTACAATTTTATTTCGAAAATAATGGTTCTGTGCGGAATACGTATCGCGTACTACGTCCATTTTATCGTCGACAAAATCGTCCATCAGAGCAGTTAATTCGATTAACCATGGAACGTTTTCGCACCACAGAAGAAGCTATTGCTGCTGTAGAGCCTGATCGGTATAGAGCTATGATTACTAACTCTTTCATTCCTGAATTGAATAACCATGATGTTCAGGAGATGTGGTTTCAACAAGACGGCACACAGCTCGTGCCACAATCGGTTATATTGAAAGACACGTTTGGTGATCGCCTAATTTCACGTTTTGGACCTGTCAATTGGCCTCCAAGATCTTATGATTTAACACCGCTAGACTACTTTCTGTGGGGCTATGTAAAGTCATTGCTCTATGCGGATAAGCTACAAACGCTTGACCATTTGGAAGACAACATTCGCCGTGTTATTGCCGATATACGGCCACTAATGTTGGAAAGTCATCGAAAATTGGACGTCCAGATTGGACTGCATCCCCACCAGCTGTGGTGGTCATATGCCAGAAATCATATTTGAAATGTAATGCCACAAGATTTTCTTTCGGTTAAATAAAATTCATGTCAATCGAATAATCGAAAAAAAACACCCCTTACTTCCCACCAGGATACCAGAGGTATTGCGTATAAGTATTGACCAGTGTTGTATTAGAGTTGCCATTCTATCTTAAATTATTTTCTACATTTCCGGCAGACTAAAAAATGTCCGTCATTACGTACGAGAAACCGACTGCGCGTCTGAGCCTCGCCGACTGGTTCACGAAGCAGTGGACCGAACGCCAGGCGAACGAAGCGACGGGCGCCGACGCTTTCGTTTTACGTCACGACGCTCGCCAACTGCGAAACGAAACGCGAATACGCACCGATTGGGACACGCGCCTAAATGACGCCCGTCTGGCGGATCGCGTCACCGAAACCGACCACTGGCGGCAAAGACTCGAAGCTTGCGCCGCGAGAATCGATGGAGAGATGGCGCTTCTCGCGGACGAAAAATTCTCGACCGAAAAGCAAATCGACGCCATGTCGATTCCGTTCAACGTCATGTCCGAGTGCATTTCGATGCGCGACAATCGACTCCCCGCGGAATTGACCAACGATGATGCGGATGCCGAACTGAAGAAGGTTTGTGCCTTTGGATGCACAACAATTTCCTTTATTAGAACTTAAGAATCATCAATGGCGTTAAAAGTTAAACAGGTACAGAATGTATGTGCGGCATCAATTCTGGTTTACGTGGTTCAAACAGAAAAGTGTTTTACGTTGCTCGGAGTGACTTCACTTGGCGACCCAGTTTCCAAAGCGCATATCAAAATCTCTCTTTTCAACTTCTGTTAATGCGTATAGCTTTTCTTGTACAATATGAATACGTTTTTTTTTAATAATTTTTCGGGTACACCAATGTAACTGCATGAGATCTTTTATACCCTTAGGAGTACTACCTTTATCGCAAAAATATATCTTGCTGGTTCCAATTCAATATATCAAGGTGATTAGGAACAAAGACGATTTGTTTAACTTCTTTAGGGAATCTATAAAATATTTTTTTGTTTCAGATTTTAATGTCCTTACTCTGCTGTAACTGTAAACAGCCACTGTACATCTCATGTTTCTATTGTTCCACTAAGAATTATTATTACCCCTATTGTTTTTTCGGATCTTGCGCGCCACCTGCTGCCCACGGATCGCGCTTTTTTAATCGTTCTTTCCTAGGAACTATGCGTAGCGGAAAACAGAAAGAGGGCGCTGATCGAACGATGTCACGCCGCCTGGGAGAAAATTAACAAACTGAACGAGGTGCGGTTCAAACTGAGCGTCGATATCGGCGACAAGCGGGAGGCGATAGAGATTGACGCAAATCAGTTAGCCACGCACAAGAACTGCGCCGAAATCAGCCACAAACTCGACCCGCTGAGGATCGTCAAGGGGTAAGAAAGACAGTACTAACATTTGTTAAAAACAAAAGAGAGCAGGGTGCTATTGAAATGACATCATATAATTTACTAAATGAATCCAAGAGATAAATGCCGAAAATAATCGTTATAACGGTTGCTGCTTGGTATTTCGCAAAACATGTGCTATGCTATGGGGGACATGGGGTGAAATAATGACACCGATAAGCTAGGCAATAACGTTTTTCCTGATGCCACGTTGCCAAATCGTGCAATCCCGCGTTTCATAAACTTAAATATGAAAAAACTCTCTCGGCGGAATTATTTTATTCTCTAATACTACAAAGGGTTCCCGATTAATTGTTAGCAAGGACTTTGCTTTTAATATTAAAATTAACAAAATTTGTCCACCATTAGTTCCCAAGCAGTCTTATTAATTTGCTCCTGAATAATTTTTGGTACAAACCAAGGTAATCTAACCTAATCCACTAATAAGCAACAAATTGAAACGCGATTAGTTTAATCAATTGCCAGTGCAAGTATTTTTTCTTTCGCACCGCTTTTAATAAATTCACTAATCATTAGAAAATTCACTTGCAGTTTCATTATTCCGCAGTCGTACATCTTCCTTTTAATATTTGGTCGTCATCTTTTTCACTATATCATCTGCAAACACTTCCAATTCTTCTAAATTGGACTGCGTTCCTTATAGTATATGGTAAGAAATTTAGTTCAAAATAGTTATACATCTCTCGATGTATCCAGGATCCCAATCTCCTATCTTGCCAATCGTTATCTGTAAGGCCTCTTTCTTCCATTGCATTCTAAACTTCCTGTTTTCATGAGTGTCTGAATTTTCCTTTTATTCATCACCTTCGTAAAACCCCAGAAAAAATAGTTGTACAATGTCGTTGAAAATCTAAAACTCTGATTGATTTACAAACTCGCAAACATCAATTATATTAATTAACCCAGGCAGAAGAGTAAGTTTACTGCATTGCTCTCTAAACAGCTGGTGTTTAGGGCTCGCCTCTATTTTAGCTTTACCTATTGATGATTTATCCTTTAGACCATAGATGGCGCGACAATCCGTACTTAACTTTAATCGACTAACTTGAACTAGACAAAACTAGTAAGTTCTCCAAGATCTATGTAATATCAAAAACTTAGTAGTCAATACAGTTCAATGTTTAAGTCCTCCAGTTTGAGATACACTTTTCACAACCTGTTTTGCATCAAGCGACAAATGATTTTGACGCGTCATTGTTATATTCTCGTAAAATAACTTATTCGAAATGCACAGTAAAAACGATTATTCCACACTGCCGCAAATAGTCAATACTATTAAGAAATATATTAGAAAGAAAGAAATATGCCATGCCCACATCTGCTTTGTTACTCAAGTAATGGTTAATGGCTTTACTTAATAACAATAACACCGTTAAAGTTTTATTGAGGATGGTCAGTTGAAAGCCAACACGATGAAGATCGAGACAGACTATACCGTTATTTATCCTATACTTGTCTTGAAGTTACTTCGAATCGTTATGCATGGGAGTCAAAATGTAAAATATTAATTTTCATTAAAAAGCCGCTGTATATTATACTTCCGCTAATATTTTTTTTTAAAGAAAGGCTCAACTTCATTACCCACTGCAAAAAGAAAAAACCAATTTAAAAATCGTCATATTTTCGGTAGTAAATACCAAAATACGACTTTTAAGTTGACGTAAAAAAGATTTCACCTAAATAACAAAAATTGACGACACTACGACATTAAAAAGACGTCACTTAAATGACATTATCCGTCTGATACATTAGTAGGTCAAATTTACGTCCTGCTGACGTCGTATGTAACGTCATTTCATATTTCATATATTATTACAGTCACATTTATTATATTTGAGAAAAAGGTAAACTTTGTCTATTGGCCAATTTAATATATTATAATTACATGAAGATGTATATATTTTTGCAACTTGTGAGGCGATTTATCAACAACCGATGCAGGAGAAATCCAGAAGTTTCGTAAATAACATTACAGTAGCCTGTGGAATTTTCTTTGAAAACTGTTATTATGCTTCCTCCTCCATTACCGAAAAAAGTCTACGCGCAGGTCACATTCACACGCCACGTGGCTCGAGCACTCGCGCCAATTAAAACAGGCGGCCGACGATGAACTCGCGGACACGCTGAAGCTGCGAGAGGCGCTGTTCGTGGCGAGGGAGCGTGCGCGAAACGACATGGCTGCGCAGCGCGACCGCGTCGACTTCGTCCTGCGCAGGCGCATCTTCGAGACGCAGAAGGCGCGCAACGAAGCCGAGTGGCAGCGAGCGAAAACCGGCGACGAGATGGCCAAACTGGAGCGCGAGATTGCGGCCCTCGAGGAAGCTCTGCGCGACAAAATGGCTGCCGCCAAACTAGCGGAGACCAGGCTCGAAAATCGGTAAGGCATTTTATTTCTTATTATTATTATTCCCATTAGGCCTAGGACCTGTTTAATCCAGAGCATCCTTCGGCCTCTTTCCTATGGGGTATTGGTATTGGTATTAAAGGGGGCGCCTCCCGCGGGCGTCCAAGCATTTAGGCCACCAGATGGGCCCGTTGAGCCCCCAGACCTCCCAATACCGTGCACTAAGTTCGGATCGATCAGGGCCGTTCCGAAGACTCTAAATCTTGCCCATATCAAAGCAGGACACTCGGTGAGCAGATGATCCGGGGTCTCCTCCCCTTCCATGCATCAACTGCACTCCGGGTCGTCTCCAATGCCTAGCAAGCAAAGATGCCTCCTAAGCCTGTGTAGACCCCTGCTAGTGCTGTACACTCCCTTCTGGTCAGTCCAAGCAGCTCCTTGGTCCGAGGGAGGGCGGGCCTATCCATCATAAGCCTTACCGACCTCATTGCCGGAGCAACCTCCAGCCCACCACGGCCCGTTTTCTCACCCGGGATTCAGGTGTAACCATACCCCCAAGTACTTGGCGCTTCCACTTGCAGAAAGAGGTTGTTGAGGTTACGCTCCACCTTACTTTTCCTGGTGAAGATGACCATCTCCACCTTGCCAGGTTTGATAGCTAACTGCTCTGCCGGCACCATTGTGAGAATCTTGCCAATGCCCCGTTCAGGAGCCCCCGCATCCTTCCCACGTCCGTCCCCTGTGTCATTATCACAAGGTCATCTGCATATGCCTGAGCATAGACCTCGTGTTCTTCCCTCAGAATATGCAATATCTCGTTCACCACTAGACTCCACAGGGAGGGGGACAAGACCCCTCCCCGTGAACAGCCCCGTGATGAGTCGATGGAGACCCGCTCCCCACCCAGTCTTGACTCAATCCTCCAGTCGGTTAGCTCCACCTCCCTGCATATCGAATACAGGGCCGTATTATTAAAGGCCCCTTCGATGCCAACAAATACGCACACCGACAGCCGTCCCGAGCCCATACCCTCCTCCAACCTGGAAGTCAGATGGTGAAGAGCCGAGCCCACACGCTTCGGTACGCATGCTGAACTGGCTCTAAAGGGGCTTCCAGCTCCACCCAGTCCCTCAGGTACCGGTCCACAAGTCTCTCCAGAGTTTTCATAATGAAGCTGATTAGACAAACGGGCCGGTATGACTTCGGGTCCGTGTAGTCGTTCTTCCCTACCTTGAGGATGAACACTACCCTGCTCGGGCATTGATGCTCTGAACAGATCCATCAGCGGGCTGGTCACGAGACTTCCGTCCCTTTGCAGCAGAGTCGGAAATACTCCATCCCCGCCCGCCGACTTGAAGGGGTTAAAGCTCACCTCAGCCTACTATGGGTAACCACCCTCCCTGCCGTGGCGTAGTCGCATCTAAGACGACCCCCGACTTCAGCATTCCCCACTGTGCCCGGATCGGCCGACCACTCCCAGTCTTCCCAAGTAGCCCTAAGGAGCCTAGCGGCGTCCGGGGTATTCATTACTCCGTCGCAGTAGCTCCTCCAGGCCTTCCTCTGTGATGCCCCTAGTTCTTTTTTGTACTGTCTACGTACCTAGGTCGCTGCTCTTCGCTGTATTGAACAGCCTCCTCACCCTCCTCCTGAGACGCTCCAGGGAAGAGCTCCACCAAGGAATCCTCCCCGCCCTATGTCCCTTTGTCTCCTAGCAGCTATTCTGTTAAGTGATTGTAAATAACTAAATAAATAAATTACTTAATAATTTATACGAGAATTACCGACCGACAGCTTTGCGAGTTTTAGTTCGGTTCGTTAATTGCTAGAAAATCCTCAAGAATCAGTAATTTAGTTTCTGCATCCTATTTCGCTCGGCTCTTAAATGTCCATCCGACAACGCCGCGTATTTCAGATCGTACCGCCCAGGATTCGAACTGGCTACCGACGAACCCGAGCGAGGTTTAAAAGAAGAAGTGCTGCGACTGAGACAAACAGCGGGCGAACTGCGCGATAAAATCGATTGCGCAAAAACGACTTACAACGCGCTGGAAGAAAGAATGGTGGCGATCGATCACGATCTGGCAGGCAAAAATCAATCAATGACGACGGACGTCAGGTGCCTCGATCTAAGGGCAAGGTTGCGCCAAGGAGAGTTTGCCGGGCCGCCCACGCAAACCGACCGAAATATACAACTGACGCGGATGGAGAAGGAAATACCCGCCGAGTGATTCCCAGATTACGAGTTAATTTATGTCCCAATAAATTTTGTTGTGAGCTGTTCGATTTATTAATAGCCAATTCCCTGGAAAACTAATTTTCCCAAATTCTAATAATGTTTATTACATAAAAGAAATTGCTCTCTGTTGATGGATGTCACTTGATAAATATTAAACAATCTTAAAATCTGCTAACACATTTTAGCAATCTATGTGCAACTTACCGATAAACCAGCCTTACAACTGGAAGCAACGCCATTTATGGATGTGCCTTTTGCATGTACTTAATTGGATTATAAATTATTCCTTTTATCGTCATTTTCCAAAAACTACGCCCCGCAAAAAATGATATCAGAGCCACTAATAACACTTAATTGTCGTTTATGCAGGCGGAACGATCTGGTGAAAGGTTCAAAGAAAACATATAAACATTATATTTGGAAAGAAAACAGTCAGGTTTACTCTTAGCAGCGCCGCCGTCGGAGAATTAATACGCGAGTAAGGGCTTTTTCGCGAATTCCGTAGCAACAATTAACTGTTAGGCACAGATTACTTGTAATTGTATTCAGTGCGGTAAGGAAAAATAAGGCCGTAAATATCGTAAAACTGGTGGCTACGACATGGTTGTGGAATGATCAAGCATGTACGTTAGATTCGCACATTTAGTTATTAGATAACGGTAAAAATTGATGCACTTTGCGGCATCTGCCGATCTGTCAGCGGCCATGTTGGTTGTTGCATGAATCTGCCGATCTGTCAGCGATCAAGTCCTCCTCAGAAACCTTCGTTTCATGGTTTAAACCTCAACCTCAGAGAAATTACTACCATTTATCCCATAAGCAGTAATCATTGTAGCTCGCCTGCTCATCTGGGGAGAGTAAACGTTAGAGATACAAGAAACTGCGTTTCCGGAGAATTAGGTGACCTCCACCACACTTTCTTTGATTGCCGGTTGCATTGGGGTAATTCTCAACGCTTGTATGAATCCTTGGCTTCTTCACACTTCTCATCCCCTCTTTTATCTAGTAACCTACTTTTCATCCATGGAAGATGGATTTGTCAACCAAACATAAGTAAACATTTGAAAGCTTCCTGCATCAATCTTTAGCTTCTATCTATTAATTGCATTTCGGTTCCCCTTGGAGGGTGATGGACTTGTCCAGTCCCTTTTAGTTAAGACGCCCTTCCAGATCGTAAAAAACAATCAGCATTTATCCAGAAAATGGCCGAATGATCCCAGCAATCTTGGCCAATAGAATTAAAAGAAGAAAAACCAAACACTGGCTTTGCATAATTTGTCGCGGCATCCGAATTAAACAATAAATCGCACACCAAATCATGTTTGCTTGTAAAATTGTCTCCTTGGGTATTAAATCGTCCGCCGGCCAGGTATGTTCTCGCGGTCCTGTCGGTTAAACCGTATATTTAATCTTATTTTAGTTAAAATGTCTGTGTACGATTTCGCGATGTTTGCTAAGCTCGTTCGACGACCTTACTTCGCAGCAGCGGTTAAAAGTGCTCGGAACGTTAAACGAGGCGACGGCGCAAGAATTAGAGGCGTAAGAAAGCGGTTTGTGTTTTACCAAAATACTGCTGCAATTAAGGTTTGTTGTAGATAGTTTCGATGTGCCGAAAACGATAATCCGCGACATCATAGACGAAAGAAAGACGAACGGAGTTTACCGATCTCTGGACCGAATTTTAAAAATAGACGGTTCAGGCGAAAATTGGCTCCGCAAAATGTGCAAAAGTCTCACCGACGTTGCAACAAAGCCATCGCGAACGAAAAACGCAAAAAACTTCCTTACTCCGACGCTTCCGAACATTGTAATTTGAATCAAAAAAACAATTCGCTGTGAAAGGACTATCTTGGATTTATAGGAATTGCGAGATGCCGTCGCTATCCATTTAAAAACTCCTGGTGTGAGTTGGGCCAAGCTGTCTTATCCAGACAACACTCTGACTGAGTGGAACCATGAGAACTTCACTTTCCTGCCATTGAAAATGTCACCTGTTGAAACGTTCAATCAGGCAAGTCAACATCAGTAAAGCTTTATTGGTGTTTTCAAGTTTGATTATTCACATTTAAATTGGTCAAACTACAAGTATCTCACTGACTTATAAATCTTTTACTGTATAAAAAGATTTTTTAATCAATAATGCTTTTTTATTTTATATTTGTCTTTATATTAAGTCTTTAATTTTATTTATATCTAGCCTTCTCAAATTCAAGGTCTATATCTTTTTTTATACAAACTAAGCAATCCAAGGTATTGTTAAAAATCTCAGTATATTACTTTAGACAATTGGCATATTGAAAAAGATCCCTCCGGCGGACGTGTATGTATTTGAGCAGCGGCTATCACCTGGGCCACGTGGTTCCCGACAGCCTGCGATGGTTTCCGCTTACACGCAACAAGGTGAGCTGCTGTCAATGTTGGTCGCCCTGCTAAACACTAGCATTAATCACAACGCCTCTCTGAGAAACGGCAAAATGGATAGCAAGAACAATATCGAGAATAGGGTATTTTTCTTGAAATCGACACTGGCGCCAAGGTGAATATAATTTCTAAGAACCATTCTAAAAGGAGCCCCCACGCGAGTCGTCAATAAAATGTCCTAGAAGTCCACAGTAAACATAAACAAACATTCAGTTTGGAGAGAATGGCAAAGTTTACATCTGAAAAGCCCATCTAGGCTAAAGTTATATAATTAAAAATTACTCTATTAAAGATATTGGGATTGATTTATTATGTTTTTTATCGCTCATATAATAATTATTATTAGCATGGTAACTCTCATACATTAAAAATTTGCACATAGACCCATGACCCATGAATGTCCTCTGAGTTGTGATCAATAAGCATTTTATAGGTTATAGGTTATTTCCTTGATTTTAGACCTCTGTCGCAGGATCGTTGATCTTAATAATTCTTGTTTCTTAGAGCTAATGCTTGATCTAAATACTTGTGTAACCCTATATTTCCACGAGAACAATAGATAAGTAGATAAATCTTAGGTGTGGCATTGACTCTGTAAATAATTAAATTCTTGTCGTGAGGTCTCCTTTGGATATAATTGTGAAGGATTTTGAAGCGCTGTTCAACTTGACTTACTTATCACGTGCGATAGATTATTTAGGACCTTAATTGGCGGAGAACGCGTGTCCGCATTAGAGGTGCTTAAGGAGTTTCTAGAGGGTGACGGATCCAAGCATCCCCAGATCCCCTGTACCCAGATCAAAGTCAATGCTCGGTTAAAAACGGAGTTCAACTCCAAATCGGCAGTTGATAAGGAGCTGTTAGGTCAGGCACTCATGCTGGCGGTTGCCTTTATGGAGTTTTGTGTTTACAAGAACAGGGCCAGCATTGAGGCGCTCGCGTCAAGCAGATAAAACAAATAAATTTGGGATTTTTCCGTGAAAATTAATGACAAGAACCTACATAATGTGATTGATGTCTTTTAAGTTCAAGCACTAAATAAAATTGTTTTGAAAATAAAACTGGACATTTTCTTTAATGATTCATTAACAAAAATCTATTGAAACACACATTTTGGCACCACCAAATTATACGTAAAACTTGTCTCCAGATAAATAATAAATTCACGAGTGTTTTCGCAAGAAAATTTATGCACAGAAATTGTATCGTGAAGCAGCTATGCCATCCTATATTTCTCGTAGAAACCGTTGTGTTTTATATATAAGATACCTATTTTGTATAAGTTTGTTATTACTTCATAGCAACCTCTACTGATATAACAGATGCCGTTATATAATGCAATCGAGTAGAAACCTCGAAAAAAGCACAAATTAGAAAACTACTTATTCAGTTACCTTTCAACAAAAACCCCACTTATAAAATCGGTTGCTCTTACGAGAAAAGTGAGCTGGGTTGCTCAACAACAGACAAAAACAAATTTTAAATTATACTTTAACCGATAATTTTCCGATACGTACATTAGCCAAATTTAAAAATGATGACTTTTCGAGGACACGGAACACAGAAGTAAGAATATTCTTAACAGTTGCGTTAATGGCGCCATCTGTTTTGGTAAGTTCGCAGTAATGAAATGAAAATGGAAATAATAATAAATCAAAATGTAATAGTATGTTACCGAACGTGTTGCATACTATACATTTTCTACGACCGTTAGTTTTTGGGTACATTTTCGCAAAATAACACGAATACATTCACTGACATGACCGTCAGAATTGACAAACGTCAAAATTCAAAGCGTGGGAAATATCTCCGAAAACATCCGATTGCTCCCAAATCCCTGCGGTAAAATCCCGGAAATGTCCGAAGGGGCTCGGTGCGGTAAACGGCATTTGACTCACGAGTTTGACACGAGCGGAGTGTAGCGGAGCGAGTGTTTAATAAACGAGTGACTTAAAAAGTTTACCGAACATGTTGCATACTATATTTTTTCTACGACCGTTAGTTTTTGGGTACATTTTCGCAAAACAACACGAATACATTCACTGACATGACTGTCAGTCAGTCAAATGATCGAAAGTCCCGAACGGCGTTCAGGTTCGGGCGGGGGGGGTGGTTTGTAACAGACGATCCACCAACAGCTGAGTCGTGACATATACGTGATCACTTGTTTCGTCGGTCTGAGGACTTCAGCCTCCAGCTCTAGGGCAAAACGACCTCAACTGTTAACAGGTGGCGCGTATCGTGTAAATTATCTCCGTTTAAACAAAAAGGAAGAATGGAAATTTAACAATGAATCATCGTCCACTCAGATGGTTGGTGTGAGACTAAAACAAAAACTCCTCGGAAGCGTATTTATATCGAAACCAAGTCCGCTGACACGTTCCTCCCACCCGATGGCAAGTTGTTGGCGATGCTTGTCGGACGACACGGTCGCGATATAAATACGTTTGCTGGATTTTCGAGAGCTTTGGGAATTGAAGTTTTCTAATAGGATTGAATGTTACGTCGAAGACTTTTGTGCTCTCCAGTTGAAAATAAGGCGCAGGACGTAGAATACGAAACTTGAAGAATGAAAGTTTTTGCGTCGAAGGCCATTGTGGACTTCCGTAGACATGCGGAGGTCGTCAGAAGCGAATAAAAAAAAACTAAGTCGAAGGCTACAACTTTCTTCCATAAAAACAATAAAAATTCGCTAACGTCTCTTTATCGGAGAAGAGTACTAAATTTATGTTGCGAAACGAGCTATCTTGGAGTTCCGAGAGTCGAAAGGCTCAAAATAAATGACTTTCCTAGACGGTCGGTGTCCGTGCCGGCCGTCGAACGAGCCATATTGCCTCTGAGACGTCGATCGGCTACTGCAGGTGAACAATGTCTGTTTGTCTGACGTGAACAAAAACGGCGAACGTAAAAGGAAGTCATTCCTTTTACGTTCGCCTTTTCAATGCACTTAACTTTTTTGAGACCTTACTTGCCGGTAGTAATTTTTTTTTGTGTCCTTGGTACGAGAGAAACAAAACTGTCAAGCCAAGTCGAAGAGCACAAAATAATGTGCGCCGGCAGTCGCAAGAGTCCGTCTTGTGAAGGAGACGATTAAGTGCATAGCGGCAGTTGAATTTTTGGGACCTTACTTGTCCCTAATGTATCTGTAAGTCGAACACAACATTACTTTTATAAACCATCATTAATTATAACTAATAAATGATAATTGAAACTGCAATTATTTCAATGTGATTAAAAATCTTGATCCAATGATCCTAGCAAACTTATCAAGTACAAGGGAAGAAAGAAGAAGAACCGATACCCAACCAACCCAAAACTAGAAACTAGTTGAATAAAAGCGGCAATCACTTTTATGAAATATTTTTTCTTTAATAGTCTTCGTTGTTGGTCGTTAAGTTTTGCGATCAACATATAGGTATGTCAGACTGCGACGAATTTGCCATTAACGTTGAAGAGATTGAGAAGGATTTAGCTGACATAGAACAGAAATATTGGCCCCGCGTGAATGAAAACGACTTGCAATTTGGCCAGTTTCGAGAGATTATAAGTATCTTATCGAAGGTGGATTGTAGTAGTAGACTTATTTGAAGTGGTTATATTCCTGTGTTATTGTAGGAATTTGACTCTCTAGGATTGCCTCCATTGGACCTATCCCTTGCAATGCCTGAACTATTCCATAAGGTGTTGTTGTCGTCTCGTGCGTTAGTTCAGATGCACAGAATCGCCATAGCTCTCATCAAAGACAAGAATATCGATCAGAAGCGTCACAATCAAAAAAATAATGAACTCTATGTATGTTTTAACTTTTAATTTAGAGACTATCGGAAATCCTAATCCAGTTTTTTAGGACGCCTTGGACGAGTGCAAGAGGCAACTGGACAGGTCGCGGGAAACGCGCGACGCCCTTGAGAAAAAAATAGTTTGGCTAACCGAGGAAATGTCAAATATGCGCAAGAGGGAATGTTCCCACAAACAAGAACTGGAGCGAGTAAAAAATTACCACAGAGCGAAACAAAACGAAGTGGAACATAATTTAAGGAGAATTGTTAAAGAGAATGATTTTCTGAAAGAAACATTTGGTACAAATATCAGTAAGAATTCCTTTTACTTTTTTCCCTTAAAGATTTGCAGAATTTTTTAATCAGGCACGCCGAGTTCTACCAACGAAGTCGCGTTAAAACTTTTGCAAAAGCACAGGAACAGGGAGGATATTTATAAAGGGACCATAAAAAAATTGCAAGAGACGAACAGAGACCTACTGGATGAAATTTTCAGCATGAAAGAAGAGCTGGTACTATGTGATACGAAAAAGTGAAGAAGTGAATTGCTATCCTAACCTTTGTTGACCATAGATAATAATTATTTTTTTTATTTTTATATTATCTGTATTATATATTTTTTGAAAAAGATCCTTGTATTTTTTGAATAAGTTGGATGAGAGAGGGAGGATAATTAATAAGGCCATCAATTCTAAAATTATTTATTACAAATTCTGAAGATTATAAACTATTTATCGTTCCTTGGCACTGACTGAAGCAGGCGCGCCGGGTCCATCCCGTTTGGTGGGATCATACTTGTACGTCTTGACAATGGGCCCCCTTCCCGCCTTTCGAAATTCGATCTCGTCAATCCTCCGTCTTTCTTCCAGCTCTTTAGTGATTTTTACATTTGCCCAGGCTGAAATCTCACACCTAAGTTTATGCTTACCCTTTCCCACTCGCCCACTTACAATCCTTTAGCCCTTCCGTGAACCCTTTTGGTTTAATGGGTAGATTTTCCGGCCGATATTGAATCAGCTTCTCGATTTTAAAATACTCCCTGACCGCGGGTATTCGCAAAAATGCGACCTGAGCTAAGGAGATAAAATTACTCGATGCCCAGTAGCACAAGATGGCGCCGGGAAAGTTGAACGTGAACGGCAATATCAGCAGCGGCATAGCCCTGAGCACGTACTTCATGGTCTGCATGTTTTGCGCGTTCAGCCTAGCGGAGTCAGTTCCCAACTAAAGAGAATCGATAAGTTGCCGTTCTGTGTGTCCGCTATATGGCCTCAAACTCACCTCGATGGTGGCAAAAAGGGTGGCGCTAGTGATGATAGGCAAAAGAAAATACTGATCGGGAAGCGTCAGATCTGTGAACCAAAACAATCCGCCCTCTCTGAGACTTTCGACAGGTACATTGGCCATTTGTCGGAGGCCCATGAAAAATGACACGAAAATGGGCATCTGAAAGTCTCAAGTTGTAGTATAAGGAAAACCGTCCCAAAGTGACTGAAAGATCTGCTAAATATTCAGTAGTTAACCACACCAATCAGTTTTTACATCTTAAAAGACATTCAAACCAAATGTTACCTGTACTAGAGGCACAATCATATTCTTGAAGGGATTAAGCCCTTTCTCTTTCATAAAATACATGAGCTCCTGAGAGTACCGGGCCGTTTCGAGGCTGTTACCCATCTGACGTGCCTCAGTCATTTTTAGCTGAATCGCTTGCATCTGAGGCAGGTGATTGTTCATTTTCGCGGCGTTCCTTTGAGACAAAATAACCAACGGGAACATCGCCAACCTGATAAGAAGAGTTCCTGAAATTTAACTCAGATTAACGGGTTTCAGAGTGTTGGGGATGCGACACTTACCTAGTACTATCGTAGCCCACCAATCCAAACCCAACCCGACATGAAAATATTCCAACAGAGTCTGCACTATTCCCACCGGGGAGTGACCTCCCAAACCAAGGGAAGCGAACGTCGGCTCCCCTAAAGCGTTTACCTGACTAACCATTTCGACCAATTGTTGAGGCAATTCCTGGATTTCCGGAACTGGAGGAGGTTCAGGTATAACTTCGACGGAAGTTTCCGTCTCGGTCGCTTCCTTATTGACGTCGACGGCAATGGCCGCGGCAGCATAGCCAAAGCTTCCTTTTGATATGTTCAAGTAAAATTTTTCCACTTCGTTTTTAATGCGCCTGATTTTGAGATTCTGAAATGAGACACCCTAAGGTGCATGCACATTTAACGGAAATAATTGTTACTCTCGGGTCACATGTTTTCCTCGGTGTATGATTCCGATGGCAATCCAGCACCCCGAGTGCGCTGTACTGAAACAGGTAACATTAGAAAAATAGTTGGTCTACTTACTGATAATTACTCTTTCGAAGGCGACACCAAAATGTTTACACTTCTTCGTGTTGACACCTATTTTATCAAGCTGTTTAACGACCAATGCATTTAAATCATTTACGTTCTGAAAAGAAAAACTGGAAATGAATATAACCTGTACCTTGTGGGCCGCAATTATTACATAATACAAAATAAATTATGCCGCTCACATTGATTTTTGTTAGAGAATTTAAATATTTCTTCAAATCACGCACTCTGTACTGCCTCAACATTTTCGAGTATTCTTATTGCGTAAATGTATAAGACCACCAAATTTCAGGTTAACAGTTTCACGGTGCAAAACTCGTGAGTGAGCAAACCTAGAAGGAACCTTTTGGTTAGTTTCGTGTTTCGCGCGTCTTCGTGGGATCTCTTCTTTTCTTCGCTTTTGAATATATAAACAAATAGAAACACCACACATAATTACTCTGGTTGTATTTGCAATTAGCAACATTACGTTTTTATTCACTTTTATATATGAAAATGAATCCATAAATTATAGATGGCGATTTTTCCCGTAAGCGGCTTTTGTAACTATTGTGATGCCGCACGCCAATGACTAGATGTGTTTTTAGGAATCGATTTGGTCCTCCGCAGCATCGGCAATCTTCGACCTCGCAGATTAGTGTTCATATCTCTCGTGCTTTCGTTTAAGGGAGTAGATACAGAAAATACATTTTTCTGATAAAATGTTACATGCAGTGTGTGTGTGTTGCTCTGTAATTTAGTGGATTGGACACGACTATTGTTTTTTTTTTCTTATTAATCATACCTAAGAGGTAATGCATAATTTTTGTTGCAGTGCATGCTTTGATGTTAATTTTACGAAATCTAGTCTGTATAAGTATGTTTTTTATTTCAGCTTTTCCTTTCGAAATTTTAAAAATTGCCTCCTTTTCGAACATTTTGTGATTGAAGTGCTAAATTTAAAAATTGCTCGAAATTAATTTATAAATTTTGCCGCACTCAACAGTTGTTAGAACCAATCGGTAACGTGAAGAACCCGGTCTGTGACTTAACCTTACTTTTGTTCAAAGGTGTTTGTTTACGTATGTTGTTTTGGGATTTAGTTTAGTCGACGCAGGTGATGCGTCGCCGTTACGATGCTAAATGGCAAAAATGTAAAATGGAAAATTCAATAATTAGTTAATTAAAGATGTTTTAGTTTGGAAAATTACGGTTACAATATGTTTTAAAAAAGTAATATATCAGCGGGTAGTGTGCGGATGTTCGATAATAATTAGTAAGTATGAATCGATACCGCACGAGTCCTTACTGTTAGTAAATTATTCAGCAAACCGATTTTCATTTATTATTTGTTATGGGAACATAATCGTGTCAACTGCGTATTTTTATCAACCCAATAACAGTTCGGATTGCGACTTTTAATAAACGCGATGGTCTTGTGCGTTCGCGTAGACTGCTAATTGACAGGTAATAGCAAAGAATACGGATTAGTATCCATCGACGTATTTTAGTCAAACCGCAAGACGTCAAATTAACCGAAACTGTTCAACTTTTTTTGTAATTTAATTAACAACTAAAGTAAATGAACAGAACAAGACTTAGGTGTGTTAAACAAATATGTTCAGCTAACATGAAAATATTAATGTAATTAACCATTCTTTTCTTCATGTGAGGCACTTCTTTAAGCAACGTAGTACGTAATATCTGTTTTATTTTTGTAAATTATTTGATTGACAATTTATTTAGAATAATAAACAAATATTTAACGTAGAAAGTAAAAGTGGTTAAGGGTCGAATCACAAAAATATCATAAAGGGGCCATGTTTACAAACATTAAGTTATCTTGATATTGGGAATCATAACTCAATTAGAACAATAATACTGATACTGAGTGTCGATTGCAAAAACCAATCATGCATATCGGTTCCAAACCAAATAGGTAGCTCATTGAAACTAGAAAAAATATTTCTTAATAATTGTTGCACATATAATTTATGTTCTGCTTAAACAAAACTTACGTGTAGTTTTAGGTGTTTCGCGGACAACTTAAACCCAATAATTATCGAGATATTTGTATTGTATTTGTATATATTGCGTTTTGCATGTCAAATAAGACAAATGACGTTTGTAAATTGGGGAAATAATACCGTTATCCGTGTTTTTGAATGGAACACCCTGTATTTTATTTATTGAAATGAAAGTCTGCTGGTATACACACGTAATATTTGAAAGATCCGTTTGCGAAATATTCCATTTTAAATATTACATAACTATATATATATATATATATATATATATATATATATATATATATATATATATATATTGTGTTCGAAGTGTTTTCGGAGCGCGAGCATTGAAGATGCCAAGTGATATTTTGGCGAAACGTCTGCAGGATATATATATATATATATATATATATATATATATATATATATATATATATATATATATATATATATATATATATATATATATATATATATATATATATATATATATATATATATATATATATATATATATATATATATATATATATATATATATATATATATATATATATATATATATATATATATATATATACATATAATTGTTTGCGACAACTGCGAACGATTATATTATTTTCATTTATAAAAATCAAAATCCGAAACATTTATTATATATATTTATATTATTATAGATGCCGGGTAAAATTAGGTTCAACGGCAAGTAAACACGGGACGAGATAAAAGAACGCAATGGCGTTCGTGTCGCGTCCGGTCCCGTGCGAGTTCCTCGAGTGACGGACATTTTCGGGCGACCTGTCCGACGATGCGTCCGCCGGAGGATGCGTGAACGCAAGATCCGGTGGCAGGCGCCGCTTTTCTTCGCCGTCCCGATCTGCTTGTGCGTATTTTGGCACACCAGGTGCCTGACGTCGGCGCCGCGATCCGACTTCCCCGCGTTTTCGAAGCGCTACGCTTCCGGGATACGAGCCCACCGGCGAAACTACTCGCACGACCTGGACCGACTCTCCGCCGACGACTACTCCCGACTCGTCGACATCGACTTCACGTTTACGGTCTTGAATGGCGACTGCGACGAGCGGGTTTTCCTGTTGGTGCTCGTGCACTCGTCGCCAGGCAATTTCGAGAGGCGACGCGTCGTGAGAGAGACCTGGGGCGGACTCGGGCCGAACACGACGCTAGTTTTCCTGTTGGGAATGGTAGAGTCCGATCTCGTGCGAGCCGCGTTGCGCCGCGAGAACCTCGCGCATCGAGACCTCATCCAGGGCGACTTTCTAGACGTTTACCGCAACCTAACCTATAAACACATGATGGGGCTCAAGTACGGGTTGTACCACTGTCCCCGCGCCAAGTACATCCTCAAAACCGACGACGACGTCTTCGTCAACGCTCCCCTGTTGCGCAACTCGCTCGCGAACGATTTGTCGGACGGCGGCGCCGTCGGCGTCCTCCTGTGCAACCCGAAGGGGAGGAGCGCGGTGCTCAGGTCGTACCGGTCCAAGTGGAGGGTCGGGTTCGACGAGTACCCGGACAGGGAGTACCCGAGTTACTGCATGGGCTGGGCTATAGTGTACAGCCCGGACGTGGCGTTTGGCCTGTACGAGACGGGACAGCGTACCCGGTACTTTTGGATAGACGACGTCCACGTGACCGGCACGCTGGCCTTGGAAAACGGTTTCTCGCACGCGGACTTGCGCGATTTCGTGATATCCGCGGACGATTTGAGCGACCTGGTGCGGTACGGAACGAACCCCGGAAAAAAGTTCCTGTTCGGGCGGCCCGATCTGGGCGAGACGGAGATACGGGCCTTGTGGAGGTTCGTGGCGGAACGGGAGGCGCCCGCGTCCGCCTTCGACGATCCCTAACCTCCAAATAATAGTCTTTTCGAAATAAACGTTCGTAGATTGTCGTTTTATGAATTTCGTTTGTTAAAAGCGTGTAACGGACGATGCAACAAATTATTAAAAGGACGGCATTATTAATATAATTGCGTAGGCTTTCACGGCCAGCGTCATAATTTGCTAGATTTTCCGGACTGTTAATCCGTGGTCCATTAGTTTTGCTACCAAAACTTTCAGCTGCTACTGCGGTAGCCATCTTCGGTGAAACGTAGATTGTAGCGCGACGACTGTAGCGGTACTGCTGCCGATTGTCGAAGTCGTAGGTACCTGTTTCGAACCGCTGGGACGGACAGCGGACCGAACGGTCGTTTGAGCGTCCGGCCCCCCCCACCGTATTGTTAGTATAAGGTTTTGTTTGCGTGCACCGAGAGATCTAAACAACGATGCCAATATCATAGTCTTGCCGACAGAAAAGGCAATAGCGACAGTGGTTCTCAATGTTGCCGATTATCATAGCTTTGGATCTGCAAACGTATAAAAGCCTCTCTCGTGACTCGACGGCCAAAATATTAAAACAAACCATTCGTTTGATAAAAACATCAACACTCGATTAAAAGGCAAAAATGAGGATATGCAAAACAGAAGCACTACCTTTTAGGTTGTATGTATTACCAAAGATCCACAAAACTGACATTCCGTTACGACCGATAATCAGTACGATTGGATCTCCGACATATGAATTGACTGACTCTTACGTACGGGGTTCGGGACAATTTATTAAAATAATCGAGAACATTGTGCCAACCAACGGACATGTTAGTCAGTTTTGCCCTGGTTTCTCTGTTCAAAAAAATACCACTACACGAAACCGTCACTAAGATAGAAGAAATATTTCCGTCGGACGACCACGTACTTTCAGTGGAACAATTTGTTCTTCGAGCAAACAGGCGGAGTCGCTATGGGGAGCCCCATTAACCCAGTTGTTGTCAATTTTTATATGGAAAGCTTCATAGAAACGGCACTAAGAACTGCTGGATGTGGATGTGGTAAACCGAGACGATAACCTAAGGTTGGGACATAGAGTTTGCCGAAAAGCTACTCACACGGACCGCTACCATCCAAAACAAAGGAGAGAAGTATTAAAACACTAGTCGACAGGGCAACTAGAATATCCGATCCACAATATTTGTCAGAGGAATTAGGACATTTAGAGAGAGCGCTTCACGCAAATGGCTACAAAACCAACGAGATACAACGGGCCATAAGACCGAAGAAACAAAATAGACCTAACCAAGAAACGTCTCCAGACCTTTGGTTTTCCTCCCATATATCGGAAGAGTAACGGACCGTATCGGCAAAATAATGGCGAGACATAACATAAAGTTAATTTTTAAACCCGAAAATACAACAATACTTAAGATCGGCCAAAGATCCCCGAAAACCGCTGTTTTCGGCCGGGGTATACAGAATCCCATGTTCATGCGGACACGTGTATTGGAACAACAAAACGCACCATATGTACGCGCTTGACTGAACACAAAAGATCCTGTCGCTTGGGACAAATAGAAAAATCGGCGGTGGCAGAACACATGTTTATTAATGGCGATCACAACATCAAATTCGACAACACCGAAGTTCTGTCTACGGAGAAACATTACCACGCAAAACTACATCGAGAAGAAATTGAAATACACAAAACACAAAAACAATTTCAACAAACTTGAAGAGGGGTTACAAGTAAACAAAATATGGCGTCCTGCAAAAAACGCAAACAAAATCTTATACTAACAACACGGCGGGGGGCCCGGACGCTCAAACGACCGTTCAGTCCGCCGTCCATCCGAGAGGTTCGAACGTTCCACTGAAGATGGCTGCTGCAGTAGCAGCTGAAAGCTTTGGTAGCAAAACCAATGCACCACGGCCTAATAGCTCGGAAAATCTCACAGATTACGGTATTATTAAGTTGGGAACCCACTAATTTTTTAAAAAAAGATCCACTCGCTTACATTATAAATAAATGTTTAGACAGACAATCTGAATCGGCCCAAGGGGGTTCCGATATATAAAAAAGGTTAAATAATTACAGACCTTTTTCCATTTTGCCCGTAAGTGGAGATTTATTCCCGATACTCCGGACAGAAGAGGCCAGTGTGTTTTTCTAGTTGTCCAAGGCTTTTGATACCACCAACTGTTTTTCTCCAAGTTTGAGTTGAATCCCCTATTATTCATTGTTTATGTTAAGGTTAGAGAATCACGCAATACGCGAATGATACTGCATCGACTATAAGTTTTACAACAGTTGACGAATTATCAAGTAAATATAGCAAAAGTGCACCGTAGATACGAAAAAAAAAACGGGAGTGAAAACAATAACAGATACTAAGGCGCATGCTAAATCTGCCTTTTGCAAGACCATGTTGCGGTCATTTTTAAAAAAAATCGAATAATATTCATATGGTGTCTATCAGAGGACGGAGTAATCTTTTCAATGCCAGCGATGTCTCCATTTCATATGAAAAAACACCATCAAAATACAAAATCAGAAGATTATTTTCTAAATAATTGTTTTTGTAGCATAGAAGAATAAAGGATAATAGCGTTCAAAGAATTTATATTATTTTTTTATTGTAAACGTTTTTTTTGTCTGGAATTAACCAACCATTGTAAGTTTTGCCCTACTATCTTTCGTTTTATGTTACTATACGGGGTGAAATATGTGTGTTGTCGCCAAATGTTATATACTTTTTTATTGTTCCTTTCGACAATGTTAATATCCTCTGTGTAGGATTATATAATAAAGAATTTCAGTTTCTATTTTCATTTTATTTCTAATGCTTGGTAGTATAGCAACGTTTGCTGTATTCTGAACAACTAACATGGCTGCTGGCAGATCGTCGATCAGTCGATCAATTTTTATCGTAGTAGTTCCACTAAGAACTGCTTCATTTTCTGTTGAATCGACAGGAGAAGTACCAACAGGCAAGTTGGTCTAGGTGGTGCCGTCGCAGTGAGAGTAAAAAAACTCAAAGCGGAAATCAACAACCACAGACTAGTATTCTGGAATAATGATTCAAACGTTTTACAATAACGATTCGTGGCACTAAACAGTTATGGGAAAAACTTTCCTCTGTAAGGCCTCAATCCAGGAGATTCAATTCTGATTGAAATGAGAATTTTTTCGAGGAATCACACACCCGTACAATTTGAACCGGCATTCAGAAAATTATTTCGCCAGCATTACTTCCTTCCAAATTTAAATTTTAAAGATGATTTATTGTGAGGAATTGTAGATAAGATAAATGCAGATAAGAAACACCAATTTATAAAGTATGCGGTAATATTACATTTCTTTTATGATTGCGTACCTATTATTGAATTGAAATAAGAAAAACTTGGGAAAAACTGAAAAATTCATATTCTGTTAATGTCAATAGGCAGTAGTTTTTACTTGCTTTGGCGTACCATGTTCAAATTAATGAAGTTTTTTTTAAGGGCTATTCCATGCTTTTAATGTGTGTGTGTGTGTGTGTGTGTGTGTTGTGTTCGAATCATTGATTCTATAAAAACAATTGTAAAAGTAGTATTTTACAAACTTTTTTCAGTGTAATAAACGTTGTTTCGCTTCTGTGTAGTTGTAGTAGGTATTCCGTGGGGTTAGTGGCAGTACATCAGAGCGGGAAGGGATGCAAGCAAAATTAATTCAAAGGCTCGAAGCTCGTGTGGCGGATACGTTTTTGCCACGGGACTGACCGACACGAAACCATTCACAAGAAGGTTTATTTTATTTAATACCTAACCAAAAACATATGTATACATACATATATTATGGAAATAGAGAACCGCCTAAACCGTGAATAAATGTAGCGAGCGAGTTACACGTCGCGATAAGACGAAGCTAAAAATACCAAACTCTACGGACGCACACGCACGCAAAAAAAGACGCCAATAGTGCACCGACGTCGGCGAGGACGGCGGCTGCATTTTCAGTTCGCCTTCGAGGCCTCGCTGGCTTTCAAAAAGTAAGTCACCATGTCGATGGGCAGCGGGAAAACGATGGTAGAATTCTTCTCCGCCGAGATAGTGTTCAACGTCTGTATATAAACACAAATTAGGCGTAGGATCTCGAGAGCCAATAGGACGACCATAACAAGCAACATAACATATAACGCGTTAGATGGAAACGGAAACTGGACCTGAAAAATGACTGTTTATTCGATTTCGTATTATTTGTGGTGGTGGAGAGGCCATATTGTTTGTTATGTTCCTAAGGGACAGTCGGAAGGTTTGGGTCAATAGCAAAATTACTTTTCAACAATATTTTATGTGCGACTGCCTTCACTGGAGGATTATACAATATCAAAACCGATTTCCGTTGGAACCGTTGTGTCGATGCGAGTGGTCGATATCTGTGGCGATAAAATCGATTGTGTGACGAGTAAGTTATTTTAAAAAAATTCTCTTTCAATTTTATCATTCGATATAGCACGGGAGGTATTTTTATACTCTAATTTGGGGCTCTTTTAGTAAACAATCCAACCAACCAACCAACACATAACATAATTTTGAGCGGGAAATTCGAGCACATTTTTTAGATTTTCTATCAGTGGGAGTCAGTCAAATTAGCAAGTTAGATTTGCAGTCAGTTGTGTTCTGAAAAATGGAATGAAAATTAGGCGAGTGGTCGACGAATTGGGTGTCAGTTTTTCAGGTCTTTTCGAAGAGGAGCAGGACAATTACGATAAATGGGCTTCCTCGACGGAAGTCGGCAATGGCCGAATGATCATAGCAATCGTGCCCAACTGTATTAGTGGAACGCATTATCGAATTGATTGAATTACAAGTTTTCACTCCAAAACCAAGGAAACTCGTTTTCGAATACTTACAAACATGCAGTAAGCGATTGAGGATTGCTTACCCGCCGGAATGGAACGAACACCAATCTGCAGAACGAGATTGGTTGTTAGGATTCACAGACCGCAATAAAAACCTGTCGCACAAAGTTAGCAAGTGTTTCCAAAATCAGAAGTTTATATTTTCAATCTCCACTCAATCTGCAGCACTGTTCATAAACCTTCAAGAGTTATTGCTACGAAAGGACAGAAACAAGTGCTACAGGAAATACTTTGCCTCCTGCCATGGTTTTTTTAGGCAAAAGCGAGATCTCAAAACAGCAAAAGCATCAATTGACTAACACCTTAACTAACGAAATGGAGAAAACGATCCGAGCTACATTGACTGCTCAAGCGCCTCGGTCTAATCCAATTACGTTACTGACAAATACTTTGACTCCTCTGTCAATGGATTGATAACTGATATTCAATATGTAGAACTAATCGAAGTCAGGCACAGCAGTGAAACATGTTCTGTCAATTTTATGAGAATAAGAGGCAATACCCTCGCTTTTTTTTCCCGGAAAATGTCTGGGCAACATAAAGCCTTCGAAGTTGATTAAGGTGGTATTAAAAATTTACATTAATTTATGCAGTTATTACCATAACTTTTATGTTCGTTATATTAGTTGGTTGTTTGTCTCTACTTACGTTATTACCTAAAAGTAAATAATAAATAAACATCCCACACTATCCATCCAAATATCCCGCGTGCAGGACGTATGGATCAAATGTACGTAGCTTCATATTTTCCCAAATAACTTTTTCAAACTAATACTCAATTTCAAATTATTTCCATAGGTTCTAAAATAAAAATTTATCATTGAAAATTGACCCAAATCTCCCGACCTTCCCTTAATCGATCGAAATATCGTGTCCCACGTTATTTTGTTTTCCGATACCTGCCGTATGGTTCGCAACCGCGCGCCACTGCGAAGCAAAGCGATTCACCCAGCAAAGCGCCACTCGGAAGCGAAACGACACGAAAAAACCAACGAAACACAAACACCCAAATGTGAGTTTATTTATAATTTAATGAGCCAAACATACGTTTTACACTTATAGACGATATGTGCGAATAATAACAATACACAATTATAAAATCGGGGTATACAGATACGAAGGTGAAATGTTGCGGGTACACGGGGGGGCGGGGGAACGTTTGTCTCGGCCCGCCCAATATGGGAAAGTGCTGCACGACATCATTCAATAAACGATTGGTAAACGTGATATAAAATGCATCCTTCGTATTTATAAATACATGTAGTTATTTACGTTGTTACATCGATTTTAAAAGTAGAACGACAGCACACGCATTGATATACGGGGAGAATTGGCAATGCCGCATCAGCGGCTTAGCTTAATTTACGGTTTATATGGGAAAGAATTAATCGCTACCACTGCACGTTATAATTTAAGTAAGTGCTTCGTGGCCTCTTATTTCTGTAAATAAAACTAATAGCTACGCCGCTGATCGGCGCGAACGTCATCTAGCGAATAAATTCATTGGTTCATTTGTAAACCTGTTTCCGAACAATTTCTTCGTTGCAATAATAATAATTAGGTGAACATCGTTTGAGAATGGGGCCTTTTTTCCAGCGCAACAAGTGCCTGCGTTACTTAGCAGGAATGGTAACAATTTGTCATATTGTTAGAGTGTGGCGCTTTGTTTTAGAACGATTTCACCTACAAAATTTTCACATATTCATTTACATTATTCAACGGTGCCTGTTTCCACGTTTATAAGCTTCTCGGCTGATATTTAAAAGTACAAACGGGCCCGAACGTTAAAATTTACATTCCGGATAGGCTTATAAAAAATGGAACGGAATGGCCAAATACCAGGAACTTCATGCGACACCTTTCAATTTTCAAGTTCAAATTTTCAAAGCAAAACCAGCGCCGATCGCGTAAGTTACACCGTTGCCGGTTTTCCGCGAGCGCCGAACCTCGGAAGACTTAAAGAAGACAAAATGCGGGTTTGCGAAGATTCAATTCCATTTTGGCACAACAGTATCAACCGGAGGGCAATCTGGCGCTTTGCCGTGATACCTTAATTAGTTAATATTTAAAATACACGCGGGATGGGTCGAAAGTCGCGGGCAAACAGCACGAGCTTTACCTGTTTGCCCGCCGACCTTATACGGAGGGCCCCGAGGACACACAGCTCATTCACGTTGCCGTTCTCGTGGATCCTCGGGATGGGTCTCGGTAATCCTAACTACTCTTGAAACCGACGCTGGTAATCCTTAAACGGGGTCAACAGCTCGATCGGGACGGGGTAGACAATGGTGGAGAACTTCCCGTGGCATATTTTTGTCAAGGTCTAAACGAGAAATGCGAGACGTTAACAAACATGCCGGTCTTAAGTTTAGTCAAAGATAGCTTCTAGAAAATTATGTCGGATACGGTATGGCGTTAATCCTACTACTCACGACTAGAAACTACGCAATTGCACCGAATTTGAACGATATTACAATGGCCATTCTCTGTGTTTCGTAAGGTTTTAGTTTAATTAGGCCTATTTGTGACCAATAACTCAAAACTTTTGCCGTAAATCGGAATCTCTGAAAAATATGTCAGATTTGCTGAAAAACGAGTCAGAATTTCCGAAAAACTGTCTCTCGTATTGCGAATGGGAACATCAGATATACAGGGTGATTCATAAAAAATGGGCAGCGGTCTCTTAACCGAAGTTATTAGACACGAGAACATTGCGAAATGCAAAAAATATCTTAAACTAACCAAAAGCAGACAAAGTTGGACGGTCCTTCCACGAAAAATCACTTTTAGGCTAGGAACTCTAGGAGCAACGTTCAAATGAGTTTCAAATTCGTAATTGTCAGGTCAGAAAACTGCCAATTTTTATTATTATACTATAAGAACTTGTCAAAAATTTTGATAAATTTGTTAGAAATTGTGGCCTATTTTTCAGAAATTCTAATTTATTTGATTAAATTAAAACCTATATTTTATTTTTATTTTCGATGACCTTGCATCTCCGAAATTCTGATTTGTTCTTCAGAAATTGTTTTTCGGAAATTCGGACTTATTTTTCAAAAAGTCTGACTTATTCCCCGAAAATTTGCCCGATTAAACTAAAAGCTCTGTTGTATTTTGACGATCTTTCAGCGCTTTCATTGTGTTGCGATGGTGTTGGAAACTCAGGATAATAAATCCCGATTCTATTTTTTTTTGCTGTTTTTACGAATGCCTCCCTGTACTCCCCCGTTGTTAAAATTATGCGAAATATTGTCGTTTTTTTTTTAATGCAAATAACAATAGATAAATAGCGTTTGAAAAATATTTTTCGAATTGTTGCTATTTTAAAAATAACCTGCCAGGGATATTTACAAAATTATCTGTGCTTTTATTTTTTTTTAAATTTTATAGCAACATTGGTTGATTTTCTATAAGGCCCAACCCAATTTTAATTATTTGTTAATTGTTAAATGAGTTTAAACTTATTAAATTATTATCTATTAAATTTATTAAAAACTAACTCTCGCTCTTAAAAATATTCGTAACTATGTGGGGTGTTGTCCTCGAATAAACTGCAAACCAATCATGGCGTGCGGTACGAAGAAATTTCATAGGAATTTCGAGCGAATTCTTTTGTTTACAACTTAATTCGCGTTTGAATTTATAAAATATTAAGGACCCCCGTAACTTTTAAAAAAGTGGAACTAAATAACCAAAGAGCACACAGAGAGTGACCTTTTTTTGTTCGATGGGTGACCTACAATGACCTGATTTCGTCGGTACTCTGGTAACGTTCAACTAGCCTCCGGTAGGGGGCTTTAACGAAGAGATTGCTATAGTATGCGCCCCGCAAGCGACTACGTACTTATGAATAAATCCTCGTGGCTATTGTTTTAAAATCTAGAACGATCCTACCTACAATATCCAAAGAGACAGCGAACTACGGCTAATTTTTTTCAACGTCAAACTTTAAAACGGCTTAAAATACTCCCATTTATTCAAGGGTAATGTTTAAACGGGTGATTTCCTTTATCAAAAATAGTGTTACGCGTCATATTTTATGTAAGTTCAAACACGAGTCAAAAAAATAACTCGCGGAGCCCAGAACAAACGAAAACTTGAGCAACTAGTTTCTTCGTCGCACTTTTTTTAAGGTTTCGATTATAATTCGTCCGTTAATAGTACGGCAAAACGCGACCGCTCGCGGTTAATACGCCATCTCGCGGAAACGAATACTGCCGCACGTGGCTCCACTCACGGACGGCGGTACAATCGTGAACTAAACAGGCCACCTCCGGAATCTTGTCTTCTTTAGAGTCGCTCGCGCAATAACCGCAACAACAATTAATTGTATTAATTGTTTTAACTTTATAAGCTTGAGACGCGTCAATCCCGTCATATTTTATAATATTGTAAGCAAAAATTCTTAACATTTTTGTAATTAAATAATTGGATTATTGTTTTTATTGCGAAAGTTCATTAATATAAACGGATAAAATTTAAACTTGAAACCGTCTAGAAAGATAGTGATTTGTTGGATTTATTGGACGCGACGTTGTCAGATGTTGATGAAGATTTAGTGACCAACCAAAAACAAAAGCACGGTATAAACATCGGTGCCTTTAGAAGCAAAATATATAATATATAGGACGTAATAATATATATACCATATGTAACAATACCCGACGATAAATAACAGGATATTCAATTAGTCTCTGAAAATCGTTGAACGCGCGCCAATGGACGCTTGGGAATTTTACTCCTTGTGTTCCATGTGCTTCATGAAATACGACAGAATGTCGATCGGCAGCGGGAACACGATCGTCGAATTCTTCTCGGTCGATATCGTGTTCAGAGTCTGTCGGAAACAAATGATTTGCGTTTATATCTTTTTTTTTTCATTGGGGGTTATATTTTACTGTCGTACGTGACGCGTCGTTTTGTTTCTTGAAAATGACGACTCCCCA
This sequence comes from Cylas formicarius, assembly GCF_029955315.1. Taxonomy (NCBI): domain Eukaryota; kingdom Metazoa; phylum Arthropoda; class Insecta; order Coleoptera; family Brentidae; genus Cylas; species Cylas formicarius. Next base: position 28,220,727 of record NW_026844319.1, read on the forward strand.
AATATTTCCATGGTATAAGTAAAAAATTATAGGATTTTTGAAGAACGGGTGTAATTATAAAGAAATAGTTGTGTTTATAATGTTTGTAATTTTTTAAATAAAAATAATGCACGTTTGCATTGTTTGGTCATTTCGTATTCATTTAAATGCGCATGTTTACATTTTTTCTGCTTCTTATTTGGTTCTATTTATCATTAAGCGATTAAAATGCTTAAATAATTTCAAGACGCAAATATATTGTTGCAAATAATAATGTTACATTTCGGTATATTCAATGGTTAGTTACCCATACAATCCCATTAAAAAAATGGCCACCCTGTATACCCGACGATCAACTGGTGCATAAAAAAAATCAAGAGACATTGGAACATACAGTCGACGTAAACAACTCGTTCGTATTTATAGTAAATAAATCCATAAAAATGAAAGAAAAAATAACATTTTCGAAATTTCCTACGTGTTTAGACTTTACCGTTTTTTAAATTATTAAAAAAATTATTTAAATGAAAGGAACCATGCGGTGGATAGAAAGCAACATGCAACGTGCACAATTTCACCACGACGTCATCAGAAGACTCGATCCTCCCTACTAATGGGGTTGTCGACCTTTTTACAACCGAGACAACGTTTCCAGATTAACTTTGGTTTTCGGTACGTTAGTCGCACAATAATCAATCAAAATTCCTTTCTGTCGACGCTGAGCGGCACTATCTAACAACGTCGCCGTTAAAGTTTGCAGCGGACGTTGTAATTGTTTCTTAAAAAATAATTTAGTACTTGTTAGTACTAGTACTGCTAGTACTTTTAATAACTTATTAAAACGGCAACCGAAAATCTGGTAAGCGAGTGAACGAATCTAATAGATTTTCAGCCACAAAGTAGCATCGGCTTGGATATTTTATGGGAAACCGCAGCATTTTAAAAATTTTCAACAATCTGTGGGTGGACAGTCGTCCGCCAACCCCCGCCGGTTAATTAAAATATTCCCGTGAGCGTTCGACGGTGTTATTTTTTCCGGAACAATAGAGACGCCCCCCGAGCGGAAATGCCAAACCCACGTGAACCTTTAGACTTTTTAAAAAATAAACGGGTTATCCCCGATCCAAATTATATGTTGTGTACTTTGTGGTTCGACTATGGCGGCACCCAACTTGCAAATCCAACGTAATTCAATTTTTTTATTTAATTGATTACCTTAATGTAAATTTCAGACACAAATTAAAGTAAAACAAAATAATATTCAGATTTTCACAGTTTTTAATGATTAATGGCAGCTGTTTCGGCAACACGGTGCCTTTTATCCAATACAAACTATATTCCCACATTTTATTTAACAATGGAGATGGATTTAAATCCAATTGGTCAATAAGTAATAAATTCTATTATCTCATTTTGTTAATCTCCATAGCTTCCAACGAATTTAGTTTTTTGCTTTTTGAATGATAATGTAAAATATTTAAATTAGCATCAAAGTTGTGCATTTCTGAATTTAAATGAATGACAGTCCGATATAAATTTTTCGACTTGTAGACTCCGGATTTTTTAGTTTTTAGTAAGTTTTAAGAGCAATATTAACACCAAATTTAGATAGATGTTTCGAATTTTTTTTTGCTAGGTTCTGCTATCTATTTTATTGTTCTATAAACTTTGGATTCAGTGTTTAATATGGGATAGATAGATTTCAAAGTTATTTAAAACTGCGTTTTAGTTATAATCTTATCCATCAAAGAGGGGTTATAATAGTATATTATGCAACAAGTGCGGTAAACGCCATTTGACTCACGAGTTTAATAAACGAGTGAGTTAAAAAGTTTACCGAACGTGTTGCATACTACACTTTTTCTACGACCGTTAGGTTTTGGTTAGGTTTTCACAAAACAACACGACTACATTCACTGACATGACCGTCAGAATTGACAAACGTCAAAATTCCAAGCGTGGGAAATATCTCCTAAAACATCCGATTGCTCCCAAATCCGTGCGGTAAAATCCCGGAAATATCCGAAGTGGCTCGGAATCATGGAAGGGTGATTTGTGCTATGTATTATTGTGTACGTGTGTGAGGGTTTATGGTAAATTTGATAAATGTATATTATTAAAAACTGTGAAAATCTGACCATTTTTTGTTCCAATTTAATTTGAGTTAAATGGATTTTTAGTAAAAGCCAGCTCAGTCCAAGTAAATTTTAGCAAACACGCCCTCCGGGGAGTTAACCTGGCTAGTTTACTGGGAACCGCTTTCGTGAAGAAATTCAACTGAAATTGAAAAAGTGAACGGGAGAGAAATGAAATTTACGAAAGTACTTACTAAAACCATGTTTTGAAAAAAAAATTATCGTTCAAATAGTCTAATAATAATGTTTGTGTCAAATACGTAATGTTTCACGGTTGATGGTTACGGCTAACGGTACATTGGATTGTTCTGAAAACTTGGTTGTTGTTATTTTTTACTTTTAACGGGCACGACAAATATTGTTAAATATAATTCAAAATTCATAAAGGATGCCTAAAAGAAAACGTCTGGATTATTCCATCACCTTCCAGGTGCGTAAACACTGGAATAAACTTCATTTAAAAGGAACGAAATTTTTTCAAACAGGAAGTTAAAATTTTGGACGTGGTTTGGAGAAGTATCGAACATATTTTTTTTATTTTGAAATCAGTAGTACATTATACGAGGTTGTTCAGAACCATTGATTTGCCTACCAGATAAAAAGAGATGAAAGCGAGCATTCTAAGGGCAAATTAAATTCCCTTTAGAAAGGTTTATCAAACATTTTAAATTAAATATTGTGAATATTTGACATCCGTAGCCGTTTATGAAATTAACAAAATTTTTACCATAAACCGTGAAACACATGGATGATTACCGACCGGCTTACGAATCGTCCGGTTTATCGAAAATTTCAAACATTCCGACATCGATAGTACGTTCAAAGTGAACGGACCATCCAAACTTTCTAATTTAACGTCAGAAGTTTAAATTGAATGTTATTAAGTCCCATCGACTATCCATTTCCAGGACAACGACTTTAATTATCGGAGTTCGTCCACGCGACACTGCCCGGAATTCTGGAAGCGTCGGAAAATGGCAATGCAAAAACGCCCTTTCCTACGGCCCTAACCGCGCGGGAGTTTTTTTCGGCAACCGTATAAATACGTCTGTTCGGAGTGAATTTGAGTTGGCAGAGGAGTTAATGTGCCGTGAGATAATAATAACAATTTGGTGCGCATAAGCGATTGAAATTATTTATAACAAGCTGATTTTTTCTGTGTAGTTTGATCCAACTTTTTCCTCTGCGAAAATGTTCGATCGTAATAGCTAATGGGGGCTATACACATGCAGACAAGTCCGCGCGCAAGTGTGTCCAGATAAGTCCGCGAGCAAGTGCGAAACGAATTGCGGCCACACACTATTCAGGTAAACCTCGAGGTTCACCAGTTGGTGGGGCCTGCTGCTGCTGCTGAACGCGCCTTGAGTTTTGACCCATACACATTGGCACTTACTCGCGTGTCTCGACCTATACAGGCAAGTCTTAACACTTGCCTTCATGTGTATAGGCCGCTTAAGAGATTGGGCAGGTGCGAAACACGTTGATTTGGTGATAATCAAAAATGTATTACTAACAGTAAATTTCTTAGTTTAATATTCAGATGATTTTATCACAGATATTAAACAACAATGATCCTACAATTTTTTTTTTCAGTTCGACTCATTCCACCTATTTTTATAGATAATTATCATTAACACAATTTTTTTGTTTTCGAAAATTTCAATAAAAAATTATTTCTGCATATACAAATATTGTTGTTTAATATACAATTGTTGTTTAATATTTGTTATAATATTATTTCACGATTAAACTAAGAAATTTACTGTTAGTAATACATTTTTGATCAACGTGTTTCGCATCTGCCCAATCTCTTAGCTATAATCGTCGAATTTTTTCGTAGAGGAAAAAGTTTGCTGTCTTGTGGAAACGAAGCTACACAGTAAAATTGAGCTTGTAATAAATAATTTGAAAAACAGGGGCCGGCCCATAGACTATGAGTATTTCGATTCGGCCAAGGCCTCAACGGTATTTCGACAACTAGACCGCTCGCTTCGTAGACGACGTCGTGCCAAAAAACGTTCGACAACGTCCAAGCGCGATCACGCGATATGCTTTGCCACGTGGAAGCGTGCTTCGTGCTTCACCTGCAAGTAGCGAAGTTGCAGGGCCGCGGGCGAGTCACCGATGACCTCGGAGGCTTCGCGCAAGGCCCTGGAGGCCTTCTGCTCGCCCTCGGCGGCGATCACTTTGGCCCTGGCCTCGCGGGCGGCCTCCGCCTCGGCCGCCATCGCCCTTTGCAGCTGAACCGGCAAACGGACGTCCTTGCTGCGAAACAAGAGAAAAACAGTTGCGACACGTTTTCAACTTGTGCGGGAATAGTTACATTTCGACCCGTTCCACGTTGATCCCCCAGGAGTCAGTCGCCTCATCGAGGAGCGCCTTCATGTGCTGGGAGATGCTCTCGCGTTCGCTGAGTATCTCGTGCAGGGGACGCTGGCCCATTATGTTCCGCAGCGTGGTCTGGGCCAGCAGTCTGGTGGAGTGGTGAGCGTTCTCGACGTTGGCGATCGACACGGTGGCGTTCGATACGCGATAGTAGACCACGGCGTCCACCGAAACTGTCACGCTGTCTTTGGTTAGTACCTGCGATCGAAAAAGCGGGATATTCGACTCGCAAGGCCGACTTATTGCGAGTCACCGTTGTAAGTAAAAATAAAAGTTCCCCCACGGGGGCTCGCGGTTGACAACGTAAATTGCTAAATTAAAAAATAAATGCGGCAATACTGAGGAGGTAGAGGTCACGTTTTCAAAAAACCTCCAATATTGGAAGGTTGAACATTTTGGAATACTTAACTTTTGTCTCGTTTCATTATTAACTTTACAATAATGGGACAACGATAAGAAACAACTAAATGTTTTTCTATATCTGCTGCCCAAAGTTCAGTTACTTTGGAATACGATTTTCAAAAATCCATTGCATTCGAAAACAAGATAACGGTTCCATCAAGTGATTTAAAGTTAATTTAATTTAAGTTTTAAGACCAAGAAGTCTCGGGAGCGTGGCAGGCGAACCTCAAAGTTTTAATACACGAATAGAACGTAAGCCATACAAAATTCACGTGTGTCGCGATATATTCATTCCAGGAAGAGTAGCAGAGCGACTGCAAACGGCGTTTTAATTGAAAAACCGTCCAAAGGAAAAGAACGGTCTAAAATTAACCCCGGATGTTTATTAAAAATTGAGGCATTTATCGATTTTTAATACGTTTTGTACTGCAAGCGTACGCACTTTTAAATATTACTCGGATGTATCTGACCATCCTTTCGTCTGTTTAACGATCACAGACAATGACAAATGTGGATGATATATTGGACTTAGTTGTCTCGAATATTAAGAAAAATTTGTGCTTCCAAGCAGCATGAAGGGCGTTACTTTACTGCGATCAAATAACCTGATGCCCGATGCCTAATCGATATACTAATAGAAAATCAATCGCATGCGATACAACAAGAGATCTCAGCCTATGAACAGCGTAATTAGTCTTTAAGCTCATGCTCACATCACGCGCAGTAACTTTTGTATTGTGTACTTATGACACAATGTACTTATGGAAAGCAAAAAATGAATTATTGGTCTCATCACAAATGTACAGAAGGCTTTTGAGGATTGTGATATCTAAATAGAGACTATTACAACTCCCAACTGACAAGCTGACTTTCGGCCACCAAAAATCACCGGCTGCTCGCTACTGGCCAGATAATTTTTAATCGTTCAAAATCGATAAAAGAAACTGGTGATTAATTGTAATAGTCTCTTTAAGATAGTCTAAAAAAACTGACAAACTTGTATATAGTAACACTGTTCCGTCATGTCAAACTGTACATGTAAAAATTCGAATATTTACGAGCTTTTCCAGGGAACCGGATCTTCTCGATCGTCTCGAAAACATGGCGCGCACAATAAATTAGGTTAACGGAGGATCATTATTTCCGAACGCTAATGGAATTTGTTCACTCCGCGCTCTTATTTCAAAACACCCTCGACATTTGTTTGGCTTAACGCGATAAGGTAAGTCCTACCAGTGCTTCCGCCAGCACATAATTAAATCCTATCTCTCGATTTCCTATTACAGCGTTTTTGTCGACTGATTGGAGAGGCTCTGATTTCACGAACGGTGGAGACTTCTCAAGGGAACGGTTTTTTTTGTGATAGATTTTTTAGACATTAACACCGCGTTAAAAATGAAGAACTTTGGTTTCAGAGGGCTTTAATAACCCAAATTTAGGGTAACAAAACAACACCGAAGAGGGTAAACGCCAAAGAGATTACGCAATAACGAAGACTCCGATTATTAACATTCGTGCCTACATTTTCATGACGGTGCGCACTGCAAATCAGTTTTTATACGCTTACTACTGTAATTAAATGTAATTAAAAGAACTTGATGAGAAGATTTGAAAATAATATTCATGTCTTTTTTAAAAATGTTATGACTATTCGGTTTTCTAATAACGTACTTCGTTGCCCTCACAATATCCCGTAGGGCTTTGTTGTTGAATATCTTGATTTAAAGGCAACGAGAAAAATAACCAATAAAAAAGAGTTCCATCTTATCAAGCCAGCTTCGTTGATTTATCTGACGTTAGGATAACGCGAAAATCGTCCCCTCACTTCGGTGGCTCCACAAAGAAGAGTTCAAGCCCCCCTTTTGCCCCCACCCCCCGCCACTAACTTTTCGTCGGCGGAAAAATTGAATCTACAACCTGCGGATAAAAACTGTCTTATCGAGTTACGAACGGCAGAAATTGAGGTTACGCAGTGAAAATGCAGCCGAAAGTTAACGAGGACGGACCGTGGGTGGCGGAGTTGCGGAATTTACTTGTCATACGAATAGCGTGGCATGAAACTCCGCCACCGCTTTATGTATGGCCTTCGCATTTTGTAATCCCATCGAACTTGAAAGTTTTATCCAGTTCGTGAAATATTTCTCAAGGAAATCTTCCGAAGAATACGAAACGCGAAAGTTTTGGTCAGTTTACTTTGGTGCAATATGTTCTTATAACCATAAATCGGAAAATGGTCAAAGAAGGGGAATGTAAATTTGCCGTCAGTTTTTCATTTCTAAATCTGACCCACTTCTAATTCTTTTCAGGTAAAATTTGGCTTAGAAATTTGACCACAGGAAAATTATATTCGAAAGTTTATCCCCGTTGGTAGTTAGTTTTATACACTTTTTCCTTTAAAAATAGCCACAGAAAAAATCGTTCGCGACGGAAACCTGCTTAATTTAAAAAGTTCGATTACAGGTGGTTAAAGTTAAGTGAAAAGAAAAACCTACAGCATCCTTATCGTGTGACCTCACACCCCGCAATTACCCACCACGGCTCAGTCGGATTCCTGCGCGTTCCCGCGGGAACATGGCCCGGTGGTATTTCGTAATTTCACGGAATTTTCGGAATTTTATCGGGTAAAGTTGCGTTCGGCAATATAAGGTCCCTGCGTGTTCACTTTTTACAAATTGATATCGTCTCCACACTACGCTGTATTTACGAATATATTTTTATTCCCGATTCAGAATGGTAAATATGGGATATTGCAAAAAAAATAGGAAAGAAGGAAATATCCTTATGTGCCAAAGCTAATAGTCAAATATTGAACGAAAGAAAAAAACGTTACGGTTTTCCGGTGGGTTGATTCCAGTGACTTTATTATACCTAAATAAAAGTAGTATACTTTTAGACAAAGTATAAAATGATTATTATTATATCGAGTTTTTGTTTTTCAACGGGATAATAAAACAAAAAGAAATAAGAGCAGTGTTTCTTCTAAAGCTTCAAACGTTTTTTCTTTTAACATTGTGAGAACATCTAAATCTCATCAAGAATACTTTTAAATACGCATAACGTAATATCACAACGCATTTTACGGCATTTCGGATTATTTACACGCTCTACTACTTTCCGCGGAAAATAGTAACCGAAACGCGAAAACTCGTCGCGGTTGACGAATAACCAAAGCGGTCGGAGAAACGCTACTCTTTGTTTGGTCGTCGTGCCAAAATCGGCAACCGCCGTTTTATTTGGGATTTGGCTGATCCGTCGGGCGAGAGGTTTCACCGGGATCAGTTTCGCCGCCCAGACAGACGAATTTTCCACGTCGTTCGATTGAATCCCGTTAAACTCGTCTGACAATGACGAATCCGCTTTTAAATCGAAATTTTCGAATCGACACGTTACAATGTACTCTTTTCGAGGTTTTTTCGATTACTTTTGTCAGAATAATGCTTTTGGTTAAACGCCCTCAGACAAACTACATAAACGCGATCAAAACAGCGATTACCAGACCGCCAGCATTTTTACCAATTAACATTCAAAATAATCTTTTGCTACCGTTTTGTCATGCGAATACGTTACTTTTATATGCTGCAATGTCGTTTATTCAATAAAAAAACTGCATTTCTGCTAGATTTCCGGCGGGTAGTTTTATGTAGAACGTCGAATTCATAATATCCATACGTAATTTTCGTCAAAAATCCCATTTTTTCACATTCGAAACGATATTCTAAAATGGCTCACCTCCTGCGGGGGAATGTCGTAAGTCCTGGTGCGCAGATCCACGCGGGCGTACGCGTCTATGCACGGCAGGATGAAGAATATCCCTGCAACCAAACAAAAATCGCAAATTAGGCCGCCTAAGTGCTCCGTCTGCAATTTTAGATGTAATTACCTGGCCCTTTGGCTCCGCCAGAAAGCAGCCGGCCGAGTCTAAAAATAACCGCCCTCTCGTACTCCTGCACTACCTGAAATTAGGCCCAAAGGAGAACGTTAAAAAGTCGATATCGATATCGATCGCTTACCTTGAAACAGACCAGCAGGGAAAACGGCATCGTGAGTACGACCAGCACCCATGACAGGACCGTCAGTATCTTCCCGCACGTTTTGTTCTCCTCGATAACTTGTTCTGCTGAAAGGAGACAAAGATTAAGGGAATAAGGAAACCACAGAACGTTGTTTCTATATCATTTAAATACCCATGGTAAAAGAGTCATCTCAAAGTAGACCTTTAACTAGATTAACCGGATTACAGAAGACTCGAATTGAATTCATTGAATAAGAATACACGGGAGAGATGTTGTCGATTGACAAGTACGATACGTAATGTTTGCTGGAAATCGAGGTCCTATTTTTCCATGCATTTAATTGGACAAACCAATGGCCAATATGGTGGTCCGAAGGACGAAGTGAACTTCTCAGATCGATGTTAATATTAATAAGCCCGCTTTATTAGCAAACATATTAGAAATCGCTTGAAGCTTTCCTTTGCGAGACAACCCGCAATGCGAGAACTGAAAATTAATACGTCCGCTTCCCTGAAATTTGATTTTATACATTAAAGGACATTTTATATGTCATGGCGAAATTTGTCGGCAACATGCGCCAGACCGACAAAGTTACGATCAACTTTGCCGCATTGGGCGGGAACTGCGAAATTAATTCAAGAGCGGGAAAATATTTACTCTGCCCCTCCACCCCCGCCGACTTTGCGTAACGATCATTTCCGGCCGAGAATTGAAGCACCGACCGACCGCATGTTTGTCCTTATATCGGCTTTTAATTTCGATAAAAAGCGGCGACCCGTTTGGCGCAATTCAAACTGTCAATTAGGAGCGAATCTGCTGGCTTTTCATTAAACGCAATAGACAAACATCCACGTGGCCCGATAAAAGTTAATGGGATTTTTTATAGGTCTGGCAATTCAACTGCCAGACGAAGTTTGTGCGAGCGATGTAAATAATCACACAAGAGCGTCTCGATCGTTCCTGATACAACTGATAACCGATAACGCCTGGCTGAATTGGAGTTAAATTATGACGCTGAATCGGATGTGTGACTCTCACTCGATTCTAAACGATCTACCAGATTCAATTAAAAATCGTGTAAAAATCAGCTACATAATTAGAAAATCAGACAGTGGATTACAATTAAAATAATATATAGGAAATTAAAGAAAAGAAAATTAAATTCTGATCGACGGGAAACTACCGAAGCGGAATATCCCATGCCGCAAGATGCGATTGTTGAAAACAATAGCAAACGGACACATTGTTATAGGTTTCGTCGGAACTAACAAACTAAAGCTGCGGGAAGAGCCTGATCATTTATTAATAACGTCAAGAATTGATGAACAAGCGCGGTTGCGGTCCTTGTTTCAGTTTTTACTACAGGACCCCGCATTAAATGTCTGAAATTTATGAGACTCGTTTCTTATCCGTTTAATTTCAGTCTGCGTCGCCCTGCAAAAACTGAACTGGTTTGCGTTCTGGAAATATTTTAGGGGCACTATGCCGCCGCTTTTACGTAACTCGGCTTGAAAGGACTTTCGTGCCAGATTAAACCCTTTTGAAATGTTGCTTCGCTTTTGCGTCGGACGCGGCTTCAGGTCAGCCCCGATGGGACGGCAATGTATTTTTCGCTTTTTACTGACCTCATTAAGCGGTTCCTAATTTAGATTTTATCTTAGTTTGACGCTTATTTCAACACGACAAGAGTGAAATAGTTATTTTGTATTTAATAGCACTAGGCAAGCAAAACGTTGAGTGAGGCCGACGGTTTAATATTTTTTATTCCGTTCGAAACGCTCATTTTATCCTGTCCTATTTACAGACTGTTAACTTAATTAAAGACGAGAATAACCATATAACCATAGCAAAGATGGCTTTTGTTGTTATCCGAACGTTTTAGATGTTACGACCCATTCGGCACAACCCAATTAGGAGACTCTGCAAATTCTAAAGTTATTTACATTTTACCTTTTATTTCTCGTTCCGCTTGCCGGTTTCATGAATATTTTAACAATTCAACAAAGGGGCGACCGTTAGAAAGGGTCGCATTGGAATGGTATAACGTAAACCGTTACAAAGAAGTAAGGTAAATGTCTCGAAGCAAACTAAATGATTTAAAAAATGCCTGCTCGCGATTTGAGATAACATGCGCATTTTCAACTGCAATGCTAGTCGAACTATACAATAATTCACTTTTGCAGCTTTTGGCGACAATTTGAAGACGACGAATGAGGCTGACGATCAAAACGGAATAAACTGCGAACCCCTAAATCAACGATCTGGCAGTTTCCGCCCATTAACGAGCAAGCTTTATTCCAAAACCAAACCACTAACGGCCAACATTTCGATAAAATCTGTTCAAAGCGGCGAATTAACATGTATTCTGCGTGACGAGATACAACGGGAAAGCGGAATATCCGGTAGTTTTCTTTTCTTTCTTTTACCGACGGCTCCTTTAGGAGAGCGCATTATAAGGCTCCATTAATAAATGAAACCATTATCCGTACGAAAGCCTTCGATAACGTTTTAAGTCCCGCCACCACCTCCAGCACACGACAGGTTATTAATTCTTAATGTCAACTCATATCTAACTTCCAACGACGCTGTTTTTTTTTTAATTACTTAGCAAAATCGGAACCTCCCGCCCGGCACGATGATTAATGCCCCGTAGTGCGGAATTAGATCGGAAGTTCCTAAGTCGTTTATATTATTTTACTGGGAATATTTCAATCCTTCCGAATTTTTCAACGAGTCAGCTATATACGAGTAAATTTCCGGCAGACAAGTCCGTAATAGACTAATTGGCAATTACAAAATCGGCAGCTAATTTCGATAGAGGAAAAACGGTCGAGAAAGCTTTAAATTCGCGACATGGAAAAATGGAGTAATAAAGCGTTCGCTCGTCGGGAGCCGAACAAATACTGCTATTCTGTCTTTTAATCAGAAACGGGAAACCGTTGTTGGCTAAGGGAAAACGGAACCCCGAACTTATGGAGAAATGTAAAATTGTAGCGACCAGTAGCGACTGTATGCCGTTTCGTCTATAAAAAATCAACCCAAATATTTGGTGATTTTTTAGTTTCCAGAGCACCATTAAAAGAATGCCAGAGTTTCAGGACATCATCACTAGCTAGCGACCAAATGATCTCGAGATTAGACTTAGACTGAGCGTGAGGCGATGAAGAAGTTTTCCAGTTCAGTCACAAAGAGAACTAGCTAAGGCGGTGTAACCGCGAACAGGAATGAAAGGAAACACGGCAAATTGCTGTAGATATCCATTTCACATCGACTTAATTGAACGTTCAGATAAACTATAAAGGGATCTGCTTTGTATTTTATGAATTTTGAACAGTTTTCAACTTGAAACTAAAGAAAGAAACAATAAAAGAAAATAACCACACTTTGAAGAAATTAAAATAATTAGTGTAAGAAAATTGGATGTAGAATCCAGATAACACGTCAGCCGGCGGTAAACATTTTATCAATGGTTAATGTTATGGTTACAGACCATCTCTTAAAAGTCTGTGGAAACTCACACGAGGCACGCTGACGAACCGAGGATAGAAAACCAAGAAGCAATGGGCAGAGCAATTATCCGTCAGTTTTGCAACTTATACAACCAGCGGAAGTTTTTTTGGAAATTTGTAACGACCGGCGTCGCACGACCTCGGCGTCCGGGTTACGGCGTCGCGGCGGCCGCATATATGTCAGAGTTCACGCGGATTCCGAAACGCTATTAGTTGGTTAAAAATTAAAACCGGCGCATCTCGCGAGGCGGCGAGCGTCTGGACATATTAAGCGAAGAAGTTTACAATTTTGGGCAACTTTGGCCGACAAGCGCGCAATATTTCACGTCTCGGTAGCAGGAGTGGCGTCATTTAAATTCGCCGGAGTTTCGGCACTTTGGAAAGTTATTTAAATCAGGACGGGACGGGTCGGGAAGCTTCAAAAGCCCGGCAAATGTTGCGAAAAACAGTTTTTATCTTTGATACGTTATTGGCTTGAAGTTTGCCAACAACAGTATTTTTCTATGCCGAATGGCAAGTGGACTCGCCTAAAACTGACACACGTTCTTCTGCTTTATTGTGTATGGTATTTTTTCACGACTACATTTTAAGAGATCCGTCTCGGGATCGATATGCAACTCGTATCAGACACATGTCAAAACGCACGTGTTACGTCACGAATTGATTTTTGACCCAGAACCCCACTTACTATACTACTAAAAAATTTTTAGCAAATTTAGGTCGGTTCCCCGAAATTCTTTTTCGTCATTGTGGATATAAATTTAAGACATTTTATTAACATGGTGTTCCAACGTATAGCAGTTGGGGCTTAAGCACTTTTAGCCAATCCACAGAGACACGGGGTTCTCGACGTTGCGTAAACGACTTCCCGGTCTTCGGATAATTAATCCCCGATCGCCTCGCATTGTATATCCCTATTGGCCGCATTTAGTCGATTAGACCCGGTAATGGATTTTTCTTGTTCCGGCTTTGTTTCATAAGGCAAACTGAGCCGCCGAAGTTATAAAAGTTTGGCTGCGAGGCCAATATTTGATCGGAGATCCGTAATTTTCCTTCGTTTTAGGTTCTTTCTTTCAATTTTCGGCCACAGAAAACTCCATTCCATTTAGTTTCATTTTAGAATTTTAAAATAAAGAAAATAAAGTCTGTTCACAGATAAAAGAAAGTGACTAACTGATACGAATTAAGCAAAGACCCGGGCAAGCTGTAAGAATGAAATATGGCCGAACAGGTCCGTACTTTGCTTAGAATTTAACTATTTGGGGTTTTGTTGGGAAATATACTAAACAATATTTATTTATTTATGTATGTAAATATTTATATTTAAATCTAAAATAAAATTACAAATTATTTTTATTACCTACTTAAATTACTTAAAATTATTCACATAATACACCAGCATCACTATCGCTATCATCGCCTGTTCTAATTATTATTTGTTCTATATTATTTGAAATATGGATATACGATTATTCTACTTTTTCTATATATATAATAGAATTTGCCCAACTTTGTGGGGGGATGTTAGAGACTTCGGTTTCTATAAGTTTGAGGACATTGGAGTTAACACGGGGAAAAACATTGTTACGACGAATTGCAGATTTCAGTTGGTGCCAAACATTTTCAATGGGATTAAATATACAGTGATAAGATTTTTTGCATAATTATCACAGACATGTTCCTTTTGTAGCTTCAAGCTTTGTAGAACCTCAGTTAATTGGTTTTTGATATAATCTTCGTGAAAATAAATGTCGTTATTGGATTGTGTCATATGAGGAATGGGTTTTAGTCAACTGTCTACTGTGATAATTTGCATTGTCCATTACAATTACGCTATTAGGAGGAATGTTTGGAACTAGTTTGTTTTTAAGCCAACTTTCAAATAAATCAGCGGTGGTGTCTTCAAGGTAATCCAGAGAAGAATCTTTAATATTTTTCGCAGACAAAGAAAGTCCATTTGGAATCCAACCATCTTTAGAGCCAGCATGCAAAACAGTTATTCTTTTACCTCTTTTTGATGGCGCGTTTGTTTTACACTCATCAGTTGAGTCAACCCAACCCTTTTCCGGGGTATCATAAGTGTCGATCCAGGTTTCATCCAAGTAAATAATTGGCTTTTGTTGTTCTCAGCAAATCCAAATTTTTCTTGATATTCCAGTTGCCATTACTTACATAAACTTAAACTAAGTAGTATACCAAACCAAAGAATATTAAACACAGGTAGGTATAAAATTATTTTCCATTACGGACCACAATTTTACCTGAATTTAAATTCCTAAACTTTAGGTAATAATCTTGTTGAAGTTGACGTATGCAGCTGAGACTGCCATTACAAAATGGTCGGCAATGTTTTCTGAAATGACATGGTGCTGAGAAAAGATATTGTGTTTAGTCATTTTACAGGCATGAAAATTATTTAATGAATTTGATACGGTATACCTCTTCCAACGAAAAAAATGATGAATAAAAAAAATCTATCCATCTGTGGCTGTCTACGAGAATAATGTACGGTAAGATGATGAAGAAATAGTGTTTTTCCTTTTTTTTTCAAAGAAACTTTCACAGGTTACTGTAATACTTTTTATAAAACTTCTGGATTCCTCCTGCGTCGGTTTTTACTGAGTCGAACTTGCTGACGTTTCGCCAATCATCCCGTTGGCTTCTTCAGAGCTTGACAGCTTGACAGGATGATTGGCGAAACGTTAGCTAGTTCGAGTCAACAAAAACCGACTCAGGAGGAATCCAGAAGTTTTGTAAAAAGTAAGGTGTTTTTCTTCAAGTTAAAAAGGTTCATTTGAGATGCGTGTGATTATTTTTTGGGTCGAGACGTGGTCGTTTACTTAAAAACACAATTTATAAAAATATTCAAGGTCCCGCATGCGCCGACACCCCATAACACACCCCTAAAAATTAATTATTTATTAACAATTATCGTCGACGGCTTGTTTTGCGGTAATTTTTTTTCCGCTTCTCACGTAAATAAAAAATATATTCTCTACGGGTAGAAGGTATATCGTTTTCACTGAATAGGGTTGGATTTATTAAATATATTATAGTAACTTGAAAATGTATTCTATGACTGGAAAATGAGTAAACTTTGCTTTGCGGTAATTTAGGGAAATTTCTGACTGAAAAAAGAATTTTTTTTATAAAAATTGTTAAAACAGAAATAACCTTGGAAGATGATAGGGCCAGAAAAGCACTTCAAGCGATGGGTAGGGCCTGCAAGTAACGGCAAGTAGTGAGAACGGAGGAAAATGATCTAAATGGAATGAAAGATATGGCTGCAATTCCCGTTAACAAGTTTAACAATTTCGTTATTCGACGCGTTCCCCTGAACCCATGCTGGCGACCCCGTTTGCAACACCGAGAAAGATTTCCATTGCGTCCCGACCCTTAACGAGCCCTAATGCTACGAGTTGGACTAATGGTGAAATAAAAAGGTGCGTCAAAATTCGTTCCAAAGTTCGAAATAATTTTGTAAAATCGACGCTATCAAAACGACCCCATTGTTTCCGTGTCGGGCATCGGTACAAACAGCAGTGCCACTGCAAAGGGAACATCGAAAGCTCTAGGACATGCATTGCAACATTAAATACGTCTGACCTTCCGTCATGATTCGTTAACAACTCGGCGGCACCATAGATTAGAGATTGCGCGGCAAATGGCGACCGATAATCGTCAACTCCTTTCGGAGGCTGGCGCAACACTGTTACGTGAGATTTCGGCCGACGCCACGCCATCCTGCAGGATTCGCGAGCAACGTTGTCGGTTTTACGTAAAGGGTAGTTTGTCATGTTATTTTTTACACTATTTACGAAACCTCTGGACGCAGGAGGAGTCGGTTCTTGTCTTGGCTTCTTAGGAGCTTAAATGAAACGTTCAGGTTAGAATTCAGCTTTGAAGAAGCCTACAGGATGATTTTCGAAACGTCACCAGTTTGTTGAAGTTTCTTTGAAAAAAAAATGAAACTGTTATTTTTTAACTTAAAAACCAAAAATAATATACTTATGATCGGTCTTCACCGTCAGTTGGCGTCAGACTAACATAAGCGTGAACGTTAAAAAAGAACAAGGGAAAAGGAAAAGAAATGTATAATTAAAATTACTGGGGCAGAAACCATTTTACTTTACTAATTGGTTGCGAAGAAATACTCCAAATCCAACATTTTGGCGCGGACGGGAAGAATGTGATTGAACTGAGGTGGCTTCTACTAGATGAAAATTCATTTATTAAAATAAATAAGAAATAAAAGTTCAGATTTTCACGAAATTATATGTTTTTGACAATGACAATTAAACCTTAATTAATATTGTTATGAGAATTGAAGTTAATAGTGGAGAGGTATTTAAATTAAGCAATACATTTGAATGTTTCATTTTGTTAATCTCCATGGCTTCCAATAAATTTAATTTTCTACTCGTGGCTGTATGTAAAATTTCAAAATAGTGGTCAAAAATGTGTTTTTCTGTGTTTATGTGTGTAGCATAATTAGAATCTAGACTATTGTTTTTAGACTCTATTTTATGTTCGTTAATGCGTTTCTCCAAGGATCTACCTGTTTGTCCAATATAAATTTTAGGACAAGATCTGCACTTCAACCTGTAGACACCTGATTTTTGAGATTTTGGCCATTTCGTTTTATTGTTTTTTAAAAATTTATTGTGTTATTAGTTCTGAAAGCTATATTGACAAATGTTTTGAAACTTTTTCACTGGCTTCTCGTATGTATGTAATTGTTTTAAATTGTTCGTGTTCTGTATTAGGTTTCGGATAAATAGAGTTTACTATCGTCTGTTTTTTTTTTTAGTTATAATTTTATCTATAATGGACGGATTGTAGCCTTTGTTCAGTGCAATTTGTTTAATGATATTAAGTTCTTTGTTGTAATTTTATGTTGTGAGTGGCGTATTAAGAAATCTGTGTATAAAAGTGTGAAATGTAGCCATTTTATGTGTATAAGAGTGATTCGAGCTATTATGTATGACTGTGTCCGTGTGTGAAGGTTTATGATAAATGGAAAAATCTAATTTGTTTTGCCATTTCGAAATAGTTAAGTCTAAACAATTAATAGAGTTATCCTCTTCAATCTCGATACTGAATTTTATACGATTATGTAATGAGTTACCTACACTACCACAGAAAACTTTTACTTAAAGGATGTTCTAGTATGATATTCTCCAAATTATCCATAAAAATCTCGGCTAACAAAGAACTACGTGGGTTTCCCATAATCAAACCTCCCTTAGAGGTGTAAATCTGTCCATTAAATTCAAAATAATTTTGGTCTAAAGATACTATTAGGCAATCTAATAAATCTTGGTTCACCAATGGGTTAACCTGTTTCCGAGTTAGGGTGAAATCTACTAAATCTATCACATCCATAGGTGGAATAGTGTTGTACATCAAAAAAAAAAAAAATGTTGATTAATTGAAAAAAATTTTTTATTGCAAATTTTGGTTTAAAATATGTGTGGAACTTAAATTTTGTTGAGAGTTTAACTGCTGGATCAGTTACATAAGACACGACTGGTCTAATGGGCATATCTTGCTTATGTAATTTAACTAAAGAATGTAATATAATAATAATAATGTAATATTTTTCTTCGGCACTAAATAGGGTGGAGTTAGTAATTACTTCCTTGACTCGTCTTTGATATAACTAGGTGGGATCGTGTTTGATACATTGGAAAAGTTCTAGTATAAGAAAATTGGTGGTTTTTGAAATATATTCTGGGAGATCGATAGCTATGACTGTCTTTACCTGCACCTGTAAATATTATTTTATTTTCAGAAGCTTTGTTTTTGATAGTTTTTACTAGTGACATTTGAGAAATTTCTAAGAGTTTGTTGTTATCTATTAATTGAGAGTTTATTATATTCGTTAATACATGTTTGTTTAAATTAGAATCGTTAATGTCCTTAATTGCTAGTTCACAATCGATAGCTAAACAGGTCTAATTTTCTATTAATGTACGAGTGCTGTAAGTTAAAGTTGATGAAACCTTTTTCCAGAAATTCAACTTCATTTTTGGAAAATGTTGTGTCTGTAACTGGCTTGCTGTTAGATATCTTTGAATTAAAAATTAATTTGTATAACTTTAGTTTTTGTCTAAGAAACTTTTTATGAATATTAGATGAAATTAAGTCAATGAGATAATTCAGAAAACCTTTACATAAATATTGTTTGTATCCCGTTTTCTGTACTCGTGTCTTCGTTCTTCCTTCGTCCATTTCATCTGGCCGGGGATCCGGGCTTTCCTTGCAGCAGGACTTCTGTTGTTGGTTATGAATTATGTAAACTTGGCAAAAATCTTATTTTGCAGATATTTGTAAAAAACTAAAGAAACCAAACGCAAAACAAATTAGATTTTTCCATTTATCATAAAACTTCACCAACGGACGCAGTCATACATAACAGCTCAAATCACCCTTATACACACAAAATGGCTACATTTCACTCTTTTATACACAGACTTCTTAATGCGCCACTCTCAACCGAAAATTACAACAAACAACTTAATATCATTAAACAATTGCACTGAACAACGGCTACAATCCGTCCATTATAGATAAAATTATAAATAAAAAACAAATCTAGACAATAGTAAAGTCTATTTATCTGAAACCTAATACAGAACACGAACAATTTAAAACAATAACATAGGAGAACCCAGTGAACAAGTTTCAAAACATTTGTCAAAATGTGGTTTAAAAATAGCTTTCAGAACTAACAACACAATAGGAAAATTTTCAAAAAACAATAAAACGAAATGTCCAAAATATTAAAAATCAGGTGTCTACAGATTGAAATGCGGATCTTGTCCTAAAATTTATATTGGACAAACAGGTTGATTATTCGAGAAAAGCATTAACGAACAAAAAAGCGCGATTAAAAACAATAGTCTAGATTCTAATTATACTACACACTTAAACACAGAAAAACACTTTTTTGACGACAATTTTGATATTTTACATACAGCCACAAAAAGTAGAAAATTAAATTTATTGGAAGCCATGGAGATTAACAAAATGAGGCATTCAAATGTATTGCTTAACGATCAATTAGATTTAAGTACCTCAACTTTATTGAACTTAAATTCTCACAACCACATTAATTAAGGTTTTATTGTCATGTTTCGGTATATATAGTAGCAGGTAGATTGTAAATATTACATTTGATAAAGACACGGTGTTGTTGAAACAATTGTCACGTAAAAATATATAATTTCGTGAAAATCTGAACTTTTAGTTCTTATTTATTTTGAGGAAGAATGTGCTACGATATTTGGTGTTTGCACGGGGAACAAACCCAACGCAATCTAAAATTTGAGTAATTAAATAATGGTACCACGGTGATCACTAATCGACACACGACAAAATTTATACCATTTTATACCATATATATTTCAAAAACCTATATGACATTTGTACCCAGGAAATGAAACTACTGATGCACATTTAACTTTAAGCTGACGTATGAGTTATATCATATTTTTATATATTTTTTATAAATTGCTAGCTTTTTGAGGTATCTCAAAACACTAGTTTACAAAAAAAAGTCTTCATCATAAAACAGAAAACAGACATCAAGATCTATACCAGTGTAATTAATAAAAATGTTGAATCATAATCGCCTCACCTTACAGATTTTTTTCTTTTGTTTATATTACATACCACAGTATTTTATTATAAGCGTCCGTTACTGAAGCGAATTAATGGTTAGAAGTAGTTATGTGTCATTTTATAGGGTTTGAACTTTGAACAATTTTTAATCGCTTTCGTCTTCTCTTTTATTGATACTATCTTATTGTATTGTATATGGAATACAGCAGAATAAATGTATTATTATTATTATTATTATTATTATTATTATTATTATGGAGGAATGCTTGAGGAAGCAACGCATTCATCGGGTGTGCGGCCATAGAGATATACTTACTGAGTGTGATTAGACAAGTATGAAGAAACCAAGTTAACAATATAGCCCATGAACGGCTTGGATTCTCAAACATACATGAAAAAGTATTACAAACTGTTTACCCAAAGGACAGTCATGGATCAGAAAGGTCGAGATTCAATCTGAACCGTTGCAAATATGAATTTCATTGTTTTAAGAGCTTCTTCCGCCTCATATTCGGAAAAGTTCTCTCTATTTATTAATACGATACGCATGCATGTCATTAAAGTTTTGAACTTTCAGATTCACGTGGCCTTTGATGAAGCCTGCCAAACGGGCTGTTATGGTGTATGGTGTATGTCGTCATTTTTATCTCCACAAAACGATGCACGCACAATCCTAAACTTCAAATCTTAATAATTAAAAAAATCGTAAAAACTTTAAAGCACACATTCGTTTCCTTAAAAAAAGCAGCGCCCTGTGTAATGCAATGGGAGGCAACGTCAAAAGTCCGACGATGCGGTCATTTATAATAACTAACGAGTAAAGCGACAGTCTAATCTCAATTCTTATTAAATAAATCAATAAAAGGAAAAATTCAACGGCGACTACGCATCAATAATGCAGCCGGATGATTCCGGTGTGGTTGCCATAAACGAAGGTTCGGTTATTATTTAAAAACAATTATCCCTCCCAAGCCTGGCGGTCTAATCGGAAACGAATACGTTCGAAGCTCGTCGAGTTAAGTAAATTAATAGGGACAGAGTTGGGCAATTGTCTGTTACCCCTTTGCCGTCGAGTTAAATTGATTTTAATCGGGAACGAGGTGCAGTCACAAACTTCCAACCAGAAGCACAAGTCGTTCGTAAAATTGCATTTAGTCAAAGGAAGAGTGGCGGTAAAGAGTGTTTGTTGCCTGTCAATGAATGGTTGCCATGGTAACCCCGTAAAGTGGGAGGAAATAATTCCCGATCACACGCGTGGGCGATTATAATGTAACAACGTAAATAATTTCATAATTTTTTTATAAATAGTTAAATTAAAGAAAGTTGACTCACTTTTAGAGACAATGCAAACCACATCCGAAGACTGTGGCAGCGGGCGCTAGGCCCTTGAAACGGACTTTGGTCCTCTAAATTACAGTTTTTGAAAGTTCTGTTTTGCCTTATTGGTAAACACCATTTGGAAGAGAAACTGTCGCTGTTGTAGGGCTTCAACAAAAACCCAATATACTTCATTTTTTCATTTAAAGCGTTTCGCATTCGATTTTAATTCGTTAAGTCGTCGAAATTTAAAAAATGCGTGTCAACAATGCGTGGTAATCGTAAACAAATTCGACGTGAAATTTTTCAAAATTGATTTTAATAGCAAAAAATGTATCACTATTCTAATAAGCCTATTTTCAAAATGATTCGTTGCTATAATTTGAAGTCCCACTGTTAACAACAAAGAGAGCGTTTCGAATTAATTAAACGCGTAAATTAAATTTCGTTTGTCGTGCGATTTCGGTGGAAAAACGTAATTAATTTATATTATTACCGCTTCTACTATTTTAACGTTGGATAAACGAATTAGGTGGGTTATTGTAAATTTACCGCTCTCGTCACAACGAAACGCCACTAGCAATGGACGTTGGTATAAACATAGAACGCGTTTGTCAGATATTTTACAAATATACAATATGTTCGAGTAAGGCGGAACAATGTGGGAAACGTTTTTGTTATTAAGTTTCAGAAAAGAAAATTAATTTCTTCCATAAGTTTTTCTCAAAACGCGAATTTTACTCATCCAAATGCCAAATAATACAACAAGTTTTACAAACTCGTTTTTATGACCTTTTTGCTCCCGTCTATAAAATAACTAATTACACACCGATCTAGCGTGCGGGAAGCGTCACTTTACCACGTCAGTTTTGTTTCCCACGGATCCGGAATTTTGACGTTTGTCATTTCTGACAGTCTGTCATGTCATGTGATGTCAGTGAATGTAAAATGTACACAAAAACTAATACACGGAAAAATGTTATGCAATGCTACGTGCTATAAGCTACAATTAAAATGTAGTGGATTAGTTGGTAAGTCAAGTGACATTTATAATTTAACTAAGCTAAAGAACTTTAGTTCTTTTTCTTTGCATAATATACTATAGTTGACGAACTATCCTGATAAGTATTTTGTAATATTAACCGTGTGTTCCATGGAACGATATTCTTTTTTTTTGTCTGCCAGAACAACCTTACAAAAATTCCAGGAAATTTTTAAGTAAATAGTCAGGAACGTATTACGTTACGTATTAAGTTGGTTTCAAGGTGGGTGTTTTACTCATGACTGAAGTTCACATTTCGTGACAAAATTACTACTGGGAAAAATATTTCATATGTTACATTTTTGCAAGCACGGAGGGGGATTATATAACAAATAACAAATACTCTGGTGAGTATGTCAATTTTATAACAACACCGTAACGTTCGCTTACCGTTGCGACAAACTAACTAGTAACAATCGATTTTCATTGGAAATAATATCGGTTTTTAAGAGCCCCTCGCTTTTGAATTATTAATGACGTCGCCGTTAAAAATTCAGAACGACGATTCTCGGATTTTACTGGCTACCGATTCCTTGTGGGACTTACCATGGGCGGGGCCTCCTGCAACAAACAACGCACGTTTCAGAAAAACCCGAAAAATGAACAAGAATAACAAAATTAATGGTAAAAACTCAAAAAAGGGGGACTAGTGAAGTATAGAAACCAGTTAATTATCCTAGATCACTTAACCTTCACCCGACCGAAAGCGGGGACAAATTGACCCAAGATTTACATTTTTCTTTTTAAACTTTTAAAATAACTTTTTCAATTTTTTTGCCTAAAATAGTCTGTTAAAACATAAGCAACAACAGCCAAAACAAAAATTGCTATTCAACAATCAAAGAGCGAAAGAATTTGTAAAAAAACATAATGACATTTACGAAGGCAAATTAATTAGTCTAGCGCGCTATCTGCACAATATTAATTTTATATGGAAGATTTAGAGAAGCGAAAGAAAGCCCAGCTAATCCGTGGTCTCTCACAAATAATTCTTTAGCAAGACGTGTTTAGACATGAAGACGATGTTTCTACAAGAACGGAGAGAAAAAGTCAAAATAAACTTGGCTAGCAAAGTTACATTTTTTTCACCGATCTATGTTCTCCCTTGAATGAATTAAATATAAAAGTACAAGGCGATAATAAAACAGTCATTATAATATTTGACTTAATCAAAACGTGCAAGTCAAATTACAAATTTTCTTTCAAATTCATATAAATACAGTGAGAATACAGAAAAAAATATGTCAATATCGCGAAAAGCCAAATAAAGAGTCTAACGAAATAATTTTCAATGGTAATTCAATCCCTAAAGATTGTCGCAGTGTAAAGACTTTGAACAAAGTTTAAAATGTATTTTATATCCTTTTTTTTCAAAGAAACTTCCACAGGATACTGTTATACTTTTTACAAAACTTCTGGATTCCTCCTGCGTCGGTTTTTGCTGACGCTTCGCCATTGCGGGCTTCTTCAGAGCTTGACTGAAACTGAGTTTCAGGTTCAGTTTCAGTCAAACTCTGAAGAAGCCAACAGGATGATTGACGAAACGTCAGCAATTTCGACTCAGCCAAAACCGACGCAGGAGGATTCCAGAAGTTTTGTAAAAAGTATTTTATATCATGATACAAAATTAAATAAAACTAACCTCCAAATACGTGCTTCGTAAAATCTTCCGTGCTCGTGTTGTGGCCGTTGATTATGGCGGTCGACATGTTGTCTACGGGTGATACACGTACGTCTGACTGCGCCACCTGTAAACGAAGCGGCTTAAACCAAGAAGATGTCGAGAAACTCGGCAAAGATAAAAAGAGCAACCGGAGACATTGCCGTTTCAATGGCACTCCGTGGCACCCCGTGGCGACAGATAAAAAGAAAACTAAACTAAGACGGAAGATTTTAATATGAGGCAGAAAAGGTAATATTAGGCGAACGTTAGGTTATTAATTAATATTATTTATTTTTAAAAAACTCATCAAATCAACATAACAAAATGTCATAAATATGCAAGATGCGATGTTGTTTTAGTAAAAAATTATAATTTCTCGTCCCCTTTGTAAAAGCACGAAAAAGTGGAAAGGTAAATTTTAACCGTGTCCTGTCGATTCTCAAAAAATAAGAGATAAGATTTTTATTTTCTTATAAATTTTACTTCTGCGAAGACGGCGGCACTTTTAAAAATATATTTGTGGGCCTGAAATAACGGACCCTGTTAGAAGTTTGTTGTTGATGAAATTCCGGCTATTTTTGGTTTGATATAAACAACGTAAAAGGCGCGTACTGTCATTTCAATTAATTAACCCGAACACTGGACGGCCGGCGTGCGGAATGCAAACCGCCTCATTTTAATAAGCGCATTGTCACATTTCACAATTTTATGCGACGACCGCACAAAAGCCAAAAATTACTTATCGAATTAAAGCTCGCGGTTTTTGAAAACGCTAGGTTTTCCAAAAAGCTATTACTTTAACAAGTTTTTTTTTTAATATATAAGGAATAGGAAAACTATATATATGCCATTTAAAATTGAAACGTTACAGTCGTTGTATTGCATCGCAACACGAATGAAACGTTTTTCGCAAACAACCGAGGCACTTGTTGCCAGTTTAAATATAGATTCCCTCGAGCGATAAAATCTTTCGAGACCAAGATTGGAGGCGTCTGCATGTCGGTTGGTCGAAACGTTTTTTTTTTCTAACGAAAACGAAGAATGTTTTCGACACAATCTCCAAATTTTTCAAATCGAGACCCGTTTCCAGGTGGGAAAGAAAATTCTTCGCCAGTGGTTTTTCCCGAATCGTGAATTTTTTATGGTACCTAATCTATAATTGGACATAGCGACAGACCGATCGAGGGCAGAGTAATTGGAACCAACCAAAACGAACCAAACACTTTGGTGTAGAAAAGAGCAAAATTTAAAATGTTTGTCACATTCTTTGTCATTTAAGATACCCTTTCAAATAATTCTTGGATAGTTAGTAGTGCAATTTTGGCAAAAAAAAGGTTGCAATGTTTTAAATGCATTCCGCATATACAACTTTTACTCAGTATTTGTAAATTCGGAACTACACCATCGAACGGTATACCCCGTATATTAGGCGAGCGCCCCGTCAAGGCCCTCTCGGATACACACATACACCGACTTACTTTGTTAGCAGCAGAATCAAACAGCCTGCGGAGTTCGAGAATCGTGACGTCGAACCATCGACACGGGTACCGGGATCGCGTGCTCGTCGCCCCGAATGAAAAACGTAAACGCAAACCGTACGGCATCAAGTGGGCCGTGCACGGAAGAGCGGCGCGCAGGCGGCCGCGCATTCAAAACAAACGCCGTCCGAATCGGGAACGACACGTGGCGCGCCGATCCCAACTATTAGGCGTTATTTTGCGATTCAAATCTGCTCGACAAATTAAGAAACGTCGGCCGCTCGTCAAAGGTTTCAGCATTAAATCCGATCGATGTCAGCGTTTTCGAAAAGCGTGACGTGTCCCATAGACTCAAAATCGAAAATGTCCATTACTCATTTAACGTTTAAAACGGATCGTTTTCCTTTCTATTTCGGCTCGTCGTTGGGGTGTACAAATTTCGTGACGGCGCGGCGCTTGTATTCCCCGTTACCATCGCTACTATTATTTTTAGCTTTTAAACGGTATGGATCGGCAGTAATCACCTGAATTTTCCCAAAGCAATTACGTCGATTCCGGAGTCCGTTTTTTATCGTCCACTTAGATTGACAGAGTTTTTTTCCAATCGCTTATGATTAGTTTGCGTCGGCAAAATCAATTCGATACCTTGCCGCAATTACGCGCCCTTTTATTGCGACGCTTAAGCACGACGCATTTGGTCGTTCGTGTTCTGTGACTGCCATCGATGTCACAGAATAAACTTCGAGCATAAAAAAACTGGTTGCGAATTTGTTAACAAGTTCAAATCCTACCCGTTCGGTCTATTATTAGCTCAGACTCGATCAGAATCGTCGTCATAACGTCATTAATGTAATGCGTATGTACATCACGTATTACATCTTCATTGCATTACGTTATGAAAATAATTCTGCATATACGTAATGCGACTTTGTATTGAACGTAACGTCGGCAAATGACGAATTCTTATTTAAACGAGAGGAAAAATAAAGAAAAAAAACGCCGGTGCATAAATATTGTTCTGCATTAACGTCGACACCTATCGGAGAGCTGTGCAAGCAACCACAGTGTTTTGTTTTGTTTGCTAATTATTATGGGATTTTCATTCGTTATACCTACCCAAATGTGGTACGCTTTCATTAAATGAATTATTCGCGTATTGAAAAAACCTGATAAGTACGCGGCTTCGCAACATTATCAGTTTGCATTCGGGTAAAAGATTGTCAAGTTTTCTAGTATTCTTGACTTTGATATTCATTTGGCCTTGCACGCCTCCTAAAAGCTGGATAGTCTCGGATGGCCCGTCTTGGTAGCGGTGGGGTGGTCGGCTTTTTAGTATCCACCGTTTTTCGTAAGCTGAGAACAAATGCCTGTCATTGTATTGTATACGCGTTGATGCGAGACCAAATTAAAAATAACCTCGTCGGGAAGTTGCTAGTGAGCGAGTGTCCTTGCCAAACTTGCTCACATTTTGGAAAAACAATAAGAAGAAGAAGTGTTCTGAGTCGAAACTAACCAAATTATAGAAAGATTCTGTGGGTAGCATTCTAGTTTTTCAACATTTAAGACTTGTTTTCGGTAAAATTGTTATTGTGTTCGATATTAGTGAACAGATAGTGTCTTTTAGTGATATAACTCCCGCAGTTTCGCTGTTTTCCCTATACGCGCCTGTAACCAGGTGGGATGGACCCCAATATCGGCGGCGAAAGCGAGGAGCCGCGTTTTTTATAAAATTGATTAAAAAACTTTTATTATTGACGAGTGCTAGTGAATGGGTTGGTCACTGACCAACACGAATTGTTAACGTTAAAACATGCTGTAAATCGTTAACCCCTCACGTTTAAATATTGAACTGTAGTTGTAACTGGCCAAATTATCTTGGCCGACAGACCAATAGAAATAAAGAAGACAAGAAGAACCAAATTATACAAAAATTATGCTCCAAAATTGTGTAATACTTACTAGCATATAACTACTAAAGAAATAGCTTAAAAGTTAAGAAGCAACTGTGCATACGCGAGATTTAACACGATTTAATGATTGATTTAACCAATGACCTTGCGGCACTCGAAACCCGACATGGCCGGTGACAGATTGTGCTTAGTCTCGTTACACGTTAAGTGATCGACGTTTAGAAAAAAATGATGTAAAGTGAAGGTTCGTGAGTTAAATGTAGCCGAAAATAATTGACTTTTCCAGGAACATAGCATATGATCACTAGCTATAGGTTGGTAATAAAAGTGACTCCACAATAAGATTGTTTATTTGTATACTGCCATAATAATTACATTTTAAATCTATTTCTAAAATAAAACAATTCAAGACAAGTAATTTATCAGATTCAAAATCCCCGGTAGGTGGTGTAGCTGTGGGGACTCAGCAACAGAGGAAAGTGGTAGCTATCGCTGTAGGAGCAGCTATCGAAAACAACCTAAAAATTGACGTGCGCATTACAAAAACAATGCACGCTGCGGGACCTAACCTCGATAAACGGATATAGGCTCTCTTGCTTTTTCGACTCAAAGTACCTGTCGACGTCGTAATGGAGCTTGTAACGACCAGTACTGAAGTCCGCCCGACTGATGAATTGCCCGACCCGCCCCTGAGTGTTGGTCAACCCCTCGTTAATGTACGTCCAGCGTCCTTCGATCAACTTGTACAAACTGACAGAAAGACCCACCACAGGACTGCCACGGGTGGTGTCCACTACATGAGTGGAAATGGGCGTCTTATCTGTAGCACTTGAATCTTGCTAAAATAAATGAAATATGCAGCCCAGTGGGTTTGTCTGCTCTCACTATCACATAACTAATAAACTTACCTTCTGGAATGTAGACGTTTCTTTAAATTGACTTGAGTCAACTTCATTTTCATCCTCGTCCTCATCGTTTGGTTCATGTTGATCGTCTTGTTCCAAACCGATATCTCCATCTGAGTACTCTATAAACTGGGTTTCCCCGTCTTCACTCTCTTCCTGCAGCATGCTGACCTCGTTCATAAAAACAGTTTCCACCTCATCGGATTCCATGCGTTGCCTCTGGCCTGCTTTATTCTGCAAAATTTAAAAATCACTCACGATTGCACAACAGTAGTGCTGAAGGCTAACTTTTCGCGTTGAATGGGATTGGGCAGCTTTTTGGTGTCGAATCGTGCAAGTGTGTTTCAACAGGCTAAGTCTGTGAGCGTGTAAAGTTTTCTCACAGTAGGTGCAATAGGCCCTGGTAGGTTCCCCTTCAACACCCCTAAGCCATCCTAAGAAAACACTTTGAAAAAATTGGTTTACATTACTCAAAGACAACCTTTAAAATCTGGCATTTGCTCCCATGCCGGTCTGTATGTTTGTTTGTAGTATCGGCTTCTAACTGCCGATTGGTTCGAGAACGAGGGCGGCGGCGTATTTCTGTGTATTTTTATCAATTGCAAAGGGATCACGCCGAGTTCCTCGCCTTCTTCGTGGTTTTCGTCGTCTGTGTTCTGCTTATGTTCACTTTCGCTGTCCATTTGAAAGGTTTTAAAACCGCCAACACAAAAAATTACCAGAAACTTTCCGAAAATTACTAAACAAATTCAATATGGGACGGGGAAAGCAGAGAAAAACTGAAACTTTAATTTTAGACGGCCGGGATTGTTATTCTTTGAAAATGCAGTGCATCGTTAAAGGAAACTCCTAATTTTTCGTACAATTCGTTATGGCGTTACTAAAAGAAGTCTTACTGGGTACATTATTAGGCAATCCGAATTTATTAAATTTTTATCTGTGGTTTCTAAATGACATCCAGCTGCACGGCGTTGCCACCTGACAGGTAAAATTATTTTAAAATATACAGTAATAAAATTTACGTCCTCTTAGTTTTTCTATTTCCTTTTTGAATTTGGCTTGGCAATAGCAAATTTTTAAAGTTAATACAGAAAAATTCGTAAATTATCAAGGCAAAAAATATAAAGATCATAAGACAAATTTTCGTTCTGAAAACCAAACATAAACTTAAATCGTATAGAATTATTATTATTTTTGGCGCTAGTTTCATATAACATTATCATAACTTGGGTCAAGAATCACATACAAACTATATAAGTAATGACGATTGCAGCTTAAATAGTTTTAATCGATTCTAAGGCAACAAATTACTCAAATTATCTTCTTAGAACGCATTTGGCAAGAGGCGCAATTTTTCCCGCCCGGGCGATACAAAATGGCAACGTCGCCGACCACTGACAGTCAGTTGGAAAATGGCGTCTCGTGACTTTTAGCACATGTCAGTTTCCTCCGGTAAGAATTAGCGAAACAGTTATTTTTTCCGTGTCGTGCCGAATAAATATGACCCGCGGTAAAGCGTAAACGTACACGTACGGCGTATAATTATTTACGAAGGCACTTTGTTGTCGGACGAGCCTTGAGATGCGGTCGGTGACGTAAACAAATATTTTATACTGTCACTGGGGACGGCGGAAAAAATGTTGCAATCGTGAAAAAAAAAACTCGCATTAGTTTTTCCGCTTCCCGAGTTTCCTCGTCACGCCGCGTTGTTTTAGGCGGCGGTATTCGTTGGGGCCCGAAGATCTTCCGAAAACGCCAAGATTTGTCTTATCACGGAATCGGTGAGTCCTGCGCTGCGTTTTTCCAGTTTAAGACTTTAGTAATAGTTATCCCGACGAACGCTTTCATATCTAAAATTATCTCTGGCCTGATGCCAAGATTGCCGTTTCTTTTGAGACAGGAAAAATAACTCTCTCGCGAGTTTAGGGTTATTAAAATCTGCCCCGTTTTCGGCGCAACCCACACCTTGACGGAAGTAGGTCTTTGGTTTTTCAAAGCGCATACCCATTGTTGTGAACGTAAAATATAACCCACACGTGCTTCGCCAGAGATAAGCAGATATTTACAAAGTGTTGTGCGTCGGGTGGCTCATTAAGGATAGGTCGTTGTGAACTGGTGAAAATCGTCATTCAAACTCTCAGCCTAATGTGTGAAAACACATATCGGGCGCTTTCCGTAATATTTGTTGTGTTTGAGCGTTGCGGTTTTCTAAATTTGGTCGTTTTTTCACAGCTTCTGGTTGGAGTTTTTCCGATTTATTACCTGTTCTAGCAGAAAATGGTCTGCATCGAGGAAGAGAGCTCCTTTAAGGTCACGCTGCAAGACGACGGGCAATCTCACGAGCCAACTCATATCACCCTGACACCGATGAAGACCATAGACGAGATATTCAAAGAGGTATCGGACAAGTTCGACAGTCAACCGGATGAGCTCGAGATTGTCATAAAAGCCGGCGAGAAGGAGCTAGTGAGTGAAAGATTTTTGAAATTTTTTGGTCGACCCTTACTAACGTTTATATCGAGGATTCTTAAGCAAGTTTTGCGAACATCAGAAAAAATATGCGTTATAAGATCACGGTTTTACCGTTTCCACTATGATATACAAACAGAGGTCGCGTGTTGCTTCCTTGGGACACACTAACTAACTAAACTGAAATTTAACTTTGATGTCCCAACTCGTAAACTGACATGCAGTTTTCGAAAAACTAAGGTCAATGTGACATCCGACAGCTTATGTCTAATTGCCTCAGAAGGGTGCTCAGATAAAAACAAAAAACTTGTGTTGCATCATCTCGAGGTGGACTTTCACAAAAGTGAAGATTGCACTCAGAGTATAACCTCAAATATTTATATATATTTTTATATCTATTGTTGTTCATTTGATTATAAATAT
Organism: Cylas formicarius; assembly: GCF_029955315.1. Taxonomy (NCBI): domain Eukaryota; kingdom Metazoa; phylum Arthropoda; class Insecta; order Coleoptera; family Brentidae; genus Cylas; species Cylas formicarius. Next base: position 28,251,983 of record NW_026844319.1, read on the forward strand.
TAACAATCAGCAATTACATTACATTATTAATAATTCTTAATTGTACATACTTGAAGCGTATAGAACCTTGGAGGTATTTTTTTTTGTATATTCTAGCTTGCTTAGAAAAGTTACATACTAAATTTTAATTTCATAGATTGTGGGTAGTTTCTGATTGTAAATTCACCCAAACAATATAGGTTACGGCGTAATATTATCTATAGTTTATTTTTGAAATACCTTCTGCTCTAGAGATATGCAGGTGCTTTCTCTTCTCCAGTAGTTTTTTTTTGTTCTTAACTTTTTGCCAGTTATCCTCATTGAAAAGTGAATCGGTCAAAATGAATCCATTCCGAGGGATGGCAATTTCAAAAAAGTCTCGCTTTCCAGAGAAACTTGAGCGAGCTGAAGGAAAAAACGCTGTACGAGGCGGACCTGTGGCCGGTGGACAGCGCGGCCGATTACGAACTGCTGGTCACGCGGCAGAAGAAGAACATGTCGCTGTCGGTGTCCGACGCCTTAGAGGACGACCTGTTGCTCGGCGCCTCTGCCAGCCCCACCACCCGCGAATTCGTCACCAGCTATCCAGAGTTTGAGTTCAAGTTCGATCGGAGCCACACCATGCACCCGATACGGAGAAAACCCCAAAGCGATTCTGTGATCGGTACGTTTTCTTCTTCCCGTAGAGAAAACCGGCAAAAACGAAACCAATGCAAGTTTTTTTTTTTTAATAAAACTTAACATAAGCCCACTTTTTACAGTTCGAGTTCGACTTGAACGTTTTTCGATTTTACATTTAATTATTGACATTCAATTAGAAAACGCTCCGTATATTATATTGATGAAAAAATTATTTAATTGCTCGTTCTACGTATTTGTTTTCTTTTAGAGTTTGTAAACAGTTATCTTTAAATGGCGTCGGAAACGTCCGACGTTACTTACATTGAGACACTAATTTTTCTGAACTGGACTGAACGAAATTTGCTTTGTTTTCGAGATTCAGAGCTTTAATTTTTTATTTAAACACAATCGGTTTTTCGTTAATTGCTCAAAAATCTGGTATAAATAATTTCCTGCAATTTACAAATACGTAAAGTCCCTTATGGTTGCGAGTCAAAATCGAAGCAAAGATAAGCAAAAAAAAAAAACGGCCTGCATCTCGAAAACGTGCAACGTCTAAGTATTACGCGGGCGTCAAAAAAGGGCAATTCCCCAGCGGAGTCGCCGACGTACGTGGGCCTCGTGAATCAGGCGATGACGTGCTACCTGAACAGCCTGCTGCAGGCGCTGTTCATGACGCCCGAGTTCCGGAACGCCCTGTACATTTGGAAGTTCGACGGCAAAAACGAGACGCGCTCCATCCCGTTCCAGTTGCAGAAGTTGTTCCTCAATTTGCAGACGTCCGGGAAAACGGCGGTCGAGACTACCGACCTCACGACCAGCTTCGGTTGGCAAGGTACATCTTTTTTTTCGACGACCGGAGACACTTGTTCTACCTCGGTTTAGGTAAAAACGGGTATTATCGATAAATTGTCGATAATATATCGACATTTCCAAAAAATAATATCGAACTCGAATAAACGATGCTCAATTTCCTACGTTCGCCGTCAAGAACGACTAGGTTTAGGGGGTAGGGGAACTTTCAGATATTTACGCATAGAAACCATTGGCATCATTAAAAAATTCAAAATTTTCGTATAAAACGTTGAATTTTTTTTGAAAATTCGCGATCCATAAAAGTTGGCGCAAAGGACAGGGGACACCACTCTCAAAAAACGGTTGGTTATTTAATTGGAAATTAAATCCCAGCCAGTGGACAAAACGTAAAATATAAAATGTGTTTTATCGATAAATTGTCGATAATATATCGACATGTCCAAAAAATAATATCGAACTCGAATAAACGATGCTCAATTTTCTACGTTCGCCGTCAAGAACGAGTAGCTAAAATATGAAATGTGTTTTATCGATAAATTGTTGATAATTTTTCGACATATGATGTGAAAGTCAATTTTCAGACCTATTCTATTTCTTTAACATAGGTCTACTGGGTGTCCCACCGAGGGTTCCGAGGTACGGTATTGGAAAAAAAAATTTTTTCAGCAACTGGGCCTAAACAAAGTGCTTAGCTCTGCGGCGACGTAATTACAATGTGTAATTGTAATTTTAAATTATAAAATAGCCAAACAGGTTTTCAACAATGCAGCGACAAAACTTAGATTTTGGTTCTTATTGACTTAACTGACAGTTTCGAAATGCTAAACATAATTAGCTTTTAATCGACTATCCAAAATCAATTAATCGTCGAATGCAAACCAATTTTCTTAATTGTCGAATTGTTTGAGTTAAAGTTAAGCGCATCAAATGGCGCCACGAAAGATGCGCGGAACGTTTGGTACGATAAAAATCTTATCTCCGTCAACCGAGAAGTTTTATTTACTAGTTTATTAGATATTTGACAAGAGCATCGTGTTCAGATTTTCACGGTTATTTATTGATTTTTGACAGTTGTGTGGGCATCACCGTGCCAATAAATAAATGTGACAGTTTGAACATTAATTGTGTTGAATAGATTTTCATCAAGTAAAAACCACCTCAGCTTCAGACTTATATTATACGTACATATTGTATTTGCTCTTTCCTTTTGTTTACTAACTAAAACCAACCAGGAACGACGCATTTTCTATGAGATTTTTTGGTCGAAGCTCACGGTTTCTCGTATATTTTGGGCGGTACGTGAATAAATTAGCATAAGCAGTAACGACGAAAGTGGGTGTTACCTAAAAACATATTTACCCGTACAAGTATATGAGTTTTTCCTCTATTTGGGGCGTTTATCGGAAACCTATATTTTTGCTGGATACATCATCCCAAGCAGGAACGAGATAAGTGCCACCTCTGGGTGCCCAAATTACTTCCATTGTTACCTGAAAACCTGAGTTTTTGGTAAAGTTAGTCGAGGAGGTTCTATTCCGTGGTCGTCTCGGTTAGGTAGCGACGCGTGGCACCAGCACGACATCCAGGAGCTGTGCCGCGTCATGTTCGACGCGCTCGAGCAGAAATTCAAGTCTACGACGCAGGCGAACCTAATCAACGACCTCTACGAGGGCAAAATGTTGGACTACGTCAAGTGTCTGGAGTGCCAGACGGAAAAGTCGCGTGAGGACACGTTCCTCGACATCCCGCTGCCGGTCAGACCGTTCGGTTCTTCCGTCGCCTACAACAGCGTCGAGGAGGCGCTGCGGGCGTTCGTCCAGCCCGAAACTTTGGACGGGAACAACCAGTACTTCTGCGAGAAGTGCGACAAGAAGTGCGACGCGCACAAGGGCCTCAAGTTCATCAAGTTCCCGTACCTGCTGACGTTGCACCTAAAACGCTTCGACTTCGACTACAACACGATGCACCGCATCAAGTTGAACGACAAGTAAGTGTAGTGGCTGTTCAATTTAACATTAAACAAAATGTTTGGCTCTGTGGCAATGTAATTGCAATGTGTAATTGTAATTGTAAATTATAAAATAGCCATCCCGATACCTATCCTAACCTAAAATATAAATAAAAGAATTACGCGGTAGAAAAAGTTGGATTTTGGTTCTTATTGACTTGCCGAACAGTTCCGAAATACTAAACATAATTAGGTTTAATCAACCGGCCAAAATCTATGAATCGTTGAATACAAAACAAATTTTGTTAATTGTCGAATTATTTAAGTAGTAGTAAAGTAATGAAAACGGTAGGCGATTAGAAAAAACAAATAATATCTTACTTCTAAAAAATATCCTTCAGTAACCCCGAGAAACGGCGCGAGTGACAAACACTTTGGGAAATTAAAGCAGGGAATGTGGAAATTATCAAGGGGCATGAAAATGATGTTGTAAACGAAAGTGGTCCAAAAAATGGGAAAATGAAACAAACGAGCTCATTAAATACCGTGGCGACGCAGAACTGCTCGACATTGCGGTGTCTGTTCTCCGTAACGGGGTTGTTTTAAAGTCGGATAACGTTCGAACACCCGGAACTATGCGCTGCGAATTGTAGAAAGTACGCGATATATTAGACCAAAACCCTCAAGTCCCTGGTTAAAACGCGATATAGATTGTATATATACCAAAATTTTGATACACGCCGCGTAGCTCCGTGGATAGTGTTGTAGTAATAGAGATGCATAAAACTACTACAAAGTAATTTAAATGTCAGTGTACTTCAGATAAAAGGGAAAGTTTTTTTTTATTTTTGTCAAATGGTTTTCTATTGAAAAATTTTAATCGACTGAGAGAAAAGGCCATATTGAAATTTTTGAACCCTATTGTCCGCAATACTATTAGAGCTGTCGAAAGTCACTTCCGGTAAAACCGCGTTGTTCACTTGTTTTATACTTTATTTATATAACATATCTAATTTTCATCTCCATTTATTTTTTTTGTACATAGTTATATTTAAATTTTTAATTTTGCCATTCGGTTAAATCAATCAAAGTTAAAAAGGTTAAGCTTAAACCTCTCAGCACGAAAACATCCCGTTACGTTTTTAACGTTAAATTTGTACTTTTTTTTATTCAATAAAAAATATAAATCCGCGAATGCCCCATTATTTTAATATTCCGGTGCAAGGGTCGTCTTCCCCGAAAAACTAAACCTGAACACGTTCATAACGGCGACGGCGAGGGCGGACGACGAACCGCCCCCGGACGAGCGGGAGGCGGTGGTCAAGTGCGACGAGTGCAGCACCGCAGACTCCGGCTCGGCGGACGACGAGAGCTGCCAGGGCACCGACATGTCTTCCACGATCAACGGCCAGGACGACAATTGCGGCGACAGCGACGAAGGTGAGCGCAAACGACCATTTTTTTGACCCTATAATTAATATGTCTAAATTTCAATTCGATTGTCGTGAGTAGAATAGCGGTGAGTAAATGGACCGTTTTAAATTTGATCAAGCGGGGTATTTTTGAATAAGTAGAAGCGTTTATTTTAAAATCAGGTGATATGTATCGTTTTTAAGTTTAATCTGAATTGCAATATGTTCGTATATATTGCGGAGCTATTTGAATATGATCCTTCTCGAGCTTTGACCCCGCGAGGATGGTTTCACTGGATAGTTGAAAGGATAAGGGTACTCTATTTACCTTACAGGTAAGTTCGAGAATAATCATTTTTGAATCATGTGCCTGTCTTCTTCTTGTATTTTTATGTCTTGTACATAGGTCTTCGATTTGTAAAAAAAAGTCTTTTTTTAGATAAAGGTACGTCATAAGAATACAGGTAAATATTTATTAGAATCTTACAATTACTGCTTAGTTTTTAAGAGACCGTGGAATAAAGCAGATGTTCTCCTGTTTGAAGAAGACGTGGAAAACAACGCAGAATTTGAAGACGAAGTGGAGATGGTAATTTAGAATAGGAACTACCTCAGCAAATAAAAAAACGCATCCATTGGTCTTCGAATGTTAAAAAAATTGTTTCGAATGGGATAGTCAAGGGCAAAATGAGAGAAGATGCAGGCACTTCTCGAGTTTATAAAGAATAGCACGCAGATCTAATTAAACATATAATCTACGACGCTTATAAATAGTGAATAGTGTTTTAACCCTAGAAGAACTGCATACAAAAGTACAGACATTAGTTGTGAGAAGGAGTCGTTTGCGTACTTTTTTGAAGAAAATGGATTTTCAGTTCCAAACAATTAATAAACGTGACGACAGTAGCGTTAGTGATGATTTTTTAAGTGACTTATACTTTATTATTATTATTATTATTATTATTATTATTATTATTATTATTATTATTATTATATTTAATGTTTTGTATATTAATAATAAATAATGAATTGTTACTTTGTACTAATTTTTTGCAAGATTGAAAACTTACTTACCTATATCCTGCTTGTTAGATAAATTCCTAGGACTGTCCTGGAATAGTTACGGGTAAGGGTTAATCACAAAAGCACTATATTTCTGATGGAAGTGTACCTACTGTAAGACCGTTCTTCCGGAGCTGAATGTTGAGAGACTTTTAACGCGCAGGTATCGACGTAAGTTCGGGCACGAATCACCGCGAGAACGACGCGAAGGGCCCGTACGTCTACGAGCTGTTCAGCATAATGATCCATTCGGGCAGCGCGTCCGGCGGACATTACTACGCCTACATCAAAGACTTCGACAAGGCGAGGTGGTACTGTTTCAACGACCAGACGGTCGGTCCCATCACCGAGGACGACATCAAGAAGACGTACGGGGGCGGGCCGCAGCGCGGCTACTACAGCGGCGTCTACAGTTCGAGCACGAACGCGTACATGCTGATGTACCGGCAGATCGACGGGGGGCGGAACGCGCGCGCCATGACGGTCGCCGAGTTCCCGCCCCACATAGAGGCGCTGCTGCGTGACATGCGCGATAGGGAGGAGCGGGACCGCCTCAACCGCCAGAAGGAGGACGAGATGGTCAAGATCGGGGTGGTGTGCACGCATCCCGTCACCAACAACACGCTCGAGATGAAAATATCCGTAAGGGGTTTTTGTTTATTATTTGATATAATCGTCAGCAACAAAACTAACAGGCAGATATTGAAATAAAAATTGGAAAATCTTCCACTAAATGGTCGCATTCTGCACACTTTGTATCAGTCCCATAGAATCTCTACCCTTTTTTACAAATCTCCTTCTACATCCCGTTGGTTTTTTCAGAGCTCTAAACCACCGACCTTAACCGCGATTCAATATCCAATTTCAGTTGATTTTGGTTAGTTCTTCTTTGGGTTTGTATTTGTTAGGTGAACTCTTCGGGTGGATTATCTTCCTTATCTGCTATGGTTTTGATTTATTTCATTTTTTAATGAGTGTGTACCGCGATGATGTTAATGTTTGATGATAATTATTATACGTGCGCGCAGACGTTCATGGACTCGACACTGGCCGAGCTGGCCAGACACGCCCACTCCCGTTTCAAGCTCGACAACGTGGTCGATCCGCAGGACTGCCGCATCGTGATGTACAATAAGAAATCGAATTGCATCGATTGCAGCTTCGACAGCGACGAGACGAAACTGAACGAGTTGGTGAGGAAAGTGGACATGATCTTCTACACCGAATGGATGCTGGAGATCAGGGAGCCGGGTGAGATATTTGACGATAACGAGAACGGTGATCTATGCAACGAAAACGTTAGAAAAGATTCCCTTTTCGACTATTACAATTTTTAACCTTTGCTTCTTAAGTGTAATTTTGAATTTATTGTACAACTTCTTTGGCCCACCATTAAGCAAAATCTGTGGTACTTGATCGTAGGTCTGGATGATATTAACAATCAGTTTTCTCACTAGTATTTTCTACAATTTTTGTATTTTCGGTGTTGTAACTACGTTTATCCTAATTTTAAACATAGTTATTGCTCCTATTTTTTCGTTTATTTTTGAATATTATACAAATGTTTTGGAGATTATTTTACTATCTCGGGAGCCCTGTCTGTCCTTTTCTGGAGACGCCCGTCCTGTTCTGGTTCTGGGATTTTTCAAAATATTTAGAAAATATTTTGTAGGTTATGTAACTACTGGTAATAAATTGGAGACGCCCGTTCTTTTCTGGTTCTTGCGAAAATATTTTTCAGCGCTTTTTTTTATTTCTGTACTACACTACTACAAGCTGATTCATTTTTTTTTAAACAAAAAAAATATTTTGTAGGTTATGGCACTACTCTTATACGATTAGTCCTTGTGAAAGTATTTTATAACATTCAATTTCGATTTTCGATATAATTTAAGAGAGATTTATGCTAGGAAGTGTCACACCAAACATCATAGTCACGCTTCTGCTCACAGGATCTTTTTTAATTTTCAGAATCGGTGTGACGCTTTAAACCCAACTGGGAATTTTTTAACCGAAGGTGCCCAGAAAAAATATATTCGCTGTTTAAAAGTCCCCACAACTGGCAAACTAACTGACGGGGTCGTCTCATTTTCAGGCGAAAGTGTAGCTTAAAGTCCGACTTGAAAATGTCACTGTAGACGCAGTTGTATATTTGCACGAGAATGTACAACGCATTCTCGAGGTTCATCCAATGTGCGCGGCTTTTGTCGATAAACGACCTCCTGTAGCGCTCCCCACAGCTAACAGTCCAGAGGAGTTAAGGACGAAACGAACACATTGGCGAATATTTCGAACAACCATAGTGACATCTTTAACTCGGACTTTAAATTTTATTTCACCTTTTGCTATATATACAGGGGAGCCAATATTCGGGCACCTAAAAAGTTACATGGGATTTCCGTTCGGGCCTATCCTTGGATCAGAAATATAGTGCTTTTACAATTGACCCCGTGATTAACTTTGCCTACTGTTTATTACTCCAAAACCGCTGCCGCTTACTAGCAAGCGGGATATAAGTGTGTTTTCAATCTTTTTCGCCTAAAAACTCTTGAAACGTGTACATAATAAAAAATTAATACAATGTAACAGTTTATTACGTTCTATTTCATAACATTTCTACATAGTATCATTATTAATATAGAAAATATTAAATATAATAGTAATAAAGTATCAGTCACTTAAAAAATCGTCACTATCGCTGCTGTCGTCACCTAGTTCAATGATCAACTCCGTCACTAATCGTTCTAGATAAATATTTTCTTTATTTATTACTCGTTTTTCGCACTTAGACTTAATTTTTTCTTTATTTTAATTCATCTAATTTGGGCTGAATGATACGAGGCATTATCCAACACAATAACAGTATTTGGCGATTGTTTCGGCAACAGTTTATTTTATCATAATTTCATGGTAATCCACACTTGGCACGTTTTTGGCAGAAAAAAATAAGGCACCTTCCACCCAACCATTTTTGGACCCAGCATGAAGAATTCTTATTAAGATCTCCACTTCGTCTTCAAATTACGCGTTGTTTTCCATGTCTTTTTTACATATTTATTTAAACGATTCTACGTATTCGAAAATACCCCGCAGCATTAATGCTTAATTAAATTTAAAATCTCAAAGGAAAATTTCAATTCGTTCCCGCGAAGGTGTGCGGTTAAGATACCGTAAAACACTTAAAACATCAAAGCAATAAATGCAGCTGATATAATTTCCGCATTAAGATTGTTTTATTATTTTGGCAATTTGTTTCGTTCGGGTCATCGTTTGATTTATCGGAAAACGGAATTTTTATTTACGGTGTCGCGCGTGTGTAGGCACGCCGTGGAAGGTGTACAAACGGGGCGGGGTCAACGTTAAAGTTTACCCGGTGAACGTAGACGCCGAGGACGTGGACGAGCCGTTCTTGGTGAGGGTCGATATCGGCGAAACGTTCGGCGAATTCCGTCGCAACGTGGGCGAACTGCTCGGAACCGACGCCGACGAACTCGCCGTGGTCTACGAGTCGTTTAACGGCGAACCGAGGCTGCTCGTCGACGACGACGAAGTGGTCAAGCTCGACTACAACTGTCCGAACGTGTTTTACGTCGCGCGATTGCCGTCCGACCACGCCCACCACCTCGCGCGTCTCAAATCGGTCGCCGCCCGCTACGAGTACGTCATCGGTATCAGCGTGACGTTGCCGGACACGGACGAGTCGACGCTGGAAATGATGTCGATACCGATGCTCGACCTCAACCGGAACGTGGACAGGGACGCGGCGGGATCACCGGGGGGCGGCGGCGGCGGCGGCGGCGCGGGCGACGGCTACGACCAGAGCAACAGCGAGGATAGTCTGAGCGACAGCGACAGGACGCTGATTGGTGACGCACCCGGTAAGATCCGAAATCCCTTATCGCAAAATTTAGCAAAAAATGACCCCCCCCCCACCCCGAAAATAATCGCGAAAAGTTGAAGCTCAATTCTTGAACACTGAAAGTAATATTCAAAAATTCGTGAATGCAACCAATCGAGTTAAAAAGTCGATATCACCAGAACCAGAGCCATGCATTTAGCTAAATAAAGTGAGCAAATACAACTGTCATTCCAATTACTAATTATATTTATCCGATTTGTCTAATAAGAATCAATAATAGTAGTAGTACTGACAACGCTAAGAGTCTCTATAAACGGTTTATGTTTTCCTATTACCATGCTATTCATGTAGAAAGATGCCAATTTCCTGATATATCTCTTGATACGAATAAACCAAATGTTTTAAGTTTACTATTTTAGGGGGTGCCCACTAATGACTCTCGTATTGCATTTTTATTAAAAGTTGTTGTAGAAAAACCAATTTCCAGCGGCGTCCTTTAAGGGCCTGTAGAAAAGGAAATTACCGAAAAAAAAAAGATAAATTTATCATAGAACGTTTCTGATAAAAATGGCCGGAAATAACTGCTCTTTCCATTTGACAGTGCTGGTTATTTTGTGTGCTTACACATATTTCTAAATTTTTTAGAAATGAAAGCTGAAAAATTAAGTTTCGAGTAAGAATTTTGATATTTTCATAGAAAATTACTTATTGGATTGACGACGACGCGCTAGATGTGTCGAAAAATAACAAAATTTTTGTTGGCACAGACTATCCTCCCCCTCTCTCGAGCAGTTCGCCGTCCTCGGCGACGGATCAGCACATGTCGTCTCCCTCGGACCCCTGCCAGGATACCTACAACTACGATGTGATGGGCAGGCCCGGTGAGGAAATGCACTGGGATTATTCGGAAACCGCTCATCGCAATTACGTCTTTAAGGTATTCTTGAATTTTTGTGAAAATAGATCCGTCAATAATTTTATTCTATTAGTCCTGAATGATATAAATGGGGAAAAAGGCAAATATAATAACACAAAACTTGTCGCTTGTGTTTATTCGCCATTTTTTAAAGGTTCAAATTTTCGAATACCTTGACTTTTGTATTTTTGCAATGTAATTTTTAATTGGTCACAATATCTAAATTGCGAGAGTACAAGAGATTCACGCCGAACCACCCCAATAATAAAATATAAAACTTTCTTTTTCCAAGAACGGGTACGCCGTAGCGAACAACGTTTTCTTGTTACTTTCGAAAAATTCAATTTCTCGAAAATAACGTTCATCTTTCTTTTTTCGATTTTCAACTGTTTTTTGGACATTGCTCCGAAAGTTGAAGCTATCGACTTCAAATTTCAAAAAAGGGGTGGGGAGTTAGCGGTAAATGAAAAACTTTTAAACATGGGATAATTTGGTTTAAAGAGTGTCGTAAACTGTATCGAGAGTTTCAGGTTTCGTCTATTATACAGGGTGCGCGAGGTGTTTGAAAAAAATTTACTGGAAATCGCTATTATTTGTACAAATTTTTGTATTTACCAAAGTGTGTCGTGACTTTGAAGTTCGGCGAGATGAGAATGACACTTAATACAGGGTGCATGCAGAATTAAAGTACATCCATTTTGCGAAAGTTCCATATTGGTCCGCAGGAGCACGATAGAAAAACAATATGTCCCTTTACCACAAGTAACCGCGAAGTGGCTTATTTTCCAAATTCAAAACTGCTTCGCACCAAGCGATACCGACGATTTTTTGAAGGCAATCTTGTTTTCTTGTTTTTTTTTTTACTCTACGCAGGTGACGAGTGTGGTGCCGTTCACCAATCACGACGCGGACGAGCCGAAACGGTCCAGGTGCTGCAAGGTAAACGCGCACGCGGAGATAGTACACGAAATTGCGTTGACCTTGTCCCTCGTTAGATTCTAGTCGACAAGCGCATGTCCCTGGGAAACCTCAAGAAGCACCTGGAGCCGGTGCTCAGGGTTCCCTCGGAATACTTCAAGGTGTACAAGCAGCATCCGATATCCGAGGAGGAATGGTACAGCCTGAACGACACCCTCAGGTCGATCAAGGACGGGGAGAGGTTGTCGCTGAGGTTGGACCGCGTGCTCAAAGAGGACGAGCACAGCTGCAAGATTTACCACTTGAAGCTGGACAACGCGGATCCGAACTGTTTTCTCTTTGAGCACGTCATGTCCAAAGACCAGACGGTCGGCGCGGTGAAATGGGAGATACTCGCGCAGGCGAAGAAACGCGGTGTTCTCGACATCCCGTTCGAGAGGTGTCGATTGCGCGAGAAGAACTGGAAAAAGGTGAGGCGACGTGGCCCGTCTATTGCCCGCGCGACGTTCGTTTTTTTTTTTCGCCTGCAGCCGAGGAAAGTGTACCTGGACGATCAGAAGTTCGACTCGGACATCACCATCATGTACCCGTTCGAGTTGTTCCTGCAGGAACTCGCGGAGCCCGAGTGCGTGACCTCCGAGAACCAGGTGGTCGTGTTCACGAGGAGGTGGAGCCCGTCGACGCTGACCTTGGGTCCGCTCCAAGGTACACAGTGCTCGACTTCGCGTAAAGTTTTTGGCATTTTTAACTGAATACAATATATATTTTTTCCTGGGAAATTTGAAATAACGTATAATTTTAAATTTCCGGCGATCGGTGTGGCAAAAAAACCTTTTACAATAAATATAAATTAAAACTTTATTCTTAATAGATTTGCTAAACTCAATCGGGTACTAAATTAAACTTAGCTTTATGGTATGTTAATTGTGATAATAGTATAGAAATAAAATGTTTTTATCTTAAAGCGCGTAAAATTTCGACTTGGTTTATAAAGTTCTTGGTAGGTTTTTTTTTTTCCAAAAACTTTCTTTCTTTCTTTGCTTCAGTTAATTATAGAAGAATAAGTCTCAAATTCTTAGAAATACGTCGGAATTTCTTTCAAATCAGAATTTTTGAAAAATATATTAGAATCTTCCACTGAGTCAGAATTCATCAGAAGATCTGAGAGACCAGTTATATTTTCTGAGTTAAGTCAGAAGTTTTAAGAAACAAGTCAGATTTTCCGACTTGCTTCATAATTTCTGAGAAACAAATCAGAAATAATTATCAATAATCAATAATTTGTGGGAAACATGATAGAATTTTTGACTTAAGTCAGCATTTCGGGAAAACACGTAAGAATTTCTGAAGATCGAAACGAAAATTCTACGAAACAATTTATAATTGCGAAACAAGTCAGATTTTCTAAGTTAATTAATAATTCCCGACAACTAATGATGTCTGAGAAACATGTCACAATTCCTGAGAAACAAGTCAGACTTTCTGAGAAATTTGCCAGATTTTAAAGAAATATTTCTGAAAGGCAAGTCAAATTAATGATAGGAAAGTCGGTTTAATCTACCCGATTGATAAACTTAAAAAAAAAATGAGAATCTAAAGAAAAAGGCAGCGGAGTGTTGCAAAAAGTCACAAGTAATGGACGTCTCGCTTCATCGTTTCGCGTTTCTATTGACAGAGGTCGTGCTCGACGTGGTGACGTTGGCCGATTTGCGGACGAAAATTTCCACCCAGTCGGGTATCCCGAAGGAATCGCTCGACCTGACCTGCGTCAAGCCTAATTTCCCGTCCGACATGCACGTCCTCGAGATCGACGACGATCTGGACTGGAACCCGAACGGGATGACGCTAAGCCGATGGGAGCAAAACATCGACGACGGCTCGTTGTTCTTCTACAAGTGAGTCGCGTCGGCTTTTTTTTTTTTGCTCGCACGATCTGTTTTATTTTTTTTCGCAGGGATAGCAGGGAGGAACCGAAAGAGTTGACGCGCGATGAGCGGAAGGAGATCAAGCAGAAGGAGGACGCGCGCCTCGGCAGGTTCGTCATAAAAAATTACTCGCCCGGACGGGAGAGGGCGCTCAAGATCTACCTGGACACGTCGCCCTCGAAGACGGACGATTGCCGCGGGTGAGTGTCGGTCGCCGTTGTCTGGGTCCTTCGAAAAGAGACTTGGACAACATTCAAGACCACGCCCATTAACTTACACTTTCCTGTTCCTTCGAACGTGCTTAAAGTTTCGTCAATTATTCTGTTGGCCTCTTCAGAGAAACTTAAAAGGAAGAAATTTTTGAGTTTGCTTGAATAAGTTGATAGTTTGTTTGTGCATTGAAGATGTTGGCAAATTTTTGGACGACTGGTAAATCTGACCGTAACTTTCGATATATGATCGGTGATGTTTCGAATGTGAAAGTGGATCAGGGTGGTAAGTGTGTGGTTACTTTCGGAAGCATTTTTTCTTTGGGAATTTGTGATGGAACGCTTAATATCTGAATATATGAAATTATTTTAGGGCTCTGCAAATAAGCGAGTTGCGCGAATGGCCCCACGTTAGGCCTGTTTTCAATTCAATGGTAAAACTCATGCCAGGGTGTCGGGAGGCCCAAATAACAGTCGAAAATTTTGCCACGGCAAGGGCCGCCCCAAGATGATGTGGACAGTCAATATCCTGCGAATTTCTTCAATTTTTCCTAAATTTTCAACATAGCTGTTTTCGTCGAAAATCTAAAGAAAATGGCAGGATTTTACACAATCTCCCAGGGAAAAAGAGTATGGAAGTAACCCCCCCCCCCCCGACTGGCCCGTGGTCCTTGAAATTCAAAACGTCATTGACCACATTCTTAGGAAATATAATTTTACCATTTTTCAAGGATCCCTCGCGCCAATATGACGAGACAGTATTCACGTTCCTCCTACAGCCCCTCCCCCACTTAGACCGTATATAAACGGGTGCAGAGTAGAAGGTTTTTTTTGAAAAATTAACGGTTTTCTGAATTAAATCCATTGATGAAAGACGAACATGCCTGGGCAACATTCGGAAAATTGATTTTTTATCCTAAAGAATAAAAAATATCCGCAATACTCGAATACCAGAAGTTTTAACCAATGTGTACCGCCGATACTTACAATATGGACGTTTACAAAGGTTAACTAACGTAAGCAAAATAAAAAAATGCATAAAATATTGTAAAAAAAAAAATATTTGGAGGCGACATTTCGAAGGGTCTTAGAAAGCTCTCTTCGAAATTATTTAGTAGTATTTCTTTCTGGCAGTAGTGATTATAAAAACAATTTTATCAATTTTTTGAGAGTAAGTCTCCGGAATTTGGTAGGAACGTCAAAGTAACGTAACGTAACGTAACCTGATTTTAACAAAAAATTGTTTATTTTCTATAAAAAAAGAAAATTAATTTCGGGAAAATTTGTACACGAGAAAACGGTGGCCGTCGGGGGCTACAGTTTATTTTCCGAGATTTTTTTATTACGTACCGGGTGTGCCGGCTATGAGCGGGAATGAAAATCTTCGAAAGTTGCCCGTTTTTTAATTAAAAAAAGTTCTTATTTTTTGTTCCTATTCCCTTAATTCTCAAAGACGTATTTGTGATACTTTCGACTGCAGCTGAGTGGTTGTTTTTGATAAGAGGGCTCTGTGAGATCATGCAAAATGTCCACTAAAAATTTTATGATGTAACACTTTTTTTTTCACGTATTCTCGATATTAAAAAAAGTCTTTTGGTTAGTTTTGGTTCCACTTTGGCAGAAAGCTTTCCAAAACCTTTCAAAATGTCCCCTTCAAATTTTTGTTGCAGTCATTTTTTTGATTACTTACAGGGTGCATCTGTTACCGGCGAAAAGCCGGTATTATAAGGGTTGAATCGAAGGTGAGAATTTTCGAAAAAATGTAGTCGAAGATCGTTTCAAATTTTTATATTTGACGTGGCTTTGAAGTTTATGTAAGGAACGTTGTTTTTTCGGTTCAGGAGAGAGGGCGAGGAACAACAGGCGAGGGGCTCGAAGTGCGACGTGGAATCGGACGACGGGATCGACTGACGCGGCGACAGCCGCGCCCCGCCCCCGTCTTACTGCGTCCTCAGCTGAGCGAGCCGCCCCCGCCGTCCGCCTCCAGATTTTTCCGTGCCGGTTTATTAATTTAGACGTGTTGGCGTAGCTGCCCGAGCTAAGGAACAATGGGCGGGGCACGCGGTTTCCGGATTTTTCTCCAAGGAAAAGATATAACCTATTTTTTTCGCGCTCTAACTGTTTTTTTTTTGTTTCGAAAAACGCTGTTTTTTTTGCAAGCAGGCGAAAAAGATATTCGGCCATTGTTCCCTAACTTTTATATGGTTACCGACCGCTTTTTTTTTCGCGCCAGCGTCGTCGTTTTCGGGAGGGCCGTCTTCGGTAGTTCAAACGTACCAAAGCGTCGACGCGCGACGCTGGCATGTTTTAAGTATTTATTGCGATTTTACATTATTATTACGTTTATTCCCGTCGCACGCGTCGTCGCCTCTTTCGTCATAAAGTTTACCATCGTTATTATTATCATTGTCGTTTATTTTTTTTTGTTACCGCGGTGTCCATTTGGGTTTCGTTTTCACCTGCGGTTTTTCTATCAAATTCAACTTAAAAAGAAAAAAAAAGTGTAAATAAATCGACGTTTGACCAGTTAAATTTCATTTTCTTATTTGAATCGGGAAGGGGGAGGGGGTGTTTTTTTTTGTATAATGACAAACGCGTCATCGCTCGTCGTTATACGGCTAACTTGTATAGATATTTATTTGCGACTGAATAATGAATAATAAAAACACCGTTTATCTAATTCGTTTTTTTTTTTTTTTGGGTAGGATGGTGAAGGGAGGAGGGATATAACGCCCTTTGTTTATGAAACAATCTTTATTTTTCCGACTACTCCCTGAAAACCAGCTCGAATCGAAATGAATCAACTATTGAGTGAAAAGTTACTTGAAGCATACAATTTTTCAAAAGGAACAAAAAAAGAAATTACAACTCCAATGTGAATGGTAACCATATAAAATATTAAGGAAAGTACTTTTCCTTTGAATGGGTGCTTGAAAAAATGCAAATTCTGCTGACATTTTTAAATCGGCAAGTTTGTTTTCTGCTAGACCCAAATGCAAATTAAATTATTTTCATCAAAATTATCGTCGAGTTAACTCTGATTTAAAAGGTTTTTCTAATATTGATATGTCCATCGCTGTACAAAGTACTTTCTCCAATAAAAAAATATTCAAACGACACTTGTCGCCGTTTTCCGTTGGAAACGATCGCAACGTGGGAAAATAACAGTAATTATTCCTTTCAAGACGAGAAATAAACGATCTGAAGCTGGAAATTTGATTTCTGTAAATGGCACGTCGATTAAGTTTCCTTTTAGTATTACAGGTTAGTTGTAACGCCCACAAGTTAAATGCAATAGTTCTGGTTCATTGTTACCCTTTTTCTGCCAAAAAAATTTCAATCGCATCTAAAGAATATTTTGGAAACTTTTCCACGGCTGAGCCATCTTACTTTTATTATTATTTGTACCATCAGTGGCCACATTTTTTGAGATCCTGGTTATCTAACAGGTCCAAAGATTTATCTTCGCTTCTTGTATACCCATGGAGGCTTTTTAATGCAGCAAGTTCTTCTGTTACACAAAATTGTTTATCAATTCCACTCACAATGGGGCAGTGCTAGTTATTTCGTTGCTTTCGAGTGCAAAAATTTCCATTAAATTTATTAAACATATCAATTGATATCGTTTCAATACGTCTGTTACGGTTGCATTTGAAAACTATTTCATGTTTAAAAATTTCCTGTTTGTCTCTTTTTAATTCCTACGAAATAAATATTGAATGTTTACTTCGTAAAATTGAAATGACACTACGGATTTCCACAGAATACTAAGATTAATTTTGGCGAGTTTAATTACTATGGTTGAGTAATATTACAGAATGGTAATATTTTTATGTCTTTAAGTTATCAAATTCGAATAGTTACCAAGAATTATAATCACATTGCGCCAAATAAAGATAACAGATGTACCGAAATTGTTCGTTCAACCATTTTCCGTTCATTTCTTGGATCGTGTTCATGTTTCCCTTTTGTTTTACTCTATTCGTTCGGATTTACATGACCGGTTTATGACGTCATTATGCTGCTATGGTGTTTATATTCCCTAAAGATGGAACGCTGATAGGTCGGCATACCTATATGACAAGTAGAACGAGAAAAAAAACAAAAACAAAACAAACAATTTGAAATAATGTTGGTACGTGGGTGATTCCTCAGATCATGGTGATATAAAAATGCTTTTCGTACAAGTAAGAAAAACCTTTATTTTTTCAAGTACGCGGTTCACATCCACATTTTGCACGACATTTTTACGAACGAGCGGTAAAATCTATAAAGAATCAACAATTACGTTAAAAGCTAATTAAAATATCCGCCGCTGACGGTAATCCTAAAAAGGTCATTTAAAAGACGAATATTCGCGTTTCTTGATGCCGCGCACATTTTCCGCTCCTCTATATAATACACTGTCGCACTCGTGGGCGTTCGCCCTTGCTATTTTTTATGAAATAAACTGTATCGCCAGTCAATATGTACAGTATTTTTTAAAGCTCCCCCCCTCCTAGCCGATTGGTTTTGGTCATTTAAGTCTCCGTTAAAGATACCAAAATTGTTAGTTAGACGTGCTCATCGTTCTTGGTAGCATTTTTGGTCCCCTATTTTCAAATATTTTAAACGATTGTGGAGAATAGGACCCTACAAGACCGACCAAGGTACTTGCTGATGTAATTTTCGCGTCACCTGACCAGTTTGTAACGTCGTTATAACTTTAAGGTTGGGACGTTTTTAAACCGACCGAACCTCTGATGGTTATAAATAAGCCAAGTATAAAATATTAAAAATTAACTTCTCAAAAGAGGACGAGAGATCCAAATCCGATATAATTTTTTCAAAATTCACATTTTGCCCCATAACGGGGCCAAGAAACTTCTAGTCACGTCAGTTTTAGCGGAAAATTTTCGCGAGAGTTTGGTCGCGGATTTTTATTGACGTCCCTCTGGCGTCGTAAAATAATTTATAAAAAACACGTCAGAAGAGCAGTTGTAATTGAAAGAAACGTAACTTTACGAGTCTAACGGGAATGGTCGAAGGATTAAATGGCCGGTGCAAACGCCTTATTGATGTCAGGAAGAGGATAGCGTGCTACCCGTTGGTGAGTCCTAAAGCGTCACAAAATAAGTTAAGCCAAAAATTGACGTCAGGGAGACGATAATTTTGGTAATTAGAAAAAACCCTACTTTATAAGTCCATCGGTTATCATGAGAGGAAAAATGGTCGACGCGAACGCCCCGAAAAAATATCACAATGTCGGTATAACGAAATTGCACTTTCACGGAATGTATTCGAATACGATAATAAATAATTCCCTCGTCTCGTTTTGTACAATATTTACAAAGATGGCGGCGGCGCGCCGTCAGACGTAATCAGATGGCGCGTTGCCCACGTTCTCGCTGATGGCCGCCAGCCTAATGGCGGCCGGTCGCCTCGTGTCGGAGGCGGTGTTGCCGCACGCGTCCCACGTCGGCATCGTTGCCAGACCGACGACTTCGTACGCCCGTTCCGGCACCGTCGTTACCGACAGGTCCGAATAGTAGGCGCTAGATGGCGCGCTCGACGCGGGCGCGTCCGGATCCGCGTACGCGGAGTTCTGGTAAGCCGGCGAGTCGCTGTCTGCAACATTTAAAATGTGCCCCATAAAAGTTGACATAACACATAAAAGAAAAATAAAGTATATTTTTCTAATATCGGTAATACCAATTTAGATTTTCTAATGAAATTTTTTACACGTGTACCATGTATTCGGAAGAAGTATTTAGTGTACCATAATGCTTTTAAAAATATACCAGTGGCGGGTGAACGGAATTTCATCAGCCTATTTTGACAGACATCGATGAGACGCCACTGGTTTCTTTTAAAATAAAAAATATTCTTACAATCTCTTTAATTTCAGCATGCATTATTATATCTTATATCTGAGGTGTATTTTTGAAATATTCTATTGTCAAGACGGTTGTGGGACAGTTGTTTGACATCAGGTTTCAAATTTTTAATAGGTTGGTGTTTAAAATATCCAAGTATTGTTTAATTGTTTGCGTATGGTTTGGCTGAAGCTAGGCGATTAATAGGCGAAAAAGGTACTTTGAGAGCAAATAATCAGTTAAAAGGGACCCATCGGATTGTAAGAATTCCAGGAATTGAAGAAGCAGTTTTAAATTCAAACATAGTCCAAAAAAAAAGAAAATAATCCCAATATCTTGCACGTTTTGATTTGGAATATTTTGCACGATTTTCTATTGCATCCATATCATATTCAACGAGTTCAAGCGTTACTGCCCAGTTTGTGGACCAAGTTGCGCGTTATCTCTTGTTTGACCAAGAAATGCCATTTACAGATGAAGCTAACTTATCCAGAAATCCAGAAATATTTCGACTGATGAAAACCTCCATGCCATGGTCGAATTTAAACATCAAACAACTGGAATTGTTGGAAGGACAACTGTTCTATCAAAAGACCTTTACGTTGGATACCGACAACCTACTTTTTTTCAAAAAAAATGTTATTAATTTGACTATTTTGTTAAAAATTATTTTAAATTAGGTAGGTTTTTTTTTTAATAAGAATCGTTTATTAAAAGTAAAAAGAACAAAACAATACAATTTTTTCTGAAGGACACTAGTTGCTAACAAAAAACTAGGTATTTTGTTTTAGATATCAACGTTATTGCTATGGCCATGCCGAGAAATTAAATTTCTTTAGAAATGATCGGACATTGTAAGAATGATTTTTATTTTAAGAGAAATCAGTGGCGTATCATCGATGCCTACCATAATAGACGCCCGCCGCTGGTGTATTTTAAAAAAAGTGTGGTACACTTAATAATGCCTCTTGATACGTGGTACAAGTGTCCCAAATTTCATTAAAGTGCGGCATTACAGATATTTAAAAAATCAATATTTTTAAATGGACCCAAAAATCAGCACCTTAATTGTTGACGTTCAATTGGAAAACACCCCGTATATTTGGACCCGCAAAACGGAGGACAGGCATCGCTGAATAAGTAAAAGTATTTCGTTCGCCCTCCCTTGTTAAGCAAAATAAGTCGAGAAATCTTTTAGAAAAAACGACTTTGACATTTTGACTTTAAATGGAAATATTCTTGTATTGAACTGAGGTGGCTTTTACTTGATGAAAATCCATTTATCAAAATAAATAAGAACTAAAAGTTCAGATTTTCACGAAATTATATATTATGACATGACAATTGTTTTGACAACACCGTGTAATATTTACCAATTACCTGCTACTATATATACCGAAAAATGACCATAATTATATTGTAAATCCTTCAAGAAACGAGCGTTTAAAAACATTAGTCTAGATTCTAATTATTCTACACACTTAAACACAGAAAAACACATTTTTGATTAAAATTTTGATATTTCACATACAGCCACGAAAAGTAGACAATTAAATTTATTGGAAGCCATGGAGATTCACAAAATGGGACATTCAAATGTATTGCTTAACAATCAATTAGATTTAAATACATCTCCTCTATTGAACTTAAAATCTCACAACAACATTAATTAAGGTTTATGGTCATTTTTCGGTATATATAGTAGCAGGTAGCTTGTAAATATTACATTTGATTTGTTGTCGAAATAATTGTCACGTAAAAATACATAATTTCGTGAAAAGCTTAAGTGTTTCGCTCACCTCTGTCGTCGGCGGAGCTGTTCCCGTCGAGTTCCGCGTAGAGGGCCTCCTCCACGTTGTAATTGTCCTCCATGTGGGTGTAGTGGTTCTCGACCTGCGAGCCGGGGTGGTTGTTGAGGTTGGTCGGGGGCGTGGAAGCCCTTCTGGCCAGCCACGACCACACCCCGTTGGAGTTGGGCGCCATCGGCACGTTCGGGAAAGTGGGCGGGGCGATGGTGGTGACGTCTTTGTCGTCGGGCGACGTCGGTGGTGGCCGGGGGGGTATCCGTTGGCTGAGCGATATATCGTGTTCCCCGTCTGACGACATAGAGGAATTTTGAAAAATCGCGCCTCCGCCATCGGTCATGATTTCTTTGCCGCTGACTAAATTTAGACCTGATTGCTGATTGCACCAATCTATAATTGACACAATCAAACAATTCGCTTGCTGAGATTATTTCTAAAATGTCGTTTTTCTCAAAAAAAAAAATCCTTTCGGATATAAAAAAGAAAAAGAAAATTTTTTAAGAAACGCAATTCGTACCTAATCGAATATACCCGGGACTAATCAAGCCCAAATATACTTTAGTGAGGCTCGAAAGACATTAAAGCAAACGGGAAACCTGTATTGTTTACTATAAACATTAAAACAACAATAAGAGGTATTAAGTCACCCGTGAAACGGAGTCTCATTTAGATTTAGATTTACGCACAAAGCACTTTCATCGAACTGTCTATCGGAAGGTAACCTTTTTGATGTTAAAAAATCCGTAGTTACTTTCGACTGCGATTATTTAAGGTTTTTTAAAAATATAAAGATTTTGTATTACATTATGTTACATTTTTAATTAATTTTATTACACTAACAGTGACAGCTTCTGATATTATAATTTTGCTTGGTGCCACCAATGTTCTATGGTGTTGAATAGACAATGATATGGAGGAAGACTTGAAACTGTATATTGGAGTGTGGCACGGCTAACAATTATGTTAATTTCATCTTTTTCTTGCTTCCTTTTCAGTTTATTGAAACTTCTTTCTTATTGTTTTTTTTTTAATTTGACTTGCCTCTAATGACACCTATGAATAAATTATTAATGGTTGAGAGATACGATATACTTCGAGACACACTATACCGACGCCAGGGCGCACTGTTGCCGAATTGCCAGTTTTCCTGAAAGTTTGTGATCGATTGGTTGCTTTAATGTCTTAGCCGAGACTGAACTAATTTATGGGATAGTCGCGACGACGCTATCAACGAAAAAAAACGCATTTCTGAATTCCCGATTGCCCCGAAAACCGACCGCAAAAACGATAAACAAGAAACGTTTCAAGACGAGGCTTACCATTTACAGGCGAGTTCTTCATTCTGCTGAAACAAAAGCGGTCAGATGAATTATGCATGCCCCGTCGATACCGATATTACCTTTTACAATGTAGTACTATTATCATAATGACCGCCCCTACGAGTGCCGATGTTAATGACACTATTACCAGTGTTAGGACCCATCCCACCTCGCCCGGACCGTCTGAAACGAGGCAGCGAACGCTTTAACTATTCCGTTTAAGATAAAATTAATTTCTAAACAATAATTTTATTGCTGAAATATCGTAAAATACATTGGCAATAACAATAATAAATAGAATAAACAAAGTATATAATAATTCTGAGGTATACGATAGTCAACAAATATCATATTAATCAAATATATAATAGGTATTACAAAAAATCTAATATTTTTGGCAGGTTTAGTTCTACCACTACTAACCACCGAACAGATGCAAATTTAATACAAAAAAAAAGATTTTGGTTCTGAAAAAAAAAACGACATTGAATCCGTATTATAAATACACTACTTTATTTTTGGTAGAAGAAGTCTTTATAAAAGCGAAACGTACTACTCTTCAATCGTCCCTCGTATCTTAAAAACTTAGTAATACCCAAAGTCCGGTTATGGTATTTTTGAAAATTAGGGTGGAGCGGGCATTGGATAAACGACACCTTTCCATCTCCAATATCATAACGAAATGGAATCGAAAATGGAACCACCCTACTTTCCTTTGTAGATACGAGGGATGTTTCTAAAGTAGTTAATTTAATTTAATTTTTCAACAAGATATCCATTTAACTGGCATCCAAATCAATTCAACTTTCTGTTTTGTAATAATAATTATTTGAAATAAAAATTTCGCAATTTAAATTATAATTTATTAGCAATGTGTTAGTGTAAAGTGTTATTGAATATCGTTGCAACAAAAAAAACGTTTGTTTAAAAAAATAAAAAATATTTTTACAAATAAGTTTAAATTAGCCAATTTTGAATAGTTTGGTCGTTTAAAATTATTGAACAATAATAAATATAATTATAAGTTATTAATATTAATTATGAAATATGCATCAACTTTTGCAGTTAGTCAAAGCAAATCCCGTATGTTGTCGCACATAAAAACGATCACACGGTATTTAAAATTATTCGGTACATGAAGAATTTTGTAAAGTGAAGGGCTTTTTCAATTGCTCCAAGAAGTAGCGGCCAATAAATTAGTAAATAGTAAATAAGCATTACATTTATCTCTGCAATTGATAAAGCGTCCCCTGGACGGGTAAAAACAACGAACTTAGTAATTGTTATTCGTATAAAAGAGAGCGGTCGTTCAAAAATGTTGTCCCCTTAGGGCTTACATCTTTTTATATAACCAATCCTATAAACTTCATCTCTTATCGCGTCGCACGGTATGTAAATGGGTACGGGCGACAAAAAGCGAAGACTACAGAAGCGTCGCGTCGAAGCCTACCACCCTCTCTTCTTTTTTGCTTTATTAGTATCTTAGCCTTCCTCCGAGTTGCCGCTTATTTAGATAAGCGCGTAAACCAACCGAAACGCCGTTAATGGAACATCGCGATAAATTATGTTATCGAAAATACCCAAAACAATTTGAAACGTGGTTGACGATTTTTTTGTGGTCAGTGATATATTCTAGCGTAACCTGTTCGTGATCTATGTATCACTTCTTTACATACATACCTGTCTAAGTTAATATTGAATAATCCTTTTCTCTCTTATTCTGATTTGATGGAACGTTTTCGTATAATTTGCAGTTGTCCTAAGGAAGCCTATATTCATTGGCGAAAGCTTGAGAAAAAACGACAGGAACAAGCTCACGTGCAATGTATTGTAAGTGCTAATCCATGCCGGTATTGTTTTAATTTTATTCTAAAATACATATGCATATGCATTTTCTTTGGCCACTTTCATAGTATATTTTTTGCGTAATTTTTAACACTAAAATTCAGCCATTTGGTACTATAGAATGTAGTCTCAGTGTAGATAAAACAAATTTTGAAAATAACAAGCCATCAAACAAGATCGTTTTTACTCGGTGTCACGCCTCATTAGTTACCCAATCGTACGAGATCGTACGATCCCGAATTCCGGCGAGATCCCCGAAGATAGCACGCGGGACATAAAATTATTTTATTAGATAACGATCGCGATCGCCGCAACAAAAAGATGTACGCGAAAGATTAAATAATAAAAGGGACCTCGGGTAATAACGTTCCGGAGTTACGGTACTTGCCGGACCAGTGACGTGCACCCGGATTTTTCCGGTCGATACGATACACAATTGGGTGACCTTACTTGATATTCGTTACGAAACTCTCCTATTTTTTTCGTCCCGATTAAGTACATACCAATCATCAAGTCAAGTCATTTTTTAATTTGACGTTAACTATCATTTTTTTGTCGAACCACTATTGGTAATTATCAAAATTTGTTAATAACATCTGGTATTGTATTGTACGGGTGGTTTCATAAAAAACGGCACTTTTTTAAAAGTTTTGAGCAACGTATCATAGGCCGCGACGTCGTCGTCATGCAAAAAAAAAATGCAAGCACAACAACCGCTTTTCCATTCATAAAAAGGTGCCCTTTGAAATGTGCTTTTTAAATGTTCTTTAATTCTTAGCTCGCTATCTACACAAATGCCCAAGTTCTTAGCACTATTAATGAAGCTAAGCACTGAGCCACTAATTAAAATATTTAAAGATGTTTTGACCCCATTATGACCAAAAAGTAATAATGAAGATTTTGTAAGGTTTTTAAGAGCTCACTCAAAGTTCGTAAATGTTGATTGTTCTACCTCTAAATTATCATCATAATCAAAACGATAATAAATTTGTGCAGCGTCGACAAACGCTTGAAGTTAATGATTTTAGAATGTCCGAAGTACACACAATAAATAACAGGGAACCTAAAATGGATCCTTGTGGCACCCCTGTATCAGAGTATTTGAAAATCCATATTTTAGCTTTGATATGAGAAGTGTGATAAATTTAAGAACGGCATTCATTTTCTTATCATACGCTTGAAAAAGATTTTTTTTTGAGAACCCATATTGCATAAGTGCAATAAAAAATGCTTATCAAACGGATATTCGACTTGGTCATTGGATTAGCAACTTTTGGTAATGATTTTGATTTGTTTTAACACCATTAAGCACCTTATTTACTTCTGTTGTTGTTGAAAGCTTCAGAACGGTATGGTGTTCAATGTCGAATAGCTACTCGGAAAACAATTATATTTTCCACCAAGTTTTTACCACTCATATATACTGCTCATAATAAAGTAGGATTTTCACGCCGTATCAGTTTTTTTTATGATACTCGGTTTCGATTAAAATGTTTTTTTTTTAAGAAAAGCAATTTTTGTTCAAAGTCCGCCAGTTTTGGTACGCCCCGTATAATTTTTTCCGCCAGCACACGCGGTAAATAATGGCGGAGTTGACCGTTTTAAGGCGTTATTCGCTATTGTTTGCCCGCGGTATCCGTTCGAATGGTATAAAAACGGGGGAAAGGTACAAGACAGTTGGATTTAATTAATTGATAAAACGCAATGCGGGCGGTGTTTGTCCTATCGGCGAAAACGCCCACGCGGTCCATTGGCGTCGGGAGATAATTTATTGGGTAGGACGCGAGCGAAGCAGAACCTTCAGGGTTTGTTAAAGTTGCTGCCACACAGATAAATTTTAAACCCGTGGTGCATCCGGGATACTTTGATTACTTTTAACCTGTGGGTGACTAATTATAAGTTTGAAACACTCGCATAACCAAAAAACGACACTGCGGGGGTTGATGTGGGATTAGAGTTTTTTGCGAAAAATACGTAGGTACAGAGTGTCCCAACACGTTTACTATTGCTACACTATATTTGCTATGTCTGTCATAGTTGTCTAAAGCAATTATTGGAAATACGTAACTACGCCGTGTTAATCAAAGAAAACAGTAAAAAATCTTGACATGCGATCAAATTTGACGTGCTTTTTTCGGTCTTGGCGATTCTGGGTTCTTCCATTGAGACGACTGGACTTTGGTTTCGATGTCGTAACTAGATATCCATGATTCGTAAATAGTTAGGACCTGTTTGAGCATTTCAGGATCATCATTGACGTGGTTTAACAGCTCTTGAGCAGCAGTTGCTTAACAGATCTTGCTGCTACACGTTTTCATGCCCAAAACTTCTGAACGCTTTCATTAGTTATGGGGCGTCAACAGCGAGGTCTGACATCGGCCATCTTGGAACAGCTTGTACCACTTATAAACATTTTCTTTAGCTCAAAGTAGATTCACATATTGTCAAAATTGCAAGTGTTTTGCAGCATCGTATTTCATTTTTGACACAAAATTTTATGCAAATTTTTTGTCCCATTTTTTTGTCTGACGAGAAACAGTAAACGTGCAAACTAGCTGAAACTGTGAAATTATCGCAGCTACGTAGCCCGCCCAATTACAAGAGTCACTTTACTTTTTGCTCACACCTCGTATACGTTTATTGATTTGTTTCTACTATACAAGCGTAACATTTTTTGTGTGTCAAGTTTTAGACACAAGTTTTCTTTGTTCTGAACAAAATGTTACTTAGGTCATCGTTTGAAATGATTTTCAAAATTTAATTTTGAATCGCCGACGATCGTATTTAGATTGTCTCGCAACAAAGTGACATTCTTGTTGTTGGGTGGTTATATTTTTTAATTTTTTTCCCTATTCTTTTTAACCTAGTGTTCCTTTTCAATAATTTTCTCTATCCCTCTTTCTTCTTTGCTGCTCTGGAGTTTGGCCACTTGTTATCACCACCAAAGGTGGTTGTAATTTTTAAATTTATAGCGTATTGGATTCAATTACATAATATTTTCTTTCTTTCTTCTTTATGGTCTTCGATCAATGCCCCAACTGAAATATCATCATCAGTTCTCTTTTCTTCCTTCCTACTCTGGATTGTATGTGCGAAAAATCCGGGGAGAAATCGTTTAAAAACTTTTGACATCCTCAAATTCTTTATAATTGTCGACGTTAAAGGCACACACTTCTGTCGAAAAATGGTTTGAATTTATTTCTTTAAACTGCATCAAGAGGATACTCTGACAGTTGTCGAATGATAATCTCTGCATTTTCTTATGGTAAATTCCTTCGTTCTCCGTCATTTTTTCCAAAAAAACAGTTACTCAAATGCAAAAAATAGTATATACCTCGGCCGTCGTACGGAATGGCGCTGTTGCCGTGTTGCCACGCCCACGAGCACAGGTCGCAAGTAGTGACTCCGTCGGGGGTGACGTCGTCGAGAAAGAGGGGTCTGGGCGGCGGCGGCACGAACCCGCCCCCGAAGAAGTCTGGGCGGCGGCGGCACGAACCCGCCCCCGAAGAAACCGCCCTCGGTGGCGTCTAAGGGCAACCTGGGCGCCTGGTAATCATCTTCGACGGGCCACACTTCGTCGCTGCTCTGGTTGTTGCCGATGCGCGCCTGGAATGCGACGCACGATGCATTAATTATTGTTTTAAACCTAATTTAGTAAAGTTGTAGAGGAAAGTTGTCCAAAAATTGATATAAAACCGGCAACGTTGCCTTAATATTCGATATTTTGAATTGAAGTATTTTTAAAATAAGGACGCTAGTTTAAATTAAAAATGTCTGTATGCTTGAAACATGAATATGATATGTTCAAGATATATTGTTCATTGTATTAAGTTTATTTGGAAAGAGTTGCCTCCTTAAGATGGTGGTATATAATTTTAGAAGGAGAAATAAAATACCCGTTTTAAAAATGTACTGCTTTTTGTTTTAAACGACCTGTGCAGTATTCTCAATGTTAAAAGTCAATAAAATAATTATGATATCCTCCAGATGATGATCAATTTGATTATGCTTTCAAAATATACTTTCTATTATAGTATATATATTATAGCACTGTTTGGTACTGGTTGTATCAGTTTTTACCGGTGTAAGTTATCAGTGTAAGTAAGTAAGTTGTCACGAACACTAAATATTGAAGACGCGTTGAAAAGTTGGGGACTTCCGGAATCCGTTATAATAGTATTGAAAGGCACATAGATATAAATAAAATATATAAAGTACTGTAATACTTTTTACGAAACTTCTGGATTCCTGCTGCGTCGGTTTTTGTTGAGTCGAACTTGCTGACGTTTCGCCAATCATCATGTTGACTTCTTCATAGCCTGGCTGAAACTGGCTCGCGTTTTACTCTGTGCCTATATTGTTTGAACATTGAACAATTGAAAAGCATTACATTCTACATAGCATTCCTCTTTACTATTTCTGAAACTCTCAACATCATTTCAGATATATTAAAATCGGGAACCTGAACCAAACCTTCTCACTTTAATTGAAAAATGCTTGCCTGGAACACATTTTTCTTATACCGGTCAAATTTTTGAGCAAACTATCACCAGTCATCGCGAATATATTTATGGAAGCTTTCGAGAAGAAAGCTCTCGACGCCTTCCACCGAAAAACAAAATTATGGAAAAGCTACGTCGATGATACTTTTGTTATTTGGCCTCACGGTCAGGAGTCCCTAGTGGATTTTCGTAGACATTTAAACTCTATACACCCTAACATACGTTTACAGAGGCGTAAAACATCTTACCTCTGCTCTTCTCTCTAATAATTTCCACATTAAAGATATTAAGCGTTGCGTCACAAAATATACTTTACCACAATAGCCACTAATAGCAATGAGGCCGAAAGCAATCCCACACTTGCCACTGTTTACATTTAAAACATCACTGATCACATGTCAAAAGTTCTAAAGAAACATAACGTCAAAACCAGATTTATCACTTGCTCAAAAATCCCTGAACATCTTCGACCCGTCAAAGACAAAAAATTGCATTTAAAATGCATATGCGGCAAAGAATACATTGGAGAGACCGGACGAAACATTTCAACTAAGCCTAAAGAACATGAAAGAGCCTTAAGACTAAGATTAGCAATTGCCGAATACAATTACGAAACCGGACATAAAATTTTATTCGATAAATCTAAAATTCTTGCATGTAATCAATTCTTCTACCTACGAAAAATCCATAGAAATCTATAAGCAAGCTGACAATCTTAACCACGACTCAGGTCTTAACCTGTCACCAATAGGGAATCATCATTTAATGATTTTTAATTGTTTAATGAATGCCCCCCATTTAGCTCCGCCCCCCTCAAACGATTTATACGCAGGTACAAAGTAAAATGCGCAGGAAGAATCCAGAAGTTTTGTAAAAAGTGTTCTAAATACATTTAGAATGTTATTATTACCACATTGACTATCTACATGTTGGAGAGAGTAGGGAAGCTGATCAATAATAACGAAAATTATTTGTATGAAATATATATGGGTTTTTCGGTACACTAATAAAATATTTGGCGTGTGGATCCTTCTATTTTTATAAAACTAAATACATACCAAAAAATATCCGTGTTGAAGTAACTCCTTTTGTTGATACTTTTAACATATTTAAAGCTAGTAAAGAATATGGGCGATAATTTTGTTTAGATTAAGTGTTGTTCTTTATTTTAGGCAGGAGCAATTAACATATTTATGCACTTGTTACAAATTTTTAACAATTTTGCCGCGTTTGTTAATAAAAAAGAGTCAAACTTCATTCTCTTTTTTTTGTAAGAATTACTATAAAAATTGCCTGTAACAGTTAAACGGTGGTAATTACATTTTCGAAACTAAAAGAAAACGTTGGCAATAAATTGTGTTTCTTCGTCCAGAAGTGGTTTTAAAGTGGCGATTAGATTAAATCTGCATTTGGATAGATAAAATTAATTGAAATTTATTTATCACTTCTTTTTAACAATAATAGAAATTCATTTTTGTCAAAATTATTAATGTATCTTTAGTAACACCTCTGAAAAAGAACATTTTTAAAAGAATTTCTTAACTACCTTTATTTGTTAAAAATGATCGACATTACTTATATCTCCATTCTTATGGTAAAATTACTATCCTCTTAGATTAGAAACAAAAACGAAAACATTCTAATAATGCCAGCAGACAAAGGAAATGCCACTGTCGTCATGAATACGTCGGATTATAATGCAAAATTGGAGGATATTTTGAACGACCCAATATACAAACTAGTCACCAGAGATCCCACGACATATTTGGAAAAAACAACTAAGTCCAAAATTCTCGATTCATCAATAAACGAGGATACAAAGAAGAAACTTATTCCGAGGGAAAAATCGAGTCAATCGAGTCGTTGCCCAAAATTCTACGGGCTCCCAAAGATCCATAAGGACGGGGTTCCCCTGCGTCCAATCGTAAGCGCCGTGCACTTCAGCCTATAGTGGAAAAGGCAGATTCCTATGTTAAAAACTCAGAACATTTCACTCAGATTTTAGGTTCTCTTAGGATGGACAAGGACGACATTATGGCAAGTTTCGATGTCAAATCCCTCCACCCGAGTATTCCAGTAGAAGAGGCACTCTTGCTTATAGAAGAAAACGAAGATCTTCCGCCATACATAATGGATCTGTCAAGACATTGCCTGAAAAACGCTTACTTTATGCACAACGGGAAAATTTACCGACAAATAGATGGGGCAGCAATGGGATCATCTCTCTCACCTGTGATTGCCAACCTCTTCATGATTTACTTCGAAAAGAAAGCAATAGAGAAGGCAAATCTGAAGCCAAAACTATGGACAAGATACGTTGATGACGTATTTGTTGTATGGCCTTTTGGCAAGGAGGAGCTTTTGAAATTCCTAGATCATCTGAATTCCATTCACCCAAGGATTCAATTTACAATAGAACTTGAAGAGGATAACAGTCTGCCCTTTTTAGATGTGCACATCACAAGGACCGAAGATGGACACTTGGAACACACTGTCTATAGAAAACCAACACACACTAATAGATATCTGAACGCTAAATCTCATCACCACCCATCACAGATACAGGCAGTGGCAAATACATTAATTGCTCGGTCCTTCAGGCTCACAAACGAGAGGAACAGAGATAAAGAACTGAAGAAAATTAGTACCTGTCTTCAACAAAACGGATACCAAAGGCGCACCATCAGCAAGGCAATCAGTAAACAACAACAGAAGCAGCAGAGAGTGCAGGACGAGACCCAACGAAGATCGATCGCTGTCCTGCCATACATCAAGGGGGTTACTGACAAAATCGGCCGAATATTACGGAAACACGACATATCAACGGCATACAAACCTGACCATACCATCGGAGCAATACTAAGAAACCCAAAACAAAAAATTACTCTGGAAAACCAAGGAGTATACAGTGTAGCATGCGGATCGTGCAGCCTGACGTATGTGGGACAGACCAACAGGAGGATTTCAGCCAGGCTCGAGGAACATCGTTTAGCCATAAGAAACAAACAAACAACATCTGCTTTGTTTCAGCACCAACATCAGACAGGCCATAAAATTGATTTCGGCACTTGCAAACAAATAGCTAATATTCCTGATTTTAGGACTAGGATTATACGAGAGGCCATCGAAATAGAAAAGTCCGGACACCTCAATACGAGAGACGACGCTCTGCATTTATCCAACACGTGGAGAACGATAATCAAACAGCAGAGCGATGCGCAGCAGCCAACGGGGACATCGCAACTACGATCGGGCGAAATTAACAACGCGACAATTCAGGGGGCGGAGCCACCTCCCCCCACGCACAAGCAGCACCGTTACCATCTCCGGCGCAGAGTATAAATACCGCACGCACCGCCGATAACCTCCCAGTGTTCGAAGTGTTTTCGGAGCGCGAGCATTGAAGATGCCAAGTGAGATTTTGGCGAAACGTCTGCAGGATTCCAGTCGGATGCAAGATTTGCAGGATTCCAGTCGGATGCAGGATTCCAGTCGGAGTTCAACGAGCGAACGGATGATATCCCGGAATATAGTGTCATCATATATATATATATATATATATATATATATATATATATATATATATATATATATATATATATATATATATATATATATATATATATATATATATATATATATATATATATATATATATATATATATATATATATATATATATATATATATATATATATATATATATATATATATATATATATATATATATATATATATATATATATATATATATATATATATATATATATATATATATATATATATATATATATATATATATATATATATATATATATATATATATATATATATATATGAAATGAAGTGACGCATATTTCTTTTGAAATTACGATAAGAATAAAAAAGATCTCGAAATGAGCAACTTTTTTCCACCGTTGTAAATAAGGCCCGAATAGGGCAACCCTCGGGCACACCGCAGACGACTTTTCGGACAATTAAAAAAGTTCACTTTTCCCGCATATTCCGCCTTCCCGTCTGATAGTCGGCGTCCTGCGTCGACGAAAACAAGTAATTCGTAAACTAAAACGGAACGCTAAACAACCGGCACCCAAATTACTTCATTAGCGCGCTTCCCGGGTCGTGAAAATCTGTAATTTAAATGGGGCGAGCCATTGTTTCGGTCTCGGCGATGTATTAATTACCCGCGTTTACAAATTCCCAGCTACGAAAGCGATGCAATAAAAAAATTACAAATCGATCCGGCGCGTTCCCGAATTTTTTCCGTTTAACCAATCGAAGGACGAAGCTGAAAAACTATAACATGTACTGGGTTATTCACCCGATTACGGGATTAATTAATTAAAATAGAAAAAAAGTGTAAATATAAAAGTTTGAAGATTTTTGCTGTATTATCTTATGCAGATATCAGAAAAAACCAACGACGATCGCGAGCTGTCAAAATGACAGCAACTTCATTTTCTTTTAGTGGAATGCCCTATATATTATTAGCTTATATCGTGGATCTTTGTTTCCTGATTTGAAAAACATATAGCTTATTGACATTTCATTTAGCCGTTTTTGAGTTTAAAAATAATTATCATTCGATTTTTGGACAATAGCCATATTGTTTGAACATGGTCAAGTCTGCCTTGATAGCAACTAAATTTGTATATCTGCTATTGGTGACAACTGATCAAAACTAAAGATTTGCAGCGTAAGTTAAATCACTTAAGCTATTTCAAATGGGTTGTACTGAGATCAGGACAATAGAAAGGAAATTTGATGAAGACTTCAATATATTCACTTAACTTTCAAGGGAAATTAGTATACTATTACCACAATTGACATAATGACTTTGACTTCTACATTCTTAATTTTTATATTTCATATTTTTTAGAAAATCCTGAACATTCTATACCTGACGTTAAAACATTATCCGGAAAGTTTTACCCGTTTAAGTGCCTTCCAGTGCAAGTGCAACATAAAAGGCAAAGGCTCGAATATGGTACTGAAATGTATAGAAGATCTCACGAAGATGGAAATTGTCTAAACAAACGGATGAGTTAATGTATGGTGTGGTATGTTGAACAATATGGTGGAAGGATCCTTAAATTCCCAACGATATTTAAATTTTCTTGCAATAGAAACAGATAATGTGCCAGTTAGGAATTATTTAAATTCAATTTGGCATCAAGATGGCGTACCTCCACATAATGTCCAACCGGTAACCGAATATCTAAATAATAAATATAGACTTTGGATAGGTAGGCAAGGAACCATCAAATGGTCTGCCAACTGACTTGAATCCTTGTGAAATTTTTTTGTTGAAATACTTAAAAAATAAAATTTATTATAATACGCCTGAAAGTTTACAAGTGATATGAGAAAGACACCTCTTGTATTAATAGGAAATTGAGAGGAAATATTGTCCGATGTATAGGTTATGTTCCTCAGAATAACCCATTTGAAATATCTTAAGTAGCTTACGCTGCAGATCTGCGCAGTTTTGATTAGTTGTCAAAAGTAGATCATTGTTAAAAAGAATTGCAAAAATAGATAACGTAGTTGCTATCAAGGCAAACTTAACCATTTTTAAATAAATATTTTTAAACTTAAATATCTCAAAAACGGCACAATGAAATGTCAATAAACTATATGTTTTAGAAATCAGGAAAAAAATATCTACGATTTAGGTTAATAATATATAGGGTATTCCATTAAAAAGAATGATGTTGCTGCCATTTAGACAGCTTGCGATCGTCGTTTGTTTTTTCTGGCATAGAGCAAAAATAGAGATGCCTACCATTTCAGCCACTTCTCTACTAGTGATTCGACGATTTTTCAACTGTGTTTGTTTCACTTGTTCAAAGCATGACGTGCTGTGGGATCTCGGTCATCTTTGAGCAGCTTGTACCCCTTATAAACATTTTTTTTGCTCAAAGTAGATTCACTGTCAACATTTCTTTGTTCCGTTTTTTTTACTGCAGAGCACGTGTAACGCTTCTGTCTTACAAAAAAAGTAAATGTGCAAACTGATTGAAACTGTGAACATATTTCAGGGACATGTGAACAACAAAAAAGAATCGAAGATCGCACATACGTAGCCCGTCCAATTACAAAAATCACCTTACTTTTTGGTCACGCCTCGTATGTGATACCTATATGTGTCTATCGTCATTAAAAGTTCTAGTGTACCTATACCAAAATTTTTGTTCATTAACCAGTTCAAATGCACACGTCAAAACCCGCCGTTCTAAGAAAACTAGGCCCTCTTGGATCTAGGGGAACGTAAAACGTATAAAAAACAGTACTACTTCATTTCGCATTGGTCTTTTAGACGGGTTAAGTGTCAAAATAGACCGAAATGATGAAAGAAGATGGATAATTTAAATAGGATAAATAAAATAAGCAATAAATAATAACGACTAATATTTTTTATAATCTATCTGAATACGAAAATCATATCAATCAAAAAAGGTGTTGTATAACATTTACGTTTTTAATTTTTTTAAATATTTTGACGTACTGCTATTTTTTCCTGAAGAAACTTTCCTTTCTTATCATTTTTACTCTTAATACTAAAGTAATAATTTATAAGCAAAGCGTACATACAAGTTGATTTATTTTATATTTTCGCCTTATCCAAGTGTCAAGGTTCGGAATTATTATATGCAGAAGAGAAACAAGATATCAGTTACGATTTGCCTGTCGACAAAAAATGATTAATATCTAGCAAAACCGATAACCGAACCAATCATTGTATGTCACTGGACGAAAACGTTTTGCGGTCTAGGAACCAGCACGGCTACTATCTCCGTGCGACTGGGTGTTTTGAAACTAAAGACCTCACCAAGTCGAGTGTGAAACAGATCAAAGACGACCGAAATCGTACAAATAAACAATATCAAATTCCCATACATTACCGGATTTCTCCGAACAATGGGACCACATCTCGGGTTACCCGCCCAAAACAGCTTTTGCCTGTGTTACCCAATTTATGTACGACGACAGTGCCGGCCGACAGGTAGATTACGCTTAACCAATCATTGGCGTGCCCGAAAAATTACAATAGACATACATAAGTGTAATAAAATTAGGAAAATATGCAGCAAAAACTTGAAATAAGTGGCAGCCATCCAGGCAAAACCCAGATTATATAGTATGTAAATAAACAATAAATATCCAAGAGTGGGGAATTGGGGAGATATTCTGGACGCCCTAGAACATAAATTTGATATAGAACCAGACAATCTGGAAATGGTTGACTATTACCTCGACGAAAGGACGTTAATTGTAGAAACGACGGAAGGTCCGCAGGAGCACGACATAAAGGCCGGCGTACCTCAGGGCTCAATCATGGGGTCCGATCTATGGAATGCAGACTACGACGAACTCCCGAAGATCCCGCTGCCATAATAAGTGAAACTTACGGGCTTTGCGGATGACGTTGCGGCTACAATAGAAGTGGACAGTGTCGAAGGAGCAGAACAGTTAGTTCGGGAGACCACTGACACCATCGAAGCCTGGCTTGAGAAACACAACCTGACACTTGCCAAGCAGAAAACAGAGATGGTTGTACTGACTCGTCAAAAATGGTTCCCTAAACCATTCACCGTAAACATGAGAGGTACAACTTTGACGTCAACGAGAGCTTTACGCTACCTAGGGGTAATGATAGACGAAAAACTCTTACCGTGAACACCTTGATAGTGCATGCCAGAAAGCTAGCAAGACGGTATCCAGCTTATCAAGGATCATGGCCAACATGGGACCTCGAACCAAAAAAAGACGAGTCCTCCTCGAGGTAGTTCACTCAGTACTGCTCTACGGAGCAGAGATATGGGCGGACATCCTAAAGCAGAAAGCATACAGGCGCAAAATAGCAGCAGTGCAACCGAGAGGCGCTCTTAGGGTTGTCTGTGCATACCGCACCGTCTCGGAAGCGGCAATACTGGTCATTGCGGGAGCAACGCCTATTGACCTATTAGCGTTTGAGAGAGCCAAGCTCTATGACGCTAAAAGGAAATGCGACAACTTCAAGGACGGAAAAACAAGTTTAAAAGCGGAAACCCAGCAAGAGTGGCAGGACCGATGGACGACGGGGGAGACGGGCAGATGGACGGAGCGTCTGATTCCGAACATCAATGTCTGGTTTTCTCGAAAACACGGGGCACAGACTTCTATCTGATCCAGCTACTGACGGGACAACGCTTATCTTTTTAAGATGGGCTTACACAACACCCCTATGTGTAAGTACTGTCCCGATAAAATTTACGACGCCGAACACACGTTCTTCGAGTGTGCTCGGTGGAAGGACTATAGAAGTAGCACTGAAGAGATCATAGGCGCCAGGCTCTCCCCCTCAAGTCTGGTGACGTCTATGATCGAACAGGAGGGAAACTGGTCGGCTGTTGCAACCTACGCACAGCGCCTTCTGAATGATAAAATTTCAGAAAGGGACCAGTAGCCAGGAGTAGGCGCCGTGGGGCGCAGCACGGACTGGATTGATATAATGCTAACG
This sequence comes from Cylas formicarius, assembly GCF_029955315.1. Taxonomy (NCBI): domain Eukaryota; kingdom Metazoa; phylum Arthropoda; class Insecta; order Coleoptera; family Brentidae; genus Cylas; species Cylas formicarius. The sequence continues at coordinate 28,289,477 of NW_026844319.1, forward strand.
CGGTTCCAATCCAGTCCTCCCCGTACCATCTGCGGGGAGAGGGGAAGAGGAATGTTTTTTTTTAGTGGGTAAAAATCTCCACACCACCGCCTATCGATATCTGCCGCAATATGGGCGGCAGAGTTTACGATTACGGTGTCTTTTGAAGATTTTTTTTTCGTACCTCTTTACAAAAAAAAAAACTGTTGACGTTTGAGAAGACTAAACTGAAACTTAGCTCTAAATGCATGGTAGGCACCACTGAGGCCACACAATCAATAATAGCACGCTCCTTCAGCTGAGATAACACCATAAAGTGACGAAGCAGCCTCTTGGAATCTTGTGATAAGAAGTATCTATAAGAATAAATTAGTTTGCTGCTGCTGCTGCTACCGGAAAAGAATTTTAGAATCCCAGAATAAGCCGATTTAGATGCAAGCCTTCCTGAAAACTTTACTGAGCCGATGTTCAGGGAAACGAAATCGAGAAGTTTCTCTTCTTTTTCGTTTTTTAGTTTTGCAATTAACCAAGGTGCGCGGGTTCTATACCCACCTCGTCGAAAGCATTGAAGCTGTAGAGCTTCGCCTGGGTGGTTCCTTGGCAATTAGCCACTGCTTAGGTTTTATTATTTCCACTTTTCTGGCATTTCTTACGAATTTCTCACCTTTATTCCTCTGGTGCGGTAATAACAGCTTAAAAGGGAACCGCCGCGAGAGCTTCGTTGAAGCAAAATAACAAAATACTCAGATGACACGCACACAATGGCCGGTGGACTCATGACCGTACCCGTATATACATATATATCGCGATTGTGCGCTATCATTGTCTCCAGGAAAGACACCGGGGGAAGAAAAACGCACGAGATATCTATTGTCCGTATAGATAAATATTGCCGGAGTTCTCATCGGCTCTCGCTACCAGCCGCATCTCTTTTGTTTTATTTTCGGCTGCCTCCTAGCCAGGGCCGGACTTTTCCGGTGCCTCTGATATTTGACGAAAATATATGGCAAAAAGGTCGGGAGCAGGTTGGAACAAGTTTTTCATCCGCTATGGTTCTTATCATTCTTTTTTGTGCTATACAGACTTGACGTGCGTCGTATGCTTGTCCCTAGAAAATTAAACCGTAAGACATTGCCGATCGAACAAGTTCATGGTATATCTACTTTAACACTTCAACAGTCTCTTATATCATGTACTGCCATTATTATGGAAGTAGATGTATTCTTTACTTAACTGGTAAAAAATTGAAAGATATGGACCACTTTCAATCAGGGAATATCTTTTAGCACCTAAATGTATTCCTCTACAACATAGTAACAGTAATAGTAGTCATCACATGCACAACAAATTTGAGAAATTTGTGCGTTTGTTCAGTCTAATGCGACTTAACTTGCTAGTTATGGCTTAGTTCAAATTCAATATTAAAACTAAAATTAAATTAAATAAAGGGCGTCAAGACAACGGAAATGGAAAAAATGGAAAATAACTTAAACTCTAAGTAAAAAAAGAAACAAAATTAATAAAATAAAAATTTTACAGTTAACTCGCTTAGTAGTTCTTTAATACCTGGTCCCCGATTTTTTTTTTAAATTTTAAATTACTTTTATTTTAAAAGGAACGGTTTGCTACACCGAGGAAAACATGATTTTACACTGTAGAACTTTAGAGAACATACCACCACCGATTGATATTTCCGTCCTTAAATCAGACCCTGTCCCTTTCCGTTCTTTCGAAGACCCGCTGGGGCCGTTGTGGAGATAGAAAAAGATCGTGAAGATTGGGTCTTTTTGTTACAGATACGCATATTTTTGTTTTACGGGACCGAGATATCGCGATCGCGCTTTATAAAGGCTATCTGTTACTTTCAATGGTAATTTTCGGAGTATTGAGACCGTTAAACAAAGCACCCACCTGGAAATAACCATTTCGCTACCGCCCCGATGCGGGTTATTCAAATTTATGCATCGCTAGCGGTGCTTATCTCTCCGCCGTATCTCTCCGCCTAAAACAAAATAAAAGCGGCTCCGCCAATGATCGAACAGGAGACCGCCTTTCTACGCGGCGTTGCCAGCTCGACATCTAAACGCCACACCTTTAGCTAGAGTATCCGCCAATAAACGCCCTAATCATGTGTCAAGAAAATGTCGATTAACGATTACTGGTAATTTACTGAATTGAAGTATCCACCATGACATTTTAACATAGAGTTTAAAAACCGATTATTAGTTTTGTCGAGCTAGCGACAACGCCGCATAATTTATTTAGCGCCATCTGTGGTTCAGTAGCAGATCTAAGAAAGATGCATTTTTACGTAAATTTCCTCACAAAAATGTGAAAAGCGTAATTTTTCACAGGCATTTCATAGGTCAGAAACTGAGGTAGAAAGTAAAAAGTAGCTAGTCCCTGTTGATCTCATAAATGTTGTTGTTTGTTTACAAAAATTGCTGGTGCTGATTAAGTAAAGGGTGTTTTTGTTTCTTGCGATAGGAGTCTAAAGGTGAGATTTAAAGAAAAGGCAGCCAAATTTTTTCATTTTTACATCAATTTTTTTCTGCTTTTTCAAAGCAAACCGCCACTATCACAACGTAACCCTGCTTTTCAAGCTTAACAATTGGCCAAAATTCGCCAGTTGAATTGAATCTTGCATAGAAAAGAAAAGTAACAATATCATTAATATTTCAGATTGAAATCTTATCAGAGAGAAAGGGCAAAAGAAAAGAAAAAATATAATAATATTTTATATTATTTACATCAAATTAATATTCATCTTATGTTTTTAGCCGCCTCTCTCAACCTTTAAATCCCGATTCTTAGCGCGACGTAGACGCAGCGAGTGTGAACTTGGCAACCTGGCGCGAGCGCCTCGCGTTTTTTTCTTCTTCTTCTTCGCGGCCGCCTTGATGAAGACATCTCGCAGCGTTGGCAGCTCAAGGCCGTCTTGCTAACCGCAGCCAACTTTGACCAAAATAATAGGTTTCGGAGATCTCTCTGTTATTTCGGGCGATCGCTCTTGACTGCGGCCTTTAACGATTGGTTTTTAGCCAAAGACTTTTCGAATTTGACTCCTTCTGAATATATGAACTCGGTCATGGGTCTAAATATTTTTTTACTTGATGTTGATGTTGATGTCGATCAAAAAAGTCTCTGTACACATAGTATTTTTTCAATTTTATTTTAGTTTCTTCTTTCACTTACATTTAATGAGAGATATATTTTAAAAAATAAAATAAAAATCATTTGAGACATTTTATTTGAACCGAAAAAAATAAGGCAGTCAAATAAGTCTCCGTACAGTATTATTTCTTATGATAGTTTGAAAAGTTTTTAAAGTCTAATGTTTTGTACAATTGCTATTTGCTTTAATAATGGCATTTAGTATTTTTGGAAGACTTAAAATAAGCTTTCTTGGAACTTCTGGCGATATGTTTTGTTGACATTATGGTTCATCCAGTGACGTACAACCGTTTTGTTATAATCGTTATCCAGTTGGAATAAATAACGCCCTTCAAGTTTTTCAATACTTTGGTTTAAATTATTCTCTAGGATGTTCAAATAGCCATGTTGGTCCATGATTCCGTCAATAAAAGCTAAATAAAGCACCGTAGGACAGACATTTTCGATTTTTAGAGCTGTATTTTTTTCCTCCAAACTTTATCCCAAAAAGATTAATTCTTGTTTCGTCACTAAAGATAATATTTTGCCAAAACTCCCTGGTTTGGTTAATGTGTTCTCGGGCAAATTCCAAACGTTTTTTTTTTTCATTTTTTTCCGAAATTAAGGGTTTCCTTCTGTTGCTCGATGCAAGCAGTTTCTAATCGTTTGAGGGCTACCATTTTTTTGAGAACTGTTCTCTGATTTTCTGTGAATTTTTCACAACAGTGCAGTTAACTTCCTGGGACGACCAAATCGTGGCTGCACCTTATAAGATCCGGGAATTTGTATTGATTTATTACATAGTTGCGTTATTTTACTAATATCTCTAAAGTATTTTTTCTCTTTCCTTAAATCTACTATGATTTTTTGAAGCCCAATTGGAAATTGGCAATTTCGGCGGCAGAAATAAACAAGTATAACCCATTTGTTTAAGCGAAATTTAATGCAAGCTGACTTCATAAAATATTGAAAATTAACGGTTCCACCTGCAGTTCTGAATAGTGATTTATCAAAGACTTATTTGACATAGTTTCTTGCTTCTAAAACTGCCTTATTTTTTATGGTTAAAATAAGGGTCTCGGATGATTTTTATTTTATTTTTATTACTTTTAATTTTTAATTTTAATTTACTTATACCGACGGTATAATAAGAAACACGATGCATTTAAGAACCAAGGCTTTTGCAAATACAAAAAACCAAAACCCTTGCTAGTTGGAGTTCTTTTTAGCTAGTTACTTTCGCAAAATGATTGAAATTGAATTGGTAGGGAACGAATCCGCGTCGATTTTTTGTTGTTTTTGCTTGAATTTGTCGACTTGGCTATGAAACGCGACAACTGTCCGAAATTTGAAGCTATCGATTTAAAATTTAGCCTAAGCCACTGACGAAACTTGTTAAAATTGGGGGCTATCAGTGAAATTAAAAAACGTTTTTTTTTTGAAAAATAAAAAAGAATTTTTCAAAAAATTACCGGGTATGCTGGTATTTTAAAAAGACGGAAAATTGAGTTACTCTTGGAAAGAAAATGGAGTCGACGGTTTGCTCCACATGCCAGTTTAGGCCCTTTAATTCTAAAGCTTAAAGTTTTCGCATTTCATACAGGGTGTTGTAGATATACCGTATTATATTGAAAAATGCTAGAAATTTGCAGCTATTGACTTCAAATTTTTCACGGTGGTAGAAGTCCACCTCCGCATGCAAGTTATAAATGTTGAGTGCAATTAAACATCGGCAAAGTTTTCGAAAAAAATTTTGCTCTCATTTTGGACTGTAAAAGCAATTCGAAAAAAAAAACATAGACACGGTAGGCTGCAATTTTTGTGTTTACGGTTTTCTTTCATCGCACACGCTGCTCGAAATTTTTTGAAAAAAATCGATATGAAAATCGCACTAATAGAGAAGAAGCCTTTAGACAGATTTAAGGATAGATGACGTAGGATGTTTTTTAAGTTGTAAGAATATCTTGAACCAATTTCATGTAAAGCGAAACTAGATTTTTGGAAAAAGAAATCCAACTCCCCATTATATCTAATGATGTGGTGACATAAGAACAATAACATTTAAAAATAGTGCCCTACACTACTGCGATTTCATTATTATTTCGCAATGTTCCACTTATAAAAGAAAAAGTGTACAGAAGTTTTTGAGATTCAGATCACCGAATAACTTGCGGGTTACGCAGGACCACGAGAAGCCTCTATACTATGCCCGTCTACCAGACTCGATCAGACTTATTATCAACGAAAGCAAATTTGAAAACTTACTATTTTGTATTCTGTGCCTTTTGGTTGTGGTCTGTGTTTTGTTTGACCAGAAACTAAAAGGAACAATAGAACGATGGAACTGCGGTGGTGCACACTTTAATAATAAAGATTCAGTTATAAGAATTCAGTTTTATCATTTTAACACTTACTAGAAAAATTATTTACGTAATTTATTAGATAAGGTAGCCACTACCATTATTACCCGTCTCGCTCTAAAGCTACCCGTAAAAATCAACAAAAATTTTAATGAAAAAGCAACCGCAGCGCCTGTAAAATCGTGTTGCAATGGCGGCCATGTTTCCGGGAAACCGAGTCAATTATTTTTTTTTTCCGCGCCGCTGACATATACCTATATCTCACGCGTTATTACGTATCGCGTTAACACAATGCGTACGTTAGGCAACTGGTTTTTTCTTATATTAAAACGATCCTGGCGGGCAGCGAGCTTTGTAATTTGCTGGCTGCTGGTTTCTCTAGGTAAAAAAAGGCCCGGCATCCTCACAGTGGTTGAGCGCTGAGCTGGTATTAATTTTAAATGCTTTAAAAGTTTGGCCAAGCAATTGTGTAAAACAGTGACATACGCAACGGTAAAAAATAACAAAAAACGAGAGTATTACACATTAAGAAGAAATTACAGAAAATATAGGCAATAAGAATTACATACAACTAGCTGTCATGATGGCAATGTCTCCACGAAGTCCCGCACTGAGTGCCTTTGTTACTCAATGCTTTGATTTGATACAAAATTTTGCTTTAATGGCATGTTTAATGACGATTTAAAAAAATCTATTCGAATGACATAAGATGAAAGTTTTAAAAGTCTGTAATATTTATAAGTAGTGTAATATTTCGTTTTGAAGGGGTTTCGTTGACAACAAAGACGTTTATTCCAATTTACAATCTCCAGTGACTCCTTCCTCATCATAAGGTTTTAAAATCGCTTGTTATGTAAAGTGAACTCCGCCTGCAGCATCGGAATATGGATTGAATAAAAGGTTATTGAGTTTTGGAGTGTGGGTGTTGGAAAATTACAAAATGGACATTGTAACCCTCACTGAGTCAAAGAAAAAAAGGAAATGGAATTGAAAATAGCGGCGTAGAAAAAGAGGTACAACTCAGAGCAGCTATAAGTAAAAAACTGCAAAAATATTTTCAAAATTGGTAACCAGTTAGAAAAGATCTCGGCTCAGAGAATAGTAATCATCAGAGTATATGCAGATGATGGCAGCGTGTTAGAAAAAGAGGAATTTTTTGAAAATTTAACGTTCCTCTTAAATAATGTAGGAAATAACAAAGAAACAATTATTATGGGCGACTTTAATGGTCGTGTAGGACGTATAATTTCAAACAACATCATTGGAAGGTGTGGAGAAGCAATAGTAAATGACAACGGCCTAAGACTTATTGAAATATTTCTTCAATATAAATTAAAAGTATTAAATGGGGTTTCCCACACAAGAACGTCCATAAATTCACATCGGTTCAACAAACGAAGGGCCTGTAATCAATAACTGACGTGAAAGTTAAAAGAGGAGCAGTATGCGAAGAAACCCCAGTATATGGCTATTGGAATAAACGGACAAGATTAAGACCCTGATGTGGGAACTATTATACATACAAATCAGTATAAGTACTTAGGAGTGACTATAACATCGGACGGAAGAGACGAAGTGGACGTACAAAACAAAATTTCCCACAAACGAATGTAGAAAAGAGAAAAGAAAAGAGACTATTTGATACCATTGAAGAAAAACAACAACAAAATTCAAAATAAATAAGAACTAAAAGTTCAGATTTTCACGAAATTATACATTTTGACATGACAATTGTTTCGACAACACCGTGTCTTTATCAAATGTGATGTTTGATAAATGTGACATTTGATAAAGACACGGTGTTGTCGAAACAATTGTCATGTCAAAATGTATAATTTCGTGAAAATCTGAACTTTTAGTTCTGATTTATTTCGATAAATGGATTTTCATCAAGTAAAAGCCTCCTCAGTTCAACAACAAAATTTATAAGTGCAGGCCACCACAAAGACACACACTCTGTCGATTGACGTAGGCTTCATTTTTTTGAATAAATTTAATGACTTAATTGTCAAGTCACATGTTCGTATTTTCTTAATTAAATTTTTAATCTGATTTTGGCTACAATATAATTGGATCCACAATTTAATAATTCAATTGTCAAGTCAGATGTTCGTATTGTCGTATTTAAACTTTGAATATGATTTTAACTAAAATGTACATTGAAAACAAGAGAAAAATTTTGTTTTAAGAATGTTAAAATAAAGAGAACACATTCGTAATTTTCATCGAAGGTGCTATTAAGCCAACCCGACGCAGCAAGGTACGGGGAGATATGATCTCTCCTCCTTACCCCATAAATTAGTCTTAGACAGGAGTTTTGAACCTTCTGGATACGGTAACGATTGGACGCATCCACGCACGGTCCGTACACAGCACTGCAGTGATTAAATTGTGACAGAACAAGTGATTCACACAGCAACTTACGAGTTCCCTTACAAAGTACATGTCTATTGCCATAAATTAATTTTAAATTAGCATCGGCAACCCTTAGTTTATTAGTAATATGTTCTCTGAACCGTAACTGCGAATCAAGAGTGAGACCCAAGCTTTTGCATGACTCAGAGAGTGGCAATTTTATGTTATTAAGTTTAATTGTTATGTTATACTTTGCATGGGTTAAATGATTATCATTTCCAACGAGTATTACTGAAGATTTATTAGGGGTGATCTGTTGCAATGTTAAAAAAAAATTATAAATCAGTATTGATGACATCCTCCGCGGTAGCTATTTCTTGAGGAAAAAATGAGTAGTAAATTTGAGTGTCATCCTCATAAAAATGACAGTTGCATTGGTGGAGGGCTCCAATAAAGTTAAAAGTAAAAATAGTGTACAACAAGGGACCAAGAATGCTGCCCTGTGGAACACCCATGCGAACACCTAGGAACGATGACTGCTGCTGATTGTAGACAACCCGTTGTGTCCGACCTGACAAAAAGCAACACAGAAACTTTCGAGCGCCTTCGGAGAAACCAACGTAATGGAGAATGGCCAAGAGAATTGAATGATTTATCATATCAAATGCTTTACTGAAATCCAACAATATTAAAGCCGTTAACTTTCCATCGTCAGCCGCTCTAAAAATGTCATCAGTAATGTTCAGCATGGCACTCTCACAACTGTGGTTTGGTCTAAAACCAGACTGTTTCTCTGGTAGAATATGATTAGAATTTAAAAAGTTTACCATTTGGTCGTTCATAATTCTTTCAAGTACTTTAGATAGAACAGGCAATATGCTAATTGACCGCAGGTGACTGACTAAATTCGCTCGCTTGTATTGTTCATTTTCGGTAAGGGGATGACTTGTGCCCGCTTCCATGTTGAAGGAAAGTACGAATTTATAATTTATAATTTATATCATCATGGCCCGCAGCTTTAGATTTTATATTTTTCAGAATGTTGAGAATCTCATCTTCCGTGGACCATACAAAGTCAAAGTGATCCGTTCTGTCATTTAACCTATTATTATTATAAAAATTCAGCAGTTCTTGATTGGGGTTATCATTATTTTCCACACTGTTTTTAAAGAAATTATTAATTTGATTGACATTATCTAAGTGATTTTCCAAAGTATCCCTGTTACGTTTTACAAAATTAAGTTTCCTAAGTTCGTTCCATTTCTCTTTGGCATTACGATAACAAAACTTAGTTCTTAAATAAGGTTTTTTCTCTGATCTAACATATAAAAAAAATAAAACACTGGGGATTGACGAATTTTTTTAACAAATTTAATGACTTTTAATGACTTAATTGTGATGATACGTGTTCGCATTTTGGTATTTGAATTTTGAATTTAATTTTAGGAACAATGTAAATTTAAAATATTAAAAATTAAAACGCTACAAGGATTGATAAAGGCTTAAAATTTAGTAATGTTACTTAGTGTAATTTATATTGATATTTGGGTTTTTATTTGTTTTTTATAAAGAGGCCAAACTTCGATCTAAGATAATTTTTCCTTCGCTTGCAATAATTTAATATTTCCAGCCTTTCGGTAAATTGTCAAGCAACTTTAAACAACTTTAAAGTTTGCCAAAACATGACGTGAATGTTTTGAAAAAAAATCCACTTTCCTACGAAGAGGCGGAGCGAGTTTCTTCGCCCGATTTACATTAACAACCGGACTAATTAAAATATCTTCGATTTATCTTCGCCGCGTGGCTTTAAATATCTTCGCTTCGGCCATCTTTATCGCCGCGTAGGCTTTTATGTTCGCGTATTTTCAGACGCTGTCGCGCCATAGGTTTTCACAATTTCAGTTATTTTTAAACTGTTAAAAAACGAGATCTTGAAAGGATCTAATTATGAAAAGAAAATCTTGTTTTTTTTTGCAATTAGCGGCTCATTTGTTGTTTCAAAATGATGAAAAGTGCGGCATTTAAAGCAAGCGGTATAATAAGTATTAAAAAGCAGTAAGGTAAGTTCTAAAGCTTCTAACGTTATTCCTAACTTATATTATCACTCGCGTTGACTATTTCGTCTGATCTTTGCTAACAGGAAATTGCTGAATGATTGAACCGCGATATTGTAGCTTCATTCGATGTGAGAAAAAATATGTCTACTCGCATATTTTTCGTTTGATTATTTTGGTTTTGATTTATAGCCGAATATCAAAAGTATCATGAAATTTTCTCCGGTGAACTTGAAAACTCACTCACTCAAAAGCGTGTTTTTTTAACGAATGTATATAATTTACTTTACACACGCGAGTTTGTAAAATGGTGAAAGAAAAAGCAAGTTTCGTTGTGTTTTTTTAAAAAGGTGTTTATTTCCATCAAAACATCAATCATTAACCACGACAACACTCAACAATTTTTAACTAACCAAGCCGTATTTTCGTCACTCAAATGTTATCTGAAATTCGCATGAATACGGATTAGGGAACCAATTATATTTAACTGGCGGTTCTATAAATTCCGTTTGATAAAAAAGGAAGCGGTCCTGTCACGGGAAAAATCTGCGGGAAAAAATGAACCGTGATCGTTTCTCGATATGAGCGGCCTGTTGTTTGGACATTCTTACAATTTTAAATTAGTGCCACGATAAACGATCTGTCGGGGACTTTGGGTCCTTTCTCGATGGATCAAGGTTTTTGTCGCTGGTCCAGCTCGAATATCGGCAAACTTTTTGTGTATCGATTGGTCAAGCAATAAGAAAAGTTTGTTCTAAGACGCGAATTGTTTCGATAGTTATATTAAAAAAAAACAATAGAAAACCGATGGCGTAGAACAAATAAGAACAAAACACTTTTTGGATATTTTTGAAGGGTAGATCAGTCCATTCTCAGTAAGAATCTTATAAAATATTTTTCCATTTCTCTAGATGAACAAAAGTGTAAATAAAAACGTCTACGACCCGCAAGGTGTTTAGATGAAAATAAGACAGTCTAAGTACTTCTGTTATAAAGTCGCAAAAAACTGAAAAATGCGTGGGTGCCATAAAAAAATGATTTGGTTAATTTTAATTGAAAAATATTACTCATTTCGTTCAAAAGTCATAGTGGATGGTGTACAAACTATCAAATGTTAGGTTGTTTAATAGATGAAGATATCGGATATGTTGCATACCATGCATAACCTCATGAACTATAATTAAATTATTATAAAAGCTATATGTAATGTCGAGTGTTTTGTTACTATTTACTATCGTTTTTTTTTTCGTGATAGTGGCCATTGAAAAATTAATTAACCAGAACAGTTTGAAATTCTACACTTTCCTGCACTAAATTAACCAAGCATCGTTGGTTAGTTGACATACTAGTGGCTAGTGCATTAATTTTCTCTGTTTTTGTACTTTGACGGTAAATTGATATTGAGTGGACAACGTCTTCTCGAAATGTAAATTTAAAAAGCACTAGCCAAGCTTTCTTATAAGGATGGACAGCTTGGAAAAAATTGACATCGTTCCATTGGTTTACTTTATCAATTTAAATTCACGTTCTAGTTAAAATCGGATTCAAATTTTTTTGACAAAAATACGGACATGTGACTTGACAATTTATTCATGTTAATAAATTTTAATCCTTCGTCAATTCGCAGATTGTTTTAATTTTTTATATATCTTCAATTTACATTGTAGTTAATATCAGATTCAAAGTTTAAGTACGAACGCCTGACTTGACAATTAACTCATTAATTTTATTATAAACAATTTTAAGCATTCGTCAATCCACAGAATGTTTGTTTTTTCATATACATTTTAAATTTATATTGTAGATAAAATCAGATTAAAAATTTAATTAAGAAAATACGAACACGTGAATTGACAATTAAATCATATTAAACAATTTCAAGTTAGAATGTTTTTTTTTCATATATATTTTTAAATTTGCATTGTAGGTAAGATGGACCTACAATATGAAAAGACAATAGTTAAGATTTGATTTAAAACACGTGACATGATAATTGATAAATGTTTTAGATTAAAAATAGCTAAAAAAATACGAACACGCGACTTGACAATTAAGTCGGATGAAAAAGATTTGGACTTTCATCAGTAAACAAAATATTTTAAATTTGCATCGTGGATTAGAGGGACGTATAATATAAAACAAGAATAGTTAAAGTTTGACCCAAAATTTAAATATATAAAATAAATAAATAAATAAAACTTAAACACAAAGTTTTAGGTATCCGTCGGTTCGCAGAATGTTTCGATTTTATTTTATTTTGAATTTCAATCCAGTTTTCTGAGAAACTACCCATACATTTTTCAAAAAATTAATTTGCCTTTTGACGTATAGCGCATTGAACACTAACGGGAGATCGATACATTTTTCAGGCACGCTTCGACCGACATAACGCAATAAGAAAAAGAAACGGATAGGAATCCGAACCATCCTAGGAATATGTGGTTCCTGCGGTTGATTACCTCCTTGGTACCGCTAATTAAATTTCTATGATTGATGGCGTTCCCTCGGACTGATCCCGAATCATTTTCATTTCGATTGTTGTCCTTTTTTTATTTACGGCATGTTTGATGTTTAAATTAGTAACGACGATAATAATAAATCGGTAATACGTCCTCCACCGGAAAGATGGACGATAATTAATTTTGTTTGTACCATTAGAACGCATTCAAAGGGGCGATTCATCATCGACCTGCGCGATGGCGTCGAAACTTGTAGCAATTTATTTTTTCTTTATCACTTGCGATATTTATTTAGACCGCCAATATCATTAGTATGATTTTTATCTTGGAGAAATCCAAATATTAGATATATAAACATTAGTCAGTAAGAATTAAAAAAAAAAAAAATTCCGTCCTTATAAAATACAACTTGCAGATATTAAAATGTAATGCGGTTTTCGAAAAATTTTTGGGACGTTTATCTAAAAGGTTATTCAAACGCATTTGATACCACAAATCATTCATTTTTGGCGTCTGAACTAAAAAATTATAGCCTTCTTATAAGTTCATAGGCTTTAGTCTATGCAGTGTAATAATAATTTATTTACATATTACTACCTAACGTTTTTTTTTGGAATTAATTTGACTAATATAAAGTTTTGGCCACCCTGTAGTAAAACTTTTATAATTGAGATATAAATTGTGACTTACGTTGTACCGTAGATTGGCTTATATAACTTAAATACTTCTTGTGTGTTTTAAGGATATGTAACACTACTGAGACAACTTGTAATTAAAAGTAAAACTTTTACTTTTATGTATGGGTTCTGAGCACAAGTACGTTGACTTTTGTAATCGGACAACAAAGAATTTTTATAAATATTTTGTAAACAATAGAATACAGTACTGCCAAACACTTGAAATGTTGGCAACGGTATATGGTGAGTCTACTTCAAGTTTGTTTGTTTACTATTTTCTTTGATTATCGTGGTGCAGATATGCGCCATGGATTTGGCATCACGATGATGCACCTGCTCACGCATCGTTGCTTGTCTCTAACTTTTTGGCCAAAAACAAAACCACAATCATGCCTCAGCCACCATATTCACCAGATATGGCCCCCAGAGACTTTTTCCTGTTTCCTGAGTTTAGTTATCTTTCCAAAGAGGATATAAAAGACGCAATTCGGATATTGATGTGAGAGTAGAATTTCGAGAAAAGTTTTTTCAGTGGAGGCAAGCTGAAGTGAGTCCAGACAAACGTATTTAAAAATCTCCGCGTTTCATCTGATCCCGTCATAACCAGTTTAGGAAAAAAAACCGAAGCTAAAAGCTGAAATTTTACTTCGAAAGCTTCGACAATCATGTTCACGAAATTGTTTCAGCTCCGAGAGTGAATCTGATCGTTGTTTTGTTTCTTATTAAAATTAAATTGTTGTGGGTAGATGGCGTTCTTGGTGTAGTTAAAAATAGTTGTATTATGATTTCGCGAAAAAGTATTTTTTAAAAATTGAAATCCACGTTTGTAAGGGTCTTTAAACATAAGATTTTTTAATTATGAAAAGCAAAAAGTTGAAAAAATTAAAATTAAGGGGAGAAGGTTTGGTTCCAGATTCTCTGATATTCAGGAATAGCCACTTTGGTAAAGAGGGATTCTACGTCGCAACTAACTAGAACTGTCAATTTTCCCTGTAAAGGGTTTTAATAATGAAGTTATATATTTTGCTAGAGAATATGTGGGAGAACCAATGGTGCAGAAGGAGTAATCCTGGTTTGTGGATCTTTGTCACGGAGTCTGAGCCTTAATGACGAATTTAAGATTGCGTTCCATGAACGTCGATACGCAGGAGGAGTCCGGAAGTTTTGGTAAAAAGGTTTTACGGTAGCATGTGGAGGTTTCTTTGAAAAATTACAATGTCACTGAGATTATCTCAAAAGAATCGGAAATTTATTATAAAAACAACAACGATTTTCAGTCGAAAGCGATATACTCGAACCAAAGACATTTTCTTTGTAACAAGGGAACAAACAGCAAACAGAAATAGTATTTATATAAAAGTACTCAATAGGGAAAATCAATCGTTTCTCGTCGTTTCGGATCCCTGCCCGCACGGTGCGTTCGATTTTGGCGTCTCAGAATTCTTCGGCATAAACCGAAGTCCCTGCAAACTGTGGCCTTTGTGTCGTTCTCTGCTCCCGCCGCGAGTCGTGTCCAATCAATTTTCCACGTTTGTGTTCGCTCCGGACAATGGGAAATTTAAATGCGTCGCGTCTTATTTATAAGTACGGCCGATTTGTTGACCCTTACGTACGGCATTGCGTGACGCACGTCAACCTCGCATCCGCCTTGATGACGTACGACCGGACCGTTCGGAGAACTGTGGTTGCCGCTCGAAGAGACGAAAACCTACTTAAACATCACTTAAACATCTCATATATCATCCATAGAGACAAAGAGAACTTTTTTTCTCGCCGCCTGCAAAATTTAATGTAATGATTATCTTAAAAAAAAAACAAATACAAAACGGAGGCAACAAAATTGTTTGACTTATCAAATCAACAACATTGAGCCATAAACAAATATCCTACCCCTAATTGCAAAAAATTCAAAACAGCTGTTGCAGATTTATTTTCGGCTCGCGTAAATTTAATAGGATTTCCCACAAAATGGTGGTAGTATTTTCGTCCCCGTTTATCATCGCTTCTTTTCTGTGGTGGCCCGTGGACAAGTTCGTATATATCAACCCACTGAATCCATTTTCCAAATTTACCGATCGTTCAGGCGAGCGGTCCCTTCGATCCAACGTTTCCATGGCGTCGTAGTGTCAGGCAAACGTCGAAATCGAACCGAAGCGTTCCGGCATGGCGCCGGACGACGAAGAACCTTCCAACGTTCCGGAGTCGGACGTCCCACCGAGGGAACCCCATCCGCTGGACGAACTGACTGACCAGCAGGTGATCGATTTGGTTAGCGACTTGGAGATGGAAAACGCCCACCTCCGGCTCGAGAACACGCTGTTCGAGAACTTCCTCCAAGAAAACGACCCGTCTCTCTTGGAGGACGTGGAGGACGTAATGAAGCAGCTGTCCGCCGAGTCCCCTCTACCCAAGTTAAAAGTCGACTCCTACACGAGCCTGTCGTCCATCGTCGAGGGCAAGGGCCCGAAGATCAACCTGTCGCAGAAGACGGAGATGGCGACGCGCGCCATGGATGATTCGCAGTCTAGGTTGCAAAACTTCCTGAAGAAAACCCATATAATCAAACGGAATTTAAAATCGGAACTCGAAGAGTTCGCCATCAGGGAGGCAGAGATCAGGGAGGCCGTCGACATATTCGAATTCAGCGTGGTTACCCAGGGTTGCGATAGGCTGACGCACAGGATCCCCGCAGAGAAGTTCGTCAGGTACATGGAGGAATGGCTGAAGAGCGCGCAGCTGCAGATCGAGAAGCTCCGGCTCCGGATCGCCACGCTCAAGGTGTGTTACGGTTCAATTTTTACGCGAGATATAATAAGCATTCTTATTTCACAACAGAAAAACATCGATACAATAGGAAATGGAAATCACCACCCTTTTTCGAAATTTTATTCCAAAATTTCCATAATAATATAGATGTAGAAACCGGACAGGGTCCCCTTGGAGGCACCGTTTCCTGCCTTGGGTCATTCCGAACTCCAAGATTTCCATGTGATTTGTTGTCTAGAGTAAGATAAATGTAGGTGATGGGGATCACTTAAGCTAGCTTTTTATAAACTTTACTTACTTAACTATCGATTGAGATCAACTTTAATCACTTTGGTTAATAAAAGAAATGAAAAATAAAACGTTTGATTACGATTGTCAACACCGGTTGGTGATGGCGATCAACAAATATCGCACACAAAATTCGCAGAATCCCATCCGCTACAGTCGGCATGATCCCAGAGCCCACAAGAAGTGCAACGGTACCATGTTTCATTGTTTCGTCCAAATTCACCACATACAAGACACAAGTTGTTTGCATCTTCTGCGTCGTCATTTTCGTCATCCTGGCATGACTGATCCGTATTCGGGTCTGATGTCGATGTGTTGTCATTACAGTCCTGCAGAATTTTCTTAACTTTCTCACGACTGGTCTTCTGTGGCTTGCTATGGTGTCTTCGACCCGTGTAGATGTTAAAATCGTAGCCTGCTGTTTTTTTCTTCCTTGTCTTGAACACTTGACAGTTCCTTAGATGTTGATAGTATGTCAAAATTAAACAACGATGCAGTCGCTGGTTCAGAAGTAGCGGGACGGAATGCATTCGTAATATTTTGTTCCAACTCAATAGGAGCTGCTAGGGATCATACGGAGACAACATGAATAAATCGCACTTTTCTATATGCAGCCTTGAATGGAATAAACAAATTTAGTAGCTGCATGCGATGGGATGAATGGGGTGGAAGAGATAGCATATGGACATTGTTGTCCTTATGATACTCAAAGGTTGCCAGAGCAATGTGGTTTGTATGATTATCCAAGACTAATAGGACTGGTTCCTCTGCAGAGGGTTTCAGATAGTCGATGAAGTGCTTAAGCCATTGAAGGAGCCACATATCTACCTGCAGCACTCATTGCGTAAAGCATAGTGATATTCTTACCCCTTTTCCAACTAGTTATGGACCCTACTCTCTTTTGTCCCGTTGCAGCTAATATTTTTCCAGGATCTTATTTTGAGGTGATCACCATTGCCAACTAACTCCCATTGCCTACATTTCTACATTACTACTAAGCTGCATGTTGAATCAACGGTTTTTACTGCCATTGTGACCTTGCGAACTCTTCGGAGCTTCTTAAGTCCAACACGCATGATACAAGATTTCATTGAGGCAGCAGATTCACTCCCCTTATTGATCGATCCACATGGAGTTATGCTATAATGATGACCCTCGTAATTTTTTGTCTGGTGTGCGTGGGACGAATTGAGTGCATAAAAGGAGACGATGGAACGTCCCCCCTTATCAGATGGCGCGTGTATAGTGAGCGAGCGAAAATTCTCGTACTTTTGGCTTTCCAGGAATGAAATCAGCTCTTGTTGAGAAACTCTTTTCTGTTCACAACACAAGGAGAGCAGATAAGCAATTCGTTTAATTTTAGGCGCGTCTGTGTTGTTTCCTTTTTTCCCTAATGTGATATAATTTACTAAACTTTCCGTGCTGCGCCTAGCCAAAATCACTTGTATTTTTCTTTTATTCAAATTTGTTTTTTATTAGTATTCTTTTTAAAATGTTAGTATCCCCGGCGACGTCCACTCGGCTCTGATAAATCTGGCCGTTTTCCGACGTTAATAAACCAAAGGTCCCCGAACGTTTCTTTTTTTTGTTTTTTTTTTCCTTTTACCACCCACATCTACCTATCTCTACATTTTTATGCTTTTTTTATATTAGTTGAATAATTGCTATAGTTGTTTGTGTTTCTACAGTCGGTCAAAAAAGTCTTGCTACACATAGTATTTTTTCAGTTTTCTTTTGGTTTCTTCTTTCACTTACATTTAGTGAGAAATATATTTCAAGTAAATATGGGTTATCTCATAAAGAGTAATTAAAATAAATTAAAAAATCATTTGAAACACTCTTCTCTTATCCTATTTTTGAGGTCTTCTTTACTCCTAACTTGATGCTTTTTCCTTCCGCTTTTTGAGAACTCTTGATTTGTTACATACTGTACAGATGAATGTGATTTTTTAATTATTTTACCAATATCTCTACAGGATTTTTTCTCTTTCCATAAATGTACACTATGAAGCGCAATTGGAATTTCGCAATTGTTAGCGCCCATTTTGCTTTTACTTCAAAACCACTGAAAAGTGGCGTCAAAAATAAACAACTCATTTGTTTAAGCGAAATTTGATACCAGCTGATTTGATAAAATATTGATAATTAACGGTTCTACCTGCAGTTCTGAATAGTGAGTTATTAAGTGTCTCAAATGATTTTTATTTTATGTTTATTACTCTTAATGCTATTGCCGGTATTTACTTGAAATATATTTCTCATTGAATGTAAGTGAAATAAGAAACTAAAACTGAAAAAATACTATGTGTACGGAGACTTTTTTGACCGACTGTATATCAGGTGGTACGAATACCCTTTGGGAGCCGGGCCAGGCGATTCTCCCGTGAAACATTTCGTTTTTTTTTTTAATGTCGACCCTGGGAGGTTGCAGGTGCAGTACCGGAAAGTCTCCCAGCAGCTGGTGCAGAAACGGGAGCTTGGAGAGAACGTTCACGCCGTCGACTTCGACCAGCTCGAGATCGAGAACAAGAACTTCGCGGACACGATAGAGCGGAAGAACCTGCACGTGCTGGAGCTGAAGAAGATCAACGGCGGAGCGAACTTGGTGCTGAGCACGCACAAGAAGTACCTCCGCAGGCAGCAGGAGGACTACCACAAGCTGAGGGAGGAGATCGCGGACAAGCGGAAGTTGATCGAGGAGACGGAGAAGCAGGTTTCGCAGGCGGAGGAGGAAGTGAGGGCGGCTCGCGAGAGGTACGAGCAATGCCGACGTTTGCGGGATAAGTACACGGTGCCCGACGTCATGGATTACGTCAGGATCAAAGAGCGGCTGCACGAGACGGCCAAAGAGATGAAGATGTGGACGCGCAGGAGGAAAGTGCAGGACATCGCGTTGAACGCGTGCCTGAGGGAAATGAAACACGTCCAAGGGAACGTCGACCCGTCTTGGCTGGCCGAGGCCGACACGTCACGGGATGACGCGTAAATTAATAATTAATAAACAAACGTTAAAATTGAATTGGCCGTTTGCAAAATGTCTAAATTACACACCGATCTAGCGTGCGGGAAGCGTCACTTTACCACGTCACGGTCGTAGAAAAAGTATAGTATGCAACACGTTTGGTAAACTCTTTAGCTCACTCGTGAGTCAAATGCCGTCTACCGCACTTGTTGCCCAATATACTATTAACGTTCAATTTTTGTTTCTATTCAGTATTCAGCTGTGAAAAATCCGGATAAAATTTTCATCTGGGTACCGGAAAGCAAAAAACTTTGGTTCATGTCTGTAAATATCATTTCAATATAAGGTGTTTTCTAATCGAATGTCAATAATTGAAGGGACGATTCTCGGGTCCGTTTTAAAAAGAAAACTTCACGTGAACATGCGTCCCCGACATGTTTTAGTTCACCACAATTTCTTTAAAATTTACGTGCGGATGGCGTATATTAAAATAAAAATTATTCTTACATTCTCCAACCATTTCTAAAGAAATTTAATGTTTTTATTTTTTTCCAGTTAAAGAAAATAAAATTTCTCCTACATCGTCATAACATGCAGGGAATTCTTGTCATTTTTATTTCTTATTTAAATAATTGTCTATGTGTACGAAGTAACGATACCAAATACGTAAACTCCGAGGTGTATTTGTGATATCTTTAATATTATTTTTTATCATTGTAGTAGGCCGTGTGTAAGAATAATTAATTCTATTATCAAGGTGGTTGTTTAACATAATCAGGAACAGAATGTGGTTCATGCATGACGCCTTTAGAGTTGCAGCAAGAAAATATTTGAATCACATATTTAATAACCGCGGCGGACCTCATCTATGGCCCTCAGATTTAAATAGTTTGGACTTTTGCTTATGGGCCATGTTGAAAATCTGGTTTACCGCACCCAGTTAATACCGTAGAAGAGCTTCCTGCGATTTAATGAGAAACACTGGAGGTTTAGGAAACTTTAAACAACTTATAGTTTCTATATCCTACTTTTTTCAAAGAGGTTGTTGTCCATTTATTAAAATTATTTTATTTTATTAAAAATTATGATTAGCAGGGAGTGCTTTTTTAAAAAATAAAAATCCTTTATTATCCATCTCGTTGTTTTATTAAAACTGTAAACACAAAGAGAACAGTTTTTTAACTTTTTTTCTGAAGCACACTAGTTGGTAACTAAAAACTAGACATTTTGTTGTAGATGGACATTTTATTTTTCACAAAAAAGAGTTCTCGATTTAACCAGGCGACCTAATTAACCAGAATATTGTTCATTCATAGATAGTCAGTGGCACGCCACTGATTTTCCTAAAAAAAAAGATCTAGCATTTAGCATCTAGTAAAACTATTAATTAAGTATTGTTTATACTTAATAAATATTTGACTACGTATGTCTTTTTTTAAATGGGTGGTAAAAAAATAACGAAACCTCACGTGATTCGTCACATTTTACAATCAATCAGTATTTTATGTGTTATTTCAATGTCTGTATACGTGCGCCTATATCGAAATTCAATACAGCATTACTCAAATTAATATATTTTGGGAAATTTTCCCTTCCATGGGGACTTCCTTCTGATGACATCTTAGAATTTTAATTGTTTTTAAAAGATTTTATTTTTTGGGACGAGTCGGATGAGCAAAAGCGAAGGTATTGAAGTAATGATTGTCTGGTGTATCGACAACGTACGTCTAGTTCTCGGAGATAATAATATTCTTTTAAAGGCTCGTTTTAGAGACAATGGAGGTGTTAACTGACTAGAAATCCGGACGGATTGATTACCGCCGCTCGCGATGCTGTCATAAACGTTCTGTGTAATATGTCCAAACGTTTGCGCGCTGCTGTCGAGCTTTCTGTGAAGGTGCACTTTAGTCCGCGTCGAAATGTGCCCGGCCTATCGTCCGCTTTGTGTGAGCTTGTCCACGTGTTTGTATAGTCCGCGTCAATCTTCGTCGTGCTGCCATCTACCCGTAATTACGGAACTTACCTGAAGACGGCCATAAAACTCTGGTCCCGTAAGTATTAACGAAGTTTTATTGACACTCGATTAGAAAACACCCTGTATAATTGCAGTTATATCGTACACAATACGACACAATGTATTCATATATTTTTTGTCATTATTGTAGCATTATTATAGTTATAACCATGACTATTTATCGTGGGGTATTATATAGGATTACGTCATCACCTTAGAACTCCCAATGGTTTATTTCGTTGATTTTGATTTGCTTGGTGCCTATTTTCTAATTTCGACCTTAAAGTGGAGGTTTCCGACGGCGCAAGAGTGAAATTAACGCTCTTTCAAAACGCACCAAAAGTGAGGTTGGAATAGTTGCGTTGCCACTTGATCATTGGATAATCTTTTAATAGTTCTATTGGGTCGTTGTCCACCATCTTCAGGCATGTTGTGCATCTTCTCCCGACAATTCTAAGCAGTTTTGTATGAATATGGTTAGTTTTTGTTAGTTTAGTTAGAACTAATTGACGGCCATTGTTTTTTCTCTCCAGTAATTGAGTAGTAAGTAATTCAGCTTCCATTTCTTAATTGGTCAACCAGCAAAATTTACTAGAATTTCCGCGAATGTCGACAGAAAAGAAAAACAAATTGATTTAACATTTTTTTTTTAAAAACGTTAATACCCCCTGAAAATATTCGTATTTCGAATTTTACTAGTATAAAAATAGAGCGCGCAAATAATCGGCATCCCAAGAGCGGCGGAATGGGGGGGAGGGGGGGCAGACGTTGCGACAAATGGTATCGTGAGAAACGGGCCTCGAGTTCAACAGCACGCGAATATAATGTCGTCACGTTGCGGCGAGAGCGCAGAAAAAATCACCCAAAAAAACTGGTTCCGTTTCTTGAACGATGCTTACGTGAAACATAAAACTTATACGTGGTACTTATGGATAATTACTTCATTTCTTTTGGGAGTACCGGTTGCTGTTCCGTCGTCGTCGCAGGTACACGTTCCTGTTTAAACGGCTACACCTGCGCGTTGCTCAAGATGGCGGACGCAAAAAAAAACTCCGGAGGAAAGTGAACTATCTGCTTCCAGTTAGGGAAAAAATGTTTGCAGGAGTCGACTAGTGCCTGAATTAATTATTCCAGTGACGATAGCGATTGTTTTGATGTAAAATGACTTTTTTTATAAATGTTCTAACATTGTTTTATAATTATATTTACGCCTTCATTTAAATTTATAATAAACATTTTAACTTTCTCTCTGCATGGACTAATAATTACCGATGAAACTCTACACAAATCCGTCAGCGCTCGGCATTTTCATTCTCAAAGCACTAAAGTAAGTCATTGTGGAATTACGATTCTATTTATTGATTCTATTTAACGAGGTAAGCTGTGGTTCGACCATCATAAAAATTTACCAAAGTCGAATACCGGATTATGTCGTAAAAACGGTATAGCGTATTGAGGTGGATGGCGGCCCATCCCAACATTTGATTTGAGGTTTTTGTTTTATTGCTATTTCAAAAAAAAAAGCTATCCTTCCAAAGTCTTCTTTTTTTTCTCGATGTTATATGGTAGACCGTTCCGATGCCGCTTGTAGTATCGGGAATTCGCGTGTAACTGCAACCGTTTGGACAGAAAAACTTGTCCGACGCATCCCGGGGCGGAATTTGGAATTAAGGCCCGAGTCGACCGCTTTTTGACTGGCCGCTACCCGTTTCGTCCGAGTCGTTTGTTTAATGACGCGAACGATGATGATTGACGGTCGCGACGAGGCAAAAACCGCGACGCCTCTCCGGCGTTGCCATACATGTTATTTTCCAGAACAGCATAACGGTAATGAAGAACAATGAGAACAAGAGAACAAGAAAAACCGAAGGCCAGCGAACGGAAAATAAATAAGGGATATATTCACAGACCACTAAGTCAATTGGGCAAGTTAAAAACAAGATTGCTTTCGAAAAATCGTCACTGGGCGGGGCTAATTGTATTTTAAAAAAGAAGTGGCTTGGCGTTTTGGCGGAACTTTTGCAAAATCGATGTAATTATATTGTATTATTGTGTTATATTTCAACGTCACGACAAACTTTGATAACTATAAAAAATTGTATAAGTAATAACGATTTACAATTATAGTATTCCAAGTATCTCGCGCTGTATGAAAGAAGAAACCTGAAACTCTCTCTCGACACAATATTCGAGACTGTTTAAACCAAATTATCCCACGATTTAGAGTTTTTTTTACCCATAATTAACAGACCCTGTACATAATACACGTTTCCTTTCCCTACCAATTTTTCCAAAATAGTAAATGGTTTTCGAGAAAATAAGTTTTTTCTGAAACCATGCAGTGCGCCATAATAATCAATGACATCATCGCGCCTTGACTGAGCCCCCGAAATAGCGATTTTAATATGGATTTTTTTAAATATCCCGAGCAACGTATGTGATAGACGAAAACCGCAAATACAGAATTGTAGCTCTTGATGCGGCCTATGACACTGTTTGAACCGATTAGCCATATTTTTTACGATCTGTGGTTAATAATTTACTCTGTAACAGAACAATTTTTTAGGTCTTTTAGATTTTTGCGTATAATTTCAAAACCCTGTATATAATCGAAAAAATGATTGAAATAAATGTTATTTATTTAACATTTTTCAGTTTTTTTGCATTTGCGGCGGACATAGTATATTTTTGAAAAATTGTCAAGAATAAAAGTTTATGGAGTATCTTCTGCGTCTTTTGGTTCACGAATTTTTTTGAATCAACTTAATATGCAACAAAAGGTGACTTTTGGCAATATGTCATATTTAGTGATGAAAAGAAATTCAATCTTGATGGTCCCGATGGATGGAAATATTATTGGCATGATTTGAGATTTGATAGAAAAATGATGTCTCCCATGGAGTCCGTCTGGGGGATATTAACAAGGAAATTATATGATTGTATGAAATGATATGTTGTAATTTAATAAAAAAATTAATAAGGGATGATACTTCCTAGAGACCGCAATATATATATATATATATATATATATATATATATATATATATATATATATATATATATATATATATATATATATATATATATATATGTGTGTGTGTGTGTGTGTGTGTGTGTGTGTGTGTGTGTGTGTGTGTGTGTGTGTGTGTGTGTGTGTGTGTGTGTGTGTGTGTGTGTGTGTGTGTGTGTGTGTGTGTGTGTGTGTGTGTGTGTGTGTGTGTGTGTGTGTGTGTGTGTGTGTGTGTGTGTGTGTGTGTGTGTGTGTGTGTGTGTGTGTGTGTGTGTGTGTGTGTGTGTGTGTGTGTGTGTGTGTGTGTGTGTGTGTGTGTGTGTGTGTGTGTGTGTGTGTGTGTGTGTGTGTGTGTGTGTGTGTGTGTGTGTGTGTGTGTGTGTGTGTGTGTGTGTGTGTGTGTGTGTGTGTGTGTGTGTGTGTGTGTGTGTGTGTGTGTGTGTGTGTGTGTGTGTGTGTGTGTGTGTGTGTGTGTGTGTGTGTGTGTGTGTGTGTGTGTGTGTGTGTGTGTGTGTGTGTGTGTGTGTGTGTGTGTGTGTGTGTGTGTGTGTGTGTGTGTGTGTGTGTGTGTGTGTGTGTGTGTGTGTGTGTGTGTGTGTGTGTGTGTGTGTGTGTGTGTGTGTGTGTGTGTGTGTGTGTGTGTGTGTGTGTGTGTGTGTGTGTGTGTGTGTGTGTGTGTGTGTGTGTGTGTGTGTGTGTGTGTGTGTGTGTGTGTGTGTGTGTGTGTGTGTGTGTGTGTGTGTGTGTGTGTGTGTGTGTGTGTGTGTGTGTGTGTGTGTGTGTGTGTGTGTGTGTGTGTGTGTGTGTGTGTGTGTGTGTGTGTGTGTGTGTGTGTGTGTGTGTGTGTGTGTGTGTGTGTGTGTGTGTGTGTGGGTGCGTGCGTGCGTGCGTGCGTGCGTGCGTGCGTGCGTGCGTGCGTGCGTGCGTGCGTGCGTGCGTGCGTGCGTGCGTGCGTGCGTGCGTGCGTGCGTGCGTGCGTGCGTGCGTGCGTGCGTGCGTGCGTGCGTGCGTGCGTGCGTGCGTGCGTGCGTGCGTGCGTGCGTGCGTGCGTGCGTGCGTGCGTGCGTGCGTGCGTGCGTGCGTGCGTGCGTGCGTGCGTGCGTGCGTGCGTGCGTGCGTGCGTGCGTGCGTGCGTGCGTGCGTGCGTGCGTGCGTGCGTGCGTGCGTGCGTGCGTGCGTGTGCGTGTGCGTGTGCGTGTGCGTGTGTGTGTGTGTGTATGTGTATGTGTGTGTGTGTGTGTGTGTGTGTGTGTGTGTGTGTGTGTGTGTGTGTATGTGTGTGTGTGTGTGTGTGTGTGTGTATGTGTGTGTGTGTGTGTGTGTGTGTGTTGCGTGCGTATTGCGAATAAAGGCAGCCGAACGACCGTCCAATACTCCCGCAAAACCACCCATTCAAGGCAAAAGAAATGTCTTTCCGTATAAGCTCAAACCATTAACATTCCTCCTCGGGACCATTTTCGTATGCAAATTAATGTCCTCAATTCTCTATTATACAATCTCAGCCACGAAACAATAGACCATTCGCGTGGACAATAAATGAGCCGGTAATAATACGGTCAATTATCGTCTGAGCCTCGTCTCTTTGTGGAGTGTCATTTTCACGGCAATCCAAATCAAGAAAGTTATTTATTAAAAAGTATCTAATTTGTTCTTAACAATTTACAATAACTTCTTAAATAAAATATAGAGTGAAAAAATAAAAAGTGTGATGTGTAAAAAGAAATATGCTGGAAAAGTTAATTTATTTACTGAGGCTACTTTAAATAAATGCCGAATCACGTTAAAAATCCGACAAGAATATAATTTAAAGTACAGTACCATTAAGAGTGTCTTCCTAGAAAGCTTATCAATGGCAGTGCCACTCACATTCAACAAGTTTAAAACACAATATAAACAGAATGTTTCAACAATTTCTTCAGAATCACCTTCAACATCAGGTATTTTAATTTTTTTGCCATTTTTAGTAGTGTAAACCTAAAGTTTTTTATAAATAATTAAAATATTTTTTTCTCAAAAAGTTGTTTTAGATGTTTCTGCAACGAGTGATCAACTTCTTCAAAACATGGAAATTACAGTAACGACACCTGAACCTGATTTTAATTCTTGATAATCCTCCAAGAAGTGATAAAGTTGTTGAGAACGTGGAGATTGTATTGACCAAGAACCAGGTACCTAAACCTGATAATAGTATTTTATTTTCTGATAATCCTCCAAGAAGTAATCAAGTTGTGGAAAATTTGGATTTTGTATTGACGATACCTGAACCAGAAGAAAGTATTGGTTAAAACACAAGCTGTGAAGATATCTGGTCTGAAGAACAAAATGCTAGAATCTCAATTGTTGACAACAACAACATTAGATCCTGATACAATATCAGAAATGATATTGTATCAGGATCATGATATTTGTATTTTTTGCACAAAATCTCGCCGCCCTGATCAACACTCTAAAACTGTATAAAGAATTTTTAAAGCACGCGATTCTGTATCAAAGATTACTAAGCTCAGTTAACACTAAAGTTAACTATTTATGTTGAGTGGAATAGATAGATTCCTTACGTATTTATAGCAACGAACCAAAAACTGATTATCACAAACCATTATGTTTATTTCTCAACTAATTATGTTTCTTCTTTTTCAGATAATGTACAAACGTTTCATGATGAAGACATGTTTTCAAGTGATGATTCTACAGAAGAAGAATCAGAGGACAGTGGTGACGAGGAGGAAAATTAAAGACACTTTTTAAAACATTTTGAGCACTTGTAACAAATATTTCTGAAAATTGTAATAACCTCACAATTACATTTTTTTCCATAAGATTTTAATTTAAATTTTTCATTACGACTTAATTGCACAATTGGAAACTTAAAGTTTTAGAAAATGTTATGTACATAGTTTTGGTTAGTTAAATTTGTTAATTCTAGTCGAAATTATGAATTATAAATTTTTAGTTAGTAAAGGACACGTGATCAACAGCCAATGAGGACGTAGAACGGGAGTGTAGCTGTTACGGTGATCGGTGCTCTCACCCACGCCGCTACCTATCCCTTTCTATTTTGAATAAGACTTATTTTTAAATATTTAATTAAAGGACTGTTAAAATTTCAGAGTGAATCAAAAACTTCAAATTGTATTGCCTTGTTAAATTTTAATCTTAAAATTATATAAACTTTCGTATAAATTTTGTTGGCCTCTCAATAAAAACACTTTTTTCGGGTTCAATTTTATTGCCTACCTTTCCGCTATGCGCAGTACCTGGTGTACCGAGTTTTGCTAAACCGACACAGGTATTCTGGTTGTTTATTTCATAGATAGTGGATTTGATAAATTTTGAGATACATCAAACACTTCATGAAACATGTGTTAATAGCTCTCAGCTCGTCAGGACGGACGAGCGGCATGAAGTTCCAGTTACGCAAAAACGAACGGCAGTACGACATACACCGACGAGCCGAAAGCAATCAATGTTTACAAAAGCCAGTACGAAACTTCCAGAATTAAGAGACTAGTGCATCATAGTTAAGTGCTCGTAAATTACATTTCAATCCGTCTCTTTAAATAAAAATAATAGCGCCATCTTGACGTGGGATTTGACCACGGATAAACGTGCAATTAAAAGTGCATCACTCTCGGATGATGTACGTAATTATTGTAACGTCGAATATATGCACGCCTTCCTGCGTGGGAAGTCAGCATCCTCTGTCTCCTCTCGTGAAGTTAGCGTAACAAAGCGATTTTCAAGAGAGTATCGTCCGAATTATCTAGCGCCGGATCTGCCCGCGGATATCCTAGACGTGTGCAGTAAACTTCAAGAGAATGAACGCATTATCAACTCCAAAGTTATACTAAATAGCGAAAGAAACTTTCGCAGGGAATATTTCCGAAGCAATGAATAGAGATCACGTTTTAGATAGCGACGCATTTGAACGTAACGTTCTTCGGGCAGCCACACGTAACTCTGTAGTTTAACGGTAAATGTACCAGAATGAGCCAGATAGTTTAACAATTTGTGCGATGTGCGAAAATAACTGTAATGTACTGAAAATATATGCATGTTGTGCGACGTGTTTGAAATGTGTTAAGTTCATAAGTGCATTGTTTTCCAGAATGCTCGGAATGTGTCGAAGAATTTAGAATACGTTGAACAATTCAAGGTGCCCCAAACGCGTGATACGCTTCAATCGTATTCGTAAAATGAAATGTTTTGAATTTGCACGTGACAAGCTGTCACGTGTGTCTTTGCCTGAAAGCGTATGCAGTGCTTTTGACAGTGTCTAAAATGTGTTCAATTTGTTAGTGATATGTTAGAAAAAATGTGCATTTTCTTTGAGAATATCTGCGCGCTTTAAAATACATTTGGAAATGGCTGCCCAGTCTGGGCCGTGCCTGCAATTTGTTCAGCAAGTGTGTTGCAATGCTTTGAAACTTTTTCAAATATGTTTCGAAATGTCCAAAAGGTGTGAAAATATTTACACCATGTAATGAAATTATATGTTAAAACATATTTAAAAATATTTGAAATATGTTGAGCAAATCATGAAAGGTGTTGAATGAAGTATGAAGAATGTAGTGAAGCGCAACGTGTCAGAAAATTCATGCAATGTGTCCCACGTGTTTTCAAAGTGCCTAAGATGAGTTGAATTCGTACGTGATACGCTTCAATCATATTAGAAAAGGTCTACAACGTTTAGAACATGTATAGAAAAGTTTGAAATGCATAGAATGTGTTAAAATTGCGCGTGATATGTTTGAAAATGCGTGCAATGTCTTGCAATGCATGAAAAAGTCTGCAATGTATTGAAAATGCAACGTGTCTGAAAGTTCGTGCAATGTGTGCAACGCGTTTGAGGCGTGTTGAATTCGTGCTTGATATGTTAGCATTTTCGTTGAGAGAATATGTTTGAAAATATCTGTCCGGAACACATGTGCAATATGTCTAGCAATGCATGGAATGTTTAGATTTTTTTTTTGAAAATTCTTGCAATGCCTCTGTAAGTGTCTGAGATGTGTTAAATGTGCTGAACATTTTTAAAATATGTTTGCAATTTGTCGAACCATGGTTTGAAAGTGCACGTTTGCAATTTGTGTTGAAGAACGTCTTCAATGTGTAACACGCGCATTTGGGTCCGGACTACGAGCATTAAGAGGCAATTCCGCAGCATCACGGTCAAGATACGGCTCTCTTAACAAAGTAATGATGTATACGTGATATGTTCATTTCGGGTCGTTTATTAAAACGAAAGCATTAGTATTCAACGAGCGTTACGCATTTAGTCAACCATCGGAACTACTGGGGCAATTAATGGTCCGATCTTTGTCCGGGATAACGAGTGTGGTGTCCGTGACGAAATGCACTTTGGTCGGTCCTGCGTGACCGAAAACTGCTGACGTCTCCCCCACCCCCCCCCTCCAAAACGACCCGCAACAAACGCTCGTTGAAACAATAGCGCGTTGTTTCAAAAATTAAGTCGTTTCGCGTAATGGGCTGACGAGACTTTAATTCGACTTTTAACTACCGCTGCTTTAAGTTAAGCTTGGTTTGGTCCGATCGTGCGATAATAGTCCGGTGAAATTAGTCCTTAGAATCGAAGTAAGGTTACAATCTTAACAATTATCTCTCGGATCCGGCGGGTATTATAGAACAGAACATTAGGGACTGGCTCTCATAAGTTTTGGTAATAAAATATTTCTTTCTGTTTATTTAGATGGGTATAATCTTATTAAATTATACTAAAAAGACAATACATTAAATACAGTGAAAACTCCCTATAGCGAAACTCTGCGTCAAACTTTGCTGTAAAAGTTTGTTGGAAGGATGGTTGTGGAAGTTCAAACAGAGACATGGTATAAATTATGGACAGATAAGCGAAGCCCGTGATTTCGACAGAAACGTCACTAGCGATTGGCTGGAGAAAACGTGGCCATAACTAGCAGAAAAGTACCCTGCTGACGACATTTTTAATGCTGACGAAACTGGTATTTTTTACGCCAGATAAAACTAACAGTGCTAGTAGCTCAAAACTAACAGTGTTAGTAGCTGCCAAAAGAAAGCTAGTCGTGCTTGGAAAATCAACTAACCCACGATGTTTTAAGAACATCAAGCATTTGCCGGTCATTTACAAGGCAAACAAGTCTGCATGGGTGACTTCGCAAAATTTTCAAGAAGAGGTACGGAAATGGGATGCAGAATTAAAGGGGAGGAAAATATTACTTCTCTTAGATAACTGCCCTGCGCATCCCCATATTCCAAATCTACGGAATATTGGATTGGTATTTCTTGCAGCCAAAACAACAAGAGTATTACAGCCGATGGACAAGAGCGTAATAAAAAGTCTTAAGAGTCGATACAGGAAAAACATTTTGACTTGACAGAGGAAGCCATATTACAACACGCAAGAAAGGGTGAGGAAGGGCACCGAGAGGAAGAAGAGGATCAAGAAGTTGATCTGGATTTTTGCTGTAAAATTTGCGGTTTAACTGAAACCTATTTTCGCAAACCGTCAACAAAATTTTTTGCACAATGGGGACTTTTCACGATTTATTTGTACCGGTTTTCTGAACATTCGCACCAAATTTTAGCTGCATGGAAATTTTTGTAACCTTCAGAGTCTTATTTGCCCGGACTATAAGCGTTGCCTCAGTGTGGGTCGCTAATAATGTCTCAATTAACGGCGCATGACGGTCAAAAACTGTCAAAAATGTGCTTCGAGCGATTCGGTCGGGAATTGGAAAGCCATTATTAAGGGTTTCTACTTTTGCCTGCACGTTTACCTTGACGACCGAGACATTACGACCTCTTCGGGCCAGTCTATTACCTCGCCGAAACAAATATTCATCCCGAATAGCATACTAAAAAAAGCAATTTGCGCGGAAGCACTCAAAAGCAGTAGCCCGTAATTAGTAATTTTACCTGGCGGTTTCTTTTAATTATCGTACGCATTTACCTCTAGAAAGATAACGAGTCTCAAACAGGAAATGGTAAAAAAAACAACCCCGAATTGGCGAAGATGGCACACGCAAATGCTGAGATAAACTGTTCTTTGATTTCCAAGTAACAACGAAAAATTTTTCAAGAATGTTTTTCTATTCTCTCGATATTTCATGCATACGATTTTGTCTCAATTGAGAACATCTTGTTGCGTGTTTTGTCCATTTGGTCACGACTATAATAATAATGATAATAATATCTTTATTATCCCAGATACTTAGAATACAATCAGTGTATTATGGATTTCGTTAAGTAAGTCAATATAGATCATGCAAATTAGGCAGAAAATTACATTAAAAATGCATATAAGAAAAATATATGACAGAGCACAACAACACAGTGATGACAAACATTAATAGGTAAAATATTCGTTTAAATTGTAAAAACAGTTTTCTAGGAGTAAAAACTTTAGTTTGGATTTAAAAATATTTACATTACTGCTGCTATAAAAAAATAAACCAGGGAAAAGCGCTGTACCTCGCGGTACGCCTCTGTCTACATATTGGACTAGAGATTTTTTAATTTGACACAAGTTGCCCCGCTCCTGCCTTATTTCAACATACTGCCTACTAAGAAAGATTTGAACCAGTTCGGAGCTATAGCACGAATTCCGTATTGTTCCATCCTCTTCAAAAAAATGTCGTGGTTCATACAGTCAAACGCACTGCTAAGATATCCCAGCAGGGTGCTCTCCAAATTCAATGTAGTTGATGGCATGCTTCAAAAAATGAATGGATCGCTGTTTGGGTTGATCTACCTGTTCTGGAAAAGTGCTGACTTTCAGACAAAATTTCGTTTTTACTTAAATAATCGGTGAAGCGGTCAAGCATGGCGTATTTAAATATTTTAGCAAAGCATCTTCCAGGGCTGTAGGAAAAACTCCCTCTGTTAATGATGCATTTATCAGGGAGGTCAATGGATTCAGGATATAATCGGCACACTGTTTGAATATTATAAGAGGCACACTATCAGGTACATAAGAATTTTTGTTTCTTATTTCATTTATAGTTCGATATTTCCTCTTGAGTACATACTGTCAGGGAAGCTTCCAATTACATATAGAAATGAATTTTTGTGAATGCTAGATGACTTATTAATTTTGTCAACTATTTTACTACTGTCTATGACTGTCTTTTGTCTTTGTCTTGTGTCTTTCGTCATAGACAGAGCACGAAAGAAGAAAAAATTGGCAGTTTATCCGACATTCAAAGAACTTTTCGTTCCTCTAAATTATTTAAGTTGACTTACTTACTCTTTGATTAAACGTCACCTAAACGCAGCTTTTGAAACTTATAAGTGATTAGGGCGATTAATTGAAACAAAAAAGTCTATGGGACGGGAAGATGCCTAAGAAATTATAAAAAAATACTGGAATGCAGCTATGCACCTTATGACTTTTTTTGGCATTGGAGCACAGATGCCGCATGACTTGAATTTATTTATTTCTTTATTTTAACGGCTGAGCCAATTTACAAGGAAAAAGTAACGATATAAATATAATATAAATAGCATCATGACAAAACAACAACTTAGATAAGAAGCTTTCTAAATACACACGTAAAACATATAAAAACACAAAAACAGTAAGAAACAGTAAACAAACAATATCACACTAATTACAAATACAATCAACCACCTGTTTTAATTTTGTCTTAAATAGTCGAAGACCGCCAGCAAAGGGATCAAGAGAGCAACTGTTAAATAACCTCAAGGTTCAAGTTAAAAGAGAAAAATAGCGATAGTGGGCGTGATGAAATGGAATACAGAACATTTCCCCAAAAGGGAATATCATAGAGTAATCTCGAATGATTTAAGAGGTTATAATCACAGCTGTTTGCGCTACGAAAAGTGCCAATTAAGTTTGCTTGTGGCTTCAGCGATCAACAAATTAAAAAATTATTTCTTATAATATATATATATATATATATATATATATATATATATATATATATATATATATATATATATATATATATATATATATATATATATATTATTAAAGATATGCAATGGAACAAATTTCCTTAAATGAAAAATGATATTTGCACTCATTTATGAGCAGGTTTGATCTCTTAACTTCTTTTTTTTACTTAAAAATAAAAGCCAATTTCTCCTCATGCCGTCACATTAACGATAATGTTATGACCACGCAGAGAAGAAATTTTTATTTTTTCAGGCGAAAACCGTACATCAAATTGAAAAAGTGAAGAAATTAAATTTCAAGTGAAAACTATCCCAAAAATCGATTACTTAATTATCGAAATTCAATTATAAAACACTCTGTATATATTCTGTGTACGAAATGTCTGATACTTTAGTTAATCTGATGATAAACGAAAAGAAGTTTTAAATTTCCTTAACATTCTTTTATTTTTGTTTAATTTAGATGCCAATAGCTAAATGCTTGTCCGATTCGAACATATCACTTTCGAGAATGCCGTAAAAGACATTGAGATATATTTTTATTTATATTCAGGCAGCAAACTGTAGCCACTTTCGAGAAGAAGCGTCCACACTGTGGATTGATTCTATTTGTACTTAACATGTTCGCGTTACTTGGACGAAACGGAAAAGCTCGAATTGCGCATATAAATCGTTCTACGCGGTTGCACTTGCTCGGAATCTGCTAATTGCATACTTACGTACTTCACTGTTGGCCAAGAAATATCGAGTATAAAGTAACAGTGGTCAGAGGACTGGCTGACGTTGTTTGAACACGTTCAAAGTGAGCGATATCAGTTTTCTTAATGTTTTTCAATTCTTAGCGACTGTTTTCGCTATTGTAAAGCTTTGGTATTTACGGAAACCGAAGAAAACAGTAAAAAAATGAAAAGATAGTCTACAGTTTTATTGTAGTCATAATGGGCATTTCTACGTGTCGCATTTTATCATCCGAGCCTGGCTTTCAAGATAGTGTTTGCTTTGGCTCCAAAAAAGAAACCAGGCCTTGATCGCATACGTTCGTAGCTTTCAAAATATTGTCCAACTTTGGTAGTGCCTCTCGATATTATTTTACAGAAATGTATTCCAGATTTTGCAACATTCTACAAACTGTGCTAATCCTGAGTTCTGATAAAGCGACAGTGGTTAATTTGAGGTCCATGTCATTTTGAAACCATTACAATCTAGACCATTTAATATAGACTTAAAATGAGACAATATAAACCTTAAGACAGTTACTCGAGTTACAGATTAGATGTAGAAAAAATTGAAAATGGCTTGAGAAATCAGTCGTTTTAGTTTATAACAGCGTTATCATATAATCATCCACTGTTTGGAAGTAATTTGATCGGATAAAGGGTGTCCAAGAAAAGAAGAAACCTCAATTTTAGATATAATATAGACAGACACTACTACAGCTACAGTTTTATAAATTTCCGTCGTATTTTTCTTTAAAAATTCAAAAGTCACTTGTCTTTAAATGCAGACGTAATCGTATGTATAATACGACCAAAAATATAGTGCGCTCATTGCTTTGATTTTTTACGGTACCTTAACAGCAGACCTTCGCAGGACCGTGGTAAAACTCATCCCAACAGATGTTTATTTTGCATTTAGTAGGGCCGTAAAGAATGTATGTTCAAACTTGAAATTTTTATTTGAAACGCAGATGGAGGCTGTTTTCACTGGATAGTTCAAACGGTATTTATCTTACAGGTAAGCTTGAAAATAATCATTTATGTCTTGTGTGATTGTCGATTAACGACATTGTGCTTCTTGTATTTTTGTGTCTTTTACATAGTTCTTCGATTTGTGAACAACAACAGTCTTTTTTAAGAGTATATATTGTATTTGCAATGCGGAATTTGAAGACGACATGACCAAAGTTCAGAAATCAACTGTAAGAAAAATTGTTGCAAATGGGAATGTCAAGAGGAATGTGAGAGAAGATGCCGACTGACGTACTGACAGTAAACATTAGTTGTGCCAAAGAGTCATTGTGTACTTTTTTGATGAAAATGGATTTTTAGTTCAGATAGCGTGATAACAGTAACAAATGTGTACTATACGTGCCGCCTTTACATAGAAAACGCATTCTGGGTCCAAAAATGGTTGGGCGGAAGATGCCTTATTTTTGTCTGAAAAAAACGTGCCAAGTGTGGATTACAATGAAAACATGACCGCCGAAATATTTGAGGACTGGTTTGACAATAAACTGCTGCGAAAACAAATATCAAATACTGTTATTGTGTTGGATAATGCCTCTTATCATTTGGCCCAAATTAGGAAAACTCCAAATACAAAGGATTTCTGTACGAAAAAGATTTATATTTGGAAGAGAGCTATAGGAAGAAACAGCTTTCAGAATTACATGTTTCAAGAATCGCTTGGCGAAAAAAATTGAACACATACCCTTTGTTAGTGTAGGTAGATAAATTCCTAGGACGGTCCTGGAATGGTTACAGTTAAGGGTCTGCGGGGCAGGGTGTTCTATAAGGGGCCCCGGTTTTCGAGTAATAAACAGTACGCAAAGTTAATCGCGGGGTCTATTGGAAAAGCACTATATTTCTGGTCGAAGTATACGATTATTATATGTATACGCACTTTTTCAACTTTGCTTAAATGAAACGTTTAGAAAATTCTCTAGCGTTACTGTAATTCGACAGGCTTGTCAGCCTTTGGGTTCGTAAATAAATAAATGTACAAGCCGACGGCACAACTAATTGTTAAAGAAGTCGCTTATTATTATCGCGTGGATGTAAAATGTGCATTTGGTATTATTGGCACCGGACTCTTCACTCCCGATCAACTTACCTTGTCCATTTTCGGTCCAAAGTGAAGAAAAACCTCGCCGATCCGGTTCGAGCATTTACCTTCCGACAGACACGGCACTTTATAATAACTTCGCCACACACTTTAACGACATTCACATCTTCCGCGACGGTGATGGTCGGCGGGGCTCTTCGGTCTCGACGGCCAAGAAAACACTGCGGGCCGAATCCCGGTTACAGGACGACGTTTGCAGCGTTGTGACGTCACCCAACAGGTTGGCCACGCCGACGGCCTTATCTCTGGAGGTGGGCCAGCAAGGGGGGTCCCAAGACGCGGAGACGCGACCCACGTAGATCCGCAATCTAATTAAGTGATCGCGTTAAAGCGGCCACGTGATCCCGTCCGATGTGGCGGATGATTAGTGACGATTTTCGGACAGGAAAAAGATGTGGATTGCCATCACTTCCGGCAACATCCCGTTCTATTGCAGAGATGACGTCCATTGATTTCACACCAGAAAAAGTGAAAGACGCTGTGAAGAATTTATAAACTGATGATCAATGAAGCACGAGAAAATGGTAAATTACCAGAACAGTGGAAATCCTCTACTGTAACACCATTACGCAAGAAAGGCGATAAGCACATAGAAAGCAATTATAGCCCAATTAGCTTAACATGTCCTTTTGCTTAAGTTCAAACCCTGCGGAATTATAGGAAATATGCTACGTCTTATTGCTTCATTTCTGAAAGATCGTTACTATCAAGTACGACTAAATGGCAGTTTGTCAAATAGGCATAAGTGAAAATATCAAAACTTCAATCACACTGTTGCAGATGATACCAAACTCTATGCGAATACTACCGAAAACTATGACTTCACAGAGACCTAACAATGATAGAAGTTTGGAAAATGAAGCTAAACGCAGAGAAATGCAATGTTTTGAGTATTGGAACAAACAGAACTGAGTATCGTTATACCCTTAATAAAAAGAGCTTACAACATGCAGAAAAACAGAAAGATCTTGGAATTATGTTAGCCTCCAACTTGGAATGGGAGACACATATTTCAAAAGTAGTTAAACAGGTTAATTCTTTGGTGTTTTGTATGAAGAAGTCATAGTAAAACTTTATAAGTCTTTCATTCGTCCAAAATTAGAAAATGCTCGAATGCGTTCAAATTAGAATAACAAAACTTCCAATACATTTATCTAATGATTCCTCTTGGTGATCTAATTGAGACTTACAAAATGATACAAAACTATTACTCATGTGAACTGAACATCTTTCAAATAGACCCGAATATCCATCTACTAGGTCACTTCAAATAAATTACTCAAAGAAAAGACTGCCAAACTATAAAGAAAAAAACTTCCCGTGTAACAGAGTGGTGTATACCTGGAACTCCCTGTCCAGTGTCCGCAACAATACTAATTCCTCCAACAACAAATTGGACTGAGAATTGCACCAGCTAATGAGACTAGATACTCATAATAATTAATAACCCTTTTTTCTTTTCTTTTTTGCTTTTGTAGAAATCTTTTTCTTTTTTGTGATATCATTGAAGATACGCTATATACATACATATATTATATGTTTTTTAACAAGTATTATTATTATTTTTTTAATATAAAATGTATTCACAGCCCTTTGACATTTTAATCTTTGAGTGTTTTGAGGCATCGCTTATATGAGTGAAAATCAAAAAACCAAAAGTATGAAAATTGAGTACTTTTACATTTCTATACAAAACAACATAAACCTATCATTAATCTCAAAATCGATTCTGATATTGTATGTATGTATAATGTAACTATGTACAGATGGTTTTATTAGTGTAATTTAATCAGATTATACCCACCTAAATAAAGAAGAAAGGTTTTATTATTTCCAAGAACTCTTTGAGAGTCCGTCGCTGATGTTCTGTCCTTTAATATCTATCGGAACGGAGTTTTATTGCCATTGGCAAGTAACTTCTATCTATCTAACTTTATCCCTAGTGTTTTAATGCCTTTCTTGAACAATAGCGAGAAGTTTCGTATACAAAAATTACAAATAACACACTACCATCTGGGCTTTAACCGTATCTACTGCTACTGCTACCTCTTACTAACATTGATTTATTTATATGCAGCATGTATTTTTATTTATTTTATTTATTATATTATTTTTAAAATGCGCAACTTAAAAGTGTTTAAAGTATTTTTTTAATGAGATGTTTTGAATTGGTTTTGAAATTTTTCAATATTTTAAAAAATAATGATATATATTCAAAACCTAATAGTTTCTGCGATATATTTTCCAAAAATTTTTCTAAAAAGATACTAGTTTTCGAACTTGCAAAAAAATTGGATAGAGGAATTTTGGCGAAACCGTTGATAAAGCAGCAGACAATTTGGTTGAAATTAACGGACAAATTTATCTTTGTTTTGTTTACTAGATTGGGGGATATAATTAGTTTCGATTTTTCTGCTGTTTGAGGCGGCGTAGCCTGATCCTCTTCTTCATGTTGTGTTGACTCGTCTTCCTCTACCTTCAGATTTTTTCAAAAATCCGAGGTGTATACGGGAACGAATTTTTTACAGAAATAAGGTACAAAAAGTGACACCAAAATGAGCGTGAGACCTCAATGACAATTTCGCAAAATGAAATATTAACCTCTAACCGCAGATAACGCGAGAACTCATCGCGGCTCGTCTCTTAGCCTGTGTGGTCCGTGGAAGAATTGAGCAGTAAGATTGTGTAGCCGATAAAAGGCCGACCTGGCGGATTTCGTTCGAAACAATGGGTTTATGCATGGGCGCGCTCCGAGGGGCTGGGAAGCTACGTAAAAATTAAACTGAGCTCGCCGTTTCTTATAAATTAGCGCTATAAAGATTTAGACAGTTGCGAGCAGCTCTGTCACTAAGGACACCTCTAAAGAGAAACTCCCGTTATTCTCAAAATATTAGTTTATCGGTTATCGAACGAAAAATATATTTTCTTATATATGCATATCTTTTAATTACTCAATATAACGTATAAATTAATAAATGTAATAGTTATTTTTAACTGAAGTTCAGAAATTTTGGTTTTTGAGATATAGGGTGAAATAGAAAACTATCGATCGCATCTCCGTCATCTTTTAAGTTATTGATCGTTGAGTCGTTTATTAGGTACAATTATTTACAATATTTTATTTTATTTGGCAATTATTAATCTATTATAAATAATATCCAAGTAATGCTTTTTATAAAACCGCTTTATATTGTTTCAGAATTGATTACATGCAAGAATTTTAGTTTCCTATTCTATTTGATATTTTTCATCCGGTTTCTCCGACGTATTCTTTGCCGCATATGCATTGAACGCTGTAAACTGCTGGTATCTGAAATGGAATTTTGTCTTCACGTTATATTTCTTTAGAACTTTTGGTATGTCGTCGGTGATGTTTTGAATGTAAGGAAGAACAACAGTGGCAAGTGTGGGATTGCTTTCGGCTTCATTACTATTGAAAGGTTGCGGTGAGGTATATTTTGTGATGGAACGCTTAATATCTTTAATGTGAAAATTATTAGACAGTAGAGCAGATATAGGGTGTTTTAATTCTGGGTTCAGTGACTAGGGCTAAGATAGTTTTACAGCTCTGTAAACAAGAAAGTTGATAACCGATGATTTTTGGGCCTGAGGGTGATGTGACAATGCATTAAGGTATCGGTCTGTGTGTGTAGGTTTTCTGGAGAACCCATAGCTGTTCCCGACGTTTGTTCAAATTTTTGAAATAAAATAATAACAAATAAAGAATATTAACATGAAATTATAGCTAAACTGCACATTTATCTTATTTTTTACTGGCATTTAAAAAAAGTATTGGTCTTCTTAGTAGAGTTTCGCAAGTCAAATCAATTTTTTTTAAATGCCATTAAAAATAATTCCATGAGAGCAAATAGTTTTTAATTTAAACACCGGTTTTAACTAAATTTAATAGTAGTTAGTTAATAGTAGTACATAAAGTATAAAACACATTTAAATAACTGAATTTTAAAGTATTGAGTTTCTGGTACGTTAATAGTAGTTTACTTGGATATTGCTTTCAACAGATTAATTATAGTCAAATAAAATCAAATATAAGCTGAATTTTCAGAACAATTTTATACTAACACATATTTCTGAAAAGCACAAACCATTTCTAATTAATATAATAAATAATATACAGGGTGTTCTATTTACAAAAATGTATGTTTGCTTCATAATCAATGAACGCCACTGAAAATCAAGAAGCAGGAGGGCCACGATAATTTTGTTTCACAAAAAAGCAGCACAGTGTCGCGAAAACCGTATCTTTAAAAATAAGTTCAAAACATCTATCTTTATTTTTTTTATGGAAAAGAGTGTCCGATTCGGCCCAATAGAACCCACGTCCTGACTAGTTTACCAGTTCGATAAATTTCCCGGGACCCGGCCCCAAAAAGGGGTCCAAAAATACAAAATTCCCAAATTCAACTTGTATCGAAAAATTTGATATTCCAATTATTTTTCCTAAATGTCGCGACGGTAGCCAAAACTCGTCATTTAAATCCAGAACTTGAGGCGCCAAAATAGAACCCAGACAACGCGACTGTTTCCATTCAGCAGGAAATAGATCCACATTTTCGCGGATTGTTTACGACGCAGGTCATGAATTAATTCATTCCCGGTACCAAACCTCTAAATATACTGACGGTAGGAACTTCCCGTCTGGCTATTCTCG
The DNA here is from genome assembly GCF_029955315.1 of Cylas formicarius. Lineage (NCBI taxonomy): Eukaryota > Metazoa > Arthropoda > Insecta > Coleoptera > Brentidae > Cylas > Cylas formicarius. The sequence goes on from NW_026844319.1 coordinate 28,329,983, forward strand.
GAATCCCAGAAAATTTCTACGATTTCGTTTTTGTTGGCGCGTAGTCCTTAACTTAAAGGTATAATACGACCAAAAATATAGTGCATTTATTGCTTTGACGTTTTAAGTTTACGGTACCTTAACCGCACACATTCGCAGGACCGTGGTAAGACCCATCCCAACAGATGTTAAGATTATTAGGTTGCTTATAGATTTCTATAGACTCTCGGATTTTTCGTTAATTGCATGCAAGAATTTTCGTTTTATCGAATGAAATGACGTAGTTGACAATATGACCCGTCTGTAAAAATATCTTGAATCTTTTCCTGATATTTATTTGGGTTCATGACGATGTCGCGATTAGATTTTAGAGATTTTAGGGCAATGCGTAGAGGCTTTGCAATATTAGATTTAGGGGGTTTTGATTTTTTAAGGATTTTTGAGGTTTCAAATCGAATTTCATTAGCTGTTTGAGATGGCAGTTTGTTTAGGATAACACGTGGGGCAAGGACGAAGTTGGAACCTTTTGAAAGAACTGATTTTTCCGTTTCCGAAAGTTGGTGCGACGACACATTTATCACAGTGTTTGGTAACAACCTTTTTGGAAAAAAATATTCAAGACTTTCTCCGCTTCTTCACACTTAAGGAATGTTTAAAGTCCACCTCCTCTCTGTGCCGATCGATTCTCGTCGCGCAATAAAGCGTAATTATCGACGTCGAAAAAAAAAAAACGTTTAACACTCGAGATTACCTCTCAAAAAGACGTCTATAGACGAGACGCGAGTTCCCGGTACTCGTATAGAGTTGTTGTGATGAATTGGACGCGCCTTTCTCTGATTAGATGGACCGTTGATGCGTAGACTCTTCCTGCAAACGTCGGCCATTACGCTTACGGGGCCAACGGCAACATCGATAGATTGGAACGTTTTGGTTCGAAAACATTTGTACGTAAGAGGCAATTCTTGAATTTTTTCAATCTGATGTAAGGGTTTCTTTTTAAAAAATAATAATTTCTTCTTTCCATGGCCAGAACAATATCGTTTATATGACGGTATGTACAGAATTTCGAGAGTAAAAAAATTAAGACATCAAATATGCTTATAAATGAACGAAAATGTCTTTTTTTTTATTTTAAGGAAATCGAAAACAAAATATCTATCTAAAACAAAATATATAATTTTTAGTTACCAAATAAATATTAGAAGACTGTTTTTGTTACTTTTACACTTTTAATGAAATAACATAACATCCTAACAAGAAAATAACTAAACGATTTTTATTTAAAAAAAGACAAGAACAAGACTAATAACAACCCTTTTGACAAAAGAGTAGAACATGGATAAGTTGTTGAACATTTAACAATTAAAAACATTAGATACACAAGATATTCTGGTTAGTTTCCTGAAACTCTCAACATCATTTCAGATATATTAAAATCTTTCGAACCTTCCACCTGAAACCAAAATTATAGAAACGCTACATCGATGATACTTTTGTTATTGAATCCCTAGTAGATTTCCTTAGACTTTTAAACTTTATACATCATAATATACATTTTACCATTGAATTAGAAACTAATAACAACCTCCCATTCTTAGATATTTTTATCACTAGAAAATCAGACGTAACATTGATCAGTCATCCGAGACAATGTTTATGCGCCTCATTTAACTCCGCCGGCCTCAAAAAGTATATAACAGCTCTGAAGAAACCAACATGATGATTGGCGAAACGTTAGCAAGTTGGACTCAACAAAAACCAACGCAGCAGAAAACTAGAAGTTTTGTAAAAAGTATTACAGAAGCCTGTGGAAGTGTCTTTGAAAAATTAAGTTTCCACACATCACTGATCACGCTACCCTGATTGCACTTTAGTTATTTTATTAGCCATTTAAATTCTATACACCCCAACATAACATTGAATTACAAATTAGTAATAATCTAACATTCTTAGATACTTGTATCAATAAAAAATCAGACCTCAGGGTTAATATCAACTAAGCTCAAATAACGTGACAGAATACCGTAACCAGTTTCAGAAGAAGCCAACAGAATTATTATTACTTAAAAGCAATACAAATTAAAGTAAGTTGAGTTCAAAAGGCTAAGCCTTTATTGATATCTAGGTATATTATAATAATTATGAAGCAACAGGCGATGAAAATAAGCCACAACTTCATTCCTCGTAGGGTAATAATTTGTTTAAGACCTTCATCATTTTCCAAAGTGCTGGAACTGAATTTAATCCAACATATTCACTATAACTATTATAAGGTTCAATTGCAGCGACCTCGGATGAATGTCAGGAGGAAGTGAAGTACGTCGTTTCAAATTTATTTTCCGATTTTTGCAGTTTTTTCTTCCTCCATTGGGTCAATAACTTGGCTCTAAACACTTTCACGTCTTCTGCGGCTCGGACGCGACATTCCCGCATGCCCGCGACATCAGTTTAACGTTTGTCTATTGGCTGTTAAAATTCCTGCTTTTTCTCGAAAGACGCCGTCGTCGCAGGAACGGTCCGTGATTATTACGGCGCCCCGTAAGGGTAGAACCGGTACGCTCGTATCGTGGATACAATTAAAATAGCTTGTCGTTTATTTAGCGGTTTCGTGGAACTTTGGATACGCGACGCGGTCGCTTTTTCTCTTTCGCCGCCCCGCTCAAAGGTTTCTTAACATTAACGGACTTTACTCACCTTCGGGTGAGCGGTTTATTTATATTTTATCCCCTATAATCTGTCTCTATCTTCTTGGACATCTCCTCAGGTAACCAAAGCTCGTCAAAATGACTGCCTTAATTGGGCATCAAATGACGAAAATGACGTTATATATGACATCAACAGGACGTGAATTTGACCTACTCAGACGAATGACGTTATTAAAGTGACCTCGATTTAACGTCAACTTATAGTCAGATTTTGGTAATTACGGACGAAAAACGTGACGAGTTTTAAATAGGTTTTTCACAGAAACTGCTGCTGAACGACATAAAAATGTATTTACTTATCTGTTTTTTTTTGCTGAGCCAAATTTTGCAAAAAAGTACCGGTTTTAAAAAGTTTTTGTTCCCAACAGGGTGCTATTTGAAAAACTGGGTTATCCTAAAAAATTAATAGTTCATTACATTAAATGCTGTTTGCCATTAGATAAGTAAAGAAAAGTTTTATTTACAATTTTTCACATGATCAGGTGAGCTGGGCATTAATATCTATAATGGACACAGCCTCCTCAATTTTCAAAATTAAATACAAAATAAAGAAAAAACAAAAAAAGTCACTAAAACCATCCTATCTTACGTATAATGATCTCCTGTATCCAAAAATGCAAAAAATATAGATTGTGCTATATTGTTAAAAAATTGGACATTATATTAAGCCGTTTACAAGTTATAGAGTATTCCCAGTTTCTAGTGTCACCCGGTATGTCATTGCTGATAGCAAATTGTCCAAATTCACTTTTGTCAACTATCGATATTCTCCTACGTCATGATAGTTTAATTCAGTTTAAAGTCTATCTATGGGATTTATCAAGTCATTTTGTGACGACATTTTGAAGTTGTTTTTGTGATGTTAGGACGTGTTTTTCGAGCCATTGACAAGTAGCGACCACTTATATTGCTAGGATCCGAAGCATACTGAGGAGACCTCAAGGGCATAAGAGAGACTAATGCTGCCTACATTTCAATCGATTTAATTCATTTTTCGATTATCAATTAACAATAAAAAAATGAAAGCAAGCTGAAAAACTAACCAAGTAACTAAGTAACCATAATTTTTATGTTTAGCGATTTAGCAGTTCTCACCTTGTTTTTTTTTTTAAATTTAATTTTGTTTAGCAAAGCCAAAGTTTCCCGAAGTTGCTTCGCATTTGAAATACTTTGATTTTATGATGAAAATCATTTGCGATCTGGCATTTATTGTGGGAAAACCTCTCGTGGGAAGAAACCGTTCGTCATTCGAGAACAAACACTGTCGGTTAAATCGCAGGATTATGAAAGAGAAAATGAACCCAAAAACGAATCAAAGCTTATTGTGCTGACGTAATTTTGTAAGGGCAGTGGATATGACAATAAGGCTTTACATAAAAAATCTGCATAACTTATAAATCAGCCCTGGTAAATTTTAAATTAAACATAATCGAATAATTTTTAAAATATCAAAGAAACAACATGTAAAATTTGGAAGCAGAAGTTGGTTGTTCGATTTCTTCGATTTCTTTTATTCCATTTAAAGTGATTTTATTGTTAATATGCAATGCAAAAGGAACGCGAACAGTTGCGCAGGCAATGTGATAGTTATAAGCAGCTACCTAACCAAACATGGCACTTAAATAAGAAAAGAAAAGATACCTAGAATCTGTTGCTAATGAAAAAAACAATAAAATTATTTTTTACAAAATTTCTGGGTTCCTCCTGTGTCGGTTTTTGTTAAGTCGAACTTGCTGACGTTTCAGCCAATTTCAGTCAAGCTCTGAAGAAGGCAACAGGATGATTGGCGAAACGTCAGCAAGTTCGACTCAGTAAAAACCGACACAGTAGCAATCCAAGTTTTGTAAATAGTCTTACATAATTTAAAAATATAAACGCAACTTTGTAGTATTCAGTCATTGGTGTTGTTGATGTTAATGTGTGCCCCAGAATTTTACCGCTTCTCTATCTCTTTCTTTTAAAGTCCAATCACCATTACTTTAAGACAAAAGTTGTTTGGCCGACAAGCGCGAAGCGGGTGATTTTCGAGTTTAGTTTGGTTCAGATATTCTGGTCTATTTTTGATTTTTTTTTCTTTTGCTTAAATTATGCACCATAGTATTTTGGAATAATTGTAAGTTACTCAACCAAATCAATAGTTAAAAATGGTTATTATGTATCATTTTATAGGGGTTGAAGTTTTCTGCAATTTATTCATTTATAATATTTTATTGTGTTATATATTGAATTCAGCATAATAAATGTATTTTTATTATTATTATTAATTAACAAAAATAATACGTTTTATTATTAATTTTATAATTTGTTAATTCATCTTAGCCCAACCAATCCTCTAACTAAGCTCTGCACCAAGTCACATTATGTCCTTCGTTAAAGTCGCGGAAAAGGTTCCTTCAATTTTATCACCTCTCACGTGTTGAATCCGTAACAGGTAGAGACCGACAGACCGTGAAGCGTACAAGTTTAATAATTTCAGATAAAATACGACTCGCGCTTGCGAGAGCTCCTTTTTTTTTCTTGGGGAAATGAAATATCCGACATCATAAATTCCGGTTGTTGGTCTCGCTTATTGTTATTTTTGTTCCCTTCCCATCTTGAATGCGCGACACTTCACAACTATCATAAATGGGTGCAAAACCACAGGCATTGGAAGATATAAAATAATGTTGCATAAAAAGGGTTTGTTTGGGCCTTACCGTCTTTAAATGGCAAATTTCTGATCTGCTTTGGAATTAGGTTACGTAGGAGAATGTTTTACGCTTGTAGCGTATTTAAACTTCCTTTGTAATTAGGGAATAGGACATCCATGACTATCTGAACGGTTGGCAATGCTTATATAACTCCCTATCTTGGAAAATTGAATGAAGATAACGTTGCGAAGCGCTTTATTATATAAGCACCATGGTCTTTCCAAGAGAACCTATCATGTACCTATCATTATTGCAAAAAACTTCTTGCTTTCTATCAGAGATGTTATACCCGGCACGCTGGGTTCTGAACACAAAAAATCTAGTTTCCAGTTCAGATATTTTTTATCTTTGGTTTCTGATTCTTTAGTTACCTACAAAAAACAACGAACCATTTTATATAGAGCATGACCTATATAATACCTAATGACAGCCATAATCCTGATAAGCTTTTGAAAAGTTTCGATACATGCATGATGCATGATTTTCATTTTCGTTTACCATATTTAAAGGGCAAATTCGTGATCTGCTTTGGAATTAGGTTACGTAAGGTCGTGGCAAGAGAATGTTTTATGCTTGTAGCGTATTTAAACCCCCTATCTTGCATAGGAAATTCTTTTATGGAAAATTGAATGCAAAAGGGCGTAGTAGCAGATAATCTTTGCTATATAAGCAACATGGTCTTTCCAAGAGAAGCTACCACGTACCTATCATTATTGCAAAAAACTTCTTGCTTTCTAGCAGAAAGATCAGATGATGTTATACCCGGTACGCTGGGTCTGAATGCCAAAAAATCTAGTTTTTTCAGTAAAACCGTTTAACAGCGACTAGAAAAAATGTCCCATTTTATATCGGATGTTACCTATATATTACGTAAGGCATATTGCTGAATAGCTTTTGGAAAGCTTTGATACATGCACGATTTTCATTCGATGAAGTTAGTTGTTTGAAATTCTTCTTCTTCTCTTCTTATTCCTACGTTAAGTCCAATCACTTGTGTTTACTGGGTAATATTTAATCTTATTTGTGATTCTGATGACCAGCTACCTTGCCATCTTTTTTGTGGTCTGCCTCATGATCTTTTCCCTTCGGGTTTTTCATCGCTTGTGATCTTTGCTAATCTGTGCTCTTCCATTCTGGTTACGTGCTGATTCCAATTTCTTCTTCTCTCTCGTCCCCATCTTACTATATCCTTAATATTACATTGTTGCCGGATATCTTCGTTTCTTATATGGTGTCGTCTAGTCTTTCCCATTATGCATCTTTCATTTCAGTTGTTCTTAGGGCTTGTTTTGTTTTCTTTGTATCTTGGCTCTGGTTTCTATGGCATACATACATGGTCTTATACATGTTTTATGGATTCTTGTTTTCGTTTCTATTCCTAGATGTTTATTCCTCCACACTATATCCCTTAATGCACCCGCTGTGGCTGCTGCTTTCCTTACTTGGTATATTGTCTCTTGGTAGATATCTCGGTGGCTTGTTACGTCTACTCCTAAGTATCTTGATGAAATAATTATTTATTTTATTAAATATGTGTAACATTCTTGTAAGCTGTCTTCGCTATTAGATATCAGCACCGCATCGTCCGCGTCCGAAATTCGTGAAGGTTTATTTTCCAAAAATTTGGCCAACAATTTTTTATCGAAAAGAAATGATTTCCCTAATTAGGTGTTATAATTAAATCTTATAATTTGACATGCTTTTTACAAAACTTCTGGATTCCTCCTGCGTAGGTTTTTGCTTAGTCGAAATAGCTGACGTTTCGCCAACCATCCTGTTGGCTTCTTCAGAGCTTGACTGAAATTGGTTCATAGTTTTATCAAATAAAATTTTATGCCCGGTTTCATGAGCATGTTCGGCAACAGCTGATGAGTTTATTTGTCTTAGTCGTAAGGCTCTTTCGTGTTCTTCGAGCCTAGTTGATATTTTTCGTCCGGTCTCTCCAATGTATTCTTTGCCGCATATGCATGGAATGCTGTAAACTCCTGGCGTTTCAAATGGAATTTTGTCTTTGACGGACCGCAGATGTTGAGAGATTTTTGGACAAGTGGTAAATCTGGTTTTGAAGAAGTATAAGCTCTGAAGAAACCAACAGGATGGTTGGCGAAACGTCAGCAATTTCGACTAAGCAAAACCGACGCAGGAGGAATCCAGAAGTTTTGTAAAAAGCATTACAGTAGCCTGTGGAAGTTTCTTTGAAAAAAAAAGTAACTTGATATTTTCACAAAATATGCCCAAAATTATTTTAAAAAAATTGAAATACTTGCGGCACTTACAAAATGATTTATACCCCGTTTATGTTGTTTAATAAAAGGAATTGTTTATTCAAGTTCGCGCTTTTGTTATTTTCGAAGCTCTACGCGAGTTTAAACCTCGACCGCGCGAAAGCCATTGGCGTTACGTAATTTTCCGATTTATATGCAAACCATGGCAACTAATCGAAATAGGTTTTAGCGCAAAATGTGGGCAACTGCCCTGCCCATCTCCAGGCCGTCCGTCGCTAATCACTTTTTAATATTCATAAGGCCGCGAACTGCAACGTAAAAGTTCCCTTTGAAACAATCGATAAATATACAGGGTGTTTTTTAATTGAATGTAATAATTTTTGCCCACATTTTAAAAAGAATACTTCATATGGACGTATATCTCAACTGGCTTTATTTCTACAAGATGACTTTCGGGATTTTTACTAAATATCCCATCGTATTGGAGGTCGTGACAAAAATGGACAATAAAAAATCTGAAAATTATGTCTGGTCTTCCAGTGAAACAAAAAATTATTCGGATTTGTTGAATGATTTCGGAGTCATTGGAGGTTGAACGATAAAAAGTTTTTTTTGAATCTCCGTAACTGCCCATTTCATATGTAAAATAACCTATGGAATGATTTTAGTGATGTTTCATATGGTTTTAAGCTGAAAAAAAAATACTGAAGATTTTTACCGCTTTTTTCTACAGTAATGGCTATAAGTGGCCGATTTCGAGTGGTTTCAAATCGGGAAATATCTCAGGACAATGGGTGATTATTCGGCGCCTTTTTTACCATCGACCTGCGCGGGTCCATTTACATTTATAAACGCAGGTCCGTACCCATCGATTCTCGAATTTGGAAACGTTCCAACATTCCCATTAATGTTTGTTTCAATGTCACGGACAATAAAAATTGCAATTACCTAGTCTATGGGTGTGAGTTTTCTTTGACACTAGTGACCATGGCTCAACAAAACCATAGTATCCGCGTCTTCTCACTCCTAGATTAAAGATTTTCCTAAGCCTATCAAACCATCTCACATTCAATACTTAAATTAGGAAAGGATCATTACTATCTCGTGTATTGATTACAATTGGGATTCCCTCAATTTAACATAACCTTGTATTTTATTTGTATATTTCGTTTTGGTTAGTTTGGTTTGGTTAGTTAGTAAGCATAAAATAACTTTTTTTTTTTATTTTATGGGATACCTTATATAATTCGTCCCGTTTTCAAAAATATCTGTCTTAAAACGCGCAACTGAACTCGCCAAAAGCAAATTCGGAGAAAGAATTATAGGTACAAACGAAACTAATCTTACAAATGTTATGACAGCTAGCAGGAGTTTTTTTAATTTTTTAAGATCTTTGGTTATGGGTAACTCAGAAGACAATTTTTATTTTTTTTTGTTTTTGTTCATGCGACTTTCGTAAAAAACTACAATACATTCATAAAAATACCTTTCCTCTCTCTTCTCAAATAATGCTGACGAGTTATCGGGGAACACCCTGTACATCAAGATCTCCACTGTCCACTGATTGGCGATAGTTTTTTAAGATCAGAAGCGGAAAAAATTGACCAAACAATAAACGAATTAAAATATACGTATCTCAATGGAGCTAGGATAGGACAACAACAATTGGGAAAACAATTCAAATAGCTGAGCACGAGGTGTAATGAAATCAAAGGAAGATCGATCATAAGACCTCGCTACTAACGAAGAACGACAGGGAAGAAGCACAGTTCGAAATGCCAGGCGACTGCAGACAACAGTACGTGGAGAAATAATGTTGCAAAAGACTTACGAGGCAAGTCCAGCATGAAGTAGGGTCGCCAAAAACCCACCCAGGTTTGTGAAGATGTAAATTATCGGTTCATAACGAGAAGCAATAATAATTAAAGTTAAAATAGGTCATAGGGAGGTCACTGATACTGCGACATATTCCATAAATACAAGGGAATTAAGACTAGGTCAAAAAATGTATATTCAACCTAAAAAATAAAAAAAATAATGAAGCTGTAAAGCTAGGCTAGAAAGATGTGGTTTCTTCTGACGCGTTTATCTTTGAAAGGACCACTTTATTCCGATAAGTATGGCCGAACGACAGTGCTTCGTGCTCGATAAAGCAATCAAAGTTCGAATGGACGCGAGTGCCTGAAACTAAACGAAAACTTGTCGCCCAATAAAAACCGAGATAATAAAAACACGTTGGTATATTTCTCAGTTTTTAATAAGGCGTTTAATTTAAAGCCCGCCTTCATTTGCATAGATATAAAATATTTGTGCCAATTTTAATTAAGATTGAGCGGCGAGAATTTGTGTGGGAGATTTTTACGATCCGGTCGTTTTATAAGTCGTTAGGCGGGTATGGCTTCGTCGTCCTTGGGGTCGGTGAACACGACAGAACTGCAGGCTGTGTCTACTGCCGACACTTAAACTCAGATACGTGAGCAATAGGTCAATCTGCATCTAGAGATAACATTACAGAGGAAATGGAAGACTGAAAACGCTATAAGCTGGAGGATGGTTTACTGGGTTTGAGCGGAGTATGGAGGATTAATTGGTAAATATAGGAGACGTCGAAGAAAAAGGCGCAGAAAGGGCAGCTCAAGGAATTAACTAAGCAAGAAGAAAAAACAAAATTATTAAATCACAGTGGTCTCTCCTACAGAGACGCTTAAGCCTCAGTAAAAAAGCTGCGACACCGAAAACAACGTCTCAGCAACTTTGTGGAGGATGGCACGGAGTATATTAATATTGGTTTGATTTTCTTCTTGCTTCTTTTTCAGTTTATTCAAGGTCCAAGATCCTTCTTATTAGGTCCTGACCTCTATTGTTTATACGGTGAGTTTGAAAACACTACGTTTATTTTTTTTCCTAAATTCTTCACTATTAATAATATCCCTTATCGCCGCTATTGGCGCTTTTGTAAGTAGACAGGTTTCTTTTAAGACTTTTTGTTTAATTAGTCCTCTACTGATTCAAGTTTAATACACATTTTTTAAAACTTTTTTTGTGGTTGTTATATTCTTTTTCAAAAAGCACAGTAAAAACGATTATTCTCTACTGCCACAAATACATCGGAAAGAAAAAAAAACTTGACTCACCCCTGCCTTGTCGAATAAATTTTTTTGTTTGTTAATGGTTTTACCTTATAACACTGGGTAATGACATCATTCAAAATTTATTTTTGAGCTATATAAGCCTGATGATCCTGAATATTGTGCAGTTATCCTAACCCCAATTATGTCGACTACAAAGATGATTAAAATTAAGGAACCAATTATCTGATGATATCTAAACCAATTTACGAAACTCAAAGCCCCTATGGCGAAAGATTGAGCTCATCAATGTATCGCCACTTTGGACTCCATTTATTTGTTGTTTTCGATTCGGATTCGAATTCCATATCCTGCAAGCGGGATTTTCTTGTTACTTTCGAAAAATCGATGAAATCGATTCTTTTGGAAAGTATACGCGCTCCTCACTAAACGCGAGATCTCGATAACGGTGCCTCGTATAGCGTAGCCGTTGGTACGGATAGAATCAGCATCGAAAAAAAAAGTTTTTAGTTTTTGTCTGTCCGTTCTCCATTTCTTCGTTTTGAGCTACACGCTTCAAATTTTGCTCCTTTTTAACGGTCCATGGGGTGCATAAGATATATAAAAATGGCTGCTGGCTGTTTTTTTTTCTATTTTCTGTTTTTTTTTGGACGTTGCTATGAAACACGAAGCCTATTGAAACTGGGGGGGCTAGGGGGTCACCAAAACGATATATGCGAACGAAAAAATTCTTTAATCAAACGACGCGCAAGATCTTGACCAAAAACCTTTATCCTTGATGATTTTTTAAAAATGTACAGGGTGCGTCTGTAATTTACAAAAAACTGAAAATTGAGATCCCTTTATATTGATAATTGACCATAACTAGAAGGCTGTGATTCCGTTGTCAGTTTCTGACACATTTCTATATAGCCCGTACGGAGAGCTAAAACTCTTGTATTTGAGGTTTTCACATATTGTACAGGGTGTTCGGAATATTCCGCGGTATATTCTAAAACGTCATAGGTGTGTTAAATATGTAGTGATCGACTTCAAATTTGGCAAGGAAGTAAAAGTCCGTACGCACATCTAAACAGTACAAATTGAGCGTAGTGAAATGTCACCAAATATGTTTTTTTCAAATTTGATTATTTTGTCTTCCAGAAAAACATGATTTTCTCAAAAACTATTCAACCGATCGGCAAAATTTTAGAGTCAGAAAATGCGGGAGATCCGGGGCTATGATTTTTCTTTCAGGAATTTTTTCGATTATATACAGGGTTTTTCAATTGTGGATAAAAATCTAAAAGAAAGCGAAAATTGTACTTTTTGGGAATAAATTATTAACCGCAAATCAAAATTCTTAAATAATATGGCCAATCGGGTCAAACAGTGCGATAGGCCGCATCAAGAGTAACAATTTTTGTATTTACGGTTTTCGTCTGTCACGCACGCTGCTCGAGATATTTTGAAAAAATCCATACGGAAATCGCTGATTTTCGCCCTCCATCTAGACGTGATGACGTCATTTACTACCACTAACTGCATGGTTTCAAAAAACAAGTATTTTCTTGAAAACCACTTACTCCATTGAAAAAATCAAATAGCAGGAAACGTGGGAGATCCAGGGCTATAACCTTTATTTCAAACATTGTTTGAATAATATACAGGGTGTATCGTTTATGGGCGAAAATATCAAAAACATCCTAAAAATTTCCGTTTTCGTTGGTGAATTATTGGTGTCGAGAGAGAGTTTCAGGTTTCGTCAATTATACAGGGCGCGCGCGATATTTGAAAAAATACCATTCGACAATTTGACAATCAAATTTGAATATTCAACGAAGTTTGCTGAAACTTAAAAGTTCGGAGAGGCTTGAAATTCACTTTATATAGGGTGTGTGCACAGTAAAATTACATCGATTTTGATAAAGTTCCATAGTGGTCCGCAGGAGCACGATAGAAAAACATTGCGTCATTTTAACACAAGAAACCGCGAAACTCTTTCTTTTTAAAATATAAAGCTGCTTCGCACTATGCGCTACAAACTTGCTCCACCCAGCGACGAATCTTCGAAAGCAATCTTGTTTCACATGGTCGTTCTCTATTGAAGGACCCAGTACGTCCCTGAGATCGAATCCCGAACGACCCGGAATATAATCGTCCATTGTTCTCCGCGACAGGCGATCATAATTTCGTTAAAGAACGGTTTGGATAATACCTTTAACCTTATTATCGCATTATGCGTGCGCGATTTGCAGTACGACCCTCGATAATGACAGGGATTTAACGTCGTAATTTGCAACTATCGCTCGACACCATCCATTATTTTTGCAATGGCCCATCATTGATCTACGTTTTACTTGTGACAATGTCAATGAAATATATAAACGAACAATTTTCGTCTCTAGTGACTCAGAGTGTTCTCCGCTAGAGACCTTTGCTGGTAATAATAAAAATGATAAACCTTAATAATTTGTCCACGCCAACAATTAACGAAGTCATTGCGCGGTCCAAAGCACGTGATCACATCTAATAATAATAATAATACAAACGGACCACCTCCATCAAGTGGACACAAAGGTAGGCCAAGCGTTTACACCGCTACATTAAAGTGAAGAATTTAATTTAGGAAAACCCACTCTGGGAAAAATTCAAACGTGGGCCAGCAAAGAACTGCTCGGCCGATACCGACGAGATATAAACCGAAACAACGTCGACAAAGATGATTCCGTTGTATGGTTGAGGGAAGGCTATTTAATGCCAGAAACAGAAGGGTTTGTTGTAGCGATGCAAGATCAGGTTGTCAGTACTCAGAACTATCGAAAGAAAACATTGCATCTGATGCTCCAATGTAGCCAACACAAAATAAACAGAGAGGCACAACAAGGTTGCAAACATCATATACCTCGAATTGGCGAAGAAATACGATATAAATCTTGAAGATAAAAAGCCATATATCTGCATCCAACCACCACCTGTCATCGAGAATAACAAAGCGAAGATCTACTGGGACACAGCCATAATCACAGACAAAGACATCCCCAACACACACAACATCGACTCTAAGAAGGGCGGCACATGGAGAGAGTGGAGGTCGTCCCATTGATCATATCCAGCATGGGTGTTGTACCGAAGGACCTGAAAACAAACTTAATTAGACTGGATCTAAATTGCAATACTTACCGTATGATGCAGAAGTCGGCGAACATTGCCCGATCGGTCCTGGAGGGGAACGCTTGAGGACGTAGCGTTGCTGTCCCGCAGACGAAGTCCTGACAACCTGTAACCAGAATTTAAATAATAATAATAATAATAATAATGACTTTATTTAAACAATATATGACAAAGTTATAACAAAGAAACAATTAATTTAACTCTCCAATTTTGGAGCAGGTCTAGCCGTTGCTACTCTACTGAACCAAACGAAGACAAAACAAATATAAAAAATATTATTAAGTTAATCCTATAAAAAAGTGACCCATAGAAATTACTGTAATTGTACACTGAGGAAATAAGTTACAGAAAAAACAAATTCTATACATTAAAGTACCTAACTTTTAGGTTATAACATTGGAGGAGAATTAATTGGTTTTATAACATTTTGGAAGTGCGTGATATGTACTATATTACTAATTTCAGTTTGAGTCCATTAATAGAGAGTTAGAAGATATTTTTTAAATTTTATTTTGAAATTGTGTAATGACGTATCAAGAAACTGGTTTGGAATTAAATTGAAATACTTTACGGCGTTTTATGAAAATGAGCGCTGAAAGATTGCAATGTTATGGACAGTTTGGACAGTTTAAACAAAAAGTGTTCGAATCGATTTTTGCAGCGTGTGTTGGTTATTTTGAGATGGGGAGTCATTATGACAAAGTGACATTAAAAAATTGTAAAATACTTGGTTAATATTAGATTAGTAGATGCACATTATAAGTTATTTGGTGTTTTCCCCAAGGCTTGCGTACTAAGGGGCGGACGAAGGCTTTTAAGCGCTTGTGAATACTTTGAATCTGGCTTTGCTTTGAAAGTGGCTACTACTATAAGCCATTTTCGTTTAAGAAGTGAAAAGTGTGAGGGTCATATTTATTAAAAACAAATCACATTGTGGACATTGCCTTCTTAAAAAGTGGGAGACAAGTATGTATGAAAAGGAATCATATCTACATGCATGCATGCAAGCATGTGGCGATTTTTTTATAGTTTTGCTTGTAACTAAACGTTATTTCCTCTGTTTGTTTGCCCTGGTACGCCATATTGAATTGCATTTGAAGCCTTTTTAAATACCATGTGAATTGTTGTGAAAATCTTGATACCTTGAAACCTTAGTGGCCTCCGAAAAGACCTTCGAACGGTAGATATACGCGACTCATCAACATCGTAGACACGAAACGTAGAATTATCATTGTTCATCAAGCATTGCTGGAAACCATTTTTTTCTGCCATTTGATAAGGTAAAAATCTTGTTGCCATTAGTACAAATGATTTTCAAATTGCCCTTCTATTTCTGAAGTGGAAGTGGTCGTGAACCTTCCCGACCCTTTACTATTAGGTTCTGGAATTATGAATTTTTTTAAATGCACTGCATCAATTGCCCGACAAATTTCAAATGTATGACTTTTAAATTATCTTAAGGGCAATTTCAATCTTCAAAGTTGCCAGTTTTTTGACAAGCTTAATGCAAAATAAAACGCAATAATTGTGGAAACTAGTCATTTATTATACACTTAACACTCGAACAATCAACAAAGTCAAGTATCTTCGTCTTCTGATGTCTTTCATCTTTTTGTGAATCGTCGGTATTTATTTTTTTAGCAAAAATGTGCGTTTCATCAACAAACCAATGTATTCTGCAGAGGTCAAATTGCCCTTATAAAAAGAAGAATGTTATACGTTTCTATATTTTGATATCAAAAATAATTGATTTACAAATTGTCTTATAGCAGACTGGTTAGGCGTTCTTAAAAGATCATTAAGTTGTACTCCAAAAATAACAGTTCTTTTAGAGTCGAAGCCAAAACTTTATTTTAGGGGCTTAAATCCTAGGCAATATTCTGCCATTTTGGAATTTACTGACTAATAGGATTTCATGTGGTCTTCAAGTAGGATATTTTAAATTTCATTAATCGTCAAGTGCTAATAATTATACATACGCGAAATATGTTAAAAAAATAACGAACGTCTCATTGCTTGACTATACGTTTTGAGATAATCTTTACAAGAAGGTTTATACCCCCTTTCATTTTATAAAATTTTATTAAATAAATTATCTCAGTTTTTAATTTATAACACTGCACTAGTGATACCAATGGTTGCTGAAGATTGAAGATATTTGTATCGTGTACACGAGACCTGATTATAATTAGGCAACCACCGGGATTTTATAAAACAATATTCGATGATAAAAAATCAAGTAAATGCATTTTTCTTTTGTCCTCCATATTCTGTAACTATTTTCTAAAATTTTTGGATTGACAGAGACCGGAATTTTGAGCATTCCGTATTTTGTTCTTTTTCGCTGTATTTAAAAATTATCTTATAAAACATCGCCAGTTTTAACGTTGCCATCAATTTCTAAGGTGGTTCAACCCACTTGTTAGTTTAAATTAATCGTTTATTAGCGGGGAAAAAAGTCCTAATCGGAGAAAAAGTACAATGGCGACTCTCTCTTGCGCCGAAGCGGAATGATATATAAACAGCAGTTTATCGGTACCCAGATCGAACGCGTATTTACTACTTATTCAACATCTTTAAACGACCTCGCCTGAAATAAATCTCCGCGGTGAAATTAATGTCCTTTCACTACGTAGGCGAGATGCGTATAGATCTTGTCGTTAATGCAAAACTCGTGACGGACGATGATAGACGCGAGGGAAAGCCAAATATATATTGTTCGAGTCCCGGGCTTAATTACTCGATCGTTTTAATTCTTTCGCCCTGGACGAAAGTGCCATTATAGACATTTACGTATGAGGATATTGGAAATTATTTCTCACCATAATAATACTCTTACGTTGTAAAGACCTCGTCAACCCGTAACGAAATAGACCTAATCAACAAGAACCTTCTGTCTCTACATTTTGAATTTGCTTCCATCTTGTCCCCATCCGAGTTCGATACCTTTTCAAACATGATTCATGGCAAAGCTTGAAATCTTCATTTATCTTCTACCCAGAACCACATTCAGAAATTTGAAAAACTAACGTCAACACTAGGGAAACCATCAAACTCTTCTCAACTACCAAATACTGTGATAAATGTATCATTATAAATCAATTCTCTCAAAAGGTTCCAACATTGTCCTTGCCACACGTATTATCCCAAAAGAGAAAATCATTTCAAATGTCGAGTCTATCCTAAACAAACTGCCATCTGAAACATCTAATGAAATTCCATTTGAAACGGCAAAAATCCTTAAAAAATCAAGGGGGACTTGATCTAATATTGCAAAGCCTGAACGCATTGCCATAAACTCTCTAAAATCTAACCCAGACATCGTAATCCTAAAAGCAGATAAAGGGAATGTGGTGGTCATGAACACAAATGAATATCAGGAAAAGATTCAAGATATTCTTTCAGACGGATCATATAGTCAACTTAAGAAAGATCCTACGTCATCTAATGCAACCTTAAATCTATCATTTAGGCTTCTTCTCTATCAGACTCCCTGAAAAACTCTGTCACCCCTCATGACTTTAAAATACCTCGTCTCTATGGACTCCCAAAGATTCACAAACCAGGATTGCCCCTTCCACCTATTGTCAGCACCATTGGTTCTCCAACATTTTCTTCTAGCAAAATATCTAGCTTTCTTATTAAAACCGTTTACTGATAGTTTCGTACTTAATTCCATTTACTTCATTGAACAAGTAAAAAGCATTACATTACAAAGTTCCTATTCCTGAAACTCTCACCATAACCAAACCAAACCTTCTCACCTTAATTGAAAAATGCTTGTCTGGAACACATTTTTCTTATAACGGTCCAATTTTTGAACACGGTCACCAGTTATCGCTAATATATTTATGGAAGTCTTTGAGAAGAAAGCTCTAGACACCTTCCATCTAAAACCAAAATTATGGAAACGCGACGTCGATGATACTTTTATTGTCACACCTTATATTGGGTCATTGTGTTTACAGAAAAACTACGCACACAGACCGGTACTTTAATGCATTGTCATATCACCATTCGGCCCAAAAATCACCATTTATTATCTCCCTTGTTTACAGAGCCTTCATTGCGAGTCACTGAACCCTAATAATTTCCGCATTGAAGATATTAAGCGTTCCATCACAAAATACACTTTACCACAACCTTCCAATAGCAATGAAGCTGAAAGCAATCCCACATTTGCCACCGTTGTTCTTCCTCACATTCAAAACATCACTGACCACATATCAAAAGTTCTAAAGAAATATAACGTCCAAACCAGATTTACCAGTTGTCCAAAAATCTTCTATCATCATAGACAAAATTCCATTTTGCTGCATATGCATTCCATGCATATGCAGCAAAGGATACATTGGAGGGAAGGGACGAAAAACATCAACTAGGCTGAAAGAACATGAAAGAGCCTTTAGACTAAGACAAATAAACTCATCAGCAGTTACTAATCGATTCTTCTACAACGAAAAATTGGAGAGTCTATAGAAATCTATAAGCCTAACAAGTTAATCGCGACTCAGGTCTCTACCTGTCAATAATCATCATCATCCGAGACGGTGTTTATGCTCTTCATTTAGCTCCGCCTCCCTCAAACCAAATAAATGCAGGTACAGAGTAAAATGCGAGTCAGTTTCAGTCAAGCTGTGAAGAAGCCAACAGGATGATTGGCGAAACGTCAGCCACTTCGACTCAGCAAAAACCGACGCAGGAGAAATCCTGAATTTTTGTAAAATCTAGCTTTAGTCTTAGCTAATGCTCCTAAATTTATTTCATTGTCACCAATTTCTAAGGTCCCAATCTCCTATTTATATACCAACGTTGTATTTTTATATTAGAAAAGTCTGATCGTATATTGCTTGACAAAAACGAAATAAATTATCTTTAGCGAATGACAGATATATTTGTGTCATCCGCATAATATTGGGGGCTGCACTGTTCGAGTGCCTTCGGCAATACGATCCCGTCTACCGATTACGTATTTTGCATAATGTAAAACCGCCAACAATGTTTTTCAGCGTTTTCGGGTCAAAGGCTTTTGCAAATGCCCTTAAATTTTTGTAGCAATTTTTCCGGGATAACAGGCTGCAGTAACACCCTGTTATACACTACATTTCAAGCAAGAATTAGTTACTATTTACGGTAGCCCGCGGAATTTTGAAAAATTAAGAAACTGCTCGAGATGAAACGTCATAAGCTGTGATTTCCGCCGTGTCGCGTGTAAAAACTCGAAACGTTGGGCACACACGTACCTCCGCGTCCGTAATAAGTGTATCAGCCGCGATCTGCGCCCGCGGCCATCCGATATACGGCGCGTTTGTAGGTACGGGATCCGATCGCCGGCGGCCATCTTAGCAGACCATTATCGGCGATTTTCATGCCTACTTTATTCGAGCGTTGAACATTTTTTTACGCCGTTTAATTCATGCATCCTCCGTTACGAACGGGATAAGATTGACTGCGATCCGGACGACGCGTTACCCTGTAATTTCGCCTCGTTGCGGTTTAATGACGATTTTTTCAATATTTACCTTTTTAAATTGCGTGTATTATACGTTGTAACTGTTAGATTGCAGAACAAAAGCTCGTCCGTCTAATTTTTCCACATATTCTTCGATACGGCCCACGAGAACTTTGGGAATCCGAAACGACAGCAACAAATTATCTAATTAAATCGTATTTTCGTTTACTTGTCTCAAATTCACAATTCAGATATTCAATAATGCTTTTTTTTTTAATTTTAATCGTGAATAAATTGGGAACGGTGCATCTGACGCCAATGTTATGATAAAAATATTTTTTAATATAAGTTAATAGGCAAGATGTTAATATACCTAGTTGCATTTGTTGGGTATTTAAAATTGTAACAAAACATGTAATTTCATTTGACCATCCCGTATGTTATTGACTGATAATTAAAATGATACAATTTTATTCATTTAGGTTCTGTAATGTTATTTACTGCCAAACAACGTTGATGATTTTCAAAACGGCCAGCATTCAGAAGACAGCATATCAGAAGAAAAAGCAACAGAAATGGGTTCCTCGTTTGTATAAAAGCAAAAACATTTTTTTTTTATTTTTTACCTAATGCTCTTTTACTTGTAGATAATTTAAAAAAAAGTATTTTTTTGTATAGAAACTGAAGCAGACTCGGAGACCATCAAATAACTTACCCAAGAAAGGATATCCCCTCAACCTCTGCATTTGCAAGCAACTATGTTTAGTTTGTTCGGCAATACCAAACTTCTTTATTTTTTTTTAATTGTATTCAACGTTTGGATCAAGAATTTGATATATGTACAAATACATTAAACATTTTATATAAAATTTTTACATAACTTAGTGATACTTTGAATAAATTAAGAAAGTACAAATAAGAATTAAGTGATATTAAAATCTTGACTGCGAACTTGATTTTTATTATTAGTTGCTAAATAAAAAACGATATTATCGAAATATAAACATAAACTTTAAAAGTCAAAATACTAATGTCAATTTTATATACCTTATTCAAAATATCACTCAGGTATGTAAATTTTTTTAAATAATAATAATAATTTATTTTATATTTGTTGAAAAAAATTTTAAAATTTGTAAAAAATTTCAACTCCACCAATATCGGTCGAAAAATAAAGAAAAAAACTGTTGAAATCTACATTTATATGCACATGCCTATTGGGAATTTTCTATTTTGGTTGTGCGCCGCCAGCCTTAGTCGGTTTTTTAATTTTGTCCACATAAGTACATTTCTCCAAACACAAACCCCTATAATTCTTATTTTTGAAGATAAACAAATGAAATTTGTTATGCGACTTAAATTTTTTCCATCAGTTTATTATTATTGTCATACCGCGACACCAATTGGCTATTGGACAAAGAAGCTGTACGTATTACGCAGTAATATATTTTAATGAATTAACTACTGAACTGAAATCTCTATGTCGACAAAAAAGTGCTCAAAAAAATGTCAAACGAAACATTAGAAGCGTTACAATCGAATAAATAAAATGTAAAAATAAAAATCAAAATAACTGTAACGCTTTTTTGATTCGTAAAATTGAAAAAATATTAATATGTTGTGGCAGTATTTGCCCGCTGCGGGTCATTTACTGTAAAAAGGTTTTTTTATGTTAATTGGAATTTTAATACAAAATAATGAAATTTTTGAAATATATTACGTAAACTTTTACTATAAAAGTGGTGTAACTATAATTAGTTTATACAATATATAATATACAAAATGATATAAATATGAGATTTTTTTAATAAGTGCTAAATAATACAACAAAATCACGAAAATTTTGAAAAATATTATGTAAACTTTTACTATAAAAACGGTGTAAAAAAACGGGCATCATTAGGAAGCTTAACGAATTTTCCGCTAGAGGTCCCGTCGAATAGCGGCAACGCCGCCGCGTCGAACGTTAATCGATCTGGCCATCGTACATCGCCGGGGAGATATCGAAAAAAGAACAGAGAAGAAAAAAAACACGGACGGACAATAGCGGCGGCGGCGTGTGGTAGGTAAAATGCGAAGAGCGGACGTGAGACCCGCCACCCATCATCCTAAGGATCGTTATATTCACATTATGGCATCGCGTCTCTCTCTCATTGCCCAGCCGCGATTGTTTTTGATGTCTCAATCAACGATCGTTCGGATGGTTCGTCTTGAACATTCAGGACGTTCGAACACTGCGGATTGCCTAACTCTCCAGTTTAATATAGTCTGTGTCGATCTTCATGCTGTTGGCTTTCGACGTATCCTCCCCAAGAAAATAATAATCATGTTATTATCTATTGTCAAGATTATCAAGATTAATTTCGAAAAATTGTGGCAGTGCGAATCGTCTGCTCCGTACTACGCGCTACGCAGTCTACGAAGTCACTACGCTTTGTATTTTTAACGCTTTTTGCCTGCATTCTTTTTCTATCCTGCTCCTGTGGACCACTATGCCCATGCAGACTGTATAAAGTGTCTCTCACATCTTGCCGAACTTCAAAGTCAAAGCAAATGTTAAAATTTTTACAAATAATAGCGATTTCCAATGACATTTTTTCAAATATTTCGCGAACCCTGTTTGATAGATGAAACCTGAAACTCTCTCGACACAATTTATACCTGTTGATGTATATTTTACCCCTTCGGTTCACATGTGCACCATTTTTGCATTTTGAATGTTACTCACTTTTATAACTAACCATTGGGTAAAGTTCGGTGTACATTTTCGGTGTATATTTCGAAACAAAAAATTTCAAATGCTCAAGAAATTTTTAAAAGCTGAAATTGAAAATGAATTGCAAAGTAGTGGCGATGAATTTTATATTGACGAGCCTGAAAATTGATAGTGATAATATTAGTGACCCTAGTAGTGGTAGTGATATTATAGTTACAAAAATACAGACATTAAGTTCTAGCAGCAGTGAAGAAATAGAGAATATAAGGCAACGAGGTAATTTTGGTCCATGGCAGGACGTCGCATGCAGGCAGGCACCAGACAGGATTCTATTAACTTCTGGGGATGAAATGGTAGGACCGCAAATTACTGAATTACTTGCACAAAACCCATAGATTTTTTCAAGCTCCTTTTTACCGATGAGCTAATAATAAAAATAGTGGAGCAAACAAATAAGTACGCTAGACACCACAGAAGAGATTGTCAAAACTTGGGTAGATACTACTAATTTCGAAGTTTCGGTCATTCTAACGCCAAAATCCTTTTTTTAGTAGCATATTTAGAGGAGAACGATTTTTACAATTTTTTTGGAATGCTCCACTTCCATGAAAACCACTATTTAGATTATTTGGACAAGCAATGCAAAGAACATTTTGTTCCATCAAGAGAGATATCGGTAGACGATTCTATTGTTGGATTTAAGGGGAAAATTAGTTTTTTAACTTACAATTCTAACAACCCTACGAAATGGGGGATACGAATTTAAGTAGATAATGGCAGATGTACCTGCTTTTATACACCGACTGATTCCCATATTGGTGACAGGTAGAGACCTGAGTGGCGGTTAAGATTATTAGGTTGCTTATAGATTTCCATAGACTAAAGAAAACTAACGTCAAAACCAGATTTACCACTTGTCCCAATATCTCTCAACATCGTCAATCCGTCAAGGACAAAATTCCGTTTGAGATGCCAGGAGTTTACAGCATTTCATGCATACGCGGCAAAGAATACATTCGAGAAAACGGACGAAAAATATCAACAAGGCCCAAAGAACATGAAAGAGCCTTAAGACTAAAGCAAATAAACTATAAGCAATCCAACAATCTTAACCGCGACTCAGGTCTTTATCTGTCACCGATATGGGAATCAATCATCCGAGACAGTGATCTCAAACAATATAAAAAGCAGGTACAGAGTAGAATGCGAGCCAGTTTCAGTCAAGCTCAGAAGCCAACAGTTCGGATGAACAAAAACCGACGCAGGAGGGATCCGGAAGTTTTATGCAAAGTGTTAAAACTAATTGTTCAAATCAAACGCAAACTTATACCCGATTCTATCAAAAAACCAGGTAATTTGATGTTATTAGATTATTTCATGAACACAACCTATCAACAGAAGAGTACGTGGAGGTAGCTTACAAGTTGTACCCGCGCAGACCCTTAGTCAGCGACATACTGTTTCCTAAGGAAGTCTTTAAAATGGTGGCGAAATTAAAAATTTTATAGAAAATTTTAGGACTGAACTTACTCGAAAATCACTTGCAATTTACTGGTTGGCTGAACATTTCTTTTGTCTTATTTTTTTTTGACGTTTGATGATGATAAGGCTTTTAAAGAGAAAGGAACGGTATTATAAATTTTGTACTTATAGAAGAAGCTTCTTTGAAAAAGAGACGTCCTGTGTGGTGGTACTTTTTTTTTTAAATAAATACTCTTATATTGATGATGACTTAGTGGACAGCCTGAATATTGATAAAAATCAAAAAGTATGAAACAGTCGTCTAAAGAAAATTAAACCTAAGTTTTTCCGGTATTGTTTCTATGATTAGGCGGGCCAATTTCGAAGATTTTTTACGCATCTTTGTGCGTGGGAATATTTCCGAGTGCCCCGTATCTAAATAAAAATCCCATCAATTCCGAATAAATTGTGTATATTTTTAATCCGGTGCGCGCGATAAAGCGTGAATAAATCAGATGCCGGCGACATTCAGTAAGATTTATATCAAAAAGCAATTAAAAGCGATAAATAGGAAACGCTGGAAAATCTCCTAGGGGCTTTTTTTTGAAACGCGTGCCTCGCGAGCTCGGATGTTAATAATGCCTTAATCTCCTATTTAAACGGATCGCCGTCAATTTACCATTTTCAGTATCTCGAAGATAGAGGATACTACGGTTCTTTTAGGATTCCGAATCATTACAGAAATCATTACGGATTCTGTTTGAAGTTTCTTCTTCAGCCGTCTGGATAAAATTTTTGTTCTTTCTGCCAACTCGCCATTTCATCGTCAGTGATAATTCAAAACTTTTCCCTATTCTTTTTTGTCAAACCGCGGTTGCTGCCCTAAGATTCTATAATATACTTTAAAAATGTATATATTAACCATTTATATTATCTAACAATAATAATAATATTAACTATATTTTTCAATATTCAATATCAATATATCCATAAGTATACTACTTTTAAAAAATATATATTTAGACAATTATGCATACTTGAAAAGCGTACCAATTGCGGAATAAAACGTATTTTTTTAATATATAATTTTAATAAAATCTGAGTGCGACACTGGTTTCTACGTGAAATTATTGCCATTTACACAGTAAGGATAGATAAATAGTAACCATTTTTTGTATTCTGAAGTTTTTGTTTGTTATCAATAATAATAACAATAATTATAATAATAATAATAATTACTGTATTGTCTAAAATACCTAATATTATATATTATAATATATTTAAAGGAAAATTTATTTAGAGAATTATGCATTTTTGAAAAGCGTATCAAATGCGAAATAAAAGGTAATCTATTATTTATTACGATTTTATTCATATTTTTCTTTTTTTATTATATCTTTCAAAAAATCGGAGTACGGCCCTAGTTTCTAGGTAAAGTCACCACCATATATATGGTAAGAACAGAAAAATATTTTTAAAAAAACGTGTTCTGGAGTTAATATTTGTGACCTATAATAATATCGATAAAAATAAAAATAATAATAATAATGATAATAATAAAAACTACATTTTCTAAAATATCCAAACATTTAAATATATATTTAAATAAAAAAAATTTCTTGGACAATTATACATTTTTAAAGAGCATATCAAGTGTGAAATAAAATGTAATCTATTTTTTATTATGATTTTATTTATTTATCTTTTTTTATATGTTCTTCAAAAAATCGGAATACGACACTGATTTATACGTTAAATCTTTACGATTTATGCAGTAAGGATCAAAAAGCATTAACTATATTTTGTATTCTGAAGTTAATGTTTGTTACCGAAAATAATAACAATAATAATAATAATAATAATAATAATAATAATAATAATAATATTAATAACAATAATAATAATGATAATAATAATAATAATAACAAAATATATTAACGGAAGGAATAAATATATATTTAAGGGAAAAATTTATTTATTTATTTATTTATAAATCATTTATTTATTTTCAAAATTACGCATTTTTGAAAAGCGCAACAAACTCTTTTTTATTCTTTATTTATTCTTTTTTTTATTTATTTTTACAGTAATTTACAACAATTTCTGAAAAGCATATCAAATGCGGAATAAAATTTAATCTGTTATTTAATATTATCTTTTTTTTATATTTATCTTCTTTTGTTATATCTGAGTATGCTATTGGCTTCTACTTAAAATCATTACCATTTATATAGTAAGGATAGAAAAATATTAACTACTTTTTGCATCCCGAAGTTTGTATTTGTTACTGATAATAATAACAATAATAATAATAAAAATGATAACAACATTAATGACTATATTTTTTAGAATATCCAAATATATATATGTATATATATATATATATATATATATATATATATATATATATATATATATATATATATATATATATATATATATATATATATATATATATATATATATATATAAATTAAAATTTATTTAGACATTTTTCAAAAGCGCGACAAATGCGAAATATAATATAATCTATTATTTATTACGATATTTCTCATATTATTTTTTTTTATTTTATCTTTCTTTTTATTTTTATGCAGTAAGCATAGGAAAATATTAACTATTTTTTGCATTCTGAAGTTTGTATTTGTTATCGAGAATAATAAAAAGGTTAATAATAACAATGGTAAAACTAATAATAATAATAACAGCAATATTATTATAATAATAATAAATATATTTTCTAAAATATAGAAATATATATTTATTTAAAAAAATTGTTTAAACAATTTCGAAATTTCTATTTTTATGATGATTTTTTATATCTTTTTTTGTTATTTCTTTTTCAAAAAATCTGCATACAGCACCGATTTCTATCTAAAATCATCCTTTATACTCCGCTTTCGTGGTCTCATTAAGATGAAGGGCGTTTAAAATGCAAAGGGCAATTCAAATAGCCAATTTTAATGTTGCTAACCGTGATTTTAATTTATAGTCGCGACTATTTACCCACTCAAATAAAAAAGAAAAAAATTAAAAGAATCCGGGGAAAAAGAACAAGAACGAGAATAAATTAATCTCCGACGACATACGAACGGCGGGGCCGTAACGTGAGTTAGTGGACATTTTATAATTTATTTAACGCCGCTGCAATACGAGTTAATTTAGTTAAATTGCTCGCCCCGTAAAGGTTAATTACCGTAAACGATTATTTATCGACGTACGAAATGGCCGAGCGGCGCAAAAAATATTGCACGCGATTACACGATCGTGTCTTAATTGGGTTGCGAGATTGTGGACATAATTTGTTAATTATTCATCGATTTGCATTTTTAGGACCACGCGAGCCGTCCGGTTCGTCGGGCGGTGATTCTAATGCGCCGC
Source organism: Cylas formicarius (assembly GCF_029955315.1). NCBI lineage: Eukaryota > Metazoa > Arthropoda > Insecta > Coleoptera > Brentidae > Cylas > Cylas formicarius. The sequence continues at coordinate 28,356,834 of NW_026844319.1, forward strand.
CACTGATTTTTCCGGTTTATTGTCTATTTTGTTTAATGCCAATTCTTTGCGGACGAAGCATCGAATGCAAATATTTTGACAGTATACGCTCACGTAAGCCTGTACCTCGAAAATCGCAGAATTTTCTTTCTTTTATGTAGGTAATCAATCCGTTTAGAATAGCATTTAAAACTACTAAGTAATCCGAAATAATTCTTTTCTTTCGACACCCTTCATGGATAAATGTAAAAAAAACATACTATTTTAAAGATGAATGGGAACATCTATATTGTTTCGTTCATTACAAAGGGAAGCAAATTACGGACTTTTCGGTACCGTTCGAAAGAGAAAAGATCAAAGAATATACCGTGAAAGGTGCAGCCTCAAATTTTCGAACTGTATTTTGGCCGGAAATGGGTTTTTGATGTAATTTAGCCAATGGGGGTAAAATTTTGCACCGAGGGATTTTCGAGGGCGGAGAATCCAAATCCGAAATTATTTTTGAAAAATATCGATAATTAGTCGATAATTTATTGGATTTTTACATACTTTTTCAGCCCTGGGGGGAATACAATCCGAGAAGGCGGAATATATAGTTAGAATAGGGAAGTTTTTCTTTCTTTCTTTCCAACATTCGCTAAAAAATTTTTTTCTAAATTTTTTAGAAAAAATGAAAGGAAATTTTTTTTTTAAATATCGCGTGAAAATCTCCACCCCTGAAACTCCCCGAACCCACCTCGAAATCCAAAAATTTCGAAAAGAGTCTCTGATGGTGGATATCTGACAGACGAAACATAGGAATTTTTTTTGGTCGTTTTTATCGTTGTCAGCAAATTGGAATGCATCCCGTAGTACCGTCGAAAGTGTCGAAATCGCAAAATCGATTTCCTGATCATGGAAAGCAGAAAAACGAAACGTCGGACGAAATTTTAAAGAATCCTATCGTGCAACCCGGAAATTCCAACATCAATGTTCTGATGATGGAATGCTCGGAAACGAAACGTCGGACGTGAAAAATAAATTCATTTTCCAAAATAATTCGACCATATTTACCTTAGAACGCAATCACTTTTTACCTAAATCGTTTTTTTGGAAAAGTCGAAATCTAGCTCGATCTCGCTAATGTGTCAAGTTTTTTTACTAAACCATACAACAACAAACAACATAAAGCAGCAAGAAGAAAAAACCATTTACAGATGGAGAATTAGTGCAAGAAGCCATGTTAGAAGCTGCTGATTCACTTTTTGAAGAATTTAAAAATACAAAGGAAATAGTTTCAGTTATAAATATGTTGCAATTATCAGCACGAACTGTTACTAGCAGAATTGAAGTAATTGGGGAGGATTGGGAGGTAGAATTAGCAAATGATATGGAAAATTGTATTTTCTTTTCGCTACAGATGCATGAATCGACAGACAGAATATATCACAATTAGCAATTTGCGTGAAGCTGGTATTTTTTGATTTTACAACAAAAGAAGAATGCGTTAAAGTTCTTTCTACTTCTACTTTTGAAAAGTATATAACCATTATTTACAACAGACAGGGCACCGACGATGACTGGTAAGAAAAAAGGATTTATTGCCTTATGCAGACATTATAGATTATGGATAAGCTAATAGAAGAGTTCTTCTAGATTTGAAGATTTTGCAGCATTAGAACCCGTTATACATCATTTCAATGTTACTGAAGATGATGTCCTTGAAATAGTTTCGGTGTATTTCGAGCTTCATAATTAGAATCATAAATCATATACTTGCAAAGTGATATTATTTTAAAACAGCATAGTAATGATAAAATGTTTTGGAACCTTGTCGATGAAAATAAATATCATATTTTAAGGAAATGTACATACAATTGCGGGTCTTTGATCTCAAATATGAAATATTTGAAATCAAAACACCTAACAAAGCTTAATGACTCACATTTAGATAATTGCTTAAGGATTCGTAACTCTAAATATATCCCCAATAATAAGAAATTAGCTGAAAATATGGACACCCAAGTTTCACATTGAATTATATGTATCATTATGTATGACACCAACAAAATAAAGTTTTAAAAAATCTTCCCTTTTGCCAATGGGATTTTGGTCTTTTCCGGCGTTCTTTAGGTTCCCACTCCATTGCTTGTTTGGGAAATGTGGCATTTGTTGCCCAAATTAACTGCTTCCGTTCAATATCATCTACAACGGTTCCTTCGATGCCCATAGTTTATATATATAAAAATATATATAAATTCTTGTCGGTATTGTATCGTGAGGTTTTTGAAAAATGTTATATGTGTATTTCTGTTTGTGGCCATTTCCTCCTCAATGATTTGCTTGAGGCAGAATAAGTTGTCGTCCCAAGACATTCCAGGGTGGAAACCACTTTTTTCTTCTTTTTCTTGTTCATTAATATGTGACTGTATCAAGTCCCGTAATAGTCGTCCATATAACCTAGTCATCGTTCTAGTCACTGACAGTCCTCTCTAATTCTCACAATGCTTATTATTGCCTTTGTTGTAAATTGGGGTGATATAAGCTGTTTTCCATGCTTCTGGAACTGGATTTCCATTAACGCACAAGTTGAAAATATAATCTAGCATAGTATATAATGTACGGTAGGGACTTTCAAAAGTTTTGGTAATATCATATTTTTCTTTTTAGGTGGGTATAATATTATTAAATGACACTAAAAAAACACAAGTGTTTTGGTTTATAAATGATGAAGCGATTGACAAAAAACTTTTAACGACCCTAAGCGGACTAGTTCGACTAGAACTGTGTCCCGAAGTTTTTGATTTACAAACATAGTGATAATAGAGTGACACAATACTTCGGCAGTCACCTAGGTATCAACTGCGTTACAATCAAGACAGTTTACAAGAAACAAGTTGATACCGTTTCCTTAACAGTCGATGCTCTTCTCTGCTGGAGTTTTTTGATAAAATATTTATTGTTCAGCGAGAAACGTTCGGGTGGGCTCATTTACGTGGAAAACAAAAGCGCTCCATTGGCGTCCTGGGTTGTTAAAAGTAGGAAAACAGTCATACATTTCGTTAGGACCTAGATGAGTACAGCTAGAATATCTTTACGAAACAAAAGCGAGAACAAAACAAACGTATTCTGTACCACCTAGTTGTAGAGTTAGAGAAAATTGCAGGCGAGACTTAATTAAGAATTAATTACACAGGAAAGATTGAAGAAAAATAAAATCTATTGATTCTCCAAAGTAAAAGGACGGTTTAAAGAAAGAATGGAAAAAAAGGAGAACTGAAAGAAACACTACATAGAGATAAGTATGCTGGCTCACCTAGGCTAAGGAAGTGTTAGATAAATTTGCAAATAGAGCAGCTAGCTATATGAAGAAAGTTGGCAGTAACTTTCTGGATGACCTAGAAGAAGAATTTTCTAGGGAAAATTGTTACCAGTATATTTTTGGAGAGCCAGGATGGCGTTTGAAAAAATAGTGAAGCAGAACTTTTTCAGGACGAAGAAGAATGTGAAGATGTTCTTTTCACCTTAAAAAAATTCTCAATCACAACTTTTCCAGGAAGAATTAGGTAGACTTTGCTTCTGTTCATCTAGGCGAAGAACTAGTATGACTTAGAAGAAGAATTATATAGGGAAAATTGTTAGCAGTATATTTTTGGGCAGCCAGAATGCCGTTAGAGAAGATTGTGAAGCAAAACTTTTTCAGGGCGAAGAAGAGTGTAGAGATGACCTAGGCAGAGAAAGAGATAAATAAGATTACAAAGTCTTTGGTGTACAGCCTAGTCAGTTACGTTGAGAAAACTTTTAACCGAATCTTTGTAGTCGCCTCGTATGAAGAACGCGATAGAGAGGGGATCCTTTTTTGCTGATCTAGATGAAGAACGAGTTAGATAAATTTGCAAACAGAGCAACTAGTTACATAGAGAAAGTTGTCAGTAAATTGCTGGACGACCTAGAAGAATTGTGTAGGGAAAATTGTTAACAGTATATTTTCAGAGAGCCAAGATGACGTTAAAAAAGATCGTGAAGCAGAACTTTTGTAATTATGGAAGCTGTTCTTTTCTGGACGACCTTAAAGAAATTCCCAATCAGAACTTTTTGGGGAAGAATTAGAAGCACTAGCTATATAAAGAACATTGTAAACACCTTTCTAGAGAACCTAGTCAGAACACGAGATAAATAAGATTACAAACAAAATCTTTGGTGTGCAGCCTAGAAGAAGGATAAGTTGTATTGAGAAAACTTTTAACCGAATCTTTCTAGTCGCATCTTATGAAGAACTCGCTAGAGAGGGGATCCTTTTCTGCTCATCTAGGCGAAGAACAAGTTAGATAAATTTACAAAAAGGGCAGCCAGTTACATAAAAACCTAGAATAGGAATTACATAGGGAAAATAATTCTGGGTGATCGGGATGAAGATAACGAAGCAGCACTTTTTCTGGGCGAATTGGAAGAACTACTTATGTTATGTGGACGGGCTATGGGAAGAACGAGCTGCAGAAATTTTGAGACAGAACCATTTTTGAAAGCATAGAAGAACTAGTTACATTGTTAAAAGAGCTTTTCAGAGAGATTACGAACTGAATATTTCCGAACGTCTTGGAGGAAGTGGCCCCACGGTCGCGAATGTTGTTCCAACGCGTGGTTGGTGCGGTCGGTCTCTAAATAATCGCGATCGCGAATAAATTTTTCGATAATAATTAAATCCGTTGCCTCAATAAGACAAATGCGTTCGGTTCGTGTTTCTCTCGGCAAACAACGTTTCGTTATTTATCGGTATGTATGTTTTGCGAAATTATATTAATTAATGGAGCGCACGCAAAGGCAAAAACGGCGGAAATTGTAACGAACGAGTGTTCACTCGGGGGCCCTTTCCGTACAGGTGCGTCGGATTTACCATAGACGTAGATTTCGGTGAGTTTTGTTTTATGTAACATCATTTGGGCGTAAAAAGGATAAGATTGAAATATATTTCGCACCCGCCAAAAACGCGTGACGTCACGAAAAACGTCACGTCACGCTAAATAAAGAAGACTTGAAAAAATAATAAAAATTTTACAATTAAATTTAATACCTAACTTACAGCGAACCAATTTGATTAAAGTTAAATTGAAATATAAATCAAAGGAGTGTATGTACTGTCAATGATTTTTGTTTATTTTGGTGTTTGTATTGTTGTGTAATTCTGTTCTATATGTATAGATTATATATAGAAATATAGTGCTTTTACAACTGACCCCATGACTACTTAGCATTTCAGGGCCGTGTTTTCATTTTTTTCTCGCCGAAAAATGAAACGTGTACATCATGTGCCAAATAAAACGACCCACTATACGATCTGGGGGACACGAAAAAAATAAAAATATTATAATTTTGTTGATACAGGGTGTCCCAAAATTGTACCCTCCGACGTCAACTTTGTTATTTTAAACGGAACACCCTGCATATATCGACATTTTTGGAATCCTTGGTTAAAATAAAGATCACTTTCTTAAGAAAATCCTATTCGAATTTTGCATAGTTTAGGCAGAAATTGAGATTATGTGTTTTTTTTCATATTTTCATTGCCCCATATAAAAATTATGTTGTGACGCGACTGATACAGGTATTGCAACGAAAATTTAACCACAGACTAAGGAGATGATGCACAACTCAGTTTGACAGATGCGCATCAGCTTATACAGAGTGTCCCAAATAGGTGGTGCCGTTTTGGCGAATTCAATTTACCAAATTTCAAGATTTTCAAATGGAACACCCTATATTTTTATTCAAATATCAATTCTACTTTTTGAGATATTCAAGGTTAAACATAACACCCGTATAAATTCTTGTCGAATTAAAAGCTCCCCACATTAGATCACTTGTTGGCAATATTAAGTATTTTTTAAATAGCAAAGACATGATCCTACTTTTCTTAAAGATATAATACTCCATTGCTAACAATACAGATTTTATAAAACTTCCGAATTCATATTTAAAGAAACATTTGATGGTTAATTGATTGATTGAAAATACCAAATACAGGTGGAACAGGTGGACGGAGTGGCAATGGGAAGTCCATTAAGCCCGGTTATAGCCAACTTATTTATGGAACACTTTGAGGAAAAAGCGATCGAGACCTCAGAGTACAAGCCAGCAACGTGGTTCCTTCCAACAACTTGCATTCTTGGACGTACTAGTGAGGAAGCGAGGTAACAAGCTGGGCCACACAGTGTACAGAAAAGCAACCCATACGGACAGATACCTGCATGCTCTCTCCAACCATCACCCAAGTCAAAAGTATGGGGTTATCAGAACCCTGACAGAACGAACCCGAAGGATTTGCGAACCGGAGAACCTCCAGATGGAACTTGAACACCTGAAAACTGCGTTCGAGGCAAATGGCTACAGCAAGAGGGAGATCGAGAGATCAATGAACTCAAGATCATCAAGATCACGGGATACCGAAGAACGACGCTCCACCTCCCACGCATATCTGCCGTATATTCCGAGTGTCACCGACAGGATTGGCAGAGTATTGAAAAGACACGACATGAAAACAATCTTTAAGCCTAGAAAGAAGATCCAGCAGACCATCAGGTCAGCGAAGGACAAGAGGGACTCACTTTCAGCTGCAGGAGTCTACCGCATTTCGTGTTCATGCGGAAAGGTCTACATCGGAACTACCAAGAGATCAATGGGAACGAGACTTAAGGAGCATAAAGCAAGCTGCAGGCTAGGACAGACAGAGAAGTCTGCAGTAGCTGAACACGCCCTGGGCGGTGGGGAACACGGGATACACTTTGAGAGCTGTAAGTTACTAGCATCGGTCAACGGCTATCACAACAGACTAGTCAGGGAAGCCATTGAGATACAAAAACACCCCACACAATTTCAACAGAAAGGAGGAGACCCTTAGACTCAACCAAATCTGGAACCCGATCCTTAGGAACGCCCGAGCAGTACCGATCGATATCCCGAGAAAAACCGAAGCGGAACAAGCCTCGCCCACCACCAATCGGCATAAATACAACCTGCGCAGGAGAAATCGTCAGTCTACGTCCAACATCGGAGATGGAAGGACCTCTGAAGAAGCTCGCCACTCGTGCTAGCGAAACGTTAGGAAGTAATTCCAACCGACGACGGCCTTTAAACCCGAATCAAGATAATAGCTTATCAACGGGCCGCGAAAGCCTTAACCAATTTATCAACAAAAATATGTAATTAAATTTTTTAGGCTAACTAACCATTGTGACAAATTTGAATAAATCAATCTATCAGAAAAAAAGTTGACTAAAAAGTGTTCGTTAATTGGGTCCATAAAGTTTAGTTAATATTGTTCCGCTTAAAACAATAAAGAAATATCAAAATATTTAAAAATGTAGTTGGCTATGACAGTACAATCTTTTTTTTAGGCATTAAAGTTCATTGTTGTGATGTTTTTCGTTAGTATATATTTTATTTGGATTTTAAATAAGTAACAGTTTTTTGGTTAACCTATAAACTGTAATTATTTATTTTTGTTATTATGTATTTTCAATCAAGCTCGATAATTAAATTAAATGTTTGTTTCAATTTAATTCTGAAGTTTTTTAAATCTAACTAAATAGAGTCGATTTTTCTCCGCATATTAATGGACACCCTGTATGATTAGCAATAGGGTTTATTCGTATATCCGGAGTATTACATCTTTAAAAGAAATAGTATCGTGATATTTAAAAAATCAGTATTAAATTATTGTTGAATTTAAAGTTGCCCACATTAGTTGTTGGCAATATTAGGTAATATTGGCAACAAGTGACCTAATGTAGGTAACTTCGTCCACTTCGTCTTCAAATTCTGCATTGTTTTCCGTATCTTCTTCCAACAGGAGAACATCTGCTGCATTCCACGGTCTCCACATTTTAAACTGTTAAGAAACAGGATTTTAAGATTCTAATAAATATTTATCTGTATTGTTATGACGTACTGTTATCTGCCGCGAATATAATATATACTCTGTTGTAGTTTACAATTCGAAGAACTATGTAGAAGACACAAAAATACGAGACGAAGAATGTTGTTAATTGACAGGCACACAAGGCAAAAGTGATTATTTTGAAACCTACCTGTAAGTTAAACAGAGCACAGTCAAAACAGCCTCACAGGCACAACGCTCGAGAATCAAGTACATAAATACGTACTTACTTCAAGGATCACAGTCAAATACCTCCGTAATATATACGAAGATATTGCAATTTAGATTAAACTCTGATGTTAAAATAAACGATTGTACTTATTCGAAAATACCCCGCAGCATCAATGCTTAATCAAATTTAAAACGATCCATTTATGTTTCAAATGAAAATTTCAAGCTTCCACAAATATTGGTTACCGTCCATTTCAGGCAAGACCTACTTAATGCAGAATGAATATCTATTGGGATGGCTTTTACCACGGTCCCGCGAAGGTCTACTGAAAAATACTTAAGACGCCAAAGCAATAAATGCACTATATTTTTGGTCGTACTATACCAAATTTTATGGTCTCAACTTCACATGGTCGCCGACAGTGTTTAGAAAGAAAATTGAGCACACGAAATACAAATACCCAAAGACGGGCGATAAACATTAAACCGCAGAGTCACGCGGTTTGAGCCGAATTCCGGAACATTCCACTGCTCGTTGTTATCGCTCCCGTTGACGTCGTCAACTCGCGCGTTTATAAGCGAAAAAGCGAAAAAATCGCAAGTCAAAGTGGCGCGCGATGGCCGATTCGGTTCAAACAGGTTTTAAAATCAATTTAAGTCGCCATCCGCGGCACCGATAATCAATTAATAACAAGCAAACGCTCAACTTTCGACCCGCAAAACGAATCAATTATCCGCTTAAAATTTTCCGTTGCAATGTAGAACAATTTAGCGAGCGTAAACAGTTGAATTAGTACATCGAAGAAAAAATATCATCGCGGCTCAATGGTCTAGGGGTATGATTCTCGCTTTGGGTGCGAGAGGTCCCGGGTTCAAATCCCGGTTGAGCCCAGACTTTTTTTTTCGTTTTAACGATATTTTCTATGAGAAAACGCTAAGAACGAATTCTCCGATCTTCTATTATAATTATGTCAAAAATCACATTGCAATACACAGCAGCATCAGGCATAGTAACTAAAATAGCGTTTACGAAAAAAAAATCAGATCACAAATGTTTTAACGAAATTTGTAAAGAGATGAATCTACGTTACCACTTTTGTTTAATATTTCGTCATTTTTTCTATTAACCGTGCTAGTCAAAACTTTAAACAAAAAGATTTAAATTTGTCTCAACCTTAAAATTAGACATTTGTTTTCAAAATTTCCGCATTATGCGCCTTGTATTAATTTAGCAATTGTTTTTTTCAAATTTCTATGGGCGTCCCTTATCTAAACTTGTAACGACAATAACTCGATATCGCAGTATGCAACCAGTTATACGCCGACGAATTTTGTTTTACTCACTGTTTTCGTTTGGAATTTCGTACGCACAAACATTTGAGTTCGCCCGGTATACACTCGCCTAATTGAAAAGACAGTCGACGGGGACAACAAACAAGAAAGGAAACCCGTTCGGCGCGAGAGCAGTTAAATCCAGGCCTGAATATTTGTCTGTCTAATAACTTATCGATCGTATGCGAGCCGGAGCTCGTAAATTCGCGGGTTTAATTTACATGTTAACACCTATTATTGTTTACGGCCGCGTTTAAAAAAAAGCCAATTGAAACTGACGTGATAACGATCGGAAACACGGGGACGTAGCGATGGGTCGCACTCGTTCCTGGGGATATACTGTTTCAGCTAAGTGACGTCCTTAAGACGTCTCAAGGATATGCGATGTTACTGATTGCAACGTCCACAGTACATGAGAAATACTGGAAAGGTAATTTACAGTAGTCAAATTGGTTGTAGGACTACAAAAATTCTATCCCAGTATTTGGTACTCGCGCGTGATGGAATTAACCTATTCGGTATGGTTGGTGAAGTCATCACTGCAGGCGATAATTGAAAGGCACAAGTTTTTTCTAATATTTAATCTTTAATTTTGCTTTTGATGATAAAAGTGAACGACTGCCGATTGATACCATTAATAAAACTCCGTTTATACATATCTGATTTTTTTCTATTGTGGATATGAAAAAAATGTAGGTATATAATATAGCAAAAATATAGAACAACCTAACCTAAAGTATCTTAAAAATAGCGTAAGATACTATAGCTAGAACTAAACTGTAAACGATTAACTAATATTTGACAGGTTTTCTGTCATTGTTTGATGAAAGTAGCCCTTTTCAGCCAAGCAGCTATTGAATTCTCCAAGCAGCTATTGAATTCTCACATTCTTTTGATATTTATGGTGTGTATGCCTTCTTATCCGCATCTGAAAATATTTTAGTTTTGAGAAAGACAGGTTTTATATATCTGTACTTTATAAAAAAAGGAAATAAAAAGAACGAGACTGGTATCTTACATGTTTAAAAAACAGATTTAAAACAGCCCTACATCCGCCTTTTCACTAAATGCTTGATTGCAGATAGTACGTCGTGGAAGTGATCTTCGATGCTAATTTCCACGATGATCTAGGTATACATCTATGTATTTCATTTCATTAAATACAAACCTCATAAAGCTATCATCGGTAAGATCTCTTTCATGAGAATATTACTTTTGACAGTAAAGGCCTATTTTCATGCAATATTTTTTGTCAACCTAAAAATATTCCTAGTATTCTTGCTAGTGATGGTACCTACTATCACCATGAAAATAGGCCTTAAAAAATAGGAAAAACGTTTTCATGAATTAACCTCACAACGATTTTAATGTGAAAATTGTACTTTATGAAGGGTGATTCCTGAAATTAATACTTTGTTTTTGCGGGGTGATTTTTGCATCCATTTTAAGAAAAAAATATATTAACTATACTATATGACTAAAAATATAATTTGTTCTGGGAGATTTTCCCTAACATTGCTTTCTTAAATAAAAAATAGGTTTAGTTTTGTATGCCTAAATTTAAATGCTCAAAAAACATGAAGAGAAAGTGGATTTTATTTTTGTTTTCAAAAACTAAGCAAATAAGATACGAAAAGAAATCTAGATAAAATATATGTAATCTAAAACGTATGTAGGTTACAAAAAAGTCAGTTTTATCTTAACTCGGTCCAGCAAATCACTCCTTAAAAAAAGTATCAACCCAGCAATCACCAGATATATATTTTATTAAATCATATTTCTTATACCTAATTTATATTACATTTACGTCCTATTTAATTTTAAAAAACATAATAGCTACTTACCAAGTATCAATTTGGCCAATTAAATTTCATTACAAATTCATTTGAAATCTTGATCTTGCAATCTCATTGAACTAGCAAAATAATGAAGAACAAGGCATGATGTTGGTTAGTTGGTTGGTTGGATGGTTCGTTCAGTTTAGAATTTATCTAATCGTATGTTGTATATTATTAGTTCTTCAGTAATAATAATACCACAAAAAAAATAACTGTAATGAAAGCACTGAAAGCAGTAAACACAGCATACTGAAATGATGGCGGACGACCAGACGGAGGAGAAGCCGACGAGACTCGAGCGAGTCCGGTAGTTGCGTCATTGGTTGCAGCCGATCGGTGTTGTCAAATGTTGTCAAAATATAAACAAATATATTATTTTTACGTTTTTGCATTTTTTTTACTTAGATGAGTCCGTATTTTCTGTTGCATTTTTTATAAAAAAAAGCGTTTGTTGTCTCGTTCGTGTCCACAAATAATCAAAACAGTTGATTTTAACGGTTTGATTCCGGTTTTTTTTTTCGAACTTGCCAACACTGACGTCGATGTAGATGTACACAAAAACGTTACCAATAAAATGTCTCCCAAAACACCACCAATCTAAAAAAACTAACTATTTTCCTTCTCATTTTTTCAAAATTTAACTTTTCAGGTTTCATTTTGTTTCACGGTTTTTCACTTTTTCCCTTATTTCTATTCTAATGGTCCCATTATTAGTTTTTTACAGTATATCCTTAGAAAATATGCTAACGTATATCCTAAGTCGCATGGCCTGATATACTGGCGATATTGTGTGCAATCTGGGTATTGGCCTTACTTTCGAAACAAATTTAACAAAATTTGGTATACGCATGGAATTCTCCATCGGATGTCCCTAGCAGGTTTTTTAAAAATGCGTAATTCACAATTTCACGCAGACCAGGACTTTTGGGGCCTCAATTAAAAGGTAATTAAGAGTAGATTATAAAAAAATGTATTTACAGATGTTATCCTTCAAATGGCCATTTGATCGAACCTCGGAGAATTCTCTTGTTGTTGGATGTTCACGTTCAAATACTTAGTAAATGTTTTTTTATAGACTCAAGGGAATACTACCAAGAAAACAGTTTTGCAAATTTATTAAGTTTACCCGTTGGTATGAAATGTATACTTAAAATTATTGGAGTAAAGGAACCAGATGCAGATGGTCCACTGAATGTCAAACAAGATTGCTTTCGAAAAATCGTCTCTGGGCGGGGCCAGTTCGTAGCGCCTTGAGCGGAACACTATGAAACTTTCGCCAAATCGATATCATTTAATTATGCATGCACCCTGTATAAAGAATCACATCTCGCCGAACTTTAAAGTTGCAATAAACATCATTATATTTTTTCAAATATTTCGCGCCCTGTATAATTGACGAAACCTGAAACTCCTTCTCGAAACAGTTTACGATACTGTTCAAATAAAATTATCCCATCTTTAACGGTTTTTCATTTATCGCCAATAATTTACCCAGAAAAATGGAAATTTTAAAGATCTTTTAGATTTAGAATTCTCTTACCATCTTAGCCACATTAAATTAAGACCGAGGAAGCAGTAAAATAAGGATACCTTCGTGGAAGATTAAATTAAAAGTAGGAATTCTTCCAGGTCCTGAAATTAAGACTTTGTGAAACCATGCTCGAATCTGTCTGAGTTTCATTTATTCAAAAAAGGTTTTCTTGGTGCCGTAAGCGTGGAACAAAGCGAAACATTCCACCAAGATATACAAGAAAATTACATATTACACATATTGTGAAGCAGTATAGTAGCTAGTTTCTTTTTTTTAACATTTCATAGCTGCCATCATTCTCCTTTTTTGATAATAATATCACAACTAAAAACGTGAAGGTAGCACTTTCTTATCTTCATCTCAAGCTTAATTTCCTGTTTTAAATTATACATAATAAGATGTGCTATTTAGCGCTCATATTATTCCTTTTAGGATTTTTGATATGGCTCTTATATATTGATGTATGATCAATTTTTTGGCTACTAACAATGAATCCAAATCCCGGAGCTAGTCCAGAATTGTTGAACACCTGCGTGTGTGTGCAAAACATTTCCGAAACAATGATTTTACTTAAAATGGGAAGTTGAATTTAAATTTAAGTAACCTGAATATACATTTTAACAACCATGCAAAATACACCTCAAAAATTTTTAAAATTCCCTTAAAAATATTAGCGTGACACACTTCCGACTTGGGTATTATTGTTATCTTATAGTAATAGTTATTATGTTTGATTATTAATTTTTTGTATAGTATATTGGATTATTTCAATACCAAATAATAAAAAAAGAAAAACGATAATTTAAAAAAAAGAAATTTTTTTTTCTTTTTTTAGTAGACTTTAGACAGAAACGAGGTCCTTTTCTTCCTGTAGATTTACTCATAAAGTAGAATTTAAAAATAGAAAAAACAAGGAATTTGCTTCTGAACTTCTCTATTAGTTTCTTACATGGCACTAGATGGCGTCAGCGATGCCGTTTCGATTCTCCAAGATTAAAGTTTCCCGTCTGTGCGATTCACTGTATCACCAAACGTGATGATGTAAACCGCTAGAATCTTTTTTAAATATTAAAACTCAATGATGGAATTAATGGTTATAACTCAGAAGCGAGGAATATTAATACCATGATTTTACCTATAAGTACCTAGAAAATCTTTCTTAAGTATATTTTAAAGCGTCTCGTTTCACGGGTTTAAGTTCGACGTTATACAACGACGACGAATGCCTTGTGTAGCGTTTAATTAACGGCCTTGTAACCAACGCGGTGGACACAAAAGTCCGCGACAAAGCGGTCGTGTTGAAGTGAATTACGGCGCATCATAAATTCCGATAAAAACGCGGCCTTTGGGACGCGAGACAAGCGTTTCCCTTTCTCGGGAATGCGAAACTTCCACGCAGCAGACAGGAGAGCAGCGCCGCATCGCGACGGCTCCGACAACTACTTCTGACGGACGCCCGATAAACAAATGTGCGTACTTATTATTGAAGCTCAGGCATGAATAAAAGGAACAGTGAACAATGAAAAAGGAGAACCATGTATTATTAAAGTTAGTTTTTTCAGGTTATACAACTTCCTTAGTAAAATTAAGTTTAGGACAATCTGGTTTCCTCAAGAAGAAAGCCACAGATGTGTATTTGTGTAACCTGTTTTAAATATTGGAATCACTCTCGCGACCTTAAATTGCACGGGAAAACTTCCACTATCAATACATTTGCTAAATAAAAATGTGAGAGGTGTTACAATCTGGTTGATAATCTCCTTCAAAATAATACTATTAATGTCAGTGACACATTCTAAAACATCGTCTTCTGCAATACAAGAAGAAAGATGAAGTTATATTTGGGCTTTTATTCAGGCACTCACTCTGTACTTCAGGGTTTACATTTAAAAAGACCAGAATATCAGCAGCAACATTGTTAAAAAACTCATTAAATTCATTGGTTAAAGGAGTCACTTTTTTTATAACAATTTCTTTCATAATTTTTAATTTTCCATGTATCTCTGGTTTTATTATTAGACCGACTAATATAGTTATCAAACTCTTCTTTTTTTGATTTTACGATTATTTTTTTAGATTTATAAATAATTTTATGTTCTGGCTTTTTAGTTGTATCAGCAATGGTGTTTATCGCTGTTAACTTATTTCTCATTTGCTTATGTCATTATTAAACCAATACACTGGCGACCTTCTGCTCTCATATTTTTTTAGGGGAAAGTTTTTATCAACGAGTAACTGAAATTTGACAGATAGAAATTCTCCCATCAAATGTCATTCAAACTTTTTTTAATTTTTTCGATTCCTGTACTATTAATTTTTCTTCTAGATATTTGTCTAGTGAAAATTTGTTTTACCTTTTTCATGGAAATCAGTTGACCATAATGGTCGGATAAGCGGGGGTCAATAATACTTGTCTTATAGAAAGTTTCATCAATATTACTCAAAAAGACGCGAAGTCGTAAGGGTAAATGGTATTAACTTTAAGCAAGTTAAAACAAATGTTGAAGAGCCTCAGGGCTCGATACAAGGACCAATAGCATTTATCTTCTATATAAATGATTTATTGGTTTTGCAGGATACCTTAATCATGACCCGAATTTTCAACAGCCATGTCATCAACTCCGGCTCTGTCTGGCTCGATCAAAACAAACTGGTACTCAACACAGACAAGTCTGTTTTTGTTTCCTTTGGAAACTATAGAGATCCTGTTCCGCAGGATTGTGACAGCAAGATTAATTAATGGTGTCAAAAGAGTTACCAGAAATATTGTAAAATGGGATGTTCACGTTCAAATACTTAGTAAATGTTTTTTATAGACTCAAGGGAATACTACCAAGAAAACAGTTTTGCAAATTTATTAAGTTTACCCGTTGGTATGAAATGTATACTTAAAATTATTGGAGTAAAGGAACCAGATGCAGATGGTCCACTGAATATCAAACAAGATTGCTTTCGAAAAATCGTCTCTGGGCGGGGCAAGTTCGTAGCGCCTTGAGCGGAACACTATGAAACTTTCGCCAAATCGATGTCATTTAATTATGCATGTACCCTGTATAAAGAGTCACATCTCGCCGAACTTTAAAGTTACAATAAACATCATTATATGAAACTCCCTCTCGAAACAGTTTACGATACTGTTCAAATAAAATTATCCCATCTTTAACGGTTTTTCATTTATCGCCAATAATTTACCCAGAAAAACGGAAATTTTAAAGATCTTTTAGATTTTTTGCCCATAAACGACACACCTTGTACATGATTCCAACAATGTCCGAAGTTCTACTCGGCAAAAACCGACGCGGGAAGAATCCAGAAGTTTTGTAAAAAGTATTATAGTAGCCTGTGGAAGTCTCTTTGAAAAAAAAAACGTAAATACGTATTAATTACGTACTATTAATTTATTATTGTCTTTTTCAACCTATTTTTTTCCTGTCTCGACTATCTACGACCTACGGATATAATGCGCTATTACACGTAGTCGGTGATCGAGAGACGAATACGTAAATAAATGTAATCGGCGAGTCTTAATTACACACGGCTTTTCCTCACAACTACCGTCCGGACGGGAAAAAAAATTCTTTTATTCGCGTAGCGAATTTCTCGGTAAGGTTGGCGTTGTTTTATGACGCCACCAGCCTCGTCATTTACATACCGGCCCGACTGAGCCCGTCCGTCGATAATCACTTCATTCGCGCCAACAGAACGTTTCAGCAAAATCAAACGCGCCACAGAAGGCTACGTATTCGATAAAAAAAAGAAGAAAATGATAATAATATTAAACGATGAGTGAGGAACCACTGCACATGGCGGACGTTGCTCCTGCCCGGTTCCAAAAACTTTAGAAATCGGTTCAAATTAGTGTCGTTTAATGTTAAATTCTATTTTGAATATTTGTTAGCTGAAGTGATAGAGGCGCAGTGCTAATAAACTTTGGAAATAGTGTTCGTCTTATGCGGATGTTAATGGATTTGTGATATGTGTATGTTAACACTGTTTCCAGATGTCTTATATTCACTCTGGTAACCAGGCCGGATGGGATCGGATATCCCGTATAAGATAATTGCGGGAGCCGTTAGAAGAATCGGTCGTCATTTTATGACAATTTATATAGAAGTTGTTCCCGTTTTAGTATATGTTCATTAACCTGGAGGATGATGGAAGGAAGGCATTCTTCAGGACTTTTATATTACGTTACATTTGTCGATATTTGAATAATGTTATAATTGTGTAAACTGGCCGAATGACCTTCTGTAGTCGTGACCATTAGAAGTAAAGAAGAAAGAAAGAATATTAAACAATTTGGCCTCCTAGATCCTCCCCAGATTACAATTAAAATTAAATTCAACGCGTATATGCGAGAACCCACTTCTAATAACAAGAGATGAAATTGACCGACCACGCTATAAGGATAGCAAAATTTGACAAAGCATTGGGGCCAGACGATGTGCATTGTGGAGCTTCTGAAAATGCTTGACGAACATTGGATGCACGTCCTGTTAGATCTGTTCAACGGCATATACAAGGCCGGTAATCCCAAAAAAATGACCACCGACTCTTAAGCCATGTTCTGAATATGCTCGTGCAGTTCAAAATACAGAACATATGCGAAACTGAAACCAATTTGGATTCCGCAATGGGCTTGGAACTCGGGAAGCCATTTTCGCCTTTAACGTTCTTGCCCAGAGATGCCTAGACGTCAATCAACATCTCGATTCGAGTAAAGCATATTATAGTAAAGCATTTGATAATGTCAGGCATGAAAAACTAATGGAAATCAATCAACAAGACTAAAATGATGGTGATAACCAAAAGGAAGCAAGGAGCAGGTCAGCTCATCGTAGACGGGAAAACAATTGAACAAGTAAGACACTAGAAATACCTTGGCACCGTAATTAATGACGACGTTAAACAGGCAAGAACAGCCTCCATAAAAATAAAAAATCTATGGACGGCTCCGAACCAATCACTAACAGTAAGAACAAAAATGGTCCAATGCGTGTTGCTTTGTGGCTTGGAATGCTTGGCGCTGAATAGAGAAACCACAAGGAGCTTGGAGTCTGGTGGATGAGTAGAACTACAACCGAGGAAGTGTTATGAAGAATGGGCAAAGAACTCGAAATACTCTTTACCATTAAAAAAGGCACACTTGAGTTCCTGGGACACATATCACGGGATACAAGATATGAGCTGCTGAAACTCATCATGGAGGGCAAAAAGGTAAGTAGACGAATTGTAGGGCGCCGAAGAATCTCAATCTCAATTGAATTATTTAGATCAGCAATATCAAAAGTGAAGGTAGCCATAATGATCAGCAACCTCCAAAGGAGGAGGTGATACAAGACGAAGAAGCGCTTTTTTACGTGTTACTTATTAACATTAATGTTAAATATCAATACAAATAAAAAATCTAGATAGATCTAGGGCAAGACCCATGACATTAATTGATTCTAATTTGTTTATTAATAACCATGACTTACTGTTTCAGGGACGCCCTCTATCCAGACAGCTATACAATGCTATTGTGTCAGCTGTACTTTTATTTTGTGTAAAATCGCAAATCTTCAAAAACTGTTACTCTTATTTTAAGTCGATAAGTGTTATCGCAAGCCACAAATTGATTTTTTATTCTCTAACAGAACTTAATGAAATTTTAAAAAGTCATTGTCACAATCTGTTAGAATTAGTTTCCATCTAAAGAGCTTATTATCCAACTGTTACTGTGGTGGTCCATCAGGAATATTCAAATGTTGAATATCGCGATATGCATTTTTGCTACGGAAAAGCAAAAATTGGAAATGCAGATCAAGCACGGACTTTTTGTCGAGGCTTATTCCAATAGAGACGTTCCATTTGCTAAGACATTCATCAACATACACAGAAGACTTGGTAAGAGAGGATCATTCAAAAAGAACCGTTGCAAGAGAAGAAAGAATACTTTGAAATGTGGAGGCTGACTCATCAACGAGTACGCGAACACTTGCTGATGGAACGATAATTAACCCCAAGCATTCGATCACCTGCCTTGTAAATTGAACTAACAATAGGCTCTTGAAAGTGTTGGGGACACTTACCTGTACAAATTATCATATTTATCATATACGATAGCGGTTGGCTTATTTGTTTGGCAATCTCTTCTAGAATCTCAACATCAATATATGATTTTCTGAAAAGTCGAAAGTTGTGGTTCGGATTTTATTCGTTAACTTTTTGTTCTATAGTAGAGAACTTGTCATTAAAAAAATGTCTATGTCGTATGGATCTGATAATATTCTTTCTATTTTCTTGTTAATCTATGGCTATTAAAGCTATTTTGCTATTTTTTCCCTATGTTTCAGGCATAAATTTGAGTTCTATCCTCAGTATACGAGGTGTGTTCAAAAAGTATAGTGACTTTTAAGTTTTATCAAAAGGTAGTGATTTGAAGCACTTCTGGTAAGCACTTTCTGGTTTAGCCTTGAGTTCTTCAAGAATGGTTGTCGTTTTGTTTTTGGCCAAAAAGCTAGACACAAGCAAGCATAGCACAAGCATAGCTTTACTGACCGCTCCACCTTGTGGTAAGAACTCTTGATGTACTACTCGAAGATTATCAAAGCAAGCAGTAAGCAAAACTTTGGCATTTGACGGAACTTGACGTGCTTTTTATAAGTCTTGTCGATCCTGGGTTCTTCCATTGGAACGACTAAGCTTTGGTTTCGACGTCATAACCATATACCCGTGATTCATCACCATGACCTTTTCGAGTATATCAACACTTTTTGTTTCACTTCTTCGACGTTTTCATCAGTTAATGATATGCTGGGGTGTCCAGAGTGAGGCTCGTCATCTTGGAACAGCTTGTACCGCTTAAAAACAATGTTTTTTGCTCCACCATATGCCGTTGTCAACATTTCAAATGTTTCGCGGCACTGTATTCCGTTTTTCTTTAACAAAATTTTATGCAAAGTCTTAACACATCTTTGCTGCGTGTCATTGGAGAAAGGGTCTAAACAGGAGGTAGGTTTTTCCCAAGTCGGAAAAAATAGAGTGTCAAATACATCAGCTAATTTATTAGCTGATATTGTTATAAGTAGTGCAATAATATTATTGTATAATAGTTGTTATTTGATAGAAAGAATGCATACTTTGTACAGCTCAAATCGTACGGTTTTTTCCCTGAAATTTTGGGTAATTTTTGAAACATGACAGTGTCAGTTAAGCAATCAACACATATTGCGTTGCGACCGCGTATGAAAACTCTATTTAGGCAAATAAATAAACTAAACAACTTTAGGCAGTGTTGTTTTAGTTATTTCCAAGCTAAAGGCGGCTTCACGAATTAATTAATAATAATAAACCGAGTACGAGGTTGCTTCAACTAGGCGCATGACTTACCGCTTCAAAACCAATAAACGTCCGAGTTTCACTATCTTTATTTGCCGTTTGTTTGAATAATAACGTTGCCTGTGCTTGACGTGGGGCTCTACACCCGCTGAGTTCGATTTTATCTCGCGTGTGTAACAAGACTCGGCGACTTCAACAGAGCCGTTCTCAGGATAAAATTTCCTAGTACCATTTAGTGCGAACGAATTGTACAACTTATCAACCAAAAAAATGTGAGGTCTTCTTTACCCGTCACTTGATGTTTTTCCACTCGTCGCTTGAATTCTTCCCACTCAATGGGGTTAACATCCGGAGATCGTGGTGGAGTATGAAGTTCATGGCTGATATTATAGATCATACAGTGACGTGTTTAGGATCGTTATCCGTACACTTTGGTTTAATACTTTTTACAAAACTTCCGGACTCCTCCTGAGTCGATTTTTACTGTTGGTTTTACCATTGAGTTGTAAACTAATAATAAACTCCCATTCTTAGATATTCTTATCACTAGATCAGATCTAACATTCGGCCATTGTGTTTACAGAAAATATATGCACACAGACCGATACCTTAATGCATGGTCACATCACCATCAAGCCCAAAAATCATCGGTTTACAACCCTCTTGTTTACAGAACTATCTCGGCCCGAGTCACTGAACTCTGAGTTAAAGATATGCTTGGGATGCTACATACAAAACCACAAAACCATTGTTTACAAAGTTTTACAAAATGCACGACAAACAAAACCAAAAACCAACATAACTATAACCAGTAAACAACATATAGGCACAATTAAGATGAAACAGTGATTTATACTTAATATCTAGACATCCCATATTCCCCAACATAGTTTTAAAGTTATTGAAATTATCACAATTTTTCAAGGTATTTGGCAGTTATTTTCGGAGAGACCCTTATACAGAACTTGGTTAGAGTAATACCTATCTACTCAAATAAAAGCAATGCGGTTTTTCGTATAGTAACTATACACGCTGTTAAAATATTATACTTTATCACGTATATAAGCAGGTAATAGTTCATTTATTAACTTATACATAAAAATATTTGTATCATAAATAATTCCTTGCTTAACTGTCATAACATTAACAACAATTGACATTAGGTTTACAGGAGTGTATCTGTTACACTTTAAGATCGATCTTAATGCTCTATTTTGAATTACTTGAGACTCATTTATCTTATAGTTCGGTAAGTTATACAGGAATGTGGGGCAAAATTTGAGTTGAGGTGCCACAATGCTGTTATATAAAAGGAATTTGGTGTACGTGGAAAGACTATGGCCCATTCTACATATAAATGCTACTGTTTGTGAAAATTTTCTCATTACATAGTCAGCAAGCGGTCGTAGCGTTAGTTCTGAGTCTAACATGACTCCCAGGTACTTAATTTTAGTTTCGTGTACAAGCATGTCATTATTTATTTCAATTTTTATGTTTTCTATATTAACAGTACTCAATTTTTGTTTTTTCCGTTTCCACTTCACGGAAAAGGGAAGAAATCGCATTGAAACTAGCAGACATATGTACCTTCAAAAAATGACCTGCCCTTTTTTTGCCAAAATTAAATTATTTCTTTCGCGTGGATTTTAAAAATAAGGAAAATTGAACAAACCGCAAAATCTGGCGTTTTTTTTCTCTCGACGAAAACATCACCCGTGACTTAAATGTTCAAAATTCGGGAGTGCGTTTTTAAAAACATTTATTTATACAGAAGGCAAAATAATGTTTTATTGGGACTAACCGATACAAAGACTGAAATGATTAAGAGCGTATTTTACAATATGACAATTGAATAAATAGGGCTTTCGATGCGGTTTCAGCGAGACGTTATCTTCGCTGCTGTTCGGGGCATATAACTCGTGTGAAGCCTCGCAGCTCTCGTAGACTTATTAAGAGCAATGAAAATTAAAAAAAAAACGATTTCGGTTGTGTCGAAAACGATTTCTTTCGTTATCGCGATCGAGAGTGTTGTCGAAAGTTGCACGGACACAAAATTGATTTACGAGCCCTCCCCAACGTAGTGACGAACGCATTGCAACACAGTGAAGGAAATTTGACCGAAAAGCCAACGAAAACGTCTAAAACTCCTACCGTTTTTTCTTTGCTCTTCTATATATATACGATTTTGGCGCAATATTTAAATCTGCACTTCTTAACACTTCTAAATTGATATTTTTTATTGTAACGAGTCGGAATGAGAAAACTACGTGATTAATGAAGAAATCCTTCAAATCGCGTCTTGGGAGCATATTTTAAGCAATGGCAGAGTCAATGTCGCTTTATGGCAGTGAAAGTTGGCCTTTAAAAGCTTCAAAATATCCGATTAAGTGGTCAAGGAAAATACGAATTTACTACTGTACGTTAATAAAAAAAAGTGAGAATTATTTCGTCCACTGGTAACAATAATTGGAGACGTTTGTTGTTAGCAATGTAAAAAAAATGCGTCTTTTGTTCGCAATGGAAGAATTCTTCGCAAAGTCTTTTACACGTTTAGTATTTGTTTTTCATATAAACCCGTAGATTTTTCGAATTCTAAAACTTATTTCCTTGAATTATTTCGTTCAAAATGATCAGATGGAGCGACAGTTAAACCACCTTCTTCAGGGAATCTTAAAAAGAAGAATTAAAATTTAACGGATGTCATTTTCTTACCAACTGGACAAGAAATCTGTATTGCTGAAAAAGGTTGAGAAACCTGTCGTATTAATTCCTAAGGAAACGGAGAAATGTGGAAAAAATCTGAGTACGATGCCGGTTTTTCGATAAAAAACATAATGTTTTCATACGAATCCAAAATTGTAATAAATAAAAAAGTTATGCCAGTTTCCTCTTCTTCCTTATTAAAATATCGTACTTAAGCGAGTGTAAGTGTAGGGAGAAGATTATGAAACGATAAATTGCTTTAAGAACACTCGAAGTTACGTCAAATATGTTCCCTAGGATATTGGAGTTAAATTTCGTCTCGTACGAATGTATGGCCGAATGATGCCACCGATGGTAGCCAACAGACGTGAAAAAGAAGAGACCACGCGTTTCTCCCCCCTATCGCTCAATCCTCCGTCGTACCGTTCATCATCAGTCAATCGGGACGATAAAAAACCAATTACGGACGGCGGACACGAAAACATGCGATATCCTAACGTTTCATCATTTATAATTTCGATTGGCCGCGTCTCGAATTTTATGGTCGATTTACATATGGCAGATTGTAATCTAAACTGTGCGGGGACATTATTAATTGATAAAGGGCAACGAAATGAACGAAAATTTCAGCAACTGATTTTAGATGTTTTTCATGCGAGCATTTTTATTTTTCAGATACAGGTTAATTTGATATTAATTCCGATAAATAGGAATAAATACTGATTAATGTTTAGATTAGTTAGCCAAATACGTATCAGGAATTATCCCACTTAAACAACTGCCCTTAATTACCAACAATTTCTGAGTGAAAAAGATTCATCTTGGAAGACAGAGGACAATTGCAAAGACCAACCACTCAAAAACTCAATAGCTTTTTCATTCTTTTCTCCTTGAACTCACAGACGGCTTACCGATATATCGGTCAGGCTTTTTTTAGCCTTTATGTCTGTATGATAAATCAGCCTGGATTGCGAACATTTGTAAGTTTAGAGAGTCAAGTAAGTTGCGTGAATTTGATGACAGCCAGAGTGGAGTAAAGGACATGACATTGATAGAAGACTCACCTGAAGAAGAATATTTTCACTTCATAATTTCCGAATAGATATGGTATACAGAAAAATGAAAATAAATGGAAAGATCTTAATTTAGATGAGGTATGATCATGAATAAAAATAAAAGGCTTGAAATAAAAGAACGTTGGTCAGCAGATCCTCTTTTATACTCTCCAGTCTTTAGCCAAAAAATGGCAAGAGATAGATACTTACAAGTTCTAAAAAATTTGCATTTTTCAAACAAGGAGAGTGCTAAAACTGGTGATAGATTGCAAAAAGTAAGATACGTGTTGGGGGCAAATAAAGCAAAGGTTTCAAAAACAATTTTATCATTTTAAAAACCTAGTGATTGATGGGAGTGTGATACTGTTTAAAGGAAGACTTCTTTTTAGCAATATATAAGAACTAAGTGCCACAGATTTGGTATAAAGCTGTAGGTCTTATGTGACTGGGAAACAGGACAGGGCACATATTGTTTAAAACATTATAGGATTACGAGCCACTGATATCTAAACGAAGGTCACTCCCTGTTTACAGATAATTTCTATAGCATTCCGATTTTATCATATTTTCTTCACGAAAAAAAAACGAATTCTTGTGGGACTGTTAGACCTAAAAGACTTCACATGCCAATTCTAAAAGAAAAATTAGAAAAAGAAGAAGTAGACTGGAGAAGTATTGATTGTATGCGGAAGACCATAAGATGGTACAAAAAATTATTGTTTAATACATTGGATATATCTGTTCTTCTGTTTAATAACGTTAATTTTTGTTGTTGCAGATACAAATCCAATGCCAACAAGCCAGAAGAAAAGACAGAAAAGACAAAAACCGCTTCTAGAAGATGTGTTGTATGCTCACACACAACAGCCAAGGAAAAACAAAGAAAGGTTTCCAGATATATGTGCAAGGAATGTGACAAAGGCTCCATATCTCCAGATCTATCACACAAAGAAAAATGCTAACAAATCATTTAGACATTTTTTTATAACATATATTTTGATTTAAGAATATTATGTATAAGTTCATTTACATCTTTTAATATTTTTCAAAAGTTTGTTAGTTTAAAAATATATTTTAAATGAAAATACAGTAATTTTATTAAAAATGTTTTTTTTTGAGTTTTTATAAAGAACATTACAACTTCAGAACTAACCAAAACTTCAGAAAAGGCATCTTTAATAAATTCAACTTAAACTGGTTTCCAGAAGGCCGATTAATATAGATAGAACAATCGGAGGGGAGTTTTGAAATGACTTTTATTTTCGAAAGCACCGGCGGCGCGCAAAGCCCCGACGGGTACGCCGCTGGCAGAGGAAGCGCGGAAGGCAACACGGGGACATTATTAATATGAAAACGAACATGCCCGCGATAAGATTATTAATTAAAAGAGTATACCCGTGTCGACCTGGGCTGGTTTCTCGTCTTTTTATAGATTAATAAATGATCCGGGTGTTCGGGAACATCGAAATACTTTTACAAGACGCTACTTCAGCGTTCCTTCGCCGTCTGATATTGTGGGATTGCCAACTTGCTAACTTTTTTTTCATCCCAGCAAGCACAAAATGACTAAACTAACTAACTAATTGTGTTTTCCTGTGTAGTGTGTGTGTGTAGCATAATTAGAATGTAGACTATTGTTTTTAAACGCTCTTTTATGTTCGTCAATGCGTTTCTTGAAGGACCTACCTGTTTGTCCAATATAAATTTTAGGATTTTTAAGATTACGGACATTTCGTTTTATTGTTTTTAAGAGATAGAAATCAAAGAGGTTTGCAGGTGCATAAATATCATATCATCTGGCCTTGGAAAAATCCAAATATACGTCATCAGTTCAGATTCAGCATCTATTGAGTTGTCACAACGACATTCGTGTTGTTGGGGCCTTATTTCATTTATAATCCAGGTTAATAGATAGGGCAACATAGCCTCGAAAAATCTATTTAACAAATTACATATTCGCGGATTTGGTTTTATCCATAGATTGGGGAAGTTTTGTGCTTCAAAACATCCCACCCCGTTATACGTGATATTTCTTGAAACTTGAAATAGTTTCAATTGAAACTAGCGTCCTTAGGAATCACGAGGGACTCTTTAAAACCTGTTTACCTTTGGCACAAATACCGAAATTTCTGAGTTCAGGAATCCCGAACTCAGGAATTGAAGTTGACTGCATCTAGCATATTAATGGAAAATTTGTCTTAGGACTCATTTCCATTAAAATGTTTTTCCTGTTAAGACTTATTACGCTCTGCTAGCCAACAGGATGGCTTGGCGAACGTCAGCAATTTCGACTAAGCAAAAACCGACGCAGGAGGAATCCAGAAGTTTTGTAAAAAGCATTACAGTAGCCTGTGGAAGTTTCTTTGAAAAAAAAAACTGTTATACGTTCTTTAGAAAATTTTCCACTCACACACTTTTCGCTTCGAAATTTAAGAGTTTTATCTGGCGTCATTTTGTAAAAAATACCAGTTTCGTTAGTATTAAAATTAAAAATGTCATCAGGGTACTTTTCTGCTAGTTTTGGCCACGTCTTTTCCAGACAATCCTTAGTGACGTTTCTGTCGACATTACGGGCGTCGCCACTTATCTGTCCATAATTTATACCATGTCGCTGTTTGAACTTCTCCAACCATCCTTCCGAAGCCTTGAAATCGATAGAGAGTGGTACATTTTTAAGACGTTTTCTTTCGGTATAAAGAGCGAGAAATTCCTTATACAGAGTAGATTAATACATAGCTTTGTATGGACATCTAATAGTACAACAAATTCTGTTCGTAATACAGAGTTTTACATTTCGCTATAAGGAGTTTTCACTGTATATCAGCATCCTCAAGTGTCGATAGGTGCTCAGTCTCGCTTCAGAAGTGAATCGTCCATATCAATTAACAATACAATACTAATATATAATTTGTAACTTGTAATGACTAGAAAGAATTCTGGAGGAGCTAAGGGAGGAGTCCGAACGTTGTCCCTTATGACTGCTTCCCATATTTGTTTCGCCATGTCTCTGCAATGCATCTTTTGCAGCATACGCAGCTAATGCCGTAAACTCCTGGATTTTTGGACTGGTTTCGACGTTCTGTCGTTGGAAGGTTGCGGTGAAGCGCATTTTATGATGGAATGCGGAAATCATTAGAGAGAAGAGCCAATGCCGCAATGACGATTTGCAAACAGCATAGAAAGAAGAAATATTTGAGGTTATGTTGAAAATGCGGCTAATATTATGACAGGAGAGTTAAATTGCTAATACGTCATTGCCCCCAGTGAAACGACACTTCTAGCAGTCGCGAAGTCAAAACCGGTTATCGCTGGTTGGGAAAAAACAGAATAGGAAACTCCGGAATGACAAATAGTCTGCAAGGGATAGGTGCAAGTCTAGGCGAATGTTTCGAGGATTTATGTCAACGGCGACAATGTTGGCGGGACGTTTAAAAACGGAATTTATTCGGTGTCGTCGTCTAAATGTTAATTTTAATTTCGACTTTTGAATAAATTAAGCGTTTTGATTTACCGCGCGTTTAATTACGTCGTTACATCTCGCGGCATGGGGCGACGACACCAGAAACGGACCTCGTGATTACGTAACGTGAACAAAGACAATTGAGCAACGCGTTCTGCCCGAACACATTTAATCTTATTTAAAATTCGAAGAATCGTCCTAAAGGTGCAGTATACAATTTTACACGATTTCTCCTTTGTGGGTTGTTGATACTAGCTTCTTCGGAGCTACTGATTATAATTATCTGCCATTTTTACTAACAAAATATCAGACAACGTTTATCGAGCACGTCACATATTTGTTTATTTATTATATATATATATATATATATATATATATATATATATATATATATATATATATATATATATATATATATATATATATATATATATATATATATATATATATATATATATATATATGGTCCCGAATTATTGACATTGAACTAGAAAACACCCGGTATATAAGCCTTCTGTGCTGAGTTTATCGGTATGTATATAATTGTACATTTTTTTAAAAATTTATATATTTTTTCCATTTCCGAAATATGAATAGCATGTTGTGATCCCGGATTCATCCGTTCGTTTGTTGAACTCCGACTGGAATCCTGCAGATGTTTCGTCAAGATCTCACTTGGCATCTTCAGCTCGCGATCCGAAAACACTTCGAACTCTCACACTCAGTTATTTATTCATGGTCAGTTAGTGGCACGCTACTGATTTCCATTCATTTATGATCAGATTTGATGATTTTCAGCTAAAAATTAAAACTTTCTCTGCATGCTGTCAAAAAATTTAGATGCCAAAAAATAATTGAAGATTGCAAGCGTAATTTTGATTTTAAGAGAAACCAGTGGCGTGCTATCATAATAAAAATAAACACTAATAAAGTGTGTCACATTTCATTAATAGGTACACGACAAAGGAAACAGACAAAGACGGATCAACGACGCGGACGTCATTCGGATCGATGTATCTCATCGATTGCCGAGGGAACAAATGAAAGATGGCCGTGTCGGTTCGTAACACGGCTCGGTAGCGCGATTATCGGGCCTTTACGTATTTTGAATGGCGCCTCAATCATATTTCCACACGTACGGTTAGACAGGGAGAGCTTGTCCGCTCGCGAGATAACGTCCGATCGACAGATCTCGATTAATTAATTACCGCGCGTCACTGCGGCCCGAAAGGGCGACGATCGTGCCACCATTATCGACAGCGGCGTCGCCTGCTGAGAGTACTATCATTAATCGAGAGAGAAGAATTACAATTACCACTTTTTCTTCCAAATATAAATTAACAATTATTTCCTAAAAAAAATATATATATAAATTAGCGACTGAATTTGACAGTCCAATAAAGTTTCAGTGTTTATTTTTTGGCTTATAGTTCGTAAACCGATCATTTTTTGAATTTTGAAAAAAAGACCCTTAAAGAGGAAGTTCCGATTCCTGAAACTGTACCTCTATTATTAATAATCTTAATTTAATTTTTTTTTTTTTACATTATGTTGAATTGGTAAATGTTTGTAATGTTGAAACTAAATCGTAAAGTGAATTTAAATGCCAACTTCAAAAACTACCGTTGATAAAATCCGCATAAAGTCAGCTCAAGTTGACCTTCTTTTATACGTTTTTATGATAGTAAAATAAAAGAATAAAAAAATGAAACATTTTTTCGAAGAAAATCGAAAAATGGTTTTATGATTTCCAAAAACGAAATTTGAAAAAAAAAATGACGTCACTGATGACTGATATTGGATTTTTTGAAAAAAAAATGCTGCTTATTAAAAAGTGGATTACACTTATTTACTTCTCTCACCACAGACATTTAGAGATATTTTAGTTGAATTTTATCAAAAACACTGGATTTACAGATAACAATTTGGCACAGAAAATGAAGTTTTCAGTGGGCTATGGTTGTTTTGAGGCGCTTGTTTCTTTTAAAAGCCGAATTTAATAGATAGGGGACAGAAATTTACGCAGATAAAAAAACTTTTGTTGCGATTTTTTTGGTTTCATTTATATTTATTCGAAAATTCTTTTGAATGCGATTTTTCGCTTTTTCCGCTCCCCAGTGACGACGATTAAAAATTGTTGTTTGACTAGTTATCTCCTTCAGTTTGATAGGCAATTTATAATAAATTTTTACAGTCAAAACAAAGGGACTATTTGCTGTAAGAGGCAGACGATGTTAAACTGTGCTGAATATCTGAGTTTCTTGAGAGCATATAAGGATTAGAGTTACTTTTTATCCGTGACACAATTTAGTATGTACATACTAGGAAGTATCAATAAAGAGTGTAGAAATAGGTCCCGACATGAAAAATTCCAGGGCTTAAACAGTATAGTCCGTAAAATGCGTTTCTGCATCTTAAAGACTTGCTCCGCACGTGGGGAACCTCCCCAACAAAGGCGTAGTTGAGACAGGAATAGACATACGAAAAATAGGACATTTTTAACAAGTGGAAAGAAACCTGATGGCGGACCCTCCATATGACAAAGCAGTAAACAGAAAGTTTTTTGAGAATGTAGTCCAGAACGCCAAAATGAACAACCCAGTAGGGAAAAGATCTCAAGGAAAACCGCCAAAACTGGACCACGGGCAATGGACAGGCAGTAACCTACTAATATGGTATCCATGTTAGAGAGAAGAATAAAAAGAAGAAGAGGGGTAAGACAGGGTTGCATTCTGTTACCATTGCTTTTCAATTTATACTCAAAGATAATATTCCAAGAAGCTTTAGAAAATATCGAAGAATGAATGGGATAATAATAAACAACTTCCGTGGGCAGATAATATTAAAGGACTTGAAAAACTAGTAGATCAAGTAGACCAAACCTATGCCAGTAACCTAAGAACCGAATATACATGCAGAACTGTGGATCGGCCAAAAGTAAACTTGAAAGGGTCGAGAGAATTAAATATCTGGGACAATTATTAAGCGAGGACTAGGGAAATGAACAAGCAAGAGCAAGGTTCATACGTATGAGGAAAGTGGTGTATGGACACCAACTTAAAATTGATAATGAGAACGGTCAGATGTGTTCTCAATACTGTCGTATACAATAGAATCTTGGACTCCCACAAAGACTACTCTGAAAAGACTGAAAGCTTTTGAAATGTGGGTGTACAGACGTATGTCGAGGATCAAGATTAAGATACTTCGGCCATGTTGGGAGATATCCTGAAGCATACAACTTACAGCATTTGATAGTTCTGGGCGAGATCGACAGAAGACGAGGCCCAAGAAGAAGAAGAACTTCTTCGCGGAAAAACGTAAGACATGAATGCTAACATTCGGTGAAAAACGAATATGGGACATCAACAAGAAGAAGAAATATTAATAAAAAACCACACAACAGTGTAACAACTAACGGCACGAGAAGTGAGCTTCATCCGATAAACAAATTAAATATTTATAAATTCGTCCGCTCTAGCGTGACAATCGACCACTCAGTCTCCGTTAGGAGTTTCATTTGCATTTCGGGACCAGAGATCCGTTTTCCTTCGCCGTCGAAGAAAAGTAGTAAACGTTCGATTCAGCCTTGATTTGTTATTCGGCTATTATCAACGAATTCCTTTATTCCGTCGTGACTATAAAGTTTTTTTTATCGCCGTCTCCCTTAATTTTCATTTTAAATTCTCCTTTGACTAGGTCGGTCGGGTTATTTTAGGGGGGAGGGGGGGGGGGGGGAGGATGAGAAAAGACACGACAACGCTTGGAAAATTGCACAAAACGATTTCCAATGATTTCGATACCGTTTAGACATAATTTTTGCCCCTAAACGACGCACCCTGTACATAATTGAAAATATACAGATAATGATTGCGGATTCCTCCTGGTATTGGTATGGCTAATGATAAAAAAAATGCTCCCTACTTCTGGGGGGCTTTATTTCAACAACTTTTGATTGGGGATTGCATTTTTTTCCATTTTAGATATGAAAAAATTGTAGGTATATAATATAGCAAAAATATAGAGTAAGATACTATATCTTAAACCAAACTCTAAAAGAATAACTAATATTTGACAGGTTTTCTGTCATTCTTTGGTAAAAGTAGTTCTTTTTAGCCAAGCAGCTACTCAATTCTCACATTCTATTGATGTTTGCGATGTGTTTGCCTTCTTATCCGCATCTGAAAATACTTTAGTATTGAGAAAGGCAGGTTAAATATATCTGTACGAGACCAGTATCTTTTATGTTCAAAAAAGATTTGACGCTGATAGTACTGTCATAAAAGTGATTTTAGATGT
Organism: Cylas formicarius; assembly: GCF_029955315.1. NCBI lineage: Eukaryota > Metazoa > Arthropoda > Insecta > Coleoptera > Brentidae > Cylas > Cylas formicarius. The sequence continues at coordinate 28,388,434 of NW_026844319.1, forward strand.
TAATATGCACAATGATGTAGGTACACATTTATGTATTTCATTTCATTAAATATAAACTTTATTAAACTCTTATCGGTAAGATATCTTTCATGAGAGTAGCTACTATCGCAGGCAAAAAAACTAGAACAAATATTACTTTGACAGTATGGGGTGATCCTTGCATTTATTTTAAGAAAAAAATATACTTACTATACTATATAATTAAAAATATAATTTTGTTGGGGGATATTCTTTAACATTGTTTAATTAAATAAAAAATTAGTTTAGTTTTGTATGCCTAAATTTAACTGCTCCAAAACATGATTGTTTTATATATATTTTATTAAATTATATTTCTTATACTTTATTTATATTACATTTGCGTCCTATTTATTTTTTACAAACAATACCTACTTATGAAGTACTAATTTGGCCAATTAAATTTCATTGCAAGTTCAGCGGGGTCAGAGCTTGTTTTACAGACTCACATTTGCTACCGCTGCCTGATATTGCTATCTCGTTTACCTAGCAAAATAATAAAAAACAAGGCATGATGTTGGTAGGCTACACAGCAATGGTTCGTTCAGGTCAGAATTGATCAAATCTTATGTTATATATTACCATAAAGTTTCACTTACATGAATTATTAGTTCTTCAGTAATACTCAATAGATGCCAAGTGGCCGTATACCTTATACCGCCAACACAAAACCAAGCTGAAAAGATGGCGGACGACGAGACGGTGGCGAAGCCGACGAGACTCGAGCGAGTCCGGCACGGCACGACGGCGAGTAGTTGTAGCTGAACAGTGTTGTCAAATGGGATGTATTATTTTTACGTTTTTGTATTTTTTTTACATGGATGAATCCGTATTTTCGGTGGTATTTTTATTAAAAAAGCGTTTGTTGTGTCCGTTCGCGTCCAAAAGTAATAAAAACAAATTGATTTTAACGGATTGATTCCGTTTTTTTTAGGACTTGCTAACACTTGCCAACACTGATGTCTTCCAAAACACCACAAATCTAAAAACTAATTATTTTCCTTCTCAGTTGTTCAAAATTTAATTTTTTAGGATTCTATTCTAATGTTCCCATTATGGCGCAAGGGGATATTCTCGGGCCATCTATTTAGAGGATATCTATGGTATGTCGTGTACAGTAAATAAGCGAGCTTTCCATTCAGAGGATATCCCTAGGATGTATTTTACAGTATATCCTTAGTATATATGGTTACGTATGCGACATGCGACTTAAATGGGACATTGACCGGATATACTGGGGATATTGTATGCTACCTGGGAACTTGAAAAAGACTCGAAGTATTTGAACTGGAGAATTCTAAGGCTGAAAGAATGAGAAGATGAAGATACTTAAAAAAAAAAGAGTCGAATATGTGGCCCATATAATGGAAGCAAATACCGTGGCTGAGGACCTTAAAAACATTAAAAAACTAGGTACGAAGGTCGTGATTACGTGTTTTGGTTAGACCAAAACGATACACTTTACTCTGGCGAGGTTGCCGATTTTCGGTCGCAATTTTGGGAAAGGCGATTTGTACTCGTTCCGATGGGAATTTTAATTAAGAACGCGCCGTACGTAAATAGCGATACCACAATAACGTGATTAATAACGCGTCGTGCGGTTTAAAACGCAGGAATACCTTTCGTGCGACGTTCAGGGAGATTTATTCGCATTTTTCCCGGAGCGCGTACAAAAGGTGAAACGCAGGAGAAACGCTCGGTATTCGAGGGTGCTCCACGCGAAAAAGTTACCGCGGAGTCTCCGAATACTTGGCTTTATGCATGCGCTCGGGAATGATAAGGATGAGGAAAAATCCCTATGCTAACTTGGTCCTAATGGTCCTTGTAATCTCGGCCATGCAATAAAAGAAGAAGAAGACCTTTGACATCGTGAACGCGGTATGAAAACAACGTAAAAAATGTCAAAGTTTTCCTAAAACGTTTTCGGTTATTTTGCCTAATTAGTAGGTCCGTGTTTCGAAAAAAAAATATCCAACGTTTAGGGCGTTGTATTTCGATTGCCTGGCAACTAATAAAACATGCGAAAGGAATGGATGTTATGGCAAACAGAAATCGACGGAATCAAATCAAACTTGTACCGGAATCAAACAGCCACACAAAAGAAGCAGAGGAGCAGTCAGTCTTAGATCAATGCACCTGTATATAAACATTGCCGGGATTGAACTAGTATATATCTAGATATCCGTCATCCGGAATTTGAACTCTGGCTCTACAGGAGGATCCTAAAGATACTAAGAGCTCAACAAAATAATGAACCTCAATATCCTAAGAAGAATTAAATAAAACCAAAGAAATTCTCAAAGAGCAAAGAGAGAACACCAGTTTGAGAAGCTGGTGTTTGCAGGACGAATAAAACACATATTAAACCGATAAGCACTATTAGCTTTCAGCCCCATATCCAGGCCATTTTTATAAGCCAATAAATAATAAATTGGCTAAAAAATATATAAAAATAATTGAATATTCGCTGCTTAAAACCATGTTAACGTCTAATAATCTATAATAAGGCTAACATAAGCTAATAGTCAAAGCCTTTGAGTCCTCAGATGCTGTTTGGTTGTTGTTGCTTTGTGGTAATAAAGTCTGGACCTTAAGAGTTTTAATTGTAAAAGAGTTTGAAGCTTTCGCCTTACAGTATTGCCACCAAACCAAAACTGCAATGGTTAGTACATCGTTTTCAAAATAGAAATATCGAGATTACCAATTTACGCGTAACATTTTCATTTTTTTGACAACTGCCATTATCTTGATCACTAAAACCACTGGGCACCATCGCCTCAACATTTTGACTAATAATTTTTTTTACCCGTTCCGAGTTCGGCTTTGGCAGAGTATCACATAGAGAGGAAGGCTCAGATTAGTGGCAATGTTAAAAAGCGTACACGAGTTTCAACGCCCTCTAGTGATTGTGTCCAGTCACGAAAACGGAAAACCAGCGGGACATACAGTTCAATTCAATTTAAAGTTTGAGAGGTAAAATGTGCAAAAATAAAAATCATGTCGAAACAGTTTTAATTTTTTTTTATTAAAATATAAATAAAGCGCTGTTATCCAGTTCAAGCTACTGTAGTATTTTCAGTGTGACGTACTACTTTAAATCGCCATAACAGTACTTTAGTACTTAGACAAAAATAATACATGGCATTCCGAACAGTATACACGACCTTCCCCCCCTATCTTATACCCAGGACTTTCGTCTGAAAACATCAGTAACAAAGTAATGTATCGAACGGACCCTATAATAATGCTTTGGCAGTTCCGACATTCGCCGGGAGGGCGCGGAACCAACCTAGCGTCCATTTTTTAAAAGACAATTTCTACCTGAGTCGCAGTTCGGTGCCTGCCCGATAGATGGCGGTATCGTGTCACCGTTTAGCCGTCGAAAGCCGTACGTTTCGATAAATGTCACCATTTTCAAATTGTAAATATTTTTGGTAAATTGGGGATTATAGCCTCGGTTGGCGTAGAAAAATCGAGAAAATAATTTGTGCGTTACGGTATCGAAATCGATTTGTAATTTTCAATTTCTAGAACAGTTTTACGTGAAAGAATCCAACGAAACCGGTTCTATTCGTGCGTGCAACTCGAGCAGGGTCACCGTCCGATGCAGTCGGTTACGAATGAAGACGCAAACAAAAGCTACTGGTGTAACCCCGATCAACTGTGGCCTCGTTTCTTTGAACTTCACGAAAAAATTCTAAATAAATTAAAGATCAAATGCGTAAAAATGGCCGCTCGTACATTTTGTATCCACGATTCTCCTTTATCGAATCTTATTCGGGGTTTTAACCGTTATCGAGACCTCCTTGATCTAAAATCGTCATCGCCGGTTGCCGCCCCTTACAAATCTTGCGTCACCTTGCGTCATAGTAGACGAAACGTTGCGAAAGTTCACTCAGCTGATCGCGGCCTACGTTGACGGACTCGCGCGCGTATCGGCGAGGATTTGCCCGTTGCCAAGTCGTCTCTCGAATTTACGAATTTAGGGAAAAAATGCATTGGTTCTTTGTGGAGCAGGCAGAAAAAAAACGTTTGAGACATCGATTGAAAATTATATATCTATCTCATATTAGGCTGAATAAAGAAAAATCAGAGACAATTCCTTTTTTTCATTTTGGCTCAAGGGATCCAAGACAGTTTTTATATTATTTTGGTTTAGCCTTGCGCGTTAATGTCTACATGCTTGTTAAGGAAACCATATACTGTTATTGTGGAACAACGTTTACGGTGCCTTTAGAATATTAGAAGTAGTTCAATTGAACCAACTTAGCCTTCTTATCGGTTATTGGTTTTCTAATAAGGCTAAATCTGTAACTGTCACTGTCAGTTATGAACGACCATTTTGTTTGCGGGTGACGACCCCTTTCACAGCCGCCTAAGATGTAAATTATAAATTGTAGAATACTATTTTATTTTTGAACGTTAAAATCGCATACGTTTCAAAAACTGTTTGATTTGAGTACAGGACATGTTTTACAAGAACTGTGCGTATAATATGCAGGATGGTCCATTAAAAAATAGTTAACTTTTATCTGTGGGTGCTTCCTGTGATACCCTATACATATAAAAAAAAATGTAAGTAAAAATATATCTTGTGAATAGCTCACCATTTTTTGAACAATGTATTTTATGTTTTTTTTTTTTTCAAAACGTCAAATAAAAAAGTTAAATAAAAGATCGCCCGGTACTATACTATAAGGTACTATTGAGCTCTACCACATGCAAACTTTTTTCGAAATGCTTTTTACAAAACATGTGAATTCCTCAATCAACCGAAGTATATTGAAAATTTATTTTGGTTGGTAACGATTCTTATTCTATGACGACACACGATACCTATTTTCGATAATAATTATATTGATTCAAATCCAATAATCCGCCGAACAATATGTTGATGTTCCGGCAGTTTAATATTTGAATGGTCCATTAAACGTTTGGACCGCATGGATAATGTAGTAATGGATAATTTGACATATATGATGGATCTCGCTTAAGAAGGCGACCTTAACGCAACTGGTCGACAAGGATAGCGCAGAGGTTCTCGAACATCGGCAACGTCGCCTACTTACCCCCGAACTGTGGTCTTCCCTCGTTTCCTCGAACCCAATGAGTCAGGAGGCATGCGCCAGAGCCTGCTGGATTTTCTCTCTGTGTTTATATGCCGGCCAGAGGGTCACCTTGGATCAGTCATTGGCTTCACTTGCAGCGGTTTGGTGTGGTTCTTTTCGGCGCCGTGGCGTTTTGAAAAATAGGGAAAACTTTCACGGAAGAGAGGTAACGCAAATAGCTAAGTGATTTAAAGCGATAATCGCTTATTTTCTTGCTTTGTGTACCGTCCGTAGGTTCGTTTAGACGTTTCCATAACAACGAGAATTTTGACAAATCAGTTTTTTTATTTTAACCTTTCGATTTTGGAATTTTTGCGGGGTTAATAAACCGAAAAGCGAAAATAACCGTTTGGGATCGGTCCAACGAATCGGCAGATTATTTTCGCTAAATCGCGAAAGTTTTATTCTGGTACGATTCGGGCGGGTTCGTTTTTTATTTTCGGTAAAACTTTAAAAACGCGCGGTAGGAAATTCCGGATTTTCCGGAAACGCCCATGACTGATATCGAAAATTTCACTTATCGCGTTTCAAATGCGGTATTTATGCACTCGAAAGTGAGTGTGCGTGAGTTCCTTGAAAATTCCGATTCGCCGATTGGAACAGGGTGCGATATTCCTTAGCGCAAGGTCGAATGAAGGTTGAACGAACCTTCCACGGTGCATCCCAATAACGGCTGTTTAGGAGTTTACAAGATATACTTCCACCAGAAATATAGTGCTTTTACAACCGACTCCTTGATTAACTTTGCCTACTGTTTATTACTCCAAAACCGCAGACCCTTATAGAACGCCCGTACCCGTAACCATTCCAAGACCGTCTTAGGACTTTAGCTACCTTCACTAGCAAGCGGGATATGAGTATGTTTTCAATCTTTTTCGCCGAGCAATTCTTGAAACATGTACAAAAAAAATAGTACAAGTAACAATTTATTATGTTCGATGAAATCGAATTTTTCAAAAGTATCTACGCTCGTATAAAAATTTTATATCTCGCTAACGGTAGGTCCTATGGGATCGCCGTTGGTACACAAATGATCATCGTCGAAAAAAAATTTTTTTTTGTCTGTTTGTCTGTTCTACCTTGTCGTCTTTTGGTTTTTCCTGAATAACTTTCGCACCGTTGGAGCTACTAAATTTGCCTCCTTTCTAACCCTCAGCAATCGACTTCATATTTGCCATATATATATATATATATATATATATATATATATATATATATATATATATATATATATATATATATATATATATATATATATATATATATATATATATATATATATATATATATATATATATATATATATATATATATATATATATATATATATATATATATATATATGCAGCTTTGCCCCGTGATGGAACCTAATGAAAATGGGAGGGCTGGGGTGTCGCGTGTGCAAGGGTCTACAAAAACCATAATTCTTTAAAAACCGTTTACGAGACCAAAAAAATTCTTGAATCAGAAGACGCGGAAGATATGGCTCCATAAACTTTTATTCTTGACAATTTTTAAAAAATATACAGGGTGCGCCGGTACTTCAAAAAAAACTGAAAAATGGGTCCCCCTATTATTGAAAATTGTTTATAACTGAAAGACTGTGATCTTACTTTCTTTTATATTGCGATATAGCTCGCCTAGACAGTAAAAACTTGTGTATTTAAGGTTTTCTCCTATTAAACAGGGTGTTCCCGATATTCCGTTTACTATTTTCAACAAAATTCTTGAACCAGGAAACGTGGAAGATACAGGGCTATAACTTCTACTCCGAGCATTTTATGGGCAAAAAATCTAGAAGATCCTAAAAATTTCCGTTTTTATGGATAAATTATTATTATAAACGCAAAACCGTTAAAGATGGGATAATTTTATTTGAGCAGTATCGTAAACTGTGTCGAGAGGGAGTTTCAGGTTTCGTCAATTATACAGGGCGCGAAATATTTGAAAAAACCATAATTCGAAAACGCTATTATTTGTGCAAATTTTAATATTTACAGATGTTTACTGCAACTTTGAAGTTCGACGAGATGCGAAGGCCATTTTATACAGGGTGCATTCGCAATTAAATTACATCGACTTTGCGAAAGTTCCATAGTGGTACGCAGGAGCACGATAGAAAAACAATGCACGAATCCGCGAAGCTCTTTCTTTTTATAATAAAAAGCTGATTCGCGCTACTTGCAACGAACTTGCCCCGCCCAGCGACGATTTTTCGAAAGCAATCTTGTTAATTCTAGTCAAATGGTCAAAATAAAACTGATATAATGAGCATCCCATTGTTGGTTTATGATTGGCGATACCCATAAATATATTATATGTGCTTCTAGCTCCTTGAAATGTTTTTAAAAAGATATTTTTCCATGTATCCCAATTCATTTTCCACAAAACTTGTATACTATGTTTGTGCAGTCCCTCTTAGCTTTGATATCGCTTGATAAATTGTAAATTTATCTTTCCACGAATAGATATTTGCATTATGTTCAATGACTTCTGTCCACTGATTAATTTGAGCGTTTATTGGATCGAACTCTGCTATAAAACTTACCATTTCAATGTTCTTCGAAAAGTTATTGCAGTGGTTTAAAACAGACGATGATACAGGCGAAGAAAGAATACTCACCGCTTTGACGAAGAACTGGAACTACTTCTTGAAGTCCCAATAGATTCACTAGTTACACTTCGCGATCGGTATCGTTTACTACTTTTTTTTAGGCATATTTAATTGCACACAGTCTACCACAAAAACACTAAAACACTTCCGATGTAGTCTTTATGAAATAAATACTACTCGTTTTTAAAACTTTTATTTAATCGTTCGATCTAGACATGACATGTACTGCGAAAAGAGTTGTGTTGTTACATTCAAAGCTTTTTAATAACTGAACAACCCAAGCCTAGTTTATTCTTTCGTGAGCCTCTAAAAGTAATATAAAACTAATAGTGTTTATAATATGGGAACACGGGTTCGGTAGGATGATAAAAGGGTGCCGACGGTACCAAATACCAGCAATCTTCTCTCACTTTCCTCTTGACTATCCCATCTGCAATAGTTTTTCTTACAGTTGGAAGTTTGGTCGAGTCTTTTGTTTTTATTGCTGCTCCTACTTTTCCCATCTGAATTTCTTATAAAATTGTAAACAGTCAAAACAATTTATTTAGTTTAGGTTCGACTAATGCATAATCAAATTTAAAACGGTCCATTTACTTTTCAAATAAAAAGTTCAATTTTCTACAAATATTCGTTACGGTTCATCTCAGGCAAGATCAACTTAATGCTGTTGGGATGGGTTTTACCACGGTCCCCCGAAGGTCTGCGAAAAAACAAAACTAACCAAAATTATCCAAAATTAAAAAAAAAATAAACTCACTCACTAACCAAAACTAACAAAAAAAACTAACCAAAACTAAACAAAATTACCAAAAAAAAGCAAAACTAACCAAAATTAATCAAAACTAACCAATACAAAAACAAAACTAACGATTACTAACCAAAACTAACAAAAAAAAAACAAAACTAACCAAAGCTAACCTATTCCTATAACTATTCCGACAAGGTCATTACACTGTGGTAAACGTTCCAGTATAATGGTAATGCACATCGCGTTATTTATCGATTTTTTATGCTGCATACATTGATAACCACGAACTAAAATGTTATCTACTAACCAATTAACTTTACTAAAAGAGTCGATTCAATAAAGTGCCCGTTATTGTTATCGCTTTGTCGTGACTTAATGTGGTAGATTAATAATCGAATGAGTATTAAAATTAAGCATAAATAATGATAAACGAACGCTGACGATCATGATTTTTTTATGCCGATTTTTTACCGAAATGGAAGTTTGATCAGTCGCTTAATGTTTCAGAAGTGTTCAGCGGTTCGAGATGAATACCAGAGACGCCCTTTTGTCGATGATATCGCCTCCGGCGGCAGACTCGGGCAACAAAGTCACGGTGGTTGGCGTCGGGCAAGTAGGGATGGCCTGCGCCTTCAGCATTTTATCCCAAGTACGTAGTCTGAGGCCGCGACTGGCAAAAATTAATAGCGATCGATCCGAAAGGTTGACGTTTTGTTTTTGTTTATCATTTTCATTCATTAATTCAAAACAATTAAACTTTAAGGACATTTTTAACCAATTTTTTTTTTGCAAAAAAAACGCGCTCCTGAAATTTCGCGCAAAGCTCTGAAAGGTCATTGTGAGTAACCTTTTTGGATATTTTTTCATCTAACCTTCACTTACAGCTCGAATTTTTCCAATTTGACGTTGGTCACGTGTCCTCCGCATCGTATATAGTTTAGTTCATATGACAAAACCAAAAGAAGCAAACATCGACATTACCTTCTATTTAAAATCAAATCATAATCAATTCAGGTTATTATCAATTGCACTAAATTTCTTGTATAATCTAAAAGTTGATAAAAGGTCAAAATGGCATTAAAACAAGTAAGTTTGTTTTCAATTTTTTTTAGCTGCCGTTTGCGTTTTGCGTGTTACTCGAAATGCGTTATAAACCATTTCTGCTCAACACGTGACGTTTAATTACTGTTCAATTACACTTAAACATTATTTTTGTGACTCATTAAAATTGTTTATAATTTGCTTATTTTTCATTCCTACAAAATAAATAATGAATCTTCTAAAATCAGAAGTAAAAAAAAAAGTTTAATCGTGTCTTATGTGGAATCGAGTTTTCCACTCTCCTCGTATATATCTTGGAGTTAAGTGTGTTTCTGTAAGACTATTTAATTAATACATTCATCAGTTTTCATTTTATAATTCAATCCATCTTCCGAAAACATGTTTGGTTATGTTGTTTGGCATTTCGCTAGATTTGCATAGTTCGTATTTTTAATGGTCAGTTATCGACATGCAAAGTAAAACAAACGGGTTAGGTTGGTTAGTGGTGTAACCGTTTGGTCAATCTTCAAAACTGCCCAGCAACGGCAACATCGCGAGCACCGTAAAAAAAGGTTGCCTGCAAAAAAGGGATCGGCGCTGCCGACACTTAAGAGACCGCGGGACGCTGGGTCTCGACATTACAACCCGTGCTAGCAAACGTTAAGCTCCGTTATTCATTTTCATATGTTTTTTCCTTTGTTTGTTAATTGTAAAAGTTTGTTAAGTTGTAAAAGTTAAAAAATAAAGTTATCGAAAAATACAGTCCACTCAATCGAACAAGAATCAGCGCAGCAAATAACGTGGACTTACGTTAAAACCCACCACCGTTGGTTAGCTAAGATTTGGTGTCTTATCAAATTTTTAATATTAAGAGTTTTTAAATTAGGGATAATGTTATGGTCTCTACAACCTAACGCCTGTCATACAGAGCACGCGAGATAATCGAAAAAACATCATACTAAATCGCAATTACCTGTGCGAATGTTGATATTTAAGAAAGTATGCGATTCTAGCGCTGTCGCGTGGTTATTTATACAGGGAGTGTCGAGCGATGTGGTTCTGGTCGATGTCATGGAGGATAAACTCAAAGGTGAGATGATGGACCTGCAACACGGCGCCCTCTTCCTCAAAAACGCCACCATCACGGCGAGCAAAGACTACAGCGTCACCGCGGGCTCGAAGCTCTGCATCATCACCGCGGGTAAACACGCTCCGCCCACCTCGCGCCGCCCGACCTAACCTAAAAGCCCCGTTTCCAGGTGTGCGTCAGAAAGAGGGCGAATCGAGACTGAACCTCGTGCAACGGAACACGGACGTGTTGAAACACATCGTGCCCAATCTCGTGAAATACTCCCCTGACACTATCTTGCTCGTAGTGAGCAATCCCGTGGATATTCTGACGTACGTCGCTTGGAAGCTGAGCGGTTTGCCCAAGAACAGAGTCATCGGGTCCGGTACCAATCTGGACACCTCCCGGTTCAGGTTCTTGGTGTCCCAGAAGCTCGGGGTGTCACCTGGTAGCGTCCACGGCTGGATTATCGGCGAGCACGGCGACTCTAGCGGTAAATAATGGATTTTGGTGGCTACGGCGGGGGTTATGGGGCTGTTTTTGGCGCAGTGGCCATTTGGTCGGGGGTCAATGTGGCCGGAGTGCGCCTGAGGGAAATCAATCCCGCGGTGGGGACGGACAGGGACCCGGAAAACTGGAAAGACGTCCACAAGCAGGTGATATCGTCCGCGTACGACGTGATCAAGCTCAAGGGCTACACCTCGTGGGCTATTGGGCTCAGCGTCGCCTCTTTGGCCTCCAGCATCTTGAGAAACTCGAATAACGTTCACGCGGTCTCCACTTACGTCAAGGTAGGAGAATTTTCGCCCAACTTCGTTTCGACTCCAGCTACGGCGGATTTTCACGTAAAAACCGTAGTCTGAACCTATGTCCTAGCTTGATGCAGCGTTTTTACCTACTTGTTCTCGATTTTGATCAAATCTTTTCGTTTCTGTAATTAGGAAAAAAAGTGATGATTCCAAATTTTTATTTATTTTTTTCAAAAAGTCACAGAAAAACTAGAAAATTCGAAAAAAAACAAATCTAGAAGAAATTATATACAGTACAACGAATTTTCGTTCGCGGCCCACTGGGATTTTAACACCTTTTTTCTAATCGCATTAAACGAATTCCTATGTCCCAGGTTTTTATTTATTTTGTTCAAAAACTCACGAAAAAACTGTAAAAGGCAAAAAAGTGTATTTTAAATAAAGGAATTTAAAAAATATATATATACAATACAACGAATTTATTCTTTTCAAAAACTCACGAAAAAAACTGAAAAACGCGAAAAAGCATATTTTAACTAAACGTATCTGGAAAAAGTATATATAATACAACGAATTTTCCTTTGTGGCCCGCTGGGATTTTAACATCTTTTTTCTAATCGCATTAAATAAAAACAAAAGGTTTTCGAATAATTTATTGTGAAGCAAGTTAGGATATACGTTTATGGGCTAAAAAAACTCGTATTTTTGAATTTTTTCGTGAAAATTGGCCGGTAGTTATTCCATTGGCTTAGTTGAATGTTCGCAGCAAACCAAACCGAGTAACCGCCATTTTCATCATCATGTTTCAGCTTGCGTAGGTAGATTTCGTCGCTACAATTCGCTTAACCTTCAACACGCATTTGGCGCCCATAAAATGTCGCGTGTCTCATAAAAGAGAGTTTAAAACGCCGGCTTTTTAATTCAAAAAAGGTGTTTTTTTGGATTTTTTTTTTCATTAAAAAATTGTTACTTATTTGACGTCATAATGGCCGTCGCTTTGTGTAATTGGAATGAAATAATCTATTACAGGAGCGTCCAAGAGAGCCTTTAAAGTTTCCCGTGCATATAAAATCGCGATATAGTATATATAATAAAAAAATATGCTTCAATTTTAATTGTACAAGATGGAGGTCCTCATGGCGACAAGTTTTGTCACAATCAGCTAAAAGATTTTTGAAAATCCATTATTTTTGAATCGGACAGGAGAAAACAGACTTATTTTTTAATGCGCCTTTTATTAATTTGTATTAAACGTTAGAACGCCCCGTACTTAAACAAATCGTTTTCCGCGGTAAAACAGTGCATTCAAATTTTAAAAAAAAGGTAAGTGTTGCTCTTGCGTCGCCCTACGTAACGTAAATTTAAGTTACTTAAGGCGTTCCTTAACAATATGCGATTATTTAAGTGTGCGACCAAAGTACGAGTTATTATGACAAAAAAAAACTTTAATATTACTATCTACAAATATTCTGAATTCCTGCAGAGCGTAACTGAAACTGGCTGCCATTTTTCTCTGAGAAACTTTAGTTTTATCAGCGTTTCCTGTATTTTGCAGCTTTATATTTCATTTTTTATACAAAATTTAATGCAAATTCCCTATTTTCGACAACAAAAAATCGCTGAGCACATAACGTTTCTGTCTCACAAAAAAAAAGGAAAAACGTGCACACTGACTGAAACAGCGAACGTGAAAAACGAAGATCCAACGTGAGTAGCCCGCCCAATTGTAAACGTCACCTTATTATTTGAACACACATCGCATGGCTTGTAACATGCGTTATTTATTTATTTATTTATTTTATTTTGTTTATAGAGGTAGAGTTTTTTTCTCCTTTCTGTATATATATGGCTACGTCACATATTGGTGAAAAGTAAAGACCTGAATCGCGGTTAGGATTGTTCGGTTAGTTCTTCAAACAATATATAAGTAGGTGCGGAATAGTATGCGAGTCAGTTTCAGTGCTCTGAAGAAGCCAATAGGATGGTTGGCGAAACGTCAGCAAGTTTCTTTGAAAAAATTTATTATTCATTATATTTTCCTCTTTTTACTTTATTTTATTTTATGTTATTTTATTTTACGTTTACATCGACGACAATATACTTAAAAAAGAATCGCATATCCCCAAGAAATCCGGTGTTTCTTATTCGATTCGAAAACACTCTGTATAAAACACGTTCAACTGAGCCAACCCAAACTTCCAAGCGAATTCGGAAAAAAAATCGTCGTTTCGAAACCCGTTGTCGATCTTCAGGGCCTGCACGGTATCGAATGGGACGTTTACCTGTCAGTGCCTGCGGTCTTGGGGGCCTGCGGCATATCTCACACCGTATCGCAAACGTTGAGCGAGGAAGAGAAGGCCAGCCTGCAAAACTCGGCGAATATCATGCAAAAAGTTCAGAAGGAGTTGGTGCTTTGATACCCGTCCGATTTTTCGCGAAATCTCGCGCGACCCGGCAACGCGGCCCTCGGCGACGTTGCTACGCGTCGCGAAAAGTCTTTTAGTTTTAGCAATTGATATATCTACATTTATAGCGACTCTATTTTTATATTTCCTTGTCTCGAATAAAAAAGCTGCGGTACGATGCGTTTTATTTCGAACCCGGACCAAAGTGGGCAGTTTCATTTCATGTGTCATCGGAGGCTTTGTTAGCGAACCCTTTTGCTCAGCGCGCCGCTGGTTTCCTTTCAGGGGCAACACGACATAGTGCACGACGTGTTCCTGTCTGTCCCATCGGTCCTGGGAGAAAATGGCGTCTCTTACATAGTCAAGCAACAGCTCAACGGAGACGAACACGAAGCGCTACTAAAATCCGCAAATTTAATGTCCGAAGTGCAAGAGGGCCTCAAGTTTGACTAAGCGACGAACAAATACCATATACTTCCGTGGCCACTACTAATTTTACTTAGAACGTAACTGCACCACTACTAAGGCACCTCTTTAAGATTTAAATTCGTAAATTAAAATTAATTTTCGTCGGTAGTGCCAACTACTGGATAATTTTAATCGGTAAAACCATGGCGATACAAGGAACTACCTCGATGCGTTGCCCGATCTGCATTTATAACCTCATTTTTGATCCCATGGTTACAAAAAAAGAAGAAGAAGAATAACGTTATTTTCCGCAAAACCCCAAAATTTCGTTGTTCCTAACCTAAAATCTTTGTGTAATTATTTATTTTGTAGCGTATTTAGCACGTAACTAATATTACCAAAAAAAAGTGTTCTATGTATGTTCAGTGTGAAAATAAACTTCATTTATATTTGTGCTTCGCATTTTTGTTAACCATATTAATCCGTAACGGGGACGTGTAGACTGCGCGTCCTATGCAACCCTCAATACAAGTCAGCTAAGAGTTTTGCATATCTTATCTTTTTTAGTGTTTAGTTGCAACTTCTGTTACGCTAATTGCCGCCATTCCCAGATCACTAGTTAACGGTAATATGGCGTGATTTTTTGGCGGTTTTTAGTAGCGCTTCTCATTAGTTTATTTATTTAGAACAGCAGCCCCACTGCTAAGATGTTGTAGATCCGTATGTTACTAAAAGCGGATGTTTAACTTAATTTTTTTATGTAATTATTAATTTTATTAATATAAAATGTGCGTTCAGAGTGAAAATAAACTTTCTTTTCCCACTCCCGTCTGTAAAATACCCAATTACGCACCGATCTAGGGTGCGGAAAGCGTCACTTTACCAGTTTCGTTTTCCACGAATCCGAGCCACTTCGGACATTTCCGGGATTTTACCGCACGGGTTTGGGAGCAATCGGATGTTTTCGGAGATATTTCCCACGCTTTGAATTTTGACGTTTGTCAATTCTGGTGGTCCTGTCAGTGAATGTATTCCTGTTTTGCGAAAATGTACGCAAAAACTAACGGTCGTAGAAAAAGTATAGTATGCAACACGTTTACAACTTTTTAACTCACTCGTGGCTAAAAGTTTTGCACACCCCATACGCACAGCAGTATATACGAGGCGTGTTCAAAATGTAAGGCGATTTCTAAGTTTTGTAGAGAGATATTTATTTACCTTTTAAAATTAATGCTCAAAAATTTGAAATCATACCGTAGTTCATTGAAGTTATTCATTTATTATTATTGTAGCGGACATTTTGTCACTTTTGGGTTTGGGTTTTGTTTACCTGTCCTCTTTATCTGCGGGAATCTGTTTATACTAGATTGAAAGCTCACCAAATCTTTTAAAAGGCACATGTGATATTTTCATAATACTTTTGACATGCCAATTAATATTCCCTACCGGCAAGAACCGCAAAAATAAAGATTGTCTAACTGTTTTTTCTTTTTATTACCATTTTCCACCGTATACCTGTTTATAAAAATTATGTGGCATAATTCTATAGGTTTTAAGCTTTAAACGGGTCCTTTAAGTATGTTCGTACTAAAAATGTAAAGCGAACGCTCCTTCGAATTGGTGCAAACAACCTTCGATTCTGCGCCAATTAGATATCCGATGTACTTTAAAACGACAGGCATTTTATTACTGACATTTTTTTTTCAATTTATAACCGTCGCCGACTTACGACATAAAAAACACTCGTTTAACCTTTCGAGTCTAACAAATGGGCCAATTAAAAAATAAAAAAATACCATTAATGATAAATGAAATGCGAGTGCCGAATTCTTGAAAAGGGTCACGTCAGTTTGCGGTTGATAGCGGACAGCGGATTGTTATGTCAACCATATTTAAAGTTTTCTTTGTTATAGTCAATTACCTGATTAACAAACCACTGAATTTCATTTCACATCCCGACGCTGGCCTGCCCATCGTGAGTATTGAATATCTGCCCCGTTTCGTATTTTGATTACTTATTAACCGACATGGTATAGTCTGTCTCAATCTTCATCGTGCTGGCTTCTGGTAGCAATTCTGAAAGTTACCTCCCAACGGTACGTATTAAAGGACAGAGCATTAGGCACGGACCATCAAAGGTTTATACTATTTATTTTGTCTTATATAGAAATGCCCATGGAAGTGTCCTTAATTTTTGTAATGTGCTGTTCTGATAGGGGTTAAACATGCAATGACATGGAGGAAGACGTAAAACCGTTTTCCAAACCTGTTCAGCCAAATTATTACATACATTTTGTTTTTTGATTTCATATAACATCCTTCAAGTTTTATTGGGGAAGGTTCGTCGAAAGCCAACACGATGAAAATTGAGACAGACTATATCAAGTTATATTTTATTTGCTATAATATGTACAGGGCGTCCGAAATAAGGCTCTGTTAAATTATTTTAAATAGAAAAAACTTTATATCATTACATTTTTGTATATGTTGTATGTGTACTACGACTGAGTCGAAAAATCTTTTTTTTATCAAAAATGACGCTTGCATGCCCTGAAACGTTATTGAGTGACGTTAGTCTTGGCGCATTCACCATGTGTCAAGAAATGTGATCTTTTTTAAATTATTCATTTCACGGGCACCATGGAGCGCATCCCTGCATAAAAACTTTTAAAAATGCCCGATTAAATTGGCTGCTATAAAAGCAATAAGTGAAAATAAAAGCCTATATTGAGAAAAAAAAGTAAATAATAACAGCCATGTCAAGTGTAATTTTAATTTTAATTTTAAAATCTTTTGAGGGTCATTTTGAGGGTCGCAATTAATTAAGCCAAACTCAGCCTTACAAAACAAGAAGTAATAATTGGATTTTTTTAATGACAAAATATGATAGTTATTTTCGAAACGTTTTTATTGATTACTGGTAAGTCATGCATGAAAAAACTGATTGCTGATGTCTTTTATGTCTTATTATTTTTGTGATATCTTTTATATTGTGTCACTATGATGATCCTGATTCACTTATATTGTTTTGCCAGTAAAAGTGGCGCACAATGAAAAATGTAAGGGTTGCTATCTAAGGGAATTGACTGTAATAAATTACGCGGCAATTATAATCTTCTTGTGTAATTTTTGAGATATACAAGTTCCTTTCTTTTTTACCGGAACGCCATTTTTTAAATAAATTTTCGGTTTCAGTGTCGAATTTTGTAATATTCAAGACGTATCCAGCAACATAAACGGGTGTATTAATTGGCGATCACAGAATATCACTTGGACAGTACGCTCATAGTACAACAAGTACAACAGTGGATAAAAATACATTGAACATGCAACTTCATACTTATATTATACAAATTTTACGAAATATTCATGTAATATAGAATAAATATCCTGTTAAGGAAATTATCGTGTTGAGAATGTCGATCATTAATTTTTTGACAGTATGCTAATTGGTTTGAAAACCTTTCCAAAACATTACTCAGGATATTGATGATGATTCTTAACTACGAGTAAATTGTCTATCTTGTGTATTATATAAATGCTAATCAATGACGTAGAGAAAAAACAGCATTAACAATTAAGGAGTATTAAACATTTTCCATCATCTTTATTGATAATTAACAAGGTATACAAAAGGTAAAAAAGAGTATTAAGATTTAAAGCGGAATGAATTTAGCGGATCTCAAGATACTGTTTTTTTTGTATTATTTGTAATGGGTTGAGTGTATTTTCATGATATTTAATATGTTAGGGACACGTGTACCAACATACTATACAAAAATAACCTTACTTTTTTAATACACCTCGTATATAGTATATATAGTATATCTAACAAAAACTAACTAGAATTGTAATTCTAATTGTAAACACTAAGGCACAGGTAGGTCAACTATCTGCCGCTGTGGAGATTCTTGACATTCATCCACAGTTGGCCTTTGAAATATGGCTAAGACCCACTAATTTTTAAAGCTGATTTATATTTCTCTCGCGTTCTTTCAAAGCAGCAAAATCGTGCACCTGTCCTAAAAAAACGCAGAAACCAAGGTTCGAAATTATATAACATGGAACATTATAGAGGCTTCAACTCTAAAGGAGTTCAAAATAAAGATAATTAATTATATAAAGGTTAATTATCAATAATATAGATAAAAATAGCGTAATTGTAATTCGTATTGCAGCTTCAATATAAAAAAGACCATGTAAAACCTGTTAAAGTCCTCCAAACGATAGAGAGTCGACTGCTTTTTTTTTCGTTATATTCTTTGCTGGAAAAGTAGTAATCTTAGTCACAATTAAGTCCCCTATAACAAATTGAACCGTTAAATCGCTCATTTTGTTTAATTCTGTTGTCTTCAAGCTTTTTAGCTGCCTCCCTTCCTAATGAAGAAACGTCTATGGTGTTCACTTCATTATCACTGACATATTTGTTAACCATCTGCTCTTAATATGTAGCAACAATTCACTAGATGTTGTTTGCGTCTTACGATGTTTTGTGCTGTTAATGCCTTGTTGTTTGTTCTTACATATCGCTACCTAATTTGGCACCCATTGTTGCTAACGAGTCTAGCACTGTCTTGTTTTGCTCTTTCGACCTGTCCGTTTCCTCTCGTCATGCCAACTGCCGTGGTGAATACGTTTATTCCTCTTTCTGCAGTATAGTTACTAAATTCTTGTGATACAATGCTTTTCCGGCGTCGGTTATCAAACGCCTAGCATTACCAAATATTCAAATAATTCTTCCAGTGTAGTTATTACATGTTTACTTGATGTTTACTGCTGTTAAAAAGACCAATTTTGTTAAAGCATCTATTATTACCAATACACCACATTTTGTGGTGTGAATCCAAGCTGCAGTATATATTTTTTAAGAAATCTGCGCATCTTTGGGAACCAATATCTTTCTTTTATACGCTCAAGCGTTTTATCAAAAGCGAAGTGTCCTATGCCATCGTGGTTTGCTTTCACTATTTGCCATCTACACATTTTTGCATTTGTATTCTGTTACGCGATACAGTTTATTCCCTCGTAGGTCATATTGTATAAAAATATTTTTATTTTCGTTGTCTCTTGACAAAAGAATATCCTTAATTTCTTTTATCGTTTTGTTTGAGCTTCACGTAAGTAGTCATCTTCAAAAATTGCTGAAACGTTTCGGACCTCCGGTTCAGTATCATGTGTATTTTCACTTTTAAAATGTCTGCTAAGCGCGTCTACGTGTTGTAATTGTGACCCTGGTTTATGTAAAAGATCAAACGATAAATCTTGTAAATATAAAACCCATATTGCAATTCTTGGAACTATACTTTGCTTTGAAAGTGCATTTTTGACAGAATTACACACTGTGATAACTGTGCATTCTCTGCTTGCTAGATAGTACCTGTATCTATCTAGTGTTTTCACGATTGCTAGAAGTTCAAGTTCGAATGAATGATATTTTTTTCTTCGTTGGTTGTCTGTTTACCATAGTACGCCACTGGTTTTTCTACTTTTTCAGAAATTTGGGTAATTATTCCGGCAAATCCCTCTCTGCTAGCATCAGTATATGCTATCGTTTTACAATTTTGATTAAAAATTGCTAATATTGACTCTGAGGTAAGCATACTTTTCAAGTCATCCATTATTTTAGTTTCTTCTTGTGTCCATATCCAAGGGCAATCCTTCTTTAATAGTTTTGCTAGTCAGCATATGTACAAAACTCAACGAAAAAGAGCATAGTAGCTCGAGACTAGATAATCCTTTCCGATTAAATTTTTCAAAAAGTTGACACTTGAGAGGCGCATTACTAAATAAGCAATATTGGGAGGACCTCCAAGAGAGAATCAGATCTTCCTTCCGAAATATTTACATTTGTTGACATCACTAACGAGTGCGTTTTCTCCTCATTCAATTTTAGGCGATTCGCTGAAACTACCTATTGGTATATTCCTTCGGGAACTGTGTTTCCCCTTTAAATGTTTCTACATTCGTGTTTGATGTCTTAAATATAGAGTAATCTGCAAAATGGTATATCGTTTGGAGAACTCTACTACCAATATTTGTACAAATTTGCTGCATTCTTCGGTACCTACAGGACGAGTTCCTAGGGAAGTACGGTTACCCTCTCGAAAGGCACACGGTGGTAACGGAAGACGGGTACCTTTTGACCGCTCACCGAATACCTCACGGCAAACATTCCAACGGTACCAACAGATACCCGGTACTTTGTATTCACGGCACAGGCGGAGTTGGGGAGATGTTTTTGTTCCCGGGATACGGAAAGGGCATAGGTTGGTACCTCGCCGATAGGGACTTCGACATTTGGCTGCTAAACACCCGGGGAAACTACCATTCCCGGAAGCACCGGAAGTGGAACCCGGATAAAGACCCAGAGTTTTGGAATTTCAGGTAAAAAAATGGTGGGTAACATTCAAACAAAGAAAACAATACAACAAATTAATTTATCTCCATTGTCAAAAATGCATGTTATAAGAAAAGTCATTGTCTATACTGGCCTAAAGGAAAAAAGAGCTTTAAACATTTGCACGTCCTTTAGTCTAGTTAATAACACACTATTACCAGGCATTAAAAATTAAAAACATTAAAAATTTCAAAAGTTACAAACAATTAAAGATGGTATAAAGTAATGTTTAGTTTATTGTTCATACTGCGTAAAATAATAATAATTGTTTTTGGATTTTGAAAAAAAGATCCTTAAAGAGGAGGAAACTTACTAAAAAAATTTAGGATTTCCGAAACTGTACCTACATTATTAATCATTTCAATTTAACGCTACAAAATTGAGGTTGCTCGCATACAATAATTCTTTTTTTAGGATATATAAAGAAATAAGAAAATCTAAAAAATTAAGGTATAATCTAGACATTTAAAAATGCTGATTCCCGTTGAAATTTTTCATTAAAGTTCATTATTGCAAATCAGAAAAGATATATTTCAATAAATTTCCTGTATACCCATAGAATAACATAATGCGATGAAAGTTTAAATAAATTTCATATTTTGTTTATAATTATTTTTTTAAGTTAACAAACAAATCAAATAGTTCATTTTAATTAAAAAAAAAATTATATTCATTTATGATTAATGGTAATTGACAGTTACAACAAGTTCAGAAAAAAAAGTTTCATTAACAATTTCATTGTTTATTATTTTAACAATTTAACACAAAGAAATTAGATTTTTCCATTCACCATAATAGTTGCTTTTTATTCTTT
Source organism: Cylas formicarius (assembly GCF_029955315.1). Taxonomy (NCBI): domain Eukaryota; kingdom Metazoa; phylum Arthropoda; class Insecta; order Coleoptera; family Brentidae; genus Cylas; species Cylas formicarius. The sequence goes on from NW_026844319.1 coordinate 28,409,805, forward strand.
AATACGCAGAAATTTGCGAAAAGGAATGAAATATTGTTGCTTGGAAACACCTAAGTAAATTTTGCCTCAAAATAGCTTTAAAAACTGAAAGAAGAAAATTAAAAAAAAAACAATAAAATTTAATTACGAAAAACTCAAAAATCCGGAGTCTACAAAGTGTATATCGGACAAACAGGTAGAGCTTTAAAAAAAGTCCAGTTATTGTTCTCATTTGTCCGTCCATACTTATTTGTATTTTCAAAATTTCAATTTACACAGTAATACATCAAAGGCTCTTTTTGAAAAATGCACACTCCTTGAGAACACATATACAAACAAAATGTTTTCTGAAATTGCAGGTTTCAATGACTGGGAGATGCAAGTATTAAAAATAACTGCAAATCTTCTGGCCTTAAGTCGTTGAATATCATAGAAAAAGCAGGTTTTCGTTCCTGAATGAGTAACATATATAATATATAATATGATATGATATGATTCCATTTTCAAAATTTTCCAAATAAATAAGAACTAAAAGTTCAGATTTTCACGAAATTATATAGTTTCGACAACACCGTGTCTTTATCAAATGTAATATTTACGAACTACCTGCTACTATATATACCGAAAAATGCCAATAAAACCTTGATTAATGTTGTGAGAATTTAAGTGTAATAATGAAGAGGTATTTAAATCTAATTTATCGTTAAGCATTACATTTGAATGTCTCATTTTGTTAATCTCGGTGGCTTCCAATAAATTTAATGTTCTACTTTTTGTTGCTGTACGTAAAATATCAAAATTGTCAAAAATGTGTTTTTCTATGTTTAAGTGTGTAGCATATTTAGAATCTAGACTATTGTTTCTAAATGCATGGATATTAACAAAATGAGACATTCGAATGTATTGTTAAACTTAAATTCTCACAACAACATTAATTAAGGTTTTATGTTTTTTTTTCGGCATACGAGTATATAGTAGCAGGTAGTTTGTAAATACTTCACACACGGTGTTGTCGAAACAATAGTTATGTGAAAATATATAATTTCGGGAAAATCTGAACTTTCTTATTTATTTTGTTAAATAGATTTTCGTCAAGTAAAAGCCACCTCAGTTCAAATAAATTTAGTTTCTCGCTCATAGTTGTGGACGTAAAAAAAAGGAAAGTAACAAACCCGAAAATTATATCGCATCGGTTATCATCGGTATCGCCTATTTCGTATGTAACTAACCAAAACTAAAGAAAACTAACCAAACCAATGAGTTAGGTGAGGTTTCGTTTGCTTCTAATCCGAAAAAAAAACAATGTTATGCATATGATAAAGGCTTAAGCCGTGTTTCTTGATTTTAGCTGGCACGAAGTGGGTGTTTACGATTTGCCAGCCGCCATAGACCACATCCTGACTGTTACCAATAAATCGAAACTGTTTTACGTGGGTCACTCGCAGGGGTCTACGGTATATTTGGTATTGACGACCCAAAGGCCCGAATACAACGATAAAATAGCGCTCGGCGTCAATCTGGCTCCGTCCGCCTTCATTGGAGACAATAACTACTTGCTGATGGAACTGGTCGGCAAGCATAGGCTACTCTTCAAGGTAGGAACGTCCATTTTAAGAACGTTGATTTTGAGAGAGGCAATTCTATATATATATATATATATATATATATATATATATATATATATATATATATATATATATATATATATACATATATATATATATATATATATATATATATATATATATATATATATATATATATATATATATATATATATATATATATATATTATAAGATTCCAAGAGTAATTTTTATTTTGAGATAAATGAGAGGCGTATCATCAATATCCCAATTGTATTTATCAATTAAAAGCGAACGTTTGAATATTGTGAATTGTAATAAAAACCCTGGGATTATATTTGATTGTAGACTTAGACTCGTGGAATATGTATCTTTGTGGGTGAGAAAGCCTTGTTTGATTTTGCATCATTTATACAGGCATAGAACGGTCCTTAATTTCACCTGTCCTTTCGATGATGAACTGTGGTTTCGTCCTCTATTACCCATGTCTTGATAGTATTAATAAATATTTATACGAGTGGAATTTTTCCGGAGGCATGGAAGACATCATTGGTGATCCCTGTACACCAATCTATGTCAAGAATTTAGGAAGGTTCTTGAGGTTGTAGTGAAACAGCAGCTGCAAAGTTATTGTAACTTAAACAATATTTTAGTGCCTAATCAGTATTGCCTTCGCCCCAAATATTCAAATGACTCTGTCGTTGTTACTGTCTGTGATGATTTCTTGAGGGCCTCGGAGGATGGTAAATTTGTGTTGGATGTGTTTTTGGATTTTAAGCCAAACAAGAAGTAGAACTAGACTCTTAAGAAAATTGTACAAAATGGGTATTAAGAGAACAGCGTGTAAATGACTTTATTCGTATTTAACAGATAGGGTATAAAAAACGAAATATAAAAATTGCATATCTGATTGCATAACTGTAGAACATGGTGTTCCTCAGGGGACAGTTTTGGAACCATTGTTGTTTCTTAGGTATATAAACGATATTGTAAATATTTTAGATGATTCCAAAGCGGTATTATTTGCAGATGACACTATGATTTTTATTGTGGGTGAAAATGTGGATGAAATGCAAAGAAAAATGAATGAATGAAAATGAATGCTGAAGCTTTGCATAAACACGGACAAGTAAAAATTTTGTGTTTTTGGTAAACGACATAAATTGAGTAAATTAAATTTCGATGTAAACATTTATATTAGCAACAAAAAATTAATTCATGAAAACGAAATTAAATATCTGGGTGTTATATTTGACTCAAATTTGACGTTTCATATACATGCCGTTTACATAATGAATAAATTTATAGATATATTTTATATCTAGAAATATACTAAAATGTAACAATTATGATTTCTTGTCTGTAAATCAAAAAAAAATGTTTAATGTCCATTTATTTATTTTTAAGATTAAACAGTGTGTTCCCAATTATGTTTGTGAAAAAGATATCTACTTCAGAGATATTCATTCTTACAATTCAAGAGATTGTGCAAATTTTATGTTGAGAGAATGTCATTCTAGTTATGTACAAAACTCTATATTAGATAAAGGTCTAAACCATTTTAACAATTTACCGGGTGATGTTAAAAACTGTGATACAATTAATAAATTTTATATTTCGAATTTATATTACATTTATTATATTTTTTATGTAGCATAATTCTAAATAAAGATTACATTATTATTATTACAGATTGCAAAAAATTCAGATTTGTTTTCGGCTTGCGTAAATCTAATAGGATTTCCCACAGAATCCAGGAACTTAGCTGGCTAAAAATTGTCATTGCTGATTTATAGTTTCGTAATGTTCAGTCAGTGGCTTTAAGGCACCCCTACAGACTCTCACTGCGACGATATCGTTCGTCTTTGTTCCGCAGATCATTTTCTTATAACGCTGTTGTAATTTTTGTGTACCCGATTCAATAAAATCTCAATCAATTAAATTATTTAAAAAATGTTTCAGGATGAAACTGCTCGAATAATTTGATTTTCAATATTATTCTTTTTATTTTTACTTTTAATAACTTTCCATTGTTCCATATTATAATTTCCTAACTAATTAGAACTTCCTATTTAGTTTTCAATTAATACATTTAAGAGGTTAAGTGGAGTAGCTTTTGCTAAATTTCGCCTCTTCTCTATTGTATAATTGTATATAACAATACACAACAATAAAGGCAATTTATTTATTACTGGTGTATTTTAAAATTTTAAAAATATCTAAGGTGTTATTTTTGAAAACTTTACTACCCTGTATCTCAAAAATGAAGACGTTTAATATATATGTCCATCTTAAGTTTTCTTTTTAAAAATTTTATTTATTTATTTTATTTAGCACTTGCCTATTTACATAAGCGAGTAAAATTTGCATAAACAAAACTATAAACTTCGCAAATACCCCGTAAGTCTCTTCTTGAACACTCTTGGGCAAGGCGCGCCCTTAATATTATCCAGCAGTCCGACACCGTCGTAGACTAGAGTTTTCTGTAAATTTTTTGTTTTTACCATAGAAACATTGAAGTGCTGATTGGAACGTATATTATATTGATAAAAGTTTGACCATTTTTCCAACCATAATTTAAGATAGCCTGGTAGGAGTATATCTATCACAGCTCAGGATGATTTTCATAACCCTATTTTGTTGTAACTGTAACTTATTTAAATCTTCTTTTGTACAAGATACACTAATATCCTAGTCCACTGCGATAAAAACCGCGATACACGGTTAAAAAACCCTATTTTCTTACCATTTTTTTTTTCATAGGTATTCAACATGATTACTAAAGCATAATTGTGGATCCAATATCACCCCTAAATATTTAATTTCGGAAACAAACTCAATTTTATTACCCTGTATATCCACAGAATACCCCGACTTATAAAATTTTTGACCGTTAACCTTAGAACCGATAACCATGCGCTTGGTTTTGGAGCTACTTAATTTCAGTTTATTTTGACACAGCCATTCGTTGAAATACTGCACTTCGGTGTTCGGTTTGGCAGCTATTTCTTTGCAATCGTTTCCAGAGACTGAAATAAGCGTGTCATCAGCAAATAAGTTAACAAAGGAGTTTTTAAAAACCTGACGTATACATTTAAGAAAACCTCCAAATAACAATAATATCATCAACGTGTCATGTCTATCATGTTCCATATGTTTACGATGAGAACTTTCTCTACATTCTTGAATTTCAATACGTGGGAAATAATGTTGAAAGTTTTTCGAATAGGGACTTTAGTAAACAGAAACGTCAGCATTATCAGCATTATTGGTTCTCCAACATTTTCTCTTGTAAAATATCGAGCTTCTGTTGTCCTTCCTTATGTTCGAAACATCACTGACCACAAATTCTTATGCAATATAACATCAAAATCACGTTTACCACTTGTCCAAAGATCTCGCAACATCTTCGATCCGTCAAAGACAAAATTCTGTTTGACATACCAGGTGCGTTTAAAAAGTAAGGTGACACAAGTCTGTAGCACATGTTCACAGTTTCAGCCAGTTTGCCCGCTTACTTTATTTTGAGACAGAACCGTTAGACGTGTTTTGTGTGCTATACAGTGCTGTAAAACACTTTAAATGGTGACAACGGCATATGGTGAATCTACTTTGAGCAAAAGCAATCTTTATAAAAACATAAAAATCACCTTACTTCTTGAATACACGTCGAAGAATATGAAAGAGCCTTAAGGCCACTATACATAACAAAATAGAAGGTGATCTAGTTCTGAAGAAGTCAAACCATGTTTCCTTGAAATGTATCAACGCTTATCAAAATGTCGCCAAAAGGAAACAATTACTTCGGGAGAAATATTAGCCGTTTCATCACAAAAGAATCCCACAATGTAAAGTAACATTTGTTAGAAATAACCCCTCTTATAATTACGTCAACGGCTGCTTTTCCAGTCTGTCATGAAGGGCATCGGTTTCCACGAAGTGCTGCCCTTTAATCTAAACAGACTCGTGAGGACGCTGATGAGATTCGTGTGCTCCGAAATCAACGTCTTCGTGGACGTTTGCAACATCGTCTTCAATTTTCCTGACAACACCCATCAGGTGGATCCCGTAAGTACAATGCGACCTTTGTAGAAACCCCATTTATATTAATTATTGATATTTTTATAGTTTGAATAATATAATTTGATTATTTGGTGTTTTTCTTTTTCAATATAATCCATTTGAAATATCTTAAGTTATTTAACTTACGCTGCAGATCTTTAAAAGTAGAACATTGTTGAAACAATTGCAAACGTAGATAATATGGTTGCTATCAAGGCAGACTACTGGTATTGTCCATAAATCGAATGATAATTATTTTTAAACTGAAATATCTCAAAAACGGCTAAATGAAATCTTAATAAACTGAACGATAGAGCAAAGTATTTTATCTCATCGGTTTCGAAAGTTACGGGAAAATACTAAATGAAACTAGAAAAATAGATAATCCCATTTAAAAAAATGTATGTTTTATTTTGGAATAAACTTTAAATATGCATCCCAGCAATCTTTACAACTTTCTTACTATTCCTTTTCTCATAGCTTACGGAACCAATGAGATAATTAACTTTGCTCTATCGCTAACTCACCCTGTAAGCCTGGCATCGTTTCAGGCAACGTTTCAGTTGATCTTCAGTTACGTACCTGCCGGGTGTTCCTTAAAACAGCTCAACCATTACCTGCAGATCGTGGAGTCTAGTAAGTTTCGTCGTAATTCAGCCAAATTGGGCGTTTGAGTAAAGAAAAAAGAAAACGTTCGAAACCACCATTTCAATATGGTGACTTCGATGTCTTGGTCTTTCTTAAGGAAAAACAAAAAATAAAATTAAGATGACAATTGTTTCGACAACACCGTGTCTTTATCGAATGTGTCGTCGAAACAATTGTCATGTCAAAATACATAATTTCGTGAAAATCTGAACTTTTAGTTCTTATTTATTTTGATAAATGGATTTTCGTCAAGTAAAAGCCTCCTCAGTTCAATAATATAAATTCATGGATGCCAAATTTCGACAAAAAGGATCAACTCTCCATTACAATAATCGTTGACCAACACCTTTCTAAAAGAAAAATGCTGACGTTCTAAAACGAGGAACAATATAAGTTGAGTTATTTTTTGTTCTTTGGGAATATGGGAGCAGTGGTGCGTTCAATTTATCTTGGTCACATTTTAACTGGCAGTGACTTTTTTGTTTTTGTAGGGTTGGTTGCCAAGATTTTTTTTCAAGTGACGTACAAAACAAAGCACTATCAATTTTCTGACATATAAGCTTACATCAAATTTTTTTAAATGTAAATTATTTATGTGTTTAAGAGAACATCTTACTCCGATTACAAGGATACAACACTTCATATTTTTAAATTTTTATATTAGTGCCTTGACTGAGTGCAACAACAATAATTTATAAATTCAAGGAGAACAATAACACTAAAAATGACAGGACACACTAAAGTAAAAAATTCTTTAACTATTCGAAATACCACCATTTTCCTAAACACTCTAATTGTATGCATTTATTCGGATTGTCTCTTAGCTGATTGATTGCCTAAGTTCCACGACATTATTACAAGGAGTTCTGTGCATGTGATTTTTTATGTGGCCCCAAAAGAAAAAATCCATTATAGTTAAGTCGGGACTGTTGGCTGGCCAATCCGTAGTTCCGCCGTTCCCTATCCAACCCATGGCATATTCCTGATATGTTTATTTTATTATTTATTTATACATTATTCTATTTGGTGCTCTAACAGTTTCAAGTAATGATCTATAGTTAACTTTTGATCTACAAATATCGGAGCCAAAATTTGTGACACCACACCATACATTAATTCGTTGGTACCCCTGGATTTTTTGTATCGTGTATTTGCCTAGGATTACTTAACGAACAAACTTTCATCAGTCCATAAAATATTTTTCAAATAATTGTTATTCTTAGTATGTCTATTTAAAAAATCCAAACAAAACTGCATCCTCCCTTGACATTGTTCTGCACTTAGTATTGGTTTTTATATTCTTTCATTGAACCCTGAGAAATACCTGTCTTTTCATATACTCTAGTAATAGAGGAAACTGGATGTGGTTCATAGAATCCGAATACGTTTGAATTCATTTCTCCATTTAAAACATTATACCTAACGGCATACCTTTTTAGCATTTCATACGTTTTCTGCAAATTTGGAACTATCTGAAATATCTGGATTAAGTCTAATATACTCACCATGAGCTGCGGTTGCACTTTTATTATTCAGAAGTATACTTGAAGCATTTTAACAATTACTTGGACAATAATTCAACCATCAAGGTCGTTTACTAATATGTTAAACATGTTTTTATTTGTCACTCAGGGCACAAATATATGATGCTATCTTATATGCCAGAAAATTGATAGCGTTTTGTTTTATACGTTGCTTAAAAAAAAAAACTTTGCTACTAACCCTACATTTTGTTTTTCTTGTTATCAATGTATCAAACTATTCAAAAAAGGGGATATATCACCACGGTAAGGTATGCAATGGGCAAAAATTGACTTTAACTTTTTTGTTTTGATATAACAATCAAATGATAGAGAATTGTCAAAACCTAAATTTTTTGGTTCCGTTTTTCCAAGTTTTCTCGAATGTCCTATTATTGATGATAATATTGTTCGGTTTTGTTGAACTCCTGTTCGATTGTCTTTCATGAGATTTAAAGAATTGCTTGAGAATCGAAAATACTTCAATTTCGCAATGCACTAGGCAAGCAGAATTTTCCAATTGCATTTGAATCCCCGGAGTTTGGTGATTTTGAAGCGTTATAAAAAAAATCACAATCAACTAAATAGGACATCATCAAATAATTGAAATTCTTTATTTTTAAAACTCTTTCGTGGGTTCTTCTTCTCTTGGCTACTCGAACCGGCATTGCTTTGTCTTCGTGCTTTAGATAGCTTCGCATTGTACGACTATGGACGAAGAGAGAACAAAAAGTACTACGGACAAGTTAAACCCCCGATTTACAATTTGGAAAACATCACCGCGCCGACTGCTTATTTCTACGGAACTCACGACGTGATAACGAAACCTGAGGTGAGGATGAAAATTTTAGTTAACAAACGCCAGTTTTAACGTTTCAAACAAAACGCGACTATTTCTCCTAGGCGATATGTTACATTAATATATATCAAATTAAAATAAAAAACTCAAATTCTCGTATATGCACGATTTAAAATTATTTTATAAATATACGGGGTGGCTCAAATACGCGTGATGAATAAAACACACATTCCTTGGAATTCGTTTTGAATATCATTAAAATCTAATGATTTTTCAATAGTATTAATTCCCCATAGTCAACTTTATTTTCATATGAGTGCAAATATTTATTTAATAAAAAAATATACATACTCAGAACCCATCTCATTACAGAGTAATGAAAAGAGACGACTGTTTAGGCCGTTGCCTTTAATGTAATTAATTACAGTAACAACATCCTGTAATAAGGGGTGTTCTTTTTCGATGTATAGAACTTTAATTTGCAATAAAACAACGTTCGATTAACATGAATTTTATTTATCCGAAAGATAATCTGTAGCATTACATTTTAAATATGATTTCTGGCATATGACCGCCACGGCCGCCAACATTTGTGGCCGTATATCGGCAATAACACGGCGAATGTTGTCTTCCAAATGGTCAAGCGTTTGTGGCTTACACCAATGACTTTATATAGCCCCACAGAAAGTAGTCCAGCGGTGATAAATCACAAGATCTCGGAGGCCAATTCACAAGTCCAAAACGTGAAATTAGGCGGTCACCAAACTGTGTGACATGTTGCGCCGTCTTGTTGAAACCACATCTCCTGGACATCATGATTATTTGATTCAGCGCACCAAACAGTCAATTTTTCTGGATGTAACGCTGTTTCGACATACACTTGAGGATTAGCTTCGGTCAAAATGCGGCAGTTTTGTTTGTTGACGTAGCCATTCAACCAGAAGTGCGCTTCATCGCTAAACAAAATTCGCTTATGAAAATCGGGAACAACGGCAATCTCGTTTTGGGGCCATTTGCAAGCGTTGTTCAGGCATGAATCTATTCATGATGAATTGCCAAACCAAACTGAGAATAAATCACTTGACAGCTTTTAAATCGGTCGCCATCTTGAACAGTAATGCCAACTTAAAGTCATATACATCGAAAAAAAGCACCCATTACTTTGTACAATTCTTCATCGATGTCTGTTGCAACTAGAGCTTATCTATGTATCATGCAATGTTTGAGTACTATATGAGGAGGAATTTTTATTATTAACCCTTCAAGTCCTTTTTTACTACCTGTAAATGCTGCGGCACGGCGACGCAGTGAGCCCAGGCAAGATCATCTTCTTCAAAAACGTATCTCACATAAACAATTAATTGAGACATTTTACTAATGTCTGTAGTTTCGTCAAGGTTGGTATTCAATTTAACAGAACTGATTCTATAATACGTGATATGGGTGAAATTCGCCGAGAAATGGTATTTCTTAATATTGGTATTGTTTAAATCGTTACCATATTTTTCTCCATGCATAATTGATGTCACTTTAATTTCCTAAGGAATGATGAGGGATTCTCCAATGATATGTTCCCTTAGATCCTCTTCAGAAATTGTTGTATATGTTTTCAAAAATACAATTTGATTTTACATACTTTCAGGTCGACTTTTAAAAAAAATTTCAGATTTATTTGCAAATTCTTTATGGTCGTTTCCAAATTTCTTAATTTAGCAGGTTTCAAACTTTCATTTGCTAATTTATCCGAGCAATCAACACACAACGAACGTTCTTCCCCATCAACAACGCAAAATGTAAATCCGTATTTCATAAACTCTTCTTGATATTTTCTCATAATATAGTTTGTCTAATATTTTTTGAAGTAACAACAGTGCCACTGAATTGGTTTTTATTTGGGTTTTCATCCACACTCTTTCTAAGTTTAGTAGATGTTGGTCCATCATTTAGCCACTTATCCATTATGAGAGTGTTAAAACTGAAACAAAATTATAAAAAAAAAACATTTCTTTGCTTTAAATTTAAATTTGTAACTACACTGGCGGCGCTTCCAACAAAATATTGGTTAATTGATTTTTGCAAAAATTAAAAAAGAAAAATGTGATACAAAAATACATGCAAAACATTTTAGAAAATAAAAACAGTTTTCCTTTATTATTATATTAATATCTACAGTGGCTCACATTGAAAATGATGCAGCACAGAATAAATTTTTTTTTTCGGGATCAATTACTGCTTCAATACAATTTTTTGAATAATTTATTTACATAAATTATTAACCCAGTTATAATCTGTATATTAAACAAAAAATTTGTTATTAGTTTATATAATTTGATAAAAAAATAATAGAAATCCTATTATTTACCTAAATAATGGGATCTGTTCCTAATAAGCTAAAGTTGATTAAAAATTACTGATTAATAATCTTTTTCATTTTTATTCAATAGTAATTACAATAATATGTGCACTTTGATATAATGCACACCTTTTCCACATTTAATTGTTTTAAAATAAAAACACAAAAAAACAAAAACAAAGACCGATAGCTTCAGATAATCCGCCAATATAACAAAAATAACTTCAATTTCACAAAGTAACATTACCTTACAGTTAACGAGATCCTAATGGTGGACTCACCGGTATATTATATGTTTTTCTGAAAATCTTTTGTTTCATTTGTCATAGAAACTGAGTGAACAAATTCATAAAATTTATTGCAGCGTTAGTAAATTTAAAAATAAACTGAGCGTGGATGTTCCTGAAACTGAAATAATTGATATGGTTTATATACTGGGTGAGGAAGTACTCAAACAGACGTAAATCAACTAGAAAATCTAATTGATAATAGCGCTAGTGCAAAGTTTTTAACCCCACATTTAATGTTACTAACTTATTTCTAGGGCATTGCCAAACTTATCTCGAAGACCAAGAACATCGAAGTGTACAAAATAGAGCAGGGCTTCAATCACGTCGATTTCCTGTTCTCAAAGAATGTCATCGAAATCGTCAACAAGCCTCTGTACAGCATGATGAAGAAATATGTGGTTAACATCGACTGACGTGTTATAAGGCTTCTAATAAACTCTGCTTGCTTCTACTTTGTTGTTCCTTCTATTTTAAAGATCCAGAAAAGGGTTTAGTCGACGTATACAAGAAGAAGAAGAAGAAGAAGAAGAAGAATCTTTATTAACCACATATTGTACAATTAAAATACAATTGCAGCCTGTCAATATAAGGTAAAAATACAAAAAAAATGAAAAAGTTTATAGGTGTAAAAAAACGTATTTTATAAATAACACAGTAGCGAACAATAACAAATGTAAAGGTCAACAACACTAACACGGAGTATAGAAATCGTTCAGAAAGTGCAAGATACTATGCTATGCTCTTCACACATTTCAGTAAGCCAAGGATTTCAATTTAGTTTTTTTATTTTGATGGAATACTCGTCCACACTATAGAAACAATTTTCAAAAAGCAACACTTTAATATTTGTTTTCAACACCTCAAAGGCCATATATCTGTACCTATCTGGCAGCATATTGTGCAAGTTAATGTTTAAAGAATTTTTCTCTGATATAACAAGTCTGTGCTTTGGAACTCTTATACGATTTTTTGCATGTGTTGGATAACTAGGAGACACACCTTCAAATATATTAGTATGTTTGTGAGTTTCTAGAAGATTATGGAGAATATAGATACAGAGCAGTGTCGTTATATTATATTTTTTAAAATATGGAGTACAGTGTTCATTGTGGTTAGCCCCATCAAGAATTCTTATAGCCCTTTTCTGTATCCTGAATATTTGAACAGCATTTACAGAGCTTCTCCATAATATTGTGCCATATGATATGTGGAAATGAAATAAAGCATAATACACTGTCATTAGGGCATTTTGGCCTAGGCTCTCCCTAATTTTCCTAAGGACGAATAAGCTGGGAGATAGTTTTCGCTTAAGTAGGATAAAATATGATCTTTCCAGTCAAGTCTACTATCAAGTGTAATGCCAAGTAATTCAATTTGAAATAATTATTTTTTAACCAATTGTTCGCATTGCTCTCCAGTTCCCCGATAATGTTGTGCAGGTCATTCGAATTTTGACCATATAAGGTAAAACTGACATCGTCCGCAAATAAAGCATATTTGACAGACCCTAAAAAACGGCGTAGATCAGCAACATACACTATAAACAATACAGGACCGATAACGGACCCTTGGGGGGCTCTAATGGAGACCTTCACCAAAGAGGATTTACGTCTGTCATGGCCCACAAAATGTTCCCTGTCTAGTAAATACGATTCTGTTAGCTTGAGGGTTCCGCCGCGAAATCCACACCTAAACAGCTTCTATTTAAGAAGATCCTGCGAGATACAGGGTGTGATAACTAAATATGCTAAGGTACATTATAAAATTTTAGAGATTTTCAAAATTTATGGCAGAAATAACCAAAAATAGTTAGATTTTATAGATAATGAAGTTTTGAGCTACGTTTTTGATTGGAAACTTTATTTTTTTGTTGAGACAGATTTTTATTGGGGTTCCGCGATATGAATCGAAGTTTCTATTTTATTGCCCACCCAGTATTTCCTTTGACTTCTAATAGTTATATGAATTAGATCTTTTCATGATTATCAGCATCCAAACTGGCCCACATATGGGCATTACTTTTAAATACACGTTGTTAATTAAATACAGTCGAAACTCTATATAGCGAAATTAAACGGACTGTTTTCTTTAATGAAATAACAATAGGCATATGTGTTCTGTAATATTTAATTATTTTATATACATATTTTAACATCTACTTAGGAACATTTTATATAAATATTTAAGACCTACATTAAATGTTTCAAATAATCGGTCATTTTCGTTTGATTTTTTTTAGTATGCCATTACGCATCTCGTACGTTGGCTTGTATTTTCACCATTTTTTCGAGACGTGCATCTTCCCCACGATACATAAAAAAAATCTCTAGCAGCTTAACTGAATATAGGGCTTGTTGAAGGGTTAGTGGTGATTCCAGATCAACTTCTTCATCTTCTTCTTCCTCTTGGTGCTCTTCCTCACTCTTTCTTGCTTATTGTAATATGGCTTCCTCCGTCAAGTTTGCTGTTGTAGGCAAATCCTGATCTATCACCATAAAATCTTACAACTCCTCACTTGTACACGTAATTGTTATTTGAAACTGCTTCATCCACTCGCTTAGTGGCTGATCATCTTCCAAGTCCTGTTCGCATGCTGTCTCGGTAATAAGTTCTGCATGACGATAGGAGTATTGAATTGTTTCTGCTGTCACCTCTTTCCAAGCTTTGCCAATAAAGTTGATTGCATCTAGCATATTAATGGAAAATTTGTCTTCGGACTCGATCATTTCCATTAAAATGTTTTTTCTGTATCGACTCTTAAGGCTTTTTATTACGCTCTGGTCTATTGGCTGTAATACCCTTGTTGGTTTGACTGGAAGAAATGCCAATTCATTATTCCGTAGATTTGGAATATGGGGATATGCAGGGCAGTTATCTAAGGGAAGTAATATTTTCCTCCCCTTTAATTTTGCATCCCATTTCCGTATCTCCTCTTCAAAAATTTGCGATGTCATCCATGCAGACTTGTTTGCCTTGTAAGTGCCCGACAAATGGTTGATGTTCTTAAAATATCGGGGGTTAGTTCATATTTGGCAGTTACTAGTACTGTTATATGTTCTTTAGAAAGTTTTCCACCCACACATTTTTCGCTTCGAAATTTAAGAGTTCTATCTGGCGCCATTTTGTAAAATATACCAATTCCGTCAGCATTAAAAATGTCGTCAGCAGGGTACTTTTCCGTTAGTTTTGGCCACGTCTTCTCCTGCCAATCGTTAGTGACGTTTCTGTCGACTTCACTGGCTTCGCCACTTATTTGTCCATAATTTATTGCATGTCTCTGTTTGAACTTCCCCTTCGGAAGCCTTGAAATCGATAATGCCGAGCTGTTCAGCAAACTTTTCTGCTGCGATCCAAATCTTTAAATTTTGGCTTTCTTAGTTTTTGACTACAACCGTGTGCCGTTTCAGCCTGATGATTTTTTCTTTGCACTTCCAAATCGTGGATACAGTGGGCGGTGTAAGTCGGTATCGACTTCCCACATCACTTTTCTTTACTCCCCGTTCTACCTCCCGAATTAAAACAACTTTATCATCTAAAGATAAAATTTTATTTTTTTTAAATTATTCACTAAGTCAAATTCAAACTGATTGAAGCAATGGTATGCTTTTATACATACCCGTAAACGCATTAAGGCGTATTACGAGAAAACCACTTAGGACGACGACCAGGATCTCGGTAATTAGTTTATTAGGGTAAGGGATTCTGAGAAGGTAAGAGACTATTAATTACAAGTCGGCCTACATTCCTTACTTTGTTACATATCTGTTGTGCCCTTTTTTCTTTCGGTATAGAGAGTGAGCAATTCGTTATACAGAGCAAATTTTGTTCGTAATACAGAGTTTTATGTTATACAAAGTTTCTCTACAGGGAGTTTTCACCGTATTTCGATTTTAATATTTCGGAATAAATTAAAGTACCGTTTTTGTATAATTTATCGTACTTAAGAAACTCGGGTGGAAAAACGGGAGTGAATGGGTATTTTGTGACAAATATAATGTAATTGAATGTTTTAAAAAGAAAAGTTCGTAAGAACACAGGTCTTAAACGTCTTAACTATTGATGGTAAAGTTTTCAAAAATAAAATACATTTTGTTAATATCTGTAACTCCGCTTTAATGAAATGTGGCATACGCGTTCTATGCATTAAGAGGCATCATTTAGTGTAGTTATTGTCTATCTGCTTTATTAAAATACGTGAAAAAATCATACGAACTCTGAGGTGTATTTTTTAAATCTTCATAATTATTAATTTGGTTAGCTTAGGCTTAGATAATTTTGTTAAAAATTATTAATGGTAGGTAGTCTTTTCTTGAAGCACACTAGTTGGTAACTAAAAACAAGATGTTTTGTTTTAGATAAATATTTCATCTTCCACAAAAGAAAGTTCTAGAATCAACCAGTGCACTGGCGACGTAATTAGTCGGCGGCACGCCACTGATTTCCTTAAAAAAAAAAAGACATTTGCATTCTTTTGCGAGATAATTTTTCAATTCAAAAATAAAATCTAATTTCCCTGGACGCTGTTATATTAACGATATTCGAAAATTCGAGAAATCCAATTTTTATTTTAAGAGAAATCAGTGGTGCGCCATCAACGTCCGCGAAAATAGACATGTGAAATTCCGTGCGCCCGCCACTGTTTTTTTTTTTTAATGTGGTACACTAAATAATGTCTCCTGGTACATGGTACACGTGAGCCAAATTTCATTAAAATATCTAAGGTGGTATCTCAAAAGCCGCTCATATGAAGTTTTCTTTTTCAAAATGGCCCCAAAAGTCGCCCCCTGTATTTCTTTTGCTCCCAAGTGCATTGACATTTAGGGGAAAGAACACAAGCTGAACAATCTATTTTGCTCTTACCGAGTATATATTATTTTGCGGCAATTATTTGGAGTGTGACGCCGATGATAACGTTCGCGTTTTATTCATAACAAGCATCCTGTTAAACGGTCGAATTACAAAGAATAACGACAGGTTGAATACGCAAATTATTTATTTTCCAAGAACTTTCGTTGTCCGCAACGTCAGGCTCATTATCTCCAAGCATGTCGACCTTTTACAAGGTGTTACTCGTAATTTTGGATTATTTCGCACATCAGCGGATGAAATTCGTGGACCATCCAGACGCCGGCTTGTCAATTGTACGTAGAACCTGTACTTTACGAAATCGGTGCTTATCAATTATTATAAACATCGTGCTTGTCAAAAATTCGATTTGTAAATCTATTTAATAATAAAACTTTAGGAGCGTTGTTATCTATTGTTATTGGGTAAAGTCATTCACACGCAGGGGTGGGCCAGGTATATTTCTTTCTTTCTAATACCATTTATTGAGTGTCGAACATTTGTGGTAGTGTTGGACGATCGTTTTTTCTGTGCGTTTCGAAAAAGTTATGTTACGAGAATATAACAAAACAGGGTGTGAAAAATGTGCATGAAATTTTAATCAGTATAATCAGTATTAAAAGAAACCTGTCTACTTACAAAAACGCCAATATCGCCGATGAGGGATATCATCAATGGTGGAGGATTGATGAAACCAAATAGACGCAATTCTTCAAAGAAACTTCGACAGGCTACTGTAACTGTACTTTTTACAAAACTTATATGAAATTTTTGTCTTAAAATCACGAAAGGAATCGATCGTTTCTTAAAGTTTGGCAGCGTACTTTTTTAACACCCTGTATATTATATGGAGAAGCAGACAATCAAAGATTTTGTACAAATTACACGGTAGTACAATTATTTCGCTAAAGCCTTTCCTTGATTTAATGCAACTATATAAATATTAAGTATATGTAAAATATCAAATTGTGCTGATTTAAATGGAGTAAGATGATATTTTAAAAAAACTATGCGGTGTATGCACAATTCAAGTTGCTACGTAATTTTAAACCGAATCACATTTTTGTGATGTGTGAAATACTCAAAAGAAGCGTTTCGTTTTGCTAAACTTGAGATATTTAGAGTTTTCCACGTTTATTTTAAGCCAACGCAGTCTTGACCATATGGAAAGCTCACTTATGCACAAAAATGAAACTTAACCTATTTGAATTGAAAAATCAAGAAAATTTTAACATTCCAGGAGCGGTACCTTGGCAAGTACGACTATCCGTTAGAAAAGCATACGATAATTACACAAGACGGGTACCACCTGATGGCTCACAGGATTCCTCACGGACACAACTCCAATGGTACCAACAGGTACCCGATCGTGTTCGTACACGGTACCTGTGGCGCTGGGGAACTCTTTCTGTTACCGGGCTTCGGTAAGGGGCTAGCGTGGTACCTGGTTGAACGCAATTTTGATATTTGGCTCCTAAACACCAGAGGAAATTACCATTCCAGGAAACATTCCACCCTAAACCCCGACGTCGATTACCAGTACTGGGATTTTAGGTATGCTCGTTTCTTTCATTATGATAAACAGTCTGCGATATCGAACTACGGTTAGGGGATCAGTGGCGGAGCATTCGTCAAGGTCTTGCCCATCTACTGGGTGTAAATTCCTCTGACCACGTGATTTTTCCTTCTTCACATTATATTTTCAATCTCTTTTTAAATAGACATGGTTGTAAACGTTTATTTCCCAACAAACATGCAGGTTGAGAAATTGTTAAAGACATCTTGTACTGGGCATAAACCCAACAAGATGTAAACTTGGAAATACGTGGAATACTCCTTAATATACGTTTTTGAGCCAAAAATACCCAAATCGTAATCGGGATTCCGTCTTCGCATAGTATTAATTAAGCAACTGTTACCTAGTTAAAGTAACCCGAAGATTTATAAAAAAAAAGTTTACCCCATTTTGAGTTGAAACAAGAGCATCAATTTCAGAATTCCAGATTATACCGAGTGACACAAGAAAGTGGGAACACTCTATAACTTTTAAACGGCTTGAGATAGTGGCTGCAAGAAATACCAGTTCAATATTCCCTAGATTTGGAATATGGGGATGTGCAGGGCAGTTATCTAAGAGAAGTAATATTTCCCCCCCCCCCTTTAATTCTGCATCCCAATTCCGTATCTCTATATTCATGCACACTTCTTTGCCTCGTAAGTGCTGCAAATGCTTGATGTTCTTAAAACATCGTGGGTTGGTTGATTTTCCAATCACGACTAGCTTTCTTTTTCTCTCCCACTCATATTAACAGCTACTAACACTATTATATGTTCTTTAGAAAGTTTTCCACCCACACTTTTCGCTTCGAAATTTAAGAGTTTTATCTGGCGTCATTTTGTAAAAAATACCAGTTTCGTCAGCATTAAAAATGTCGTCAGCAGGGTACTTTTCTGTTAGTTTTGGCCACGTCGTCTCCAGCCAATCGTTGGTGACGTTTCTGTCGGTCTACATCACGGGCTTCGCCACTTATCTGTCCATAATTTATACCATGTCTCTGTTTGAACTGCCTGCCGCGTCAGCCTGAATAATTTTTTCTTTGCACTTCCAAATCGTGGATACAGTCGACGGTGTAAGCCTCCCGAATTAAAACAACTTTATTATCTAGAGAAATTTTTTTTTTTTTTTTTAATTATTCACCAAAACAAGTTTGTTGCTATCACTATAACTACTGCACGAACACGTTTCATAAAAGATCAGCGCTCTTGGCAAATTTAAACTCATACTAAAGCATATTAAATTGTCTTCGTGTTTATTTTTTGGGCCTGATGAAGAGTCTCTAATGTTCTTCCATAATTGAGACAGAACATTGTTTTAGCTGGCACGAAGTCGGAGTTTACGATTTGCCCGCGAGCATCGACTACATTTTAAACGTAACGAAAAGGACGAAACTCTTCTACGTCGGTCATTCGCAGGGCTCGACCGAATATTTGGTGCTAACCACGCAAAGACCCGAATACAACGACAAAATCGCCTTGGGGATCAATCTGGCACCCTCGGCGTTTCTTGGCGACGGGAAATACGTTGTGGCCAAAATCATAAGCAAATATCGAAGACTCTTCAAGGTAGGTATAGTGCATTCGCAAATAAATGGATTTGTTTTATTGAATGCTTCGAAAATACAAATTTCTAGGGATAAAATTGGATAGGCTTTTACCAAACTTTCGGGACAGATTGGACCTTTTAACAAACTACATTCTACACACAGAGTTTGAAACTGTTGCGAAGACCCATAAACAGAAAGTTTTTTCATGTTTTTAGGTCTGTAACTTAATAATTTTCCTTTTTTTTTCTTTTAATCTGTTTTTCGTCTTAATTAATAGTTTTTGTATGTATCTTTGTTCGTGCTATTTTATGCGCTGCCTCTTGCTTGTATCCATTTTAATTAAACGATTTTGATTGATTGTTTTTATAGGCAGACTGGACTTTTTTTGTGTTATACCGATTTTTTTCCCAGGTTTTGACGATATATTATATATTATTGTACTTTTTATAAAACTTCTGGATTCCTCCAGCGTCGGTTTTTGTTGAGTCGAACATTCTGACGTTTCGCCAATCATCCTGTTGGCTTCTTCAGAGCCTGACTGAAACTGGCTCGAATTTTACTCTGTACCTGCTTATATATTGTTTGACGGGGGCGGAGCAAAGTGGGGGGCATAAATACCGTCTCGGATGACTGATTCCCATATTAGTGACAGATAAAGACCTGAGTTGTGGTTAAGATTGTTAGGTTGCTTATAGATTTCTATAGACTCTCGGAATTTTCGCTGGTAGAAGAATTGCTTAAATGCAACAATTTTAGATTTATCAAATAAAAATTTTATGTCCGGTTTTTTAGTTTGTTTGTTTTAGTCTTAAGGTTCTTTCATATTCTTTGAGCCTATTTGATGTACTCTTTGCTCCATATGCATCGAATGCTGTAATCTCCTGGCATCTCAAATGGAAATTTGTCTTTGACGGATCGAAGATGTTGATATTTTTGGACAAGTGGTAAATCTGATCAAATCCAATCTTTTGATATGTGGTCAGTAATGTTTTGAATGTGAGGAAGGACAACAGTGGCAAGTGTGGGGATCAGCTATGGGTTCTCCACTATCATCGCCACTATCAGTCATCGCCCATCGTCCATCTGAAACCAAAATGATGGAAACCCTACGTGGATGGTACTTTTGTTATTTAACCTCATGGTCAAGACTCCCTAGTAGATTTTCTTAGATATTTAAACCCTATACTCGCTAACATACGTGTTACCATTTAATTAGAAACTAATAATAACCTCCCATTCTTAGATATTATCAATAGAAAATCAGAGCTAACATTGACACAGAAATTATATTATAATTATCATTATTATTAATTGACACATTTTTTTAAATTACATCTACAGGTCTAGCACTTGCACGAGAAAATATCATATCATATCATTTCCGCGAAACCAAGGGCAACCTTCGAATTTCAATTTATTTTATTTTATTACAGATTCGGGTTCTACGCCAATCTTTGCGCAGGCGATTCTAACAGAAACATAATTATTTAGGAAAACTCGTTAGTTCTTTTGTTTTATTGTAGATGGTGATGCAGGCGTTTAATTTTCACGAAATATTCCCATACAACTCGAACCCGTATATAAGGGCCACATTGAGGTACATATGTTCCGAGGTAAACACGTTCGTCGATGTCTGCAACTTCATTTTCAATTTTCCCGAGGACTCGCTCCGGGTGGATCCGGTTAGTCAAAACGGTCACCTCCAAGTGACTTTTTTCTTACTTTTACTTCTCAGGAGACGTTCCAGTTGGTCTTTACGTACGTTCCCGCGGGATGCTCCGTGAAACAGCTTCTTCATTACATACAGGTGATGGAAACCAGTAAGTATGGTGTGTTTCAAAGTATAACGTTAACAAAATAAATAAGAACTTGAAGTTCAGATTTTCAGGAAATTATATATATTCACATGACAATTGTTTCTACAACACGGTGTCTTTATCAAATGTAATATTTACAAAGTACCTGTTACTATATATACCGCAAAATGATCTTAAAACCTTAATTAATGTTGTTGTGAGAAGCTTAATAATGCAGAGGTATTTAAATCTAAATTTTAAATTTAAATTTAATTTTGTACTTTTTGTGGCTGTATGTAAAATATCAAAGTTAAAAATGTGTTTTCCTGATTTTAAGTGTTTAGCATAATTATAATCTAGACTATTGTTTCTAAACGCTCTTTTATGTTCATTAATGCGTTTCTTCGTTCGTCCAATATAAATTTTAGAACATGATCCGCATTTCAACCTGTAGACACCAGATTTTTGAGATTTTGGATGTAACCCATAATAGTATCTTTAGACCAAAATTATTTTGAATTTAATGGACAGATTTACAGAAAGGTTTGATTATGGGAAACCCACTTAGTCCTTTGTTAAACGAGATTTTTATAGAGAATTTGGAAAATATCATACTAGAACATCCTTTAAGTAAAATTTTTTTATGGTGACATAGATACGTGGATGATGTCTTTGCTTGCTTTGTTGGAACGGACAGACAATTGAATTCTTTTTTAAATTTCATTAGCTCATTACATAATCGTATAAAATTCACTATCGAGATTGAACAGGATAACTCTATTAATTTTTTAGACTTAACTATTTACCGTAAACCTCCACAAACGGACACAGTCATACATAACAGCTCAAATCGCCCTTAAACACAAAATGGCTGCATTTCCCTCTTTTATACCCAGACTTCTTAATACGCCACTCTCAACAGAAAATTACAACAAACAACTTAATCATTAATATCATTAAACAAATTGCACTGAACAAAGGTTACAATCCGTCTATTATCGATAAAATTATAAATAAAAAACAAATCCAGACAACAGTAAACTCTATTTATCCGAAACCTAATACCGAACACGAACAATTTAAAACAATTACATACATACGAGAACCCAGTGAAAAATGTGTGTGTCAAAATGTGTTTTAAAAATATCTTTCAGAACTAACAACATAATAGGAAAATTTTTAAAAAACAATAAAACGAAGTATCCAAAATCTCAAAACTCAGGTGTCTACGGGTTGAAATGCGGATCATATCCTAAAATTTATAATGGACAAACAGGTAGATCCTTCAAGAAACGCATTAATGGACATAAAAGAGCGTTTAACAACAATAGTCTAGATTCTAATTATGCTACATACACAGAAAAACAAATTTTTGACGACAATTTTTAAATTTTACATATAGCCATAAAAAGTAGAAAATTAAATTTATTGGAAGCCATGGAGACAAAATGAGACATTCAAACGTATTGTTTAATGATCAATTAGATTGAATACCTCTCCATTATTAAACTTAAATTCTCATAACATTAATTAAGGTATTATTGTCATTTTTCGGTATATATAATAGCAGGTAGTTTGTAAATATTACATTTGATAAAGGCACGGTGTTGTCGAAACAATTGTCATGTGAATATATATAATTTTCATTTTCATCAAGCAAAAGCCACTTCAGTTCAATTTGTATAACGTTAACGGCTGGCGAGCCGGTATCGTAGTTTAGTTGTTTTAAAAATATAAATATGTACAAATTACACAGGCCTACAAAATTACAATTTTTGACAGATGTTTTTATTTTGAAAACGGACTTTATATAATTTTGGCATGCAGATTTCAAAAATTTCTATGCATTTATTTGTTCACGTAAAGTTTTTTTGCAAATATCAAAGGAAAAAATATCTTTTTTATTCAGTAAAAAAGTGTGACCTTGGCAAAAAAAATCTTTGCACACACTTTTTTGAGTGAAATCATATTTTGAACAATATTTTCGTAGTTTTCGTCCTTAGAGTTCCCAAGAACCTTATCAATTACTTCTTTAAATGAAACCCAGGCGTTTTTCTCAACATTGGTCATTCTGTGTTGAAAATCCTTGTCTTCTTTTATCTTGGCATCAGATATACTATTTAAAACACTGTTCATTTTTATTTGATATGAAGAGGAGGTAGTAAAACTTTTTTCAGGTCAACTAAGCTCTCTCTTCATACGTTTTTGTCACCAGGTCTAAGGTTTGTTCTATTTGAATCCATTGTCTACCTCTTGCCCGGCTAACTCACTCACAAATAAAGCAGGGAAATTTTGCATAACCCCCCTGTTGTCCTAGGAGCATGTACAGCATTTTAAGGTCACCTCAAAGAATCCACTGATGTTCTTGAACATTACACGAATAGAAGCAACAATCATCACCGTGATTCCTAGGCTCTCGCCATACCATAGGAACACCAAACCTTAAACATATTTCCTACCAGTTTCTTAATGCTTCAACGCAAATGGAAGAAACAGTGTGACGATCCGGGACTTGTCTTTTGTCGCCTATTTTTACACCAAAATAAGCGTGGTATACATTTTTCACAAAAGAACGCACTAGAAATAGGCAACAACGAAGACCGCAAGCCGCAAACCATGGCAGGTTAGAACATTGTACTGACGCTTCTGCGCCAACTCTGTTGCTTAGGACGAAAATCGAATATTATCCAGTGTTGCCAAACCACATTTAATTTCATAAAAATCAAGTGATTTAAAAATCACGCTTAACATGGAACATCATCATCGTGGAAAATGACGTGATAGAGCAAAAATATATCGTTTTTTGGAAAAAGGGCCTCAAAATACAGTGAAAACTCCCTACAGGGAAACTCTGTATTACGAATAAAATTTGTTGTACTATTAGGTTTCCATACAAAGCTCTATATAACGATTTCTCACTATCTATACTGGACATATCAGGTAACAAAGTAAGGAATGCAGGCCGACTTGTAATTAATAGAGTTTCTTACCTTCTCAGACTTTCTTACGCTAATAATCTAATTGCCGAGAACCTGGTCTTCCTAAGTGTTTTTCTCGTAATAAGCGATTATGTTAATGCCTTTATCGGTATGCATAAAAGCACACTATTGTTTCAATCAGTTCTAATTTGACTTGGTGAATACGGCAAGCATGGCGAGTAAACGAAAAATTTTATCTCTAGATGATAAAGTTGCTTTAATTCGGGAGATAGAAGGGGGAGAAATGAAAAGTGATGTGGGACGTCGATACGGACTTACACCGTCGACTGTATCTACGATTTGGAAGTGCAAAGAAAAAATAATTCACGCTGAAGCGGCAGACAGGTACCACTCCCTGGACCTATGTTAAAGCAAAAAAGTTCGCTGAACAGCTTGGCATTATCGATTTCATCCTGCCGAAGCCTTGAAATCGATAATGCCAAGCTGTTCAGCGAACTTTTTTGCTTTTAGTTTTACCATAGGTCCAGGGAGGGGTACCGTTTGGTCAGCGTAGCTTATCATTTCAGGTTTATTTGGTCTCTACGATTACGGGCCGAAACGAAACAAAAAGCTATACGGCGTGACAGTACCACCACTCTATCTCATTGAAAATATCACCGCCCCAACCGCTTACTTTTATGGGGCGCGTGACATAGTAACAAAACCCGAGGTAAGACCAAGGACACGTTACTTTTGGTACAGATGGCATCGGCATCCAAAAAGAAACGTTTTTATTTTTTGTATGCTCTCCGTTTTCTATTCTCTGTTCTCTGTACTCAGTCGTTGCTGACTAAAAGCGCGAACAACTTTCGATAATATATGATATGTACATTTCATTTCATTCAATAACAAAATATTCCCAAATTTGCATAATATTAATAAAGGAAAATCATTTTTCGTAACTCAGATATAGGTTTTCAGTTAGTTATATTTAACTTATTTTATTTTTGAAATACCTTTTTCTCTAAAACTTAGTAAGCAAAACAATATTAATTAGGTACATGTTTTAAAAGTATTTGATTTGATAAAAAATAATTAATCCAAACCAGAAAAATCAGTCGAAAATCGAAAAAAAAAATATGGACGCCAAGGTCCGATCGCGGTCATTGTTACATATATTGATGTGTACGGGAAAAAAGGAGCCAAATTTTCCCCTACTTTAATCTATACCGAAAATAATCGATTTTTCGAAAGTAACAAAATGTCCGCTGCAATTTCCAGGGCATCGGTCAGCTAATTTCGAGGACAAAGAGGAGCGAGGTTCTTAAAATCGACGAAACGTTCTCCCACGTCGATTTCCTGTTCGCCAGAGACGTCACGCAGGTGATCAATGAACCGTTATACAGGACGATTCGAAAATACACATCGCTTGTACACTAGAGAGTAATAAAATTTAATAAATTGCCGGTTTCTAATTACCCAAATTAAAAACCGTACTACGTGTTAACTCGGAAGTTTGTTCGTCGATTGTTTTCCAGCAGACTCTGCAACCCTGCATTAATCAATTGTAATTGCCAAAAATGGAAAGATGTTCTTTAGCAGTTATGCATAATTGTTAATGTGTGAATAAAAACAAAAACAACACAAATTTATTGCACAAAACATCAGTCGAATCGGTATACCCCAATTTTATGTACGGGGTGACCGACCGACCCCTTATCTCAGAAACTATCTGAGGCGTATGTAGATAAATAGTAGAGATTGTATAATAACAAAAGAATACTGTAGATCTGGCAATGCTGTATTTGCTCAAACATAGCAGCCAAATAAGTTTCAAAAAGTTCTCTTGGTTCGTTCTCCAAAAACGAAACACTCACTGCCGTCACCGGTGTTACTTGGAAATAGAAATAATTTTTTCTGCTGAATTCAAAAAAATGTTTCCAGTTTTCCTCTTGGAAAACTTCAGTTACAAAAATTTACCAAACTTAAGCAGTCACTACATAAGAATATAATAAAATTAAATATTTAGAGAGAAAAAACACTGACCTCGAATGAGATTTGCACCCGAGATATTCCTTGTCGCATCCTTCCTTGGAGCCATGCTGCAATTGTGCAACTTACGATTCGGTGTGTATACAAGTTATTTATTGCCGATATTATCGTTTTAAGCAGGGATTTCAGGGTTTTGGTTAGTTTTGGTTATAATAATAACATAAACGATAAATACCACGAATGCTAGCCCTAGCGACTGTTTACAGAAGCGTTAAACCCAATTTGGCCCATACGTTACGGCCCATATCTCGCGCACCCTGTATGATAGACGAAAACGGTAAATCCAAAAATGGTAGCCCTGGAAGAGTAATTTACATCGAACAAAATAATAATTTTCAGTTGTATTTGTAATTGCCAGTATGTAGAACATCAAGGATACATTTTATCAGAAACAATAACCAACACATTATACAACTTAATTACCGAACAATTAGACATTGCTCATCTAAACGACAATTAACATTTTTTTCTTGACGATCATAGAGTGCGCTCTCGAAATGGTTTCCATTCAACAAGTCATACTGATGGTTTTGAACTATATCGTAAATCAGCCTTACAGATTTGTTTCCCATCCAGATTCCGGGCTGTCGTTGGTAAGTAGAAAGTAAATTGTATCGATTAAACCAAAGATATTGGACCAGTGGACTAGATATAAAATAACTACGAGGGCAGCGCCAAAATTTCCCGGCCTGAATATGAAAGAAACAAAGTAGAGTAACAATTTTTTATTATTTTTCAATATCATCCCCATCTCTTCATTAACAACTCAATCCCTTTAAAAATATATTCTTTTGATTTGTCTGCAAAATGAGCTAAAACAGCCCCTTTTAACTCAACTTCGTCGTTAAACCGCGGTCCACGTAAGTCCTTTTTCAAATATCCAAACAAATAATAGTCGGTGGGGGCCATATCTGGGAGGATGATCTATCTGTTGGAACCCATACTCTAAAATGGCAGCTTGTGCAACGCCAGCAGTATGGACAGGTGCATTATCGTGCAAAAGACTCACGCCTCTGTCAGTTTTCCTGGACGTTTTACACATATGCATTCTCGCAATTTATGTAATAATGTTGCGTAATATTTACCATTGACGGTGGTATTAGTTTCTTTACAATCTATCAAAAAAAATTCCTTCACAATCCCAAAAGATCGTGGTAATAACATTTTTTGTTGACTGGCAGACTCTGAATTTTCTTGGAGGTGTTTCACCCTCACGACGCCACTCCATTGATTCTTTTTTCGAAAGAGGGTCATAATAGAGAACCATAGTTTCATCTCCCGTCACAATAATTTCTATCACAGGCTTCGGTTCCGACCTACAGAGTTCCAAAAAAGACCGCGCACACTAGACACGGCGTTGTTTTTGAGTAGCCGAAAAGTTTTTAGCAACCCATCTTGCACTAACTTTATGCATAACTAAATGATCATGCAGGATTCGACGAACACTTGTATCAGAAAGCTTAGTAATTTCTGCCATTTCGTTGACCTTTAAACATCGATCACTCAATACCACCTCTTCTACAATCGCTAAATTTCACAATCATTTCAATAGCCTTTTGATATGTCGGCGGACTGGGTTTTCGAAAGAAAACAGTAAAGTTAATTACTTCCACTTTAATATCACAAAAATAAAGGTTCCTTTATTTTACCACGTTTCCGCACGTGAAAACGTTGTTGCCTCTTGGACACACCCGCTGAGACTAACTTTTTGGTCGGCCCGCGGTGTTGCCAAATACACCACACCTTTCTTAAAAAGAGAAGTTATATTTGAATTTTTTTTCAGATTTCCAACATAAGTAGAACAATCTAATGTACACCGTCGTTGAACTGCCCCTAACAACGAAACTAAATAATGTTTGATATAAATATCGATCTACATTCTCTTCTAAATAATTTCTTGTAATTTTTTATTAGAAATCAAACAAGCGTTGACATTGCGAAAGTTTATCCTTGGCCATATGGGCATGAACCCGGATCGAACACAGACCTTCAAGTACTGCAAATTAGAGTTGTGTCAATCACGATTGATTCGGTCACTTAGAATCAATCATTTCATAGACTTCATAGGATCGAACGACAGAATCTCGCTTGTTCGTAACGATTCGATCACCTTGTTCGCTCTCGCTGCCGCCCTGACCGGTGTGAAGTGACCGAATACTGGACGACCGATCAACCGACCGTTCCAAAACAAATCGAATTCGCCTTGCGGAATACGATTGATTTGAATGGTTTAAGACTTAAATGCATGACTGAGACAGGTCACGGCAAAGGAATGGGAGTATTGTTATAATTATTCTATAGTATTGAGTTGCGACATAGATTGGTAGATTTGCTTATGTGTTGAATTGAATATTGAATGAAATATCTATTTCCACACAAGTATTTACGTAATACGTAACACCTATTTTGATAAAATCATGATTCAATAAAAGGTAGAACACAGCTAAATATTATACTAACAACAACAACTTAAATTCAAATGAATCTGAATCGGTCTTCGGACTGTTCGGATACAGTTGCCGTTTATGTTGGCGACAAAAAGTATTAAAATGAACGATTGATTGACATGACTCGGGCCTTGTCAAAATCGGTCACTTATTGATTCGGTCCTCGTAAAATGAACGATTGACACAACACTACTGCAAATATATATCAGAGAACGTTCTTCTTCTTTGCTTTAACGTAACGTGGGCAAGTATACCAGGAA
Organism: Cylas formicarius; assembly: GCF_029955315.1. Classification (NCBI taxonomy): domain Eukaryota; kingdom Metazoa; phylum Arthropoda; class Insecta; order Coleoptera; family Brentidae; genus Cylas; species Cylas formicarius. The sequence goes on from NW_026844319.1 coordinate 28,438,462, forward strand.
CATTCGCGCATTACTGTCTTTGGTGTAGGACATTTAAAAATGACAGCTCATCTGTAGTACCGCAGTGTTAGATGTATGCAACGTTGCTGGAGCGTGCGATTTATCCGTAACACAACCCGATTATGAATTGTGCGAATCTTAAAATATTATATCAATATAAATAACATTAAAATCGCATCGCATCTCTAGGAGAGATTGCTAGAAAAATATGGTTATCCGTTGGAGACCCACGAGATAACCACAGAAGATGGATATGTATTGACGGCTCACAGGATACCACGCGGGCAGGGTTCAAACCACACCAATCAGTACCCGATAATAATAACAGCCGGTCCGTGCACTGTGGGAGAGTTTCTCCTGCTTCCCGGTCATCCCGAGGGCATCGCGTGGTATTTAACCGACAGAGGTTTCGACGTTTGGTTAGTGAACAATAGAGGAACCGCGCATTCTCGAAAACATAAAACTTTGGACCCCGATAGCGACGCGGAGTACTGGAACTTCAGGTATATTTTATTCTATACTTCTCTAGAACAGGTCACCATGTTAAGATAAATGAATTAATCTTTATGGATGCACATTTTACAACAAAATTGGTGTTTTGTGTTTTATATCAGTAACGTCTATTAATTTTTAAAATACGCATTTTCAAAGTTGGCTCAGCTGAAGGCACAAATTTTTTTCAAGGTTAAATATTTCAAAAACGTTATACGTAAAAAATGTTTAGAATTTCACACAGAATCTCAAAATATACGGGGCGTCCTATTTCAAATAAGCAAGCAAGCAACTTTATTATCTTTACACTTATTGGTACTTATCTTAACCCCAAAAATTGTAATTACGTCTCAATAAACTGTTAACGAACGAGTTGGGTCAAAAACCCTGTATAACGGATAAGTTTTTTATTAAATTTTAAATACACAACATAAAAAAAGTGACCGGTTATTTTGAAAAAATATGGTACACCCCACTTCTCAATTTCGTGATATAAATGTCTTGTTCATCGCGCAGGCGCATGACAATTACGACGAATTTCAAATTAATTTATTGTAACGGCGTTTGATAGAAATCATTACACATTCGTGTTTAATGAAATTTATGTCGGAAAATAAAATAAAAAGCACGTCAGAAACATGATGCATGGAAACGGAGAATAACCTATCTGACGATTGACAGTTGTCAAAAAAATTCGCGTCGCGACTATCTAATCTATGGTCCGTGACCGTTACGTTATGGAATATTTTACGTTTTTAGTTGGCACGAAATGGGCGTGTATGACTTACCAGCCGTGGTCGACTATATCTTGAACGTCACAACCAAGAATAAATTGTTCTACCTCGGTTACGCGCAGGGTGCCACAATTTACTTTGTTCTCAACTCAGAGCGGCCAGAATACAACGAAAAAATCGCCATGGGGGTCGTCGTCGCGACGCCGGCGATGCTGGGTCGTAATCGTCTCTTGATTTTTCGAGTTTTGTCGAAACACAGGACGCTAATAAAAGTACGGTACTCTCGGTATTATAAGAGATTAAAATAAACTATTACTTAGCGGATCTTGAATAGTACAAATATCGTCTATGATGGCGGACGTGAGCTTGGGGGTGTTCGCACAAAATAAATAAATGTTCATATCTCCAGGAAGACTTATGAAATTTTTCAAATTACGGGGTTAATTTATCTTCCAATTATCAAGAATCTACCAAATGAAACGTTAGTTTATTATTTAAGACGCCAAATGATTTTTAAAATAAAAATAAAATTGTGTAGGAATCGTCACAAAATATTTAAAGCTAAAACATCTAACGAAGTGTATATAACGTTCCTCGTTTCAACTTTGTAAAAACATTTTTCAACTAAGTGATTCTTTCTTTTTGACATCAAGATTCTGATTCACAATGTCGATTGATATTTACACAGAAGCTACGACTAGTTTTCTTTGACCAGAGCGACAACTACAGCTTCCCAACACCAGGTGGCGCGCGGAGCATTGCGGCTCAGTAGACCACGGCCACTGCGTTTATGACGTGCGTGACGAGCGCAGCAACTTAATGTGATTACCGTACGAAAGCGTTTACGTTCCCTTTATTCGTTTACTAACGTGTTGTGTTTGGACCACAACAAGTTGTTCCTCTTGACTGGACCAGGCTCAAAAAGACACTCCATATCGTATTCTATGTTCTGCATTTGGGTTAATTGTTTTTGGTTAAACATTGCTTGATTTTTTTCACAGGGTTTACTTCTGAATACAGTTTTGTGACTAGACGGTGACAGCGACGTTGAAAGTTTTAGATCATGGTCGAAGATAAGGCCTACAAATTTAGTTAACTAACTTATTAAAAACCAAGATTTGTTTTCATGGAAATCTTGGAATGAAATTTGCTCCTTAAATATGTTACTACATAATAAAACTAGTTAGTCGCCCACAATTGAAAATTCAGTAGTGTAACGAAGTAAAAAGATAGTGTAATATCGTTTTATTTGGTAAAAACTGAATAACTAGACATTAATAACAACCTGCAAAGTTATGTTTCTCAAAATTTCCTTGCATTTATTCTTTTTCTGGAAAGTTATTTATCATTATGCACTTGCTTCGCTGCGCTCCCGTCGTGCCAAATAAACATTTGCATCTATGCTATAACTATAGTGTTAATATAAGAAATTTTTTAAATTCACGATAACATGCTGCTCCTCTTGAACCGTCGATTTGGCTCACACCCCATATAATGTAATTTCAATTCTTAAATTGGGGGCATCACCACCAACACGCATCCGTTAATCATTACTAAGGTTCTCTTATAATGCCGGGGCGGGTACGCCACACTGCCGGAGAGCTGCTACACTGTAGGCGTGTTTCAGAATATCGCCAAAGCGTTGGGAGTGTACGAGTTTCTGCCCGATAACTTAAATGCGGCGCTGCGAAGAACGATGTCGATGCTGTGTTCCGAGATGACGGTTTTCGCCGAGATTTGCTCAGCTTTGCTGCATTTTCCCGAGGAATCTTTCAGGGTGGATCCGGTAAGTTAACGCATGCAGTGAGTCGAAGCCGCAAAATCGACCAATTTTTTATTCAGATGGTGCTCCAGCTAATCTTTGAATATGTCCCTGCGAGATGTTCGATGAAACAGTTTTATCACTACCAGCAACTTATCGACAGCGGTGAGTGTATTCATGGAGTTGACTTGCTTGCAGGGCAATTTAAACATTTAGATGCAACTGATAAGACAAGCTACCATTTTGTAAATGTTCTACCTGTGCCGTAAACGTTTCAGAAGTTGAAATAAAAATGGCAGAATTCCAACAGACGTCTCGCAGCAAACATAGGTCTAAAATATAGTGCAAACTGCTGAAAGATCACACGAAGTTCATTTTGTCGCAAGGGTGTATTAGTTAAGATACAAAAGAGATAACAATAACCGCAAAACGTTTTTTTTTAATTATACGCTTAATTGGGCTCACCCCAAATTAGGATATTAACCCGCTTCCCGACATCTACCGAGAAAAATTTACCCATAACAATTATTTTCTCTCACACAATACTCAAGGGAATCGAACGTACAACCTCCTGTAAGTCGAGTTAAACGTAAAATAGTTTAGAATTTCACATAGAAAAATGATCAAGTTGAACCAGAAGTGACAGGAGGATAAAAATATATATATATTTTTTAAATGACCGAGTGGGGTGAAAATCTCTGTATAATGCTTAAATAACGTTCTCTACTATACCAGTCGGGAAGTGCCTTGTATACTTTACGACTGTGGCCACTTTCTTAACTGGTTTTGTGACTTTCTTTTACCAATGAACGGACTATAACGGAATACAATCACATCACAGAATCAATTCGGATTGCGATGTATAGGAAATATTTACAAGCATGCAACCAAAACTGACCAATATATCATTTGTCTATGGTCTACGTCGGCAACTATTTGAAACTATCGTTTCACAAAACAAAGAAAACATTTGCAATCGTTATCGTCTTGAAAAACTCTTAACTTTTGAAATAATATGTGATGAAATCGAAGAGGTACATGTCTTTTCAGACGTGTTCGGACCATACGATTACGGAGCGAAGCAAAACCTCCGACTCTACAAACGGAGGAACGCCCCGGAATATAATATCGGGAACGTTACGGCGCCCACGGCTTTCGTCTACAGCACCAGCGACTTAATAACCCACCCAGAGGTAGAGATTAACCTAGTTCTATCACCGCACCGATAGTTTTGTTGCAGGGAATAGAAAGACTCGTGGCGAGAACCAAGAACAAAGAAGTGCATAGGATAACAGACGAGTTTAGTCACGTGGACTTCGTCGCGGCCAAGGAAGTGCGACGCTACGTCAACGAACCCGTATATAGGATGTTCGAAAAGCACATGCCTGCCACCAGCTGACGACAATAAAAACGAAGTCTAATGCTCAAAAACCATTTATTACATCCAAACATCATATACATTTAGTAATTCAAATTTTCTCCCTTAAAAAAAAATCTTAGACTATGTTACAAATATCCGATTTCTATACACTATAAGTTCGCACCTTAAGACAAATAAAAAAAATACCACCGAAAAAAGTTAAAAAAAAAAACTCGCGAATATAAAGTAAGCTTTATATATACAGATCACAAAGGGTTTTGCTTTGATTATCATTCTTGGATCTCGGTCCCTTCCTGTTGGAGTTGGACTGTAGTCTTGACGAAACACGACCTTGCGACCGATTCGAATAACCTACAATCAATAGTTAGGTATGAGTAAAATGAAGCCTTAATTATAGGAAAACCTGAACCGTACCCAATTTTGGTATCGAATCAAAAAATAATACAAAACCATTTTGTGCTGCAAGATTGTTTATAGCCTGTATCGATCCTCAACATACTGGTTCTTGCCCGCAATACTCGCAAACATTTTGATAAAAACAATATTAAATAATACATAATTAATTATTTTGATTCTAAATGTCTAAATCTAGTTCTGTTTCACTAAGTAGGAGTAATATTTTCTGCTCTGCCATTTGATTTTACTTAGTTCTACAAATTCTATATGGAGGAACACGTAAAACAGTATGCCAAGCGCGTTCAGCCAAATTATCGCGTACATACTGTTTTTTAATTGCATATGATTTTTTTTTAACTGTTTTTAAACTTGTTGGGGGTGGTGCTTGGTTTTAAAACCAATTTTTGAACAATTTGGCACTTGTATCCTCATGATAATCCAATCTGGAATTCTTAATATTCTTTGCAGACAACAGTAGGCAGTTTTGGAAAAATCGTCTCCTGTTTTTTCCTTTACTTGAAGGTGCTTTCGTCTGACAGTTTTGAGTGGGAACAAGCCATTCTTTGAATAGAGCGCCGCGTTTATCGACCTTAATTACTTAACTCCCATGTTACAAACAACTTTATGGAGGATGGCACGGCCTATATTTATATTGGTTTCATGTATTCATGTATGAACAACTTCGCTTTGATAAAGAACAAAGAAACTTTTACGGGCAACTGTAATACTTTTTCTGGATTCTTTCTGCGTCGGTTTTTGTTGAGTCAAACTTGCTAACGTTTCGCCAATCATCCTGTTGGCTTCTTTCAGAGCTCGCATTTTACTCTGTACTTATTATATTGTTTGAGGGGGGCGGAGCTAAATGAGGAGCGTAAACACCGTCTCGGATGACTGATTCCCATATTGGTGACAGATAAATACCTACATGGCGGTTAAGATTGTCAGGTTGCTTATGGATTTCTATAGACGTTCAAATTTTTCGTTAGTTTAGAATTGATTGCATGCAAGAATTTTGGTTTTATCGAATAAAATTTTATGTCCGGTTTCGTGAGTGTGTTCGGCAACTGCTGATGAGTTTATTTGTCTTAGTCTTAAGGTCAGGCTAGGCTTGCAGAGGTCAGGGTTGAGGCCGAAATGGTTAGATTGTCCAGCAATCTTAGTGATAGAAAAGCAAGTGACAGACGATGGATATAAATCGGATTTTTTTCACTTTACGTCCGGTGTACCACAGGGCAGTCATCTTGGCCCTTTGTAATTTACAATATATATAATATATTAAATATACACCAAAATCGAAATCTCCGACGACTGTCTAAATCTCCAAGGAGACCTTCTGCGCTTGAAACAATACTGACAAAATAATCATCTTTTCCTGAATCTTGCCAAATGTTTTAGCATATCCCTCACCAAAATTATAAAAAGAATAAACTCAACATACAATATTAACAACAGCAACTTAGAGCGAGTGGCGGAGATTAGAGATCTGGGGGTAACTCTAGACGAAGGGTAGACCGTTAAGACTCATAATGTTAGAGTAATAATCGGATCGAATAAAACGACCGGTTTCATAAAAAGAAACTCAATAGATTTTAAAAATACCACGTCTCTTCTTTCACTGTACTATGCGTTTTTTCATAGTAAACTTTCATTCACTTTAGTCATTTGGAATCCTAATTACAACATCCACATCACGCGTTTGGAACGAGTAGAAAACAGATTTTTAAGATATCGAGTCAACTCTCCCTACCTCTTATGAAAGATTAACCTTGAATACCAAGGCAGAACGCACGAGACAGGGTTCTATTTGATGTCGACCACTACCGAACAAATATAGGATCACCAGATTACAAAATATTCTGATAACTGCATTCTTGATGTTGATATTTTTGTTAAGGTTTTAAATGCAGGGTAAAAAAATTTTTTCTAGGACATAGTACGACACAGAACACCCTAATTAAAATCTAAACTTGTAATTGTCTTTAAATTGACTTTGTGCTGATGAGTGCTAAAATTTAGATTTATTTGTAAACCTATCTTTCTAAGATGCAACGGGAATGCCTTATTTTGGTACTTTCCACTGTACGCACTAAATAAAAGGCTCTTGTTCTTCGAGCCCCGTTGATAGTTCTCGTCCGGTCTGTAAACTCTTGGCATCTCGAATGGAATTTCGTCTTTGACGGATCGAAGATGTTGGGAGATTTTTGGACAAGTGCTAAATCTGATTTTGACATTATATTTCTTTAGAACATTGTTTATGCCGCTCATTTAGCTCCGCCCCCTCAAAGAATATATAAGCAGGTACAGAATCCAGAAGTTTTGTAAAGAATACAATATATTTTCCTTCTTATTGTCTTGATCACTTTTGTCTATACGGCGAGTTTGAAAATCACTACTTTTCCTAACTTCTCCACTATTAATAATATGCCTTATCGCCGATATTCGCGTTTGTGTAAGTTGACAGATTTCTTGTACAGCTTCTTGTTTATTAAATCCTCTACTGATTAAAGTTTCATACACATTAATGACAACCCGTTTTTGCTCGTAAAATGACTATTAAACTAATTATTCAACATTGCCGCAAATCCTTGCGTGTTAATGATTTTACCCGATGACAATAGTTAATAATATTGTTAATTTTTTATTGTCAAAAAAGAACACGATGACGATCGAGACAGACTATACCATAACCAAGGAAAATAATCCAGCTCGTTTGATAAGCACAGCATCGGATACTAACGATTATAGGGTATCTATACAATTAATTCTAGATACTAGACTACTTGTAAGAGCATGCACACACCAAAAGTGGGTACTTAATGGCGGAAATCCTTGCGCCGCATGAAATGGACTTATGAGAATACAGCCGTCGGGTAATAGTCGAATATTGTTTTAAAATTAACGTAATCAAGGACAGATTAGGTTTTTTTACGCAAGGTTTTAAGCACCCGGCAATAGAGACAGGTATTCTCAAAACTCCGAAGCAAAAGAAGAACATGCACCAAATTGTCTAACTCGAAGAAGTAGCGACATCAGAGTAATTCGTTTTTTTTTTTTTTTTGATGAATGTTCCGTTTCAAATGTAAAGCAAAGGAATTAGTACCTCTCTCATCCTGCGGGTTGCCCTTTATTTTCAAGTATTTCTAAACGGGACTCCGACGCTTTCTGACGGATGAAGTTGTACAGTAACAATGACTCGTACATGATACTGACAAACAGCATGCAACTTTTAAGCGGGACATCAAAAGCAAAACGATAAAAAAAAGGAAAAAAAATGTTACTACGTTATCGATGCTAGAAACCCCACCATGAAAGATCAGATAAAAAGAGGATATAATTAAGTTATAAATGTTTGATTTAGTTAAGACAAAGAAGCTCTTATTTTATTTATTTCATTTTTATTTACTTTTAATCTTTATTCAGTACTTCAGAAACAATTGAGGTAAAAGGAGCTCTGTTTTAAGAAACGGGTTATTGATGCCTAATATTAGCAAATTATTTCATTTAAAAAAAGATATTGTATCTAGAAACTTACACCGACACATTGTATAAATATGATCGTCAGCGAAGCCTTAAATGATTTATTGCTCTCTCTTATCAATAAACAGAGTATAATAGAGGTGGTTTCCTTTTTTTATTGATATTAACGCGCAATGGGACAGAAAAATCATCTTAAAGTTATAATAAAGTCTAAAACGTGCAAAAAACCTAGTATGGAATGTTTTTTTTGGTGCTGCCACGAAGTGAGAAATTTAGAGTGCAGTACCCGCTAGTGTGTGCAATCAAAAACGAAACGTTGAATTAGTAAAACTTATTTACAGTGTTTAGGATGGTGAAAAATTAAATAGGACGGAAAAGCAGGGTGTGATCGATCGGTCACATTGTTCCAAGAGGTCAGAACCGGTAATTTTCAGTCGCGGTTTGCAAAAATCGAGAGACTAAAACGGTTCTAGTGGCGTGTTGGAACAAAGCTAATATGAAAAACTGGCCAAATGAATGTTTTTTAAACCACTTCACCAAGTATTATGGTCTGGTCAAATTGAAGGGATCATCAGCGCATGCACCTATATTTCAAATACCAACCTGCATTTCATGTCCATTCAAAAAAAGAGAAGAAAACAGCGACCTCAACAAACGTAAGCGATTTTTTTTGCCTTATTTTGAAAAAACACTGCTTTAACGCTGAGTTAACTTAAGATCTAGAGATTATTCAGTTGCCGTTCGTAAAAGTTTTTGGGTTTAGGACAGACTTGGCAAGTTTGAAATTCTGGTACCTAGGTTTATTCAATATTTCCTTTCGTTTAAAAATATCATACTGCTTCCAGTTACATCGGAAATCACCTTTTACACCTTATTTAAAACTGTTTTTCAGATATTTTTTGTCGTCCATTTTTGATTGGCGATAAACGCCTCTGCAACAAAGTTCGTTTTTTTCAAATAAGATATTCTGTATATTTTTGTTATACATTTCCCTATACTTAAAGCAACTAGTAAAAAAATTCTAAACAGTTGAAAATAGCTCGAAATCCAAAAACAAAATAATATACAAGGCGTTCCACTTAAAATCAGAATGTCAATGGAGAGTTCCGGTGTAACCGGAAATATTTCGAATCCAAAGTCTAAACTAAGGAATTTCAAATGCTGCCTAGTTTCGTCCTGTCACTATTTTTTTTTTATTTTTTGGCTAATGAAGAATAGTTTTTAAGTTAGACATCGCTTTGTGAAACTTGTACAGTGAACGCCAAAAATATGGAACAAAAATCATTTAAAAACCAGCTATTGGATTTCAAGAAAATTGCCCAGCGAGTAAAACTAAGAGAAAATTTATCGAGATATTTTATTAAGTGTTGAAAATGCGCACCATTCAGTTCTAATCGGTTTAAAAACCTTTCCAAAACATTACTCATTATTGTTTTCAATAATTTTCCTTTCTTTTCTACATTTTAAAATGAAAAAAAAAAAAACAACCAATTTGTCTGTTATAACAGGACTTTTCAAACTGGTCTATCCCGTTTAGAACGCATTATTATTAGTATCTAATTCAATAGTAACACGTATGTTGGGGAGTATAGACTAAAGGTCTAAGAAAACGTACTAGGGATTCCTGAGCATGAGGCCAAATTGAAAAAGTATCATAGACGCAGCGCTTCCATAATTTTAGTTTTAGATGAAAAGTGTCGAGAGCTTTTTTCTCAAAGGCTCCCATAAATAAATTAGCGATGACTGGTGATAGTGGAGAACCCAGAGCTGTTCCTGACGATTGTTCAAAAATATGACTATTATAAGAAAAATATGTTCCAGGCAAGCATTTTTCAATTAAGTTGAGAAGGTTTGCTTCCACATTCTAGGATTTTAATATATCGGAAATGATATTGAGAGTTTCAGGAATAGGAACTTTAGTAAAGATTGATTCTACGTTGAAACAAATCAGAATATCTTGTGTAATTAGTGTAATTAAGTACCAAACTATCAGTTTTCCCTGCAAAGGCTTTTAATAAGGAAGCTAGATATTTTGCTAGAAAAAATGTTGGAGAACCAATGGTGCTGACAATAGGTCGAAGGGGTAATCCTGGTTTGCGAACCTTTGGGAGTCCTTAGAGACGAGAAATTTCAGAGTCTGATACGCAAAAAGTCTTAATAACAGATTTAAGGTTCATAATGTTTGGTAGTTGAGAAGAGTTTGATGGTTTCAATAGTGTTAAAGTTAATTTTTCAAAATTCTGACCTCACGGTTAAGAATCCCTAGTCGATTTTATTAAACTCGATACACCCTAACATATGTTTTATTATTGAATTAGAAACAAATAATAACCTCCCATTCTTAGATATTTTTAACAATAGAAAATCAGACATAACATTGGGTCATTGTATTTATATATAGAACACATACGCACACAGACAGATACCTTAAACCACATCACCATCCGGCCCAAAAATCATCGATTATCAACTTTCTTGTTTACAGAGCCGTAAAACTATCTCAGCCCGAGTCAAACCCAGAATTAAAACACCTTACCTCTGCTCTTCTCTCCAGTAATTTCCACATTAAAGATATTACTCACACGAAACCATAACCTTCCAATAGGCATGAGGCCGAAAGCAATCCCACACTTGCCACTGTTGTCCTTCCTTACATTCAAAACTTTACCACATATCAAAAGTTCTAAAGTAACATAACGTCAAAACCAGAACACCACTTCGATCCGTCAAAGAATACATTGGAGAGGCCGGACCAAAAACATCAAACTCAAAGAACATGAAAGAGCCTTAAGGCTACGACGAATCAACTCATCAGCAGTTGCCGAACACATAATATTCGATAACCAACGTTCACGCCTCTCCTGCAGGTCCGCCCCCCTCAAACCATATATAAGCAGGTACGGAGTAAAGCTCCGTAGAAGCCAACAGGATGATTGGCGAAACGTTAGAAAGTTCGACGCAGGAGGAACCCAGAAATTTTGTAAATAGTACTACACTAGTCTGCTTAAGCTTGTTCATAAAAAAAAAGGCAAATTCGTTCCAAATTTTAGCCGTTCCACTGTACGTTGCTCATCATTGCTCAATATAAAGATCATCATCGTTACGTTTGTTACCAATTGACAGGGACGTTTCTTTCAAAAGATAAAAAAAGTGCACGCGGTTCACTTACTTTTCAATTTCGGGCGCGCAGTGCACGAACTCGTGCTGCCAAAACTTGTAGTTGGGGTTCTTGATGAGCTCGATGAACGTGATCAGTAGACCCCACGGGTGGGGCCTGTTGACTATCAATCGTTCGAGCAGCACCCGCGTGATCTGTTCCTGGATCGCTTCCGTGTTCGCCTCCGCGAACAGATACAGCAACGTGCACGAGAAATAGTGGGTGTGGCTGTTGGGGTACCGTAGCTGGTTCGCTATGGCGTTCAGGAACAGGTACCTGCCCTCCGTGTCGAGATCGACGGCCAAATTTTGAAATATGTCCATGTGGGCGCTGTGGGCGATCGTCGACATGCTGGGGGTGTGGCCCTTGTTGCGGATATAGGCGATCGCCTGGGTGCCGACGTACAATACGAGCGCGTTCATCAGTTGTATGTTGTACCGGACCCCGGGCTCGTTCGATATTTGCAGATTGCTCCTGAGCTCGGACAAAAACATGACGGGTGCGCGGGCCTTCAGGTACGAGTCGAGGTCCTTCTTGAATTGGGCGGGAGTGATGATGACCGATATGTTGGTGAGGATGCGCGGCCCGTAAGCGATCTCCGGGAGCATGTCGACCTTCAGGTTGGGAGTGAACGGATCGGGCAGCCTCATGTTCCGCGGGAACGCCGACAGGATCAGGTTCCGCATCTGGATGCAGTTCGGCGGTATGACGTCGCAGAAACCGTAATGGTAGTCGCAGAGGAATTCGGGAAAATCGTGGAGCAGCACCAGCAGCACCCGTAACGTGCCCTTGTACAAATATGTCACGGGTTTCGCGAGTTCCGCGTTCCGTAGAAACGGGGCGAGATATTTGAAGAGGTCGACGAGGAGCTGAGCGTAAAGGGGCCAGCATTTTTGTTGCGGAGCGCTGGCCAGCATGCGACCCATGAAGACGCGGTGCGAGACGAGCTCGAGCCACGCGTAGCAGAATCCCGCCGCCTTCGACGGCCGCAGGATGTGAAGCGTGTGGCAGTAAGCAGTCAGCACGTGCATGTTGATCGCTTCCAAAACCGGCTCGGGGGCGTTCAACTCCAGGAACAACATGGTGAATATGCGCTGGTAGGGCATTTGGTGAAACTCGATCGTCCTGGTATCGTGGTCTTGCAGCAGGCATCCCGCGACTATACCGAGCACCTTGTTGAGCAGGTGGATCTTGGTGGTTGTGTTGTTCGCGTCGCCCGAATGCTTCACAAGCAACGCGACCAAGCGCACGAACGCGTCCAATGTGTGGTAACACTTGGGCCTGATCAGGTTCATGTTCGGGTTCGATTTGTCCTGCAACGCCCTGTAGACGGTCTCGACGCAGAGCTGAGTGGATAGACGAAAGAATCGCGTGATCAGGTCGTCGGTTTTCAATATGCCGTGGACGTTCATCTGGTGCACGAACATGCTAAACGCTTTGGTCGAGTCGCGACCCTGGTGCTGAGAATTGTAAATGCCGATCCAGTCGCGCAGCAGGTAGTCTGTTTTTTCGACCAGGCCTGGCGGATCCTCGAAATTCGGCGCTCTCACCTGAAAAGGGTGTAGTACGAGTTTTTGCCGATATCCATTTTTTTTTGCTCACGCTGCTATTATACCAGCAAGCAAAATTGATCGAATACACCCTGTACACTGTACCGTGCGTTCAATTTATCTTGATGACATTTTAATTGATTGTAACTTTTTTGTTTTTAAAGATATCTGGGTAAACAGAAAAACAAAATGTAGGGTCAGCAGCGAAGTAACGTATTAAACAAAACAATATCAATTTTCTGACATATATGCCCACATCATATTTTTTAAAAATAGAACAGCCCGAATATTATATCGAAACTCTATACAGCTTGAAGGGGCTTAAAAAGGGCACTTAATAAAATAACAATACGCATATGTGTTCTGTAATATTTAATTATTTTATATACATATTTTAACATCTACATAGGAACATTTTACATAAATATTTAAGAACTACATTTAAGGTTTCAAATAATCAGTCATTTTAACATCTACTTAGGAACATTTCACATAAATATTTAAGAACTACATTTAAGGTTTCAAATAATCGGTCATTTTCTTTGGCTTGTATTTTCACTATTTCTTCGAGAGAGGCATCTTCGCCATCATACATAAAATATTTCTCTAGCAGGCTAACTGAATATAGGGCTTGTTGAATTGTTGGTGGTGGTCCCAGATCAACTTCTTCATCTTCTTCTTCCTCTTGGTGCTCTTCCTCACCCTTTGTTGCTTGTTGTAATATGGCTTCCTCTTTCAAGTCTGCTGTTGTAGGCAAATCCTGACATATCACCATAAAATCTTGCAACTTCTCACTTGTAAACGTAACTGTTGTTTGAAACTGCTTTAACGACTCGCTTAGTGGCTGATCATCTTCCAAGTCTTGTGCGCATTCTGTTGAATTGTTTCTGCTGTCATCTTTTTGCAAGCTTTACTAATAAAGTTGACTGCATCTAGCATATTAATGGAAAATTTGTCTTCGGCTTTGATCATTTCCATTAAAATGTTTTTCCTGTATCGACTCTTAAGACTTTTTATTAAGCTCTGGTCCAGCGACTGTAATACACTTGTTGTTTTGGATGGAAGAAATGCCAGTTAAATATTCCGTAGAATTGGAATATGGGGATGTGCAGGGCGGTTATCCAAGAGAAGTAATATTTTCCTCCCCTTTAATACTGCATCCCATTTCCGTATCTCCTCTTCAAAAATTTGCGATGTCATCCATGCAGACTTATCTGCCTTGTAAGTGACCGGCAAATGCTTGATGTTCTTAAAACATGGTGGGTTAGTTGATTTCCCAATCTTGACTAGCTCCCTCAGTCGTATTGGCAGCTACTAACACTGTTATATGTTCTTTAGAAAGAAAGGTGAGAGACTGTATTAATTACAAGTCGGCCTACATTCCTTCTTTTGTTACTTGATGTGCCCTTTTTTCTTTCAATATAGAGGAGTGAGAAATTCGTTATACAGAGTCGAATAATACATAGCTTTGTATAGAGACCTAATAGTACAACAAATTTTGTTCGTAATACACAGTTTTCACTGTATGGGTTTAATAGAATATCTTATTCCGATTACAATGATGCACACATTTTATATTTTAGTCCACTCGTTTTAGACAAATCGGCAAAAATAGGAAAATTACACACCGATCTTGCATACGGGAAGCCTCACTTTTCCACGTCAGTTTCATTTTTCACTGATTCGAGCCACTTCAGACATTTCCGGGTTATTATGGGAGCAATCGGATGTTTTCATAGATTTTACAACACGGCTTGAATTTTGACGTTTGTCAATTTTGACTTTCATGTCAGTGAATGTATTCGTGTTGCTTGGCAAAATGTACCCAAAAATTAATGGCCGTAGAAAAAGTATTGTATACAACACGTTCGGTAAACTTTTTAACTCACTCGTTTATTAAAGATTCGCTCCGCTAGTGTGAAATAAACTCGTGAGTCAAATGGAGTTTACCCGCTCTTGTTGCATAATATAATATTATGATTGACATATTAGTAAGCAACGTTGAGAGTTGAATTATTATCCAAGTCATTATTGTTAAAATATTGGACAAATACACGAAATAAAAACCCAGGAGTACCAATCAAATAATGAATATATTTTTGAATATATTTTGGGTCAGTTATTTATAGATCAAAAGTTAACTGGTGATCATTATTTGCAACTCTTAGAGCCCCAAACAGAACAATATATAGAATAATTACCCCTAAATATATCAGCGCTGATTATGTGATAGAACAACGGTGCCCCTCTTATAATGCTGTGCAAATTAAAAACATTCTTAACAACAGCCCCCACTTAACTTTTATTTCTTTTGGGAATACTTAAAAAATCACGTGCGCAGAACTCCTTGTACTAATGTCATGGAACTTCGGCAAAGGATTTCAGAGGCAATCAATCAATTAAGAGACAATCAGGAAACGTTCCTAAAAACATCAGACAATTAGAGTGTTCAGAAAAATGGTGGTCAGATATTTAGAACAGTTAAAGAATTTTTTACTTTAGTGTGTCTTGTCATTTACAGTGTTTTTGTTCTACTTTAAATATGTAAATAATTATTATTGTTGCAGTCAGTTCCGACACTCTTTTAAAATATATAAAAAATTCCTATTATTGCCGATTTGATCATTGCAATCGGAATAAGATATTCTATTAAACACATATATATGTTCAATAACATGTTCCACTTAAAAAATCTGATGTAGGCTTATATGTCAGAAAATTGTTTTTGTTTTATTTGTCACTTGGAATAAAACTTGGCTATCAACCTTACATTTTTTTGTTTATCTTGATATACCTAAAAACAAAAAAGTTACAGCCACCTAAAATGTTATCAATATAAATTGAACGCACGGTACATAATTCAAAAAATGTAAGACGTAAAAGTTTTAGTTTAGTTTAGTTAGTTTGAGTTTTTCGAGAAAATACTTGTTTTCTGAATCCACGCTTAATGGTAAATGACGTCATAGCGTCTAGATTGAGCGCGAGATATAGCAATTTTTTTCAAACGTCTCGAGCAGTGTGTGTGATGGAAGAAAACCTTAAATAGAAAAATTGTAGCCCTCGGTGTGGCTTTTTCACGAATAATTTAATAGCGAAAAGAACGATTTTCAGGGTCTTTTAGATTTTTATCTATAACTGAAAAACCCTGTGTATAATGGAAAAATGCCTGTTAGAAAAGTTATGGTCCCGGATCTCCCGCATTTCCTGGTTCGCAAATTTTGCTGATCGGGTTGATAGTTTTCGAAAAAAGTTTTTTTCTGGAAGCCAAAATATTTAAAAAAAAAAATTTTTTAAACACTTTGCGAGAATTTAAGACACGTGTTAATTTTTGAATATAAAATTTAATATTTTGAACACCCCGTACAACAGGTGAAAACCTGAAATACTGCTGTTTACGCGGGCTATATCTCCATGTAAAATGAACCGACATCCGAAACACAGTCTTTCAGCGATAGCCCATTTTCAACAATAGGGGGAGTATTTTCGAATTTGTGGCGCACCCTGTACAATTAAAAAAAAAATGTCCTAGAATAAAAGTTTGTGGAGCCGAACCATCTGCGGCTTTTTGTTCAAGAATTTCGGTCTTGTAAACGGTTTTTGAAAAATGTTTTTTTTTACTGGCCGTTCCACATGCGATTTTATTTTAATACTTTCCAAACCCCCCATTCTCCCCAATTTTCAACAAGTTCAACAAAGCTGTATATATGGGCCGAACATGAAGTCGATCGCTTCAAATTTCAATATCCGAAAAAAAAAAAGATGGACGCCGGCGTCAGATCGAGGCCACTTCTTATAGGTAAATGTATTTCGCGGGGGGTTACAAAGGAGGTAAATCTAGATTTCGTAGCCCGAACGGTTACAAAGTTGTCGTAAAAGCACTATATTTCTGGTTCGAGTATACCTATTCTGCCGTATGCGCGTTTTTAATCGTCACTCTGCCGAGACTCACCTGCAAAATGCCGTTGTGTATGTGGACCGTGGGTCCCATCGGTGCGCGTTCCCCGAAAACCGACGAGTCGTGGTTCTGACGTAGTATGTCCATCATGTTGCCCAGACCTTCGGGCGGGGGACGCGTGTGCGTCTGGATCTTCGCCAATATCTCGATCGTATTGCACAGGTCGCTCTCCGAGATAAAACTTCCCGATCGATCGTTGATCAAGTAATGTTCGACCAATTGCATGGCAAAACTGACGCCCATATAGTTGAGACCGTTCTCGAGGCACTGCGCGAGCGCCATATCGTACTGGGGCACGTTGACCAGGCCCGATTTAATCAGGGTATCGACCGCGTCGATGTTGTAGCGCTGTTGTTCGTCCCGACAGTCCGTAAGGTAACGTGTCGTGAATTTGTTGGTCCACTGTTGCCCGAAAATCCGATGGTCTTGCATAGTCTTCAATATCCGGACGATCACCTCTTTGAAACGGAGCACGACGGGATCGGTGTCGTTCAACGTCGGCACGAGGCAATCCTGCAAGCTTTCGACGCACTGAAACGGAAAAATCCAAATATCCACAAACCGCCAGACTCCGCCAAAAGAATTAATAATCATAATAATATAATAATAATAATAATAATAATAATAATTCTTCATTAGCTTGGGATGCTGCATACAAAAACAATTGTTTACAAAGTTGTATAAGATGCATGAACAAACAAAACCAACAAACAACATAACCATAACCAGAAATCAAGATATAGGCAAAATTAAAATAAAACAGACATCACATATTCCCTCAACATAGTTTCAGAGTTATGGAAATTATCACAATTTTTCAAGGTATTTGGCAGTTTATTAGTTTCAGAGAGACCCTTACACAGAATAAAATTTGTCATTTGGTTAGACCAATACCTATCTACTAAAATAAAATCATTGCGGTTTCTCATACAGTAACTATGCACGATGTTAAAATATTTTACTTTATCAAAGATCTAATCAGGTAATAGTTTATTTCTTAATTTATACATAAAAATATTTGCATTATAAATAATTCCTTGTTTAACCGTCATGCAATTAACAACATTTGACATTAGATTTACAGCAGTGTATCTGTTACACTTTAAGATCGATCTTAATGCTCTATTTTGACATACTTGAAACTCATTTATCTTATAGTTCGGTAAGTTATAGAGGAGTGTGGAGCAACATTATTTGAGATGAGGTGCCGCAATGCTGTTATATAAAAGGTATTGGCACAAAAACTGTCGCAATTAAAGAGTGTAATTTTTGTTTCGTTTTGGTTAGTTCTAAATTAATCACTTATTGCGACATAACATTTTGCTCAATTTTTTCCAAATTGTTTTATTAAATTATTTATTTAGAATTTAAAATTATGTGACAGTGAACAACTTTTTTTTTATAACATTTTGTTTAATTTTTTTTGTTTCATTTTTTGTACTTGTTGTCCTACCCTGTATGCCGTGCGACTCGCAAATATACGATAGGACGGAAACAAAAATTTTCTAAATTGATTTATTTATTTAGTCTTACGAGATAAAAAAAACATGTTTTTTTAAAATAATTTTTGTGTTTTCTTTTTTGCCTGTATGCCGATTTACTTGCAAATAAATGACGGGATTGGAACAAAAATTTGCAAAATTGATTTGATTCTGAAAAATTGAAGATGGTATTTAAGATTATTGAAAAAAAAAAACAGTCGTTTAAAATAACATTTCGCTTAATTTTATGACACAAGTCCTACCCTGTATTACGTGCAAGTATACGATGGCACTGGAAGAAAAATTTACTAAATTGATTTATTCATTTAGTATTATGGGATAAAAAACTCTTTTTTAATAAGATTTGGTTTAATTTATTGAAAGAAGGGTAGAATGTTTTAAAATTATTGAAGAAAAAAAAACAATTTTGGAATAACATTTTCCTCAATTTTTTTAAACAAGTCCTGCCCTATATGCCGTTTGACTTGCAAAAATATACAATGGGACTGGAACAAAAATTTACTAAATTGATCTGATTTTGAAAAATTTGAGACAGTATTTAAAATTATTGAACAAAAAAACTTTATTAAATAATATTTTGCTCAATTTTTCGAAACAAGGGAAGACAAGTCTACTCTCCCCTAATTTTTGTATTTTTTGTCATACTCGCAAATATACGACGGGACAAAAATTTGCTAAATTGATTTGACTTCAAAAAAATTGAGACAATATTCAAAACTATTGAACAAAAAAAAAATTAAATAACATCTTGCTCAATTTTTTCAAACAGGGGAAGTCAAGTCTACTTTCCCCTAATTTTTGTATTTTTTGTCATACTCGCAAATATACGATGGAATTGGAACAAAAATTTGCTAAACTGATTTGATTTTGAAAAATTTGAAACAGTATTTAAAATTATTGGAAAAAAAAAACAACTGTATGCCGTTTGAAATTGTTCTAAATTGATTTATTTATTTATTTAGTATTATAGGACAAAAAACAAGTTTTTTTTAATAAGATTTGGATTAATTCTCTGAAACAAGGGTAGTCTATTTTTGCCTAATTTTTGTATTTTTTGTCCTACCCTAGTGTGCCGCGACTTGCGATATACGACGGGACTGGAACAAAAATTTGCTAAATTGATTTTGAAAAATTTAAAACAGTATTTAAAATTATTGAAAAAGAAAACAACGTTTTAGAATAACATTTTGCTCGATTTTAGAAACAAGCCCTGCCCCGTATGCCGTTTGACTTGCAAATATACAATGATATTGGAAGAAAAATGTTGTAAACCGATCATCCAAGGGATCACACAGCTAAACGTTTTATCGCGAAACTGACCTTCTGCACGATCGCCTGCGGAGGCGTGACGTCTCGGTTCCTCAAAAAGTGCACGAAACAGTCCCGTATGACGACCATGTTGTTGTTCATGTGCAGGTACTGCGCCTGTTGCCCGGTCAGCTGGATAAACTGCTCCACCTCCGCCGTCAGCTTCTCGAACAGCAGCGTCATATCGTCGCTCGGCAACGTCGTCTGAGCGACGGGGGGGAAAGGCGTGGCCGGGTGGGGCTGCGGTTCGAGCGGCGTCATCGCAGTTTTCTGCATCAATAGGGACGCGTCACGTTCGTTCGGTAAAAATCCGGGTATGTTCCGGGCGAATTCCTCGTAAACCGCCATCTGGGTGGACGTCAGTCCGCCCACTTTCAGTCGGATCGGTTCCGGCATACGTTCGACTTGATAAGTGAGAGCGATCGCGTCGCAGTAACACCGGCCCTCCTTTCTCGCCATCCTGCGCAGCTCGTATTCGCTTATCAATCGTTTGTCGATCTCCGGTATCGCTTTTTCCACCGCGGTTTTCTGTATGAAGCAGCACGCGAGCTCCATGTTATCGGTGGCCACGATATTGGCGGCCTGTTCGATCATGTCTTTCTGTTGTCCGCTGGGCGTGACCAAGTTCGCGTTCAAAGCCTGTTTCAGGTGGGTACTGATGGCGGTTAGAAGCTGATCGCGGCACGTGATCATCGCCATGCCTGCGGTCAAGTTACGAACCTGAAACCGAACGCTGAAAATATATTTTTGTTGGGAACTCAAAGTGAATTTGTTGACATTTGAGACGAGGCGTCATGGCAACTTGTCATGGCGCGTAGCAATTTTTGAGTGAAGTAACGCTCCGAATAATAACGCCACCGGCTGCATTTTCTTTACATTCTAAAATATGTAAAACGGGAGCTCGTCAGGCATTTCGAATTTTTTAATCAGAAATAGCTCGATCTACATTATAAAACTATAAGTTACAATACCGACAAGTAGGTTGGTCGACATTGGAGTGTCTAGATTTTTCGATATATATATTTTTTTAATATCATAAATTTAGTTTTTTTTTTTAATTCATTTTATGCGTTAACATCATAAACATAACAGTATTCTCTTGACTTTACAACAGTTAGTTCAAAACTTGTCTTTTAATTGTTTACGTTCTGTATCAAATATTTTGGTCAGTGTTGCAATATTTTTGTTAAGTAGTGATCGTATTGCCATCAAAAAGGAGAGCAGTATCACTTGCAAAGGATATGATTCTAACCCCTGGAATTAACAACAGCATTTCATTTCATTCCATTTGTACACTTTTTTTTGTTACTTTCGAAAAAATTGATGAAATCGAATTTTTCGAAAGTATACGCGCTCCTCACTAAACTCGAGATCTCTGAACGGTAGATCATAGAGGGCCGTCATTGGTACAGATCGAATCAGCGTCGAAAAAAACAGTTTCTTTCTGTTTCTCCGTTCTCTGCTCCAAGGTTTTCGCGAAGCGGCTTCTTTTTAAAATAAAACGCTGCTTCGCGCTACGCGTTACGAACTTGCCCCACCCAGCGACCATTTTTCGAAAGCGATCTTGTGGTTTATACAGAAATCTATAAGCAAGCAATATTCGAGACGCCCCTCCTTTAGCTCCGCCCACCTCAAACCATATATAAGCAGGTATTGATTATTGCAGCAGCTTGTGGAAACGTCAGGAAACGGCACTTTGTCACGCAATATTTACGTGTTGAACATAATAACGCAAAATAGAAGCAGTAATCCAAATTTCAAAGTGGTGGGAAGGCGATCGAACTCGGGATTGGATTATAGTCGGCTGTTTTCGACCAGCGTTTCACAACGGCTCACCATATAATGGGCGGCCATCCGCATCCTGTCCTCGTCCGATTCCAAGGCGAAATCCTTCCTGATAATTTGCTCGCAGGTCTGCAGGGCGATCTTTATCGACCTGTCGACGACTGGTGCGATCCACTCTTGAACGGCGCGTTCGATAGCCGTCCTGACCAGCGGCTTCAGCTGGGGCTGCGTCTGGAAAAGCAAAATCGACGGCGATATCACCGTGTGCACCTGGAACGCGCCCATTCCGTTGATCTGGATGTCGTTGTAGCCGAAACGGGGCTCCGGTGGGGCGGTCAGGGACGAGGTGGGCGTGGTGCTCGCGTTCTGCACGATCTAATCACAGAAACGATGCTGTCAAACTGTGTATGTGTGTGTGTTTGTGTATTTGAAAGGTTGTTTGTTTTCACTGTATATAGATCGCCGTTAGGCCAATTTGACGCCTGTTTGGAAGCAATAGAAAAAGTTTTAAAATCTCTTGACGCTAGAAAGAACCTTATAACAGCAGGAGACTTTCGTGTGCATTATAACACCAACGAAACAAATACCCTTCGACTTACTGATTTTTTTAGCTAACAGACGGTGTATGTGGCGACCAGATGAGATGCGTGTTTAACATTTTAATAAGTTCCGAGCAAAAATTTCCGCAGATCAGTGAATTAGATCTGGCGATCTCAGTTATTACCTGACACTTGGCACAGATCCAAAAAAAATGTGCAGGCCGATCACACAGAAGGGACTGACCAATCTCACAGTTTCATATCAGGTACATCGTGGGATGTTATTTTAGATAACAATTTAATTTGGTAATTTTATGGATGTCTTGGAATTTGCTTATATTCTGACCACTCTAATAACATTAATTGATTCAATGACATTTTACGTGTTATGAGATAACAACTTTCGCCATTTTCCGAATTGGTTAATCAATGCAGCTTTATCGAGCTGCAATAAGAAAAGCTAAAATAAATGCATGTGGGATATTATAAATAACAATAGAGCAATCCATACAGGAAAGCCCTCATCACTCCTGATGAATTCAACATTTTTTTGCAAATATAGCTCAGTGAAATATAGATCCCATTTCAAATTTGGAGAAAATTGAACCACCATCTCATTTTGCGCTTGCTGAACTTAAAATAAAAATAGTCGAGACGGCAAGAATGAAATATTACTGCCTCTCAAAAAACTTATAAGTTTTAATTTATCCACCACATTTCCAGACATTTTAAAAAAAGCTCTTGTAATACCAGTATTTAAAAAAGGTAATGATTTTGTTGAAAATTATTGACCTACTTAAAATTGTTTCAAAAATTGTATAGCTAAAAAATTAATGGCATTTTTACTAATAATCAGTTTGGTTTCAGAAGAAATAAAAACATTGTTTCAGGCATTCTCAATTTAGTTTTAGACATTACAGAAGCATTCCAGAAATGGAAATTTAACACTGTATTATTTTATGAACTCACTCACGTTTATATCGACCTTGCTGAAGCCCTTTTGAATGGTTTGCTGACGACACTACTTGCTTAATAAATAAAAAAAGAAATTTACTGAAGCTAACTCTGAAATAACCCTTAACGAAGGGAAAGCAGTTTCTTTAATCTTCTTTCAAATGTACATTGACGAAGTAAATAATGGACAAAGTCCAAAAAATTCTTGGGAATTAATTTACCACCACCACGGAGCAATTTTTCTACTATGTAGCCTAAAGGGCAATGTAGATTGGAACATATGATTGACAGCATATCATATTCCAATTGGCTCCCACTTGCTTTAGTCTGATAAACTGAGTGTGGCTAGTTTTTGGCCTACAACATATTAGTACGGCATCCATTTTTTTTTTTAAATAAACTTTAGCTCGAAACAAGTCAACTCCCAATAAACACGTTCAAAAACTTGGTCAAAGACTTTTTAATAAAGCAATCCTTTTACAGCTTCAAGGAATTTACCATTTTCTAAGATACCTAGTCAAAGATTGCATGATTTGACTTCTCTCTTTCGGTGATTAGTTTCTGTGATAATCATCAGCTTCATAATTTGTCATATATAAACTCTTAATTTTTTTTTGAGCAATAAATTATCTAAATTAATCAACTAAAAAAAAAAAATCGGATTTCCGTAATCGAAACTAAAAAAAAATCGACACTTTTTTGATTTAATGTTTAGTTCAATAACTTTTGTTTTTCAAACTTATAGTGAATCATGTTGAAAGTCCCGTTGTTTGAGTACTGTCTACAAACATGGAGTTGATGAAACGGTGTATATGATTTTAGAACTCCAACTCACTTTATGTTAGTACGGTGGAACCGATAATTTCAAACCTCTTTCTTGTTATTGATGCTTCAAAATAGTAGTAAAATCCCTTCGGCCTGTTGCGTCACGTTTTGTTTTAAACGTAAGTTTATTAAAAAAGGGACATAAATCATTCAATCGTTTTCCAATTTTGCCTTTGCCTTCCTCAGGACTTGGAAGGTTGATTTAAAAAAGACGCAGCTAAATCCCTCTCCCTTTTGTATATTTTTTGTATGATAAATATTAAAATTGTTTTTATTTTTCCTCTTGTAAATAAAGGAAGGTGTATCAATATTGTCAATAAATTTTATAAAATCAATCCAAGCCCTACGGCCACTGTTCAATTTTTATTTACGTAATGCCAAGTCAAACCCTTATCACCTGAAACACGAATTTTCAAGGTTGTTATTACAATTCACGACGCATCAGTGGGCGTGTCTTGGTCATCAACTGCCTAAGGGCGCACGATTGACGTTTCGATGTGTGTAAATTCCATTTATTTCTTGGAAAGTTAAATTTGAATATAAAGTTAATAAGTGGATAGTTTGAAATAGGATGGATTTCATTCACCAATCGGGTAGAGTTGACATTTCACAATGTCCACAAAAAAAGTGAAGTTTTCATAAATATATTAAGACCTCGCCTTTTTTAGACTTCAAAATAAATAAGAACTAAAAGTGCAGATTTTCACGAAATTATATATTATTCTTTCGACAACACCGTGTCTTTATCCAATGTATTTTTGATTGATTGATAAAGACACGGTGTTGTAGAAACAATTGTCATGTCATAATATATAATTTCGTGAAAATCTGAACTTTTAGTTCTTATTTATTTTGATAAATGGATTTTCATCAAGTAAAAGCCACCTCAGTTCATTTTTTTAGACTTGGCTAAAGGCCACGTCACTTGAAAACAAGAACGTTACACCCGATAATGATATGATGACACAATGACATTGGAGACTAAGAATAGCGTACTCCCAATAGAGACACGCCCATTTTTAGAATAAGGTTCCCTCCTAAAATAATATCTTTGGACCGCCCATACCGGGGAGCTGGTAGCCTGTCCGGGGATAATGTTCGCCAGTTCCGGGTCGGATATGTTAACGATCTGACTAGAACTCGTCGATCCTCCCGTCTCTTTCTTGACGATCGGCGAGAGTTGGTACTCGATCTTGTTGACCCTGTGCGGGTCCTTCAAGTAGACCGCCGCTTTCAGATGGGCGACATCGATTTCCAAATTTTTGCACAGCACCTCTATCTCGAATTTCAAGGTTAATTTGAGATCGAGCTCGGAGTGCAACTCGGCCAACACGTTCATTAGGGCCATCGTCCATGGATTCGGCGGCTTGAAAACTGCAAACGACCATTTTTTTTTTTTGTTTCGAGAAAACCTAAGCGGCCACGGAAACGGGAGGCTCTACCTTTACTTTTCGCGCACGACTCCAGAACCTTAGCCACAAAAGGAACGACATAGAGCAACTCCTGCTGTCCCTTATGGTAGGCTTCGACCAGTAGCGATTTCAAGTCCAGCTCGATTTGCAAAATCGGCTTGTTGCGGGCCAATGTAAGCATACCGAGCCAGTGGCCGAGATTCTTCAGCAAAGACCTGCAATTTGGAGAAAAATAAACACTTTAGGTCCCCTACACCAACAACAACGACATCTAGAAAACAGCCCGCATTGTTTGGACAACAGATTTAGGCCTCGCCCCTAAATGAGGCTTTGGTAAATGAAAGAATTGTATTGTATTTTGATAAAAATAAAATTTTTCAGGAGATTCACCTTTCGGGCAAATCAACATTGAAAGCAATTATAGAAATAAAGGTATTGGAAGCTATTGAAGCTTTTGAAGAGACTTCAATTTTACGGTACAAGGAGTCGAAGTTTGAACTTTTCTAAATATTACCTTAACAACATACAACAAATCGTTACTTTGCTATACGATGATGTTGCTGAACCACAATTTGTTTCGCTGCCACGATATCGTTTACCTTTCGGTAAAATCACGTTCAAAAATAAATTCTTTGAAAAAATAGATTAGGTTGAAACTGCTAATTTCTCAAATATATATTTATATAATTTAAACATTTAAGAGGTTAAGCGGAGAATCTTTTGCCTCTTCCCTACTGTATATTTGTACATAACAATATACAACAAAAATGAATGGCCCATATAAAGATCCGAAACATCTTAACGGTAACCGAGTCATCCGAGATAATTTTCCCTTGGCTCCGCCCCCCTCAGGCGGTACACAAACGAATACTGGGTAGCACGCGGGCCGAGTTCGGTGAAGCTCCGAAGAAACCAACGGAAGATTTGTAAATAGTAAGATGTGACTGACCGATCATCGAACAGGAATTGTTAGTGGGATGTCAGTTCGTACCTGTCCGAAAAGTTGGCGATGGCCTTGTCCGACCTCAAAAGGACCCTGATATTCCTGAACGTCTCCTTGACGACCATCTTGTAGAGATCGGGCATGCCGATGGTGTCGATAAAGTTCGAATAGAGACCGTGAAAATTGAATTCGATCGACGCCCGTTTCATGACGAGGTACTGGGCGAGCCAAGGGTAGTACTCCTCCAAAACAAGTTCCCTCAACTCGTCGCATTTTGTCTTCAAGTTCAACTGGCTCAGGTTGTTAAATATGAAGGCGATCTTGTCTTGCAACGCCTCGGGAGGCGCGGTCGCCTTCTCCTCCTTCTCCGTCGCCACGAGCAAGGTGTCTATGTTGGTCGCGTTCGCTATCGACGGCCTGCTGCTCAGAGTGTTGGCCGTGGTGGTGCTCGTTTTGCTCGACGTCGGAGTGCTGCTCGCCGCCACCGACGTCGTTTTGTACACTTGCGAAATGGCAACATTCGGAGGAGCCAGCATAGTTGCCAAACTGGCGGGCAACACGGAACCTTCGGGTTTACTAGGCGGTTCCATTCCTGCAAGGTTCCCGTTGTTGTTTTATCCGCATTTATTCATTATTATCATTAGCGCTAAGATTTGATGTAAAAAACATTTGTTTTTAGAATGAAATAATTAGATTAACGATATAAAAAATTTATATTTTTCGAGAACAAAATTGACCCAATTTTAGTTTTTTAAGTGGCGTGATTAAAAAATTAGAGACCGAACAAATGTCTTCGTTAAAGTCAATTTCAATAGTAGTATAATGCGAACATTTGTCGAAAAAAGTTCCAAGCAGAATAGGGAAAATTATTCTTGATAAATTTTATAGTGTAACAACAAAAAATGAAGGGTTTCAAAAGTTACTTAAAATTTCAAAAAATTTATCATTAGTTGACAATGATTTTCATTATGTGGAACCAGAACATCTTGCATCATTTAAATTCGCGCCAATTACTTCGGTCGACGTCGAAAGGACGTTCTCCAAGTACAAAAGCATATTAAGCGATAAAAGACAAAAATTAACCATAGAAAATTTAGAACGGCATTTAATAGTCAATTGGCATAATAATAATAATAGATCTGATTGTAAAAATAAATAATAAACAATAATGCTTTAAGTAAGGTATAAGTATATAGATATTAATCACTAATTTATTATTAAATAATGTTAATAAATGCTCCTAATTATCTATTAATTTTTTATGTTAAAAACTGTAAATATTATGTTGTAATTTTTTTTGTTTGACTATCCTTTCCTTGATTTTCAGTAAACTATACATGTAAAAAATAAAGGGCATAAAAGTCCATAGATGGCAGAAAAAAGCATATATTTGACATTTGACATCCATTTGTCTTCGGAAACTAAAGACTACTGCAATACTATTTACTATCCTAAACTGATACTCATATTGGGTCGATTGTAAAAGCACTATATTTTTGGTCTGAGTATACCCACCTTGTAAACCGAACTCGACGTACTCCTGCAAATGCTGCGGGAACTCGCTGAAGTGCGAAATCGCGCGCACGTGCTCGCAGTACTTGTGGTACTCCTTCAGTCTGCTTTTGAAGCGGTCGAGGGCCGCGATACCGAAATAGTACATCTTCGATCCCTCCGATTTCTTCAACGCTTCCAGCACGAAGCGCAACGCCAACCCGAGGGTGACGTAGGACGTTACGATGCCGCGTTCGATAATGCCGCCGAAAAGCTGCGCGGTGATGTGGAGCTCCTTGTCCGGATATTGAGGGAAAAACTTGTACTCTTCGAACAAGCTGCGCAGCATGCAATTGAACACTTCCTTTTCGCGTTTGCTCGGCGAGTCTTGGAACCGTTTCAGCATGCTGAGTACTTCGTCAATGGACAGGGTCGGATGAGGCGGATGATTGTAAATCCGCTGGAAGTAATTGTTCGCTTCGTCTTCGATCTCTTTTGAAACGTGCCCCGCCCCGTCCGAGAACAAATTGTACTCGGATATGCGGGCCTTGTCGATGCCGGAGGCGGGACCGCCCATCCGGCCCAGGTTGCCGATCTGGTTCACGCCGAGCACCAACGACGAGCCCGCCCCCACGGGGCCCTGATGCTGTATCGGCATCAGGGGGAACGGGCTGTTGGAGGGGCCGCTTATGAGACGCGACGGGGAGCCCGGGGACTGCACCAGGGGCCCCAGACCGCCTTGCAAGTTGAAGGCGGTGCTCGTGGGACCTGAACATATATATTTATTGAAAAAGGTCCACCTAACAAATAGGTTATGGTACAAATAATAATAATAATAATAATAATAATTAAAGTTGGGATTTTTTGTAAAAAACATATTTTTTATTATTAGGAATATCAACCCAATATTTTGCGTTTTAGAATGAAATAATTAGAATAACGATATAAAAAAATTACATATTTCGCACAAAATGAAGCTTTATTACATATTTTTGGTTGTTGTACATATAGCGAATAACTTATATTTTTCGAGCATAAAATCGCATACTTTTGTCCCATTCATTAGTTTATTACTGGGATTAAAAATGAAATGCACCTGCAATATTGTGGACGTTCTATTTATAGCCCTCAAACCTAAGGGAAAAAAATCACAAATAAACATAAAAACATAAAAGTGGATGGGAGAGAATAAAGCATGCATTTCAGCGGCAGCTTCAAGAAAAACTGATCAAGACGGTTTTAATTTACAGTTATGTGAAGCACTTTTAAGTGCAAATATTTCCCTTAATAAGATACAGAACACTAAATTTAAATAGTTTTTAGAAACATTTTGCAACAAAAATGTGCCTCATGAAAGTGCACTAAGAAAAAAATTATGTAAGTTCCATTTAAATGTAATTCAAGACATAAGAAATCATATTAAAAATAAGCATCTTTACATTATTGTAGACGAGACAACAGATGCCTGTGATCGCTATGTTACGAATTCATTAGTTGCTGTTTTGAATGAAAATGTTTTACCGAAATCTTTTTTAATAAGTACAAAACAGTTGGAAAAAAACTAACACTATAGAAATTGTTTGATTTGTAAATGAAAGATTAATGGCTTTTGCTCGAGATATACTATCAACTGATAAAATACTTCCCTTAGTCACCGACGCAGCACCGTACATGACTAAAGCAGGGTTAAATTTATAATATAAAAATATATAAAAATTTAACCCCAGTGATTTGCTTACGGCTTGGAATAAATAGAGTTGCTGAGGAAATTAGATGTCAGTTTCCATTAGTTAATTCTTTAATTTCGAACGTAAAAAAAATATTTATTAAAGCACCTCTTCAAGTTCAAGTTTCTAGAGAAACAAATAAAAAACATTGTATTAGACTTTTCAGATTCAGCTAATTCAATTAAAAAAACTAAAAATTTATATGAAAAATGTGAATTT
This sequence comes from Cylas formicarius, assembly GCF_029955315.1. Lineage (NCBI taxonomy): Eukaryota > Metazoa > Arthropoda > Insecta > Coleoptera > Brentidae > Cylas > Cylas formicarius. Next base: position 28,468,071 of record NW_026844319.1, read on the forward strand.
ATAGATAAGCTGACATATATCAAAGCTAGTTTAAGTTTTTAAAGTTACTTCATTAAAAAATTAGAGACCCAACAAATGTCTTTGTTAGAGTCAATTTCAATGGTTGAAGAGTGCGAACGTTTGTTGAAAAAAGTTCCAAGCAGAATAGGGGGAATTATTCTCGATAAATTTAATAGTGTACCAACAAAAAATGAAGGGTTTCAAAAGTTACTTAAAATTTCGAAAATTTTACCATTAGTTGATATTGATTTACATTATTTGGGACTAGAACATCTTGCATCATTTAAATACGCGCAAATTACTTCGGTCGACGTCGAAAGGACGTTCTCCAAATACAAAAGGCATATGAAGTGATAAAAACAAAAATTTAAATAATTTTTAACATAATGCTTTAATATAGGTTAGGTATAGGTATAAATCACTAATTTATTAAACAATATATGTCAAAAATAAAGGACATAAAAGTACAAAAAGGATATATTTGACATATCTTTTGGGAAAACCAGGCATATTTATGCGCATCCTCAAAGACGAACCAGGCAATCAAACAAGGAAAATGATAAAAATACAAAAAATGGAAATCCAAGAGAAATCCAAAGCACCCGGGAATAAGACTGAATATGAACGGAGACGCCTCAGAAAAGTCTGTCTTTAACTTAAATTCCTATTAAAGTGGCTATTCCAATAATATACAGGGTGTCTCATTTAACATAATTGAGAAAAGTATCACTTTGCGAAACGTGGCAACACCGCGTATTTTTAGAAAATATTTGAAATTTGATCACTGCCTAAAGAAAAGCATTATTTTTGAAAAACTTATAGATGGAAAAGAGTTGAAAAAGTTACTGAGCAACTCAACAATGATGATTTAAACATAACCCGAAACGGTGAATCACAGCCCATACTTATATAGAAAAAAATGTAATTTTGTTCCTCTGCAGTAGAAACTAACCAAAACAAATCTAAGCACCAGCATTTTAAATAATTAACGCGATGACTCATACCTCGGCCCTCGTGACTTATGAGGTGTTGCTGTGTGCAGCAATTGTACAATGAATAACATATGCGGGCTCTTGCGGTGTTTTCCGCACTCGCTCACCTAAATTGATATTGCCCAAACTGGTCCCCAAACTTTGAATAGGATCGACCCCCGTGTGATTGTACAACTGACTAGCGAACACTGAAGGATTGATGCCCGCCTCCATGGCCCTGCCCCTCAGTAGCGCGTTGGGCTGTTGCTGTTGTTGCTGCCGCGATTTCAAAAATAGCGTGCAGCTAGTGATAAGGGCCACTATCGCATCCGAACATTCGGGACTGACGTTCGTCATGGACCGTTGCAGGCACAGCATCATCGTCGACAGGGTTTCGGTCGGAAGGGGTACAACCTTCGTCAACGAGTCGTCAGCTTTGCCGATCTGCGGCACCCTGCGGTGCAGGAACTTGATGCAAGCCGTCACGAATGCCTCGCCGTGTTCGTTGATTTTGTCCGACAGCCATTTTTCCAGCTTGAGGTATTCCCGACGGGAGGCTAAACACGCGAGGTCGATGATGAATGGGTAGGATTGCGCGGACTGAGCGTTAAGTAACATCGACAAAGCCTTCAGGTCTTGGGCCACGTCCAGTATGCGGGACAAACTGCGGAGGGAGATAAAAAAAACTTTTCAAGTCACACCGATCGACTGTTTATTCCAGCGTTAACCGTTTTTCAAATGCAGGGATCTCCGTCCCCATTAAATTGCGAAGGTTTTAGAAAAAACTTATATATTTCAATTGTTCAATACTAAGCTTTTGGATTCCTCCTACGTCGGTTTTTGTTGATTACTCTGTACACTGAGCTTTTTGTTATGTTGTAGAGACCATAACGTTATCCCCAACCTGATCCGCTTATAAAATTCTTCGAAAATCTAGTTTTACTTTACTCTGAGAAAGAGTTCATCATACCCGTAAGAAAATACAATAAGACTTTTCTGTTTCTCCACCTTGAGACTGCTTCCATTTTGTCCTTTTCAGAGTTCGATACCCTTTCAAACATGATTCATGACAAAGCTTTAAATCTTCGTTTATCTTCTACCCAGAATCACATTCAGAATTTTGAAAAACCAACGTCAACACTAGGGAAACCATCAAATTCTTTTCAACAGTTGTTTCAAAAGGTTCCAACTTTGTCCTTGCCCCACGTATTATTCCAAAAGAGGAGTCTATCCTAAACAAACTGCCATCTCAAACAGCTAATGGAATTCGATTTGAAACGGCAAAATTCCTTAAAAAATCAAAACCTCCTAAATCTAATAATGCAAAGAATGAACGCATTGCCCTAAAATCTAATCCCGACATCGTAATACTAAAAGCAGATAAAGGAAATGGTGATCATGAACACAATTGAATATCAGGAATAGATTGAAGATATAATTATAAGACCCTTTACAGGGAAAACTGATAGTTTCGTAATTAATTCCGTTCATTCCGATGAACATTTAAAAAGCATTCCACAAGATATTCTGGTTAGTTTCGACGTAGAATCTCCATTTACTAAAGTCCCTACTCAGGAAACTCTCAACATCATTTCGGATATATTAAAATCCGAGAATCTGGAACCAAACCATCTCAACCATCAAAAATGCTTGTCTGGAACATATTTTCCTTATAACGGTTAAATTTTTGATCGACAGTCATTGCGAAATATTTATGGAAGGCCTTGAGAAGAAAGCTCTCGACACCTTTCATCTAAAACAAAAATTATGGAAACGCTACGTCGATGATACTTTTGTTATTTGGCGTAATGTTCAGAAATCCCTAGTATATTTTCTTGGACATTTGAACTCTATACACCCTAACATACGTTTTACCCATTCTTAGATAGTCTTATCATTGTCACATCACCGTCCGGCCCGATTATCGATCTATTATCAACTCTCTTGTTTACCGAGCCATAAAACGATCTCAGCCCGAGTCACTGAACACCGAATTAAAACACCCTACCTCTGCTCTTCTCTCCAGTAATTTCCACATTAAAGATATTAAGCGTTCCATCACAAAATACACTTCACCACAACCTTCCAATAGCACGAGGCTTGTCCTTACATTCACTGACCACATATCAAAAGTTCTAAAGAAAGATAGCGTCAAAACCAGATTTACCATTTGTCCAAAAATCTCGCGATGCGTCGAAGCTAAAATTCAACTTGGCTCGAAGAACATGAAAGCGTCTTAAGAATAAGACAGATAAACTCGTCAGCAGTTCTTGCAAGTAATCAATTTTTGTACCAAAGGGCAATCCCAGAGTCTATAGAAATCTATAAGCGCCCTAATCGTCACCTCGATTCAACTCTATACCTGTCACCAATATGTTTAGGTCCCTCGTTGAACTCCGCCCTCCTCGAACCATACATAAGCAGGTACAGAGTAAAGCACTGAAGTCAAACAGGATGGTCGGCAAGTAAGACCCAAGAAAAACCGACGCAGAAGTTTTGTTTGTGACGGACAATGTCGATTACTTACCGTGTCTGATCGCAGTCGCCGCGCGCGTACCATTCGGCCATCGCGTGCATTATGACCGGCTTGATATTTATGTTCTGCGTGTGCCACGCGTGGTGCAGTATAATTCCGGAATTCGGATGCGTACCTAAGAAGTGCGGTATTAAATTCGTCAACAACTCTTGACGCAACAGGGTTACCGGCCCCGAGACCTGCAAGAGCGCCAGCACCAGGACATCGGGGCAACCGTGCATCGGCACCTTAAACAGTTCCTGCACGTGATTATACAGTCCATATTCGGACATGCTGAGGAGCAATTCGACGAGATTCAGCGAGCGCCAGTTCGCCAACTCTTTACCGTCCTGATCCGGGGGCGTTTTCAGCACGTCAACGGCGACCGATATACACGGATAATCGGCGAAACAAAACACGTCCGAGTTTTTCAATATCGTCTGTATCAAACCGAACTGTCCGTCGACACTCGTCCACCGCTTGTAGAAATGATCGACGGGAAACGTTTCCGGATGAAAACCGAGCGCCTGGAAACCCTGCCTCAGCGCGCTTATCAACACTATAAGTCCCTGACGATCTTTGATCGCGAATTCGGGATGATCGAGTTCGGCGACCACGTTGTTCCATTGTAACGAGGGCGACACCTCTTTGAGCGCTTGGACGAACACGTCGGTGTTCCACGCGGAGCCCTTGTTCGAAAAATTCGCGAGGGAATCGTCGGAGGAGGTGCCGTGCGTGCGGCACATGACCGCTAGCACTCTAGCAACCGTCGAAGGTGCGATGTCCCGCCCGCCGAGTTTTATCAAATTATTGCGGCACTCGTCCAGCGACGACGTGAACCCGTAACCGATTTCCTTGACCATATCCGCGAGGGACGTATCCAACATACCGCCCCCCGTCAAACCCGCACCCTCCGAAGACATGTCCGGAGCTAACTCGCACTGTTCCGGATATACTAAAGGCGCTAAAACAACGGGAACGCGGCCCTTAGGGAAGTCTTTTTGCAATGTATTCAAGAACGTGGTGTGTGTACCGTTGGTGAGTCCGACCTCTTTCGGCGCTTCTAAAATCGCGGACAATATAAAATGTAACACTTCGGGCGAGGTTTCGTGCAGGCCGCCCTCGTGTTGGCGGCTACTGCCCTCTGTCTCTATATAAGATTGCACCAATAGGGGGACAGTGGCCCGTAAATGCGTTTGGGCTTGCGAGACGATTTCGGGTACGGACGAGTGACGTAACGCGAGAGCGAACAACACTTCCTGGACGGCGGTGAGTCGAAGCAACTTGCTCAAGTGGTGGAACAATTGCTGACCAAGCTTCAGCGCCTAGAAGAGGATTTTTTTAGTGCCACCTACACACACTAAAGCACAACTCGACTTAATTGAACTTCTAAGTTTTTACAGTTTTGTTAGGCTCGCCTAATGTGCAAGGTGGCCCGGGGATTACAAAAAAATTAAATACACAATGTGTTTCTATTAAAATTACCTTTTTTTTTTTAAATAGAATGGATAGTCCTTTCAGAAAGAAAAGTCAACAATAAATACGAGTCTGCGTCTGTGATGTTCCATTTTGAACTTATTAATGATGACCTTCAGAATTCCGGTTATGTTTAAACCATCATTGTTGAGTGGCTTACTAACCCTTTCAACCGTTTTCCATCTATTAATTTTACCAAAAAAAAACTTTTTTCTACTGTAAATTGCCTAGTTATCTACCGATCTAGTGTCAGTTTTATTTCCCACGGATCCGAGCCACTTCGGACATTTCCGGGATTTTACCGCGCGGGTTTGGGAGCAATAGAAAAACACGTTCGGTAAACTTTTTAAGTCACTCCGCTGGTGTCAAATAAACTCGTGAGTCAAATACCGCATTTTGCTAAACGTGGCGACACCGCGCCTTTCAAGAAAATATTTTAAATTGCTCATTGCCTAAAGAAAAGCACTATTTTCGTAAAAATAATAGATGCAAAAAGGTTTAAAAAGTTAATAGGCAACCGGCGGACATATTGGAAAACTAATTTCATTAATAGAAAAACACGTTCGGTAATCACTCCGCTAGTGTCAAATAAACTCGTCAAATACTTTAATAATTTAAAGGCTATATGCAGTTAAGTTAAAGACTCGTACTATTTTATATATATATACAGGGTTTTTCACTTAAAACTCCGCACGCCAATAAGTCCAAAACGACAAGAAATATTTAATTTATGTAAAAAGTAGTCAAAGTGTGGGGTCAAGTAGATATTTCCTAAAGTTTAAAAAATTCGACGCCTGCAAAGAGCTGGGCGTCGCGACGCGTCGAAAAATTATTCGATTGCAGAGACTTTGAAAATACGCATATACAAAAGTACATATTATTTAAAAACTTTTTTGTTATTTACTCAAACTTATTTACGGAAAAATTTGAAGATTTCGATAGGGCAATGTTGCAGTAGTTCCAACAGCAACGTCTTAAAAATGTACCACTCTCTGGACCTATCGTAAAACTAAAAGCAGAAAAGTTTGCTGAACAGCTTGGGATTATCGATTTCAATGCTTCGGAAGGATGGCTGGGGAAGTTCAAACAGAGACATGGTATAAATTATGGACAGATAAGTGGCGAAGCCCGTGATGTAGATTGGCTGGAGAAGACGTGGCCAAAACTAGCAGAAAAGTACCCTGCTGACGACATTTTTAATGCTGAAGAAACTGGTATTTTTTACGCCAGATAAAACTAACAGTGCTAGTAGCTCAAAACTAACAGTGTTAGTAGCTGCCAAAAGAAAGCTAGTCGTGCTTGGAAAATCAACTAACCCACGATGTTTTAAGAACATCAAGCATTTGCCGGTCATTTACAAGGCAAACAAGTCTGCATGGGTGACTTCGCAAAATTTTCAAGAAGAGGTACAGAAATGGGATGCAGAATTAAAGGGGAGGAAAATATTACTTCTCTTAGATAACTGAACTGCACATCCCCATATTCCAAATGTACAGAATATTGATTTGGCATTTTTTTCAGCAAAAATAACAAGTGTATTACAGCCGATGGACCAGAGCGTAATAAAAGGTCTTAAGAGTAGATACAGAAAAAACATTTTAATGGAAATGATCGAGTCCGAAGACAAGTTTTCTACTAATATGCTATATGCAGCCAACTTTAATAGTAAAGCTGGGAACAAACAATTCAACGCTCCTATCGTCATGCCGAAACAGAATGCGAACAGGACTTGGAAGATGATCAGCCACTAAGCGAGTGGATGAAGCAGTTTCAAACAACAATTACGTTTACAAGCAATTTGCCTACAACAGCAGACTTGACAGAGGAAGCCACATTACAACAAGCAAGAAAGGGCGAGGTAGAGCACCAAGAGAAAGAAGAAGATGAAGAAGTTGATCTGGGACCACCATTCAACAAGCCCTGTACGAGAGTAAAGTACCACATATGTATTGGCATACTAAAAAAATTCAAAAGAAAATGACCGATTATTTGAAACATTAAATGTAGTTCTTAAATATTTATTTACATAGAATGTTCCTAACTCTTTATAAGGAAAAAAAAGCATTGCCTTCAATTTCGCTATATAGAGTTTCGAGTGTATTTTAAAAATATAGTTTTTTTTTCTTCAATGCATAGAATGCACGATAAATGCATAGAATGCACGAAAAGTTTAACTGTAAGCATTCCATAAATTAAAGAAGCAGTTAAGTTCTATTGAAATAATTTCAATATATCGCACGTTTTGCTTTTGGAAAAATTTGCACCATACCCATATCATATTTAACGAGTCATCTGATAGATTTTCCCTTTCGCGTTAAGTTTCCATAATAGTTTTTGGACGAAATTGACCAAGAAACACGATTAATAGATGAAGCTAACTTTTCCAGAAATGCAATCAGAAATTTGTCACAATAACCATATTTGGGTCGATAAAAACCTCCACGCGGTTGTATAAACATCAAGGACAGTTCTCAGTAAACGTTTGGGCTGGAATTGTTGGAAATTACTTAATTGGACTCTTTTCCCTGCCCCACAGGCTAAATGGCCATAATTATTGCCGGTTTTTTGAAGAGGATTTTCCGATATTCTTAGAAAAAGTACCATTTTTTATTAGGCGTGTATCTAATTTCTATGCTCTACTTTTTTTTCCAAAAAGGTTGGTTTTAATTTATTAACAGACAATTTTATAAATTATTAATAGCAGGTAGTTATTTTTTTATAAGAATCGTTTATTATTTACCTTGTGGTTAAGACATAACGCTATAAACCTGTAAGACCAAAAATAACAGTTTTTTTTTCTGAGGAACTAACTTGGCAACTAAAAACTAGATATTTTGTTTTAGATAGATATTTTATTTTTCACAAAAATAAGTTCTCGATTTAACCAGTGCAGTGGCGACCTAATTAACCCAAATATTATTTCATCATAGGTACTCGGTGGCACGCCACTGATTGATCATCACACAAAGAGATTTTTATTTTTTAAAGTGAAATTAAATTGCTTTAGAAATGAATGGCGATTGTAAGAATAATTTTTATTTTAAGAGAAATCAGTGGCGTACCATCAATGACAGCCAAAATACACAGGTGAAATTGCGTGCTCCCGTCACTGGTGTATTTAAGAAAAAATCTAGTACATTAAAAATGCCTCTGCATACATAGTTCATGCGTGCCAAATTTCATTAAAATTTGATTAAAAAACAAAGACCTCAATCTCTAGTTTAGCAAACCAATCGTTTGATCATTCTAAAAATGCTTTCAGAACTGATTAGCTGCTCTATAAAGAGCCGTAGAAATTCAATTCAAACCAATATCACGAATTCTGTTCATATATTCATAGTCATTCATATAAAAAAAATAGATTTGTAAAGTAAGCCATAACAGGGCAAGAGCGCAAGGATCGTTTATTTTACTGAAAGGATTGTATATCGCTTTGTTGTAAATTTATCTCAATTTTGTGCGTTTCCCCTGAAAATTTCAAACCACATTTCAACCTAGTTTAATATGCAAGAAAAACCTGTAGGTAGAGGCAACTTATTTTAATGAAAATAAGTGTTATGTTTCAGTTATAAAATGTAAACTTTTAGTAGAATAAATCTTCTCTTTTGTAGCTAAGACATTCTTCTAAAAGTGCGATTTCTTGCGACTTTATTTTAGAAAAAATAGAAATAAAAAATAATGGTTCACGTTAGGTTATGTATAATTCAGTAATAATACACTATTATAATAATTATAACGGATTAACTTTGGGATTGATAAATTATTTAGCAATTTTTAATGCCTTTTTCTCTTGGTAAAAATTTAAAATGGCAGATTTACCTCAAATTTTAAATTTGCGGGATTTAATAAAATCGTCTTTAAAACGTAAAAGGTCTAATAATACTTCTTAAGTAAAATATGGGATTTTAATACTTTTACAAATTGTTACCCCTTTTTCACAACGCGAATTTAAAAGGAAATTGACTTTGAAATTGTATTTTCAAAACTGAACTTTATATATTTTTTTTCGTTTTATTTTTGCTTTGTCCCTGAACAAGTCGGTACAGTACAGATTACAAACCGACCCAAAAGCTTCCATACATAAATCAAAGCACAGACTATGTGAAGGTAGGTTTTGGTTTAGAGTAAACGCTAATAAAGATGGTGGCGCCTTTTAAAATTATAATTTGACAAATAAAGCTAATTTTTAATAAGTGTGAAGACAGAAACTTCGCGAAATACCTGATAATCATTAGCACACACAAAATAATAAATTTGATCTTTATTAACTACATATTTCCCAACAATTGAGCGAACCTTACCTTATCATTAAATAAAGGGTGATCTGTGACATAACAGACCGCTGTCAGTAACGCTGGCTTGTTTAATAATTTCGAGCACTGTTTGAGGAGAACCTGGTTATGTGGAGATTGTACTGATACTTTTGTTGTAGATTCAGAAAAATCCACTGCTGAGAATAGACATTGAAGCAAGTGACGGTCCGCCTCCAGACCATGCAACGTCACTAACTGAGAAAAAAAGTGAGTATAATAATAATGCCCATGTGTGTATCTTTTAAACGAATGCAGTTTTTGAACGCCAATACATTTTCAATTAACACTTCTAAATAACGTGAAATTGAATATTTAATTAAACAAACAGTATTAAGTTGCGATATATCATTTTATTCTCCACATCGAAGTGACAGGATAATAGTGAGCATGTAGGTAGCAGTATATATTTTTTACGGTGTTTTAAGAAAATAGCTGGTCCCAGCAGGTGTTTAACTGAGTTGATGGATTGGAAATCCATACCAAACCCAAAACAATAAAAAAAACGCATCAAGCGAACAAAAATTGATAGTCATAGATTTCAACACAACGCCAAGGGTTTTAATCTTTCCACGTAATTAATAAAATAATACCAAAGCTTGCAAGAGTTCTACAATCGGAGTGACAGTACAAATAAAGCTATTTAGTGAAAGAAATGAAAAATTACAATTGACCTACTGGATAAATACCTTTGTTCGTTAAGCCGCATACCAGTCGATAATAAAGCAAAACTGCTTTATCACAACAAGCTGATCGAAAAAAAGAAAATGGCGATCAGCCTGACATGTCACTACGTCTTACCCAAAGTTTTTCGTTAGAACCCCCAAATTCCTCACCTGCGAAAGTTCCTCGACAACTTGCTTCTGGTTCTTTTTCGTTAATGTTGCAATTAAATAACTTATTTGTGACAAAGTAAACGACAACGAATCTAGGTTCATAGTTCCATGAACACGGCCTCGAAAGCTTCAAATGAGTTTGAAGCTTTCTTAGGTAAGCACTTGGATATTATCCTTAAAGTCTTGCTTGTTTTTACACAGTAACTAAATTTTAAATGGTCCAAGACCATCATCGGATCTTTAATTTTCTATCACGAACTTTAATTATTAAACACAACCATTTTCCTTAAAACACCACACACATGCACAACCAAAATCTATACAGATCAAACCACAGAATAGATTTGGAATAGATTAGACGGTTCATCGCCAAATGAAATTCTCTCGGTGTTCTGTGATTTGGACGTGGTTTCTATTAAAGGTCTGCCAGGATTTATAATTAACGATAATATTGGATATCTCAATGTAGATGAATAATAGTGAGACTGTCGAAGAAATTAGAAAATCTTGTAAGTTGACACATAACAGATGATTCGCATACTAACCAGTGCCCATTGTCTATGCTTTATACAGGATAACGTTACAATACGTCGCACAGATTAAAATTCTAATCGAAGTTACGTATTATGCTTATACTTTATCCACACAAGATTTTGGTGGTAATGTGAAAATTGTTTAATTAATTCATTTCATTTCAAGTTTTTTCTTGAAAAACATTTTTCCCCCGCACTTAGTCGTACTTCCAATACTTGTGCTGTGAAAAAAGCTATCAAGCAAGTCAACGCCATTTTTGAAGTGTTGTGAACAAGCGTGGCGCTCAGTGACATTTTCTAATAAATTTGAAGAAAAAAATGAATTTTTAAATGATTTCGTAAAATACATTTCCATAGTGATGTTTGCCAGTTGACACAAACTATAATAGTGCTGGTTTCACTTTTTGCTGACGCTGAGACGAACGAAGTGAATAAATATGACTCAGTTCCTACCACCCAATTTATTGGCGCTGTTCGCCCCAAGGGATCCCATTACATATTTACCACCTGTAGCAAAGCTCCCGCACGAGAAAAAATCCAGAGGCTATCAGGGGCTTGGAGATTTTGTTAAAGAGTTTGAGGTATGTATTGGAAGAGATTTTTTTCTTGCATTTGAGTTACATCACTTTACTTAGGATCCCAAAGATACCCCGCCGCCCACACGAGTTGAAACTCGTGAAGAAAGGTTGGAAAGAAGACGCAGGGAAAAAGCTGAACAAATCGCCTATAAATTGGAGCAAGAAATTGCCGTTTGGGACCCCGCGTCTGCTCCAAACATTACAGCGGACCCATTTAAGACATTGTTTGTGGCCCGTATCGTAAGTGTATTGTCAAGTTTCATTGGAAAAAAGGTGACAGATATTTGGTTTTAGAACTATGACACATCTGAATCCAAACTTAGAAGGGAGTTTGAAGTCTACGGACCCATCAAAAAGGTAATTGAATGATGGGGCTTCAGTTTAAATGACCATTGATTTTCTTTTTGCAATTTTAGATTATACTAATTCATAACACAGTTAATGGTAAACCAAGGGGGTATGCTTTTATTGAATATGAACATGAGAGAGACATGCACTGTGAGTATATTTTCCCGGAGCCAACCATTTATGAATTCCATATACCACCGCGTACATAGAACCCGCACTTGTCTTTAAGTGCGCGACGTGGTATATTGAATCGCAATGCTAGTTTATATAGCCAGCAAAATTGACAAGTATTTTGTAAAAAAAAACATTTCGAGAGCCTTGAATTAATTCGTTTCTATTTCTTTACACAGTTCAAGTTGAGGTCTGCTAAGTGCCGTTTCTCCTCCTCTGCTTATTGCTGGCTATGTAGGTTTGTATGTGCGGTAAGAACCATACATACAAAGAAAAAAAAATTTGGGTTTTACAATTAAGTGAAGCTGAACGGAAATTGTTCATTTTAGAACTTTTTTGTTGAATACTGAAAATATTGGGTTGTTTTCAAATTTAGTTGGAAAAACTTTTTAATTGTTTATTTTTGTGGAACTTTGCCACATGTCCGTTCAATCCCAAATATCTCAGAAATTCTCTCGAGGATATCTTTGCAGTATAATAAATGGAAAAAATCTAACTTTTGTATTTGCATAGTTAATAAGTTTAAAACAATTCTTAATAAAGTAAAACACATATATAAAGTAATAATTCGGTTTCTAAAATTATTTAAAAATTTAATCTTAAAGTTAGTTGGGTAAGCGCTACGTAAGTAGATGCGCTACAGGTAAAATTATAAAGGAGCCTACCTCAGCAGATCGGGATGTTTTATATATTCAAAATACGTCTTTTAATATGAATTGATGTTTCATTAACGTAAGTAAAATGGTAGGTATATTTCATTCGTATGCCTATTTCTTCAGAGCCCTTTTTGTTTTTCCTTTAAACTGATATCGACAAAATTATAAGCCCGCTGTCCTCGATTATTTTCTTAGAGAGCACACTATTATAGATATAGTCTGTTTCCTCAGAATGTAGAGTAGTAAAACCTTCTCGACCACTCAATAGGTATTGTTTTATGTTTGATGTTATAAGAGTTATTAAGTGCACCAAGGAAAACACTCTTAGTGGAAGTATGAAAAAGAATAGAAAAATTAAACTAAATAAGATTAAAAAATTAAATTAAATAAGATGATATATACAATTATTGGCGTTATACTTTTTGTGTTCCCGGAAACTAGAAATTCTTAGACATCTAAGTCAAGTATACATAGTGCCAAGAAATGGGTGTGTTATGTATACCGGGTGACAGAACAAAGTGGGAACACTATAACTTTCAAACGGCTTGCCATGGCCATTTGAAATTTGGAAGGGTTAATATAGACTGAATGTACAATTTTTTGACAATAATGTAGTCAATGGTTGCACTTCCGGTTTGAGCGGAAACGAAATCTAGTTTTGAATTTTAAATGTTACCTATGTTTTTTTGCATTTTTGGCTTCAGGAGGTCGTTCTACGTAGAATAGGACGGGTTCTCTCTTTTTTTTTTTTTAATTCTTATTTAATTTTTGAAACTTGTGTCTAGAAGGCTGTGACCATCATATTTACCGAGTCACCTGATCATGGGAAAAATTGTAAATGCAACTTTTCTTCACTTGTCTAAACGCAAGTAGCATTTAATGTAATTAACTATTAATTTTTTAGGATAACTTAGTCTTAAGTGGCTTTGCTTCTATCGATCATCAAGTCGGCATGATGGAAAATTCTGATCATTTGTACATTTTCATCTGATTATCGATTTGGATTATCGTTATCATGAGAAATAATAATCAATTTACAAATGGAAAAAAGTTAATAGTTTCAGAAAAAACTCTTGACAGGCACGTGCATGTATGCAGCCCGCTGTCCCCATTTTAAATTCCAGCTTTCTAAAGAAATATTGTGCAGGAAGGCGACGTCTCGGATAGCGGGCTGCATACAATGCACGGGCTTGCCGAGAGTTTTTTCTGCATTCCCCGTATATCAGACTTTATGAATAGAAGCAAAGCCGCCTAAGTAATATTTTGTTTTTATAAAAATGTATTTACTTATCTGGTTTTTTGCTTGCTTTGAACTTATTTTTTAACGGGTTTTGAAAATTTTGATGTCAAAATTAAAAAAAAAAAAATGACACCCCAAATCCAAAAATGCAAAAAAGTATAGGTTGTGCCATTTAAAATTCGAAAGTAGATGTCTTTTCCGCTCAAACCGGAAGTGCAACCATTGACTACATATTGTCAAAAAATTGGAAGTTCAGCCTGCATTAACCCTTTCAATTTTCAAATCGCCATCTCATAGTGTGTTCCCACTTAATTGTGTCACCCGGTATATATCTGGGGCTATAATAATATTACTCTTCATTTGAGGCAAACGGCTTGTAAGTAGATAAATCTTCGAACAAAACTAATAATCGTGTCGGTTTGCGTGCCGCACGTTTATACTTTTGTCGCGAAAATTTCAACAGGAAAATTAAAAAAATAATAATAATAAAAATTCTTCGGATTTTACATGTTGTTCCCCCGGTTACTCCCGAAAGGAATCGGTAAAACTAACCAAAACTGTCGAGTCGTTCAAAAAATTCACAGAACAACATGCAAAACGTGTTTGCTTGCTTTTCTCGAACTCTCTGGGATAACGGACTACGATGTTTTTGCAGCGGCTTACAAGCACGCCGATGGTAAGAAAATCGATGGTAGACGGGTGCTGGTGGATGTCGAGCGTGCCAGAACCGTCAAGGGTTGGTTGCCCAGAAGATTGGGTGAGTGTCTCTCTCAAGTGTTACTTCTATTGCGATTAGATATAAACTGTCTTGACGCCCATCCAATGAAAACCCCATTTAGTTTACGGGCTGCAACGTTATTTGTGGTAAAAAAATCCCAAACTCTAGTTGATTACTCCAAAAGCTTTATAATTGTGTACAGCAACCGCCCTTTTTTGACATGTTTTATATACAAAATTTTGATGAAAGTTGCTTTACACCAAATTAAACGAACATACAATATAACATAGGATTCACATAAACAAAATGTTAAAAAACAAAATAAAACAGAATGAAACAGATAGATAAAGACCCAATCCTAGTATGACAAATGTTGGTGTTCCAAAATGTTAATATTAATATGGGAGTCGACACGACAGTAAGAACACACATAACAGTAGCGAGGCATCAACGCATCGTTATACAATATTATTCAGAAGTGAGATATATTGTTCTATTTGGTGCTTCTAAGAGTTGCAAATAATGATCTCCATTTAACTTTTGATCTATAAATATCGGACCCAAAATCGGACTATTTCGTGTATTTGTCTAGGATTATTTAAAGACCAGTATCGCGTATTTTGTCCATTACAACCCTTTCTTGTAGTGATCGTGATAAAATGTATTTCCAAAAATTGTTATTCTCATTATGTCTATATAAAAATATATTTATATTCATTCAAAACGGAGTGGATTGATCCCCGAAAAAATAGCTGTCTCTTCATATACTCCAGTAATAGAGGAAAGTGGATGTGATTCATAAAGTCCTAATATGTCTCCCTTATTTTATTCATTTAAACATTGTGATTCCGGCATTCCTTTTTAGCAACGTTACGGTTTTTTGCAAATTTCCTTGCCAGGAGTGTATGAGAATTGTATTCAGAATAGTTAAAGAATTTTTTACTTAAGTGTCTTGTCATTTTTAATGTTTTTGTTCTACTTTAATTCGTAAATAATTATAGTTGTTTCAGTTAGTCACGGCACTCTTTGAAATTATGTAAAACCTTTGACTACAATATAAAGTGTGTTACATCATTGTAATCGCAATAAAATATTCTACTAAACACATATATTATATACAGGGTGTTCCATTAAAAAAAACTTGACTACTAAATCTACATTTTGTTTTTTTGTTACCAATTAAAATGTTATCGATATAAATTGAACGCACTGACAATATCCAACACTTGTAATTCAAGTCTTATGGAAATAAAACTCTTTATCTTTATCTTCATTTGTTGTGTGGGTTGGGATTAAGAAAAACTGATTATTTCGGACCTCTATGGTCGGCATTTCTGTAATTTTTTGTTAAATTGAGAATATGCTAGTAGAAATTTGAATGATTTTATGGTGAGTCTCTTTCGAGAAAGTACTCGGATCCTCCGGCCCTCAAACTGTGCTGTAAAACTCTACAAAAGATAAGAAAGAGGTTAAGTATGTTGACGTCACGTGACATTCCAAGGTGGTGGACTGGGCGGGACGCGCAGGGGCGGCGCGGACGTCAACATTAAACACTCGGGCCGCGAGGACAACGAAAGGGAACGGGAACGTTACCGATTGGAAAGGGAACGCGAGGAGCGCGGTCTGACCGCGGGAGGCGGTGGCGGCGGCGGCGGTGGTGGGGGCGGTAGGGAGCGCGACCGGGACAGGGCGGGGGCCGGGTTCGAACGGCGGCGCTCGAGGTCGCGCGAGCGACGAAGAAGAAGCAGATCTCGGTCGCCAAGAAGGGAAAAACGCAGGAGAAGCAAGGACAGAGTCAGGGCGGAATCGGTTGACGACTACGACAGGAGGTCCCGAGAGAAGGACCGAGATAGGTGGGGGATCGACGTAAGATTAAGGATTTTTTGCACCTCTTATAACGTTATTTTACCCCTGTTAACGCGTTTTTTTTTTTTAAGAAACTTCTACAGGCTACTGCAATACTATTTACAAATCTTCCGGATTCCTGCTACAGCGGTTGCGGCCGAAGCAGTGCTGGAACTAGTAAAATTGTAGGTTAGATTATGTCCGGGTGTCGTTTTTTTATTCGAAAGAAAAGTTTGTGTTTATGTCAATAGATGGCGTTTTAAGATGCAGGCACGATTCGCAATGACAATGACAGTTATAGTATATTGAAATAGTAGCAAATGTTAATTCAGAGTGTTCGGAGATATATTTAGCCTGTTTTTTTTTAATTTTGACGTTATACAAATACGTTATTCTATTGGTTATGACGTCACGAGATACTTGGAGGCAAGTTACGCATTGTGGCCTTCATTTTATATCGCTTGGTCTATGGTCTGCGTTTGATTTTGATTGTTTACGGCAGTTTATGTAAAACTTCTTCCAATGCAGTACTAGCCTCAGAAGATTCGGTACTATAAATAAACCAATGTTTTTACCTTTTAGATGGGGCAATATTTGTAGTTGTAGGTAGATTAGTACTGCCACAGAACATTTGCTATCTGTTTTTGTTTGAAGTACTCGCATTCCTTAAAATATAAAACATAAAAACATATCATTCTTTCTTAAACTCGTACCATTTTTCATTCCATATAGTTGTTCATATCCTGCTCTAGCTGAAACAAGACACTATAATGGCTTTTAGCCATATTTTTCGTTGTTTTTCTTGAATTTTCTTTTTCCTTCAACCCAAAAATAACTGAAAACTGACAGAAAAAAATGTCAAGCTGATAACTGTCACGTACCTCGTGACGTCACCGATAGCTGATCATTATGATGTTGATGTTTCACTTAGGGCAAAAATATTTAGGGGGGAAACTTTTTAAGTCTTATTAACTGCTCGTCAAGTGCGCACGCTTTCAATAAGGGATAAAATAAAAATAAGGGGTGCAGATGGTCCCGATTAAGGCGATAGTTTGACATCGGTTGTTATTTAGGGATCGCGAGCGCGACAGGAAACGTAGACGTTCAAAGTCGAGGGACAAGGACAGAGAAGCGAGAAAACGAGAACGACGCGAGCGTAGGGAAAGGGAGAAGGGTGAACGGCTCGAGTATATCAAAACCGACGACGGCGGAGAGGTTAAGATCAAAGAGGAGCCGGCGGACGGTAAGGCGGGGTTCTTGTCGACGTGGCCACACCTACTGACCTATAGATCTAACGATAAAATCACTCTTTCGCTGCTCCCTCGTAATAAACTGTAACATATTCACCTTTTCCCTCAGCCTTATCGCCTTCTCTCAATGCAGCGCATAACAGACATACCATAACTTTGGTCGTTTTAATAAAAATGTATTAAAAAGACACTTCCACTGGCTGGCTGGATTCCCAATATGTCGTACTTGCTGACATAATAATCCTCTTGGTCCTACTTTGTACCCGCTTATACATCGTATGAGGGGGGCGGAGCTAAATGATAATGAACAAACATGCTCTCTTTATGCCCCTCCTTTAGCTGCGCCCCCTTCATAAGTAGGTTTGAGCCAATTTGAGTTGAGCTTTGAAGGTCTGAGCTCTGATATTGTGCATATTTTGATTTATTGTTAGCTTGAAATACTACGAAAGCAAATAACAGCAAATGTACATCTTTAGTTATTTATTTACATGTTAATAACATACTTATCAGTGTTCATAATACCCTCTTACCAAGTATAACTTGTACATCGTATTTTCACCATTTCTTCGAGAGGGGCATCTTCCCCATGATGTTGAATGGTTGTTGGTGGTCCCAGATCAACTTCTTCATCTTCTTCTTCCTCTTGGTGCTCTTCCTCACCCTTTCTTGCTTGTTGTAATATGACGTCTTATGTCAAGTCTGCTGTTGTAGGCAAATCCTGTAAATGTAATTGTTTGAAACTGCTTTATCCACTTAGTGGCTGATCATCTTCCAAGTCCTGTTCGCATTCTGTTGAATTGTTTCTGCTGTCATCTCTTTCCAAGCTTTACTAATAAAGTTGACTGCATCTAGCATATTAATGGAAAATTTGTGTTAGGACTCAATCATTTCCATTAAAATATTTTTCCTGCAGCGACTCTTGAGACTTTTTATTACTCTCTGATCCACCGGCTGTAATACACTTGCTATTTTGGCTGGAAGAAATGCCAATTCAATATTCCGTAGATTTAGGATATGGGGATGTGCAGGGCTGTTATCTAAGAGAAGTAATATTTTCCTCCTCTTAAATTCTGCGTTCCATATCCGTATCCCCTCTTTAAAAATTTGCGATGTCATCCATGCAGACTTGTTTGCCTTGTAAGTGACTGACAAATGCTTGATTTTCTTAAAACATCGTGGGTTAATTGATTTTTCAATCACGACTAGCTTACTTTTTTCTCTCCCACTCATATTGGCAGCGACTAACACTGTTATACATTCTTTAGAAAGTTTCCCACCACACACTTTTCTCTCCGAAATTTAAGAGTTCTAACTGGCGCCATTTTGTAGAAAATACCAGTTTCGTCAGCATTAAAAATGTCGCCAGCAGGGTACTTTTCTGCTAGTTTTACATAGCTTTGTATGGAGACCTAATAGTACAACAAATTTTGTTCGTAATACAGGGTTTTACGTTATACAGAGTTTCGCTATAGGGAGTTTACTGTATAATTAATTATATATATCAAGACATGGGTAATAGAGGACTAAACCATAGTTGATAATCGAAAGGACAAGTGATTGAGCTAACAGTTACTACTCTCACTATACGAATGATTAAATAGTTCTAGCTTTACTATGTATTTAAAAGTTGCCAGAGAAAATGATAAATCATTTATGCTAAGTATGTTGACACAAAATACTTGGCAGTTAGTAAGAATTCTTCATTTGATGTCATGTTCGGGGTGTGGCAACACTGCTTCGAACTCCTAGATAAAGCGCGGTTTCGGTTATAGATTACGATTACGGTTATTCGGCACAGCCCTACGATCAGTCCGCTGTCAAATACGAAGACGAGGACGAAGAGAAGTACCGGCCGCCTGAAAACGCGAACGGGAAACGTCACTACGAGGAAGAGTACGAAGAAGGCGAGGCTTACTAACTATTTGGGACTCGGTAATTATTATAAGCGTATTTCAATCTACTTTTAGACTTCTATTTAGGGACGTGTATTCTTTCCATTCTCGTCAATTGCGAATGGATTTTCTTTTCTTTAAATTGATATTTAGATTTTACTGTGGTTACGCATAAATTCAATTGTAAAACGCTCTAACGTTGGGCGAAGACTCGCGCCAGTCCGCCCACCGATTGTAAGTAGTTCAAATGGCTAGTAATAAATTAATGGAAAACTTGTGGAGTTTGATTTTATCCTATGTACGGGGTTTGCGTAACTCGAGATTTCGATAACGGTGCCTCGTACAGCGTGGCCGTTAGTACAGATCGAAAAAAAAAACGTTTTTTTTTTGTATGTCCGTTTTCTGTTCCATGGTTTTTCGACGATAACTTCCGGACGATTTGAGCTACACGCTTCAAATATTGCTCCTTTTACAGTCCACAGAGTGCATAAGATATGTAAAAGTATTTTTTTTTTCGATTTTTTAAAACTTGTATTTAAGGTTTTCACCTGTTGTACAGGGTGTTCAAGATATTGAGTGCTTCAAAAATTAACAGGTCTTAAATTTGCAGCTATCGAGATTTGGCAGAATTGTAGAAGTCCACACCCGCATTTTATATGTTAAAAAAGGACCTACTGAAATTTCGTATTTTTTAAAAAAACTTTGAAAATTTTTTTTTAGTATATTTCGCCTTTCAGAAAAAAAATATTTTCTCGAAAATTGTTAACCCGATATGCAAAATTTGTGGACCAGAAATGCGGGAAATGTTCAGGTTTTTTAACATTCTTTGACCATGAACACACTCTGTATATATAATATAATTGAAAACCTGTTCCAAGTAGAGGTTATGGCCTTGGATCTCACACGTTTCCGGGTCCGTGAATTTTTCCCATAAAGTAAATTGTTTTCGGGAAAATATTTTTTTTCTGAAACTAACTAATATCCAGAATGATTAAAAAATTGCGAGTTTTTCTTGAAATCCCCTGTTGCTCAAAAATTTGCGACGAATGTAGATAACATTACCAAAGGATTCACACCATTCAATGTTGACAGTGGTTTAATAAACACTCCGTATTAAAATGAAAACTATTTCCAACTAAAAATTTTATTGCCTTAGTGACTGGTTGTTTTTATGCAACAAGCCAGGTTATATAAATACTACAGTTATCTCTATATCTGTAGTATTTATTGCATAAAAACAACCAGCTACTAAGGCAATAAAATTTTTAGTTGAAATAGTTTTTAGAGGCCTGTGCCTAAAAAAATGCGCATGCTCAAGATTTAAATTCTGCTCCTTAACCTTGCAGCATTCAGAAAAATGGCCGCCGTTAAATATTTGCTGAAGACGCTTTCAAAGCTTGCAAAAAGTGATATGAAAATCGCAGTTGGATTTGGTTAGATTCATTTTTTTTAATGTCACCATAGAGACGACCTAACGGACGCTGTTTAGTTGGAAACTATTTGAAATCGAGAAGCATGTCTTTGCTGCCGTTACTTTTTGACGATTCCGTTGTGGTTCCGCGCACGTCGTGGTCGAACTTTTTCAAAAATGATGATTTCTTCGACGATCCGATCGACGTGTTTCGACACCTGAGAAGTCGACTGGCCCAATTAGAACAAGAGAGCCTCGTCACGCGTAGAGACGACAGCAAGTTTCGGGCCGACATCGACGTGCAACAATTCAGACCGGAAGAACTCTCCGTTAAACTGGAAGGAGACGATGCGGTCGTCGTGGAAGGGAAACACGAGGATAAAAAAGACGAGCACGGGTCGATTTCTAGACATTTCGTGAGGCGATACGTACTTGCGAACGATTTGGACGTCAAGCAGTTAAAAGCGAAATTGTCGGGGGACGGGGTTTTGAGTCTTACCGCTCCCATAAAAGGCCAGGGTAAACAGGTGGAATACAAACAGATTCCCATCGTAAGCACCGGAAAGCCGGTGAAAAGGTTAGAACACAGGCGTCGAGCTTTGGACGGCGAAGGGGATCAGAAAAAATAATTACGCCACACAAATTGTAATATTCCTAATGTTTCTAAGAGTTCGATTGAATTTCGTTTTAGAAAAATAAAATTTTGTATAGATTTCGATACTGTGATGTATCTATGAACCATAAACGTACTGTGGATGCCGTGTAGTGGCCACTACCGAAACGAATGACATTCCAATATCAAATTCTATGATCCGTGGTTGTCGCATCAAAACAAAACTAATAAAAAATAAGAGGTTTAATGTGTGTGGTAGGACGTATCTCGGTATTTCAAAACAAATCGCTATTCGGTTTTACACCGCTCCAAGTACGTCAATTTAAAACCGCGTGTAAAATTCGTGAATTTTTACGTAAGCCACTCGCAATGTAGGAACATTTTTCAATAGTGATTGTTACATGTAAAAGTGTGGATGTAATATGAAATTTCCGAAAATGTCATGTTGTAGAGGATTCTAAGGTAAGTTTCGTTTTTAAGGAATAGGTCTATGCATTCCATACATAGCACTTTTTAAAAAGAACAAAGTTTGTTGTTACTCTTCCGTCATTTTTTGGTGTTTGGTCGGAATAAAACGGGAGCATAATTTATAGGTTTTATTTATTTCTATCACCAAATTTCGGTGAGGATAATAAACCATTAACATTTAACAGTACTTGGGTAACGGTGTTGATGTTACGCTCGGTAGTTTCCAGAACAGTACGCCTCCGATTTCGATCCGCATAAATAACTGAACAAATCTGATAATCTAAAAAGTGAACGCGTGTAGTGTTGTTTTGCTTCGCATTTGTATGTTGCAAATAAATACATTGTACACCTAACCTTATTTACACCGTGGCTTCGAGCCACGCCCCCCTCCAATCGGAATGATTTTTGAGGAGTGTGCCGTGTGTCGGGGTGGGGGGGCGTCGCTCGAAGGGCCCGTGCCTCCTAGAAATTGGCCTAGAAAGTTCCCGTAGGTGCGGGAGCCGTTTCGACTGATGGAGTGTTTTACAAAAATTAATGCGCGATACGGAATAGCGGTTACTCTTAAACGATGAGGTTCTTGATCTCGTCGTATAATACTAGCACGATGGCCCCGCCGGTACCGCGGAGAACGTTGGAGAAGGCGCCCTTGAAGAACGCGCCCGTACCCTCCTGCTTCGCGATGGTCGCCCAGCAGTGAGCGGTGCTCTTGTAGACGACCTCGCTCTTGGCCCTACCCGACTGCATCATCATACGCCTACGCACCGTGTCGAACGGATACGAGATGATACCCGCGATGGTGGTCACAGTCTGAAAAAGCAGATTGTGGGAATCGTTTCCCAATCTTACCTGGTTTCAAAGTTACCTGAGCGATGGCCCAAGAGATGATGATGGGCGTGTTCTTGGGATCGGGCAAGATGCCTTTCGCAGTGTCGTAGAAGCCGAAGAAGGCCGCACGATAGATGATGATACCCTGCACGGATACGCCGAAGCCTCTGTAGAGTCCGTTCAGACCATCCGATTTGAAGATCTTAACCAAGCAATTGCCCAAGCCCGAAAATTCGCGTTCGCCAGCGGCTTTGCCCACGTCAGCGGCCAACCTGTAATCATACGTTTACCCATATATAGTGGCCCACTACGGTAAAAAGCACATAGCTACTAGACATATAGAGGCCCTGCCTATGTTAATAGTACAGGAACGGGTGAAGCAACTATGTACCAAATTTTAAGATTATTTGTTCAATATGCGCATGCGCGAGATTTGAAACTTCGTTTTTAACCAATGGCAGCTCCAAATGCATTTTCTGACGTTCGAGCCATAAGGTCTTGCGGCTTTAAACAACTAACATGGCCGCTGGCTGACAGTATATTTTCGAAATATGTCGAAATCTCATTAAATTTTCACACAAAAAAAGAAATTAAGGTGTAGAAAGCGTTTTCAAAAAAATTAGCGACAAGTGCAGAGTTAATACAAGTACAATAATGCGTTTCACAATAACTGTTGAGCTCGACTGCAAGGATCATTTGCCCATTGCCGACTTCCGTCGAGGATTTTAAGAAAAAAAATATAACCAATATTTGCTCAGCTAGCAAAAAACTATTTTGACCGATATAAAAAAAAAATCGGGTTCCCCACTTCCAACAAGGTATTCTGTCGGGGGCGAACGGAGGCTATATCGCCGCGTGCAATGCTACACCATAGAATCCGTGCAGAGTTAATACAATTCTGTAAGTATTTCAACCTTTTTGGTTCTTTAAGCGCTATAGACACGTTCCCAGCAAATTTTTGCCGAACTTGTGCCCGTAAATCTGCGCAAACATTTTGTTTTTATAAACTTATTGGTTTAACTTCTACTGAAACTGTACATCAAGTCGAGTTCACGAAATGTGACCATAAAAACCACTTTTAAATCTTTTAAATTAATTAGTACATATGGCAACTGCTACCCGTATATAGGCACATTCTTTTCCTTGCAATTTTGACCACAAACAAGTTTTTCACAAAAACACGAAAAAGAAACGAAGAGAATCAATTATAACCACCAAAAATGTAAATAACAATGGGCACAGACTGTTAGTATTTCCTGGCAAAAACAGTTCCTAGTTCGGCGTTGCCAACTATATTCGGATTTCAGAGACTGATTTTGCGTTCCTATGAAAATTAGTCAATTTTTTCAGAAAATGGCGGAAATGTGGCAACTTAGATAGTTGGAGGTGACGCTTGCGGAAAAGATCCACACCTTCTCTACCAAAATATCATAGTAGTAGTAGGGCCACTTATAGCTATATCCTAAAAAGTGATGCGCCGCAGGTGGCTATGATATTTTCGTAGAGAAGGCATGGATCTTTGTAATTTTTCTGGAAAATTGATTACAACATCAATCTCTGAAATTCGAACATAATTGGCAACGCGGAGCTAAGTACGTGACGTCAGATGCGCAGAAGGCGAATTTGAAACGGCAATCAGCTGTCGTTCGAAAATGCGGCCGCCATTGCCGTGGCTTATCATTTTCGTTTTGGTTGCAGTATCTTTGTTAAGGTAAGACATTTTAATGAATTAATATTATTTGCGCCAAACCGGCACAACTTTAATATAATAAATTTAATAAGCCAGATAGGTAATTTACATGGCGACCATATTTGCTAAATTTTCTGTTGCAAAGATTTAATTATTACGAGTAATATACACGGTTTGCGTAAAATTAAGCAGTAAATGTAATGTGTTTTTTTATAAATCAATTTAAAACAAGTCGGAACTAGTGCTTGAAATAATTTATAATTTTGTCACCGTTTATTTTATTAAGTTTAAGTAGCAGTGTGTTTTATGCATGAAGTGAGTAAAAGTTTTTCTTTTTGAATTATTTCTTTAAATGTCGTCAAAGAAACTTGAAAGGAAGGGAAAAGTGATCCATAGTCATAAATAATTTAATATCTTTGGTCAGTGATATACTGCCCTGCTAACCTGGAAAATCCTATCCGGCTTTTGGAAAGTTTGGGAGATATTGACGATTTGTTTTATTTTTCGCAATGTGTATATAGAAAAATGTTGGTTATTGAGCAAAATGGGAGATTTACCTTTGCATTGTGTTTAGTTCATTTAATTGTTTTAGTTTTTCATAAAAATTCCCGGTAATCTACGCATCATTATTAACAAATTGAAAAGGGCAATATGTAAATTATTATCTATACACCTTTATCCAAAATTTTCAGTGATAACGAACTAAAACTTAACGCAATGTACTAGTATAATAAACATTATGGGTATTAAAAATCTGGTGAATGCTCCAGGCATTGATCAACAAAATAAACGCAATTGGAATAAGTGTTTCACCTACACGATAAAGCACGCAGTAACGCGGGTTATTATAGCTTATTGCCACTATTTACAAACGCGATTTGAATTTTGAATACAAATTTATTCTAAATTCATTCCCAATTCTAAAAAATCATTTTTTAAAATTCTTTTTTAAATCCTAATGGTTTTCAGACACTCACCAACAAACTTATGACTAAAGTGCCATTTATCAAATAAGTTTCGTGATATACTTATCAAATATCTTCAGAAATAATAAACAAATTACTCGAAATGGCAAATACAATAAGTTTCGTATGTCATCGGATAATCTAATTTCAAATATTAAAACGAATTCTAAAAAAATGTAAAAATTATCCAAAAGAAAAATATCATGTTTGCGTAAACAGTGGAAAATCTTAATTTTTCTTAGTGCTTTTTTAAATATTAATTTTTTTCGATACAGTGGCAGAACAACACTTCTCAAAAAACCCATGACTAATAATAAATAAAAACTCTATTACTATTACTATCTTATTATACTTATTATATATTATATACCTGTTATATATATATAATTGTACCCTGTGAATATAGACAAAAAAAATACAACGATTGCGTTTGGGTTTTATTCATTAAGTGGTATCTAATAATAGCATTTCTATGGGTTTAAAAACGGACAGCCTATTCATCTCGGTCAAATTTACATAGTTTCACCTACGCCTTTTGCTTATGTAACGCTCTCTTTTTATACTATAAAAATAGTATCGACGGACATTTAATGGTGTATGATAATAGACGACAGATTACAACCAAAACTAAGCCTTTAGAACCTACAATCCGTCAAAGGTTATTTATGCTGTTGAGAAACGTTGAAATTTAAATGTCACGGCGTCTCTGACGGTCATTTGGAGAAGTTCAATCAGTTTTCGTGGTTTTACCTGGTTTTTGTAAAAATAAAATTTGGCCTTGAGATAGTTATATAAAAAAAGAGACGCCACGAGTGGTAAGCAAATAAGATCTTCAAACACTGTTGACGTACGAAATATTTGGCAACCGTGACGTTACGGATTTAAATCCACCACCGGTGGCCATTCGATTAGGTAAAAAAAAAACATAATTATACGGGGCGCGTTATGATTGTCATCACTGAAAGCAAGAAAGGAGTATCAAAATACTCTGGAAAATATTTTATTATTATTATAATATGAGCGAAGTTATTGATTATATTTAAAAAAACGAACAATAAAATTTTACATTTTACAATTACATGATATTTGTCTTGACAGCTTTTTCTCTTATTGCAGGGTAAGTCATTTTATTTTGCCAATTCTATCGCCACATTAAAAGAATGTACATCATTGATGTTTTTATTAGAGTCATCCTACGTTTTTGCATTTTCCTGAATATGGAGAAGAAATTTGTGGCAAAACAAAAAATGAGGCAAGGCATTGAATCAATAATACATGCATCGTCAAATTATTTGGATAAAAAAGTTTTAATATTATTTGTAACCCAATTATGCTTATCTGTGAAAAACAAAGATGCTAAACGCTGCAGTAACGAGGGTTGTCAATAAAATATTCCCCTATCTATCTGTATACAAACTAACTAATAATAGACATTTTGAAAAAACTAATTAATTTGTGAGTATGACTAATATATGAAATTTATTTTTTTAATATTTTACATATGTATACTGCTTTAAGATATTTAGTGTTACACGTTTTATTTTTTGATAGCGAACTAAATGTTTTTGCAGTTTTTGAGAAAGACTTGGGTGCCGGTCGAAACGTCAATGACAATTATAGTTAATACTGACCTGGTCCTGGCGAAATCGAGTGGATAGACGAAGCAGAGCGAGGTGGCTCCGGCGGCACCACCCGAAGCCAAATTACCCAAGAAGTATCTCCAGAATTGGGTCTTCTTGTCCACGCCGCTCAAGAACACCTGCTTGTATTTGTCCTTGAAGGCGAAGTTCAACGCCTGGGTGGGGAAGTACCTGATGACGTTGGCGGTGTTGCCACGCCAGTAGGCCAATACACCCTGTTCTTTGGGGATGCGCACGAAACAGTCGACCATGCCTGGACGGAGACAACAGAAAAAGTATTCGGTTATAATGCGGCCAAAAATGTAGTGCATTTATTGCTTTGATGTTTTAAGTGTTTTACGGTACCTTAACCGCAGACCTTGGCGGGGCCGTAGTAAAACTCATCCCAACAGCATTAAGTACGTCTTGCCTGAGATGTATTTATGCGACGCTGTTTTCACTTGAAGGCTCCTGTTTTTTTTTATCACTTTAAAATGTAGAGACCGTGGAATGAAGCAGATGTTCCCTTGTTAGAAGAAGACATGGAAAACAACGCAGAATTTGAAAATGAAACGGGGGTGGTAGTCGGACCTAATGAAAATTTATAAGACAAACTGCCTCAGCAAATAAAAGAAAACGGATCCATTTGACTTCGGAGCCGAAACAAGTTGTTTTGAATGTTTACAATTTTATAAGAAATTCAAGTGACATGATCAAAGTTCCGAAGTCAACTGTAAGAAAAATTGTTGCAAATGGGATAGTCAAGAGGAAAGTGAGAGAAGATGCTTCCCGAGTTTTTAAAGAATAACCCGCAGATCTAATAGTGTGTTAATCCCAGAAGAACTGCATAAAGAAGTACTGACAACCTTAATTAATTATTAATTGTGCCAAACAGTCGTTGTGTACTTTTTTGAAAAAACAATTAATAAATCCCAACGAATTTCGCAATGGAGGGTGGATTATTTAAATGCAATTGAAAAATTTCGAGGGCAAAATAGGCCAATACTGTATTTAGACGAAACGTGGTTCGACACTCAGGGCAGTAAAAAAAAGGATGGTGCGACAAGAGTAACAAGATTGCTTTCGAAAAATCGTCACTGGGCGGGGCAAGCTCGTGGCGCGTAGCGCGAAGCAGCTTTTTATTATGAAACACATGGCGCGTAGCGCGAAGCAGCTTTTTATTATGAAACACATTTCTCATTTAGCACGGAATATGGGGAACACCCTGTACAATAGGTGAAAACTTTAAATGCAAAAGTTTTTGTTGTCTATACGGGCTATATCGCAATATAAAAGAAAGTGAGATCTGAATCATAGTCTTTCAGTTATAACCAATTTTCAGGTTTTTTGTATTCTGTATATTCTTTATATTTTTGAAAAATTGTCAAGAATAAAAGTTTATAGTGCCGTATCTTCTGGTTCAAGAATTTTTTTGGTCTCGTAAACATTTTTTGAAAAATGTTTTTTGTAGACCTGTGCATGCGTGATTTTTTATCTTTTTTAAATACTACGTAATTCATCAAGAGGTAGCAAAAAAATCATTACAAAGCTGATCTAACTATTAGAAACGAGTAATCAAAGAAGAAAATGTTTATCGAGGGCGATTAATGGCGGAGATGATCATTGAACTAGGTGACGAGTTTGGAGTAAAAGACGGTAGGCAAAGTTATTGACGGGGTCGGTTGTAAAAGCACTATATTTATGGTGGGAGTATACAAACAATTTCGGTAAAAGTGGAAATCATTTGGGGAACATTTCGGTGGGTGGTTTGGCCCGACGGCTTATGTAATCGCGAACTGCGTAAGCGTAATCGAAGATCATATATGCATGCGCCTATACCGCACATGCTTTCGGCGATATTAAAACCTTTTTCTATTTCTTAAATAAATCGATTTTAAACACTCGCAAATACCGTCATCGCGTCCGGCGTGATCCGCCGTTATCTGAGCGAGACGACAATCGCATTATCGCGACATTATCGTCGCGATGTCAAGGTCGAACCGGTCACGAGGTCCGTCCGCCACAAGAATGACGTCACTCGCGGCACGTAAAACGCAACGCACACGGCAAAAGCGGAAAAACAGAAAAAAAAACTGCGTTTTACGTTTTACGTAACCCGTATTTACGTAACGTTAGGGGAGAGACCGCTCGCTATCGATCGCGAACGGCGGCCATTACGTCGGAGAAATCGCCCGTGCGACACGTGGCCTCGAAACGCGTTTCGTCACGGGACTAAAGGCGGCGATATCGCGGATTTTTAGCGTGCCGCCTAGGCGCGTTACGTAACCGCAGGACGCGTGTACCTTTGTAACGCTGGTCCTCCGGGATCTGTTTCGAGATGTGCTGCACTTGGAGCAGCAACTTGACACGCTCGATGGGCGCGACGCACGTCTTGGAGACGGCGGCGGAGATGCCCCCGGCGAGGAAGTCCTTGAGGAAGGCGACGGGATCGGCGAGAGACATTTTCGACGGTTATCGGTGGTCTGCTTGGAAACTGAGGCTGCCTCGAACGTGTCAGTTGTTTGCGGACCGCGCACTGAACTGCTAGTGAGCGACCGTACGGCGGATGCGACGCAATCGAAAGAGAAAGAGAGAGAAAAGGCGTTGACGTTGGCGGTCATGTGCTCCGGGCCCCGGCCGACGACGCTACGGACGGGAATAGCAGCGGAGGTGCGCGCGCACCTCGAACAGTGGCGCGCTCCAAGTGCATAGCGACGGTTCGCGCGGAAAGAAATCCAGCATATACTCGCACCAGAAATATAGTGCTTTCACACCCTGCCGAGTAGACCTAGGAATTTATCTACCTACACTAACAAGCGGGATGTAGGTATGTTTCGGCCTTTTTCATCGGTCTTCACGTTTTAAGCGTAAAAAAACAGCAGTATCGTCATTAATATACAAAATATTAAATACAGTACACCTTCGCTAATCAGAACTCCACTAATGCGAATTCTCCATTATCCGGACAAAATTTAAATATTACTTATTTACATTACGTATTCTATAATCCGGATTTCTTATGTATTCCATCATGTGTTATTGGATAATTTCTTGTAACTTTTATTGTGTTATATCCCGTAATTATTAAAAAGCCGCAAAAGACAAGTCGTGATTTTCTTAGGGGTTAAAAAGCATCGTGGCAGCAAAGAGAGCATACGAAACTTTATCACTAGCGGAAAAATATGATATTTTAGAAAAATTAATAAATGGTGTTAGTGGCTATAAAATATGCAATAATAATAAATATTGTAATAAATAATAAATAATCTATTTTCCTATTTTACTCTCGAAACTTAAAAGTTGCTTATTCGCGTTTTCACTATTCGCTGATTGAAAGATTCAGCAAAACAAGATCGATTTCGAAAAATCGTGGCTGTGCGAAGCGTCTGCTCCGTACGATGCACTACGCAGCCTACAAAGCCATTACGCAGCTTTGTATTTCTTACTTTGTCCTATAGGTAGGCATTGTTTTCTGCGGACCACTATGGAACTTTTGCAAAATTGATGTAATTTTATTGTGCGTGGAGCCTGTATAAAGTGTAGATGTTAAAAATTTTACTGTTCATTGCGATTTAAAATAATATTTTTTTAAAATATCTCGCGTATTCTGTATGATAGACAAAAACTAAAACTCTCTCCCTTTACTCAGTTTACGATACTGCAACTGAAACACACCCTTCTAGTTGTAGCCAGTCGTCTTTAACAGAAAAACCCACTTTTTAGTGTTTTTGCAAATTGTCGACGCAAAGTGTAAATTTTTAAGCGTCTTATTCCTAACAATTTTTTGACCCGGTGTCTTTTCGTTCAATTTTTTTTTCTATATTTGCAATCGTTTTTGAGAAATGATGATGAGATGATGAGAGATATAAGAAAAACAGTGCGAAATGATCAAAAAAAGAGGGACGCCAAGGCCTGATCGCGTCAACAGAGAACAGAGAAGAGACGCGGGGCAACAGAGAACAGACAAAAAATTAAAACTCTGTACGATGTTCCGTTGCTGAGATATTATAGGTTTCGTAGCTAAGCGCATATACTTTCGAAAAGTTCGATTTCATGGATTTTTCGAAAGTAACAAGATTGATTTCGAAAAATCGTGGCTGTGCGAAGCGTCTGCAGTCATTACGCGGCTTTGTATTTTAAAGGCTTTTTGTTCTAGAGGAACTCATGCGGACTTTTATTGTGCATATCCGTCTTCTACATCTAGCTGAATTTTAAAGTTACGGTAAACTTTGGTAAATACAAAAATTTGTACAAATAATACCAATTACCAATTATATTTCTCTGTCCACAGAATTTACGATCCTGTTGGGACCAAATTTTCCCATGTTTTATATCTTTTCCATTAACGGCTAATAAATCACAATCAAAAATATGCCGGAAATAGAGGTTATAGCCCTGGATCCTCCCACGTTTCCTGGTCTAAGAAATTGTCCTATAGAATAAATGGTTTTCAAGAAAATATAAACATAAATCGTATTATTATTAATCTCAGTTAGAGGACTCTGAAAGTGAAACGGAATTTCATTTAGACAATTAGAATAATAACGTAGTTTTATATATATATATATATATATATATATATATATATATATATATATATATATATATATATATATATATATATATATATATATATATATATATATATATATATATATATATATATATATATATATATATATATTCCTAGCTATGAATTTATTGTACATTTTAATAAAATTTGAGAGCGCCTGGCACAAAGCGATCGCGAGCCGCCACTGGCATTCTCGTCCGATTCGTTTGCCGCCGATTGACGTAGCATCGCGCGTAGCTAGTCCAATTTCAAAAATCATTTTAGATAAATTTTTATTTTATCTGCTTAAAATTTTTAGAATTTGTCTACGCGTTACGTTGTCCAAGGTCGAAAGATTACCGTTACGATATTGTCGCTCCCTTACCTCTGCCCCCTCCCAACTTTTATTGTCGCCACGTTTGAGTGTTTTTAGTTGTAAAGGAAACGAAAAATTTAGAAAAAAAAATTTGGCTTTAAAAACATCGCCGGTTTGGTACACGTTTCATAAACAAACGTGTTTGATGATCTCTTTAAATGTGAGATATTCTAATTATGAGAGAAAAAAAAAACAATCTTTAACTCCCAGAAGCTGGTAGTTTGATTTGTAAAAAATATCTCAAAACAAATGTGCATATTTTTTATCTTAAACTTTTCTTTTTTTATGAAAGCCGACTTTCTGCATATTTTTCATATTTTTTTAAATGGCCATTCGTCTTAACTAAAGTTAAGGTAAAACTGATGTGGTGAAATAAAGAAAATAATCATTTTCGTTGCGTAACCTGATTTAAAAGAATATATTTTTATATTAAGGCAATGGTAATGAATCACGTTTTTTTATTTTGTTTTGGTATTCATTTTTTAGCTTAAAACCTGAGTCATCAATAAAATCGAAAAATGAAACGGACAAAATGAAGTTTATAACTCTTAAATAAAAAAAAAATAGGGAGTATCATTAATTTAAAAACATTAGTTGAGGATGAGTTTTTAAAGTGCAGTTTCATATAATTTCATATATAGAACAAGGAAAATACGGGCTTTTGCTTTCCACGCGAGGTATCTAATGCCAAAAATAAAATTTTCAAAATGTTTACATGTCCAGATTTATCTTCCATCTATCAATGCTTTACATCACTTGTGAAATGTACGAATTATAATCCACTATTTGTTGTAAAATGCAGAATATCTACAAATTCTTTGTATAATAATAATAATTTAATATGCAAATGTAGTATAATAATAATAATAGCAACAGGTAACCCGACCCAATTACAGGAAATATTAAATATACGTAAAAAATAATTTTAATTCACTATCTAATAACCAAGAAAAAAACGAAAGAAATCGATAAGCCCTGTCAGTACGGATAACGGATATATTATATGTAATAATAATGCAATAATAATAATAATATAATGTGTAATAGTAAGGTATCGAAGCTGGAACTATCAAGCACTGGTTTGAATCAGTAGGTAAATGTAATATTAAGCGTGTTTTGGGTATCTGCATGTATGCAACGGCCCCGATATAGAACCTCGTGGAACACCCGTAATATGTTTTTTAATATCCCCTCGCGATGCGTTCGGTAGTGTCGGTTTAATTTTAGGGTGATCTTTTCGGCGTGGCGGATTACCGCATCGGTGTGTGTGTGGATATGTATCGCAAAATCGGCCATTGCGTAAGTACAATTTGGCAGCGGTGCGTGCCAAGAAAACACTTGTCGCCACGGGACGACACGTGATCGCGTGTAACGATAAAAACGATCACCTACATTTGTAACGACGTTATTGACGCCGGTTCAAGGTCGCCTGTAATACGGGGGTTGAATGAAAACAACGGCGGAACGCAAATTTTATTTATTAATAATATAATTAAATAAAGACGTATAGGCGCCCCTGAATCGCAAAGGAGGAATAAAAGCATCGGAAACGCAATTGCCTATTAACTGCTTCCGTTGAAGATACTACATTCTCAAATCCAATGTTTATCCCAAGTCAAATTGTCAATTGTCATATACCTTACTATTTAACAACTTTTAACAACCTTTAATATGGCGCTTATATAAAACAATTGTATCCAGTAGAAGTTATATAATCATATGTTGTATAGTATTAGTACATATGGTATATAATACAACAATATTTACCATTTTATAAAAACGTTATATAACAATTTGTTTAGTAGAGCTGTGAGTTCAAAATTTTAAATAACACTGCGGTGTCCTTTTGACAATGCTATAAAATTATTTCATAAATGTCGTTTCACTAAAACACCATTACAGAATACTGAATAAATGATAATAAAATTATGTTTAGCAGCATCGAAAACGTTTGATTTAAAAACAACCTGTGTCGTATCGGACCTTAACAACTTTTTCATTTTTCAAGAATCGTGAAAGAGATTGTAATTTTAATTAATCTTAATTTATACGATAATAATGCCGACAAAAATGTTTTGTTAAATGCTCTAAGTTATGGCGGCTTGATGAAGTTAGGCTTTCGCTTAAATGGGATAGGTATGTAATAAATAACTTTAATACTCTTACCAGGTAACTTTACTTTACTTAACTACATTTGAAAAAAAATCTATATTTATTTTTCTAATAAGCTCGAAGTTCTATTTGCGATTTGAATTAAATCAAATTAAAAGTCATTGCGAAAACAGAAATTTGTCTCTATTTATGTGAATGTGAAAATGTCAAATATTGTTTCGTGCTCTAGATACCAAACTATATTTTGTATAGAAATTATTGCCCTTTTCTTTTTATAGTCATTTGTTTTGAGAAATTTAGACCATGATGTACTCTTATGAAATCTATCAACCCCTGTACAGTTTATAATCGTAATTATTATTGGTTATCGTTTCATTTAATGCAAAATGACTAATATTACCGGAAGTAGCCCATAGTCATAATATTTTTACTGCTTTCGGGCAGCTCTGTGGTATATTTTCGAATTGGCACTTTCTTTATCATAAGCTCTAGTTAGCTTTCAGAAGAACTAAAATTTTCATTACGGTGTGGTCAACAACTTTAGGCACTTTAGTAAAATATGTCAGTTTCTAAAGCATACTGGCCGTCTTAAAGGAAGTAACAAAAAAGCAAACATGCAACTATTTAGTGGAATAATAAAATTTATGTGCTACTTGGCATATTTCCTCTCATTTATCTGAGCGCTATAAGGATTTTTTTTGTAACAACGCACACAAAGGCCACGCTTCAGTGATCGTTTGGTAGTTACAATGCAGTAAAATGTTTCAACCCATTAAAATTTTTGTTTTATTTTTCTGTATGTCTTTGTTTTGAAAAAGTCGTTTGTTACTTTTTTTGTGATATTGTTAATAGTAATAATAAATAATTATTGTTAGTAACTGATATGAGAGCACTTTCCATAAGAAAAATAAAGGGCTTTATTGTTATTACGAAAATGTGTGGTGTTTTTGTGAAATTTGTTTTTATTTGTGAAAAAAGCATCATTTTTCAAATTTAACACCTTACATTTTAGAAACTGTCTTGGACGACAAGTAAACGCTCTTTCAAATGATCCCATGCCTACAGCACTTGGATACAAACGTAAGTTTCCGTAAAACCTGAATTATTTTGGGTGTCCTTTTCCAAATATCAAAACAGATGCTACTTTTGCCAAGAAGCGGCAACGTTGCTAGTAGCTGCAAACGAAGCGAGGGCCGTCAAGTTTTTTTTAATTCGCTTATCTGAAAATACACGAATTTAATTGATCTTCGACATCCCGACTCGTCATACAGAGCGTTTAAAAAAGAATGGCGGTCGGTCAAAAACTTTTTTTATCGGTAAACGGAAAATAGTTTTTCGGATGGCCGGTAGGGGGCGCAATTGCTAATAGAAGCAAATCAAAATATTTGAAAACAAATCTTACTAGCGTGCAGTTAATATTTGTTCAGTGAAGGTATGGGAAGCCAGTAAGTTTATTATAACTACTAAACAAACTACTTCCTTGTGTTCCCTTATTAAAAGGGATACGGAAAAATCTCTTGGGGTTGTTATACCCGGGAAATTGGCTTAATGTTTCTTTTTAGTTGATTTTTTGTTGGCAATTGCAATTGCAATTGCAATTTGAAACCCCCCCAGAGCCACCCTCAATTGAACGCCCCATATAATGTCGAACCCACCTCTTGTTCCAAAACCGATTTTCGGTCCTCGAGTTCTTGGATGGTGTCCAAATCGGGATCGTTTTTGTGAACTCCCTCCTCTGAACTGACCTACAATGGACGAACCCAATAACCAATGATTTGTTTATATGCGAGGATCTAGGCAGTCGAGGAGCAATTAAGTAAAAAGATTTAAAACAAACCTGCGTAGGAAAAGACTTTAAAAAAAGGATATTGTTATTGTCTGGACCAGATTGTTCCTACTTTGGATGAACTGAAAAGGAAGCTAGAAGGAGGTTAAACCTCCATACAGTTATTTGCAAAATAGGATTTTAATAACGCACCAAATTCATAAACTTTTGGAAGTGTTAAATCTATTTGCTATTAAAATTTTAGTATACTTCGACCAGAAATATAGTGCTTTTACAACCGACGCCGTGATTAACTTTGCCTCCTGTTTATTACTCCAAAACCGCCTTATAGAACGCTCTGCCGAGCATTCCACGACCTTCCTAGGAATTTATCTCCCTTCATAAACAAGCGGGATATAAGTATGTTTCCTCGCCGAGCCATTTTTGAAACGTGTACATAAAAAAATTAGTACATATTAACAATTTATTACATTCTATTTCATTGCATTTCTACATAGTGTCATCATTAATATACGAAATATTAAATATAATAATAATAATAAAGTATCAGCACACTTAAAAAATCGTCTCCAAATTTTAAAGTGTTAGAAAACATGAACCTTCAAAAAATGTTTAATTGTAAGATTGTAATAAATGTGTAACTGTACCTTTATTTACCGCGAATATAATCTAAAATCTTAAAAAAGACTGTTGTTTACAAATCGAAGAACTATGCAGAAGACAGACACACAAGACAAAAATGATTATTTTCACACTTACCTGTAAGATAGAGTACAGGTATACCCTTTCCCTTTGAACTATCCAGTGAAAACAGCGTCGCAGAATCAATGCTCGAGATTCTGGTACATAAATACGTACTTACTGGAAGGATCACAGTCAAATACTTCCGTAATATATACGAACATATTACAATTTATACTAAACTCTTAAGAACTTAATTAAATTTAAATTTAAATTTAAAACGGTCCATTTAAGTTTCACATATATTTTTTTTTAAGTTTCTACATCTGTTGGGATAGGTTTTTCCACGGTCCAGTTAAGGTACCGTAAAATGCACTATATTTTTGGTTGTATTATAAGTATTTAAATAAGTTAGTTCTACTTTAAGGGCAAATAACATCTCTCGAGAATTCAACGTAACTAAGTAACTAAGGCCAGGCTGTTCACTAGCAGCTACTTTAGTTAAAGTCGCATGTTATAATAGTGGGAGACGAAGATGACTCGAGCTCCAGCTCCAGGTTCAAACATACTTGGTGAAAAAGACACCTCCAGATTATGCACACCAACTGAGCGGAGGATACAAAAGGCCTAAAAGAAGAAGAACACAGATAGGAAATTGTGGAGGTCGAGGTGGTAGGAAAATTAAGAATTAAACTTAAGAAAATTAAAAGAAGATCTATGAGGAAAATCGACATAAACAACTTAAAGCAACCTAACGTGAAACAAGAAGTAACAGAAAAACTAAATGAGGCTTTAGCTGATATCACGACCGGCTAGCATAGAAGACAAGCGGAATAATATTACTAAAGCGATAGTGACCACCACCAAGACTCTGACGTTGCCCAAAATGATAAAAAGAAGAAATATAATCAATGATGGATAAGCGCAGATCATTTAAAAATAAAGACCGAACCAAATATCAGAAGATTAATCGACAAGTAGGGAAACAGATCCCCAAAGTCAAAGAACAATGGCTGCCAGAAATGGAGAAATTGGAACAAAAACATGACCACTTTAGCATACACAAACCCGTAAAAGAAGTAACAATTCATACAAAACCTTGTAGTTTTAACAGTATCGTAAAGGTCAATAAATTCACTGATCCCAAGGATCTATCTCATTGTTGGAGAAACTGTACACAGCAACTATACTCAGAAAACACTAGAAGAAATTTCGAAAGTGAATATAAAAGTGAACCCCTCCCCTAAAATATTGAAATCAGAAGTTGTAAGGGCAAACAAACAGAGTAAGTGGGAAAAAGCACCATGCCCAGACGACATATACATAGAGGTTCTAACAACGTTGAAATTTATGGATTGGCTTCAATCAATTCAACGGACAGACAGTTAATAACCTTCGCTATGTTACAGAAGCGCTACAGCGATTAATAGATGAAGGAGAACGACTGGGACTGAAGACCAATAGAGACAAGGTAATGGCGGTTAGCAGAACAGAAACATGCAGTTAAATAAAAGAGTAAAAACAAGAACATCCAAAAGGCCACCAAGTTCAGATATCTCGGTAGTTGAATGAAGATCTAGATCCAGACTTAGAGGATCCAGAGCAGGATCGAGCAAGCCGGAACGGCATTCATTAATATGAGAACCTTGCTAAGCAACAATTGACTTAACGCTTCGATATCGCTTTGTAATTTACTCCATACTGCTATATGGTGTAGAACCTGGACCTTAAAGGCCAACGTGATGAATCGACTGGAATCCTTTGGAATTGTGGCCAATAATAAAAAGAAGAAAATCTGCTTATCTGGTTCATTATATTTCGAAATTCCAAATATCAGTTCTTAAAACTTATAATGAAAGGAAATATAGAAGGAAAACGAGGCATCGGAAGGAATTGGACAAATCTCGATGCGCACGCACTCTTTAGAGCCACACAAGATCGAGAGGAGTATGCCAGAAATGTCGCCAAGACAACCTATTTGGATAAGGCACCTTAAGAAGAAGAAGGAGTCACAATATCGAGCCACTGAGACTGAGACTCTTACCCTAGTTTGAAGCTGCCTCAGCTTTTCTTCTATCTCGCCTATGGCCAGGTCTTTCTCCTCTATACTTGCCCGGACCCGTTCCGATTCCGTCGCCATTTTTTCCGCTAACCGAGCATATTTTTCACGCAACATCTCGACGCTCTGGTTCGTCTCGTACTCCCTCTGCCACTTGCTCCTCCTCACCTCGTGCAGTTGCAATTTCGTCTCCTCGTTCGACCTCATCCGTCTTTCACAGTCTTCCTTTTGGTCGGCCAGCTTCCTCGCCAATATCCTGAGATGGTCTATCTCGTTCTGTAGTTCGACCGTGTTCGCTATCGATCGTTCACGTTGCTCTATTATCCGTTCATACTTTTTGCCCTTCGAATTGATCTTGACGCTTGTTGTGGTGCCGACGGTAGATTGCTTGGCTTCTCGAATCTGCAAGTATGTGAAGTATCTGATTACTTCAATACAAAGATTTGTCGTCCTGGCATCTCAAATGGAATTTTGTCTTTGACGGATTGAAGATGTTGAGAGATTTTTGGACAAGTGATAAATCTGGTTTGGACGTTATATTTCTTTAGAACTTTTAATATGTGGTTAGTGATGTTTTGAATGTAGGGAAGGGCGACAATGCATTAAGGTGTCGGTCTGTGTGCGTAGGTTTTATGTAAACACAATGACCCAATGTTAGGTCTATTGATAAGAATATCTAAGAATGGGGTAAAGCGTATGTTGGGATGTATAGAGTTTAAATGTCTAAGAAAATCTATTAGGGTTTCTTGACCATGAGGCCAAATAACAAAAGTATCTACGTAGTGTTTCCCGAATATCTTTTGTACCTAATGTAATGCGTTTTAATTGTTTAAGAAAGTGAAACGGATTAAGTGGGAAACTATCAGTTTTCCTTGTAAGGGTTTTAATAAAAAAGCTAGATATTTTACTAGAGAATATGTTGGAGAGCTAGTGGTGCTGACAATAGGTCGAAGTGGTAATCCTGTTTTGTGAATCTGATAGAGAACAAGCCTTAATAACAGATTTATTTTTTTTTAAGTTGACCATATGAACCATTTGTAAGAATATTTTGAATCTTTTCCTGATATTCGATTGTGTTCATGACCACCGTAGGATTTCCTTTATCCGCCTTTAGGATTACGATGTCGGGATTAGATTTTAGGGCAATGCGTCCAGGCTTTGTAATATTAGATTTAGGAGGTTTCGATTTTTTAACGATTTTTGCAGTTTCAAATCGAATTTCATTAGCTGTTTGAGATGGCAGTTTGTTTAGGATAGACTCCTATACGTGGAGCAAGGACGAAGTTGGAACCTTTTGAAACAACTGATTTTTTCCGTTTCCGAAAGTTGGTGCGATGATACATTCATCACAGTGTTTGGTTAGTTTAGAAGACTTTGATGGTTTTCCTAGTGTTGACGTTAGTTTTTCAAATTTCTGAATGTGATTCTGGGTAGAAACGTCAGATAGTTCGACCCAGCAAAAACTGACGCAGGGGAATCCAAAAGTATTCTACTGAAGTACAGAAGTTTCTTTGAAAACCATATTTTCGTTTGGAAATTTAATTTTTCTTGTTGCAAAACTCTCAACCGAATATATGTTTTATGATAAGAAAAAAAATGTTTCGCGACTTTTAAAATTCCCCGCGAACTCCCGTAGTTTTCTCCAATTTCCTAGAAGTAGATAAATTTCGCCAGACAGAGCAACGTCAACGTCGCGCCTCCTCCGAATACTAACCAATCGTTTCTCCTCGAGTTCGTGCTTGACGGTGGCGACATCGCGCTTCAACTTGTCAAACTCGAGTATGACGTCAGCTTCCCTGATCCTCGCTTCGAGAAACTCGGCCTGCCATTGGCCGACGCGTTTGTGGTGGAGCGCGCGAGTCTTCTCCACGTCGTACTCCAAGTCGGTGAGCTGTTCGTGGAGTTCCTGCAACGTCTGCTCGCTTTCAGCGAGCCTCAGCTTCGTCTTCACCAGCATGTCGTGCAGGCACTCGGCTACATTCTTCTTGAACGTCAGTCGTTCCTTGATCGGACGCAGCTCGTCGATTAGGTTGCTAATCTGCCAATTGCGATTGGTAATTAATAGAATTAGAATTTTATGTAAAAAACATCTTTTTTACTATTAGAAATATCGATCCAATATGACGCCAGGGATCGTTATAATCAGCCGAATGTGCCAAAATACTTCAAAAATACGCCAGAGGGAAGGAGTGCCTTTGTGTTATCAGTGTGTGTGTGTGTGTGTGTGCGCAAATTAGTCGTATGATCGAACGTTAAAGACCCAAAGTTAAATATATCCTTATTTCACGTACACATACATCAGACATTCTTTTTTACTTCTACCGTATACGACTCGGCGTTGATGCCAAGTTTCTC
Source organism: Cylas formicarius (assembly GCF_029955315.1). NCBI lineage: Eukaryota > Metazoa > Arthropoda > Insecta > Coleoptera > Brentidae > Cylas > Cylas formicarius. The sequence goes on from NW_026844319.1 coordinate 28,508,922, forward strand.
ATATATACATGTATATATACATATATACAAGAAGGTGTGTTTTATAGTTAGATTATATATTCGGGAAGTCACAGTGACTGAAGAGTGGCAGCTATATATAGACTTCACTGAGTTTTAGAAGTCAAGGAGTGTGCGTTGCAGTTAAAAATTAGCAACATATAGTATATTTTAAGTATTATTCTGGTTTATTTAGTTTTCTCATACCTCAAAAGAACTTACCGCACTATCAAATAGCAGCCGCTAGTAAGCTAAATAAAAAGTTTGAGCATCTTCAAAATACTTTTTTTTTAAGCAGTATAATCTACAGTTTAGACACTTTTACATTGATGTCAAGATAAACATTGTGAAAAGGACTTTTGCAAATGTTATAATCTAAATGCAAACTTCCTTTTAAATAATCAAAAAGCAATTTTATGTCATTATAGAAAGATTTTGTGGTCTGCATTGGTATTTTAAAAATACAGGATGATCAAAAAGCGACATTAAAAACTTAAATGAAAAAAGCGTTGTCATTGTTTTTTCCAAATTTTATTATTTTTATTGTATTTGGTATTTTTGAGAACAAAAGATTTGAGCCCTGAGCACCCGGGAGGGTGGGATACCTCAAAAATTAACCAAATTTTTTTTCTGGTTATTTGTACATTTTTAGCCCTTTGCGTAATACCAGGGGTAAAATTAACTGCTTAAAAATTCTTGAAAAAAACACACTATTATAATCGAATCATAATTATTTTATTGAAAGTGCTATTTTTTTGGATGATTCTGTGGATTTAGTCTAAAGCTAGAGCTTCGAAAATCTTATAAATACCAATAAGAAATTTTTTAATCAATCTAAAAGTAGTTGCTAATCAGTAACTTTTTTTTTCTAATAAATACTTTTTAATAAATGATTATAATTGTATATATCATTATAAATAGGGGAGAGTTAGTCAAAAATAAATCGACTGATGGTTAAAATCCACAAAACAAAATGTTTTTTTTTACCGACTCGATTTGTTCCCGAGATATTTGCAGCCTTTGATTAAGTTCCATGGTGGCTTTCCTTTCCCTTTGGAGTTGCGTCCACAACATGTTCAATTCGTTCTTCTTGGTTAGGATGTCGATTTGGTTCCGGTTAAATTTCGCTTTCAGTTCCTTGTTCTCGTCCTCTAGTCGTTTGTGTCGCGTTTTCAGTTCTTCGTTCAGCTTTTTTGCCCCCTTTAGAACAATAAGCTTAATGCTTTAAAAATTTAACACCTCAAAAATCAACCTACACCCGGTACGATAAAGTTAAAGCAAAATCGTATTTTATATACGTTTTTTTTTATTGTATCAATTTACAGGCGCCCTCTGTAATTTTTATTCGTACCTTTACTTTCCTCTGGAATCCCCAGCTCAAAATATTACTTAATACAAATTATAAACATTAAACACATTTATAAATATTTTTGAGATAAGCGGACATTGATATTTAGATTTATATTAAAATGTTAAATTCTCATAAGCAAAATAAATTCGATTTTTTTTATGCACACACAAAATTTTAGACAAAACTTCTCCAAATTCCAAAAAAAAACCATAGATTTGTACCTAAATAAAATGAACGTATTACTAATGCATTGCAACCTTGCAAGAATTAAGAGAAAGGAAACAATAATAAAACAGGAAACGTAATTGGGCGATATTCGATTTATTTCGTTATGTTGGTGCACATGTCCCTAATATATGTTCACAGTCGCCTTACTTTTCGAACACAGCTCGTATAGCAGATCTATAGGAAAATGTGGTTCTTTTTGAAATAAAACTTTTAATGAGTAATTTTGATTGACCTTCAGAGAATCAGCTCAAATAGATTTTAAATGCGGTGCATATTTGCCTTAAGTATATCGAAGCAACAGTTTGTTTAATTCCGCGGCAACTTTTGCTTCCGATTATCTACGACTCACGTCCAGCTCCTGCCGGTCCTCCATTTGTCTTTGGAAGGCCTTAGTGTAGACCTCGAACATTATCCGGAAAATTTTTACTGACAAAACGCCACGGTCGCGATAACACTGCTCGTTATTTTTTTTGCGCGTCATCGTTACCTGCGCTGATAACTGAGTTTAATTTGCACTTATCTGGCTTCGATCCGCGCCATGTCTCTCCGCTACACGTTCAAAAACAATCGACGGTTTTTTGTCGGACGATTTAACGACCGAACGAGGTTCTTCTCCGACGTCATAACACAGTAAATAAATATCGGGATAGGTTATGTTATTCTTCACTTCGTGAAAACTCCGGAAAAAATGCATGTGAAAAACGATGCTCTCGCCAGTTTTCGTGAGAAGCGTATTCCAATATATTTACATTTTAGATCTGCTACTACACCACAGATGGCGCTAAAAAATTGCTGCGTTGTCACGAGCTGAAATATAATGATGGATAGATCGATTAAGCAAACTACCAGGAAGCATCAATCAACAGATGTTCGGTGTTTTCATTGATGGATACGGGCATTAAAGCCCTTTCAACTGGTAAATCAGGTTTTGAGGTTATATTTCTCAAGTGGCAAGTGTGTTGTATGGCTTATTGTGTTTGGAAGGTTGTGGTGAAGTTATTTTCGTGAAATTATAATAGAGAAGAGTTATAGGTAAGGTGTTAATTTTGGGTTGATAACCGATGATTTTTTGGTCGGATGCTGATGCGCAGTGCATTAAGGTAGTGCGTAGGTTTTCTGTAAACGCAATGACCTAATGTTAGATCTGGTTTTTTATTGATAAGAATATCTAAGAATGGGAGGTTGTTGCTAGTTTCTAATTCAATGGTAAAACGTATGAAATGATATTGAAAATGTCAGTTATAGGGTAAAGAGTCATTACGAGTCTAAACTAACCAGGGTATCCTGTGAATCTAATGTAATGCTTTTTAATCGTTCAATAAAATTGGGTGGGTTATGGATAATTGGACCAGAGAACTATTTCAAGCGTGATATGAAGCAGGGACTCAAAGCGAAAAGTATTTTGTTCGTTTCCGGTCAGAACGAAAACGAAAAATTTATGCTTTTAAAAACTTAAATGTTAAAAATTTCAATCAACTGCATTTTAAGTGGTGATAGCATTTTTGCTTTTTATAAATATTAAAAATTTAAATTTAGAATGATTTTTTTTCTACTCCCGTCTGTAAAATACCTAATTACCCACTGACCTAACGTGCGGGAAGCGTCACTTTGGACATTTTACAGTTCAGCTAGGCAGAACAAAAAATCCCAGCCAATAAGTTTTGCTGTTTTTTAGCGGGATTTAAAACTTCACAGATGTTTTGTATATCTGATCAATCATTTTGGCTTAAATATAGCTTTTGCAGTGCTTCCGGACATGTCTATACAAAAGTCTTTCCAACATATAACCGTCGCATCTTGTCGCACAACCTATAATAGGTTTCTTAAGTTTTATTGTTTTAATTATAGTTAAAACATTTATCTTTTAGTCGCTGGAATACAGTCTCCTTTTAACTTGAAGATATCGTCCACGGCAAACTGCAAAATATGTGCAGCGCACCCTACATTTCCTAGAATGGAAGCATCTAGTTTCGTAATAAATGCATTACCTCCATTTTCTTCTTCGTCACTAATAATATTGCATTGCTAATATGCAGCTTCATATATGTCACCATTTTATTCTAACCAGAGTATTGAGTGTTTTAAGGAATAATTTTGTTTTGGACTGAACGAAAATAACCAGACCAGTTCCTTGTTGCACTGCTTATGAAGAAAACCCCTTGACACAACTAGAAGTTGTAGACAAATCTCTCGCTAAGAAGTCTTCATAATTTTTTTTAATTATTATTATATTGTAGTAAATAAAAGGACAGGCGCGTTGTACAAACATTTTATTAATTTATAAAAAAAAATACATCAATCAATATATTAACAAATTAGTCTATAAAATTGTTAATAGTCCTAGGAAGCCAAGTTTCCTCTCTTTTTAAAAAATAAATATCAAATATAACAAAAAAATAATAATAATGATTGAAACACTAGCGTTTGAGTATTGCCTCTAAAAGTTTTCGGAAATAATATTTTCGTCAGCAAATTAAGCAAAAAAATGGAATGTTAAAGAGTCGAAAGCACCAATTTATAAAAAAAAACTAATTATAAAAAATCACAATTTTAAAATACATTTAAGGGGTGCATGTGGTGGAGGATCTCACGCTAACAACACTTAACCCCTCCAAGACGGTGGACAGTGCGAAAATTGCGTCACAGACGCCTGACCGTAAGTCTGACTCACTGATATATCATGACTGGAAAATTTCTCATATGGACTAGCACCATATATATCGGCCATTATCCGATATATGGACAAAAAAAGAACTTTGTGTCTAAGTTGCGTGAATTTGATGACAGTCGTCAGAGTGAGAGTGTGAGTAAAGGACATGACATTGATAGAAGACTCATCTGAAGAAGAATCTTTTCACTGAAGATACAGTTCCTTTCATAATTTTCGAAACCAACAGATATGCTATACAGAAAAATGAAAATAAATGGATTGATTTAGATAAGTTTTTCACATTTCTTGGGTTGACCATGATCGTGAGTAGAAATAGAAGGCTTGAAATAAAAGAACATCGGTTAACAGATCCTCTCTTATACTCTCCAGGCTTTAGTCAAAAATGGAAAGAGACAGATACTTAAATTCTAAAAAATTTGCATTTTTCAAACAATGAGAATTACATTTGATAAAGACGAAGCTTTTTTTTTTTACCGTGAAACTAGTCTATATTGGACACACATAATGCAGAAGAAAACATTACAGGATTAAGAGTCACTGGTAATATTGTAGCTCAGCTTACGAAACCGCATCTAAATTCTCACTCCCTGTTTACAGATAATTTCTATAGCATTCCGATCTTATATCTTCTTCACGAAAAAAAAAACAAATTCTTGTGGGACTGTTAGATCTAAAAGACCTCGCATGTCGATTTTAAAGGAAAAAACAGAAAAAGACGAAATAGACTGGGGAAGTTCGGACATCTGCCAGGTTTGCCAGGTGGAAAGACAGCAAAATGGCACTTGATAAAATTGACAATACCACCTGAATGTGTGATTAACTATAATAAACAAATGGGAGCAGTAGACCGTTCGGATACGATGATGAGCAGCATTGATTGTATGCGGAAGACCTCAAAATGGTACAAAAAATTATTCTTTCATGCGTTGAATATCCGTGGGTTGAATGCATATACCATGTTTTTGTTGAAACAGACTTGCCCCTTGCAAAGTTTCAACAAAATCTTCTACATGGAATTTTCAAAAGGTTTGTAAAAATTTTATTGGCTATTATTCATATATATTGCCGATTTTTTTAAGTTCTTCTGTTTAAGGACGTTAATTTACAAATTTACAAATTAAATGCCAACAAGCGCATTAGATCCCTCAATTGGAAAGACAAAAACCGCCTCTAGAAGATGTGTTGTATGCTTACACACAACAGCAAAGGAAAAACAAAGAAAGGTTGTCAGATTTATGTGTAAGGAATGTGACAAAGACTTGAGTCATTTTTTTATAATTTTGATTTAAGAATATTTTGTATAAGTTCATTTACATCTTTTAATATTTTTCAAAAGCTTGCTAGTAAAAAGAATATATTTTAAATTAAAATAAAGTTATTAATTTTTTTAATCAAATTAAAATAAAGTTATTTGATTAAAAAAATTATCTTTTTGCGTTTTTATAAAGGGTTTCACAAGTACGTTTCTATGACCGAAGTATATATATGACATTCGTCCATAGGGCGTGTCCTATGCCGACAGCTGTTTGTGTGGCAAAATCGTGCCGTCCTGAAAGGGTTATACCGAATATCTGAGACCCACACACGGCGGGTCTATTTAGTCCACACCACGCCGACCTTACCCTCTCATAATTTCGATTTAATACTACTATTACCACAGATAAATATTATAGAGTCCTATTGGCTACCTCTCTCTTTCTCGCTAAACGACACGCCTTCCTATGGGGGGGGGGGGGATTTGTGCATTTTCCTAGTCAGTCGAAAACGTACGCCGTTACGCACCGATCTACCCTGCGTAGGCTCCACATCGAATAAATAGCGTTAAAAAAAATTAAGTACTCGGAGATATTGCGCACGTTAACGAGTTAATACGTCTTATTTAGTCCTCAAACCTATCGAGCCAGTCACCGGGCCGGTTCCTTCTGTCCCGGTTCGGCAAAGATGGCGTCCGGTAGTCCGGACGGCGATTCGGGGGCCAAGTTTAACCTCAAAGAGGGATCGTCCGCTCGGAATTTGCTATCGTCGTCCGTGCTGTCTATCGAAAGGGAACGGTCAGAGTGCAGGCGAGAAGTGCCACTTATCGCTGACCTACGCTCGAGCCTTATGACCTGCGGACACAAACGAGGGCTCAATTATCGGGCGACTGGCGAGCTAGTTTGCGCTTAAATGACCACATGGTCACGTGCACTCTGGTATACTCACTACGGAGGGTCCAAAAGGAGAAGGCAATAAATATACTTAATACTTAACACGGTGGGCCAGGATGACCCGAAAAGTTTGAACAAACTCCAAATTTTACTACAACATTAAGCAAGCAGGCTTTGAAACTATCTAAAAACAATTAAATCGCGGGATAAACATATCTATGGTAACCGTAAATATTTCAAAAGCTGTCCAAGTTCTGCGTAAATACCCTTTTTAAATTTAGGCTACTTATACCAATAAGAACGAAACAATTTTGTTTTTTGGATTTCATGTGACCGCTGTTATTGTGTATTACCTAAAGTAAGTTCTTTAATTTTGTTTGGAGATATCTCAAAAATCGAGCAAAACGGTATCACTCTACTTCATTCTGCCTGCGCGTTTTCTTGTGGTAAAGGAACGCATCGTTTTTCTATCGTCCTCCTGCGGACCACTATGGAACTTTCTCAAAATCGATGTAATTTAATTGTAACGCAATTAAATTATGCCATGTTTTATAGTTTTTCAAGTACAACTGATAATTTATTCACGAAAATGGCAATTTTGAGGGTTTTTTTAGATTTTTTTAACCATAATCGACGCACCCTGTACATATATTGAAAAAAATCCGGAAATGGATGTTCTACGTTTCATAGTCATAGAAAATCAATGATGTCAACGCGCCTTTACAGCCCTCGGAATAGTAATTTTCATATAGATTTTTTCAAATTTCTCGAGAAGTGTGTGTGATCGATGAAAACCGCAACTACAAAAATTGTAGCCCTTGATGCGGCCTATGACACTGTTTGCAGCCATTAGCCATATTTTTTACGATTTTTGATTTGCGGTCAATAATTTTCTCTGGAAGAGAACAATTTTCAATGCCTTTTAGATTTTTGAAAAAATGCTGGAAATAAATGTTATAGCACTGGATCCTCCGCGTCTGCCAGTTAAAAAATTTTTTTGTTTTTCTGGAAGCCAAAATTACCAAAAAAAAAAAAAAAATCGAAAGTTAAAAAAATACTTTGCGGTACTTAATTGCGCTAGACTTTCATAGTTTAAATGTGGGTCTGAACTTCTATTTCTCCGCCAAATCTGAAGTCGGTAGCTGCAAATTTAGTGGACCTATTACGTTTTTTAATATCATACCTTGAATACAAAAGTTTTAGCTGTATATGCGAGCTTAAAGAAACTGATATCTGAAACACAGTTATCGCCAATTTTCAATAATAGGAGGACAATTTTTCAGTTTTGTTTTAATTTAAAAATTGTCTTATTCTTCTTCTATCTTCTGCGTGGTCCTGTTCAAGGATTTTTTCGATTCCATAAATATTTATCGAGAAATGATCTTTTCCTTAGACCCTTGCAAACGCAGTTTATATTTTAAAAAAAATACATCCCGACCTCCAACTCCCCCAACTTCAATAGGTTGCGTTAAGGGACCAAACGCTATTTGCCTGCCAAATTTGAAGGATAGCTTACGCAAAATCAAAGCTTTAAATAAAAACAGATTTAGTCCCCAAGCTTTAAATTTGCTAGAGCCCTTCAAAGAAAATATTAATATCCTGAGGGAATCAGATGAACGCAGCGACTCTTGTTATATTATTATTATTATTATTATTATTCACACCGCTTCCTAAAAAACTAACAGATTTGCCATTTTCCCAGAATAAAGAATACAAGGTGATATTTTTCTACATTATTTACTCGCATCTTCTATTTAATAAATAAATGCGGCATAAACACAGTGAAGCATTAATTTATTTCCCCTTTTCACGAACTTCATAGCGCAGGTACTCTAATTTTACAAATCTAGTATTTTCTCTTTAGTTTGGCCTTTACTTGCTATATCACATGATTTCCGGCAAAAAATAGACTTTCAATAATTTTTCAAACTTTTCGAGTCATCTCAGCTGGGTTTTCAATTATTTTTGAGTTACGTCGTGCCAGGTGGTAAGACTACGGCCATTTATTCATTTGCCCATTAATGAAAAACAACGAAAAATATTACAAAAAAGTCATGTTTACTTTGAAAAAACTACTTTCCAATTTATTAAAACAAAAATCACTGGTCCTAACCTCACTTTTGTTTGTTATTGAGTTTATTTTGTCAATAGTCAATAGTGCCAATGTTTTGTGGGAGCACAGAACAAGTGTGTACAAATAATGCTTTATAGTTTATATGAATCACCTGCCTCAGAACTTAAACCAAGTCCTAGTAATTCAAGAATTGTATAGAAAAAAGAAAGAAACAATATTAAAATTTACGTTTCAAAAGGGGTCACCGCTGTGAAACTTTTTTCATAATTTTACAAAAAAATCGCCTGAATAGAACACTTCCAGAGTTGGCGTATGATTTTGGTGTCTCAAAGTAATACTAGTGGAATTTTTGCTAAAACAACATGACCGACTTTCAACTTTCTCGGCTTCGCTAAGGATATTTCTCCTCTTTTTAAGCCCTCAATACACTGTTTCAACTAAACTCTTAATGCATCGATATATCTTCTGTTAAGTTTAAAAATGCACAGAATAGAAATCAAATATTAAATAGGCCAGGTGTTAAAAATTGAGTTTTTGATATTCTGAACTTTATTCATACTTTTTATATTTGAAAGTTCAGAATTTTTAATTGCCTTGCTCTGAAGTCCATTACGAAACAACGCGTGGTCATTTCTCTTGATTTTATAACCATCACAATGATCTAACTAACGATTTTAAGAATAATACAAGATGAAGCGTTAACTAGAGTAAGCTTTATAAAGTAACTAGGAGCTCTTATGCGAAAAGCTATTTGTATATAAGAATGAACCTCAAAAGAAAGCCAATTAAGGATGTTAATTAAGGCATGCACAATTACATTATATCACGGCCTTCATATTATACCACAAATGATCTTTGAGTTACATTCGGCTTTATAAAATATATAAGAAAAGAGAATAATAAAACTGATTGAGGATTGTGCTATTAAGTTTTTTCACAACCATCGTACTATAGCTTAAGTGCTTTTTAAATTACATCCACTTTATAAAATACGTTGATATACACTATTTGTAGATAAAAATAAACCCCAAAAGATTATAGTAATGCTGATTGAGGATTGTAGTATTATCTCACAATCTTCGTATTATAGCACCAGTGCTCTTTAAATTGCATCCAGCTTTATAAAATAGATTTATATACACTATTTATAGATTAAAAATAAACCACAATAGAGAATAATAAAACTGATTGAGGATTGTGCTGTCACGTTTTCTCACAACCATCGTATTATAGCACGAGTGCTTTTAAAATACATTTATAAACACTGTTTCTAGATAAAAATAAACCTTAATATATTATAGTAAAGCTGATTGAGGATTGTAGTAATATCTCAAAATCTTCGTATTATCGCACCAGCGTTTTTTAAATTACATCAGTAGATACAAAAAGAGAAATCAGACATAACCCAAAAACGCACCCCCAGCCTCAATCCATCGGCATCAGGGTGTCCGGCCACGAATAGGAATAATAACTAATAGCGTTTTTGAAGCACATGTTTTGCACTATCGCCGTCAATAAAACAAACTGAGCACTTAACAGAGCCATGTTTTTCGACCCTAGATCGCCGAGGGTCTTTTTATAACGCTCAAACAAAACCGACATTTATTTTTTTAGGTTATGTTCGTTTGAACTCTCTTTATGTATCTACTTACATCCAGCTTTATTAAATACATTTATATACACTATTTCTAGACGAGAATGAACCCCAAGAGATTATAGTAAAGATGATTGAGGATTGTAGTATTATCTTACAATCTTCGTATTATAGCACGAGTACTTTTTAAATTACATCCAGCTTTATAAAATACATAAGTAGATGATGTGAAATACTATTGGTAGATAAGAATGAACCCCACAAGTGTACAGTATAGCTTATTGAAGATTGTACCATTCGCGCTGCTGAATTTTGACACTAGTTTAGACAACGTTTATGTTTTGCCGCTATGTGAAACATCGCAAACAAAGAAAAAGCAAGTAATAAAAAAAACAAATAATCAGCCAAAATACCGACCAATATTTCTACCATGTCAGGTGCTTTGAAGAAAGATGATGGTTACGTCAACTACATAGAAACTAACTACAGAGATTTCCGACTAATACACAATCACGTATTTGTATTCTAAACGCATGCAACACCGCGAGAAAGCCACAAACAACACGATGGGTGTTGAAACACTTACTCGAGCCACTTCCAAGGCTCTGTGTCCGGGCTCGTTATCGGCGTCGGAAACTAAATTTAAATCCCATTAGTGTTAGTCTGGTCCTACCACCGGATTTAATTCGTCTTAACCCATTAGCAACCATTTGATAATGTTTTAAAGATTTTTTTTATACCATTTGGAATCCAGAAATTTCTTATTTTAGCTGGGATACTTATTATTGATGTTTGTTTTTGTTGTAAAGGATTTAGGTTTTCGCGGCACAGGAACTGTTGGTCTATAAATGATTTAAATGATAATAAATGTTAACCAAAACGAATTTGAAAAGGTCAACTTCCAGACATAAAGTAACTGAGGGAGTCGGGTATAATCAAAGGGTATTTTGCGAGGTGTAAGAACACAATGCCTTTTGGTGTAGAACGCAGAGGAATTGAATTATTGGATTGAATATGGCACTGTATGGAATTGTGGGCACTGTAAAAGAATTATCAAGCAATTTATCGAGGTTATCGTATCCGCGCCGATTGCGAAAAATTTTATTAATATCAAGTTAAACGTATGTTACAATATTGAAGATACATAAATAGTTATTTGTTGTATTTAATTGCGTCAATTTATCTGGATTTTTTACTTTTTTTGTTTTAATATCAAGCAAAAGCACTTCCAGAGTAATTTAAAAAAACAATTATGAGGATGAACTATTTTTGAACCGAAGAAAAATACCCTATATATCACGAATTCGGAGCTTTTATTACGAAACCAAAACAACAGCTATGCAGCCATGCAGATGATACTTCAGATTGGGCGTTTCGGAAGTAACTTTTTTTATTAGGGGAAGTATCGCGCGATATGAGAGTTTGGTTTTTCCATATATTGAATAAACCGAAAACAAGTTTATAGTTTATAGTTTTTTAAATTGAACTTGTTAGATTTAACTTAAAACATTTTGTTTTTTTTTTGACAATCATCTATTTTGTTTTTAAATACTAACCCGGATTTTTTATTTCGGATAAAATACATAGAGATGAGAATGAAGCCCAATTTGTTTTTTTTTTGGGCTTTGTTTTTAAAAATTGACCTGCATTTTTGTTCGGATATTGAGAGCTTCTGGCGCTCATTCCCAAAACTTATTCGATTTTTTTTACCCTTATTTTCGGGGATCAAAGGTTTATAATGAGAAGTTTCTAATTTCTTTTTTTTTAAATATAAATGGAAAAATTTAGAGAAAAAAAATTAAATTAAGGCGTTAAGTGCGTCTTCGATTTCATAGGATTTTAAAACTTCAAAAACTATCAAAAACATATTTATTGTTTTTGTTTACTGTACCATATTTTTAATAAAAGGCTTATGTTTATTCCGTATGTCAAAGGACATGTCATAATTTGCAGCGGAACAAAAGCATGTAGATGTCAACCCTATGAAAGCAGAACTAATTGTACTGACTTCTAAGTTAGTTTTGGATGCTTTATATATTTTTCCATTTGGTTGGGACGGGTATATGAAATCAAAAAGAAATTTGTAAGATCAGGACTAAGAGGCATTATATGAAAATTTGGGAGGCATTTGGTATACATAAAATGATAATGTTTTCACAAAAACTTTTTATAGTTGATTCTTTTGTAATTTGGTAATTGCTTCCACTTAACTTTTGAGAAGTGCTCTACCCTGCCAGATTCTTGTTTATGGTTCAGCGTCATTTTAAAAACTAAACGGGTCTCGCGATTTGTTTGTGTTCGAAACTGACATCACCGCGATAGAACATTGTGCAAGAGAAATACAAATGAAAAAGATTCGCAATAAGACAATTGCGATTTATACCGATAGGCGATAAAAGATCCAGCAGAATCACATTGAAGTAGCCCGGGAGGACTCATCAAGGTGAAACTTTGAACCAGAATCCCCCATTGCAAAACCAGCACTCACAAAATGGACGGGAGGAGAATCGCGCCAGGGCACGGACAGATCAAGGAATTTTCCAAATTTACCTAAGCCGCAAAAGAAAGACGGTTAGAACAATGGTAGGATCTATTGACTTGGACGTCTAAGTCTATTGGGAGGAAACAGTCAAAGACATATCACGTCAATGTCGGGGCCTATCAAGAGTGAGTTTCCATCTAACCAAAGCAGAGCCAATGAGCTACACTAGAGGACCCACTATCAAGGTTATAAACCTCTATAGCTGGCTGAACTGTAGAGTTAGGTATGATGGAAGAGTATTTTCTCGAAAACGCACGAAGTAATTGATTTCAATTAAATTTTCGGAAACACTGTACCCTCCCAAGATTCAATTTTTCCAAAAAACTGGAGACTCCAGCATTTTTTTTAGAGGGTTTCCAATAAAATTAGGCGTTAACGGGTTAAGAAGAAACTAGATCCGATTCGAATCACATTTGATGGTACTGTTAGTACATATATATATACACGATATTTTTTTAGTAAGGCGTAAAGCGAGTGCTCAATTAAAAAATGGACGGCCCGATATATTTACCTCGGCCTGGAGGTCGGCCACCTTGTCCTGGAGCTCCCTGACTCGGTCCCCCTCGTCCACCGAGTGGATGCGCAGTTCTCCTTCGGTCGCGATTTCCTGACTCTGCGAAAACGAAACGCCGTCATTGTCGCCTGTTAGCCGCGTCGACTAGAAACCAAACCTTCAACTCGAGCTGGCTCATTTTCTGCGTCAGTTCCGCGATCGCCTGCGTTTTCTCCGCGTCGCTGATCTTCGCCCTCATCAGCTCGTCCTGCATCTTGCTCTCGAGATCCGCGTAGCGTCGCTGCTCTTCCAACAGACGTGCGGCCGCCTCCCTATCCCGCATCTCGGCCGATTCGAGCGCCTCGCGTTGCTTCTTGATCTCCTCGTCCTGTCTGCGCAGCTGGTTGGTGCCCACTTGCACCTGCGTCTCCAGCTCCATCACTTTCAACCTTAGCTCTTTGACTTCCGTCAGCGTTTCCATCTCCCTGATACGCGTGGTCATCAGTTCCTCTTCCAGCTTTTGGGTCTCGCCGTGTCTGTTCTCCCAGAACAGCAGCTTCTTGGGCGTGCTGTGCGCCTCGCTCAACGCGGTCGGCTCCTGCCTGTGTTCCTGCAGGTGTCGCTGCCACTGGTGGCTCAGCTCCGACACCCTCTGACGTAGATCTTTTAAAGACAAGTTCGCCTCCGCTTCCCTGAGTTTCACCGCGATCAGTTCCTCTTGCAGGTGCGCGACGCTGTTATCCGGCGCGGTTTCCCTCAAAGTCTTCTTGTCCTCTTCCAATTCGTGAATGCGGGAGCGTAGGTCGCGGATCAGCGCGTCGTTCTCTGCCTCCCGCAACCTCACCTTTACCAGCTCCTCCTGCAGACACTCGATCATCTCCTCGCGCTGCTGCAACTGCTCCTGCTTCAGGGTGATCTCCTCTATGGAAGACTGTCTCGAAGTGTGCTGCAACCGTCTTTGGGTGAGGCTTAACCTAACGTAAGGCCCCGCGCTTACCGTTTCCTCCATCATCAATGACAGAGACTTGATTTTTTCGTTGGCCAACGCGAGCTGATGAGTCGTGTCCAAGTAAGTGTGCCTCAGCGCTTCCAGCTCCCTCTGCACCACGAACGTGGTCTCCTCTTCCTCCGCCCTGCTCACCTGACCTCTGACGAGCCGGTCCGCTAGAGCCTTGCTTTCTTCCTCGAGCATTTCGCATCTGTGACGTAGCTGTTTGTTTTCCGTTCTCAATCGCTGAAACGAAACGATATCGTAATTACGGCTTAGTTTCACACTGTTTCGCGGCACCTTCAACTCGGTCATTTCCTCCTGTTCTTTACTCTTGATCACGTGGTACTCCTTTTCCAGCTTTTTCATTTTCTTCGGGTTGTACTTCATGCCGTAAGCCAGCTGAAGCAGTCCTTCGGGATCGGCTTCCGCTTTCGCGGGGAGCTCCTTCTGGAAATACTGCAACCGCATTTTACGTTAGCACGTAAGACAAGAAACGCGAATCACCTTCAGCATTCCTTCCATGTCGAGGGACATCAGTTCGTCCTTGCCCAACGTCAGCATCGCCAATGCGACTTTGAATATAATCTCCATGCCTTCGGATAAGAAAACGTCCATTATTCGGCAGGCAAGGGGCAGACTCAGCGCGGTCGTGAACAAGGTGAGGAACCAGCTGGACGCGTACATGGAGGTGTGGAAATTCTGAGACTGGAAATGTTGGTTAAGGTCGGGTAGGTATTCGGCCACCAAGTTTTCCAGCTGGAACATGCACACGCCCAACTCGGCCATGCTGGGCTTGAACATGTCGCGCATCCGGTAGTCCTGCATGATCTTGACCACCACCGCGAAGGCTTCTTCTTCCGGCATCTACCGACATGATTGAAAACCTCACTAAGACACCCAGTAAAGTAGATCTTCTACTTTAGTGCTTTCTGCAGGTGCTAACATGCAGAGTTAGTCAACGAAAAAAAAGTCTATTCTTTAAAAAGGTTCCAATTTCGTCCTTGCCCCACGTATTATCCCAATCTATCCTAAACAAACTGCCGTCTCAAACAGCTAATGAAATCCGATTTGAAACCGCAAAAATCCTTACAAAAATCAAAACCTCCTAAATCTAATATTGCAAAGCCTGAACGCATTGCCCGATAATCTAATCCCGACATCGTAATCCTAAAGGCAGATAAAGGAAATGCTACGGTGGTCATGAACACAAATGATTATCAGGAAAAGATTCAAGATATTCTTACAGACGGATCATATCGTTAACTTAAAAAAGATCCCACGTCATCTATGGAAGGCAACCTTATTATTAAAGCTTCGCCCTTATCAGACTCCGTGAAAAAATCTGTCAACCGTCATGCCATGAAAATTCCTCGCCTCTATGGACTCCCAAAGATTCACAAACCAGGATTACCCCTTCGACCTATTGTCAGCACCATTGGTTCTCTAGCATAATATCTAGGTTGCTTATTAAAACCCCTTTCAGGGAAAACTGATGGTTTCCTACTTAGTTCCTTTCACTTCATTGACCAATTAAAAAGCTTTACATTAGATAAGATAGATTCGACGTACCATTCCTCTTTGATAAAATTCCTATTCCTGAAACTCTCAATATCATTTCGGATATATGAAAGTCCGAGAATCTGGAACCAACTTTAATTGAAAAATGCTCGTGTGGAACATATTGTTCTTATAACGGTCAAATTTTTGAACAAACGTCGGGAACAACTATGGGTTCACGATGAATATCACTAGTCATCGCGAATATATTTATGGAAGGCTTTGAGAAGAAAGCTCTCGACATCTTTCATCTAAAACCAAAATTATGGGAACGCTACGTCCAATAGCAATGAGGCCGAAAGCAATCCTACACTTGCCACTGTAGTCCTTCCTTACATTCAAAATATCACTGATCACATATCAAAAGTTCTAAAGAAGCATAACGTCAAAACCAGATTTACCACTTTTCCAAAAATCTCTCAACATCTTTGGTCCGTGAAAGATGAAATTCCTTTTGAAATGCCAGGAGTTTACAGCATTCCATGCATATGCGGCAAAGAATACATCGAAGTCATCGGACGAAAAATATCAACTAGGTTCAAAGAACACAAAAGAGCTTTACGACTAAGACAAATAAACTTATCAGTTGTTGTCGAACACACTCATGAAACCGGACAGAAAATTTTATTCGAGAAAACTAAAATTCTTGCATGTAATCCATTCTTCTACCGACAGTCTATAGAAATTTAGAAACAACCTAACAATCTTAACCGCGACTCATGGTTTTATTTATTATTATTATTACTATTTTTATTTTATGGAAACGGTGTCTATGCTCCTCATTTAGCTCCGCCCCCCTCAAACAATATATAATAATGCGAGCTCTGAAGAAGCCAACAGGATAATTGGCGAAACGTTAGCTAGTTCGACTCAGTAAAAACCGACGCAGGATGAATCCAGAAGTTTTGTAAAAAGTATTACAGTAGCCTGTGGAAGTTTCTTTGAAAAAAAAAATAAAAAAGACAATGGAAGTTCTACTATCCTTATAATATAATATATCCTTTATGTGCCAAAAAAAAAATTATTTCATGAATCACACCACAAATCAAAAAGAACCGACTCTCGATTATAATAATCGTTCACCAACACCTTTCTTTCTAATAAAAAAATGTTGGCAAGCGGGCCCTAGAGCATTGAGCCTAGAAGCGCGCTAATATATCGCCTAATTATTAATTGTGTTGTGGTGAGTATACTGCCGCTAAAGCTTAATTTGCAACTTGTTGAAACACACGACTGAACGCAAGTTTGCCCCCCCCCCGCGGGCGGGGGGGGAGAAGAGAAAAGAAGACCCAAACCCAAATCGACGGCGAAGAACATAACATAACACTAAAGATAAATCAAAATAGGTACTGAATATTTATTCCGAAAGTAGATTTTGTCAGATAGTCCTGATTTGACTGGACTATTCCGTAAATGATCTCCTAAATAATAAATAAATAATCTCCATTGGCCACATCTGGTTTTGGATTTAAAATTGGCTTTAATTAACCGACTTTAAGTTTTTTGTTTTAATGTGATAATCAAATGAGACTTGTCAAAAGTCAATTCTAAATTTTTTGGGTCCGTTTTTCCATGTTCCGAATTCCACGTTCCATGTTTTTGTTGAAATTCTGCAATGGATCGCCGGTAAACTGTTTAAGCTTAGAAGGTGTTACATTACTGACCCCTGTGGAACGCCTTGCTTGATCAACTTAAATTTGTTAGTTTCTACTAAACAGTTCGTTGTTGTACTTTGTCCTTTATAAGATTTGAGGAATTATTTGAGGATTACAATCCACTAGTATTTAAACCAAATAAATTCTTGTTCTGCTGCCATCTGTAGATAAGTTGCCAAACTAAATATCGATTATTTGGTTAGTAATCTGTAGTTTCGTCCAGTTTCCGCCAGGTCGCAAGGGAAAGCGTAGAAGCAATGAAAAAATACACTACTATCGCCGACGAACCTGCATTAGTAAGAGTCCCACAATAAATCCGGAACCCTGACAGTATCCCACCTCCCTGTCGTGCAAGGAATACGCCTTGATGACGTTGAATAGGGACTCCTGCCCCAGGCCATCTTTTTCCTTGAAAAAATCGTGTTCCGGATAAGTACGCGCGATATCCCGCCTGATCACTTTTTCGCAGGGCGATTTCGTCTGTAAGTGAACGGCCGATTAAAATACACCCGACGTTTCGTTCTATAGGTTTCGTACCTTGATGTACTCAGCGTAGAGCTTCTTCTCGGGCGCTTCAGCCGCCGAACACAATAATTGCCAAACGATGGCCCTGAAATGCAAAGGAATTCCCCTACGGACCAGTTCCTTGATTTGAGGCGTCTGCTTCTTCCAGTTGTTCTCCCAATCGTTGACGATTTGACTCCAGCGCGCCCACAATTCTTCAGCACCCTCTTCGCCCCTCTCGTTGGTCGAACTGGCACCTGGAATCACAGTAACAGTGATGTGATATCACAAAAATTCGAAACACTCGCGCTAAAAATATTTCTAGGCCCGGTCATGGCTGCACGATGGACGCTGCCACACGGAGAGACGGCTGGAATATTTAACCCCTTTCGCGAGAGGGCGCTGGTCAGTAGAAAACTGAAGCCGAGAAGAGTTCAAATTATATAGCTACTAGACAAGTAGAAACTACAGAAACTCATGAAGCAAAACACGGGGAGACGGCTGGAACATTCGACCCCTTTCGCGAGAGGGCGCTGGTCAGTAAAAAACTGAAACAGATTTTTCTAAGCTAAGCTAAGCTAAGCAATTACTACTGTCACGGAACAGTCGCGGTTGTTTTTATTCCAGGTGTTAATATGTCCGTACCTTTTTCGTGTTTTTGTGATAAAAAATGCCCACCCCATAGGAAACCTTGCGTGTGAATATCGTTTTTGAAATTGTGTGGATAAAGTTTCTGCAAAAATGTTTTTTTACGATGCATATGTTTTGTCGGTGTATAAGAAACATCTATAATACCAATACTAGAAACGAGAGAAATGAGTATCTTCCCTTGAAGTGCTAAAGAAAATATACTAATTAATTATATTAATTTATTAATTTTCCATGACGAACTGGTTTTATAATGGTCTTTAATTTTCTGGCACTTTTCATAATTATATGAACATTGAACATTCTTCCCAATTAGATGTTTCTAGCATCTCAAAGTTACATTTAGATTTTTAAAAGCCATCTTTCCTATGAGTTTATGAAAACTAACGCTTTGCGCCGATTAGGAAGCAAAAAAAAAAAATCGGCAAAAATAGCGTACATGAAAAAATACATGTAGGAATTACATCGGGGTATTATATCTTTAAAATAAGTAGTGTCATGTCTTTGCTATTTTAAAAATACCAAATATTGCCAACAAGCGGCAGTTGGAAATTCCACAAAACTTTAAACGTAATATATAGGGTGTACTATTTAAAATAACATAATTGATGTCGGGCGGGACACTTTTTGGACACCCTGTATCAACAAAATTATAATATTTTTAATCTTTTTTAATTGTTTGTTTGTAAATGTTTGTGTAAGTCAATTTTTCAGTTAAATGTCAAATATATAGCCTTCACTGTTTCCCTAAAATCCTTTTAGATCCTCATATCTGTCGTACTTGATGTGATTTCGTGAACGAGCAAGTTTGTGAGTACGTTACGGACATATTGACGCATACCACAAAATCATAGCCACCTGCGGCGCATCAATTTTTACCGCAATAGGGCGCCTATATTTTATCTTATAGCTATATGGTGCAAATATAAATAATGAACTTCAATGTATAAGGCGAAGCCGCGTGTAAATAGTAAGTGACTTTGTTATCTTGGAATTTTTAGGCAGGGTTGCTTGTTTAGTAGAATTACACGGATAGCTCTATATAAAGTCCGCGGATTTGTTTCAAAAACGATGAAAATGATAATTTTTGAACTACGAATTTTAAGAAAATAAAAATACTGCAAAT
The DNA here is from genome assembly GCF_029955315.1 of Cylas formicarius. Classification (NCBI taxonomy): domain Eukaryota; kingdom Metazoa; phylum Arthropoda; class Insecta; order Coleoptera; family Brentidae; genus Cylas; species Cylas formicarius. The sequence continues at coordinate 28,528,500 of NW_026844319.1, forward strand.
AACATGCAAAGAAGAGTGTTTGCAGAATCAACGGACAACCTTTTGAGCATCTTTTGCAATTTATTGATAGTTATTTTCATTCTTAGCTTTTTTAAAATATCCCGAGGTTAATCATTAATGAGGTTGTCGTTTTTCAAGATACATCGTTCATTTTGAACGACACACTAGTGCAATAGATTCATAACTTACGGATCTATGATAAGTTTGACCTTTAGTAAATAAAAATTGTGACTGTACCGTGTAAATGTACGCCACTGGCGTTAGTTTAATTTCCATGCTTTCCTGAGATATGGCGACTATTACCTTTCGTATAAAAAAATAAAAACTATTTTAATGCACGTCCAGTATTCATAAAAATATTTTTCTCCGTTCCCATATATGCGAATAATAAAAAAAAACAGACACAACTTTGTATTAATCACAGGAAAAATTTACAAAAACTTCTAATGTAAGTGATGGAACTGTTGGCGAAAATAAGTATTTTGCACAATGCTATAGGCAACACCTTATGGATGAATCATGTATTTATAGTTGCATATCGTTATGTAGATACATGCGCTTTGTGTTGCCAGCAGTGTAAGTCCATGGCACGGACGCAAATATTTTAATCGATTTAAAAAAAAAATTATAACATATATAACAATAAAAACGATAAAATAAAGCGCACTGGTATAATTTATTCGTTAAGGAGCGTATTAAAATGAACAGCACACAGTGAAACTCACCCAGAGCAACGAAAAACACGGAATTGGCGACGACCCTTACGGTTTCGTCGTCGGCCATCACCGGCGTTTTTTACCGCCAAAGTCGCGTTTTACCATGTTATTTCACTAACGCGCGAATTAACCCGTCAAAACGACGATTAAAAAGTTTCACCCAAGTAAACGCGTTCGAGCAATTTTTTTATCGCGAAAAGTTAAAACGTTATCGCGCAAATACTCAGTATATATGGAGTCGGCTAGATAATTAAATATTGGGCGTATGAAGGCCCCCTTACACGTTGGCAAATTCATAGATACGTAATCAAGGTTTGTTTATATTTTAAGGTTAAGCAAAATATCATGACGGGCTGAGATTTGTAATAAAAAAGTATAAGCTACCAACAAATATGACTTTGTTTTTCAAAATATTCCCCCTGATCGAGTCGGGCACTTCCAAAACATGCTTTTTAAACGCATCAATCGCTTCTTCTGGTGTCAAAAATCGTTGCCCGCGTAAGTAATTTATTCTTAATGTATGGAAAGAAAAAAAGTCAAACTTCAAAAATAAAAATCATTAATTCCACTAGGAGTACGCCATAACGAAAGTAAGCAAGACATTACAACAATAAAATATGTACCTTAAACTACGGATTATTATAATACTTTAGATATTTTGCTCACGAAGATGTAAATGCATTTTTAATAGTTTTACAGTAAAAAAAAAACATCGAAGTGTTCGTTTTTTAAAAGCGAAGTCATTTTTTTTGTCTCATTTCTATTCTAGCATTATTTTTACTTTTCAACTGTTTTAACTGTGATTTTTTATGTCGTGTATTGCTTGTTCTTACTGGTGATTAATTAATATTCTAATAATGAAATTTTTGTATTCATTAGATGATTATTTTTCTTTGCTTTTGCTAATATTTCGTGAACTTCTCCCTTGTTTATTCTATGAAATGTATTGTTTGTGAATAAACTATTATTATATTTCATAGTATTTTTTTTATATAACAGTGAGAACCTGCAATATATCAGCTAGATTCTTAATTTTTGTTGTTGCAGTAAATGATTTAAACCAATTACCTCGTGAATTTTTATTTCTACTACAAAAAACACTTTTTTGATAAATGTTTTAAGTGCACACTGAATTCCGATTCAATAAATTTTGTTTTTAAAATTCAACGAATTTTGAATTTATACGACTGGAGCGCCATCTACATTGAGATTTATGAACCTTACAGCGAATCAAGTTACAAAGATTGTTTACAAACATTGAGTTGATGAAACAGGGCGAATTCTTTTTCTAGTCATTGGCGCTCTTCAAAATTGCAGTAAAAATCCTTTCAGGCATTTCTTTTTGCCTTAAATTAGATGAACATTCATAAAAACAATTGAAAAGTCTAGTTTTAAATATTAAAAATTTTAAGCAAAAAAGTCGCCGAATCACACGTTTATTATTATTATTATTATTATTTTTATTATATTGCAGTATAATTTTGCAGGCTGCCAGCTTAAAAGGGGTCAAACATAGAGAGCTTGTATTAATAGAGGTAAAGGTTAAATTAAAAATTAACAACACGATTTGGAGCGTGTGACGTCATCGATCAATGCGACACACAAATACATGAAAAGGTGACGGATGGTAATGAGAGCCTAGCCAACTGAGATTGATGGTTGTAAACGGGACATCGTCGATACGACAGAACTTACTCAGCAACATGAAGATATCCAATAAGTCGTTCCTATTTAAAGCAAAATTTTTCATCTCGCACTCACCGCACTATTGAGTGATTATTAACCGACTGAATACTGAACGCTTATCGCTTCAAAATAAAGATAAGCCAAATATTTGTTAACAACGCGGTGCGGCGTAGAATCAGGTGTAACTTGTAATTCGAATCCTCCTTCCAAAATCTAGTTTCGCTTTACTTCGAGAAAGAATTCATCATACCTATACCCATACCCAACTCAATAAGACTTTTCTGTCTCTGCATAGTGAAAATAATAGTAATAATAATGATAATAATAATAATAATGAATGAATTCTGGCCATGCAATAATCAGATAGATTACTCTTTATGTAAATTATGCTATTTAATATGAAGAGAGAGGGAAACGTTAAAATATTTAATTTTGGGAACAGAGTGACCACGAGACTTCCCCAACATTGTTCGAACAATACGTTTTTGTTGGACAAAAACTTCACTAGCTCTGGAAGAGTTTCCCCAGCATATAATAGTTTGTTTAATACGTAGTCAATTTGGTCTGTCCAGGACAAATTACTGTCTATGAACAAACCCAAATACTTGACAACGTTAGTCTGATTAATCGATTAATCCTGCAAACACAACATCATCTCAGTCTTTGTCCCGTTCAAATAAATACCGTTACGCTCACAATATCGGGTCATACCACTTACTGCCCTAGTGGCCAAGGACGTGAGATTTTCCAGACTCATATAAGACTGCATATAAGGAAACATGATTGTCTGGGAAAGAATCAGATATATCATTAATAAATATTATAAATAATAAAGGTCCCAGTATGCTTTCCTGTGGGACACCGCTGGTGAGTTCTTTAGATGAGGATCTAATCACAGAAGTATCACTTCTAAGCACAACTCTTTGGCCACGACCTTTCAAAAAGGACTCAATCCGGGCGTAACTATTTCCCCGTAATTATTTAACATATTCAACAACAAATTGATATCAAGCACATCAAAAGCTCGCTTGAAGTCAAAAAACATACACAATGTTTTATTATTCTGATCCAGCTTCTAGACTAGTTGATTATATAAGGAAACTGAACAGTCTTAAGTAGATAATCCATCGCGAAAACCAAACTGGGAATTCGAGAAAAATTGCTCCTTCTTTAGAATTGCATCGAGCCGCACGTAAAAACACTTTTCGAATATTTTGGAAAAAACCGATAGAAGTGATATTCCACGGTAATTGGAAATTAAATGGGTATTGTTCTTCTTGTGTATAGGGACAACAATGGGGTGTTTTAAGGCTGAGGGATATACACCTTCTGAAAAGGACAGATTAATCAATAAAGTAAGAGGTTTAACTATAAAATCTGTAACACGTTTTATTAATGAACAGGGTATTTCATCGTGCCCAACTGAATCTTGTTTTGTCACTGACGAAATAATCGAAGGTCAACACCCGTGAAAGGTGGTAAGAATAGACTTCGACTTGAAGATTTTTTATTAGTTGTTTGTGTTGTTTTTATATTGTTTATTATTTCTCTCGCGGAATCCGCAAAAAAGTTGTTAAAATTTTCAGAGGTGGCGTGTAAATTGACATACTCGATACCTTCATCATCAATGAAGTAATCTGGAAACTTTTTAGAGATTTTGAGATTTGTTAACAGAGGTTGTAAGAAGTTTATTGTAAAAACTTTTTTTAACATTCTGAAGTTGTTTTTCATGGTACTTTTTTATAATTCTATATTTGGTTAAAATTTCATTACTTTGGTATATTTAAAATATTTGTGCAAGCCTCTAAGTAACTGACCCCGTTCCCTAATTTCAACGGAAAGCCACCCTTTTTAGGCCCTGTTGGCCCTATGGATGTATCTTTGATATGGAAAAGACGAGTGAAACAATTCCTGAAATTTTGTTATAGAATCAGTCAAATTTCTCTTCAGCTGTACCAACACCGTCAAACAAAAACTGCCAGTCCACCCTAGATACTTCAACCTGAAATTTATTTATGTTACTTTCAGTTTTAAAACAACGTTTGTAGAAAAAATATGGAGGAATGTTGCAAAAAGGTATAGATATAGATACAGAAATGATCAGAAAAAGCACAGGGAATAATTTCTGACTGAAAGAAAGTCAAGTCAATATTAGTAAAAATATTGTCAATTATAGACATGGACCCATTATGGTATCAGTGTATCAGATAGGTATCAGATTGTGAAAGTAACACAAGTAACAAGCCCAATATAAAAATTGGTTTCCCGCGAGGTTCTGTGTTAGGACTTATACTTTTCATAAAGCCCTCTCGTAACCGCTCAATACATGTAGTCACGTGACTCTTTTTTTTTTCTTGAGGGAGAGGGTGATTGTTGGTCGGTTGTTGCCAAGAGTTGTGGTGGATCGAATGACCTTGAGCGAACCAATTTTCGCCAATATGAACGTTAAATTTTCTTATGGGAAATTGCATGTAAAAACAGCCACCACTACTTTCTCCACTGTCTACATATTCTTCTGTTGTTGGGCAGCTTATTTTTTTCTCCTTCAAGGTAAGTACAATATCTGGTATATTATTTGGGATTGTGCGGTCGGTAAGAATCGTCCTTCCCCAATACATGCGCGCCCTTTCACGGTTGTTATTATATTATTTGCATTATTATTAAGAGGAAATGACAGTTCCTCAGAAGACACGACAAATGGTCTGCTCCTAGCAATCCTTTTAAATGACTTTGTGAGGAACAGATCGTCTTACCCGATGTGAGAGATATCTGGCTCGTGTCCGAGCTCTTTCTCGAGTGTCCCGACGCGCCGCTCAACGAGTTGAGGGACTTGGCGTCCGACTCGATCAAGCGGTTCGCCTCCTCCAGCTTGGCGAGCAGCTCCAGTTCGGGTCCCAAGAGGCCGTTGTTGTTCTCGCTGATGACCGTCGTCGAATTGGGTGGCGGACTTTCGAGTCTCATGGCTGCGGTGGGCGGCATGGCCGCTGACACGACCCCATCGGAATCGTATCCGGAGGCGAGGCAACTCAGTGACGCCCCGACTACGACGCTACTGCAAGAAATAAAATCGCTTTTCTTAATCCGACAGATTACGCCAAAGATTTTTTTATTAGTTAGTTGTCCATAAGACGGAGCGCGATCTAAGATCTTCTTTTCTTCTTTACTATTTTACTTCTTCACTACTCTTTTCGAGCAATTGAGATATTTAATGTAGCTACAAACAAACCCCGTGGCGTTTGAACGTTCAAGCACGGTTATCGGCAATCTCCGATGAGAAAAGGCAAAGATTAAGGAGGAGTTTATAGCTGAAACTTAATGCCGACCATAAAAACGTTTCTAGAGTAGTTGAGAAATTTAGGAAACCGAAGACATTATGGAGCAGGAAAAGGACTACAAGTTAAATCGATGAACAATTCTCTCTAGCAGGCAACGAAACAAAAAATGTATTAGTAGAGAACTAAGTAATCAACTTAACTCTGCTAGAAACGAAATGATTTCTATGTCATGTGCCAGATACACTGTAGATCACAGACCACACAGAAAACATTCATTAAGAAGTCTATTATCCCATTAGTTTCGAAAATTATGAGGAATTAGTATATACAAATATTGTGAATATTATTAGGGTGGTACAAAAAAGAGTGACGAATTCAAACATAGGTTTTTCTAAATGGAATTGTAATGTAATGTAATTTTTCCAATGCTTTAATTTTTTCACAGGGTGTTCAAAATAAACGAATATTGTTGAATTGTTTTTAATTGAAAAATCTCGTTTTTTTTTTCTGAAAGATTTTGCAAAAACCATCAAAATAACAAACGCAACTTTAAGCAATTTTTACAATGATCATTATATAAATAAATAACTATATACATCGTATAAATTCGTTCAACTTTAGGCAATGCAAATCCGGTTAAGAAACACAAAATTGTATATAAAAAAAAGTTGTAGATTTTTATAAGAGCTTTCAGAAAAAACAAACTTTAAAAATTAGGTGTTTTTGAGACACATTGTATAGTTTAACAGTATAGTATGGAACAAGTGTGGTAAATGGACTTTGAGTCACAATTTGATAAACCCACAATGAGATCATAAGAATAGTTACCCTCCCAACTTTTCAAAGTAGGACTAATATATTCGCCAAAAATTTAAGGGCTGGGTATCATAAAGAATTAGTCACGAAACACTAAATGTGATTATCTAGGCATCCATTGGAATTTATAGACACGCACACGCCTGGCGGCGGAACTCCCGACTAGAATACATATCTTTACATTTACGAAACTTCTGTTGGTTTCTTCAGAGCTTAAGTTACAGGGTGTTTTGTAATCGAATTTTAATAATTAAGGTGGCTATTTTTGGGTCTATTTGAAGAAGAAACGTCTTCGAGATACGGGTGGTAAAGTTTTCAAAAATAAAATATATTTTTAATGTCCGTAATCCCACTTTAATGAAAATTTACCAGTCTGCAAAATGAAGAAGTATAGCATATATCTTCATATGATGTTTTCTTTTTAAAATGGACCCAAAAAGCGTCTCCTTAATTATTGACATTCGATTAGAAAATAGCCTGATTGTTTGATTCTCATATTGGTGAAAGGTATAATACGACCAAAAATATAGTCAATGTGTCTGTCGAATAACATTCTTCTTCTTGTATTTTTGTGTCTTCTACGTGGTTCTTTGATTTTGTAAACAAAACAGTCTTTATTTAAGATTATAGATGCAATTTTGGTAGCTCTCACAACAATTTTAATTTTAAAAATACAAACTGCAAAAATAGAAAAACTTCAAAATATTCATAATATTAAACATAAACAATTCCACTGTTTATTCCAAAATTAACAAAGTGGCTCAACACATTGAAGAGGTTGGCGACCACTGCTGTAGATCATATTAGCGATAGATAAAGCTACGCCATAAGAACACAGATAAATATTCATTAGAATCTTACTTTTTTGAAGGTTAGTGTTTTTTAACACTTAAAAATATGGAGACCGTGGAATGAAGCATGAAATGATAATTTAGAACACTAACTACCTCAGCAAATAAAAAAAACGGATCCATTTGTCTTCGGATGATAAACAAATCGTTTCGAATGTTTACAATATTATAAGAAATTCAAGTGACATGATCAAAGTTCCGAAGTCAACTGTAAGAAAAATTGTTGCAAATGGGATAGTCAAGAGGAAAATGAGAGAAGATGCTGGTACTTGGCGAGTTTTAAAAGCGCAACACCCATAGTGTTTAAACCCTAGAAGAACTGCATCAAAAAAAACAAAACGTTCATGAAATCTTGAGATTACCCCCGTATCATTGTATATTCAACCCGATTGAGATGATTTGGTCCCAGTTGAAAGCGCATATAAGAAGAAATAGCACTGCAACAAAATTTAGTGATAGTACCATAAACGTAATTCGGCATGAGGTAGCTAAAATATCAGTACAAAGTTGATCTAACTGTGAAAAACAAGTAATAAAAGAAGAAAATACTTATCGAGAACGATTAGTGGCCGAGTTGATCATTGAACTAGGTGACGTCAGTAGCGATAGTGTCGATTCTTTAAGTGACTGATACTTTATTATTATTATATTTAATATTTATGTACATGTTTCAAGAATTACTAATAACCCGCTCGTCCAAGAAAAACCTGGACAATTTGGAGTTCAAAATGGCGAACGGGGGGCGCGAATTTCCGTCGGCAGTCGTTCAATTATTGGAGTTCTGGCCAAACTCAATAAAAACCGCAGCTGGAAACCCGCGCTTGCCACCATTAAGGGAACGCCGCTGATTAGAAGCTAATCTAAACCGACGGGATACCGATTAGATTAGATAATTACTCCGGAACGGTCCGGATTAAAGAAAGAAGGACCCGGGCAAACTAATAAATTATACGTCGCAAGAAGTGGGGCATCCCTCCCGGCGGCCATCGATCATTCTCTCGAGTGTCGTTATTTTTGAGTTTGTTTCCATTTTCGTCGCATTTCCCTTCGTTTTGCCGCCAAAGTTCCGGCAAAATCGCATGATTTATGTTCCAAAAATAATTTTTCAATACATTTTTCTTTTGTTGGACGCTTTTTGCTCTATATCTAAAAGGAGAGTGGTTAGAGGTTGCTCCGGCATTTCAATGGTTTTTAACAGATAAAAGAGGTCATTAAAAAGGTGTTTAAGATATTCTCGCCTTGTTAGGCATTTATTTTTTTAAGTTACTAAATAGATTTTACACCAAAACATGCGTCGAACTCAAAACATGTATTATTTTTTTTCTACTCCTGTCTGTGCAAAGCGTCACTTTACCACGTCAGTTTCGTTTCTCACGGATCCGAGTCACTTCGGACCTTTCCGGGGAGCAATCGGATGTTTTCGGAGATTTTAACGCACGGTTTGAATTTTGACGTTTGTCAGTTCTGACGGTCATTTCAGTGAATGTATTCGGGTCGTTTCAAAAATGTACCCCAAAACTAATACACAGAAAAATGTTATGCAATATCTCAGACAATTTAAATACTATGTGCTGTAAGCTACAATTAAAATCTAGTGGGCTAGTAGATAAGTAAAGTGACATTTATAATTTAAGTTTCCCACAGAAATTTTAAATACCTCTGGCATGAACTTTAGTGGTTTTTACAGTTTTTATAATAATATCTTGCCAAAACAGTCAATACAAAAAAAGAAAATTGAAAGTTAGGACCTGCTTTTTCTTGCCTATACGATCTTTTTTTTATTTATTTATTTTTTATTTTTCTTCCAATCACAGTCTTTTTCTTCAAACAAACTACTTAATGATCAATCAAAAACACAACACTTTAAAACTGTGTTTATATGAAATTTAGTAACCCGATAATCTGTTATTTTTTATTTGATAAATTATGATTTTTTCGATTTTATCGTTTATTAATTAATAAACTCGTGGGTCAAATGCCGTTTACTGCACTTGTTGCGTAAACGGTTGGTTAGTTTTATGTTTTATTTTATATTGTTATTTTATTATTAGCTAAAATTACTAAAAAAAAATCAAAAATTATAAAAAAATACTTCTACCGTGTAAATGTGGACACGGACTCTCTGCTAAATTTGAAGTTGATATCTGCAAATTTACACTTAACACATTTCTCATTTAGCACGGAATATCGGGAACACCCTGTACAATAGGTGAAAACCTTAAATACAAAAGTTTTTGCTGTCTATGCGGGCTATATCGCAATATAAAAGAAGGTGAGATCTGAATCAAAAGACTTTCAGTTATAACCAATTTTCAATAATAGGTGGACCCGTTTTTCAGTTTTTTTTGAATTTGCGGCGCACCCAGTATATTATTGAAAAATTGTCAAAAATAAAAGTTTATGGAGCCGTATCTTCTGCGTCTTCTGATTCAAGGAATTTTTCTGGTCTCGAAAACGATTTCTGAAAAATAAAGTTTTTTATAGACGCGCTTTTTATGTTGTTTATAATACTTCCCGACCCCCCACCCCTTCCCATTTTCTATAGGTTCGTCACGTGACAAAGCTGCATATATGTGCCAAATATGAAATCGATAGCTTCAAATTTCGGGCACTTATCGTGTTTCATAGCAATGTCCAAAAAACAGTCGAAAAAAAGATGGATACCGGCGTCGAATCAGACCCATTTCTTACAAGCTTATGTGCCTCGTGGAGGGTTAAAAAGGAAGGCAAATTTTAATTGTGTAGCTCCAACGGTTCGAAGGTTATTCAGAAAAAACCAAAAGGCGAGAACTAACAACAGACAAACAAACAAACAAAATTTTTTTTTCGACGGTGATTATTTTTATACCATCGGCGATCCCGTTACGGAGATATAAAATTTTTATACGAGCGTAGATACTTTCGAAAAATTCGATATCATCGATTTTCGAAAGTAACAAGAAAATTATAAAAAATAGAATGTAGTCTCCTGAAACTCCCGAATAAAAGTTGACAAGTCGAAATCAACAACAATATAATAAACATTACGCATAAAAAACGCATGTCGAAAAAAAAAAGTGACATGCACTGAACACGTTGCCAAAATATTGATTTATTGATTCAAATACGAAAATAGTATTTCTCAAAAACAGAAAATTATACAGTTTGATTAGCGGCACTCTCTGGATTATATACAGGGTGATTCATGAGAAATGGACAACCTCTGAATTGGAGCCACTAGTCATCAATGAATGACAATTCAGGCTTGAAGAGAACAGACTTAGACGAGATAAATTCAGAATTCGACCGATTGTCATCGTCTTTTCGTGATTGTAGATAATTTGGTGACTGGTATCTTCATTATATATACGTTAGTGGCGAGTATTACGTTCATATTTATTTTATTTCTGACTTTTGGGTGGCGTTCTATTTTAAATCGCGTATTAGCAATCCCCGGCCGTAATAAAAAACAACCTACGCGGATTATTTACATCGAACGGCGAACCTAATCGAGGTTTTACAACATTGTTCTTGGCAAACGCTTCCCGAGGCCAAGTTTTCGGCGAGGAACCATTACGGCCGTTGTAAACTCACCGTTTTTTATTCCGTCTCGAATACCAGTATCTCGTCGCCACGAATTTCTGCAGAACCATGCTGCGGGTACCTTTATCGGGTTCTTACATAGTCCGGAACCGCGTTTTATCTACGTTTGACGTCGTTTAACAAAAAAAACCAACTCACAGAAAATTATTTAGATGAAAATTTTAACCTCTTTCCAGGCCTTTTTTATCACCGTTACCAATATACAGTGTGTCCCAAGATAAGGACGTTTTTAAATTTGTTTAAAGTAAAGGTCACTCTCTAGTTGTCGATTTTTAAGCTCTACGACGAGAAATCACCAACTTCATGTTTTTATACGGTCCGTGAAATCTTTATTATGAATACAACAATATACAGGGTGGTTCGTTTAAGATAAGTTATGTCAATAAGTACGACACTTGGGGAAAAAAATATAAAAAGTGTTCGACCCCAAGTATCTATTTAATTTATAGTATTTTTATATATACAGTGTGTCGCGTTGTGCCCTGGCAGTAACCGGATTTTCGGAGTAAAATGCACTTTTACATTTTTTCCGAAAAGCACGACGGCTTTATATCGAGGCTAATAAAAACGTAAAAAACCATGAAAGAATCGCTGCACGAGAAGAATACATCAAAATCTGGAGACTGGAAGCTGGAGCGCCGGTTATCTTTAAACCTATACGCTGAATTCAATCCCAAAATCAATAAAAGCTGTTCCATCAAAAAAGAGTTTGTTTTTTATTAGGAAAAACATTTTTTGTTGATCATTTGTGACCACCCTGTACATAAATATGGATCCTTTTAAAAGTGTAAAGAAGTTCAGTTTTCTCAAATGCCACTGAAAATTTCGTATGCTACTTAATGACAAAAAATACTCAAAATCAAGCGAAGAATTCAGTATTAGCATTCAGCACAGTCTATCTTTAACAAAAGTGAGCAAAATAGGATACATTAATAAGTGTGCGAAGAAGTATTTTTTTTTCTGTTATTGCACTATCGCTGTCGCCGTTGTTTCTCAATCCGTTGAGTTAAATAGATCAAGGTGGCTAACATACTGATGTTATCCATATCTGGATTTCGCTCATTTCTGTGTATGGGTATATATACATTCATTTTGTAAATGAAAACGGTTATTTGTAGAAAGTATGGATATACAGAAATAAAGACATATTATTATTATTATGATTATTATTATTCATGGTATTCGTTATTGACGATGTATCCTGTAGAGCTCAAAAAGCGTACTTTATTTTTTTTACCTGTGTAGGCGCTTTTTCTTATGCTGCATAGAAAAAATAAAACCGAAAAATCCATGGGTCAACTGTGTCGACATAAGATGCCGGAATGTCCTTAGGAAATCCGAGAGGTGGCGCTACCTCACATAAGTTCCGCTTAATCGCAGTTGCCACGGCCAAACTTGCGGAATTAGAGGTTAAATTATCGCAACGTCCGCTGTATCCAACAGATTTGCCGCCCAGTGAAAAAAACACAACACAACCCTACAAATTAGAACGACAATTACGAGAAAACGTTTTTCTTTTTTTTTTTTCGTGAAAACTACATCTGCACTGCCGTCTTTTGTTTCGGATGCGCGGGAAACGATCGCGAGAAGAAACGGCAAAACCGTGCGTGTGTGGGAAACCTGGCTTCGGATTAATAAGTCTATATTTGTAATGACGATGTGTGCACCGGTTAAACCTACGGAGAACATGCAAATCGCGCGTTTGTTCCGTCCCGTTCTATCGCAACCTTTGTAAAATTTAAATTGTAAATAACAATTAACCGTTCCGAGGAAAAAGTGTAGGCACGATTAGAAAAATTGTTGATATTGGAACAACTGGTGGGACCCGACCAAAAACTTCATAGTTTGTCTCAATCTTCATGGCGTTGTCTTTCGACCCTCGCCAATAAAACTTTAACGATGCTATCACCTTTTGTTATTGGGTAAAGCCATTCTTACTTGAATGACATGGCGGGGGTGGGCCCGGTATATTTCGTTTTTCCTGATATATTTCTTGAGTGTGGCAGATTTGAATATTCGTTTTTACTTTGCGCATAAAAACGGAAAGTTTTAGGATGTTTTAGATTTTTTTGCCCATAAACGACACACAAATGGACCCCCCACGTTTCCTGGTATATAATTTTTCCCAATAGAATAAGTGGTTTTCAAGAGAATACTTGTTTCCTAAAGCCATGGAATAGACAATGACGTCATCGCGTCTAGATTGGGAGCGAGAAATGGTAATTTTCATTTCGATTTTTTCAAATATTCGAACAGCGTATGTGACGGAAACCGTAAATACAATAATTGTAGTTCTTGATAAGGCCTATAACAATGTTTGGCCCGATTAGTCATATTTTTTACGAATTTTGATTTGCGGTTAATAATTTATTCCCAAAAAGTACAATTTTCACGGTCTTTGAGATTTTTGCTAATAATTAAAAAACCCTGTATATGATCGCAAAAATGCCTGAAATGAACTATGTGTCTCGTGGCTAGTTTGAAAGGCGCAAAACTTCAGTTCCCTCACTCAAACCGTACAGAATTTATTCGCGTTTTTATAGAACGTCGACAGAGAACAGAGAACGGAGGACATTGAAAAAAAATATATTTTTTTCGCGTACCAATGGGGGTTCCTTAGTACCAACCGTTGCCGAGATATGAGTTTCGTTGCCAAGCGCGTATTTTTTCGAAAAATTCGATTTCGTCGATTTTTCGAAAGTAACAAGATTGCTTTCGCAATCTCGTTGCCGATACGCGAACTCTCGCAAAATCGATGTAATCGATGTATAAAATGTTTTGCACGTCTCGCGAAACTTCAAAGTTACGGGCAACTTTCTTAAATATCAAAATTTGTACAGGTAACTGTGATTTAATACATTTTTTTCAATTATCTCGCGTGCCCTGTATGAAAGGCGCCAATAATTTACCCACAGAATACTGTTTAAACCAATTTGATATATTTTTTACGAATTTTGTTTTGCCGCTATTAATTTACTCTGGAAAAGGAGAATTTTCAAGGTCTTTTACATTTTTGTCCATAATTTAAAAACCATGTATATAATCGAAAAAACGCTTAAAATAAAAGTTATAGTACTGGATCTTCCGCATCTGCTGGTTAAATAATTTTGCCGATAGGGTTAAAAGTTTTGGAGAAAATATTTTTTTTGCAGAAACCAAAAAAACAAAAAAAAAATCTTAAAATTTTTAAAAAATACATTGCGTTACTTTATTGCCTCCGACTTTAATACGGGTGTGGACTTCCACTTATCTGCCAAATCTACTATTTATGCGGGCTATATTGCCATGTAAAAGGAACTGACATCTTACATATAGTCCTTTTGTTATAGAAAATTTGCTTTAATAGGGGAACCGATTTTTCAGTTTTTTTGAATATGCGGCGCACCCTGTACATTCTTGAAAAATTGTCAGGAATAAAAGTTTTTCGAGCCGAATCTTCTGCGTCTTTCAACAGCTTTCGAGAAATGATTTTTTTCTGGATCCTTGCAAACGCGTTTTTTTTTTTTTAATACTTGCCAACCCCCCGGCCCCCTCAATTTCAATAGGCTTCGCTAGGGGACCAAACTCTAATTGAACATTGAAAAAAATATATTTTTTTCGACTTCGATCATTTGTGTACCAATGGGGGTCCCCGATTTCGTGGATTTTTCGAAAGTAGCAAGAAGCTTTAAAAGAAACCTGTCCATTTAGCAAACAACATAAATCCTATTATATAGTGAAAAAGAATTAGATTTAGACATTTAGTATAAAAATGTAATTATGTATAGATTCTGCTAACTATGAATTTATTGTTTTTTCTCAGTGTAATTTGATAAGATTATACCCACCTAAATAAACATACAAAATTTTATTAGTACCAAAATTTTGAGAGTGCGTCCCTACTGTTTCGATTGATGATTGAGACAGACTATACCTGAAATCAGCAGGCGTACGAGGGGATCATGATTTTTTTTTGCTTTATTTCTCAACATATCTCCATCTACAGTGATCGGTTTCTCATAACGCTGTTGTGATTTGGATTTGGTTATACTGATCTACAGCTTCGATAACTTCTTCGTTGCTCTTAAATCTTTTACCGCCAAGTCAGTTTTTGACGTAATAGTCGCTGGGGGCTAAGTCTGGAGAGTAGACGTTGCAATAAATAAAATAAATAAAATCCCTCTTGTTCTGCATTATCGGCTAATGGACTTTTCGGCTTAAATTTATCTAGCATTGATATCATTAATGCGACGCTAGAACGATAACATCTTCCTGAGACACTATATTGCTCTACTTAAAAACTCTCTTTAACAAGGTGCAGCAACAGAAAAAATGTACGCCACTGACGCTATTTCGTCATCTCGAACCGTTCGAGCGACCATAACCCTATAAAAGGTGAACCGAAAGAGGACAGTTACGTCACGCACGCGTGACGTATTATCGCCCGCACTAACGAAAGGTTCGGTATTTCTCACGTTGGTTTTTCAATGAGCTTTCGGTTTCAAGTTCATTTACAACTGGCAAAAACATAATAACAATCAACAAAAATCGTTTTATTTCTCTATATGCGTAGCCGAAAGAAAACCTCTAGGGAAGCAGTAGTTGCGGTAGGTCGTTATTATTATTATACAAATTTCTAATAAATGTTTTCGTTTAGAAATCTATTTGTCGCACTGTGGCATACAATCTATCGAAATTTATTGCGAAATAAAATCGTTAAAAGTCTTAAACTTCGCCGACCTACTGATTAAACCAGGAAATTTCGAAAAAATCGACGTCACGAAACGAACAAAGGAGGGGGATCGCGCGCGCGAGCCGACCCGGCCGCACCAGCTTCCGGAAACTGAGAGGGAAGGATCCGGCGACGTAGTTGCCCCCACGTAGATCGGCTACGTTCGAGTCGACCGGGCCAGAATCCGACGTCACCCGATCGATACGAACTGGGCCGGTGTCGCTAAAAATTGGCCGAGTTACGTCCCCCCCGCAATCATGTTGCTGCTTTGGTATGTTTTATTAAGTATTTAGAAAATAATGTTAGAGCCAACCTTCAAAAGTTCTATGTTACAACGGTGACATTCATTCTACAAGCCCGGAGCCATTCCAAGGGGCAAAGAATTCAATACCCCTCGTATACGCAAGGCGGAACTTCTGCCGATCGAGATTTAACACCCGTCGTTGACTGACTTCAAAAACGAGAAACCCTTCTTTGTGATTCCTCCTGCGTCGGTTTTTGTCGAGTCTAACTTGCTAACGTTTCGCCAATCATCCTAATGGCTTCTTCAGAGTTTCAGTCAAGCCCCGAGGAAGCCGACAGAGCGACTGCCTTCGAAAAATTAACAAGCCTTTTTGAAAAGGGCATCAAGCGCAAAAACAGAAACTGGGAAGGTCACCGACTGAAAATGGTAAGATTTCTCTGTACACTGAACTTGTTATGTTGTAGAGACCATAAAGTTATCCCCAATTTTCTTCAAACATCCGCTTCTGTCTCAGCCTCATGAAATTGCTTCCATCTTGTCCCTATCCGAGTTCGATAGCCTTTCAAAAATGGTTCATAACAAAGCTATCTTCGTTAATCTTCTATCCAAAATCACATTCAGAAATTTGAAAAACTGACTTCCACACTAGGGGAAGCATCAAACTCTTCTCAACTACCAGACACTGTGATAAAAGTATCATCGCATGAACTTTCGGAAACGGAAAAATCAGTTCTTTCAAAAGGTTCCAACTTCGTCCTTGCCCCACGTATTATCCCAAAAGAGAAAATCATTTCAAAAGTCGAGTCTATCCTAAACAAACTGCCATATCAAACTAAACTAACTAACTAACTAAACTAACCAAAACCTCCTAAATCCCTCCGAAATGCTACGGTGGTCATGAATACAAACGAATGTCAGGAAAAGATTCAAGATATTCTTACAGAAGGATCATATCGTCAAAAAAGATCCTACGTCATCTATGGAACGCATTCTCTATCAGACTTCGTGAAAAAATCTGTCACCCCTAATGACTCTAAAGTTCGTGGTCTCTGCGGCCTTCCAAAGATTCATAAACCAGGTTTTCCCCTTTAGCACCATTGGTTCTCCAATATAATCTCTAGCAAAATGTCTACCTTCCTTTTACAGGGATAACTGACAGTTTTCTTTTCACTTCATTGAACAAATAAAAAGTATTGCATTAGATACACAACATATTCTGGTTAGTTCCGACGTACAATCCACCCTTACTAAAGTTCCTATTCCTGAAACTTTCACCATCATTCCAGATATATTAAAATGCGAGAATCTGGAACCAAACCTTCTCACATTTATTAAAAAATGGTTCTCTCGAATTTTTGAACAAACGTCGGGAACAGTTATGGGTTCTCCACTATCAGCAGTCATCGCGAATATATTTATGGAAGCCTTTGAGAAGAAAGCTCTCGACACCTTCCACCAAAAACCAAAATTATGGAAACGCTACGTTGATGATACTTTTGTTATTTGGCCTCATTGAATCCCTAGTAGATTTTTTTAGACATTTAAACTCTATACACCCTAACATACGTTTTACCATTAAAATAGTAACTAACAACAAATCATAACATCATACCTAACATTGGGTTACTGTGTTTAGAGAAAACCTACGCACATCGACCGATACCTTAATACATTGTCACATCACCATGCGGCCCAAAAATCATCGGTTATCAACACGTAAAACTATCTCAGCCCGAGTTATTGAACCCAGAATTAAAACACCATACCTCTGCTCTTCTCTCTAATAATTTCCACATTAAAAATATTAAGCGTCCCATCACAAAAAACCGAAAGCAATGCCACACTTGCCACTGTTGTTCTCCCTTATATTCAAAACATCATTGACCACATATCAAAAGTTCTAAAGAAATATAACCACAAAACCACTTGTCCAAAAATCTTCGCTCCGTCAAAGACAAAATTCCTTTTGAGATGGCAGGAGTTTACAGCATTCCATGCATATGCGGCAAAGAATACATTGGATAGACCGGACGAAAAATGTCAACTAGGCTCAAAGAACACGAAAGACAAATAAACTCATCAACAGTTGCCGAACACAATCACGAAACCGGACATAAAATTTTATTCGATAAAACTCAAGTTCTCGAATGCAATCAATTCTTCTACCAACAAAAAATACGAGAGTCTATAAAAATCTACAAGCAATCTAACATTCTTAACTGCGACTCAAGTCTCTACCTGTCACCAATATGGCAATCAGTTATCCGAGAAAGTCATTGGGAGCCAGTAAAATGATATCGCTAAGCGTTATTCCTTCAACCTAAATAAAAATTTCAAAAATTTAATTTAATAAAAAAAAAACGAATTGACCAACCAACCAACCAACACTATTTACCACGTAAATAACATCCACGTTACCGCCGTCCCTAATTCACAGCAACAAACCAATATAACGAGAACAGTTTGTCTATGGTCGTAACCTCAATCTTCTCTACGACGGTAGTGAATTGTACCTTATAGTGTAAAATTTTTTATAGCGGACTAAAAAAAGGATTTTATCTTCATGTTCCGATCCGAATCATGAAAAGGTTTAACCAGCACATGTGAATTTAGGCAGGTAATATATGTGATTTGCGATTATTTTTTCAGATCCAATTAAATTGGAAGCATGAGGGATAATTGAAAAATAAAATACCGACTTGTTAAGCTTAAAGAATTTCCAGAATAAAAAAACATATATTTAAAAACTGATATTCAGTTCATGGAAGAACTTAAATTTGGAAACTTGGGGGGATATGAAGGTATTTCCTTGGCAATTTTGAAGCCATTGTTATCGCATTTCTTTTTTTTTTTGCTTTTGAGATATTTCAAAAAATATACACTGATGGATTTTTTTAAACAAATTAAAAAGTTATGTGTCACATTTTATATGAAGCTTTTTATTGTTATGGTACTATGATCGGGTTCGTATTTTCTTTTATTTTTGCAAAAGACAAACTTGCTTCGAACAGTCGAAATGTTGAGAACAAAACGTAAATATTTGAATATCTTCAACTCTTAACCAAAATTGCTGCTTAAATGGCATTCGGCATTTACAAATCTATTCTCTATAAATTTTCAGGATTCTAACTAACCGAAACTATGTCAAACACGTTTTATATAAAGTTTTGGTTAGTCTGATACAGCTAGATTGCAGCTTGTACTGTATAAGTATAATACGACCAAAAATATAGTGCATTTATTACTTTGACGTTTTAGGTATTTTACAGTAGCTTAACCTCAGACCTTCGCAGGACCGTGGCAAAACCAATCCCATATACTAGAAAACTGCGCAATATAAATAACGCACATTCTAGGTATATATGTTTTTCTTGGCTCATACTAAGAACGCACTATTATTATGTCGGCCACTAACAAGAAGAAGGCAAATATCTCGCTGAACAGCAACGTGCCCTATCTATAACGTCGATGACAATGGCCATTAACGAAAAGTAGGTTAAGGATCTCCATAACTCTTAGAGTCGATCAAATGGCCAAAACTTTTCAATTGGACGTTGTCTAAAATTGCTCATTTTAACCTCTAAACATCGTATTGTCCCTCGTTTCGTTGGAGTCGGAGGTTAATTTAACGGGCACTATAAATTATAAGTTGCCACCTAGCGCGGCAACTTTATGACAGAGTAAACTTTGTCCCTGAGGAACCGTTCCTCACATTACGGGAATGAAAATGCGAATGTTGTGACGTCGAATTAGGCCAAAAATAACCAAAAATGTTCATTTATTTACTTTCCGTTGCGGAAACACGTTTAAAGCGGCAACCTTCCTTTTTATCGACTTTGCATAATGTCATGAAACGTTTGATTTCATTATACGCAAATTGGCCGAATGATTCCGGTTCTCGTGGCCAAGAGATGTTAAGAAGAACAATTGTATCATGTCAAATTATTCTCCTCTTTATTTTAATTGCGTATAGGTTAGGAGAAGCACAGGATTGCAGACAGCAACGATGTGTTAAAAGCAGTAAAACTAGCATTAACGAAAACTATAAAAAAATTTTAGAAGCAAAAAAAAACCTGAAATTGTCCTGCCGGTAAGATGAGATTTTGTTGTCGTGGTTAAGCAGTGTGCGTCTCCCGGTCTACGCATTTGGGGCATCAAGTTTCGCCATATAAAAAAGAAAAACGACCCGACCCGCGGAAAGCACTTAAAGCCGAAGGACCTTGGAAAAGTAACGGGATAAAATAACTGACTGTAAACAGGCGCGTAAAACCAGAGATTTTTCATTTAGGAGGGATGAAGACGAACCGTCGACGGTTTCTATTTACTTTGCGCCGCGATTAAGAAAAAAGGCAGAAGAAGAGGTTATTTTTAAATGTTCCGTGTTTAAAACCCACGATCAATCGATGATGGTGTAGTGCGTCCCTGATCCAACGCATTCGCCTTATCTTGACAGTGTAAAATATCCAGACGTCTGCTGCATCACTATAACCAAAAATAACACATTTCCTTGCTTCTGTTTCGAGAGGGATAAGTGATGGGGTAATTGGAAAGATTTTGAGTTATCCACGTTGGGTTAAAACACTACGGTTTTTCCAATTAATTTTGCGGTATAAGGGGTTCATTCCTTTTTGAGATATTTAAATAATTATAAAACACTAGTTTGAAAAGGGGTAATGTCCCGGAGTAAATTGAGAACCATTATTATATATTTAAAATAGCTAATTTAATTTGTGAACGTAACGTATATAAATTTATTTATTTATTTATTTATTACAAAGGTGCCCTAACATGAAGAACTAACTTCACAATTTACAAGGACACACTAACAATTATACCATTATTTAATTAACAAAGTAAAACTTATAAGTAAGTACCTACCTATATCTACGATAAGCAGAAGATAAAAAAATAAATGAAAAAAATAATAACAATCAAACTTACCAAACTAAACCAAAACTAACACTGTATATTAAGTGCGTGAATTACAAAAAACAAATGTGAAAAAATAAGGAAAACAAATCAAAAATTAAAATAAATTAAAAATTAAAATAAATTTATAGAAAAACCCTAATTGCTTGATTTCGAAACGAATTAAGTGATAACGCAAAGATGTCAATGTGCGAAAAATAATTATTGTAATGTCTATGTAAAAGAGATATTGGGGAATTGTTACCTAAGTTTGTATTAAATCTAGGCACATAAAATAATGAAGGAGTTCTTGTTATAACGACTCTGGCATTGAAGGATAGTTTTTCCAGCAGTAAAGGACAGTCAATCCTACTATTAATAATATTATGCAAAAATATAGCACTGGAGATAATTCTTCTAACAGATAACTTCAGTTTATGGTAGAAATTAAGACTAGCTTCATACGAATGAGTTAGTAAGTTACGGTTAAATCTAAAATTTAAATGGAAAACAAACTTTTTTTGTATTCTCTCGATTCTGTCTATATATTTATGATACTGAGAACTCCATATCACACCGCCATAGTCAAGGTGAGATCGAACGTAGGAATTGTATAGAATAATAAGCGATTTGTGCACGATTTGTGATCCTGAAATTCCTTGCTAACTCTTAATATAAATAAATTGGTTAAGGCTTTCGCGGCCCGTTGATAAGCTATTATCTTGGTTCGGGTTTAAAGGCCGTCGTCGATTGGAATTACTTCCTAACGTTTCGCTAGCACGAGTGGCGAGCTTCTTCAGAGGTCCTTCCATCTCCGATGTTGGACGTAGACTGACGATTTCTCCTGCGCAGGTTGTATTTATGCCGATTGGTGGTGGGCGGGGCTTGTTCCGCTTCGGTTGGTCTCGGGATATCGATCGGTACTGCTCGGGCGTTCCTAAGGATCGGGTTCCAGATTTGGTTGAGTCTAAGGGTCTTCTCCTTTCGGTTGAAATTGTGTGGGTGTTTTTGTATCTCAATGGCTTCCCTGACTAGTCTGTTGTGATAGCCGTTGACCGAGACTTAAGGAGCATAAAGCAAGCTGCAGGCTAGGACATACAGAGAAGTCTGCAGTAGCTGAACACGCACTGAGCAGCGGGGAACACAGGATACACTTTGAGAGCTGTAAGTTACTAGCATCGGTCAACGGCTATCACAACAGACTAGTCAGGGAAGCCATTGAGATACAAAAACACCCACACAATTTCAACCGAAAGGAGAAGACCCTTAGACTCAACCAAATCTGGAACCCGATCCTTAGGAACGCCCGAGCAGTACCGATCGATATCCCGAGACCAACCGAAGCGGAACAAGCCCCGCCCACCACCAATCGGCATAAATACAACCTGCGCAGGAGAAATCGTCAGTCTACGTCCAACATCGGAGATGGAAGGACCTCTGAAGAAGCTCGCCACTCGTGCTAGCGAAACGTTAGGAAGTAATTCCAATCGACGACGGCCTTTAAACCCGAACCAAGATAATATCTTAATATAAAACCTAAATTTTTATAAGCTTTTTTTACTATATTCTCAATGTGGATATCAAAACTTAATTTTACATCTATAGTTATTCCAAGATCCCTAATCTGCTCTACTTTTTTTATTTTTACACCATTGAATGTGTAGTCAAAGTTTATATCATTTATCCGCCTGCTGAACTTAAGACAGTAACATTTATCAATATTTAAAAATAGACGATTTTTTACACAGTATTCATAAAAACGATCAAGATCTTCTTGAAACTTATGACAGTCGTTAAGGCTTTTCACGGGCGCGTATGATTTCTGATCATCTGCGTATGATGCTGATTTAGCAAAAAGAAAACATTTACTGACATCTGCGATAAACAGTGAAAATAACAATGGTCCCAAATGGGACCCCCTTGAGGAATTCCAGATGTGATGCGGGTTACCAATTTGTGGTACAGGAATTGTTCATTCAAATGCGCTAAACTTCGAAGTGTTTTCGGAGCGCGAGCATTGAAGATGCCAATTGAGATCTTGGCGAAACGTCTGCAGGATTCCAGTCGGAGTTCAACAAACGAACGGATGATATCCCGGAGTATAGTGTCATCACATTTTTCCATGGGATAAATGAGATATATCTGCAATATTCTGGACTTTCTATTTATAGTCTTCAAATCCCGTTACCTAAGGATTTAGCCCTGATCCCTTTTCTTGTTTGACGCTTTTACTTTGACAACCTCTTCTGAGAATTATCACTGATGGTGCTTGTGATTGAATGAAATACATCCCACCCTCTTCATATGTGCTTTTGAATTTTTCCAAGCATTTTAAACATTGAATTCAAAATGCCGAATGGATTAAAAATTTTCCAGAGCAATCTTTGAAAAAAGAAGAAGTATTCTGCAACGCTTGTGGAGAAGTGGTATATTCTCATTAATTAATTTGAAATATGTAATTGAATATATTTTAAACGTTGCGATAAAAACTTTTAAGGTTACATGTGAGAAAAAATCACAATTAGACCAGCACATCGCCACTGGAAGACATAAAAGTGGATGGGAGAGAATAAAGAACAATAAAATTTCGCAGAGTTCAATGCAAAAGTGCATTTCAGCGGCATCTTCAAGAGCAACTGATCAAGACAATTTTAATATACAATTATGTGAAGCGCTGTTAAGTGCAAATATTCCCCTTAATAAGGTACAGAACACTAAATTCAAACAGTTTTTAGAAACATTTTGCAACAAAGATGTCCGTATGAAAGTTCATTAAGAAAAAATTATGCGAGTTCCACTTACAAAAATCTAATTCAAGACATAAGAAATCATATTAAAAATCAGCATCTTTACATTACATTACTGTAGACGAGAATTTATTAGTTGTTGTTTTGAATGAAAATGTTTTACCAAAACCTTTTTTTAATAAGTACAAAACAGTTGGAAAAAACTAACAGTATAGAGATTGTTCGATTTGTAAATGAAAGCTTAATGGCTTTTTTTGCTCCAGATATACTACCAACTGATAAGACACTTCTCTTAGTCACCGACGCAGCAGCGTATATGACCAAAGCAAGCTTAAATTTATTTTTTTTTTAATAAAAATTTAATCCAACGTGACTTGCTTAGCCCGTGGAATAAATAGAGTTGCCGAAGAAATTAGATGTCAAGTTTCATAAGTTAATTCTTTAATTTCGAACTTAAGAAAATATTTGTTAAAGCACCTCTTCGAGTTCAAGTTTATAGAGAAACATTGCCAAATATTCCTTTACCTCCTGAACCCGTAATTACACGATGGGGAACGTGGTCAGACGCAGCCTTATTTCACGCGAATCAATTTAATGAAATAAAAAACATTGTATTAGACTCAATTAAAAAAACTAAAAATTTATATGAAAAATGTGAACTTATCGATCGGTTGACATATATCAAAGCTAATTTTGGTTTTTTAAATGACCTTAGTAAAAAAATAGAGACCCAACAAATGTCTTTGTTAGAGTCAATTTTAACAGTAGAACAGTGCGAACAAAAGCAGAATAGGGAGAATTATTCTTGATAAATTTATTAGTGTAAGAACAAAAAAAATGAAGGGTTTCAAAAGTTGCTTAAAATTTCAAAAATTTTACCAATAGTTGATAATGGTTTACATTATTTGGAACCAGAACATCTTGCGTCATTTAAATTCGGTCGATGTCGAAAGGACCAAGTACAAAAGCATATTAAGCGATAAAGGACAAAAATTAACCATAGAAAATTTACAACAGCATTTAATTGTCAATTGGTACAATAATAATAATAGTTCTGGTTTTAAAACTAAATAATGCTTTAATATAGGTTTGGTATAAGTATGTACATATAAATCACTAATTTATTATTATCTAATGTTAATAATACTAATTAAGTATTATTATTATTATTATGTAAAAAACTGTGAATATAATGTAATTTTTTTCGTTGTTTGAATACTTTTGCCTCGATTTTCAGTAAACAATATAAGTAAAAGATAAAGATCACAAAAGTACATAGATGTTAGAAAAAAGCATATATTTGACTTATTTTTTGGAAAAACCAGACATATTTATCCGCACATTTTAAGTATTTACTGTGCATAAAAATCCGAACCCTACTCGTGATAATCGAAGATGGAATCCTCATTATTCTTTGCAGACAACAGCAAGCAGTTCGGGACAAATCCGTCTTCTGAC
The DNA here is from genome assembly GCF_029955315.1 of Cylas formicarius. Taxonomy (NCBI): domain Eukaryota; kingdom Metazoa; phylum Arthropoda; class Insecta; order Coleoptera; family Brentidae; genus Cylas; species Cylas formicarius. Next base: position 28,553,494 of record NW_026844319.1, read on the forward strand.
CAAGCTTGTATTAAAGTCATGCGTTTTCCTTTATTTGAAGGTGCTTTCGTCCGTGTCTTGTGTATCGAACCATGTTTCATTAAGGTAAATTATGGATCTGTTGTCTAATCCATATCTTTTAAATAAAGTCTGTTATCTATGTGATACTTGAATCCCATGTTACAAACAACCCAATGTAGGATATCAAGGCTAGGACATTTTGCGCTAACAGATAGAACAATATATAGCCCTACAATGCTAACAGTGGATAGACTGTGAGAATGGGTATCAAGTAGATGCTATATATAGGACTTCCCCAAGGCCTTCGACAGGGTTGACCATGGCATTCTGGTAAGGAAACTCTCAGGGATGGGAATCTTTGGAGACCTTCTAAATTGGTTTCGCAGTAATATCACTAACCGGAAGCAATCAGTTAAAGCTAAAAATTACATTTCGTTAGAGACTGTTGTGACGTCGGGTGTACCACAATGTCTTCATTAGTGACCTAAAAAATATTTTTCGCTTTTGCCAATTTCTTGCATTTGCGTATGATCCAAAGCTTTTTAAGGTTATAGCATCACCTCTTCACTGTCATGTATTACAGGAGGATCTTGATAGGTTTTCTTTGTGGTGCAGACAATTTAACTCTTAATACAAACAAGTGCAAAATTGTAAGCTTTGGCAGATCCAAAAATCCAGTAACTTTCAGAGACAGAACCTAGTTAACGATCTTGGAGTTTGGCTCGATTCGGAGCTGACATTTACATATCACATTGATTTTATGACTAACAGGGCTATTCGATTGCTTGGGTTTGTTTTTCGGACTTTGAAGGGTTTTGAGAACATCTTTACGTTTAGGGAGAGTACGCTAGCTGTGTCTGGCAACCATACTATGCAATTCATAAGGAAAGAATAGAGCGTGTGCAGCGTAAGTTCCTTAGAGGGATAGGTTTTAAATTGGGAATGTCATTTGAGGATATAAACTACGAGGAGATTATGAAGGTTTTGAATCTGGCATATTTTTTGACATCGCTACATATGTGCAAGCTGACAAGTAACGAGCAAATTGATTTATTTTCGAACTATCTCAGTAGTTTTAATCGCAAGGTAAAGATGTCTGTTTTTAATCAAAACTTGGTAGTTTAACAACTGTAAGTGGTGGTGTTACTATTTTTATTAGGTTATGCTATATTGTAATAATAATGTAAATGCTATATGCGTAAATAAAATTTTTAATTTAATTTAATTTAATTTTAATTTTAACTAAAAGAATTCGGTCTAATAGGGAAAATTGTAAGCTCAACTATAACGTATGAATGATCACAGATTAGCTAAACAAACGTGGGTTTTCTCGAAAAAAAAAAACAATTGTAAAGTTCTTTCTTTGACACTTCAGATCACGAGGTAATATATTCAAAAATATATTGTCACTCGAAAATGAATATGAATATGCGTGGCGTTATACTTTGAGATGCACTATACGTTCTACCATTCGATATTGAAAAACACGTCATTTAGGTACCTTGGCGCAACCGTAGGAAAATTAATTACGGACTTAAATTAAATTGGCTATTAGCAGACGCCTGGCAGCGAAATTTGTTAGTTAATGCGTCGAGACGCGGTTATTAGGGCGTCATTTTAAACGTGGCCTCGTTTTAAACCCAATAAAGCGAGAAAACTGTTAAACGAAAAATAATAATAACACGGGCCAACAAAGAATTTGCGAATACAACATAATAATAATAATAATAATAAAATTTAAAAGACATCGGACTTACACCGAACATCGTGGGATACGGACAGAAGGCTGTCATACTACAGACATGCCACATTGTTCGTAAGTTTCTGAATTGAGTGGGAGGAATTGAACTGTTTTCTCGCCAGTTCAGAGAGCCCGCAGCAAACAAAGCCTCGGGTGAAAACAGACCAGTGAGAGCTGAGATGTAATCGTATAATAATAATAATTATTTAAAAAATTGGTGAGTATTGCGCAGTAAGGTATGTGAAGAAGGTGAAGGAAGACATTGGAATAATGGGGAGAGCCAACAAATCACCACGATGACTGTCATTTGTGCATGTGCAATGTTCGTGGATATAATACTAAAAATTTCAAAAACTCTGTTTATCCGAACCTCAAATCTGCATTAGATGTCCCAATACCTGAAAATTCAGCCAATTTAGAAGATTCCCTTAGTGACGTTGGTCATTTATGGAGTGTTTCTCAACAACCACGTTTATTTTCACGATCAGCACTTAATAACTGGGTGAGAGGCTTAGGTTTACCTAAGGGTTAACGTTAAAATCTCATCTTTCAGAAAGCCGAGACAGAAACTTGGTGCCGACTAGAATTCTGAGGAGCGGAGGCTTTTTACTGGACTTATCCCAAGTGAAACCTTATAGCTGTTCTTTTATTGTTGGCTTTGACTTTGAACATGTTATTATCTATTGTTATTTTGTAAAGCCATTAACAAAAAATTTATTCTTACTTTGTTACTTACTAAAGTGGTTGTGAAAAATAGGTATTAAACTTTAATCAGTTGAGAATAAGGAGCTTTACAAAAACCTGCCTATTTACAAAAACGCCAATAAGGGACATTATTACTAGTGGAGAATGGACGAAAAGGAATAAACGTAGTGATTTTCAAGCTCACCGTATAGAACTAATCAGAAGGAAAAATATTGTACTTTTTATAAAACTTCTGGATTCCTCCTGCGTCGGTTTGACTCGAACTAGCTGTTTCGCCAATCATCCTGTTGGCTTTTTCAGAGCTTGACGGAAACTGGCTCGCATTTTACTCTGTACCTGCTTTTATATTGTTTGAGTTGGACGATGGATGACTGATTCCCATAGTGGTGACAAGTAAAGACCCGAGTCGCGGTTAGATTTCTATAAACTATCGGATTTTTCGTTGGTAGAAGAATTGATTACATGCAAGAATTTTAGTTTTATCGAATAAAATTTTATGTCCGGTTTCGTGATTGTGTTCGGCAACTGTTGATGAGTTTATTTGTCTTAGTCTTAAGGCTCTTTCGTGTTCTTTGAGCCTAGTTGATATTTTTCGTCCGGTCTTTCCAATGTATTCTTTGCCGCATATGCATGGGAATGCAGTAAATTCCTGACATCTCAAATGGAATTTTGTCTTTGACGAATCGAAGATGTTGAGAGATTTTTGGACAAGTGGTTTTGATGTTATATTTCTTTAGAACTTTTGATATGTGGTCAATGATGTTTTGAATATAAGGGAGAACAACCGTGGCAAGTGTGGCATTGCTTTCAGTTTTTTGTGATGGGACGCTTAATATTTTTAATGTGGAAATTATTAGAGAGAAGAGAAGAGGTAAGGTGTTTAAATTCTGGGTTCAATAACTCGGGCTGAGATAGTTTTACGTGTTGATAACCGATGATTTTTGGGCCGCATGGTGATGTGACAATGTATTAAGGTATCGGTCGATGTGCGTAGGTTTTCTCTAAACACAGTAACCCAATGTTAGGTATGATGTTATGATTTGTTGTTAGTTACTATTTTAATGGTAAAACGTATGTTAGGGTGTATAGAGTTTAAATGTCTAAAAAAATCTACTAGGGATTCCATGAGGCCAAATAACAAAAGTATCATCAACGTAGCGTTTCCATAATTTCGGTTTTTGGTGGAAGGTGTTGAGAGCTTTCATCTCAACGGTTTCCATAAATATATTCGCGATGACTGGTGATAGTGGAGAACCCATAACTGTTCCCGACGTTTGTTCAAAAATTTGACCGTTATAAGAAAAATATGTTCGAGAGAACCATTTTTTAATAAATGTGAGAAGGTTTGGTTCCAGATTCTCGCATTTTAATATATCTGGAATGATGGTGAAAGTTTCAGGAATAGGAACTTTAGGAAGGATGGATTGTACGTCGGAACTAACCAAAATATGTTGTGTATCTAATGTAATGCTTTTTATTTGTTCAATGAAGTGAAGAGAAAACTGTCAGTTATCCCTGTAAAGGGAAGCTAGACATTTTGCTAGAGATTATATTGGAGAACCAATGGTGCTAAAGGGGAAAACCGGGTTTATGAATCTTTGGAAGGCCGCAGAGACCACGAATTTTAGAGTCCTTAGGGGTGACAGATTTTTTCACGAAGTCTGATAGAGAATGCGTTCCTTAGATGGCGTAGGATCTTTTTTGACGATATGATCCTTCTGTAAGAATATCTTGAATCTTTTCCTGATATTCGTTTGTGTTCATGACCACCGTAGCATTTCGGAGGGATTTAGGAGGTTTTGGTTAGTTTAGTTTGATATGGCAGTTTGTTTAGGATAGACTCGACTTTTGAAATGATTTTCTTTCTTTCATGTTTTTTGAGCCTAGTTGATATTTTTCGTCCGGTCTCCCCAATGCCAATGCCAATGCCTCTTTGCCTCATATGCATGGAATGCTGTAAACTCCTGGCATTTTATATGCAATTTTGTATTGATGGAACGTGGAAGTTTTTTTGAAAAATTAACAACATTCTTCTTCTAGTATTTTTGTGTCTTCTACATAGTTCTTCGATTTGCAAACAACAACAATCTTTTTATAGATTATATCGCAGTAGATAAAGATACGTCACAAAAACAAAGATAAATATTTATTAAAATCTTACAATTAAACATTTTTCCTGTTTTTTTTAACACTTTAAAATGTGGAGACCGTGGAATGAAGCAGAAGTTAGAAGAAGACATGGAAAATAACGCAGAATTTGAAGATAAAGTGGAGATGGTAGTCGAACCTAATGACAATTTAGAAGACGAACTACCTCAGCAAATAAAAAAACGGACGCATTTGTCTTCCGATGCTAACCAAATTGTTTTGAACGTCTACAATTTTATAAGAAATTCAGAAGGAGAAGTAGGAGCAGAAATAAAAACAAGTGACATAGAACGTAATAAGTTGTTACTTTGTACTAATTTTTTTATCTTCATGTTTTAAGAATTGCACGGCCAAAAAGTTTGAAAGACTTATATCCCGCATGTTAGCGTAGGTATATAAATTCCTAAGGCAGTTTTGGAATGCTCGGCAGGGTATCCTATAAGGGGCTGCAGTTTTGGAGTAATAAACAGTAGGCAAAGTTAATCACGAGGTCGGTTGTAACAGCACTATAATTCTGGTCGAAGTATAACTGCCTGTTCCAACACAGGGTCCGTAGAGTGTGTGTTATTGAACGCGCCTTGTTTGCAGAAAAGGGTGGAGCCCTATGCGTGAAAATAAAAAGCCCTCGGGACAAGCGTAACATATTATGTTACGTTACAAATGGGTGTAACACTTACGGCGATATTATTCCACAATATTATTGATTCCTCGTATTTGCCGTTTCCCTATAAAATTCCTGATAGAAAGAGGTCGACATTCCAGTCCTGTTTTGTAGGATTTTATTACGTTTAAGCCGTGTTTCTCTATTTTATTAGCCACTCTACGGCTATAGCCCAAACCACACTGGGAAAAAGAGGCATCGTATCGTATCCCAGAGTCGGCTCAGCCCAAAAGATACTAAGTTTATCCCGAAAACAAAATAAAACGTTACACGGTGAAGAATCAACAAAATGAATTACAAAACTTTCGCGGTGCATGGAGAACGGAAAATAACCAATCTGACGACTGACAGTTGTCAAAAGTCCGCGTCACCACTATTTATGGTCCGTGACCGTTACAAAATTTAATGAATCACTCGTACGAAGATTGGAATAACATGTTTTCAACTAATTTGTAAAATATGATATACGAGAGTTTTCTTTGATTCTATGTTAGACTCGTCGCCATTACCACATCAGTCAGACAAATTGTAACTAACTGTTTTGTATAACAACAGGGAATTTATTGGATTTTATTGCAAGTATAAACCATATTTTCACATTTTTTGTTTTCCAGTACATGGTAAAGAAGGAAAGATTTGGTATAATAGTAATAATTGCGTGTTTAAGCACATTTTTAACAAAAATTTTATTTGGTAGAACTAGGAAAGATTTTTTAAAATTCGTTTTGTATTGGGAAAAAAACAGTGAACATGTTCACTTCAATATAAGGCATTCAATGAAGCCAATATACCACTTGAAAAGCTGGACAACTCCAATTTAAGATCATTTTTGAGACAACAATGCAAATTTTGTCCGATGGTTCCATATCCATAGATAGGTGTCTATGTTTCCTGTCTATTACCAAAAAATGATCCTCCGTAGCGAAAAAAAAAAAGTGAGTCGTGCATACCAGCGCACGTGGCATCATCATTCTTCATATCTAACCGTCGTTACCTATTTGATTTAATATACTAGTTCGCTCGACGTTAAAGTTAAAGTAAGTTTTTAAGGTTATGTTGTTACAGAACCTCCTTCGTTTATCTATTACCTATCTATTCTATCATATAGAATAGAATAATACGTAGGAATACATGGAGATTTCAGAGAATTTTCAGCGTCGTGCCACTTTTTCGAAAATAAAAAAACATCGCTTTTGATATTTTAATTGGGACGTATATTATTGAAACACGAAAATATTTTTTGAAATCGTAGATAGCCGAGATGTCGGTTGTTCACGATAGTCCCATGCAATAGTTTGCTGTAGATGAGTTCACTAAGACGCAGGAGCGCTTAACCGGTGAAAACAGTAAAAAAAAGCAAATTTGTTTTTTTTTAAATCGAACATCCTATATTTTACTTTTTAAATTTAGTAGCGTAGTAACATAATTTTTTTTGTGTTTTTTTTATAGCGCACCTCCGCTTATATAGTACTCATTTTCTGGTCCCTAGAGGGTACTTTATAAACGGAGTTCCATGTATAATGTATAAATAGTTTGAGACAGCCCAAAATTTAATCCAGAAAAAGCAGAAAAATTTGCTGAACAGTTTGGCCTTATCGATTTCAAGGCTTCGGAAGGATGGTTGGGGAAGTTCAAACAGATACATGGTATAAACTATGGACAGATAAGTGGCGAAGCCTGTGATGTCGACAGAAATGTCACTAACAATTGGCTGGAGAAGACGTGGCCAAAACTAGCAGAAAAGTACCCTGCTGATGACATTTTTAATGCTGGCGAAACTTTTTTTTTACAAAATGACACCAGATAAAACTCTTAAATTTCGAGAAAAAAGAAAGCTAGTCATGATTGGAAAATCAACTAAGAACATCAAGCATTTGCTGAGATACGGAAATGGGATGCAGAATTAAAGGGGAGGAATATATTATTTCTCTTAGATAACTGCCCCGCCCATTCCCATATTACAAACCTACGGAATAATGAATATGCATTTCTTCTAGCCAAAACAACAAGCGTATTACAGCCGATTGACCAAAATTCAAAAGAAAATGACCGATTATTTGAAATATTAAATATAGTTCTTAAATATTTATATAAAATGCGTATTGCGTATTGTTATTTTTCAAGTGCCTATAACTCTTTATAACGAAAAGCCTTTACAACAAAAAAAAGCAGTCCCTTCAATTTCGCTATATAGAGTTTTGACTGTATTCAAAAATATGTATCTACCAATTAGGTAAATATTGTCTATAAAAAATATCAGGACTACTAAACTTTCCGACATACGCCACAAAACAGGCAAATTTTATTTTGATAATGAAATATGTTCATTTATTACGATCCCGCCCACGTTTGTGTTTTAATTATCGATTTCCCCCGTCAGCAAAAGCGACCCGATATAATTTCAAGTCGTCAAACATCGTACAGGTGAACCACCTTTAAAATAATAACCGTATGCCTAAAACAAAAAATAATGTGTGATTTTGTAACTATTGTGTGTTTCGTCGCGCCAGGTTGACCGTAAACAATTTTTCGCAAACACAACATCGAATTTTTACATGGGAAACGGGAGAGCAAACACCGATATGTCATTTCCAAGCGTAATCGGACAACTAGTAATACGCCTACAAGTGAACGCAGATTATCTTGACAGTTGGCCAGATAGGTAACGGCTTTCGTATTCTCTTACATGGAAGTCGGTTGGCAATGGTCCAGACCAAATTATTCATACGAAATTTGCATATGAAACCCTTTAATAAACCGCCTACCATAACGTTTGTTTTGGGATTAATCAGAAATCCGTCAAAAATGCAAATTAACTTATTATTATTGACGAAGCGTTTTTATATAATTGAGTAAAAAGTAAAAACGTACGCACATTAACCAATCAGTTATAACAGCTGTGGAAAGTGCATAGCTAATTAACAATTAATTATAGCAGGTAGCACTATTACGGACGAAAGAGGAACGTACCGTTTATAAAATAGAAAGCAACGACGTTACCATCAAAATACCAAATGAAAGAAGTTAGATCATTAACGGGAATTTAGAAGTGAGTCACTCTACCTACAGCAATGAGATACTTAAAAACTACAATATTTATATCTAAAAGGATTTCTAACGTAACGTACCTTCTCCTTCGGCACGCGTTTCAGAAATGTGGATCGCCTTGGTTGAAATACGTTCTATTTATGCATTACAGTTGGACTTTTACCCAAATTAGAAATGTCCCATGCTTGTTTACGTTCACTTCGATCGCGCTCAGAATATTCGTATAACAAACAAAATAAAATACGAACGCGGTTTAAAAGCTGCGGATTCGCGTTAAAACGAGCCTACACGCCACAACAATTAGGACCGAATGCCAACATAGCTCGCTGCCAGAAACGTCAATTCTTCGTCAAATATCCAGAAGCAATAAAAGCCACTTGACCATTGGCATTCTAAACATTTGCCACTATTCAGTGCCGGCAACACCCCGAAATGATATGCCAAAAATCGATCTATGCTGCGATTCGAAAATGGCGGACGAGCAATTGCCCGCGGGTTGGGAAAAACGTTTGAGTCGGTCTACCGGTAAGAAATAAATAACTTGATTAGGAAATAGTGTTAAAATATTTCCTACCAATATATCGATATCAAAGAAAACATCCTAAAGCGTAGTTTTTCTCTTAAATTCGAGAGTTTTTCTGCAATGGTTTAATTTATTGTGATTTGGTGTAGGCCAGCACTATTACCTAAACATCTACACCAAAGAATCGCAATGGGACGTGCCGGAAAAACCGGCGGAGCCCATAAGTTCGACGGGTCCCGAACAGGTACAGTGCTCGCATCTCCTCGTTAAACACAAGGACTCAAGGCGTCCTTCTTCCTGGCGGGAAGAGAAAATCAGCCGTTCCAAGGAGGACGCACTGGAACTAGTAAAATGTTCGTTTTGCATAGCGTACATGTCGGGATATTACGAACTGTTTACATTTCAGCATATCGAGAACAAATTGCTCAAGGTAAGGCATCATTTGCCGAGTTGGCTTCCAAATATTCCGATTGCTCCTCGGCAAAGCGGGGCGGTGACTTAGGGCCGTTCGGTCGAGGGGCGATGCAAAAAGCTTTCGAGGATGCTGCATTTAGTTTGAAGGTGGGAGAGTTGTCTGAGCCCGTGTTTACTGATTCGGGTGTTCACATTATTTTACGTACAGTATAAATGGGAGGAGAATAGTGCCTGCTAAGGAATACGGTTTTATGAAAAACTCATCCTTATGTAATAACTTTTTTTTTATTGAAATGTTTCTTATTTAAGGTTTCTTTGTATGTGTAAAGTTTTCTTTGTAAGTAAAATAGAAAAAATTGGTTTAAACTTTATTCATAAACTGGTAATATTTCAATATGTTCTCTGTTTTCAGCTCGATATATTTTTCTCTTTTTCATCAGATTACTTTTCTTTGCATTTGCACTCTGCTTTGGGTGTTTGGCCTTGGTAACAACTTCTTCAACTACCAGCGGGGGCAATAATGGTGGCGGTTTTACCTCCTCCATTTTATCTGCATTACTGGGAGATTTTGTTAGGGTTATCAGTTCTTCATCAAAGAACTGTGTCAAATCTTTATTCAAATCTTCTTGGACTATTTTTATTTTATCAACATTATTAATTTCCAACATTCGCTAAAATTGAAAATATCTTTAACGAAACTGACCAGAACGATGTGTTCGAGATGGTCCAACTTGCAAAATTTTATAATTTTAATTTTCAACGCGGATTATACGACAATGACATACCTGTCGATTTTCAAAATGACTTATTTCCACCAGCATATCTTCGTTTCCATTTTTAATATGCCTGACCTTAGAATTTAAATCGATCAACTGTTTTGTTAATTCCGTCTCCATTTCATCGTGCCGCAGCATTAAGCTAGATTCGATCATTTCTAGATTGCACTGCAGTTGATGTGCTAATTGGTAAGTTGATAATTACATTTTGGGCAATTTTACCTAGAATTTAAAACTAAATTTACCTTGTAGTTCCTTCTCCCGTTTTACATTAGCAAGCTCAATTTCTTTTTGTTTTATTTGGGTATCATATGCATTCTGCTGCAACTTTTTTCCTTCTTCAAATCTACGAATTGTTTCCTTCTTGGCGTTCACAGATTCACTAACTACATCATTTAATTCCGAAGTGAGTTTTGAAATATTTTCTTGTAAAGTATTCAGTTTTGCTTGAAAATAAATATTATTAATCTTGTACGCTAAAGGGTGTAAAAATCAACCTGTGAGTCTGACGTGTTTGGTAATTAAATTGGTATATCCTTCTTCGAGACAAAACTTAATCTTTTTAATTAAATTAGCTTCTAGATCCGCAGGGGCCCCAAACCATTGCCAATCCCTTCTTCGCACTGTCTGGGGCATATGTCCCCGAGCTGCCTACATTGTAATAGTTTTATTTAATACATTTAAACCATTCAACAACATCTTCACTTCTGCCTACCTTAAGTCTCCCAATTAATACCTCAAAATTTTTATTTAAGGATGCCATCGCAATTTATTTTCAAATAATTCAAACTGCCTCCTTCAATCATCGAACAAAAATTGAACACGGACTAACAGATGTAGTTGTGGTATTCTCTGACTTGAGCAGAACACTTTGTATGTTAAAACTTTTTCAAATTATCTGGTTGTTTTCCAGACAGTGTCATCTCCCTGGAAACCACAGAACTGATTAGTAGAGGCAAGCCCGAAGTAGACACATGCGATTGCGCCGCAATTCTCGTTAAATCACGGATATAATTAGTAATAGCGCTCACCAATAGATGACATGCGTACGGTTGAAGCGCCATCTCTCGTTTGACAACGAAATTAAATGATCAAAGTCAAAGCACAAACAGCGGGTTAAATCGACTCCTTCTTCTTTGCTTTTAATGGACACTCTACCATGGGAACTATCTTATTGTAACACCGTTATTTATTGTTGAGGACACTCTCACAATAACCACGAGGCGGGATTACGTTGGCAATGGGCAAATGATCATAGCAATATTGCCCAATAAAAATAAAGAAGAAGAACTAACCTCACAAAGAAAAGGCTTCTGCGGGAAAACGACCGAACGAAAGAAAAATGGCAGAAAAGTTGGAAGACTTAAATCTGCCGAACGCGACGGTAGCGAAAATAATAAAGGAAACGCTGCCAGAAGCGATCAACGTGGGAAAGGATGCCCGGGCGGCAATTTCTAGAGCGGCTTCGGTTTTCGTTCTTTACTTAACATCGCAAGCCTCCAACGAGGCGCAAAGGGCAAAACGGAAAACTTTACTTGGGCAGGACGTGATTAAGGCGCTAGAAGAGTTGGAATTTGACGACTTTGTCGACCCGCTGCAGGAGATACTGAAAGGTAAACCAATGGGAGATTGTCAACTATTACCAGGAAGTATTAAACTGAACGATTTTTTCGGTTTTAACGGCACCAACTGTATTTCTGACTTGGTGTAGAATGATGGCCGAAATCTTACGTTTTTAGGGTTCAAAGAGGCGAAAGCGAAAAACAAGGCGACAAAAGGAAACAAGACCGCAGAGGACGAGATTACCATGGGAGAAGAGGCCGAAGAACAGGACGCTAACATGGAAGAGCAAACGGTAGACGAGTAATTCAGACATAGGCGAAACCTCTTATTTTGTTAAAAAAATACATCGATGGCAGGGAAGTTTTTTTTATTTGTAAGGTTACAAAGACAATGTTGCCGAGTGTAAAAAAAAACGTTATATATCACAAAAACGGCGTTGACGAGCAGTGTCAAGTGAGTGAGTGCGAGGCGGGATTCCCGCTAACCGCTATATAAATATACAAAAACTAATTTTATATTTGCCCCGTTAATGGTTCAATAATTGTATCGCCTGACATTGCGCCAATAAAGCGAAAATAATTGGAAAAATCGGGAAATTTAGCGGGAACCCCGAACAGATAAACGACTTAAAACCGCGAGTGTGTGACTAGAGGGGGGCCGAGGGCGCCGTCGATATTTTCCTCTCGATCGCGGTGCGACACAAGGGGCAGAGCGCCAGCGGCACAGAACAGCCCGCGCAGCAGCACAGATGTCCGCATGGCACGAAGGTGACGTGGCACTGAAACGTCGGTAAGTGGTACAAAGTGTAGGGCGGGGCGGCGCGCTACTGTGACACCACAGAAAAACGAACCCCAGGAAAAGCGACAAAACGAGGGACGATTTTCGTGGACACCTGTCAATTCCTTGGGTTGTAGTATCATTTTTAAACTAATTTTGGAATAGCGCCAGTTACTGTCCATGCGGTTTTTGAGAGGGAATGCGCAATCAAAAAGCGGTCGAAATAAAGTTCCCCAGAAGTAATTCTTGTATGATGAGCAGGTCTCGTTATACCTATACCAGGAGCAATACGCAATCAGTGTGTGTGGACGCCTTGGAAGAATTGCGGCTTTGGTTAGTTTAGTTAGTAAGTAACTACATTTGCACTTGCAAATTTCGGATATTATCAATTATTGAAAATTTATTCGTTTGTCCAGTAAAAAGCATAATAAACATTTTTGGTTACGAGTTTCCTGAAGAAGTTCGCCACGAAATTTAGGGCAGCTCCCTCAGAGAAAACATCTGAGAGCACACAAATCGTATGACATTGGTTTTATTTTTTATTTGATTGTAATTATCATCAAACTTACAATGTACTCCGCAATGGAAAAAACTTCACCTGAGCAAACTGCTATCAAACAAATGTAACTTAGTTTGTAATAATTTCGTACTGTTGATAATCGTTTGCTTCGCCCGTGCCAAAAGAAACCCGTGATTAAAATTATATTTATCAAACTTGTTACAACCCCGCAGTTTCCTAAATTACGCGAAAAATGAATAGTGAATAGAGAAAACATGTCAAAAGAAGGAAAAGTTGCGACAATACATTAAAAAAATGGAGGTCAGCTACATAGTAAAAATGCGAATAACGCACCCAGGTGCAGCTTACAAAGTTTTACCCACCCTCAAAAAAGAATACAATTCGCCAATACCAGGGGTATCCTACAGGGAACATGAACGCAAATTAAAAGAGCACCAAAGGTGATGAGAATAAGTCCACATTTCAAAAGACTGAAGGCTAACCAAAACACAATAAAGGTCTCACACAGCAACATTATTTAACCTAGCCTTGGTCTAAGAAACAAAGATAAGGGATGAATTAGAATATGATTGGGCTAAATAATGGAGTATGAAACCATATCGTGCTAAATACAAAGAGAAGGGAAATAATGGAAAATGTGAAGGAACGGGAGAAAATGGGACAGCAACTGAATAAAGAGAAAACAAAACTAATGATCCGTGGGGGAAGAAAACTGATAATGGCAAGATCAAAATAGGAAACACAAAACAAAAACCCTCAAAGATAAACATGTACAAAACTTTGATAAGAGAAGAGACGATAAGGGATGAATCAGAACATGAGAGAAAGGAAATAATGGAAAATATGAAGGAATGAGAGAAAATGGGGCAGCAACTAAACAAAGAGAAAACGAAAGTAATGATCCGTGAGGAAAGAAAACTGATAATGGCGCGATCAAAATAGGAAAAACAAAACAAAAGGCCTCATAAATAAACATTTTGCATATCTTTGATAAGAGAAGAGACGATAATTATGGAATAAGAATCGATAATGAGGTACCGAGCGGCGGGAAAAGAAGACGGGGAAGACCCAGGTCAAGATGGTTAAAGGAAGTTAAGGAGTTCTTGAGAAGAGCAGGGGTTATAAATTGGCCATCGAAAATTATTTCCCTCTCAGTGCATGGTCATCGAAACTCCCCCCCACTCCTCCCAAAGTATCGTCAAGTTTAGTCGCTTTCCTATGGATTCGTTTATCTCCGCTGATACCTGCAGTTCCATGCAGACGACGCACTCGACGCTGCTTATTGCTTCGACTACGTCGACGGGGGGTGCCGAAGGCCCTGCGTCCGGCAAGGGCGCGGTCGGACGAAGGTCTTTCATGGCGGCTGCGACGGAATACGCGTGCAAAGCGTCGAGGACCTTCGAACGATCGTTATCGTTGGCCACACCTGCATCGATGAGGTCTCCGTCTGTGACGTCTCGAAGGTCCCCTAAATGCCAGTCCGTGAGACGACACAACACGTTTAGTGAAAGTACCTAATAAAACGCGGGCAATGGTCGCATTCAGCAGACGTAGCGGTATCTGTTGCGTTTGGGAGCGTGTTGGAAATTTGATCTTACAAAGCCGTAACGGAAACGTCCGATGGCACATACGCTAATAATCCAATATGTTGTGGAGTGGAACGAACGCTAAAATATCATAAGTTTCACCCGTATAAGTTCCTTCCAGTGCAAAATTTAACCGATGAACATAAAAGGCAGAGGCTCGAATTCTACACTGAAATGTATAGAAGCTCTTAAGAAGATAAACATTTTCTAATATTTACGGACGAGGCTGTGTTCACAACAGCATGTGTGTTTAATAGGAAGAATAAACATTTTTGGTTCGCGAATAATAGAATATAATAGAACAGCTCTTAGAAAATGTGCCAGTTTTGAATTATTTAAATTTAATTTGGCATCAAGAACGCGCACCTTTACATAATGTCCAACCGGTTACCAATTATCTAATTAATAAATATAGACTTTGGATAGGTAGGCAAGGAACTATCAAATGGTCTGCCAACAGCTCCGACCTGAATCCTTCCGACATTTTTTGTGGGGATACTTAAAAAAATAAGATTTATTATAATAGACCTAAAAGTGATAAGAGAGAGACTTAATATCGTTTTACAAGATCTATACAGAAGACCCTGATTTTATCACCTCGTGTATTAATAGGAAATTGAAAGGAAATATTGTCCAATGTATAGAACATAATGGAGGTTATGTGGAAAATGTTTAACATTATTTATTAATATTTTTCATTGTTTGAATAATATAATGTTATTATTTGGTGTTTTTCTTTCTCAGTATAACTCATTTGAAACTATATGTTTTTGAAATCAGGAAAAAAATGTCTATTATTTAAGCTAATAATATATAGGGCATTCCATTTAATAAAAAAGATGTTGCTGTCATTTTGACAGCTTGCGATCGTCGTTTGTTTTTCCTGACATTCGCATAAGTTTATGTAAAAAGAATTTTTGGCAATAATTATTATATATCGATCAATAATACTCACCGCGACCCCTTACAATCTTTGCCAGAAGCGGCACGCAGTGCAGCGCCCCCTCCATCAGCAAACATTCGGACAATCGGGGATCGATGTCCGCCTGTGCGCGAGCCAGCCCCTCCGGCAACCTAAACGTGACCACTCCCAGTCGGTGATGTCGACAGTTCGCAAGCGCCCCCCCCCCCCCCCTTACCCGTCCAACAGCCGCTGGTACTGCCGCAGCCAGAAGTCTTCCGTGCGATTTTCGTTCTGCGCATCAAGGCGCCGCAGCGTGCGCAGCAGTTCGCCCCGCCTCTCTCGCTGCCGCTCGAGCAGATCCACGAGCAACGCCGACAGACCGACCCTCTTCTCCGCCAGATCATTCTGTGGTATCGGAAAGTGAGCGGTTTTATTCCGTGTTGAACAAAGATATTTTTATTGTTATGTTTAAGGAATCTGGACCAGCAGTTTTTGCTGCTTTATACCAATGAAATGCCGATAATTTTAAAAATAATGTTACTTTTATGAATCAGTGTATCTTGGCTTTGTTCGACAAACAAGCCACTTTAAAACGTCAGACGCTCCGTGGATAACGGAAAATATCAAATTGACTCACAAACTTAATCAATTTTTATGTGAACAATCAATTAGAAAATGTCGATCAAGAGCTGCAGATGATGAAATATTTTACATAATAAAAATATATTAAATCTAAGGCAATAGGTTATGATAAATTAAATATTACTCTAATACAGTTTTGCCGTCCGTTTATAATACCTTTTAATACACATGTCCTAAACGAATGTATATTGTTTATTTATATTATTTTCCAAAACCTTATAAGCATGCAAAGGTCACACCACTTTCTAAAGTAAAGAACCCCACAGAATTTAAACAACTGAGGTCAATTAATAAGAATAATAAAATTCTTGAACTGAGGCGGCTTTTGCTTGATAAAAATCCATTTAACAAATGAAATAAGAACTGAAAGTTCATATTTTCACGAAATTATATATTTCCACATGACAATTGTTTCGACAACACCGTGTCTTTTTCAGAAACGGGATACAAACAACATTTATGTAAAGGTAATACATTCTGAATTGTCTCATAGACTTAATCCCCTAGAATTTGACACATTTGATTATAGAGTTCGAACAGACATTTCATCTATCATTCATAAAAAGTTTCTTAGACTAAAACTAATTAATTTAAATTAATTAATTTCTAATACAAAAATATCTAACAGCAAGCCAGTTATTACAAAGTATACCGATCACCAATTTTACAACAGGTTCATAAACTTAACAGACAACATTTTCTAAAAATGAGGTTGAATTTCTGGATAAAGGTTTTAATTTTAACTTGCAACACTCGAACATTAAAATATTTTGGTTAGTTTGTCTTACTAGGGTTGGGTCTTTATCTATTTCATTCTGTTTATGTGAATTTTATTTTATATTGGGCTGTTGGCCCAATATAACCGCTGGAAGATCTCAAGGCTATTCATATAAAGTTTTCTTTTCAAAATGGATACAAAACACCCGGCAGTAGGGGAGATAAGGACCAGAAGATTACAACGGGCTCCACACGTACATATAACTAGAGACTTACGTGTATGTATTTTTTTACATTCCATATTTTTTTGAGCCGCCCAAATCTTCCGAATACCTTACCAAGTGCTCGTCCATCTTCAGGCGTCTCCGGTCGAGCTCGATGACGGTCAAAGTGGCCAATTGGGTCTCGACGAGACGCACTTGTTGCGCTAGAGCCCAGCTACGGGCGTCGCCCTTCTCTAGTAGGGCGCCGAACGCTGCCCTTTGCACGGCGTTCGCCCTGATCAGCTCCGACACCAACTCGGACCTGTGCTCATCGCGCCTCTCCAGTATGTCGGCGAGACGGGAGTCTTGGTCGAGCACCCTGTGCGATAAGACGCCATTTTGTAACCAACCAAACTAACTAAAATAATGACATTTTTATTCAGAGAAAAGTGATCCTCCGATGCATAGGAAGCTTGAAATCAAGGCAGGCTTGAAAAACTCTAAGACCAACAAAAATGAGACAAAAATAATAGACCCTGTTGGGATAATTAGATGGAAAGCCTATTATCAGAAACAACTAGTTGAAAAAACTATAGCTTGCTGGAGAATTACACCCCAAGAAAGCATATGATACCATGCCGATAAATAAGTTATGGGATGCTTTGAAAGGAAAGAAGTACGAAAAGCTTAGTAAAAATTGGAAAAGAAACTTCTTAAGAATTGTTGGTAAATAAAGCCCCGAGACAGGGATGTTGTAGCTCTCCCGCATTATTTAAAATTTACCTAAGGCCTTAAAGGAGCCGAAACGAAAATGCAGTAAAATGGGCGTAATGATGAACAGTGGCTATTGGAATAAACATTTACACACGGATGTGGGAACTATTAAACATACAAACTAGTATAACTACTTAGGAGTGACTATAACATCGGACGGAAGAGACGAAGTGCATGTACAAAACAAAATTAATAAAGGAAAGATTTGGACATATGAGACAAAAAAAATTGATGGGTGGAGGCCACTACAAAGATGGAAAAGAGGCAGGAAAAGCTAGAAGGCAGGAATTGATGAAGCTATGCAAAAGAGAAGTCTCACAGAGGATATGTACAGCGACCTTGTTAAGACAACTTATCAGTTTATTTGGGATTTTCTATCGATGAGAGGGATAATAGTTGGCTTCCAAATATGTGTAATAACAGTTCCCGAGAGGTTGGCTTGAAGGTAGTCACAAATCTACGCCGTATTGAGTGAACCTCAGAATCATGATATTGGTTGTTATTTCTGTATGACATCAACACAAGGATTCTCGACAAAATAATTATATATCCAATTCCTCGTGATACATGCACTTTAATAAATAAAAATATTTCCGGTTTACAGCCTCGAGCGAGTTCATATCTAATCTATCTGAATCTATAAGTCCATGAAAAGAACCTCATTTACTTAATGTGAGTTAAATGATGTTGTTAGAGACTTGGGGCTACGAAAATTTGGAATAAAAGTTCGACCGTCTCAAGATTTCACGAGTTACTTTTCGAAAGAAGATGATTTAGTATATTGTAATGATGCTGCTCGGCTTCTTCAAGAACTTAGTTTTCCAGAAAATTCTGATGAATGGAGCCTTTTTATTGATGCCTCAAAGATAAGTTTGAAAGAGGTTTTACTCCATAATGCCCATCAGTGCCCGTTGCACATGAAACAAACATGAAAGAAAATTATGCAAATCTGGAGATATTGCTGCTGCTATGTCATAATTTTCTTGAGAATACTACCGACAAATCATTCATCATTATCACCATAATGAGATAAAATTACTGATATTTTTATAACTTGTAAAAGTAAAATTAGCATTTTCCATTGTACAACTTAGACCGTAATATATTTTTTTTTTTTTATAATTGTTGTTACTTTAATAATATCGTTTCTCAATTAAATGAATACTTTATTCGAAATGTATGTGCTATTCTAATTTACCTATTGAATTCCGTGTTCACAGAAATAAGGAGAGTATGGAAATATTAAGATTGTCGAACTTCCATGACACAACCGAAGGTGGGAGGAACAGTTGTATCGTTACCCATTATCTGTATAATTTAAAATAAAATATATTTTTTTGAATTTCTATTCTACACGCCTTAGACATTTTTTTAAAAAAATGTACGCTACGCAAAAGGTTCTGAGTGGTGGGAATTATTAAACAGTATTCGCGAACCTACCAATGGAACGTTCGAACCGTACTTAGCATCGCTTACATTGGGTTTTGTGGTTAATTTAATTTCAAAAAAACAAACCCATCAGCATGTTATTATTAACTTTGGGTGCTTTTAAAATATTCACTGAAATATATACTGAAATATAACTACACAATCTAAATCAATCAACTAAGTCTACAATCGAACAAGACTGAATCATTAATCAAAACCAAACGTTGAATATTTGCTAGACAAACTGATACAGAGGCATTTTTTTATAATTAGATCCGATGGCGTTTCGAACCTAAGAGATGTGTCGAAGTCGTAAATTAATAAATCTAGGAGAACGGGACTAAGATGCGGACCCTGAGGCACACCTGAAAGGAGACCGCCGATCCTCGCCCTTTACTTTCACCGAGAAGAGGAACTCGACTACCAATATAACTTATCGGAGACTCCATTAAATACCTTTAAAAAATATCTGCAAAAGTATACGACAGGGTATACTTCGACTATAAATATAGTGCTTTTACCACCGACCCCGTGATTAACTTTGCCCACTATTCATTACTCCAAAACCGCAGCCCCTTATGGAAGACCCTGCCGAGCAGACCCTTACAATAATAATAATAAAGTATCAGCCACTTGCGAAATTCTTTGAGATTCCATTAGTACTTGCCGTTTCTTAATTGTTTGGAACTGAAAATCCATTTTCTTCAAAAAAGTATGCAACAACTATTTAAGTTTAAGTCTCAGTATTTTTTTATGCAGTTTTTCTAGGGTTAAACTCACTTTCCTCTTGACTATCCCTTTTGGAACAATTTTTCTGAGAGTTGACTTCGGAACTTTGGTCATGCCACTTGTTTTTATTGCTACTCCTATTTGCCCCCCTTCTGAATTTCTTATGAAACTGTAAATATTCAAAACAATTTGTTTAGCATCCGAAGACAAATGGCTCCGTTTTTTTATTTGCTGAGGTAGTTCGTCTTCTAAATTATCATTAGGTTCGACTACCATCTCCACTTCGTCTTCAAATTCTGCGTTGCTTCTTCTAACACCTGGTTTAATTGTAAGATTCTAATAAATATTTGTATTCTTATGACATACCTTTATCTATAGCGAATATAATCTAGTCTTAAAAAAGGGCTGTTGTTTACAAATCGAAGAACTATGTAGAAGACACAAAAATACAAGAAGAATATTGTTAATCGACAGGCACGCAAGAAAAAAATGAACGATACATATTACCTGATGTTAAAATAAACGCTTCTACAAATTTAAAAGGATCCATTTACGTTTCAAATAAAAATTTCAAGTTCCTAATGCAGAATAAATATCTGTCGGGATGGGTTTTACCACGGGCCCGCGAAGGTCTGTGGTTCTGTAAAATACTCAAAACGTCAAAGCAATAAATGCACTATATTTTTAATCATATTATACCTCGGTAAGTACGAAGGTGAAGTATAACAGGCAAACTCAAATAAACTTCCACTTACTACTAATTCTTTTTACAAATCTTCTGGATTCCTCCTCCTGCTCATCCAACAGAATACCTAAGCAAAGAGCGAGAACCTTCTTTGAGGCGTACCTCAGGGTCGGCATCTTTTCAGTGCTTTTGGAATTTTAAGATGGCAAACTTACTGTTCCAAAATTGTCGTGGAGGCCTCAACGCGATCCCTATCGAATTTTTCAAACGTTTCGGCTTCGCGCCGCACGAGGTCGCCCATCGCCGACAGGATGTCGTCTTTGCGCAGGGCAGCGTTGTACTTGGTGACGGCGGCGAGCAACCGTTCCTCTTCTTCTTTTTCCCGCTCTAGCAAATGTCGCTGCGGCTCACCGCTCAGGCCGAGCAGCTTCCCGATCGCGACGTCCGCGTTGTTTTCAGCTGCAGAGGGCGTTATTAAAATGATGTTAAAGAACCTAACGGCAAACGGCCCAATTGCCAAATCTAGGAAAATCTTATGAAAAAGTGTTAGTGAAATTTTAAAACACCCGGATACACGGAGCTTCAAAAGTTCAATACAATACTTGGATGTTATTGAACGCGTTAGGTGATCACGAAATTACTATCCCACTCTGCCAAATCTGATTATAAATCGCCATAACATCTCCAATGATGATTTTATTTTCTTAGTATACCAACTTGTTCTTATTTCATTTTGTATGTGAGGTGGGGATAAGTCCAAAAAGTTAATGGTATTTTGGTTAGTTAGAATTGTAATTTTTTGTGGAAATTATTGAAGGAGTTTAGTAATAAGTCTGTTTTTCTTTTGGTTAAATTGGTAAATTGAATTGAATGTTTTTAATAATATTTTCTTCTAGATTGCACAACCTTCGACTTGTTTACAGAACATATTTTGGTATTGAAAAAATGTGGATTTTAGAGTAAAATCTAAAGGTACTAAAAATTCATCGAGAGGAATGTGTAATTTAATTTTCTCCCATTTTGTTTTAATTACTTGTGTGACAAGCTCGAAGGGTATAATGACACGACATAAAGCGAAACAAGAACTTGCCATCTGGTATTTTCTTTTATTTTTTGTTTAAAGTCCATCGAGTCTTTGATATAAAATTTATTTTGATTTGCTACGTTTTTTAAAATATTTTTTAAATATATAGATAATTTTTCTGTTGGTGATTGTATGCAGGATACGTTAGGTCTTAATGCAACGTTGGATTTGAAATTACGTTATTTGTTTTCGAGAGACTGAATACAAAAATTGAAAAATGTTAACAAGAATTGAAAAAAAACGTATGTTTTATCATCGCGGTTTTTTGAGCCACCTTGTATTGTTTAACGGTATAGTATACATTAAGTGTGGTAAACTATTCTACCCTCCCAACTCCCCACAGCAGGACTAATATATTCTCCAAAAATTAACAATTAGTCACGAAACGCTAAATGTGATTATCTAAAATCCATTCGAATATATAGACACGCACACGGATTGCGGCGGAACTGCCGACTAGAAGACATAACTTTACATTTACGAAACTTCTGGATTTCTTCTACATCGATTGTTTATTAATCAAACCTTGCTGACTATTCGCCAATCATCCTGTTGGCCTCTTCAGAGCTTGAGTGAAACTTGGACAACCTGGACTATGTAGCTGCTTATATATGGTTTGAGGGGGGCGGAGCTAAATGAGGAACGTATATTGGCAAACGGTAAAGACCTGAGTCGTGGTTAACTTTGTTTTGTTGCTTGTAGATTTCTATAGATTCTCGGATTTTGAATGGAATGCTGTAAGCTCGTGGCATCTCAAATGGAATTTTGCCTTTTGAATGAAGGACAGTGGCCAGTGTGGGGTTGCTTTGGTACTCGTTTGGAAAGTTGGGGCGCAGTGTATTTTTTTGATGGAACGCTTAATATATTTAATGTGGAAATTATTAGAGAGAAGAGCAGAAGTAAGGTGTTTTAAGTCTGGGCTCAGTGACTCGGGCTGAACTGGTTTTATGGCTATGTAAAGAAGAGAGTTGAATATTTTAATCGATAAATTCCGGGAATCCACAGAAATCTATAAGCAGCCAGACATAGATTCAGTCAACCAAGATAATGTACATGCCCCACCTTTGGCTCCGCCCGTTCAAGCCCCCTAAAAGCAGGCATAAGCCAGTTTCGGTTAAGCTATGGAGAAGCCAACAGAATGATCAAAAAAACATTATTTTGTGTAATTAAAATAAAATTATTCATTTGAGTGGCGTCAAAGCGAGAACGACCTGATTGAAATTTACTTTTTTTTTCCTTTTTAGGCCCAAATGTTCCGGTTACAATAAACACTGCAGAATTGTGATCGGTATGTTCTATTTGGCACATTCTTATTGAATAAACTGTCACAGTGCTATTTGGAAATACGTCAACGTTATAACATTCTATGCAACGAGTTTTGAGCTGTAAACAATTCAAGTAGAATCATCATTTGGAACCGGTTGGGGTTTGCCAATAAACCAGCGTGTTTTGAAAGTAGCTAATACCTCTAAAAAACGCAATATTTGGTTATTCGTGGGGCATTTTAACGGAAGCGGAGGAAACACTTTGGTGGCAAAAGCCTTCCGCAGCTTTTTCCTACCTTCCTGGAGCTGCTCTATCAGTCTGAACCGGTCCACCTCCCTGTCCTGTCGGATCCTACCGAGCCGATCATCGAGCTCGCTCTGCTGTTCAGCTATGCGCGTCAACAACTGAAAACGGATCCCTTCAAAGCAAATTCAAATAAGGATGCGAAACCTTTACCTTGTCCCTGTCCGCTTTGTTGGCCATCGCGACCTCAAACTCCCGCCTCTGCGCGAACTCGTTGTTACGCTCGATTTCGAGGAACTCTAGCGCCCTCCGCGACTGCAATCAGAATTAACGTAATTCGCAAGAGGACATAACAATGGGGTGGAAAAAAAACATCGACACGTGCCTTCGACGTCGCCAGCTTCCGCGCCGACTCCTAGAAAAAAGAACAAGAGAAACCAAAGTGAGGTGCTCGAAATACTAGCAGAAACGCTGATTTTAACCTAAAAAACCTCTAGCTATTAAACATTGGTATTAAGAAAACTACCTGGTAAGCTAAATGAGATTTTCTCTTTTAGTTATATAACATTTAAATATTGCTATTTTCCATTTTTTTCCTTCTCGTGATTTAATTCGGAATCTGATCAAAGGTTTTTTTTTAGCAAGAATTGTGTGAAAATGAGAATTTCGCCTTGCACGGACTTTACAGACATTTTCAAATAATTTTCACGAATTTTACTGATAAATAAATGGAACATTAAAAATATATTTTAAAAAATATGCTAGATTAAAATATATTTTTAAAAAACATCATGAGTTGGCCCATTGTGAGTATTAAAATAAAATTAATTAAGTTGAGATAAACAAACTAATAAATAAATTTTAAAAATGGACATATTTTTTTTCTTTTTCTTCACAATTGTTTACTTGTTTACTTTGGTAGTGAAACAAATAAAACCTTTATGAGTGAACTTCATATGTTGCCAGATCACACAAAAATTACTGAATCACATTTCACATGTCACATTGAAAATTATAAATAAATAAATAAATAAATACATAAAAGCATACAGGGTGTATCACCAGGAACGTCGACCTGATATAGCAAATAGAATTTACATAAATTTTCACTTGTGGTTATTATAAAATGTTTATCTTTATAATTTCAATTCAATTTTTTTTTATGTTTAAGACATTTAATTATTAATACAAGTTGATGAAAAAAGTGCAATGAAAGCCCGAAATAATTTTGAGTCTTTGTGTGGAGTGAATACCCTAAAAAATCTAATTTAAGAACGCCAATCTACAAACAACTTAAAAATATTTATTTAATAATCACATATTGGCATTTTTTGAAATTTTATTTTGTTTATTATTTAAATTTGCTTTAATTAATCCAAAGTGTTCACAACTCCGAGGAAGCACATTGTGTCTTTACAAATATGCCACATATTTCACAGATAACCAAGAGCTGGTACACCAGATATCATCGAAGATATCTTTTTCGCGGTCCCCACCCAAAACCGCCACTCAGTGCTTACCTCGTAGGAATCTGTTATGTCCTGTTGCCCTTGGGGCGATCCCTCCTCCGTAAGGTCCTGAGGTGCTTGGTATGTGTGGCAGGTGTCTAAAAATCAAATAAAACACCGCGAAAATGCCACGCATCGCGCGCCCCTACCTTCGCAGATGTATTTCATGATCTCTTCGATGCCTCGATGAGCGATTTCGCTGGGCGGGTATGAAAAATTTGCTGGGTCTAATTCAAGACAGACGAGCTGGGGTATCTTGCAAATACTGCCGGGCAACGTACGCAGGTATTTGTTGTGTGCCACGTTCAGCTTTCGAAGATTCTGCAACTCTCCTATATCTTCCGGTAAGCTCTTCAATAAGTTCGAGGAGACGTCCAGCATTTTGAGGTAAACCAGGCGGCACAGTCCGTCCGGTAGCGTTCTCAGTTGATTATCGTGAGCGTGAAGTTCCTAATAAAGCCGCCGAAATTTGCATTTTCCCATGGACAAACCAGCGGACAAAACTTACAGTTAAGTTTGTTAAGGCGGAAATTTCTTCGGGGATGGTGCGAAATAGGTTTGTCGAAATATCCAAGACTGTTAAATTGTGCAAATCGCGCAAACTCCCGCCGCCGGTCAACGACGACAATTGGTTGTTGTGCAACGTCAAAGATTGTTTAAGGAAAACCTTGCAGAGGGAATATATCCCACCCGGGACTTGATGCAAGTTGCATTCAGACAAATCAAACACCGACTCGGGTGTTTCTCTAGCCTTAAATTGAGTTTTAAAATTTAACATAATAACACCGCGAGTGTCTCACCAAGTACAACTTGTGCTCGAGCTTTTTTTTGTCCACTGGCTTTTTTCTTCGGAACATTATAAATAATATCACATATCGAAAGGCACCGCTGAAAAGTATAGTGATTTTGGTCAAGTACACATGCTCCACCCCCGTGGAACTTTGGGAAATATGCAGCTAAACAAGATTAGTTGGTTTCCACCGTGCAACTATTGCGGAAACATTTTCTTCATAAACAATTTAAATTTACTAGAAACGCCTGCGTCACGAAACAGCTGACCCTACTGTCACGCGAAACGTCAATCGTTCGATGGTCCGTGCGTCTTTTTTGGTCTGTGGGTTCCGTCCACGTCAAGGAAATGGGAGTTTGAAAATCGCCCCCAATTTTACCGACGCTCTGCGAAATCTTTTCTGGTGGTGGAATCGTGAGATTCGCAAACGAAATAGGACTTTTTTTACAATTTAATCCGTCAATACTCAAACGATGGCGAGCCCCCGGACCAGGCGTGTTTTACAAGAACTGAAACCACATAACGAGAACGATGTGAGTAGAATTTCGCTCCTGTGCCTACAGAACCTTGTAGTTTCCGTGCTATTTTAGAAATGTTTCGAGTGCGGCACACATAATCCACAGTGGGTCTCGGTAACATATGGCATATGGATATGCCTGGAATGTTCAGGTAAGCACAGGGGATTGGGGGTGCACCTTTCGTTCGTCCGCTCGGTAACCATGGACAAGTGGAAGGACGTCGAGCTCGAAAAAATGAAAGTGGGCGGCAACAGAAATGCCCGGGTATTCTTCGAAGCCCAGTCCGACTGGGATGATAATATGACCGTGCAACAAAAGTATAATACAAAAGCTGCCGCGCTATATAGGGATAAGGTTTGTTGCCAGTTTCGACGATTCTTGTGCTATGAAGTGGCGGCTTTTCTTGTAGATTTCCACTTTGGCTCAAGGCAAACAATGGGAAGAGAAAAAATCTGCAGCTCAGAATTACACCGGCGGGTACACAAGTCCGAGTGCACAAAGCCACTCCTCTAGTAACTATTCCTCTTATCAGTCCTATCAGTCGGACAGTTCTAATTCGTACCAATCCGGGTATCAAAATTACAATTCGCCGGAGGTTAAGGACCAGAAAGAAGCGTTTTTCTCCAGGAAGCAGATGGAGAATGCCAGTAGAAGGGAGTAAGGGTCTAACTGATTCAAAATAAATTTGGTGGAATCAATGGGGGTGTGTTTCAGTGATCTACCTCCCAATCAAGGGGGCAAATACAGCGGTTTCGGCTACACCAGGGAACAGCCGCCGCGGAGTCAGTCCCAGGAATTTGTCGATACGGCCCTTTCATCGTTAGCCAACGTAAGTCAAGGTTAGGCGGATAAAGAGGAGACAAGAGAAAATTGTTGCAGGGCTGGTCCTTCCTTTCCTCTTCGGCAACGAAAATCGCCACCAAGGCCTCCGAGAACGCCGTCAAATATGGCGGAATGGCAAGCCAGAAGGTAGTTGATTTTAGCTCGCATGTAGGCGAAAAGGTTCGTTATTTTTATTTATTTTTCTTTTTTTATGAATTCTTTTCGTGTTTTTGTGTTTTTTTTATTTATCTCGTGAATTGTTTTGTGTTAGGTTAAGGAGGGTACTCTGATAGATGAGGTTTCCTCCCAGGTGTCGGGCCTGGCAAGTAAGGTAATTTTATTTTTCGCGATTGACCCGCCCTCCTTTCATCCTGCGGTAGCTTTAGGATAGTTTTTTAATCGTTTTTTCTTTTCGAGATGAGCGAGCTAGGTCGCAAGGGCTGGAAGGAAGTGGGTGGAGCGAATTCGGCATCTGACTACCAATCGGGTAGTTACGGGCAAGTGGTCGGAGATAACTATCACTCGCCGGGCGAACGCTCCTCCCTCGTGAGCAGCAGTAACGGGTACTCGCGAGAGGACGACTGGAGTTGCAACAGCCAGCATGGCTCCAAGTAACATTCGACAAGCTAGCCATAGACTAAATAGACTATAGACAACCACTCCTTATTACAAAAGCAACCTGGTAACTTGCTACCAGTGCCCGGGTGGACACACAAATTCTCGTTCTATTTTGTGGGAACTAAACGTTGAAGTTTCATTTGCATAACTCTCTTGTGGGAAATAACTCATTATTCTATTCTATAAAAATCAATTAACCAAAATGATTGCTGGTAAAATAAAGGAAAACAGAAAAAGAAGAGGAAAAATTTTATGAATTTGATTTTGAATTTGTGAAGTAATTACTATCAGGCGTGTTTTGTTGCCAGTTAACGACCCTTACGCTGCAATTACTAAATATTATGGGCAGAAAACGTCAGCAAAGATTCAGTCGTCCAGAAACGATAATTTCTCAGACAACTACTACTTCATTGTGCCACTTTTCTAATAAAAGGGCTCGATCACTCTTGAGCTAAAAAAATAAATAAACAAGAACTAAAAGTTCTGATTTTCAGGAAGTTATATACATTCACATGACAATTGTGTCGACAACACCCTGTCTTAAGCAATACATTTGAATGTTTCATTTTGTCAATCTCCATGGCTTCCAATAAATTTAATTTTCTACTTTTTGTAGCTGTATGTAAAATATCAATAACATTGTCCTCAAAAATGTGTTTTGCTGTGCTTAAGTGTGTAGCATAATTAGAATCTAGACTGTTGTTTTTAAACGCTTTTTGATGTTCATTCATGCGTTTATTGAAGGATCTACCTGTTTGTCAAATATAAATTTTAGGACATGATCCGCATTTCAACCTGTAGACACCTGATTTTTGAGATTTTGCACACTTCGTTTTATTGTTTATTTTTTTTTTAATATAAAAAAAATAAAACGTAGTGTCCAAAATCTCAAAAATCTACCTGCTTTGCATGCCATTCCAATCCTCATAAAATGTTCGCCGATAAATTATATTTATTTTTAATATATCAACGCAACGTCAAATCTCATGGAAATTACGAAAATCTGAACATATTTTGTTCTAATCAAAGAGTATAAGATGGAGGGGAAGGTTGCGTATACTATTACGAATGCCATCTATTATTTGTGTACAAGTACTAAAGTACTGTCATGGCGGTCTAAAGTAATGCGTCACTGTGAAAATACTACAGTAGCTTGGAACGGTTAACAGCACTTTACTTATATTTTAATAAAAAGAAAAATTAAAAACTATTTTGACATAATCTTTTTTCTCACGTTTTTACCTTTCGAAATTTAAATTGAATTGAACCGAACGGCCCGCGCGTTTTCCGTTTTCATGACTGGACACTAGAGGGCCTTGAAAGTCGTGTACGCTCTTTAACATTGCCACTACTGGGAGCCTTCTCCTCTAATATTTTTGGTTCTAATTTACTTGTGATTTGAATATTGTGCGAACACCCGTGTCACATCGATACTAAACTGGAAGTCTAAGTTGCTTTGGTCTACGGTTGAGGTAGGGTGGACTGATGGTGACCTGTTCCCAGGGCTTCCAGTCCGAACCAAAACTGGGGCTACCAATCCGATTACCGGGACTATTCGGGCGGCAACAGCGTCGCAACGTCGCCCGGCGAGACGAAAAAGAAGCCCAGGGAACAAAAAAAGGGCGGCTGGAACGATAAGTGGGGCGACGATGAGCTCTGGGAGAATCTGAACAAGTGAGCGTCGAGAGTTTGACCGTTTCAAGCGAAAGTGAAGTTAGGATCAGCGGCGCCGCCCGTCTCGTCGTTTTATTATTGGTTTTCCTTATTCGGTGTGACTACCGTTTTATACACACACCGAAAACGAACTATTTTCGTATTTTATCGTTATTTAGGCGGGCC
Organism: Cylas formicarius; assembly: GCF_029955315.1. NCBI lineage: Eukaryota > Metazoa > Arthropoda > Insecta > Coleoptera > Brentidae > Cylas > Cylas formicarius. The sequence goes on from NW_026844319.1 coordinate 28,582,726, forward strand.
AACGTCCCCGCCGCTGTATATTATTGTAAAGTATTTAAATCGTGTGGAATATAGCTGGTTAAAGGAGGAAATAAATAGTGACGCCCCCCATCGGGGAGTGGTGAGGAAAAAAAAAACACATTTTTATTTTCTTTTATTGTATGCCTCATTTTATTGGTGATAAAAAAAAGTGTTTCCCTCCCTTTAGGTGCGACAAAGACAAAAAGGACAGCACTGACTAGACGCTTCGCTAACAATAACGGAAATATTGGCTATTGTTTCCGGAGAACCGACAATCACACGGAGACTTATTTACATTTCGTTTCGTTTAGGCCTACTGCTATCGTAACCTCACAATTTCAGCCCCCCACCCAAAACGCGACGTCGAGCTTACAAACTAATGGAAAAATCAAAGACGACTTGTGGTATCTTCAAATTAAAGCTAAGGGGGCCCTCCTCAAGTGGGGTTCCCTTAACAAAGTCCGCCGGCATAGTCATCGTCCTCTGCATCACCTGGGGCACCATCCGCTTCTTCGCATGTCGATTTGTTCTGAAAATAGTGAAGTGTGATTTTATCCAAGAAACACTCTGAGAAATTACATTCCATTTTATAGCAACCAAGATCGATAATATTTAAAGTTTTGATAAAATGTTCCCCCGAGATTTAACCAAACCATTTATATGGACAAGAAGGCTCAATATTAAATCTTGGGGTACACAATGCTCGAGCCCGAATCACATTGATTGCTGCTGACATTAAACGCACGTAACCTTTGAACCGTTACGTTTTTTCCGCTAGACGTGACATTCGGCAACAATGGCGGTACGAAGATTATCAGAAATACAAATTAAAATGTAATTCCGACTACAGTTCTCGATTTCCCATATACCAAAAAAAATTCTCCATTTTTATCCGAGGTTAATTAATTTTTAATTATCCTCATATTCATTGTTACTATTATAATAATATTAATATACTGTTTTTTTCATTTTCATTCAATATTCACCACTATTAATTTATAATTTGAAAACCTTTAATATTATTGGGTAACTTATTGAATATTCTGAGAAATCCAAAGTTCACGTCTTCATACATTAAGGTATATAGTATATATGTATATCAAGATATTAAGGTATATCAGATCGATATGATTGAAATATAGATTTCTCACTTGCATCCCAATCATGGTGAAACCTCCCTTAAACCTTAAAAGTGGTAACGTGGGGTCTCCTAGCATAATTGGCAATACTGCTCTGGTCCCGGGTACCTTTACATTTCCTTTTCAAGCTGTTGACGCTATTTGACGTCACATTTGTGACGTAAGCGGTTTAAGAAGCGCTATTTTTTTTAATTTAGTTCCAAATTATTTTTTAAAAAAATACCAAGAAACGAATTTTTGACGAGTAAACTTATTTAATATTCGTCTCATAACTTTTATTTTTAACATTAAACGTTATTAAATAATTAAAAGGTGAAAAGAACTGAAGACGCCACGCTCTCCACAAAATGTGAAATTTGTATAATGGAAGTGCAAAAAGGGTGATTATAAACTTTTGAGATAGGGGATTTATAGTTATCGATTTAACCAGTGCATTGGCGACCTAATTAACCAAAATATTATTTGTTCATGGACAGTTAGTGGCGCGCCACTGATTTCCTTAAAATCACATCTGCATTAATTTACGACCAGATTTATTAATTTTTTTGTAAAATAAATTTGCGGGTAAGAGGTTTTCATTTTTTTTTAAGCGCAAAAAATCAGTGGCGTTCAATACAATACAAGAGACAATTGAAATTCCATGCGCCCGCCACTGGTACATTTAAGAAAAAAATGTGTGTACATGTTTGTCAAATTTCATTAAAATATCTTTTTGCCACTCTGTATCAATAATCCATAAATGGTTTGATGCATATGTCCCTGCAATGTGACCAGTACCTTTCAATAGTTCTCGTCTAAGGCGTGACGGCCTTTATAGAGATTTTAAATCAATGGATTTGGGAGCAGTTGTCGCAATTCGAATGGGACAAATTATTTTCTAACAAAACCCTTGAGGATATGGTCAACATGTTCCACGACATAGTTTATTTTGCTATCCATATTTACGATCCCCTAAAGCAGTTTTCGGCTAAGTAGTTTCCAATTTGGTTTTCCCCAGAGCTTAAGGATATAATAATTGAGAAGAACAAACCACATAAAGAATATCTTGGGACCGGGTTATATGCAGACTATAAGAGACTTTCAGACTTATATGCTAAAATTCGGCGATTACTTGCAAATCAACAATTATGGGCCCATCAGTATCCTAAGCTGTATTTCTAAAGTGTTCGAAAGTTTAGTTTGCGACTATTTATCTGCTAGCCTGAATGGTTGCTTCATCCACCAACAATTTGGATTTCTTTGCCATCTCTCCACTGATCTAAACTTGCTTCTGATGGAATCGTTGGAGGGGGGGTCTCGTGTAAGACATTTGATAGAGTAAATGATCAAATCTTAATTAAAAAATTGCGTAACATTGAAATCCAGTGAAAACTTTTGGAATGGTTAACATCGTACCTTACTGAAAGAGTGCGTCCAGAGCTTCCAATCCACCGAAATTAAAGTGCCCTCTGATGTTCCGCAAAGATCACACCTGGGACCCATACACTTCAATGTCTACGTGAATGATATTTTCATCATGCATTTTTCCTATTATTTGCTGACGACCAGAAATTCTAGATACAGGCCATAGAAAGAGTGCAGCATAAGTTCCTGCGGACTTGAGGACGTCGGAATTGGAAATCTCTCTCCACTCAAATTCTCATGAACCGTAAAGTAAGAATGGGCTTAGCGTTCCCCCCGCCAGACTAGAATAAACCACTTCTTCCAGGTGGAGTTCCTTTGTACCAACTATGAGTAGAGTTCTTTTCTTATTAGATCAGTTTCACTAACAAATCATTTTTTGGGACCAACTTGACTGCTTCCAGAATGCAAGAATATTTAAGAAAGAACTTAAAAACTGTCAGTGTCGGCTAACTATATTAATATTTTGGAAAACCAATGTTTGTCATATTAGGGTCGGGTTCTTATCTATTTCATGTGTTTTATTTTATTTTATTTTGTTTTTACTATTTTGTTTATGTGTGTTTATTTGTTGATAAATAAATAAAATAAAAAGCACTAACCTTCGATGACACATACTCATCGGCCGTGTTCTCCCTGACGGGCACCTTCGAAGGGACGTCGAGCCCCCGGGGCAGGGGCATATCCCTCGCGAGTATAGCGTATTCGACGTCCATGTGCTTGATGAAGGGACTGTTTAGGGCCCGCTTCGCGTTTTCCGGGTCCTCCTCGTCGTACGCCTGCAGCAAAGTCTCGAGCGTTTGAACCTCGGGCGGGTCGCAATAGTTGCCCCACTCTTTGAACGCTTTTTCCGCGGCCACGACGTCGCCCCTGGCCAGCTGCACGAGCACCAAGGCCACCGCCAATCGGCCGGTCGCCTGGTAAGATTCGCTCTGCTGGTGAAGCCCGAGCTCGCGACGCAAGGCATCCGCCGCCAAATCGTACCTGCAAAAAGGACCCAGAGCAAAGCGAAACTACCGTTTCGGAGGCTTACTGCTGCAATTTTACGTGTAGCCTCGCAACTTTGCTGGTATATTCCGCCGCCTGCCTCGAATTATCCTGAATCTAAAACGTAACAAGTTGTATAACCTAAAAATTAAAAGTCGTATAAAACACTCAACCAGGGCGATTTCTGCGGCGCGTTGATAGAGCCTCAAAGCGTCCGCGGGCCGCTGCGATTCCAAGATTTTCGCGGCCTTGTCCAGGGACGCTGCCGCAGACTCTGCGCTTCCGTGATTCTGAAACATGTTAGCAGCCCTCTCCGCTAAACTGGCAATCTCGGAAAAGTCGCCCAGCTCTTTGCAGACCAGTACGCACTGGTCCAAGGCTTTCGCCGCATAAAACAGCCTGCGCACTCGGTTAAGGAAAACGGTGCCAAACGGCAAAAAGGCAACCCGCGCGACGCAAAGGATACGCTCTGTTCTGTTTGTGGCATTCGACGGTTTTGAGAAGACAATCCTTGCACTGCTCGAACGCTTTCGCGTTTCGGAAACACGTCGCCGCCTTGCTGTATTCGTCGGCCGCGTTTTCGTGGTCGGGCCGCCACTTGAGCAGCGACGTCTTCAAACTGAAAACCGAGGGGTTAAACAGCCGCCGTGTCACACACCCCCCTAACCTTTTCTCGGCATTCTTGACGTGCTCTAGCCCTTCCTCGATCTTCTTGTTGCCGGACATTATCGTTTTCCTTGGAATTTGCCGCAACTGCAGGTGATTTCGACGGCGCCGTCACTGCATTTGTTTAATGACGGCAGTAGGCGGGGCAAAAATGAGGTCACGAACGTCACATTTTCGAACACAACCTAACATTTAGTTGGGCAAGTTTGAGGAAGGAATTAAACTAGTATTTTAGTTGTTCCTGGTGAAAGAAATATGCACGAGACACTTTATAACTTTATTTTTTCAATTCCTCGCAATACTGGCAAACGCTAAACAATAATCTAATTCAAACCGCAACTGCTAGTGGTTCCGTAAACTAACCAACTTTCCCTTGAAAATTTGGGGTTATGTCGTCGATTTTACCGAGATGGGAATAAAATGTAAAAAGTGCAGGAAAACCGTCGTGGAAAACTCGGTCAGTGAAACGGTAGTGTTAAACGCGCATGGTCTCGCAATTAACGAACCGGACGGTTCCGTCTGCGAGTCGGTAACCGAAAGCACCAGCGTTTTTCTCGACGAGGAGCGTTTATCGGACTGGTTAACCGCAAAAATAAGCGACGGCCAGTGGCAAAAGGGGCGAATCAATTGCCCCCATTGCGGATCCCGTCTCGGCGGCTTCGATTTCGTGTCCGGAAATAAATGCGCCTGTATGAAATATATTTTACCGCCTGTCCACCTGACCAATAGTAAAGTTGACATTGCGAAACATTAAAGATGTGTGTTTTTTTATTTAGATTTTCATTATTTTGAATCGGATCGCGTTTATTGCGAAAATATTTCATCAGCGGGGATTTTTGTGTTGGCTCCGCTGAAAACCGTGGCACTATCGATTGTCCAACGCAGCGTCGCGATTGGCGCGCTCGCCGGAGCCGTTCGAATCGACGCTCGGCGATTGGTCGAAATTTGAACGGTCCTGTCAAAAGGTGTCCAGGGCGTCCCTGGACAAGCGGCTAGGCTTCAGGTGCAGATTGCTCGTCGGGAGAGCGTGTCAACGGAGGTATTTCTCGGGAACTCGCTGTCGAGCAGCTTCCGCTTTTTCGTCGGATGAGCGTCGCTTCTCCGATTCGACGGCGTTCCGCGACTGCATGAGGAAGCGCTTACACAAAAATGGCGGATTTAAAGGTACATGTTGGCCATTGTTTACGGTCGTTGTGGGTACATGATTTCTCGTAAGAGGGGTATTTTCCGCTTGTTTTTGGTTTGTTTCTTAACAATTACTCGTGGGATGAATAATAAAGTATATAAAGTCGTGGTTGCAGACGAAGTCGTCTAACGCGACGAACGGCGATGGGGCCGCCGGCGACGGCCAGCCGGTCGGCAAGCCGCCGCCCCCCAGAAAGGCGACCATCGAGAAAACGTACCAGAAAAAGTCGCAGCTGGAGCACATCCTGCTCCGGCCCGACACCTACATCGGTTCTGTGGAAAAAGTGAAGGAGTCTATGTGGCTGTACGACCCGCAGAAGAACATGATGGCCCAGAGGGAGATAGAGTATGTGCCGGGCCTGTACAAGATATTCGACGAGATCCTGGTGAACGCGGCGGACAACAAGCAACGCGACAAGAAGATGGACTGCATAAAGGTAGAGATCAGGCAGGCGGAGAACGAGATCTCCGTGTGGAACAACGGGCAAGGTATACCGGTGGTGATGCACAAAGACGAGAAGATGTTCGTGCCGACGATGATATTCGGCCACCTGCTCACGTCGTCCAACTACAACGACGAGGAGGAAAAGGTGACGGGGGGGCGTAACGGTTACGGCGCCAAACTGTGCAACATCTTCAGCGAGCGGTTCGTCGTGGAGACGGCGAGCAAGGAGTACAAGAGGCAGTTCAAGCAGACGTGGGCCGCGAACATGACGAAAACCGCCGAGCCGAAGGTCAAAGACTTCTTCGGCGACGATTTTACGAAGATCACCTTCAGCCCGGACCTGTCCAAGTTCAAGATGGAGCGGCTCGACGACGACATCGTCGCGCTGATGTCCCGTCGCGCCTACGACATCGCGGCTTCGACGCGGGGCGTCAAAGTCTTCCTCAACGGGCAACGGTTGCCCATCAAAGGTTTCAAGGATTACGTGGACCTCTTCCTCAAGGACAGGGAGGACGAGACGGGCAACAACCTGAAGGTGGTGTACGAGGCGGCGAACGAACGCTGGGAGGTGGCGATGACCGTGTCGGATCACGGCTTCCAGCAGATGTCGTTCGTCAACAGCATAGCGACGACCAAGGGGGGACGTCACGTCGACTACGTCGTCGACATGATCGTGAAGCAGCTGCAGGAGGTGCTGAAGAAGAAGAACAAGGGCGGGCCCGCGATCAAGGGGTTCCAAGTGCGGAACCACCTGTGGGTGTTCGTCAATTGCCTGATCGTCAATCCGACGTTCGACTCGCAAACGAAGGAGAACATGACGTTGCAGATGAAAAATTTCGGCTCCAAGTGCGTCCTGTCGGAGAAGTTCGTCACGCAGATGACGAAGTGCGGTATAGTGGAGACGGTGCTGTCGTGGGCCAAGTTCAAGGCCCAGAACGATCTGGTGAAGGCGAGCGCGGGCAGGAAGCAGATCAAATTGAAGGGGGTGCCCAAGTTGGAGGACGCGAACGAGGCGGGGACGAAGAACGGCCTCAGGTGCACCCTCATCCTAACTGAGGGTGATTCGGCCAAGTCGCTGGCCGTGTCTGGTCTGAGCGTTATCGGACGAGATTATTACGGGGTGTTCCCGCTACGCGGGAAACTGCTGAACGTGCGCGAGGCGACCCACAAGCAGATCCTCGAGAACGCGGAGATCAATAACCTGGTGAAGATTATCGGGCTGCAGTACAAGCGAAAGTATAACACGCCGGAGGACATGAAGACCCTGCGTTACGGCAAGGTGATGATAATGACGGATCAGGATCAGGACGGGTCCCATATCAAGGGACTGGTCATCAATTTCATCCATTACAATTGGCCGGAGCTGCTCAGGCAGAACTTCCTCGAGGAGTTTATCACGCCGATCGTCAAGGCGACCAAGAAGGGGGCGGAGCTGTCGTTTTACTCGCTGCCCGAGTTCGAGGAGTGGAAGTCGGCGACGCCCAACCATCACACCTACCGTGTAAAGTACTACAAAGGTATCGTTTATCGTTAAAGATGGGATAATTTTATTTGAACAGTATCGAAAAAGCGTGTCGTGAGAGAGTTTCATGTTTCATCAATTATACGGGGCGCGAGATATTTTTTGAGATATTATTTGTGCAAATTTTAATATTTAACAAAGTTTGCTGTAACTTTGAAGTTCGAAGAGATGTGAAGGACGCTTTATACAGGGTGTATGCACAATAAAATTTCATCGATTTTGCGAAAGTTACAAGCATTTTTTCCAAAACCATTTCCTCTATTCAAATTCATATACCAGGAGAAATGGGGGATCTATTGCTATTACCTCTATTTCAAACATTGTTTGAATTATATGCAGGGTGTGTCGTTTATATGCAAAAAATCTAAATGAGCATAAAAATTTCCGCGTTTGTGGGTAAATTATTGGTGATAAATGAAAAAGTTACTAAAGATCTGTTAATTTGATTTGAACAGTATCACAAACTGTCGAGACAGAGTTTCACAGAGCTACTAAAGATGAATAAACTATCAATTTTTAATTTGGTTTCTGCGATTGATAAACTTTTCAACTCTAGTTCGTAGCAACCACAGTGCATAAACACGCTTTGGGTTATCGTGAAAGTTTGAAAATCAATGGATAGGTTTTTTTTTATGCTAAGTAATTAGTACAATCCCTGATTTTATTTTTTTCTTCAAATATTGTGGTCTTAGAGTTACTTTGAACATAAAACGTACTAATTTAATGCGCAACGTTGTAAGGAGAAATTGTAATATATAATTATAAGATTAGATCATCTTATAGCTACAGCTACAATGACCACAGCTGAAACTAGCGCAGACACACACATGAAAGGCTATTCAAATTTAACGCTGGTAAACCAAACTAAAACCTGGTTTATGTAGATAGCGCGTAAAGTTATAAATGCAGGAATTTAGATAAATTATGTGCCAAAAAAAGTAAATTGGCCCCATTCGCAAAAAAAAATTATTTATGACTCTTCAGTTAGTGCTACCCACACTTAAAGCCCCAAGACTCCACCCGCTTGTTATAGGGCTTTGAATTGCGATCCATCAAACGATGCAGCAATAAATTATCAAGTTGAATGCTATTATAAACCGAACGAGAAAAAAAAAGGAGTTTCGGGAAGTTTTAAGCCAGCCAAAGTGTTTCGTCACTTATTGTTCTTACAAAATCGCCTTCGGGTCGCAGGTTTGGGTACGTCTACTTCTAAAGAGGCGAAAGAATATTTCACCAACATGGAGCGGCACCGGATCCAGTTCCGTTACAACGGCCAGGAGGACGACGACCACATAGTGCTCGCGTTCAGCCGCAAACACATCGAGCAGCGCAAGGAGTGGCTCACCAACTTCATGACTGAAAGCAAGCAACGCAAGGAGCTGGGCATGCCCGACAAGTACCTTTACGGCAAGCACACCAAGTTCGTGTCGTTCAAGGACTTTGTCAACCTTGAGCTGGTGCTGTTCTCCAACGCGGACAATGTCCGCTCCATCCCGTCAATGGTGGACGGCATGAAACCCGGCCAACGAAAGGTTTTTTTTTTCTCGAGCTATACCCCATTAACAGTGGTAACCTTGTTATGAATAGCTGATTGCTATGGTAAAAACGGAACAATAATCGATTGTAGTGTTTAGAAATCAATTATTTAAATTAATGTTGCTGTATCACTTGAAATGGCTTTTGTACGTGCAGTATATTTGGTATGCAGTAAGGGCAAGAAAACCATGCACCAAAAGCAATGCATAGAAATCAACAGAAACCGAGTACAAAAAGAGTACATTTTCCTCATTTTTTTCCTAAACCCTACATTCAATTGTTTTGTTTTTCTGTTTCCACCATCCTAATCGGTCGAATAAATGCTGTTAGTTTGCAAACTTAACCCGGTTCATATCACAACTAAGCAAAATTACCAAGGATTAACACTTAATTTAGATCAGTTTTTTTTTTAACCATATATAAACAACAGCTTCTTTTTCAGGCCCTTCTTTATTGCAACTTTGGCCGTTGCGTCATAATTTTAGCGATATTAATATAATTTTTTAGTGTAGTGTGAATGCTTCTAAGGAAATAATTTATTAGTATTGAAATTCTATGAGGGAATCCACGTGAAACCATTCATAAAATTGCTATTGTTGTGATGGCAATATATGCATTAAAAAAACGTTTTGGTTAGTTATATTAATAATATATAATATAGTCTTTATTTAACATTATGCTGCATAAAAAATACAAAATATAAATTCTAAATATGAAATATAAAATTCCAGATAAATGGAAACCAAAATCTAAGCACACAGAAATCAGAATTAAGTCTTTTAAATTTATTAATAGTATCACAGTTTTTAATATCATGCGGTAAATTGTTAAAATGGTTTAGGCCTTTATGTAATATAGAGTTTCGTACATGACTAAAATGACATTCTCTCAACATAAAATTACCACAAATTCTTGTATTGTAATAGGTAACTTTTTCACAAACATAATTGAGAACACACTGTTCTTTAATTTTAAAAATTAATACATAGACATTAAACATTACTTTTTGTTTTACAAACAAGAAATTAAGAACATTCAATCATGCTTTGAATTGGCGTAGATCTGTTACACTGTAGTATATTTCTCATGGCCCTATTTTGAACAATCTGCAATTGCTCTAATTTAGAATTTGGCAAAAGTGTGGAACAAACTTCTAAATGGGGAGCAGCTATTCTGTTATGCAATATTTATACAAGATTTTGGTGTCAATTGACAAATTTTTCCCTATTCTAGATATAAAATTAATCTTATTAGAAAATTTATTCATTATGTAATCGGCATGTGTATGACACGTCAAATTTGATTCAAATATAACACCCAGATATTTAATTTCGTTTTCATGAATTTATTTTTTTTTTGTTAATATAAATGTTTACATAGAAATTTAATTTACTCAATTTATGATGTTTACCAAAAATACAAAATTTTGACTTGTCCGTGTTTATACAAAGTTTATTAGTGCACAGCCATTCAAAAGCATTCTTCAGATCAGCATTCATTTTTTCTAATAATACCGCAACTCAAGAATAGGATTCTATTTACTTTCGATACTTGTACAAAATCCCATAGATTTTTTCAAGCTCCTTTTTCACCGATGAACTAACAATAAAAATAGTGGAACAAACAAATAACTACGCGAGACATAAAATAGCACGGAAGAGGTTGTCAAAACGTTTTACATAACACACGCGGGTAGATACTACATTAGAAGAATTTACCGCATTTATTGGGTTTACCTTATCTAGGGTCACACCTAAATACTTCTTTTTGGTAGCATATTTAGAAGATAACGATTTTTACAATTTTTTGGATGCTCCACTTGCATGAAGACGATCCAAATGACACTCTTAGTGCTCGAACTCAGAAACTCAGTCGCTATTTAGATTATTTGGACAAACAATTTATAGAACATTTTGTTCCCGCACGAGAGTGATATCTGTTGTTCGATTTAAGGGTAAAATTAGTTTTTTAACTCACAATCCCAACAAGACTACGAAATGGGGATAACAATTTATGGAATGGCAGATGCTAACACCGGATATGTTCATTCCATTTTGCCGTACTACGGAAATTTGATATCGGAATATATAGTGAGACCTGATTTACCTGTCGGCACAAGGATAGTATTATATCTGCGTCCAAATTTATTAGACAATAACCCAGGATGTAGAGGATATCACTTTTACACCACGAGCTTGCCACTTGCAGAAGAATCATTAAAACTAAATGTTCATTTGACAGGCACAATTCAAATCAACCGCAAACTTATACCTGATTCTATCAAAAAAGCAACATTTGCAGATCAGGTAATTTGATGTTATTGGCGTGGAAAGATAAAAGGGTCGTCACCACACTTACTTCGTGGGATCTCTTAGGAACACAACCTATCAACAGAGGAGTAGGTGGAGGTAACTTACAAATTATAAATAAGCCAAATGTAGTGGTCAATTACAATAAATATATGGGAGGTGTTGACCGCACAGCGTCATGTTTCCTCAGGAAGTCTTTGAAATGGTGGCGAAAGTTAGTTTTCTGGGGACTCGAAATTTCTAGTGTCAACGCATATTTATTATATAAAATTTCACCACGGGACCAAAAAAGTTTGTTCGGGAATTGGTTGATGAAATGATAAAAAACTTTCGGCCGGGATCCAAAATTCCTGGCAGACGATCATCTGTAGATACAGAAGAGCGCCTAAATGGTAAAGGACATAATTTACGCCAAAATGATGGAAATAAAAAGACTGTGCGGTATGTTCTAACCATAAAGTATAAGGCGGCAGGTGGGAAACTAGGTATATTTGTGACACCCGCACCGGGACTACACATTGGTGACTGCTTCGAACGGTACCACGTCTCGAAAAAATGGTGAAAATACATGCCAACGTACGAGATGCGTGTTGGCATACTAAAAAAATTCAAAAGAAAATGACAGATTATTTGAAACATTAAGTGTAGTTCTTTAATGTTTATATAAATTGTTCCTAAGTAGATATTAAAATATGTATATAAATGATTAAATATTACAGGACCCATATGCGTATTGTTAATTTAACTCTATAACGAAAAAAAAAAAAACGAGTCCTTTCAATTTCGCTATATAGAGTTTCGACTGTATATACGAATGCAAAGGGGTTAAGGTCTGACGTTCGACTTTGGTCGTAGGTACTTTTTACGTGCTTCAAGCGGAACGACAAGCGCGAGGTGAAGGTCGCGCAACTAGCCGGCTCTGTCGCCGAGCATTCCGCTTACCATCACGGCGAGGTGTCCCTGTGCATGACGATCGTCAACCTAGCGCAGAACTACGTCGGCAGCAACAACATCAACCTGCTGGAACCCCGCGGTCAATTCGGCACGCGCCTAGCTGGCGGCAAAGACTCGGCCAGTCCGAGGTACATATTCACGAAAATGTCGCCCCTCACCCGCATGATATTCCATCCGAACGACGACGCCCTCCTCAAATACGAATACGACGACAACCAAAAGATCGAGCCCCAATGGTACATACCGATCGTGCCGATGGTGTTGGTGAACGGCGCGGACGGCATAGGCACCGGCTGGATGACCAAGATACCGAATTATAACCCGCGCGATATCGCGCGTTGCCTGTACGCTATGCTGGACGGGGCGGAGCCCGGCAACTTGGCCCCTTGGTATAAAAATTTCAAAGGTACGACTTGTGATTGGCCTACCGTCTGGTCGTACTCAGTTGGTTCACGTTAATAATTATGTCTCTAGTTAGAAGTCCACTCCCACATTTAAATTGTCGAAAGTGGGCGCCGTCAAGTATGGCGAAGTATTTTTTTTTAATTTTAGAATTTTTTTTTGGTTTATGTCGGTTTGCAGCAAAAAAAATCATTTTCTCCAAAACTATTGCTCCAATCGGCAAAATTCTTTAACCAACAGACGCAGAAAATCGAATACTATAACTATAAGGTTTTTGAATTAAGAACAAAAGTGAAGAGTGAGATTTTCCAGAAAAAATCCCAATGAAAATCGCTATTACTATTACCACATACTGCATGCTTTCAGAAAACAAGTATTTTCTCTAAAACCAGTCACCCTATTGAAAAAATTCATGTACCAGGAAGAGTGGGAGATTTAGGGCTAAATCCTCTATAACGAAGATTGTTTGAATTATATACAGGGTGTGTCGAATATGGGCAGAAAATCTAAAAGTTCTCTAAAAATGTCGGTTTCTGTGGGTAAATTATTGGCGATAATTGAAAAACTGTTAAAGATGAGATAATTAATTATCTTTTGAACACTATCGTTGATTGTGTCGAGACGGAGTTCCAGGTATTCAAATATCATATTAAATCTCAATTAGCTGTACAAATTTTGATATTTAAGAATGTTTGAAGTTTCGCGAGACGTCCAAGACACTTTATACATCGATTACATCCATTTTGCGATAGAAAAACTATGAGTTGCTCTAGGACAAGAAGCCGCGAAGCGGCTTTTTCAAAATGCAAAGCCGCGTAGAGGTGCTTTAACAAATATTTTTTTACATTCGAAATTAAAGAATTAACTAATGAAATGCACTGTTGCAAAGAACTCTGCTAATTTTTATTAGTCTTTATTCTCTCCCATCCATTTTTATGTTTTCCAGTGGCGACGTGCTGGTCTATTTGCGATTTTTTTCTCAGATGTAACCTTAAAGATAAATATTTATTTTAACATAATGTATACTACTAATTATTTAATAATAAATAAGCTTGATATAAAAATTTGAAATTTTTTTATCGCAATGTTTAAAATATATTCAATTACATATTTCAAATTAATTAATGAGAATGTACCACTTCTCCACAAGCGTTGCAGAATACTTCTTCTTTTTTTTAATTAATCCATACGGACACCAAATGATAATTCGCTTTCGGCATTTTGAATTCAATGTTTAAAATGCTTGGAAAAATTCAAAAGTACATATGAAGAGGGTGGGATGTATTTCATTCAATCACAAGCACCATCAGTGCTAATTTTCAAAATAGGTTCTTAAAATCAAATTACAGAAAAGCGGCAAACAAGAAGAAAAGGGATGAGGGCCTAAATCTTAGGTAACGGGATTCGAAGGCTATAAAAGTCCACAATATTGCAGATACATTTCATATTTAATCTTATACGTTATATATATATATATATATATATATATATATATATATATATATATATATATATATATATATATATATATATATATATATATATATATATATATATATATATATATATATATATATATATATATATATATATATATATATATATATATATATATATATATATATATATATATTTATATCGTTAATCTAAAACGGGTATATCCAAAATATTGGGTTGATATTCCTAATAATCAAAAAGATGTTTTTTACATAAAATCCCAACTCTAGTTGTGACGTTAAACGGGGAAATAACCAAAATTTGGGCGGGTAAATGCGTTTCACCTTATAAATCGCGTCATTAGGTACGATCGAGTCGGTGGGCGACAACCGTTACATGATAAGCGGCGAAATAGGCATCCTCGACGATAACCGACTCGAGATCAGCGAGCTGCCGGTAGGCACTTGGACCCAGAACTACAAGGAGAGCGTCCTGGAGCCGATGCTGTACGGCAACGATAAGGTCAAGGCCTCATTGAGCGATTACAAGGAGTACAATACGGACACGACCGTGAGATTCGTGGTGACGCTCCTCGACGGTCAGATGGAGAATATGCAAAAGGAGGGCCTGCACAAGGTGTTCAAGCTACAGAGCCTGACCAGTTTAAGTTCCATGTGCGCGTTCGATGCGGACGCGTGCCTGCGCAGGTAAGCATGGCGACGACAAATTAAAATATTTCTTTTTTTGTTCCGTTCTTCTTCTTGTACCATCTCTCCTAACTTCGAAGGTTGACGATTTTTAACCGGGAAACTACAGGTTCGTATTCTTGTATTTTGAGTCTTGGGGGATGACAGATTTTTTCTTCAGGTCTTTATCTGTCACTAATATGGGACGAGACGATGTTTTTACCCCTCTCAAACAATATATAAGCAGGTACAGAATAAAATGCGAGCCAGTTTCAGTCAAGCTCTGAGGAAGCCAACAGGAAAAGTATTGCAGTATCCTGTGGAAGTTTCTTTGCAAAATCAGTCAACTTTTTTACCGCACTTACGCAGGTCCAATATCCATTCTCAAAATCATATTTGCAATATTTATGTTTAGCTTCAACAAACTCGCAAAAATTATCGCACTGGAATTTATATTATGATGGTTTTCAGGCAATACTTACGTACTGACAAGTCTTATCGTTTTCTTCCTCCTTCTTTCCTTCTATTTTTTTTTATTTATAGGATTGGTAGATTTAAGATTAGTTTTTACGTTCACTGGAATATATATATATATTGGATGATTTATATTTAATATTTCTTGTGATTGGGTCGCGTTACCTGTCGCGTTATCTGTCGCGTTGATGTTGATTTCCGTTTTCGCAGATACGATTCCGTCATGGAGATTCTGCGCGAGTTTTACGCGCTGCGCCTGAAAATGTACCAGCTGCGCAAGCAGTACCTCGAGGGCAAGCTCGACGCGGAAACGCGCAAACTGTCGAACCAGGCGCGGTTCATCCTGGAAAAGTGCAACGGGAAGCTGGTCGTCGAAAATAAGGGCCGCGCCGTCATCGTAGCGGAACTGGTCGATGCCGGCTACGAACCGGATCCGGTGAAGATGTGGCAACGCGCGCAGGGCGCCGAAGACGAGCAGGAAATGGAGAAAGCGGCGGAGGACGACGAGAACAACGAATCGGATGAGGTGGACGAGAGGAGCGGTTTCCCCAAGAAAGTGTTCGATCCCGCGCGATTTGACGAACAGTCGACGGATGTGAAGAACTTCGACTATCTCCTCGGGATGACCATATGGATGTTGACCGAGGAGAAGAAGAAGGAACTGCTGCGCCAGAGGGACGTCAAAATGGACGAGTTGCGCGCGCTGCAGAAGAAGACGAGCGCGGAAATGTGGCGCGACGATCTGGCCGTCTTCCTCAAGAAACTGGACGAGGTCGAGCAGAAGGAGCGGCTCGACGAGCAGCAGAACACCAAGCAGGAGAAGGTCAAGGCGGTAAGTGGGCGGGAGTCCGTGAGTCTCGGTTCCTCTTCGTATTTGATTAGAATATATTCCGTCCTGTCCAAGAAAAACGATATTAAAAACAATGCGCTTCGTCGACGAATCGGGTGGTTTAATTTGCATCTCGACCAACCCTAGTCTCATCAGCAGTTATGAACCGATGCCAGAAATTCGTTTGGTGGAAATGTTTTTTCGAATCGTGTTCAAATGGTTTTTCAACACTGTTTGACGGATTTTTTCAATCATTTTCGAAGTACATTCAGAAATCCATTGCTCAATAGTTGAACATGACGGGAAGGAGTCTCCCAGTGCTGAAACCGTCACTTTTAATTGTTTTGGTGTAAAACCTTGCCTTGCGATTACTCCGAAATTGTACGGGGTGGTCCAAATTCGAGTGGCCTCTATGGTTTTAAGCGTTTGCAGCATAGTTAGCTCAAGACTAATATGCATGTTACGGGCTGGATATATGTCATGATATGTCGTGATATGTCAAGGCTTTTTTGAGCTACAGGGTGATTCTCAAAAATCTGCGGTTTTAAAGGCTCTCTATAAATCTCTCCATTTTACCCGTTTTGTCTTAAAGCCTTTAGTTCCCGAGATATCACACAAAGTTATAAAAAAAAACATTTTTCAAATAAAATTTTCTGTCGAACGGTGTGCCATACACCTATTTTTATTAAATAGTTTAAATTTTATTGTTTTTTTTTTTTTTCATACAAAATCAAGTTGGCTACGACACGAGGGGGCACAGCAACCTCGCACTTTAACTTCTAGTTTACAATAATTACCAACCCTTAAATAATAAACGGAAGTAAAATTATTAAAAGCGATTTTTTTATTTAAAATTTTTGTTAATTAAATTATGTAACACTTAAAGTCTACATCCAAAAAAAAATTTTAATTCTAAAACAAATGCTCAAATTGACAGCCATTTTCGTGTAAACATATCCTACATCTTGTCTTGACGCTATTTTCGGCATTAAGAAGTTAAGAAGAGTGCTGCACGAAGTGCCTCTTCCAATTCCCTTCTAGTAGTTGGACGATTTCGAAATACAAGGTCTTTGATTCTCCCCCACAAAAAGAAGTCCCAAGGGGTGTGGTCTGGAGACCTGGGGGCCAATACATAGGACCTTTATTTCCGATCCAGTTTTCGGCAAACACATTATTTAGCAAGTACCTATAGCTCATTATTTTGCTGAAGTGGCAAATTGTCGATAAACGGAATTTAAATTTCCATCAAAAATATATGGCCCCATCATTTGTCATCTGTGGATGCCTACCCATACCTTAAAACTGAACCTTCCCTGATTCGCTTGTTCCGCCATAATATGGGGATTTTGCAGTTTCCAGTAATTGCAGTTATATCCGGTGAATATTCCATCATGATGCGGTTTTTAGTTTGTTCAGCCCGTAACATGCATTTTAGTTTAAAGCTAACTATGCTGCACATGCTGAAAGCCATAGTGGCCCCTCGAATTTGGACCACGCCATACAATAGAGACACCAAAACTTATAAAATTCTTGCTACATTTTTGTCAGTTTTTTAATGCTTCAATGCAAATGGAATAAACAGTATGAAGAGTCTTCATGACCAATTTTTATACTACGACATAACTACCACCGATATAAAAAATGTCTTGTTTCCATATTTGTACGTTCTAGTACACTAGAAATTCAACGTCCGATACATCAAAAATGCACAATAAGCAGGTTACAACGCTGCATTGACGCTTGTGCTCCAACTCTGTTTGCGGAGAAATCTTATACTATCATTTAAAAATCATGCCCAACATGAAACAAAAATATTCATATCATTGGTATGTAGATTAATAAAATAACATTTTTTAAAGATAGGGCGGCGTTTTTTGCGAAACAGCTTTCAAAAATCAATAAATGTCATTTGTAAAACACGTTCGTTTCAATGACATTTTCCGTGCAATGTGTGACGTAAATAAAAAAAATAATTCCAATTCTAATCCGTCGTGCTGCGTTCAGGATTCGGCGGCGGGACATCGGGGGCGGGTAAGGCGGCGGCGCGCCGACAACTCGTCCGCTAATTATTTTTTTTATGACTAAATCTAGCGACGGTTGCAGGGCAAAAAGAAAATGCTGGACACGAAGCCGTCTACGACAGCGATACGGGTGGTGCCCGAGATTACCGAGGAGATAAAGAAAAAGGTGCAGGCGGCGATGAAGATACAAGAGAACAAGAGCAAGAAGATCAAAAAGGAGGTGGTCAATGGTGAAGAGGTGGGTTCGAGGTAATGACGATTCGCCCCGATTAATTTTGACCTGCGGTTTTTAGGAGTCGGGCGAAGGCGACGAGGCGGTGAAGGGTCCGAAAGGGAAAAAGGGTGGTGGGGGGAAGGTGAAGAAGGATGCCGGTAGTCCGAGGCAGAAACAGGCGAAGCCCGCGAACGGGAAGAAAGGTACCTCCACCGTGTTTTTGATAATAATAGTAATAGTTCCCCCGTTCCAACGTATACGTTTTTCGAACCAAGAACGCTTTCGGCTATTTTAAAATTATGAAATTTCATCTTTGGACATTCAAAAGAGGTAGATGACTACAAATAAGTAATTTATTTTACCTCGGCGCATCCACCAGTTTGCGATCAAGTTTACGATATGTCTCCGCAATTTACAAATAGTTTTTTTTGCGTATTTGTTTGACCCACAGTATCGATTATACATGTTTTCACCTCGGCACATCAACCATGTGTTGGTCAAGTTTGCAGTTTGAATTCGCGATTTATAAATAGTTTATTTAATATTCGAAAGTTCACTTTGCGCGGTTTTTTTGTTTGACCGATAGTATCGATTATATTTTTTTGCTCCGGCGAATCCACCCCATTTTCATCGAATTTGCGAGAGGTCTTCGCAATTTATAAATAGTTCACTTGCGCGTTTTTTTTGTACCCGGCACATCCACCATATTTTCACCAAGTTTACGATTTTTAAAAGGAATCGATCACAAATTTTCGTCTTTTTCCGACATATCTTCGGCCGGGATTTCTAACTCTCTCTCTCTTTTTAATTTCGACAGCGCCGAGGGGCAAAAAGAAGATCACGTCGTCCGACGACGAGAGTTCCCGCAGCGACTCGGACATGGAGGTCGCTGCGTCCAAAGCGTCGACGTCCCAACCGGTGAGAACGAACGCGAGACGCGCAGCAACCAAACAGATGAACTACAGTTTTTCGGACGAAGACGAAGACGCGATGTCCGACGCCGACGATGACGTACTATTCGACAACGAGGGCGTGCGGGAAAACAGCGGCCCCGCTGTCGTCCGTCTTGTGAGCGACGAAAGCGACAACGACGACCACATCAAACGTCCCGCCCCCGATCGCAAAAGTTCCGAGGACCTATTCGACGACCTGGTGGGCGGGGTCAAGGCCGAAGACGCGCCCCCCAAGAAGAACGCCTTTGACGAGCTGCTCGGCGCGAGGAAAAAACAAACCAAGAGGAAGTCCACCGAAGAAGTAGCCAGCGATTCCGAGGAGGATATGTTTGCACCGAAGAAGGGCAAGAAGGCGGCGAAAACGAAACCGCCGGCGAAGAAGAAGGAGGCGGAGACGGTTGCGAAGGCACCGCGTCCCAAGAAGAAGAAAAAGAACGCGATGTCGGACGACGACGACGACTTCGAGCCGGAAGTGGTGGGGGAAACGATGAAGAGGACGGAGGCGGCGGCTCCGAGATCAGGCCGGGGCGCCGCCAAAGCGAAGTACATCTTCTCCGACGACGAATCGGAATAGCACAAAGAAAAAAAAATATATCGCGTCTTCGCGGATGTAAGAAAATTTCTTCATTTTTAATTTTGCGTTCGACTGTTCAGTTTTACGTTTCGTATTTATATATATAGTTCGTAATTCATTACTATTTTTGAGAATTTTTATAAAATAGAAAAACAAAAAAGAGAAATCTCGCGTTTTATTTCGGCAGTTGTGGTAGGTCAAACGTTTTTTCTTCTAATAATTTTAGATTCTGCTTAATTTTACATTTTTAGCCCTTTGCGTAATACCAGGGGTAAAATAGAAAAGCTATTCCATATTATTATAACTGAAGTGTTATTTTTTGGATAATTCTATGGATTTAGCCTGAAGCCAGAGCTTTCGAAAATCTTATTAATACCTTTAACAAATTTTTTAATTAATAGAAAAATTGTTACTAACGAGTAAGGTTTTTTTTTATTAAATAATTATAATTATTATATACAATATTATAAATGGGGAAGAGTCGGTCAAAAATAAGTCGACTCGTGGGTTAAAAGCCACAAAAAATAATAAAAAGCTTAAGTGTCCGTCTTGCCTCACCTTCCTGTATGGGTGCTGAAAACCTATTCCTATGTATATATTCATAAAAAAGTTTTTAATTCCCTTCTAAAAGACGATAAAGTTAACCTTCAGAATGTCAAAAATATATTTACTCTCAGACTCTGCTCGATATTTCCTGATTTTTCGAATTGTTTACGTCTACTTATTTTCATTCTGTAGAACTTCTACTACACTTGAATTACTAGAAACTGTACTTGTTTTAAAGTTTGGAACACATGATTCCAAGGAACCAAAACTAACCAATATTTTGACACTTATTGGAGGAATTAATTTTATTATAATTATTTTAAATATATATTTCTTGAGTTTGAAGTACTGCCATTGTCAGGCGGTGGACAACTATAGTTTTTCATTCCATATAGCTTTTCAGTTCCAAGCCAAAAAAAAACTTATAACGGCTTTTAGCCATATTTGTTGTTCTGCAATAGGTGATTTGATCAATGTTCCTATAAATTTTCCTTTTTTTTTTTCACTTTTATGAAAAATATTTGGGGATGCTTTTTTTTGAAACGAACGAAAGTTTTTCAAGTTTTTTTATACTCCTTTGTTTTGATTTTTGAAGTTTGAAGTACTACTACTACTACTTGGGCGGTGGACAACTATAGCTTTCTTTTTTTGAACTCCGATCATTTTCCAATCCAAATAGCCCTCCATATCCTGTTACAACCCCAAAAAATACAATATTTAATAATTTAATTTATGTTTTAGTTTTACAACCTAGCACGACGCTATAACGATGAACTATTTTCAACCGATCTGATAACTGTCAACGCGAAAACGGACCTCTTGACCTGACATTACATTTTTACAGGGAAACTGTCCAGTTGTTTTTCATTTTTACTTTTTATAAAAATACTTGGTAGGACTTTTTGACCCCAATAGTAGATATATAGTGCCGATATAAGCAACAAAAACCGTACATAACCTCAATTTCCTAACCCCCCCGCAGCGGGTGCCCCCCGCGCGTGGCATCCTAGTGTCCCCCCTGGCTACCAGAGTGCGCTCCGCCCCCACCTAGCTTGTGTAGCGTCCTGTTTTGCCCCGGTTCCGCCCGTCGCTGCTAGATGTCGCGCGCTCCGACCGTCGTAGGCCCCCCCGGTAGAGGGCGGTGACGGTGCGGCGCGGAGACGGTGTGGCGTGGTGACGCGGGGGATCGGGTCGTCGGTAAACAAGTCGAGTGACTTATACAGAGTGTCTCAATAATCACGGTTTAATAAAAGAAAAACTATAGATACAATAGTAAATATTTATTAGCTCATATGTAGACAACGTAATTATCCTCCCGATCCACCGCGTCACCGCGCCGCACCTTCACCGCCCTCTACCGGGGGGGCCTACGACGGTCGGAGCGCGCGACATCTAGCAGCGACGGGCGGAACCGGGGCAAAACAGGACGCTACACTCTGGTAGCCAGGGGGGACACTAGGACGCCACGCGCGGGGGGCCCCCGCTGCGGGGGGTTAGGAAATTGAGGTTATGTACGGTTTTTGTTGCTTATATCGGCACTATATATCTACTCCCAATTGTCAATTATTGGTGTCAATAATATTTCTGAAAGTTGATTTAAAATAACTATTTTTTTCTTACTAATTGTTCAACCATTAGTGGCAAAGTAACAGTAACTTTGAAATATATGTTGGACTACGCATTGCGGTTTGAAACCAACAAGAGTTTTTCTAGAATTTACGTCTTAAAGCTGGGAGGAGGTAAGTTTTAAATTTGTTACAAACTGCTATTTTAACTGGGAGTGACAGATGGACGGTAACATATACATGGTAATATACATTTATTAAATAAAAAGCAGAGAGAGATCCGCCGCTTAAGCGGGCAACAGGTCAAAGTCGTCGCTCACGTGAACCATCGGCACGTGAAGCTCGTCGATTTTGGGCGTGGTCTTGCGATCGCAGAGCGAGTGCTCTTTCAGCTTCCACTCCCAGTTCATTTTTTGTACGGCGTGTAGCGACTCCGCCTCGTTGTGGTGCCGCAGCAGCATGTGCTCCTTTATCTTCTCCCACTTGTCGTCGACGTCTTGCAACCAGCTAAGGAACAGACGTCCGTTGTACCGCGACCTCGTGTTCCGATCTTTCTCCTCCTGCTCGGGAGTGATCAGATTGTACACCTCCTCATCTCTAAGGATCGTGCACACCGAAAACGGTAGCGACTGCTCGGCCAAGGCGCGAGCCGCCCTGCCGTGCGCTCGCAGGATTTCCTGCTCGACCGACAGCACCAGTTTCTCCTTCTCGATGACGTGCTGCATCCTCAGTTTGTACCGTTCCTTTTCCTGTTCCATAAACAGGTCCTTGAGCTGCGCGGGCAGGTTCGCTGGGTACGTGACGTTCGGTGACGTGGGGGCGGTGCCCGCCAACACGTACGTGCACCGGTTCATCAGGTAGTCCTTGAATCCCTGCGGCGGTTTCGGCTGAACGGGGAACAGGCCCTTGCGTCGCTTCTCGATCTGTTTGCGGATGTTGAGGAACAGCCGATAGCAGTTGGTAATGGGCTGATCGTGGGGGTGGACCTCCCGCGATTCGGACGACGCGTCTCCCGCCTCCTGGCTCTGCTGCTGTTGCTGCTGCTGCGCCGCCGACTGCTCCTTGTTCTGCTTCAGCTTGCGCTTGCGCGGGTGCAGCTCGACGGGGGCGGGGGGCGGGGCGGCGATGGCGGCGGCCGCCGCTCCCGCCGCCGGTTCCGTTTCCGCCGTCGGATTCGCCTGTCGAGTTTGTTATTTGTTGGACGTGTAACGGGATACTACTAATGGTGGACCAGAAATATAGTGCTATTACAACCGACCCCTACTATTTTTACTCCAAAACCGCGGCCCCTTATAGAACACCTGGCCGTAACCATTCCAGGACCGTCCTAGGAAACATTTGCATAAAAAATTAGTACAAAATAACAATTTATTATGTTCCATTTCATTACGTTGCTACATAGTGTCCTTATTAATATACAAAATATTAAGTATAATAATAAAGATCACTAATCGTTTTCGATAAATATTTTCTTCGTTAATTCGTTAATTTCTTCTTTATATGAAGAAGTATTTCGAATATTTCTAATTTGGGCTGAACGATACGACAATAACTGTATTGGGCAACAGTTTATTTTCAAATCAAATATTTCCGCGGTCTCCGACGTTTTTGGCAGACAAAAAAATAAGGCGTCTTCCACCCAACCATTTTTGGACCCATCATGAAGAATTATTATGCATTTTCCATGCGAAGGCGGCAAGTCTAGTACACACTTGTTACTGAAAACACATTTTCTTTTTTTTTTAATATGTCGTCAGTGTCGAACCACGTTTCTTCTAAATATACTATTGGCCTGTTTTGCTCTCGGAAATTTTTCAATTGCATTTAAATAATCAACCTTCTATTGCAAAATTCTTTGAGACTCTTTGGCAGAACTAACGTTTAAGTCTATCAGTACTATTTTTTTAAGCACTAATAGGGTTAAAACACTTCATTTTCACTTTATAAGCGTCGTACATCATACACCTAGTTAGATCTGCGTGCTAATTCAAAACAATTTGTTTAGCATCCGAACACAAATGGATCTGTTTTTCTATTTGCTGAAATATTTCTCCTTCTAAACAGGAACCTTCAAAAAATGTTTAATTACAAGATTTTAATAAATATTTATCTGTATTCTTATAACGTATCTTTATCTAACTATATTCTTAAAAAAGACTTGTATACAAATCGAAGAACTATGTAGAAGACACAAAAATACAAGAAGAAGAATGTTGTCGATCTACAGGAACACAAGACAAATTTGATTATTTTCAAACTTGCTGAGCACAGATACTTACCCTTACCCTTTGAACTATTTAGTGAAAACAAAATCAGGTACATAAATACGTTTTTTCTGGTCGGATCACATTCAAATACCTCCGTAATATATACGAACATATTGCAATTTAGATAAAACTCTTAAAAACGATACATATCTGCGGTTAAGGTACTGTAAAACGTCCAAGCAATAAATGCACTATATTTTTGGCCGTATTACATTAACAAATATTCCGGATTTCTCCTGCGTCGGTTGTTTATAAATCAAACCAGACTCCACACCAAAATGCTTTACATTCCTTCATAACTTTTATTTCGCAGAACAATTAAAGCCACTAAATTAGATCCACAGGATATTCTGCTTAATTTCGATGAGGAATCCCTATTTACTAAACTCCCAGCGTTACTTCAGATATACACTAGTGAACAAAAAAAATTCACGCGTGGCTAGAATTGTAGCATTAGGATTGGTCGAGAAAAACGCTAAACTACAAGAATAGTTGGTAAGAGTCTATGAGCTGTACAGGATTATTCATTATATTTTGACACCCACCTACAGGGTTAACATCGAACAAAAGCTTGAAGATTTTTGCAATATTATCTTATGTAAATGTCTCTGAAATATTTCAGTTTAAAAATCACTATCATTCGATTTTTGTCCACGCATATCTGCCGTATATTCCGAGTGTCACCGACAGGATTGGCAGAATATTGAAAAGACACGACATCAAAACAATCTTTAAGCCTACAAAGAAGATCCAGCAGACCATCAGGTCAGCGAAGGACAAGAGGGGCTCACTTTCAGCTGCAGGAGTCTACCGGATTCCGTGTTCATGCGGAAAGGTCTACATCGGGACTACCAAGAGATCAATGGGAACGAGACTTAAGGAGCATAAAGCAAGCTGCAGGCTAGGACATACAGAGAAGTCTGCAGTAGCTGAACACGCACTGGGCAGCGGGGAACACAGGATACACTTTGAGAGCTGTAATTTCAACCGAAAGGAGGAGACCCTTAGACTCAACCAAATCTGGAACCCGATCCTTAGGAACGCCCGAGCAGTACCGATCGATATCCCGAGACCAACCGAAGCGGAACAAGTCCCGCCCACCACCAATCGGCATAAATACAACCTGCGCAGGAGAAATCGTCAGTCTACGTCCAACATCGGAGATGGAAGGACCTCTGAAGAAGCTCGCCACTCGTGCTAGCGAAACGTTAGGAAGTAATTCCAATCGACGACGGCCTTTAAACCCGAACCAAGATAATAGCTTATCAACGGGCCGCGAAAGCCTTAACCAATTTATAAATACGGACATAGTCCAGAAATCGACTGAAATTTGTAATATTAGCCCTGCAGGTGGGTGTCAAAATATAATGAATACCCCAGTACAAAATGTATACCAACGTCACGAGAAGACTGACTTGATCACCAGAAGACCAGGGTCCGGTTGAAGAAGGATCATCAACCAAAAGGATGTGGTGGCCACAAATTTACGAAACAGCTTCTGCTGTTTGGCTTCGAAATGAACTTATTATTGATGAAAGATGCTGTGATGAGGTGGGAATTAGGCGGTTTGATTGGCCAGCATTCGGTCCGGAAATGAATCCCATCGAGCATATGTCGAATAAGATGCGACGAAGTATTAGTAGACATATCAAGAAGTGCCCAAGCCCGAGAGAGTTGCAAATGTAGGAATGGAACAGGATTCGAATTTTCGCAAAATAATTAATAATTCCTTGAGTGGCCTACATTTTTGCTCACCGGTGTATTAAATGAAATATGATTGTCGCGAACATATTTTTCTTCTAACGGTCAATATTATGAACCAACCAAATAATTTTAACAGCGACGCAGATCTTTAACGTTTCACCAATCTGGGAATCATTCGTGCGCCGCCCCAATCGAACCATATAAAAGCAGTTTAGGCTCTGAAGAAGAAGAATAATTGAAAATTTCTAGAACGACCTCTACAGGGCGCAACACTTGCTGACGTCAATTTGTTTGTCAACTGTCCACTTACAACTTCAACAAACTCACGGTATTTTAGAGGTTATGTTTGACCGTCGCGGTTGTGTTGGACCAATTTTGGTTAGTTTCATAAAGTAATTCACAAAAATAATTAGAAAAAAAATCCTGTCCGTTATCACTATTGCTAAAACTTTGCTGCCGCTAAAAAGAAAACAAGGAGAGTTTAAACCATTTTTGAAGATGGCACGCAGTTCTATGGCGAAAATTTTGGGTTGAAATTTGCTACCTTTGATTGTTTTATGATGAATGAAAAGCTGTCCGCAACGGTTACCCTTCCAAACTTTTAATCCACCCAGCGTTCTCCCCCCCCAAAAAAAAAAAAAAAACACGTCACTGGGACACACAAAATGGCAACTGAAGCGGGGCGAAACGAAGATGAAAAATGGCGCCCAACCCGAGACCGGGGCGGATCCCAGAGGTGCCAACCGATATAGACATTAATATGGGAACACCCTTTCCTCTACTCTTGACTCTTGACAACTTGACCGCTGTTTCAAATTATTGCAATTTTTATAAAACTAAATATTAACTTAGATCCATAACGCCACTTAGCCCTTTGTAATTTAAGAAAGTAAATAAAGGCCGATGTGATTGAAAATTTTGGAAAAGTTCTTTCTAAGTAAATGACTACTCTGCAGTAAATAAAATTTGTACCAGCTTTAAAAAAAAAATTCAATTAGTAAAAGCTGAAGTTCTTTGAAGTTTTATCCTGAAAGCATATAGAAAGCTGTATCGAAGCCATATAGATTTACTAAAAGAAAATGTTGGGTGTACACCTATCCATTTTTTTTTCAGTCAAAAGCAGACTGGAGGTGCTACCTCGAAAGATTCAAAAATCTGTTAAAACGCAATTTAAATCAACGAGCGTCCATGCATGGGAATAATTAAATTATATAGAAGAAAATGTCAACAACTGCAAATTTAGATCTTTTTCTTTTTTATTATTAATCGGTATTATTATTATTTATTTGGATTAATTTTGTTTTCATGAACAATTTCCTTCCAAATAGAACATGTTTTGTTTTCTTTAATATCATTCTCACACTACTAACAGTCTCTATCGAATACTACCATTACCATAAAAAAAAAAATGATAAAAGAGGTTTTCCGGAGTAAACAAAGTTATTTTCGACACTATAATCGGACCAAGACAGAAAACGAAAATGATAAATAGAAGCACCCTTGTTAAATTAAATAATGGAAGGGTTGAACAAACTAGAGTTGTGAAATATCTGGGAGTTTTGACTTAAGAAACCGTCAGTATATTGAGGTATAAGGCTGAGTTCGGCTTTTGTTACTTTACGCCGGCCTGGTGAGTTGTTCACTTCACAAAAAAGAAAGCTGAGAATTTTTCTATTTAGGCCAAATACATATTATTTTCCAAACTAAATTTATTAATGTTCCCATTTCTATATATTTTGACTCGATCTATTTGACGATTGATCAAGATTTGTCTAACGAAAGACCCTGTAAATGTTCAAACCTTTTATAACCTTCGATCTTTCAGCAAGTTTGAAGGAACATTGTTCTCTGCATTGCTTATAATCTTAAAAAAATCAAATAAACCAACATCAGCCTGTGGCGAATCTTTAGTTAGAATCCAGTTTCGCAAGCAAAAGATATAGCAGAAAGTGCAACGTTTTCATTACTTGAAAAACAGTCGAGTACATTATCGGATGGCTTCTTTCGACTTCAATTGGGCCGTTTTATGCAAAAAACTTCCAACCCTCAAATCAATAATAATATTGAGATATAATTTTTTTTAAATAAGAAAATCTGCAACCAACGTATACAAAACTGAATACAAAAAAAATGCAGCAATAGTATAAGTATCATCTTACTTTACAGGATAACAAGTTTTTTTTTTGTAAAAAATACCAAAAATTTTGTGACTTGGTAGGATTTTGCAAAATTAAAAACAGCAATAGGAAATATCAGCAAATCATTATATTAAAGAAAAAAAATATGTTATATTATTTATTTATTTTTTCTTCTGTTTCGGTTTGTTGTGTGTTTACAATATTTTTTTCCAATATTTGAAACACCATAAATATTATTAAAATCCTTTTTTTGTAAAATATAAATAAGGAAAAGAATCATTTTAATATTTCTGTATTGACCCCCACACTAGTCACTCCACAGAATAAGGAGAAAATCTATGTTTGACGACTGCCGTCATATGATCCCACTTCTGGAGACCCTCTGCCAGCTTCTCCTCCGACCCAAACGTAACAAAATCCGCGGTCTTCTTTACCGCTGTGAGGCTGATGAATAAAATTCCCAATGTCTGATGTACCATGTATACAAGTTATATAAAAAAAAAGAAAATAATCCATGTAAAAAAAAGTATGTCTGTATATAATGCATCTTCAATGATAACACAAAAAAGGAAAATATTTTTACAAAAGAGAAAAAGAAGGAAAAAAGAGTTATTGATTATTATGAATACCTACTCTCATTAGATGGTGCAATTCTCTGTCCAATTTGTTTATGAAAGAATTAGTACTTGTTGCGGACACTGCGTCTTCCGGCAGGAAGTTCCAAGTAGACACAACTCTATTGCACAGGAAGCTTTTTGTCTATAGTGTGGCAGTCTTTTTTTGATTAATTTTCGGAGTGGATATTCGGGTCATTTTGAAAAATGTTCAGTTCACATAAGAAATAGTGTTGTATTACCTTGCAAGTCTCAATTAGATCGCCACGTAATCTTCTTCTTCTTTCAAGGTTGTTACATTCAACTTTACAAGTTTTTCCTCACAGGAATCATTAGATAAATGGTTTGGAAGTTGTGTTATTCCCTTATTGTCTGGTCATATTCTAATTGTGGACGGATGAAAGACTTATAAAGTTTTACTATGGCCTGATATGATCTACTAAGAAAGGTTTTCTTCAGACAAAACACCAAAGAGTTAACCTGTTTAACTATTTTTGAAATATGTGTCTCCCATTTCAAGTTGGAAGTTATCATAATTCCAAAGTCTTTCTGTTGTTCTACATGTTTGTTGCAATAATCAAAACATTGCATTTGTCTTCGTTTAGTTTCATTTTCCATTTTTTGGACCCAATTTCTATCATTGTTAGGTCCCTCTGAAGGTCATCATAGTTTTCAGTAGGATTCGCATGGAGTTTTGAATCATCTGCAAACAGTGTGATGGAAGTTTTCATGTTTTTACTTATATATACCCAGAGCTGCCTTTATACAACACAATATTTGTGGGTATTCGTGCTAAAGGTAATTTTTTTTTAAGATCAAACGTCGCGCAACGTTCGAGCTCCATTGGCTAACTCTAAATGTTGCTTGTGTCGGTTTTTGCTGACGTTTCGCCAATCATCTTGTTGGTTTCTTGTATAATCTAGTGTCTCAATCAAATGGGTTCAAAGCTTTTGTGTCATATTATGTTTTGCAGAATAAAGAGGTGTTAATGTCTGTCTAATTTTTTCATATAATGTTGGTCGGTAGCGTTTTGCATAACAGAGAGGAACAAGAGCATGTTCTCTCTCTGACGTAATTTGACGAAGAAGCCAAAGAGCTTAAGTTATTAACTAAATTGTTTGATTTTTTTTTTCATATAGATATCCCCAAAAAAATTTTTTCTATAACACTGTCAAAGAGTAAAAAATTGTCTACTGTCGGTAAACTAATTTTATCTATTTGGGGCGCGTTGGCACGTCGGGTCCTCCCCACACGCCTCGGGTGGCGTTTACCTGCGATTCGACGACGGCGCAGGCCGTCCCGGACGCCCCTCCCACTTCCGTCGACGGCTCGCTCGCGCCGGTGGGGGGAGAGGGCGGCGACGAGTCGCCGCTGCTCGGGCCGGCGCGTTGCGAACTCCTCAACACGCGCTGATGCTGCTGGCCGGAGCCCGCCCGCTTTTCGGGAGACAAAGGGTGGAATAAAAGTCAATCGTCTCTTCCCCCCCTCCACGTCCTACTCTCACGCACGAGGTCGACCCTGGGGCGCGCGCGCCGGGTGGGGCTTACCTGATCCTCCGGCTGGCCGCCGCTGGTTTCTTTCTTGTCGGTATCTTTGGAGCCCGCGGCGCCCCCCTCCGGGCTGGTTGGGGGTGCGTCTTTATCGGCAGCTTCGGCACCGGAGCTGGGCACCACGTAGGGGAGGGCCTGGTGCGACCTCTGCGAGCTGCTCTTGCCTGCCGGTCAGAAATCGTACGAAAATTCGGAAGTAGTTCAAACGTGTTTTCTAATTGAATGTCAATAAGTTTTCAAAGATATACAGGGTGTTCGGGAATTGAGTTGGGAAACTTGGAAGAAAGATGACGATAAGAGTGTGTGTCACCTCTTTCCAAGCGTTACTAATGAAGTTGACTGCATCTAGCATATTAATTCATTCATATCTTTTCTATTAAAATGTTTTTCCTGTATCGACTCTTAAGATTTTTTATTACGCTCTGGTCCATCGGCTGTAATACACTTGTTGTTGTCTGGAAGAAATGCCAAATCAATATTCCATATGCCATGCAACCATCCTTCCGAAGCCTTAAAATTGATAATGCCAAGCTGTTCAGCAACCTTTTCTGCTTTTAGTTTTACGATACGTCCAGATAGTGGTACATTTTTTAGACGCTGCTGTTGTTACCACTGCAACATTGCCCGATCCAAATCTTCAAATTTCGGCTTTCTTGGTTTTTTACTAAAACTGCCTGCCGCTTCAGCCTAAATGATTTTTTCTTTGCACTTTGAAATCGTGGATACAGTCGACGGTGTAAGTCCATATCGACGTCAAACATCACTTTTCTATTCTCCCCGTTCTATCTCCCGAATTAAAGCAATTTTCGGCCTTCATTCCTTACTTTGTTACCTGATGTGCCTTTTTTCTTTCGGTATAGGGAATGAGAAATTCGTTAAACTGAGTGGTTTAATACATAACTTTGTATGGAGACCTAATAGTACAACAAATTTTGTTCGTAATACAGAGTTTCGCTACAGGGAGATTTCACTGTATTTACAAACTACCTGCTACTACATATACCGAAAAATGATAATAATACCTTAATTAATGTTGTGAGAATTTAAGTTTAAGTTTAATGATGGAGAGGTATTCAATCTAATTGATAGTTAATCTCCATGGCTTCCAAAAATTTTATTTTCAACTTTTTGTGGCAGTATGTAAAATATCAAAATTGTCGTCGAAAATGTGTTTTTTTGTGTTTAAGTGTGTAGCATAATTAGAATCTACACAACTGTTTCTAAACGCTCTTTAATGTTCGTTAAAGATCGGCATTTCAAACTGTAGACATCTGCTTTTTGACATTTTGGACATTACGTTTTTTTTTTTTTGTTGCTGCTCACGAAAGAATTTCTGAATGAACAATTGAGAGTAATTTCATGCAATCAAATTTGAGGAAAAATTCAAAATTGCCCGCAATTCTTAAATGACTAGGCCGAATTCAGTCGTGATGGTATTGTAAATTTTCGAAATACGCGGTGGCGAAGTCATTAAAAAAGTTTAGGCGTGTTTTTTCGTGTTCCACGGCATTTTATAAAACGTATAAGAGAATGTTTAGAAATGAACGGTGGGCATTTTGAAAATGAATTGTAATTAGCATTGTAAACTGTTTAATTCCTGATTATAATTGTTAATTTTTTATTTTCCAAAATGTTTAATGTATTTACGTTACTTACAGTTTTGTTTTCTTTTCTTATCTTTTTTTCGCATTTTTCACTTGTAGCATACTGTTTTGAAAAACCTAATGCACGTCGCCGGCAGGTTAATAACGCTGGCCCGCATTGCGACCTGCTTCTCCGTAACAGTTCTCGGGCCGAGAATAAAAAAGTCTTTAAACAAGAGCAACAATTGTTGAGGATTTGTGATTGTACTTAAGGCAATCTGTTAACTTTTGAATTATCAGTCTAAATAAATGAAATTAGACGCACTGACGCCACTGATTTCATAACAAACACCTGATAATAATTAACCTTAGTTTGCTTACCTAACAGAAGATTTCTCAGTGTCGACAACTCGATACAAATTTTTGCAAAAGTTTCTTTTAACCCCGTCTTACGGTAATATAACAGCACGTGGGTGACAAATATGGTTAGGGTTTACGGATCATAAACGTGCTTCTTTATTTGGCCGTTCTTACCGTTCCTGCAGGCGCCCGTCTCCTGTTCGCCGCCGCTACCCTGCGGGATGACGATTTTCAGGGGCGGCACCTTCAAATCGGAAGTCTTTCCGTCCGGACCGCCGGCGCCGCCGCCGCCTTCGAGTTCGGCGTCGCTGGTGGCGCCCCCGCCTCCGCCCGTGACCGTTGTCGGTTTCGGACTGGGACACGGACTTTTCTTGTCGCCCGAGGAGGCAGCAACCGCCGCTCCCGCCCCCGCCGAAGGCCCTCCCGACTTCGTAGCTGATCCAGCGGACTTGCCCTGACCGCTGACCGATTGTTTACCGCCTTGGCCCTTGCCCTGACCTTTAAAACGTTTTCGGTTAGTTAAATATCTAAATCGGAACACTGTAAGTTTTTCTTTTTCTAGAACCTATTTTTGCCATCTGGAAGACAAATTAATATGCTTTAGTATGAGTTTAAACTTGTCAAGTGTGCTGATCTTTTATGAAACGTGTTCATGCAGTAGTTATAATGATAGTAACTAACTTGTAATAGACTTAAATTAACCACGACGAGATTATGAAGCTTTTGAATCTGACATCTTTGGAGAGCAGGCGCATATTTTTTGACATCTCTACATTGTACAAAATCCTTAATAACTTGATGGATGCACCAGATCTTTTGGCATCTGTTGGTTTTCATATTTCTCCTATTAATGCAAGAAATAAGGCTCTTTCCAACTATGGCGTTGAATCGAATGTGCAAGCTGACAAATATTTTACTCTCAAATAAGGAGCATATTGATTTATTTTCTGACTCACTCAGTAGTTTTAATTGTAAAGTTAAGAAGACTGTTTTTGGTAGTTTAGCAATTGTAAGTGTTGTTTGGATTAAGCATTATTACTATTATAAAATGCTAAATGCAGCAATAAACATTTTAATTTTAATCGAAAGTGGACTTCGCCAGGGAGCTGGTGCTCGACAACTGGATATGACACGCGCAGCAGTTGGAAGAGTATGTCAACGGTATGAGGAGACTGGATCCTTTGCCTTTGCATTATAAAAAAATAAGCGTTGAGCTGCTGATTGTCAATAACCCTATTTGTTTTTGGTAATAAAAAAAGGTAATTTGACGCAGTTATTTTACTATGCTAAACCTAGAAAGCAGAAATTAGTTTTAGTCAATTTAAACTCTTATTAAAGCATAAATATTCGTCGTAACTTAAACTTAACGTAAACTTACCAGAACTCCTTTGTACCGGTTTCGCGCCCTCCTCTTTTCGCTTCTTTCTCTTGTTATCCTCGTCGATGGACGAGTCCTCGCCGCCCTCGTAGTCCGCGTACGGTCGCTTCGATGCCGCTCCCGCCGCCTCCTCGGAGGCGGACAATGACAACGGGTCTGTCGCTTCGCCGTCGCCTTCAGAGCACTTCTCGGGCGACGAGTCGCCGTCTTTTACCGATTTGAACTCGTAAACATCATCGGGGGCGGTCGCAGTCGTCCCCGACGCGCTTCCCGCCCCCGCCTTCACGTCCATCGAGTCCGCGCCCCCCGTTTTCTGTTTACTATCGGACGATGACGAAGACGGCACACCAGCGACCTTCTTGTCATCCCTAGTGCGGGGTTGCACCCGCAGAGAACCGCCCCCAGATTCTGCGAAAATGGAAAATGATTTTTTTTTAGAACGGCGACCACGATGGCCCTAGAGGCTCTGGTGGGTTTGCCCTCTCTGGCGGATCGGGTGCGGATGGAGGCGGCCAGGACAGCTGTCAGGCTGGCCAGCTGCGGGCTCTGGACGGAGGGAACATTCAATCGCGGGGTCATGGGCATGCCGAGTGATGTCATGATCCCCGCGATGACTTTCTTTGACAAATGGACCTTTCTCTTCTCATCAAGGGAAGAGTGGAGAGAGGGCAGAGTTGGCTCCTGGGATGAACTTGTCTGGTACACGGACGGGTCCAGAATGGGAGATTTGGCCGGAGCTCGAGCGTTCTGCGAAACAACGGTATGGAGCTTGTCGGTCCTTCTGTGTCAGTACTGCACTGTGTTTCAGGGGGAAATTTTCGCTATATTGATGGCGGACCACCGACCCAGGAGGGTATTCTTCTGCTCGGATAGTAGGACTGCACTTGTGGCGCTGAAGTTAGTGCGCACGCGCTCCTTGTTGATAAAGGAGTGCAAAGGGATACTGAGGAGAGTGGCCGAGGAGAGGAATGTCACGTTGGTCTGGGTCCCGGGTCACACCGCCCTCCATCGGACCAGCAAGCTGCTTAGACTGACCAGAAGGGAGTGTAGATCACTAACAGGGGCCTACACAAGACATAGCAGGCAGACACTGATCGATTCGGGCTCAGTGCACGGTATTGGGCTTACTGACCTTCTATAGGAAGGGCGGCATTCTGGACGCCCTCTAGAGCGGTCTGGGGGCACGACGGGCCCATCTGGTGGCCTAAGTGCTTGGTGCCCGCGGGGGCGCCCCCCTTTAATACCAATACCAATACCCAATACCAGTGACAAAGGTGTTTCTTAGAAGTTCTTTGGCAAAGGAAAAACTATTGTAGAAATTATCCATAAACACATTATGTCCCATTCCTAAATACTTTTGCAATGTAAATTCTTACTTTTAAAACTAAACCAGAGGGTTCGCAAAGTATATACAATTTTGCACCAAACTTATGCTTCTTATTTTTAATGTTCATCGTCACATTTTTTCCGGGGTAATAAATTTCATCCATTTTGAAATAAGATTCGGGTGTAAGTGGTTTACAAGTCATAATTCGAGATTGCTCAGTGGTTTTCTCTCTAAGAAAAACTTGTTCAGCATTTAATAAACCAACCATATAGAGCAATGACATTAAATTTTAATAATATTGTATACATATTGTATCAGTTATAACTGCATAATGTGTGCCGCATAAACTGGTTATTACTGAAATCTCTCACCCTGAAGAAATGGAACGTATAGCCTATATAGATAATGAAGAACTGAAGAGGATTTTAATGGAAACAAAAACAATGTACATCAAACTCAAGGACAGATGAAAAGAGACTACATAGCAAACGCATTATGAGTTGGCAATTATTGTTAAAGTTAAAATATTTCACATTAAAACCAGAATTATGTCAACAATGTATTTTATTTATTTACAAAGTAAAAAACCTAAGTACAATTATTGCAAGTAGCCAATTCTCCAACCGTACACCATCTAAAATCAAGAAAAATATCTACATGACAAAAAAATTCTAATATTTTTTGATAAAATCTAAAGGTATTCTTTATTTCACCTACGTTGTTCATTATGCATTCGGCTGTTTCCTTAGAATTTCTAGTTCTTCTCTTGTAAATATGCACGGATTTATTTCAATTCCTCAAAGTTGAGCAATTTCATCTTTCTAAATTGAAGTTTCTTGTTTTCCTTTAATTGAAGACATACAGTTTGTTGGGATTATTATTCCATCTTCTTTAAATTATTATTCCATCTTCAATTTTGAGGCATATGAGAATTTTCGCAAAATAACATACACCACCATTTAATTTTACTCCACTTACCGGCGCCTAGCCCAGGGCATGATATAATTTTGATTTTATCTTCAGTTCTTCTATTGTTTTAATACCAAATTAGGCAAATATTTGCCGAGTAGCGTCTACATGTATGTAGTTTTTTTCATCTAAAAATGTGAGAAGTTCTATTCAATCTTAAGAGAAGTAACAAAATTTGTATACCTGTGATATTCTGCAATAAAAGTTCGTCACTTTCAACAAAGGGTTCACATTTTTCCTCGGTCTAGACAATAATATTCTGAGGAAATTAAATATATATATGACAATTTTATCACGAAAAACAAATATATAACAGCGGATATATTTTGACCTAACCACAAAAAAAAACGCTGGGTAGAGGCATCATAACATTTCTTGCCCAAGCATTACTAAACAGTTGTGCACGGCTGCACATGCCAATATCAGGGCCAGGGTTCTTACGACTTTAGTGGGTCATTAAAAATGCTCCAACCGTCGCGGACGTAAATGTTCGGTTTACTGCCGATCCGAGAAAATAACCTCGCAAAACAAACGTCAACGACACGCGAACGTTACCGCGACCGTGAGCGAGCGACATCGCGGCGCACGGAAGGGCCAATGAACCGCCGCAAATCCCGGCACCCAAAACACGACGCAGCGTAAAGTGGGCCCTCCGATCTAATTAGCGGAACGTCTTTAACCTCACATTTCGCGCAAACCTCTCTCTCTCTCGTTGTCGCCCGCGCCCTCTACCCCCGATTTTTACTACCGATTCCCGTCGCTTTTTTTTACCTTTGTGAACCTGAGAGGCCCGTCTCATAGCCGGCGGTGTAGGCCTCGTCTCCCGGTAAATGAAGCACACGAAGCGCGATCTCCCGCGGGGCGCGCCGCCGCCCAAAAACGATCCCCAACGATATTCGACCCGAGCAGATCGCAAAAACAAGCTCACGCCAAGGCCGACGATACGCGCGCCTGTGTGCGTGTGTTGTTCCGAAGCGAAGACGGAAAACGCGCCTCCCGCGGTCGGTGGTCCTACCGGCGCAATTCAGACGTGGTATACGTTCTCTGAGAAAATGAGAGTGGACCCACTACGGCAGAAAGTGATGCGCCGCAGCTGTGATATTTTCGTAGAGAATACTTATTACAGCAAGTGTGGCAAATATGAGGTCCTAATAGGATTTGAGACAAACTCGAGTGCAAACTTAAATATCTACATAAGAAAGATGTTCGTCACAAAATTACGTAAATTATTAACGAAGAACCAGTGCAGCTGCAACGATATATCTGCAGTATGTTTATGATTTTCAGCGATATCTAGCACCTCAAAGTTATATTTTATATATGTAAGTTTATAAAAACAAACTGTTTGTGCTGATTTACGGGCACAAATTCCCGAAGAAATGGCTGTAGGGCTATAGGGCTTAAAGAACCAAAACGCCAAATTACTTACAGAATTATACCAAAGACGCAGATCCGTGTAATGTAATTCAGCTTAACAGTAACCCTGCACTTGTTGCTAATTTTTTTAACAATGCTTTCCACACGTTAGTTCCTTTTTTACGTCAAGGCCTTATGGATCGAACGTCAAAATTTGCTGTTAGAGCTGCCAGTAGTTAAAAACGAACTTTCAAATCTCGCGCATTGAACTGCCCTTCTCAAAATTTTGTGTTATATAGCTGCTTTACGAGTTCCTGTACTATTAGCATAGGCAAGATCTCTATACGTGCGGTACCTATATGTAAATCCCTTCGGTGAGGCCACGTCTCCGTCGACCCGACCGGACCGCGCGGTTAACGCTCCTTCGAGCCTCCGGCGCGGAATATACAGGTGGCAGCACCGCGAATGCAATAAAATCTCGGCCATTTATTCCGTTTTTTTTCACCAGGCGCAATTATGGTGTGTTTAAGGGGGTAGGACGAATAATACGGGAAAAATGCGACTGGCGATAATCAAAAAAGACTCTTTTGACAGATATCAAAACGCTACCAAAATTGATTCGAGAATATTAATTTTATTGGACGGACGTGAGTATAGAGTAGTTTCTCTCCATTTTGTCGCCAGCAGCCGAGGGTGGCAAAACTGGCCAACGTATCTTCACATCAAAACCAATGACGTGACAGAAAACGTAATCTAAACCAAGGCAAACTATTCGTCAACAAGCTTTTGCGGCACGGTTAAAATAAAAAACCGTCATTTTTCGAGTTTACTGAAGTTATAAATGGTGATAAGTATTTTCGGCTTCCTTTTAATACCATGTTAATAAATGTGACTTTTATGTATATGTAGGTATAATTAATCAGGGTCATAAAGTTGTTGACAAGGGACATTTTCATTTGTTTTAATTTTTCGGATCTATGGGGTGCTTTCTTAAGTAAATTTGACAGTTCTTTAGCTTGGCAGTACTGAATTTAAATTCTCTAGCACAGCACACCTTTGTTCGAAGTTTAATTTTATTTATTCATACATTACCACTTGCCTTTTGACTATTTTGCGGTACTTAAATCCCATTTTTCCTTTTTGCAGACAACTCTATGGAAGGTGGCTTGTTATTTATGTCGGTTTCTTCTTCTAGCTTCTTTTTCATTTTATACAAGGTATGAACAACTTCCGTTTGATCAAAAACAATGCTGTTTTGCACCGAGCGACAAGTGATTTCGACGTGACATTGTTATATTCTCTTTTTCAAAACGCACAGTAAAAACGATTCTTGAACAGTGCCACCAAATGGTCAACACTCAAGAAATGTATAGGAAAAAAAGCCATTGTTGAAGTTCTATTGGAAAGGGTCCGTCACAAGTCAACGCGATGAAGATTGAGACAGACTATGTGCCCATATTCAGAGGTGGATTCATGTATTTTCTATGTAATAATAGATCAGGGTGTTCTTTAATGAAATGCAAATATTTAAGTATGTGAATCTACATGAAACAATTATGATACCAAAAGAATAATTCCTAACAACTCACATTTGAGACCACTTTATGGGTAATTGATAATTTCTAGCGTACGAGTGGAAACAACGGGGAAAATACATTCATACAGTCATTTTTTCTCAACCTGTGCAGGACAAAACGCTTTTTTTTTGTTTTACAGTCAAACACACAAACATTGGACATTAAAATTTTAGTTATTTTTTGATTGCCATCAATTTTTGAAGTTTCATGTGGAATCGCGACCACAGCCGGGCTAAATTATAGATTCGTGAATCCAAAAAATCCCGAAAATAAGAAAAGGAACCTAATATCCTTAGAATTATATTTTATAATTCTTAACTATTAAATAACATAGAAGCAGAATTTGTTAAGAACCTTTAGAAGAACTAATTTAAGAAGAGTACAGGTGCTACTGTTCGTTCCCTTTTTGAAAAAATTTTGATTCCACTTGGAATTGGAAAACATACGCAATTTAACAGTAAGCTTAACCTACCTGGCAAGGGTAAGCCGGGGTTGAGTAAGTACGGTTGAACGCTCGCCACAGCAACGTCCAGGGGAGTTTTGCCTTTTGAATTTTTGGCGTTTATATCGGCGCCCTTTTCCACCAACAGTTTCACCAGTTTCAAGTGCCCGTTAATGACCGCGTCGTGCAGAGGGGTATCGTTGTCTAAACCTTTCGCGTTCACATTCGCCCCAGCTTGGAGCAGTCGGAACGCCACCTCATACCAACCGTGATTGCATGCTTCGTGTAGGGGCGTCCAACCTGTGGGAACACGAGCGCGTCGCTAAGGGAATACCGACCCGCCTTAGCAGTCGGACGTAAAATCATTAAATAAATGTAGCGTGATGTGTGTGAATTACCCGCAAAATCGGCTACATTAGGATCAGCACGGTGTGCCAACAATCTACAAACTTGTTCTACGTCTCCCTTAATAGCCGCTAAATGCAATGGGGTTTCACCTCTTTCGTTCCGGTCTCTCGTCCGCGATCCCGAGCTCGGACTCCGAGACCCCGACTCATTCGACGAAGTCATTTGCATGAGGAGCGCCATCTGTTGCCGCTCGGACATGGGGGTGACCGGCGGGGCTCTGCTTCCACCGCCCGAACCTTTGGGACGAACCGAAGAAGGCATGTTCTTTCCTGAAAAACGTTTTGGTCCGCAGTGTTTACATAACCTCGTAAGGGTTCATATCTGTCACGTTCGCCTGGTGCAAAACGGTACCAAGAACCCGCGAAACGTGCTCTACTTCGCGTAAATTACCTGAGATTTGTTTACGTATATATTGTTTGTACTTGTTCGAATTATTTACATCACCAAACTTTTTCGTGCCTCTTAGCAGAGAATAATGGACGCAACGCGGCCACAGTAAAAATGTTCTGTTCGTTTCGGATTTTGATCCGCTGAAAAGTAACTTAAACGGTTGATTCATTGACGAATCACTAATAAATTTCTAAATAAACTACCTCCTAAAATTCTTAGAACGAATAAAATCGCTGTTCGCAAAACGTATTTCGGAGCCAGGTGTGTTAAGGGAATTGATTTTATGATCCGTGTGCGGAAACAACGTTCGATTTTTAGCTCGTTAAAGAGAAGCTCAAACGAACATTATTTAACCAATTAATTAGTAAATAAACTACCTTCCCAATTTTTTAAATGAATGAAATTGTCATCCGCAATACATAATATGCCCTTGAAAGGAAATATTTTTGTGGTCCGTGTGTGTCAAAAAGGTGGGTTAAAATTCCTAACCAAATTACCTAAATGACAAAGCGATGAGAAAAGAGGTTTAAATCAAATCCGGCAGTAGAATCAGCTGGTTAGTTAAATGGTAATGAATCCGATGTTTTTTAAAGCGCACCTGGTATATGTATGTGTTAAATTAAAAGCGATATGGTCGTCGAATCCGAGCCCGACGTAGGAAACAAAGTGCGTCCCAAAATAATGTAGATTATTATCGGACCGCATTACTAAACGGTATGGGTATGTGTTGGTGCAAAGAAAAGTCGGAGGAACGCGACATTTACGTGCCGCAGATTACCACTGTGGGGCAGG
Source organism: Cylas formicarius (assembly GCF_029955315.1). NCBI lineage: Eukaryota > Metazoa > Arthropoda > Insecta > Coleoptera > Brentidae > Cylas > Cylas formicarius. The sequence goes on from NW_026844319.1 coordinate 28,623,426, forward strand.
ACGTGAGCGTCTTGTCTCCCGTAACCCCAATCCGGCCTCCAGTCATTTACGGCAGGCCGCTCAAAACTGTAGAAGCGGCGGTCGTCGATCGCCTCGTTCTTGAAACCTTGGGAGTCATAGAAACCCTAGTTGACAAGTAACGCGCGTAATATTTTACAGCGATTATAGTTTAACTGATTAACTGGTTTCTAGTGAGCAGGAACCGCCTGCTTCTATGCTACTACTACACAATATTGCCGACAACGAGGAAGGATGGATACAGGTAGTGAATTCCATGATCAACGTCATACCTATATCCGACCCTCTGGGACCTTCAGTGATCACATTGCTCCTCGACGACTGTCCCTTGCCCTCTAAAGAGTCCATCATCAAGGTGGTAAATATGTTTTCGTTATCGACAGAGACGGCGTTAACGGGACGAAATAGCCCCCCGCGGCAGCGTAACATTTGCGTGGCACTGGGCAGTATAGCAGAAAAATTGGCCGGACCGAGGAACTCAGAAATTTTAACGGAGAGTGTCCTCGATTACCTTTTAACCAACCTGGTTAGTGCGTGGTGGTGGGATTATACCGACGGGGTCGTAAAACCGCGGGTTTCAGGAGCCCGACACGGACCCCAATGTGATTTTATTTTCGCTGATAGCATTGGAGAAGTTTGCTCAGACCAGTCAAAATAAGGTGACGATCTTGAACAGGATCGGACAGGTGCAGCCTTGTCCCATTTTGGGCTTAGAGAAGTGGAAGGATGCCAAGGATTACGTGGAGAGGCAGGTTGGGTTCTGCGCCCAGTGGATTTTGGATAACATATGTAAGTATTAGTTTTGGTTGGTTTTCTGTCGAACTGTCCCATTGCAGTCGTGATGGAGGGTCGCGACTATTCCTATCAGTCGGTCAATATGGATGGGGTTAACGCGATGCTAAACACCTCAGACGTGAGCGAATATCTGAAAATCTCGCCAGACGGTCTCGAGGCCAGGTGCGACGCGTACTCCTTCGAGAGCGTGCGGTGCACCGCCCAAGCGGACCAGGGTACATGGTACTACGAGGTGTTGATCATCACGCCCGGCGTGATGCAAATTGGATGGGCCACCAAACACAGCAACTTTCTCAATCACGTAAGGCCGCAGGATTCCCGGCCCAGTTTTCTATTATTTCCAGCGGTTTCCAGGAAGGTTACGGGATAGGGGACGACCGGTATTCTTTATCGTACGACGGGTGCCGGAAATTGATATGGTACAACGCAAAATCGGATCCGCAACTGTTACCCAGGTGGAAAGCGGGCGACATATTGGGGTGCCTTTTGGACTTGGACAACCAGCGGATAGTGTTCTCGGTCAACGGGGTCAGTCTGCCGCCCAGCGTGCACGTGTTCACCATGGCCAAGTAAGTTGCCAACTTGATACATTGTTTTAACAAAAAGAAACTCGAGACTGTGAACTAAATTTATCAATGGGCCAAGCGCCCAATATAAAATAAGAATGAAATAGATAGATAAACTCCCAACCCTAGGATGACAAACATTGGTTTTCCATGTAGTACAGTAGCGAGGCTTCGACACATTGTTATACAATACTATTCAGAAGTCAGGCAATGGAACAGTTTCCCTGACATTCTTTTAATTCTTAAATATTTCTGCACTCTGGAAGCAGTTCAGTTGGTTTGAAAAGTGATTTTCTAATCCGGCTGATCTTGTAAGAAAAGAACTCTGCCCATAGTTAGTATGATAGAACTCCACCTGGTAGGAGTGTTTTATTCTAGTCTGGCGGGGGCGGGGGAGTGCAGTAGATTATAAAAAATAGTGAGATCAATATCAAATCGACGTTCTCAAGTCCTTGGTGCTCCTTAAACACTATATACCGCAGGAACCTATGCCGCACTCTTTCTATGGCCTGTATGTGGACGTTATATGAAGGTGACCACACACTAGAACAATAATTCAAATGTGGACGCACAAGGGAGCAGAACAGTAATCTGAGAGACAGAATACTGTGGGAGTCCACCATACAATGCTTAATAAAGCCCAAAATCTGAAGTGACTTAGAGACAATAGAAGAAACATGGTGTGTGTAAGTCAATTTGTCAATAATGTATGTTGAATTTCATTAGTTGGCATTTATTAATATTTAGTTCCATTCCATTAAAATTGCACCATAGAGATACCTATCTCTAAATCAGATTGGAGTTTTATACAGTCCTCAGTGTTTTGGGCTCTCATATAGAATTTTAGGTCTTCAGCAAATAATAGGAAAAATGCATGATGAAAACATGAGGCCATATCATTCACATAGCCATTGATATCATCCTGAAGAAACGGGCACACAAGAGGTTATTGAAGAATGATCAGTTTTTCAATGCAACTTCCCCGGGGTACTGTAATACTATCAACAAATATTCTGGATTCCTCCTGCGTCGAATTTGCTCATATTTCATTAATCATTTTATGGGCTTCTTCAGAGCTTTACTGAAATCGGCTCTAATTCTACTCTGTACCTGCTTATATATCGTTTTGAGCAGAGCTCAGGTAGGGGCAGTCTAGCTCTGAAGAAGCCATTTGGATGATTATGTCACTATGTCTATGTATTTTTTAAATCTCGCTTCTCAACCTGGTATAACCATCTATAGATCAAAATTTTGAACAGATTAACTCCCACTTTTTGACGCCTCAATTAGAGGTCAGAGATTCTGGAGAGGGGCTATTAAGTATTGATGAACCCTTGAACTTCGTGGTTAGTTAGAAGATATTGAAGAATATTATTATCAATTTTTAAAAGAGACTTGCACAGACTAATGCAATACTATTTACAAATCTACTGGTGACTTCTGTTGACTTCTGAGAGTTTAACTAAAACTGAGTAAGCTTGTCAGGATTGTTGGGAGTAGCCTTTAATGATGTCGAATATTGAGGGATCCTCATCATCCTGGGATTGCATAAAAACTTCTGGATTCCCCCTGCGTCGGGTTTTGCTGAGTCGCTTGCTTGTCTGAAACTGTACTCTGTACCTGCTTATATATTGTCTGAGGGGGGCGGAGCTCAGTGAGAGGCAGGTTAAAGAATCCAGGAAAGCCAGTTTTCTCAAGCTCGCTTTTCAATCCGGTGTAATCAGAATTCTGAAAAGCCCAACTTGCGACTTTTTGACACCTCAATTCGTGGCCATAGATCCAGGGATGGGGGGGGGGCTATCAGATATAAATAAACTTCGTGGTTAGGTAGTTGTTTATCTGATCCTAAACTGATTGTTAAATTGGATAACTTTCTGTCAGAATCAGTAGACGTAATATGTGGTGTGCCAAAGGGTCGCATCGTAGGCGCCCCATTTATAAATGATATATATAAAAAAAAATTAACATTCTCCTTGGAAAAGCTGCTGGAATTCTATATAAAATTAATCTATAGAGCTACCAGAGCAGCTGTCGGTATCCAATATCCAGTGTTCAATTTATTTGTATTCTTAGACCACTTATCACAGTTCATAGTACTTTAGACTAAATAAAAGATGAAAAACAAATTGGTACCGCCAGAGTGGTACCACTATTTTCTAGCCTAGCCTATTTTATTCTGTCAACTGCTATAGATTTGAAACTGAAGCGATTTGAATTATATGAATATGAATTTATTTTTGCCTTGCTGGAGTAGTAGTGTGCTCGTTTTAGGTCGGGATTCTTCGCTGCTGCCAGTTTCATGTCGTTCCAGCAGTGCCGGTTCAATTTCGGCTCGGAACCGTTCCGGTACCCGCCCGATGTCCCCTACTCGTCTTTCAATGAGCAGGGGACGCTGAGGAGCGAGGAAAAAATCGTGTTACCCCGTCACATTTACCTGAACCAGTTGAGACAGCAGAATATAGGCGAGGACAGTTGCACTCTGTGTTACGATCAGAAAGCATCCGTTCGGCTCATTCCTTGCGAGCATTCGTAAGTCCACCGGTTCCCCACGTCAAAGACGGTAACCCAAAAGAAGCTTAAATTGAGATAGTGTGGTTTACCGTCTCTGCTTTGCCCCATGGACACGTTTATATTCTGTTTCAGCGGTTTTTGCGGGTCCTGCGCTAGTCAGTTGGTCGAGTGCCCCATGTGTCGTTCGCAGTTCCAACTCGTGGTCGAAGACAATCCTGCCTCTTGACGAAACGATTGAGTCGCACGGACTTTGTTATATTTACCTATCGTTTAAGAAACGGGTTAATTTTTAACGTTTGTTTTTATTCGTTTAACTCACTGTATATATATTTATAGTATTTACTTGTGTGCGGACCGACCGCGCTTTGTACATATCCAAATCATGTCCCGGTGGTTGAACTTGACCTTATTCAGAGTTTATTTTCCGGGGAGCGATGTATATTTTTTTGTAATTCCTTTTACGCATTGAAATATATATTCGTTGTTATGAACAAGGCGGGTGTTTTATTTTAAAAAAAAAAAACGCGGAATTTATTTTATTAAAACTGTCATGAAAACGACCCCGCCACGGTAAAAATTGCAAAAGAAAGTCACGACTTCAACAACTAGACTGCGATTTCCATACCATTAACTCGTTTTCTCGGAACGTTTAATGCGATCTATGCATATTTTGAGAAAATATTGCCGCGAGAATGACGCATCCTTTCGACGACCTGTCAGCGGCCATGCTGGTTTTCGAATGCCGCAAATTCCTGTTTTATCGGCAGGGACTACTGTTATTCCCAATTTTTGTCCCGTCTTTGCTTTGCCCTATAGATCATAAAAAAATAGCCACGTTATGTTTACACTCCGTTTCAGCGGTTTTTGCAGATCCTGCGCTAGTCACTTGGTCGACTGCTCCATGTGCCCTGGCGGTTCCGACTCGTGGTTGAAGACAATCCCTCCTCCTGACGAAACAATTGAGTCGCACGGACAGTAGTCTCTTATCATTAAACTATTATAAAATATCCTGTTTTATGGGCATACGCAGGGTCGCTACGTCTTGATTAATTATAAAGTTTCCGGTATTTCGTTCGTATTGTGGTCCGTGGCCGAGAATCGTCACCACAGAACGGGCGAGCGGGCCGTCTCGCACATTTCTCCCACGCTACGGCAACGTCGCTTAAATGTCCGCCTAATAAACACAGTGTCGATTTCGTTGGTTTGAAAATTCAGTTATTTTCGTTTCGATTGTCGCCCGATCGCAAATCGAAAGTGGTCGCCGCCAAAACGTCGCATTCCGATTCCAGCGCGCGTCACGGCAAATGCCCGGTTGCGAGTTCTCCAGAAGCATAGTGGTAAAATGGCTGGTACAGGTAAACCTCCGGGATGTTTTTGTCGGCGCGTTGTCGTCTGACGTCTCGCCATGTTTTAGATCGTTCCGTGATAAACGACGGCCCAGACGATTCCGACGAAGGTAAGTCGCCCCAACGATTTCGTTATATTTAAAGTGATATTTTCCGTCGAGTTTTGTGGTGCCAGGTTCGTTCGCGTCGCTGTCACTGACCTATCATTTTTATCGGTGAAAAAGTAAAAGTAGCCTCGCGATGAATGAATTTCGTTTTTTTTTTCGTGTTTTCCCGCGTGCAACGCCAGATTTATAAGAGTTTCGAAAAATGCCAGGAATTGCAAAGTGATTATGCAGCCGGCGTCGCAGGCATTGCGCGTAGCGGGTTGCAGACCCGCCGAATACGGTTAAAATATAAGAAATTCGATAGTGAGGGTTCGAGCTGTTTTTTTTTATTTTCCAAAAATCTCGGTTGGCGTCGCGGGCGGGGAGCGGACAGCTTCGAGGCCGCCCTTGCTTCGTCCCCCTCACGCACGCCCGTATCGATCGCCGGTCGCTGGTGGCGCCCCCGCGTCGTTGCGGAGGCGCACCGTAGCTTTTTAAAGTCTCCACCCGCACGACGCCAGAAGGAGGAAAACCTCTCGGGACGCGTGGAACGCGGCTGAGGGCGGCGATGCGTTCGTGTGAGTGCACGGGGGCGTTGAAATGTGGTGAAAATGTGGTGAACATAACATTTGCCCTAGTAAAGGAGCTTTCGGTACGCTATCAAGGCTTTCGCTGTTTTCGCGTGTTTGTGGGGCCCGGCGGGGTGAGGGGTGCAGGGTCTGGACTCTTGCTGATTATAACAGAAAAAAAATGGGTACCCGCCTGCCTTCGGTTATCAGCGCGTTGGTGCGTGTTCCCGTCTATCGATTTTTGCCCCCCACCCCTCCCTTTTCCGCCCCGTGGCGTCTTGGGCGTCGCGCCGCGCCCTTGGGTGCCTTCGTCTTAATTCGGCTCCTGGTGGAAGTAGGGGGAGGTATCGTGGACGCTCTGGTCGTCTATGTTTATTTATTTATTTATTTATTTATTTGTCAACGGGTCAACCGCCCAATATAAAATAAGATTCGCATAAACAAAATGGTAAAAAACAAAATAAAAATAAAACAGAATGAAATAGATAGATAGAAGCCCAATCTTACATGCGAATTTGAGTGCTGTAGATTATAAAAAATAGTGAGATCAATATCAATCGACGTCCTCAAGTCCTTGGTGCTCCTTAAACGCTATATACCGCAGGAACCTATGCCGCACTCTTTCTATGGCCTGTATGTGGACGAAGGTGAAGGTGAAGGTGATCACGCACAGGAACGATAATCTAGCTGTGGACGCGCGCGGGAGCAGAACAGTAGCCCAAAATCTCAAGTGATTTAGACACAATGTATGAAACATGGTTTAATATCGAGTAACACTCCAAGATCCCATATTAGGAGACCTGCAACAACGGTGACCCTTTTATGTTATAAGTAGAGTTCGGATTTTTATACACAGAAAATGTTTAAAATATGCGCATAAATATGTATATGTATAATATTAATATTTCCAAAAAATATGTCAAATATATTCCTTTTTTTATTTCTTACATATATTGTTTATTGAAAATCAAGGGAAGAATAGTCATACAACGGAAAAAATTACATTATATTTACGGTTTTTAGGCATAAAAGTTATAATACTAAACACCTATATGAATGCTTTATGGTAAAAACTATTTAGTTTTACAATCAGACCTATTATTATTATTGTACCAATTGACAATTAAATGCTGTTCTAAATTTCATATGGTTAATTTTTGTCTTTTATCACTTAATATGCTTTTGTATTTTTAGAACGCCCTTTCGACGTAAGTAATTGGCGCGAATTTAAATGAAGCACGATGTTCTGGTTCCAAATAATGTTGTTACACTATTAAGTTTATCGAGAATAATTTTCCCCATTCTGCTCGGAACTTTTTTCAACTCTAACAAAAACATTTTTTCTTTCTCCAATTTTTTTAATAAAGCTACTCAGAAAACTAGAATTAGCTTTGATGTATGTCAACTGATCTATAAGTTCACATTTTTCATATAAATTTTTAGTTTTTTCAATCGAGTCTAATACAATGTTTTTTATTTTTGATTAAAGTGACTCGCGTGAAATAAGCCTGCGTCTATCCACGTCCTCCATCGAGTAATTACGGGTTCAGGAGGTAAAGGAACATTTGGCAATGTTTCTTTATAAACTTGAACTCGAAGAGGTGCTTTGACAAATATTTTTTTATATTCGAAATTAAAGAATTTCCTAGATAAGGACACTGTTTTGATTTGAACTATTTTTTTCTATCTCTGAATGGTGGGGGTAAAAAAACACAGGAAGTAGTGGAAAAGGTTTATTAAACTTATTTTTCAACCGTGCCATAGTAATGGTATCAGAGACCACATACGTGGCGCTAAATGCTTGATTTTGCCAATAATCAATAATAGTTAAAAAAATGAATCGTCAATGTGATTAATATATAATATTATTGGAGAAAGGGGTAAAGTAACTAAGTAGGCTTAGCGGTTGGCATGGTAACGGCACGACGAAGAAGACAAAACAGAAGAATCCGCGTAAACTATATCCATCCATCCATCCAAAACACCTTTAGAGAACGAAATGGGTTCCCAATAGGCAGTATATCACCACGGTCAGATATGTAATTAATTATAATCATAAAAGGTGCATTAGGTTTATTTATAATTTTTTTCGCAATTTAATTATTGTGGATCGCCTGATCTATTTCGTTTATGCAATACGCGTATTCTTTGCATTTAAATGGCTCAAACCAGTCTTTCTATACAGAGAGAACGCCATTTTGAACATTTAGGGCGCCATTAATGATTTTGCTATACGCGTAGTTGGGTTTTGTTTGAACTAAAATAAATTTATACAGTTCATGGCGTTAGAAATCATAAACCAGAGCGGACCAATGATTCTTTGCTCTCAATTATGTTTTATATGTAAAATAAAATAAAAGTAGTATCGAATCTTTACTATATCTCTAATGCTGCTTCTATTATACCTACGCAAAACGGTGTTTTTAAATTAATTTTTATTTATATCTACTCGCTGTGTTTTTTTTGCGCTCTTTCGTCGTAGCTGAAAATATTTATACCATTATATTTGAATTTTTCGGGGAAATCATTAAAATAGTTATTTTTAACATGAAGCGGCTCCTATCGGCCCGTAAAAGAATTAATATCGTGGTATTGACATGCCAGTCGAAGCTCCCATAAATATTCTTTAAAACTAAACCAAGTTCTGAATCAGTATTTGACCCTTGCCCCTCCCTTAATTTGACGACATAGAAAAAGGTAGTTCAAACAAAATTTTTTTTTTCCAAGTTGCAATACCAAAACGAGGCGTCCTTTATTCATTTTACATTTTCACAAATAATCGCAACACTTGACACTAGATGGCGCTAATGCAAGTAACCAAAAACCAACCAAAACTAACAATGTTTTTGTTTTTTGAAATATTAAATCGAGTTTTCGAAATCCAACATTTTTTTTTCGTATTTCGGATTTTTTTAAAATTTTGTTGAACTTTTCTGTTAAATTGTTTTTTTTCTTATTTATTTTTCACTAATTTTTCGGACCTCTTTCTTTTTTAATTTTTAAACATTTTGGAAAATTGTATCAAATTTTTACGTTGCCTTTTTGTTTGTAGGTTTCGAGCAGGGGGACTGTTCCAGCTCCGGGGGGCACCCGGAGGAGCCCGCCTCGTTACCCCTTCTCCGCTTCAGAAGGAGCGCCGAACACATCTTCGAACGGTGAGTCTTTTTTTTTATATATATATATTTTTTGGAAACGAGAAAAATGTCCTCTGCGTGACGTCACCTCGGCGTGACCCCCTTTTTCGTAACGGGGGCGAATATTTTTAGATCGAAAAAAAAATGTCGGCTGTTCGACCGTACAGTCTGCTGCCTTGGTGAAGGGTGGAGGGGGGAACGTCGAACGGGGGGGTGGGGGGGCGACGCTTTCCGTCGCCGGCGTCGGTCATCGGCCCCGCGCCTCGCGCGGTGACCCATATTGAAACCGCTAAGCGAAGTAGGGGGTAAGGGGGAATAATTGAAGGTGTCTGACAAATATTCGTCTTTTTTTATATTTTCGTTATATTTACAGCGGAGTTCGGATATAGTAAACATGTTTATTGTGAACAATCTCTTATAATGCTACACTTTTCCAAATACACTCAGAAACTCTCGTAAGACAAAACGAAAATTTTTACTGTTTATAGTGAACCCGGAACTTTCGGATATAGTGAAGATTAAGATAAATTTTCTGTTTTTAATGAACTTTTTCGGAGATTCTCTCCCATTAATTCTCGGTTGGGATTTAGATTTCGTGGAGAATGTCGATGACAGACCTTCAAAACGAAACGCATTAACTTTGAACGAAAAATACGATTAGAAAATATTCTCATAACTGATCCAGTTCTTCAGCAAAGGGCAGGTGAAATTGGAAGTAGAATAGAAGAAAGAGATTTTGTGTGTTCCATAAGTTGGATTGAACGTTTTAAGAAGAGAAATTGTATCTCTGGAGGAAAAATTGTTTTTAAGGCATTGAAATTCCAAGAAAAAAGGTGTGCAGGTCGAAAATTGTCCCAGGTTCGAATAACAGTTCTGCTTACTGCAAAAATGTCTGGGACAGAAAGGAGAAGGCTGTTTGCTATCGGCAAATCGGTAAATCCAAGATGTTTTAAAAAGAAGACCCTACCAGTTAAGTACGGGTCAAACAGCAAAGCGTTTACCGAAGAGCTGCTCCAATGGAATACAGAATTGAAGAAGAAGAACAGAAAAATTATTCTTCTAGTAGATGATTGTCCGGCACATCCTAATGTGCCGTTAAACCAAATCAAACTGGTTTTTATGGCACCTAATACCAGTTCAAAACTGGAATCCTTGGATCGAGGCGTAATCCATTCCATGAAGCGTCACCAAGGCAAGATTTTGCTAATAAAGATGATAAAAGCAATCGACAATGGACAATATTTTTAAGTAAACAAAATACATTAGAACTAAAAGTTCAGATTTTCACGAAATTATATATATTCACATGACAATTGTTTCTACAACACCGTGTCTATTTAAATCTAATTGATCGCTAAGCAATACATTTGAATGCCTCATTTTGTTAATCTCCATGGCTTTTTGTGGCTGTGTGTAAAATATCAAAATTTTCGTCAAAAATGTGTTTTTCTTTGTTAAGTGTGTAGCATAATTAGTTATAAGTTAGCTATTTTTAAATCACATTTTGACAAATGTTTTGAAACTTTTTCACTGTTCGTGTTCCGTATTAGGTTTCGGATAAATAGAGTTTACTTGTTGTCTGGATTTATTTTTTTATTTATAATTTTGTCGATAATGGACGGATTGTAGCCATTGTTCAGTGCAATTTGCAATCATATTCAGTTCTTTGTTGTATTTTTCTGTCGAGAGTCGCGTATTAAGAAGTTTGTGGTATAAAAGAGTGAAATGCAGCCATTTTGTGTGTATAAGGGTGATTTGAGCTGTTATGTATGACTGTGTCCATGTGTGAAGGTTTATGGTAAATGGAAAAATCGAATTTATTTTGCGTTTTCGTCTAAAAAATTAATAGAGTTAACCTGTTCAATCCTGATAGTGAATTTTATATGATTATGTAACAAGTTAATGTAATTGTCCGTCCGTTCCAACAAAGCAAGCACAGACATCAACCACGTTTCTATACCTCCATAGAAAACTTTTACTTAAAGGATGTTCTAGTATGATATTTTCCAAATTATCCATAAAAATCTCGGCTAACAAAGGACTAAGTGGGTTTCCCATAATCAAACCTTCCTTAGAGATGTGAATATGTCCATTAAATTCAAAATAATTTTGGACTAAAGATACTATTAAGCAATGTAATAAATCTTGGTTCCCCAATGGGTTAACGTGTTTACGAGTTAGGGTGAAATCTACTAAATCTATCACATCCATAGGCGGAATACTGGGGAATAAGTTTTGTACATCAAAAGACGATAATGTTGCTTTGGAAGGGATTTTGATATATTTAATTTTGTTGATTAATTCAATAGAATTTTTTATTGCAATTTTTGGTTTTAAATCTATATGGAACTTTAAAATATTTACGAATTTTGTTGAGAGTTTAACTGCTGGAGCCGTTACATAAGACACTTGTTTATGTAATTTAACTAAAGAATATAATTCTCGCGGTTGTGGATTCATAATTGCTAAAAAATACTTGTCTTTCTCACTAATATGGAGTTAGTAATTACTTGACTTGTCTTTGATATAACTCGGTAGGATCGTGTTTGATACATTGCAAAAGTTCTGGTTTAAAAAAATTGTTGGTTTTTTGAAATATATTCTGGGGAATCGATAGCTATGACTGTCTTCCATTTATCTGCACGTGTAAGTATTATGTTATTTTCAGAAACTTAGTTTTTGATAGTTTGTACTAGTGGCATTTGAGAAATTTTTTGTTTTTATCTATTAATTGAGAGTTTGTTTAAATTAGAATCGTTAATGTCCTTAATTGCTAATTCACGATTGATCCCTAAACAGTCTAATTCTCTATTAATGTACGAGTGCTGTAAGTTAAAGTTGAAACCTTTTTCCAGAAATTCAACGTCATTTTTAGAAAATGTTGTGTGTGTTAAGTTTATGAACCTGTTGTAAAATTGGTGGTCGGTATAATTAGATACTTTTGTATTAGAAATTCATTTGTCTAACTTTAGTTTTTGTCTAAGAAACATTTGATGAATGATAGATGAAATGTCTGTTCGAATTCTATAATCAAATGTGTCAAATTCTAGGGGTCTATGAGATAATTCAGAATGAATTATCTTTACATAAATGTTATTTGCATCCCGTTTTGTGTACTCGCGTCTTCGTTCTTCCTTCATCCATTTTGTTAATATTTAACAAAGTTTATCTTGACTTTGCAGTTCTGCGAGACGTGGAAGACACTTTATTACATCAATTTTGCAAAAGTTCCATAGTGGTCCGCAGGAGCATTAAAAAAAAATGCGTCACTCTAGCTCACAAAGACTTAAAAATACAAAGCTGCGTAGTGACTTTCTAAACTGCCTAGCGAAAACAATCTTGTTATATACGGAAATCGCAGAGACATAGAAATAATTTTTATTTGCCAAAACAGAGCCCTGCGAATTATATTGCAGTGAAACTTTCAAGAGTCATGTGGGGGTAAATTTAAGGAAAATAAAATTTTAACTTTAGCTGCAATTTCCATACAAGAGAGCATACTGTTCGTCTTTGAAAACAGAAACCTTTTCGAAAATAGTTTGACTCAGGAAGTACACTTACTTATCCCAGACAAAGACTGACTATGAGTGAGATAGGTGCGTAATTTCAATGATTAGGTGTTAAACAGCATAAAGACGATTAAAGATTTCAAAATGTTAAAGAAAACAATTTTTAATTTACTCGTAGAAATAGACCCATATAGTTTAGAAGAATGCTTTAGTTTTTGTCGAAGAAACTTCTAATGAATGATAGATGAAATGTCTGTTCGAACTGTAGAATGGAATGTGTCAAATTGTATGGGATTAAGTCTATGAGATAATTCTTTTACATAAATGTTGTTTGTATCCAGTTTTCTGTACTCGTGTATTCGTTCTTCCTTCATCCATTTCGTCTGGCCTTGGGTCTGGGCTTTCCTTGCAGCGGGACTTCTGTTGTTGGTTTTTAATGTTATAAACTTGGGAAAAACCTTATTTTGTAGACATTTGTTAAAAAAACAAATGTTTTTGGAACATATTCGGCAATTTGAAATACCAAATAAATAACCAAGAAACCCATTTCAGCTTCTTTCAAAAATTGTATATATAGTAGTAGGTAGTTTGTAAATAGTACATTTGATAAAGGTGTTGTCGAAACAATTGTCATGTGAAAATAGATAATTTCGTGAAAATCTGAACTTTTAGTTCTTATTTATATAGTTAAATGGATTTTCTTCAATTAAAAGCCACCTCAGTTCAATTTTAGTAAATTATTGTCAAGCCACTATGACATAAATTGCAAGTCCGAACTAATGCGGTTCACCACTTATTCCCAATTGTTACCTTTAACAAGCAAAACTGTTTCATCAGCAAAAGAGATGATTTTACCGAAAACATCAATAGTAAGTAGTTGATTTATGTATATAAGAAGAAGTATGGGTCCTGGAACCGCCGAATTCCGTAGGTTACAGTTATTAATCTCTACCATTTGTTGTCAATTTTTCAGGTGACTTTCATTTAGTTAAGTGAGCAGGTCCTCTTATACCAGCTAGATATAGTTTAGTCAAATGCCGCGAGTGGCTTACAGTATCGAATGCTTTTGCTAAGTCAATGAACACTGCAGCACATGGTCTTGAATTATCTAAGCATCAATATATATTTGACGATAGCATAGCAATAGCATCATTAGTTGACTTGTCATCAGTAAAACCAAACTGGCAATTAGATATTATATGATTTTTAGTAAAAAAAGAAGCTAGCCGAACTTTTAAGGCTTTTTCGAAAATTTTTGTCACATTAAAAATAAGACTTATTGGCCTGCAATTATCAAGAGTATTTTTTTCTCCTTTTTTATAAATGGGTTTTATTAAAGAAATTTTGAAATGGGAGCGACATTTACCAGTTGTAAACATTAGGTTAATAATTTGGCAGACTGGCTTTATGATACGGATATAGAAATAGAACGTTTGTTAGTAGTAAAATTGTTCAGGTATTTTTTTTCTCACGACTCACCGTTCGTGAGATATCGCGGTTTTCGACTATTAGAAAAATCATATTTTACATAGTATGCCCGTAAACGCACACCTATACACGTTAACGGACGTAACAGTACGATCAATCAAGTGTTTGATTTGATATATGAATTGTGCCTAAGTTTTGACTTATTTTTCTGTATTTTGACTGGATCAGTTTTCATGGCATTGATATTTTGAAAAGTCCCTTGTGTTGGGTATTTAACCCAAGTACCTTAAGTTCCGTACCGTCTATCCAGGTCTTCCTGGAGTGCTAGACAGTTATTTCGATTGGTTGTTCTTAAGAACAGTTTCAGATTGTCACCAAGAAGAGAGAAGATACTATGCTTAAAACATGACGTAACTTTCTATCCAGCCCAGTAAAGTACCAAGATCTCAAGTTTCTTACTAGAGTTTGGTAAAGAATCTGATAATTGACTTTTTGCCGGTCCACAACCCTGTCAACGGACGCCTATGGGGGCGCCAGATGTTCGGAAGCAGCTGCGTTTCGGGGCGGCTCGTGCCCGTCATCATCTGCCTTCGCGCACTTATATTTTTGATTTTCCGTTTTGGCCTTTTTATTTTTAGCCACGTATAGGGCTAACGGTGAAGGGACGGGGGCGATCCGGCGTAAACCTAATTTTAACGGAGTAATTAGCACGTTCGTGATTCGATCCCCTTCTGAATTTCTTATCAAATTGAAAACATTCAAAACAATTTCTGTAGTATCCGAAGACAAATGGATCTGTTTGTTTTTATTATGCTGAGGTAGTTCGTCTTTTAAATTGTCATTAGGTTCGACTACTATATCCACTTCGTCTCTCCATATTTGAAAGTGTTAAAAAACAGGAATCTTTAAAAATTGTGATTCTAATACGTATTCTTACGACGTACACAAATCGAAGAATTATCTGGAAGACACAAAAATACAAGAAAAAGAATGTTCGATCGATCGATAGGCTCCCCAGGCACGCAAATTTACACAAAAATTACCCCTGATTTCAGTCATATCTTCAAATTGAAAAATGAAAAAGATCTTGCATTCATCTACAATGATATTTGAGCAACATCTTAACGATATTGCTTTCTACAAAAACAATGGACGATAATTACAATGTACCTTGACTTCTCAGAAAGGCATTCGATTGATAAAAAGACGAACCATGTTGGAAGACCGCATTCGGTGATGATGATGATTATTAATCATCTATGCAACAACTCTGTTGTTTATTTTATCAAACTGTTAGATAAAAAAAAAGGCGTTTTAGATGTTTTGCAATAAATAAGTTTAAATACCCTAAAAACTATTCAGAGAGCACACTGGTTTTGTCACTCTAATGATGTTTTCCTTCTACTATCATACTACTACACTGCTAAGCACTTTAAATGCTTGGTCGAATTATGTATGAAAAGCTTAACAAAATACGGTCGAAACTCTATATAGCGAAATTGAAGGGACTGCTTTTTTTTTTTCACTTGAACAATAACAATACGCATATGTGTTTTGTAATATTTAATTATTTTGTATACATATTTTAACATCTACTTAGGAACATTTTATATAAATATTTAAGAACTACATTTTTGGCTTTGGCTTGTATTTTCACCATTTCTTCGAGAGGGGCATCTTCCCCATGGTATATAAAAAATTTATCTAGCAGGTTAACTGAATATAGGGCTTGTTGAATGGTTGGTGATGGTCCCAGATCAACTTCTTCATCTTCTTCTTCCTCTTGGTGCTCTTCCTCACCCTTTCCTGCTTGTTGTAATATGGCTTCCTCTGTCAAGTCTGCTGTTGTAGGCAAATCCTGATCTATCTTCATAAAATCTTGCACCTCCTCACTTGTAAACGTAATTTTTGTTTGAAACTGCTTTATCCACTCGCTTAGTAGCTGATCATCTTCCAAGTCCTGTTCGCATTCTGTTTCGGTAATAAGTCCTGCATGACGATAGGAGTGTTGAATTGTTTCTGCTGTCACCTCTTTCCAAGCTTTACTAATAAAGTTGACTGCATCTAGCATATTAATGGAAAATTTGTCTTCGGACTCGATCATTTCCATTGAAATGTTTTTCCTGTATCGAGTTTTAAGACTTTTTATTACGCTCCGATCCATCGGCTGTAAAATACTTACTGTTTTGACTGGAAGAAATGCAATTTTAATATTCCGTAGATTTGGAATATGGGGATGCACAGGGCAGTTATCTCATTTAATTTATTCAATTCTGCATCCTATCTCCGAATCTCATCTTCAAAAATATGCGATGTCATCCATGCAGACTTGTTTGCCTTGTAAGTGACCGGTAAATGCTTGATGTTCTTAAAACATCGTGGGTTAGTTGATTTTCCAATCACGACTAGCTTTCTTTTTTCTCTCCCACTCATATTGGCAGCTACTAACACTGGATACGTTCTTTAGGAAGTTTTCCTTCCACACACTTTTCGCTTCGAAATTTAAGAGTTTTATCTGGCGTCATTTTTAAAAAAATACCAGTTTCGTCAGCAGGGTACTTTTCCCAACCATCCTTCCGAAGCCTTGGAATCGATAGTGCCAAGCTCTTCAGCAAACTTTTCTGTTTTTAGCTCTACGATAGGTCCAGAGAGTAAGACGTTGCTGTTGGAACCACTGCAACATTGCCCGATCCAAAATCTTCAAATTTTGGCTTTCTTAGTTTTTACTTCAGCTTCAGCCCGAATGATTTTTTCTTTGCACTTCTAAATCGCGGATACAGTCGACGGTGTCAGTCCGTATCGACGTCCCACATCACTTTTCTTTTCTCCCCGTTCTATCTCCCGAATGAAAGCAACTTTCGGCTTACATTCCTTACTTACTTTTTTCTGTCGGTATAGAGAATAAGAAATTCGTCATACAGAGTGGATTAATACATAGCTTTGTATGGAGACCTAATAGTAAAACAAATTTTGTTCGTAGTACACAGTCTCGCTATAGGGAGTTTTCACTGTACCTTTTGTTAGTGCAATTGTTTTAAAAATATTTTTCAACAAATAAAGTGAATTATTATCATCCACATTAATATTATTTACAAAAAATGACAACATCCTAACAAAAAGATAGATAATAAACGATTCTTCTTTAAAAAAAAAACGCGTACTACTAATAATATTTAACAAAATGGGCAGACATTTATTTAAGATATAATAATGATGAACGAATGACATCGTTATGACCAAAGACGAGGTTTCTATTTTTTTAAGCGAAATCATTTTTATTTTATAAGAAATCAGTGGCGTACCATTAGTGTCAGACAGACTGTGCATGTGTGCCATATTTCAAAGTGATGTTTGGTATATTAAAATTTAAGACCTATTTTCATATGAATTATAAACATTCAATTCACCCTGTTTGGAATCAAATATCATTATTCCAAATACCAAATTGCTATTATTCGGAAATATAATATAATAAACTTTTGCCAGATTGCCGCGAAACGATTGGCAACGTTGGAATTTAGCTTGAACTTTTTCACAATTAGGAGTTCTAAACGGTTGAAGTTGTGCCACAGACCACCGAAACTCCATTTATTTGTGAGATCTTCGAGAACTTGAATCCATCCGTCCGGTATATATATATGTTTAAACGCGACGCGGGAAGGGGGACGACGACGACACTGACTTAAAACGGGGCCCTCTAAAGGGCCTCACCGCACGCATCTGCTCGGGGGACAGGTGCTCAGTTTATCGTCGCTTCTGCTTAATATACAGAGTGCGCAAAACTTATATTTTTTGTCTCGGTTTTTTTTTTTCAAAACGACATTCGGGTCGAAAAACTGGGAAACCGATCCTGAGAAAGGATCAATGCTTACCAGAAAACAAATTAACCGTCGTTTTATGTTTTTTTTGTCGGTTTTGTCAGATCCGATTTATGAAAGTAACATTTTTCAAGTATTGTACTGAGGTTGGGTTTTACCTTGGTAAACATTCATTTCGCACACTTGGGTTAGATCCCACCGAGTTAATGTCAAAAACAAATCTGTAATTGCAGATTCGTCATTAATTAAATCATGTGTGGTTTCTTTTGTAACAGTCAAACGTTCTACTACAAGATTAATACAAATTTCAGAATCTCATATGATTTAACGTTAAAGATCATAAACTTCCTCCCAATGCAGTTCTAGTTTCTAGATAACCCTAATATTTATTAAATCTGCTTAATATATACCGCGTTCCACAAAAAATTTTGAAGAAGATTTGATTATTTTAAAGCAAATAGCTTTTAACTACTAAAAAACAGTTTGAAATAACTCTGAACGAACCGAAAATTGATAAAGCAATAAAATATATACGAAAACTTGGCAAAAATTGAACTGAGATGGCTTTTGATGAAAATGCATTTATCAAAATAAATAAGAACTAAAAGTTCAGATTTTCACGAAATTATATATTATGGCATGACAATTGTTTCGACAACACCGTGTCTTTATCAAATGTTCATCTAAATTTAGCATACGGTAGTTTTACATTAAAACAACAGATCCAATCAAAAAAAAAAAATTGAAGGGATAGTTCAAAGACTTAAGCAGCAAAAAAGGAATACAGGTTTTATTATTGTATTATATTTTTTATATAAAGTTTTTTTATCCTTTCGCACATAAAGAAACAAAAAGGATATATTATTGTACATCGCGTTCCATTTGAAAACATTTTGATCGGGCCTGTATATTTTTTGTTTAGTGCATGTGACGGACGTGTTCGAAGATTTTTCTCGAAATCCAATTGCCCGATTCTTTAATGAACAAGTAACTATCGACGGGTGTACAACTGCCTTTTGGTAACTAATGCCGCCCAGGGCGAGGTCGGAAACTTTTCAAGGATAAAAGTACGACTGTTGCCTGGCATAACCGTTGCGCCGCCGCTGCGTCCAGGCGTCGCGACGCGTGGGTGCGTCGCGACGTCCGGCGTCTATTTTTACCTTGGTGTTGTGACTGGGGCCCCCTGCGATCAGCTAAATTTAAAACACGACAGTTGACGGAGGTAGTGGCGGTAAAGAGGTGGGAGGGGGTTAGGAAAGAAAGAGAAGACGGTCCAGCCATGCCTGTATATTGTATATTTTGCGAGATCACTGTGTTTTTTTGCGAAGCCGGGAGGGTGTGGCAAAGAAACCCGGAGATATGGCGGGAAACAGCCCTCTGCAGCCTATAACTCTCATAATTTTGAGGTGCTTGGAAAAAATACTTTCATTATTTATTATAAACAAATCAAAATAAGAAAAAACCGCACCTAAATAAATGTTATGCTCATTAGTGTGCGGATGATATGCAAATATACTTATCATTCTCAGACCCAGGTTGTACTGTTTGACAATAACAAAGAGCAAAATATCCAGTATAATGATCTGAGACTTTTTATGAAAGGTACACCGCTTTTTTGATACTTACTGGCCTTATTTAGACTGAAAGACTACTTCTCTAGAAGACCAATGCAGCTATGGTTTGCTTAAATTTGATCATGATCACGTTAGCGTATAAAATTACTAGGTACCAGTTCTATGTTCCCACGCACTGCACTGCGGCTGGCTGCGTGTTCATCTAATTCTACATTTAAGAAAGGATTAAAAAAGCAGGTCTAAGGAATAGATCATTTCTTGAAAACTTTATGGAGCCGAAAAAATTCTTGATCGAGAACACGTGGAAGATTTGGCTGCATAAACTTTTATTCTTATTAATTTTTCAATAATGTACAGGGTGCGCCGCAAACTAAAAAAAAAAACTGTGAAATGGGTCCCCCCCCTATTATTGAAAAGTGGCGATAACTGTGTTTCGGATATCAGTTTTTTTTACATGGCAATAAAGCTCGCATACACAGCTAAAACTTAACAAAGTTTGCCGTACCTTTGAAGTTCACTTTGAAGACACTTTATACACGGTGTACGCACAATAAAATTACATCGATTTTGAGAAAGTTCGGTAGTGTTCCGTAGGAGCACGATAGAAAAACAACGCGACCCTCTGAGAAGCGACTTGTCTTTCAAATAAAAAGCTGCTTCGCGCTACGCGCTACGAACTTGCCCCGCCCACCTGCCATTTTTCGAAAGCAATCTTGTTAAATTTTGAATATTCTGCCACCTGTGCAACTCTATTTCAGTATGGTCTTTCTGTTGTATTTTAATAAAGGTTATTATTATTATTAACCTATCTTTGCATAATTTTATATACTGATATTTGTATTCTGAAGAGGGCACCGTTGTAAACTACGAAAGAATTCGTCCCCCGACCAGGCTCCTACTCCCTCTGCTCTCCTGTGCTTTGTTTCCGTCTCTCTCTCTCGCATTTCGCATCCGGTTTCGGTCAATGGCTGACATTAGGCCTCCACCTCTATTCTAAACCCCCGTTACCCGCCCCCCACCTCTTGCCGGATTAAGCTTTTTGGGCCACACGCGCGCGCGCGCGCGCTCCTACAGGGTGGTCCCCCTCTTGTATGAACGTACCTCCATGTCTTCCATCAAGTCGTGACTCTAGTGGTAGGGATCTAGTAGATACATATAGCTGCTACTAGATATAGAAAGGCCCTGCCTATGCTAATAGTACGGGAACTCGTAAAGCAACTGTGTAACAAAATTTTGATAGGGTCCGTTCAATATTAACCCATATTATCCCAAGCATAAAAAAAATACTTTTTTGCTCTGAAATCATTTATTTTGTTGCACTTACATTACATGTGTCAAAAAAAACTCGAAATCAACAAAAAGTACTGGTGCGTAAACGAACCACTGGGAAAAAACATTAATTAATGTTTTGGGGCACATAAGATGTAACATATAATGGATACATAAAGATACAAAAGAAACTTCAAATTCAACAGAAAACAACTAAAAGTAGATTTTTTTCCAAGTAGAACCTGATTTGATAAAAAAAAACGCATAATATTTTATGGTGCATGAGTGCACCACTGGTAACATCCGGTTTCATTTCTATTGATATTTTACGAAGCATGAATTACACTTACTACAAACTTACAAAACGCACTTCATCTATGGCAGGTGCAAGATTCTTTGAGTAATTGTTTTATCAGTTTTTAAAAGTCGCAAAGCAATGTAAGATTTAAAATCAAATCAATCACTTCGTCATCAAAAAACATATTTCAAGCGGAGTTTTTCCAGAAATCTTATTTTTAGTTCCTCAGATGATCTAAATTCATCGGATATATGTGTGTGAGTGTACTCAATCTGACCTTTCTTCGATTTGACAGTAGAAGCAAGCCTGTCTTTTTGCAGAAAGCATACGTCTTCTTCTGAATTCCTGGGCTTCATCATCTGATGAGTCCCATTCAGGTTCAGTAGTTGATGAATTACAGGACTGTTGAAGGACAGCTGTATCATTCGGTGTACGTAACTCAATAGTTCCAACTATACCAGTTGGTTCCCCAAACTCTTGTAGATTTATGTTATGGTTCATATCTTCTTCGTCAGTGAAGATATGCACGTCGGGTGGAATATAGACCGCGTCACTATGTTCTGTAAATATTTTTCACTTTATTTTTAGCATAAATTTACAAAGAATGGAATGCTTCAATACATAAGAATACGTAAATCCAAATAATACTTACGACTTTCATTGTTATTGTCCTCATCCATCACGATCTCCTCCATAGCCGCCTCTAATTTCTTTTGCACTGCACAAGGCACAAACTAATACTTAAGAACACGCTAATTATTGGATGTTTATTCTACATGCGCTGACTTGTCTAGACTTGCAAGTTGTGTTTCACGGATAAAACCAGTGGTGCATTCATGCACCAGTAAATATTTTCAAAAAATAAAGCATAATCAATATAATATTTCCAATGTATGTTTTCTGCGATGTAATGTACATGCTATAGACTTAACAAAAATATTAATATATTTTTTTACTATTTTCAATTTACTTAAAAATGTGATACAAGTTTATGTACCGCTTTTGTTAACTTTTGAAGTCATATATAAGGTAATAACGCACCACTAAGGCCTTGAGGCTTCCAACAACCAACATGGCCGCTGCAATATTTTCTGAAAATATGTTGAAATTTTAAGGCAAAAAATGAATTAAAGTGTAGAACGCGTTGTTAAAAAAATTTGCGACAAGTGCAGTGTTAGTATTATGCTGAATTACAGCACACGGATCAGCGTTCTGGTTCTTTAACGATACCAGCGATAATTTTTCCCGAATTTGTGCCCTTAAATCGATGCAAACAGTTTGTTTTTATTAATTTAGTTTAACCTCTATTGAAAATGTAAATAAAGTCGAATTCACGTGGTACTAAATATCGCACTGGAAACATCTAACTGGAAAAAATGTTCAACATGCACCTCGTATAGACACAACGCTCATTCTTGCGTCGCAGGTCAAATAATTACAGAAAGTTTCGCCTTTTGTCTAGTTTATATGCAAGGTCAGAGAAATTTAGTGAACAACTACCATGCTAAGATTGAAAAACAAAAACAATTGTAGAATATGTGAGGTTTGACCTTGATAGAACGTTATCTGAAAGATCGACGCCAAATTATATTGGTATTAAAAGTTGGAATGCCTCAGGGCCCGATACTTGGACCAATATTGTTCATCTTATATATAAATGATTTATTGGTTTTGCAAGACGCCTTAATAGCATACGTGGATGATACTGCAGTATCAATAAACTGATCCTCAACACATTTACCAGTAGTAAATATCGAGGAATTGCTGTAATATGAAATAGGATGTTCACGGCCTAACACAGTAAAAAACACCAAATGCTTCGTACGTATTTTTTATAGGGTCAAGGAGACACTAACAAGAAAGCATAGGCTGGGGAGGTCTCTACAATGGAAGAGTAATAAACAAAATATAAAAATAAAATTCCAAATATCTGTAAGTCTTTTTCGATTTGAAAAAGTTATCAAAAAAAAATAGTATGTTCCAGATTCAACTCACAACCAATAGTGAGTAGTTGTAAGTTATTTTAGGGCCTATGCATGGCCAGTATTTACTCCCTATAGGTCCTTTACTGTAAAAAAATTTTTTTTTTATGTAAAATGAATTTTTGGCAATAAATGTTATTATTATTATTATTATTATTATTATTATTATTATTGGATTGGGAATATTTTAGATCTAGTACGGCGTTTGAAGACCTCAAATGGACCCATGAAAAATAAGTTTAGACCAGTTACTAGTTCTAGTCTGCTGTTACTTTTACGATATGTATTGAAAGCAATTTTTGTGAGCCTGAATTGCCTTTATGGTCCGTCCTCCTTGTGCATCAGTTTTTGATCGGTGCTGATTTTCTTTTTTTAATGGGAAATTATTAAAAGAGTTCTTCGTTTATTCCAATCCCGTGTATCGGAAACATGGGTACTTTAGAGTGTCTAGGGAGTGGAAAGTAGTATGTTTTTTTTATGGTTACTATTTCATCTCAAGGACAAAATTGAGAATTCGTTCGTTCATTCAACGGAGACCGCCCGGTATATCTTGGTCGCGTAGCCTTCTGCGTCGTATACCCTCGCTTGGTTTAACGACCCCGAGCCTTTAATATCATCACGGGAGAATTCCTCACGGCGAACGGGACGAAGACAGAGAATAGGTAGTAACCCTTTTCTTGAAAAATGTTTGTTTACATCTTTGTGGCGCGAAACATCGTGTTGAATTGGTTTTGATGTCCAATATGGGATCTAATCGTAGGTCATGTACTATTTATTTTATTATTGTTTGTTGTTTATCTGAAATTACATTACGACAAGAAATCCACATCAGCCTAGAAGAAAAAAACAAAATAAAAATAGTACACTAATAGGGATCTATCGACACGCTGTTTCAAAAACACAGATGCAAATTATGGTTTTATTTTTACATATTTTTTAGTCTTTAATATATTTATAATATGATAAGCGAGGCGCACGTGAGTCCAAAAACATCAACAGAACTGTCGAGCGACATTGGAGTTGCTAAAATGAAAATAAGAACATTAAAAACATAATTTATAAATTTATACCATAATGGGCATAATTTCCTTTTAAAAAATTAGTGAAGGGTTTATTGGATTTTATTAAATTTATAAGGTTGTTTTTTTTTAAATACGTTGAAAATCGCGTACATTCTTTCCTAAGATGAAAGGATGTAAGGAAAAAATAAAAATAAGTAAGTATCTAAAAGTTATAAATATTAACATAATAAAATATAATATACAACATATATAAGGCGCTTTCTGACGAATACTTAGTGTGTATATTGTACTATGTTGTTAAAAAAAATCAATTATAATGAAAAAAATATATATATTTTTATAAAAATCAGAGTTTCCTGAAGAGTTGTAAATTTATTTTTTTAATTTTTTTCAAAAACTAAATCTATAGCTGAAGAGCAAAAAAAACACTGTGTGTTTTTAACATCTATTAATAGTCGATTCATTTCTTTTTCAAGAAAGAAGTGGCGGAGGGGGGTATTCTGGGGCATTGAGAAAAAAATTATTTTGCGGTGGTATTTTGTCGTAATTTTCGGGGCAATTCTTATTATAGGTTAGGTTAGCAAAACTCAAGCGGGCACACCGTCATAATGGTCCGATATCGGCGGCATCGGACGCACAGAAAGGCCCCCCGCGGCGGCGGTCTCGTGGGGCCGCGGGGGGCCTCATTTCCGAGAAATGCCCGCGTAGTATTTCTTCGGTGCTTCGCACGCGATCCGTGCGGTCCTTGGCGAGTGACGTAGGCGTTGACGTCAGCCCGGCCCTGCGCGCGAAACGCCCGGGATATACGGGGACTATCGCACGAATTAGACTGTGCGTAATCTCGGCTTAGTATTTGATGGTTCTCTTAGATTTACCGCTCATATAAGTAGTTGTCGAAGAGCTTATGTCAGAATAAAACATATATATAGTAATAGTAACTTTATATCAAAAAAGGTAAAGACTTTACTTTGCGACTTCCTCGTACTATCCTTATTCAATTACTGTGATGTTGTTTACATAAATTGTTTAAACAGTTCTGATAAAAGCAAAATTGAGCTAATTCAAAATTCATGCCTTAGACTTATTCATGGAGCCAATTTCACACAAACTCTTTGAAACAGGATGGCTTAGCATGGAGAGGAGGAGAGAATTACATTCGGCCTTTTTTTTTTATAAAATTATAAACTTCAAATGCCCTACGTACTTATACAGACGTATTGTATTCAGAGCACATGTGCATAATTTAAATATCAGGTTTAGGGGAAAGATCACTCCGCCATTTCATAGGATGACAATGTTTGAGCGTAGTTTTCCTTTAACATTGACCGACTTTTTAACTCACTCCCAGGCGCATTCCAGGCTTTTTCTACCTCCAATTTTAAATGAAAATATAAAAATTATGACGTACCTTTCTATATCGCGAATATAATCTATAGTCTTAAAAACGACTGTTGTTTACAAATCGAAGAACTATATAGAAGACACAAAAATCCAAAAAGAATGTTGTTAATCGACAGGCAACACACAAGACAAAAATGATTATTTTCAAACTTATCTGCCAGATAAATATGTACAAGTACTTACTCTTAAAAGCTCGAGAATCAGGTACATAAATACGTACTTACTGGACAGATCGCAATCAAATACCTTCGTAATATATATACGAACATATTGCAATTTAGATTAAAATCTTAACCATACATATCATCTGACGTTAAAATAAACGCTTTTACTTATTCGAAAATGCATAGATAACAACAAACAAAAAGAAATTTCTCAAATGTCACTAGTAAAAACTAAAAACAAAGCTTCTGAAAATAACATAATATTTACACGTGCACATAAAGGGATACAGTCATAGCTGTTGATCTCCCAGAATATATTTCAACAACCAACAGTTTTCTTAAACCAGAACTTTTCCAACGATACATATCATCTGATTCTAAAATAAACACTTTTACTTATTCGAAAATGCATAGATAACAACAAACACCAAGAAATTTTTCAAATGTCACTAGTAAAAACTATAACATAATATTTACACGTACAGATACCGGGAGACAGCCATAGCTATCGATCTCCCAGAATATATTTCAAAAACCAACAATTTTCTTAAACCAGAACTTTTCCAATGTATCAAACACGAGTTATATCAAAGACAAGTCAAAGAAGTAATTACTAACTCCACACTATTTAGTGACAAAGACAAGTATTTTTTAACTATTATGAATAAACGTAAACAACACTAGACCAGTCGTCTTATGCAATAGCTCCAGTAGTTAAACTCTCAACAAATATTTTAAAGTTCCATACAGAAACAAAAATTCTTTTGAATTAATCAACAAAATTAAAGATATCAAAATCCCTTCTAACGCAACACTATTGTATTTTGATGTACAAAACTTATTTCTCAGTATTCCACCTATTTCGCCGTAACTCGGAAACAGGTTAACTCATTGGTGAAAGAAGATTTTTTAGATTGCTTAATAGTATCATTAGACCAAAATTATTTTGAGATTGACAAAATGCGATATTCAAATGTTTTCAATTAGATTTAAATACCTCTCCTTTATTGAACTTCTCACAACAACATTAATTAAGGTTTTATTTTTTATTTGATAAAGCTACTTTTAGTTCTTATTTATTTCGAAAATACCGCCAGCATCAACTTTTAGTCAAACAAAAAACAGTCCACTTACGTTTGAAATAAAAATTTCAAGTTCCTACAAATATTCGTTACGGTCCATCTTATGCAAGACCAACTTAACGCTGTTGAGATGTTTTACCACGGCCCCGCGAAGCTCTGAGGTTAAGGTATCGTAAAATATTTAAAACGCCAAAGCACTATATTTTTGGTGGTATTATAACTGCGTCGCAGAACTAGATGTGTTTCAGTGCAATGGTGAAGGGGGGGGGGGGGGGGGGGGGACGAGTACCAAGATAACACTCCGTTTATACTATAGCGTAACGTTCAAGAAGAAATTCCAAGAAACTCGCGTCCGTACAAACAGAGCACGAATTTTTTTTATCTGTTTACAAGCAGCGGCGACGAGCTTATATTATTTAAATATTTGTGTACGTGTGTGTGTGTGTATGTGTGTTTTGATAGATAGACGGGCGATAACGGGTCCGCCGCTGGGTCAATGCATTCATTCATTAAAAATGTTTTCGAAATGTACTCGCGAGAGGCGATCTCTTTCGTTTATCGATTCTTTATCCCTCGTGTTCAGCGAAGAACAGTTCCCATCGTAAGACTTCAATTTCATTTTTTGTTTTTTAAGCACTACCGATCAGGCAAAAAGGAATGCTGTTTGGAAGACAATTTAATATGCTTCAATACGAGTTTAAATTGATTAAAATTTATTTCTGTTTTTTAGGTTTGGCCTAGTAAAATAACTGCAAGAGTCACATTAAGAACAAATAGGGTTATTAACAATTAGCAGCTCAACATTCATTTTTTAACCCTTTGCACTCGTATATATGCACTTACGCGAGTACACTGCATTCGGGATTTTTTTATATTGGATTTTTTTTTATATTAGGAAAATCTCTTTATAAAAACTGTTTTTTTTTTCAATATTTTATTATTATTAATTTATATAAAAATATAAAAAATCACATTTAACAATTCTTCTGCAAGTGACAAGTTCGTATAGAATCTATCGGTTATTGTCTAATAATTTTTGACACAGATGTTACTGTTGTGACCATCTTACCCATATTTAGGACCACCTCAATAAATCCGGAAAACTCTTCTACTGTAGTATCTACCCACGTTTACAACTTCTGATGCTATTTTATGTCTAGCGTAGTTATTTGTTTGTTCTACTATTTGTATTATTAACTCATCGGTAAAAGAGAGCTTGAAGAAATCAATGGAATTTGTGGTCCTACCATTTTATCCCCAGAAGTAAATAGAATCCTATCCGGTACCTGAACGTGGCACGTGACGTCCTGCCATGGCCCAAACACAACACAACCTGGCAAGTGTTATATTCAGTTACACTTTCACTGCTGCTTGAACTTGATGGTAAAGGTTTGGTTCTCTGTCTTTTAGTAACTGTAATATCACCACCACTACTAAAGTCACTAATTTGCAATTCATTTTCAAATTCATCTTGTAAAAATTTCTTGGGCATTTGAAATATCTTTTTTTTTTCGAAATATGCACCGAAAAAATACACCAAACTTTACCCAATCGTGGTAGTTATAAAACTGAGTAATATTCAAAATGCCTAAATGGTACACATGTAAACTGAAGTGGTTGAAATATATACATCAACAGATATAAAATAAACAGCTTACGATGGGATGTATAAAATAAATATCATGCTATTATTTTTACGTAAACAAAGAAAGCAATTTAGAAATATTACTGCTGTAATGATGTCACGGTGTGCCGCCTATACAGCGATATACGACTGCAAAGGGTTAATAACGGCTATGACCCCCTCTTGTCCTAATAACATCTCTTACTCGATTAACCATAGATCTAATCGCTATTGTTTCTTGTTCAATGTTCAGTTGCTCAGCCGTTTGGGGTACGAAGTCTAGCTCCGTTTTAGCTCATCCCATTAATGTTCGATCGGGTTGAGGTCGGGACTACATGCTGGCCACTCCATAACTCGAAAGCCGACTTCTGTAATGTGATCTTGCACTATTCTTCTCCAATGTAGTCGACATATGGTACCAAGTGATCTGATAAAGTATTTTAGTTTTAATGAAATAAAAAACATCCTAACAAGATAAATAAAAAACGCCAAATAGAAAAAAAAAGTAAGCCATTTGGAGATAAAAGTTATATGTTTTTTAATTTCTTAATCTAAACACTTCTTGTATAATATGTCCTATACCCCGATCCAATATTTTTTATCTCTTTGGTGGCTGTGAAGGCTAAAAAGGATCACTCAACTATCCTCAAAATTTATCTCCGTTTCAACCCTAACCATGGTACTAATAATAATTATTACGTACTATCTGAACCGGAGGTTGTGGGTTCGATTTCCACCGGGAGCCTTGGGTGTATTTGTGTTTTGCCTGATTTACTCGTTGATATGTGGAATAACCTGGACAGCCGTCTAAGTAAGGACGCGAGCTCATTGTATAATAGAAAAAAAAACTATCTGATCACCCTTCTTACTTTAATAATCCATAGAAAAGCCATAGACAAAGACACACACTTGATTTCAGTTTACTTAAATTATGTCTTTTATTATATAAAACTTTCATGGGGGGCAAAGGTTTTTTGAAATATTTTTTTAAAGTATTCTTTGGATCTAAGTCCGCTGTCTAATATAACTCTCAGATTCGTCGCACAATCTTTCAAATTTAATTTTGAGCAAAGGCTTGAATTTTATCTCAAAATATAAATAAGGAAAAACAGTGGGCCTAAAATTGATCCCCGAGGTACACCGAATGGAATTTCTACCTTCTGGGGGTATTTCCGATTTGAGAAGATGATCGTAGTTAAGCCGCCAACAGCTCGTGATTAATTATATCAAATGCCTTCGCATTAAAACAGAACTTATGATAAGAATGTCATTAAAATATAAGGGATTTGTTGTTTTAGGTGACGGGTTACCAACAGAAATTTCCCATTGGACTGGAAATATCCTCCAAAAAAAAAAGTTAAGTTGCGCCACTGGCGGCTCCGGGGGCAAAGATCGGCTCCTCGATCTGACAATCGGCAGTTTTTGGAAGCGCCTCCACTTTCGCGAACGCGATAAATAACTAATAATAAGGCGCTCGAGTCGCAGTCTTCTTCTTTTTTTTTTTCGCCGGGTTGGGGCGTAGGGGGAGGGAACTTAATGGCGGACCGCGGTTATTGAAACGTCTAAACCTATATGGACCCGAT
Source organism: Cylas formicarius (assembly GCF_029955315.1). Taxonomy (NCBI): domain Eukaryota; kingdom Metazoa; phylum Arthropoda; class Insecta; order Coleoptera; family Brentidae; genus Cylas; species Cylas formicarius. The sequence goes on from NW_026844319.1 coordinate 28,653,205, forward strand.
ATTTCCAGTCCGTCGGGAATTCATTTTATTCCGTTCCAAATACGGCTCCAGTTTCAGTTATTCTTGTTTGTTGTTGTTTTTGTTGTTAGTGAAAATACGTCGATGATAACTTACATACATTGATCAAAGTACATATTAACACATAGTCTAAGCAAAACTAGCCAAAACTCGTAACTATGCTACATAAAATGGTTATGTAATGTATATACGAGGCGTGTTCAAAAAGTAAGGTTTTTATGTTTACATTTTTTTTGTGAGGCAGAAGTGTTAGACGTGCTTTGTGTGTTGGGTGATTTTCTGATATCAAAAAAAAAAAACGGAACAAAGAATTTTCATGAAATTTTGTGTGAAAATGGAATAACGCGCTGTAAAAAACATTTGAAATGTTTGAGAAAAAAATGTTTGTAAATGATGAACCTGATATGCTTGGAAAGGTCATAAATTGTGACGAATGATGGCTATGTGGTTATAACGATAAGCCCAGTTGTTTTAGTGGAAGAACCCAAAATCGCCTCGATCGAAAAAAGCACGTCACGTTCGATCAAATGTCAAGGTTGTGCTTGATGTTTTCTTTCACTATATACACCTGCTCACTCATCGTTACTTCTGTCTAACTTTGTGGCCAAAAACAAAACACTCAATCATGCGTCGGCCGTCATATTTACGGGATATGCAAACTCAAAAGTCGCCTTACTTTTTCAACACATCTCGTATGCTTTGAGGTCGTTCAATTGCATTACACATTCAAAATAATTATTTTTTTATTAAATATTTGATTTTCTCTCTCGTTCTTCCTTTTGGATTTTGCCCTACATTTGGCTTAATGCTCGCCAGAGGTCTTAAGTAGTTTTTATAATTGTGGTGACATTATTTTAGTTCTCAGTGTATGTTTTTAAGTTAGATCTCGAGACCTGTCATCAATTAAAATGATTACCACCAGTTTTTTTTTTTTTTTTGGTATTAGTAATAGTCGAGAATTATAGAAAACGAATAAACGTAGTGATTTACAAAATCACCATATATACAATAGTGATAAGAAGGAAAATATATATTGCCTTTAAATAAGAACTAAAAGTTCAGATTTTTACGAAATTACGAAATTACACACCGACAACTACCTGCTACTATATATACTGAAAAATGACAATAAAACCTTAATTAATGTTGTTACGAGCATTTAAGTTAAGATCTGTAAGCAATACATTTGTACGTCTCATTTTGTTAATCTCCATGGCTTCCAATAAATTTAATTTTCTACTTTTTGTAGCTGTATGTAAAATATCAAAATTACGGTCGAAAATGTGTTTTTTGTGTGTTTAAGTGTGTAGCATGAATAGAATCTAGACTATTGTTTTTAAGGGCTCTTTTATGTTCGTTAATGCGTTCGCAATTCAACCTGTAGGCACTTAATTTTTGAGATTTTGGGCATTTCGTTTTATTGTTTTTGAAACATTTTCCTATTCTGTTAGTTCTGAAGGCTATTTTTAAACCACATTTTGACAAATGTGTAAATTTGGGTAAATTTGGTTCAAGTAAGTCAAAAATAAATCGATTTAATGGTTGTCCCACACAATATGGCGCGGTGCGAAGATCGCACCGGATTTAAATTTTATTTACCTCAGAATAGTCAATCGAACAGAAACGACAATGTGGGTCAAAATGTCAATCTGGCTGCGGGCTGTGGTTCTTTGTGTACGTGTTTTGTAGCCGATATCGTCCATTTTGTTTGTTTTTCTTTAAAAAACGAAAACGTAGTTCAAAGTTATTTTCACGTTTTTTTTAATAAGCGTTTTCTCAGTGTAAAATCCAATGCACTTTTCTCAGTGTACCTGTTTCACCAATTTTGCCTCTAGTTCACGAGATATGACACAAAGTTAATTTTTTTTTAATAACCCATACGCCAATTTTTAATAAGTAATTAAAAAGATATCTGCATTTTTAAATAATTACCATAGTAGGCTGTGCTCGACTCTGACCTATGCAGTTTTACGGTATCTATGATCAGATAAAAACAATTGCCATGAAACACAAGCACAAGTGTCAAATGTGGCGTCTTCGTTCGGGCTATAAAAATGTTTGAAAACTTTGAAAAGTACGACATGATAAAATGTTATGTTGCAAGTAACGAAAATCGGCAGACGGCCTGGCCAGAGATAGAGAGTTGGAAGAACTAACGGTTCTGGGAGAAATAGAAAATAACCTGAATACTTCCACCTGGGCTATGGAGAAAAAACATTGGAATTCCACTCGACAATGCCGTGCGGGTGCTCAAAAAAACACAAGTTTAGGCCCTAATTACGGCAACGAGATTTTGCTCCAGGACGTGCACATTGCAGGTGGTACCTAAATAAATGCCAAGAAGACCCCGATTTTGCTAGGAAAGTTATTTGAACGGATGATTCAACGATTTCTCGTCGTGGAATGAATATTCACCAAGTATAACTGCTATTACTGGAAACAGCAAAATTCCCATATTATGGTGGAACAAGCGAATCAGGGAACGTTCAGTTTTAAGGTATGGGTAGGTATCTACAGAGGACAAATTATCGGGCCATATATTTTTCATGGAAATTTAAATGGCGAAAGTTACCGACAAATTTTAGAAGAGCAGATAATTCGACAGCAAAACGACGGTGCTCCTCCTCACAATGCACGATATTGGCCCCCGAGGTCCCCAGACCTGACCCGACCCCTTCTTTTTATGGGGAAGAATCAAAGACCTTGTATTTCGAAATCGCCCAACTACTAGAACGGAATTGGAAGAGGCGCTTCGTACAGGCAGCTTCGTGCGGTAGAACTTCTTAATGCAGAAAATAGCGTCAAGAGAAGATGTGGGATATCTTTACAACAGGACGACCGTCAAAAAAATTTTTTTCCAGTTTTTCAGAATCACCCTGTAGCTTAAAAACGCCGTGACATGTCAAGATGCGGTTTTTAGTTTTCGACTTAACTACACTGCATTCGCACTCGTTCACCTCTATACCTCCGCCGCTGGAATCCGATATCGTACCAAATTCAGTTCAAACATCTCGAGGGCCGTTTTCGCAAGGAGAGGCCGGAAACGGCCGAAATATATCCCGGACTCGGCCGTACCCGGCGGTCCGTGGCGGTTTTTGCAAATTTTGTTTTCGCTTTGCGCCGGGGATTCGTCGAATTGTCGTCGTCGCGAGGGGTGTGGGGGAGTTGCCGAGGAGCACCGATGCTAAAGCCGTCCACGGATGGCGGTTTTTCCGGCCGGCGCGCCCGACCTCGACGTAGAAGGTGGCGGCCGCATTCCCTGGCGGTCGTGGCGAACGGTGGCGGCGCGGGACGCGGCCGGATTGTTTGTGTCCGTCGATGGGCCTGGGGGGCATTCCTCAATGGTCGATGGAATGCACCGAGAGAACACTACCAAGGACGTAATAGGTTCAAGGAGGCGGCCGACCCCTCCCAGCCCCTGGATTTGATTAATAATAATAGAATAGAATAGAATTGAATGAAATAGCGTTTAAAAATAAAACACTATCAATTTTCTGATATATAAGCCTACATTATATATTTTTTATTGAAACGCCCTATATATTATATATGTGTTTAACATAATATCTTATTCGTTTAATTTTTCGAAGAAACGTCCACAAGCTACTGTAATAATTTTCATAAAGTTTCTGCGTCGGTTTTTGTTGAGTCGAACTAACAAACGTTTTGCCAATCATCCTGTTGGCTTCTTCAGAGCTTCAGCGAAACTGACTCGCATTTTACTCTGTACTTGCTTATATATTTGCGGGAGGAGGGGGGGAATCTAAATGAGAAACATAAACATCGTCTCGAATGATCGATTGCCATATTGGTGACTGGTAAAGACCTGAACCGCGATTAAGATTGTTAGGTTGCTTATAGATTTCGTTGGTTGAGGAACCGATTACACGCAAGATTTTAATTTTATCGATTACAATTTTATGTCCGGTTTCGTGATTGTGTTCGACAACTGCTGATGAGTTTATTTGTTTTAGCTTTAAGGTTCTTTCATGTTCTTTGAGTCTAGTTGCTATTTTTCGTCAGGTCTCTCCAATGTATTCTTTGCAGCATATGGATGGAATGCTGTAAGCTCCTGGCATCGCAAATGAAATTTTGTCTTTGGTAGATCGAAGATGTTGAAAGATTTTTGGACAAGTGGTAAATCTGGTTTTGACGTTATACATCTTTAGAACTTTTGATATGTGGTCAGTGATGTTTTGAATGTATGAAGGACCACAGTGGCAAGTGCAGGATTGCTTTCGGGCTCATTGTTTTTGTAAGGTTGTGGTGAAGTGTATTTTGTGATGGAACACTTAATATCTTTAATGTGGAAATTATTAAAGAGAAGAGCAGAGGTAAGGTGTTTTAATTCTGGGTTCAGTAACTCAGACTGAGATAGTTCTACGGCTCAGTAAACAACGTCGGGGGTGGAGACACTTTTGGGACACCTTCTATCAACAAAATAAGTAGGTCAATGTAGATCATGCAAATGAGGCAGATAATTACATTAAATTTATATTTTTATTTTTTTTATTTAAATTTATATTATAAAAATATATGACAGAGTAGTCTGGGGCGTACGGAATTTAGCCTGTCTATTTTGGCGATCCAAGTTAAGACGCTCACTTAATTGACGTTTAATTTTTTAAAAGGCGTATCATATCTATTATTTTATTTACCGTAAACATCACATTTTAATGTTTTTTTTTTGGTTGGTTTGGTAGTGGCTGGTGGTTGTTGAGTGGCCGCTTCAAGGAATTTAAAGGCTGCATGTCCGCATACGTGACGAGCACAAAAAAAACGCCCATTCATCCGGAACACGGAGTTGCGGTAAACATTCAGACGCGCGTTTTGGTATTGTTTACACGCGATAAGCGAAACAATCGCATGGAGATGACGTACATTGCTTGCCGCAGTTCTGCGGCATCGATAAAAGACAAACCAAAAAGTGTCTGGCTACGTAGATAGAACTCCAAAAAGAGTTATGCGAATGTTTAAATAAACGCGATCTGGCGACGGTGGACGTTTTCTTTGTCTTTCAACTTCAGCTGATACCGAATTACAAATGTAAGAAGCGTCAACGAGTGGAAGTCTCTTGCAAAAAAACAATAAGTCGAGATTACAGTTTGGATGAAAAAAGTACACGTTGACATGCGCGTTATACGAGGTGTGTTCAAAAAGTAAGGTGACTTTTGTTATTTGCGGTGTATACATTTTTATTATGTTGGTACACATGTGCCCAGCATATGTTGACAGTTTCAGTCAGTTCGCACGTTTACTTTTTTTCGGTGAGACAGAAGCATGTTTTGTGTGCTTGGCGATTTTCTGCTATAAAAAAAATGGAACAAAGAATTTGCGTAAAATTCTTTGTTCCAAATTAGCAAAAGAAAACGTTTATAAGCTGTGTTTGAACATACTTCTTATATACTAAAGGTATTGAATATTGCTTCTGCAATGTTATTAAGGCATTAACAATACTATTTTTATTTGTTTGTTTATCAATTATTGCGTCTATATTTTGAGAGTACCGAGGTGTTTTTTCATTTTTATACAAAATGTTGATAAACCAATCAAAGACTTATCGATTCAAGTTTAGAATAAGCCAATACATTCTCTACGACTTCTACTTGGGTAAATTTACAAGCATGTGAATATAAGCCCCCTTCAGAGACTACAAGCAATATATACAAAATAAAATTTAGTATTTATTTGATTTACATAGTTTTGAGTTATATTGAAAATACAAAAAAAAAAACATTAAATAATTTTTTGGGGCACATAAGATGTAACATATAATGGATACATAAAGATACAAAAGAAACTTCAAATTCAACAGAAAACAACTAAAAGATGATTGTAGATTGTGCACCACTGGTAACATCCGGTTTCATTTCTATTGATATTTTACGAAGCATGAATTACACTTACTACAAACGTACAAAACGTACTTCATCTATGGCAGGTGCAAGATTCTTTGAGTAATTGTTTTATCAGTTTTTAAAAGTCGCAAAGCAATGTAAGATTTAAAATCAAATCAATCACTTCGTCATCAAAAAACATAAAAAATATTTCAAGCGGAGTTTTTCCAGAAATCTTATTTTTAGTTCCTCAGATGATCTAAATTCATCGGATATATGTGTGTGAGTGTACTCAATCTGACCTTTCTTCGATTTGACAGTAGAAGCAAGCCTGTCTTTTTGCAGAAAGCATACGTCTTCTTCTGAATTCCTGGGCTTCATCATCTGATGAGTCCCATTCAGGTTCAGTAGTTGATGAATTACAGGACTGTTGAAGGACAGCTGTATCATTCGGTGTACGTAACTCAATAGTTCCAACTATACCAGTTGGTTCCCCAAACTCTTGTAGATTTATGTTATGGTTCATATCTTCTTCGTCAGTGAAGATATGCACGTCGGGTGGAATATTTATACTATATTTATACATAAATATACAAAAGAAAGTTGACAGAAAAAAAGTAAAAGTAGATTGTTTTCCAAATGGAACTTGATTTGATACAAAAAACCCATATCTCCTTCGGTCTTTATTAGCATGAACAATCATGAGATGACCTTGACGCACTTAATCTGTGGCAGTTGCAAGATTTTTTTGAGTAATTGTTTTATCAATTTTTAAAAGTCGTAAAGCAATGTAAGATTTAAAATCAAATCGATCACTTGGTCATCAAAAAACATAAAAAATATTTCAAACGGAGTTCCAGGGTTTCATCCGATGAGTCCCATTCAGGTTCAGTAGTTGATGAATTACAGGACTGTTGAAGGACAACTCTATCATTCGGTCTATGTAACTCGAAAGTTCCAACTATATCAGTTGGTTCCCCAAACTCTCGTAGATTTATGTTATCGTTAATATCTTCGTCAGTCAAGGTATCCACGTCGGGTGGAATATAGACCGCGTCAATATGGTCTGTAAATATTTTTGAACGTTATTTTTAGCATAAATTTACAAGGAATGGAATGCTACAATACATAAGAATATGTAAATCCAAATAATACTTACTACTTTGATTGTTATTGATCTCCTCCATAGCTGCCTCTAATTCCTTTTGAGTCAAATACTAATACTAAAGAACACGCTAATTGTTGGATGTTTATTCTACATGCGCTGACTTGTCTAGACTTGTATTAACAAAGTTCTGTTTCACAGATAAGACCATTGCATAAATCATAATCAATATAGCATTCCCAATGTCTGTTTTCTACGATGTAATCTACCTGCTATGGACTTAACAAAAATGGCAATACAATTCCAAAATTTTTTTTTTACTGTTTTGGATTTACTTGAGAATGTGATACAAATTTATGTATCGCTTTTGTTAACTCTTGAAATTGTATATAAGATCTTTCCTTCACTTCCTTAAATTAGCGATTTCTACGGTTTTATCTCCTTTAGTAGTGATAATAATAAAATTTCTAAATGGATTTGTGGATGTGTGAGAAAAGTCATAGAATAGGTGGTGACAAAATAGGTTAAAATCAATCTAATGAATTTTGGTTCTTTTCGGATTTTTTTTTTGTAAAAATTCTAGTAGTGTTGACTAGACTAGCACTAGTCATTGATATTTACAAAACGTCACAAACAACAAATAATAAAGGGTTTTTTATAGGAAAAATATCTGGCCTGGAAAACGAACATGTTATATATATATATATATATATATATATATATATATATATATATATATATATATATAATCAATACGTGAGAATATATATATATATATATATATATATATATATATATATATATATATATATATATATATATTTTTTTTTTTTTTTCAAAAATTTACACTAATTATACCGTACAAGGTGTGAAAACTATGAGAGAATTAAAAACACACTGAAATAACAAGCTACTCGATTTTAGTAGCATCATTACGCCCAAATTTGTAGTTACTTTCGAATAAAAGGAAGTCAGCCTCAAAAACATTTTTTTTTGTCTGCCTGTTCCCCGTTCTGTGTTGCAGGATTTTTCGACGATAGCTAGCCCTTCAAATTTTGCTCCTTTTTTAACAGTCCACGAATTGCATGAGATGTGTAAAAATGGCGGCGGCGGCGGATAAATGCCCGAAATTTCAAGCTATCGCCTTCAAAATTTTTGGGCAAAAGCTGTTTGATCGCCTGACCGAACCTCTTGAAATTGATGTCCCGACAATTTTTCAAAATTGTAAGGGGTAACGAAATGACTGTGTTTCAGATGATTTTTTTTAGAAAACAATATAGACCACATAGACGGCTAATACTTGCTTGTACAGGGTGTTCCCGATATATAAGTGTTCTAAATTGGCAGATGTCGACTTCAAATTTACTAGAGGATTAAAAGTCCATACCCACATCTATACTGACTATAACATTTATTTCAAGCATTTTTTTCGATAATGTACAACAAATTATGGACACACTGTACACCGCACCCTTCCCCAACGAATTCCGAGAAAACGGCAGCCTCTCCGTATCCTCTATACCTGACCTGGTCCGTCAGGTATAGAAGATCCAAGTCTGACAAACAAATTGGGTTCAATGCCTATAAGACCCAATAAATTCCGGTTAGGAATGCCCATTAGGCAACAATGTGTTATTTTTTCGCGGAACTCCGGCCCTGGTCAATGGCGGCGCGACGCGGGGGGGTGGTGCGGGCTTTCGTTTTTCCCGCCAATTCCCACAGAATGGTCTCGTTAGGTATTAGAACCTGAAAAATCTTAAACGAATTTAAACAAAGCGTTTTTCAATTTCTTAAGTGCTTTTCCCACTTCTTCACTATTTATTTCTAGTATGTCATCCGTTACTATATCCTGCGTTTCTGGCGTTACATTCTCCGTCGTATTGTACAGTTGTTTTTGCGTGATTCGTCCATGTCTCTTTTTTGATATACTTTACCCCTATCAATTCTTTCATTTCTTGTCGATGTCCACGTATCTCTCCAGATCTCCATTTGCAAACCATAAAAGTCGTGTTCCATGAGAATTTTTCCCAATGTTCTGTTTTCTTTTTCCTTACCAGCGTGTTTGGTTCTTTATAGTATATCTTCTTCTTCTTCTATTACTTAGTTTTCGTTTATTTTGTTTTCCCATCTTGTTTGGTAGAGATTTTGAGATACGAAGAATCCATTTTTAGATGCCATGGGCAATATTCTTTCTATGTGGTGTGGATATGGTTCATATTTTTTAAAATTTATCTATCCGTTGGCCCTTTCACGTAAAATTTATTTGAAAGAATTTAGTTTTTTTGGCCTATATTTTCATGTTAAATTTCTTTGCATTTATATTAAACTGGCGTAGTAACCTCTGCAAATCATCTTCATTCTCAGCAACCCAGTACGTTATCGTCGGAGTAACACAAACGCTTGTATTTCTTTATTACCCATTTTATGGCCTTTTTTTTAACTCAAATGATTAAAATCAGCCCAAGCCCCTCCAAAACGTCTCGGGTTTTGATTTTTCGATTCTAAACATACGCGCAAACGTATTTCGATTTTTTGCCTATCACAAATTTATCGTATCTCGCGTTGTTACGTCAGTCGAAAACTCGTTGACCCGCGATAGACTACGACAACCTCTTATATAGAGATACGCGGCGGCACCATTCACGAATGAAATTCATTATCTGCGTCGTGTACTATATGATTTACTCGACGCTTACATACGTTGCGATCATTCATAATTTTTTTTTTCCCGCCAATCGTCGCCCACATATACAGGGCGTATCGCTCCGACGCACAGCGAGAGGGCTTTAGTAACTTTTAACCTGGAAAAGCTTTATACACAGTAAAAATAAATAAATAAAATAAAAATAGACATTTTACATGATTTACACCATATAAAGGGCAAACCAAAAATATAGTGCGTTTTACAAAAACCAATTATTTTATATGCATATCTGCTTAAATATCATCTAAATTTTTCGTCTTGAATTTTTTGGATTTTATTATAAAAACATATTTTTTTTATAAATGAGTCTTTGACAATTGGCCTTTACTCAAATATTTTTGTAGAATTTTCACAATTTTAGTCATTTTTGAAAAATCCAGTAGGTATTTCGACATTAAAAAATTGCCGCCTCCGACATTTCATAAACAATTAAAATAACTGACAAATTTAGTTGTAAGGCTATTAAAAAAATATTTTTTTAAATTTATTTATTATCTCTTTTTTTGAACCTGATAATGACTTACATCTCGAATAAAATTATATTGATATTTTGTTAATTTTGCGATGACTAGAATATTTAATGCTTCTTCCTAACTAATGCACTGTTCTATGGGCTTCTCTAAGCTTTCGCAAAATCCCTTTGTATTTTTAGCATGTTCTGGATGTTTTTCTAAAAAGTCTACGACAAACATAGCACCTTTAGATTTAAATTGTTTTCCTGCAGCAAAACGTATATGTTCTGCATAATTTCGGATATATTTCGTATTTCTTCATTATTTCTCACTTAGAGAATAATTTTTTTTTGGAACAAGGGAATTATCTTGGTGTCGGATCGTTGCAGATAAATGTTACATTTTCGTGATCCAGCAGTTATATTCAGATTTTTGGTCAAGCGAATCCTGTTGAATACAAAATGTTGTAAATAAGTGTTGATATATTTTTACCCATTTTGTTCATTTAATTATGATATTTCTGGTAAACAGAACGACTTATTTGTTTAAAAATTTCAGAAAACCATTAATCAGTATTAGGCAATCATATGACAAAAATATTTGCTAAAGTCGAAATTTTATACTAGATTCTTTTTTTACATTTTCATTTAAATAGTAGTGAAATTTGTAATTAGCCAAAATTTAACGCATAATGATTTATATCACCCAAAATTACAATAAAATGGTAATAAATGTTCGTTCCTCTGTACGTCGTCGTTTGTATTGTTTTTTTTTTTGCAAAATTCCTAGACGGTTGAGTCATATTGAAATCGTTTTTGTTTAATCACCCTTTGCTCCGCACTGATACAAAGGATTCCGTGATATGAAGAAATTTGACATGATGTTAAGGCCGCTACGCTTTTGAAATAGGCGAAGGTTTCTGTCCAATGTAAAAAAAAAAAAAATTGGGACAAATACCCCCATTGACCAAAAATTATAAGAAATTGAGGCATTAACTTATAGTTTTGTCACAATATCCTATGATTTTGAGAGAATTGCCGTATTTTTTCAGCAAAAGTTACGTGAGTTAAAAGCAAAGCCTTTGATTTTATCATAATTTCGTAATTACTTTGGCTCAAAATCATTAAAAATTGGTTTACTGTGGAAGAAATGTTTTTAAAAATTTAAAAACCGCATTTGCAGGGTATCGAGAAATAAATTTCTCAAAAATTTAAAAAATTCTTAAACCAAAAGACGTGCATAATCCTGGTCCAAAGTCTTGTCTAGTATTTTTGAAATTTTTGTTTCTGTTATTTTATCTTCCAGAAAAACCAAAATTTCTGGAAAACTATTAACCTGATCGGCAAAATTATTTTACCAGGAGACGCGGAAGATTCGGTACTATAACTTCTATTTCGAGCATTTTTCCGATTATGTACCGCGTTTTTTAATTATACACAAAATTTTAAACGACCCTGAAAATTGTTCATTTTCAGAGTAAATTATTAGCCATTCCAAAATTTCCAAAAAACATGACCAATTAGTTTAAATGGTATTGTACGATGCATCAAGAGCTACAACTTTTGTATTTACGGTTTAAATCCAAATGAAAATCACCCTCAATCTAGACGCGATGACGTCATTTACTGTTACGACGTACTGTATGATTTCAGATAACAAATATTTTTTACAAAACCATTTGCTCTATTGGAAAAATTGATATATCAGGGGAAATAGGGGATCCAGCGGACTATTTCGAACAATGTTTGAATTATATGCAGGGTGTCGTTTATGGGCAAAAAATCTAAAGATCCTAAAAATTTTAGTTTTTGTGGGTATATTATTCGCGATAAAGATGCTTTGCCATATCTTCGTTCGGCGAGACTCTAAATACACTTTATAAAGCGTGTGTGCACAATAAAATTGCATCGATTTTGCGAAAGTTCCATAGTGGTTCCGCAAGAGCAAGATAGAAAAACAATGCGTCCCTCTAGGACAAAATTTTTACACATTTTCATCAAGCGACAACTTTTTCGATACGCACAGTAAAAACGATTATTCAACACTGTAGAAATATATCAGAAAGAAAGAAATATACCTGGCCCATCCTAATATATATTTTTTGTTAATGATTTTCCCCAATAACATGTAATATTTTATGACAATTTCAAAATATTTCGTTTTGGATGTTTATAGGGACGGTTGATTGTTTTCGTTATCCGCTAGCCGGCCAAAACGCGTTTAAAGGGGGTCGTGTATGGGCCCCGTTACGACGAGTCGGATACGCGGCAACGTGGCCGATCGGCATTAACTTTGGCGAACGCGTCGCCGCATCTTTTGGCGGGAAAGGTGCCGCGTTGCCAAACTTATCGTTTCGTAAACGCTTTTATACCATTGAGTAAGGGGTTTTTGTTTTTGCACTCGATTCGATTCCGTTTTATCGTTAAAACGTACCACGGAAATTTAAGTCGTCTTCGTTGTTTTTATTATTATTAGCTGTTTCGTTTAAAATTATTAATTGTTTCTATAGATTCTTGTCTTCGGCTGTTCAACGTCTTTATTTCAACGCATAATTACATTGAAATAGTGTAATTTCAGTGGTTGTCCTAGATGTTTTGATTAAATCTTCTAAACACCATGGTTCTATTTCTACGAGTAAATTAAAAATTGTCTTCTTTAACATTTTTCATTTTCTGCAGGGTTCTCTTTTGGCAAATAAATTTTTTTCTATGTCTCTGCAATTTCCGTATATAACAAGTCAGGATAAACTTTGTTAAATATTAACGAAATGGATGAAGGAAGAACGAAGACACGAGTACACAAAACGAGATACAAATAACATTTATGCAAAGGTGATTCATTCCGAATTGTCTCATAGACTTAATTCCATAGAATTTGACACATTTGATTATAGAATTCGAACAGACATTTCATCGATCATTCATAAAATGTTTCTTAGACAAAAACTAAGGTTAGACAAATTAATTTCTAATACAAAAGTATCTAACTGCAAGCCAGTTATTACAAAGTATACCGACCACCAATTTTACAACAGGTTCATAAACCTAACAGACACAACATTTTCTAAAAATGAAGTTGAATTTCTGGAAAAAGGTTTCAACTTTAACTTACAGCACTCGTACATTAATAGTGAATTAGCAATTAAGAACATTAACGATTCTAATTTAAGCAAATATGTATTAGCGAATATAATAAACTCTCAATTAATAAATAGCAATAAACACCACGAAATTTAGATAAAGGGCAGACAGTGATAACTATCAATCCCCCAGAATATATTTCAAGAACCATCAATTTTCTTAAACCGGAACTTTTCCAATGTATCAAACACGATCCTACCGAGTTATATCGAAGACAAGTCAATGAGGTAATTACAAACTCTACATTATTTAATGACATGGACAAATATTTTTTATCAATTTTGAATCCACAACTTCCGAAATTATATTATTTACTTAAATTACATAAACAAGATATACCCATTAGACCAGTCGTGTCTTATGTATCAGCTTCAGCAGTTAAACTCTCAACAAAATTTTCACACAGATTTTGCAATAAAAAATTCTTCTGAATTAATCCATAAAAATTTTTTGATGTACTTGTAAAATTCACTATCGAGGTTGAACAGGATAGCTCTATCAATTTTTAGACTTAACTGTTGTGAAAACGCAAACGATTTTTCCATTTACCATAAACCTTCACACACGGAGACTGTCACACATAACAGCTCAAATCACCCACACACACAAAATGGCTGCATTTCACTCTTTTATAACACAGACTTCTTAATACACCACTCTCGACAGAAAATTACAACAAAGAACTGAATATGATTAAACAAATTGCACCGAACAACGGCTACAATCCGTCCATGATCGATAAAATTGCAAATAAAGAACAAATCCAGACAACAGTAAACTCTATTTATCCGAAACCTAATACGAACAATTTAAAACAATTACATACATAGGAGAACCCAGTGAAAAAGTTTGACAACGTTTTGTCAAAATGTTAAAATAATACTAAAACGAAATGTCCAAAATATCAAAAATCAGGTGTCTACAGGTTGAAATGCGGATCTTGTACTAAAATTTATATTGGACAAACAGGTGGATCCTTCAAGAAACGCATCAACGAACATAAAAGAGCGTTTAAAAACAATATTCTAGATTCTAATTATGCTACACACTTGAACACAGAAAACCACATTTTTGACGACAATTTTCATATTTTGCATACAGCTACAAAAAGTAGAAATTTAAATTTAATGGAAGCCATGGAGATTAACAAAATGAGACATTCAAATGTATATCCATTATTAAACTTAAATTCTCGCAACAACATTAATTAAGATTTTATTGTAATTTCTTGAAGGATCTACTTGTCTGTCCAATAAAAATTTTAGGACAAGATCCGCATTTCAACCTGTAGCCACCTGATTTTTGAGATTTTAGACATTTCGTTTTATTGTTTTTTAAATATTTTCCTATTTTGTTGTTAGTTCTGAAAGCTATTTTTAAACCACATTTCCACCACCAGGTTCTCTTATGTATGTAATTGTTTTAAATTGTTCGTGTTCTGTATTAGGTTTCGGATAAATAAAGTTTACTGTCGTCTGGATTTGTTTTTTTATTTTATTTTATTTTATTTTATCCATAATGGACGTATTATAGCCGTTGTTCAGTGCAATTTGGTTAATGATATTAAGTTCTTTGTTGTAATTTTCTCTTGAGAGTGGCGTATTAAGAAGTCTGTGTATAAAAGAGTGAAATGCAACCATTTTGTGTGTATAAAGTATAAGGGTGATTTGAGCAGTTATGTTTGACTGTGTCCGTGTGTGAAGGTTTACGGTAAATGGAAAGATCTAATTTGTTTTGCTTTTTGGTAATTGTTAAGTCAAAGAAATTAATAGAGTTAACCTGTTCAATCTCGAATTTTATACTATTATGTAATGAGTTAATGTAATTTAAAAAAGAGTTCAATTGTCTATCCGTTTCAACAGAGCAAGCAAAGACATCATACCACCACAGAAAACTTTTACCTAAAGGATGTTCTAGTATAATATTTTCCAAATTAGCCATACAAATCTCGGCTAACAAAGGACTAAATGGGTTTCCCATAATCAAACCTTCCTTAGAGATGTAAATCTGTCTATTAAATTGAAAATAATTTTGGTCTATAGGGACTATTTAACAATCTAATAAATCCTGTTTCCCAATGGGTTAACCTGTTTCCGAGTTAGGGTAAAATCTACTAAATCTATCACGTCCATAAATACCTCTCTTTTCTTGAACTTAAATTCTTATAACAACATTAATTAAGATTTTATTGTCATTTTTCGGTATATATAGTAGCAGGTAGTTTGTAAATATCACACGGTGTTGTCGAAACAATTGTCATGTAAAAATATATAATTTCGTGAAACTCTGAACTTTTGGTTCTTATTTATTTTGTTAAATTAATTTTCGTCAAGTAAAAGCCACCTCAGTTTAATTTTTGACATCTTTTGCAGAAAGCAATCTACTCAACCAGCTTCAGAGGCCCCATGTAGTATGATAATTACACCTGCTGTTACCATCAGTCCATCCCTCCTTGAATGTAATCGTGTGTGCGTACTTCTTTAGTACTTCTTTGTATCTTATTGCTGGTTTTGTAATAAAAACCAATTCTTCGTAGAAACGCACTCAAAGTCTCTTCATAAAACTGACAACGTACGCCTATGTCACCAACCCCCAAAAATTAACCTATGGCAAACTGGGAAAACATCCATTATAAATCAATAACCTACGTGGGATTTTGTATTGCTTTCGTAGGAAAATATTTTAGAGTCAGTTAAAACCTTGAATTGGAAAATCAGTTTAAACTTTCCAAGGTATTTCTAATATAGGAGATCAACCTATCTAATGGGCAAATTCAACTTGAAATCTAGCTATAATACGACCAAAAATATAGTGTATTTGTTGCTTTGATGTTTTAAGTTTTTTACTGTAATTTAACCGCCGACCTTCGCAGGGCCGTGGATTAAACTCTTTAAGGATGATACATATCACCTGATGTTAAAATAAACGCTTCTGTTTATTCGAAAATGCTACAGATTATATTCGCGGTAGATAAAAATATTTCTTAGAATCTTACAATTAAGCATTTTTTCAAGGTTCCTGTTTTTTAACACTTTAAAATGCGGAGCCCGCGGAATGAAGCAGAAGAAGAAGAAGAAGACATGGAAAACAACGTAGAATTTGAAGACGAAGTTTAGATGGTAGCCGAATCTAATGACAATCAATGCTAAACATAGTGTTTTTAATGTTTACAATTTTATAAGAAAGGAATGCAAACGTGGAAGCAGGTGCAACAATAAAAACAAGATTGCTTTCGAAAAATCGTCGGTGGACGGGGCAAATAGCGCTAGGCAGCTTTTTATTTGAAAGAGAAGCCCCTTTTTGTCCCACTCCATAGTCGTTAAATTAGATTGATGTTAAAGAAGCACACCAATATTTCACACGATACCGATTTGAAATCGTTTTTCCACAGTAGTTGTGGAAAGCCATTTTTTTCTGACTTCCTTTCATTTCTTGCAGTATCTTCTTTTCCTACAAAACTCCCTCCCTCCATTGCTCAGTTGAAATAGCGCTTGCAGCTGTATGTTCAATTTGCGTTATTGTTTATTTCAAATGAAGTATTTAATGCTGAATGTTTTACTACTTTTTGCAGAAATTCAAATTTGGGGTGTTACAAACCTTAACCTTAATTTTTGGTTCTTCATTTTCCTTTATATGGACTTCAGAAAAATCCACTAATATTCTGAGCTCACTTTTATAAATTATTTAAAAGGGAAGATGTGAAGCAGCTATCAAAACTGGGAAAATCAATCATGGTGTTGTTAAAAAACTAGTATAATCTGTCCCAATCTTCATCGTGCTGGCTTTTGCCCGCAATTATGGAAAACATAGGGATTTTGCGAAAGTTCCATAAACTTTCGCAAAATCGATGTAATTTTATTGTGCATACACCCTGTATAAAGTGTCTTGCAAGTCTCGCCGAACTTCAAAGTTACGGCAAGCTTTGTTAAATATTTAAATTTGTACAAATGATTTTCTAATTGGAATGATATTTTTTCAAATATTCCGCCCACCCTGTATGTTACACAATTTACGATACTGTTTAAATTGAATTATCCCATGTCTTATAGTTTTTCATTTACGTTTAATAATTTACCCACGAAAACGGCAATTTTTAGGGTCTTTTAGATTTTTTTGCCCATGAACGACGCACCCTGTATGTAATTAAAACAATGTACAAAATAGAGCTGATATCCCTGCATCTGCCAGGCCTCCTGGTATATGAATTTTTCCAATAGAGTAAAGAGTTTTCGAGCAAATACTTGTTTTGTGAAACCATGCACGTTCGTAATAGTAAAAGACGTCATCGCCTCTACATTGAGGGCGAGCAATGGTAATTTTCATTTTGATTTTTGAACCGCGTATGCGCTAGACGTAAACAGCAAATAAACAACAAACTGTAGCTCTTGATGCGGCCTATGACACCGTTTGAACCGATTAGCCATATTTTTTACGATTTTTGATTTGCGGTTAATAATTTGCTCTGGAAAAGGACAGTTTTCAAAGTCTTGCATTAATAAACAGTAGGCAAAGTTAATCACGAGATCGGTTGAAAAGGCACTATATTTCTGGTCAGAGTATACCTCAAGTAGAGACTTGACGCGTAATGAATTAATATGACAGTTTAATCGATGAAAAATACGGCCCAGGCTGGTGGCACGACGGCCGTTTCTTAAACCATACAGGTTATAAAAAAGGCGGTATATCGTTTGGCGAACTTTATCGTGATCTATCCCACGAACTTTCGGCGCAATTTACTGCGGACCTGGCATCGCCGCACTCGGCGGTCGTCTCCCTCTCTGTCCCCCCCGACCCCCGGCAGGTCCTTCGCGACCCCTTCCAGCTATGTCTTGCGTCGCGCGTCTCGGTTGTTTTCGGTCGCGTTCGGGTCTCATTCCGGTCGGGCCTTGGTCGCGTTCGTTTGTGCGTGCGTTCATTTCGTCGTGGGAAAGAAAGTTTGCGGACGTGAGAGAGAGACGGTTTTTAGTGCGCGCGGGACAATTTTGTGCGATGATGGCGCGACACGGGCGTGCGGAGGTAAGTTTCCTTTTCGTTTGCGTTTGCGAGACCGTGATCGGTAACGGTGCATTCGGTCAGTTTAAAAGGCGCGGAATGCGCCCGTGTGTGTGTGTGTGTGTGTGCTTGCGTCCCGTTAAACGGACGCGATGCGATCGAGCAAACAAAACAACGTCCCCCTTCGCGTTCCCCCTCCCCTGCTCCGTATGAACGGGCCAGCGCGTCTGGCCGTCACACCCGGAGCGGGTACGCGACGCGCGTGTATGTTCGGTTGCGGCGAAACTGGTTCGCGTGACGCTAAATTCCTTTTGCCGTTCGAAAGGGCCCAAGATTTCCGTTGCCCGAAAATCGCTCGAAGCGTTTCCACCGACGGTCGCGATTGACAAGGAAAAACGCTTTAAAAAAATATATATTTTTAATTCATTAGAAAAACCAACTTATTTTATTTTCGCGTAGTAAAACAAGATTGCTTTCGAAAAATTGTCGGTGGGCGGGGCAAGTTCGTAACGCGTAGCGCGAAGCAGCTTTGTATTTCCAAGGAAAAAGATGCTGCAAAATCGATGTAATTAAATTCTGCGTACACCCCGTATAAAGCGTCTTTTACTTATCGCCGAATTTCAAAGTAACGACAAACTTTGATAAATATAAAAAATTGTACAAGTAATGACGATTTGCAACGATATTATTCCAAGTATCTCGCGCACTCTGTATGATAGACAAAACCTGCAACTTTCTCTCTCTCTCTCTCTCTTGAATTTTTCAAAAATAGTAAATGGTTTTCGAGACAATAGGTTTTTTTTGAAACCATGCAGTGCGCCGTAATAATCAGTGACGTCATCGCGTCTTGACCGAATCGGAAGTACAGTGATTTTCTTATGGATTTTTTCAAATATCTAAAGCAGCGTATGTGATAGACGAAAACCGTAAATACAAATATTGTAGTTCTTGATGCGGCCTATGACACCGTTTGAACCGATTGGCCATATTTTTTACGATTTTTGATTCGCGGTTTATAAATTACTCTGGAAAAGAACAATTTTCTGGGTCTTTTAGATTTTTGTCTATTATTGGAAAAGTCTGTATATATTTGAAAATATTCCTGAAATGAATGTTACAGCACTGGATCTGCCGCGTCTGCTGATTATAGAATTGTGACGATCCGGTGAATGGTTATGGAATAAGGCATGTTTTTCTGGAAAACAAAATAACCGAATAAAAAATTTTTACTTCTCTGTTAAATTTAACAGATATCTTATATAGCACGAAATATCAGGAACACCCTGTACAATAGGTGAAACCGCTAAATACAAAAGCTTTTGCTGTCTATACAGGAACGAAAAAAGATGGACGCTGCGGCTTGAAAGCAGCAATTTTTACATATCTTATGCACCCCGTGGACGGTTAAAAGGAGCAAAATCTGAAGACTATAGCTCAAACCGTTCGGAAGTTATAGTCGAAAAACTCCGGAACAGAGAACGGAGAACGGACAGAAAACAAAAAAAAATTTCATCGATTTTTCGATAGAAATAACCGCACGAGTCAAATTATCTTTTTTTTATTACTAAAAACAAATAGGGTTAGTGATAATTAGCAACTCAACACTCATTTTTTAATAACGGGTACGGCCCTCTCTTGCCCTAATTTTCTTGTGGAATGTTAACCCCTTAATGCACAATTTCGTTACAAAAAAAACATTAAGTTTTTTTTGCAACCTATTATTGTTTATGCTAATTTTAACTAATTTATGCGAAAAAACTTTTTCATATTAATGTGCAAAATTATATTTCTATATTAACCGTGACCCATACGGAGCTGGAATATTTTGAGACATATGAAATTACAGTGCCCGTATATGTCACGGTTAAGCTACGAAGTCTAGCTCGTAGCTAGTTTTAGCTCATCCCATAAATGTTCAATATTGCACAATCCTTGCGGTGTACGACCTAGCATTGTCATGCATAAAAATGAATTCTTCTCCAATGTATTCGACATATGGGACCACGTGATCTGATGATAAACTTTGCATCCTTGTAGAAATGACCGTTTTCAAAGTGCTCGCATGAAGTTGACTTTTTTCGCCACTCCAAAACTTGTTTATAATTGAAAACACTCTTTTTCTGCGTTAGTGCAGGGTAGTAGGCAAGGTGCAAACTCAGCCATCGAAGATTTGTTTGTTTTTAATGTATAATTATCAGTAGCTTCAAGCATTAGCTTGGCAATCTTCGAACTTTTCATTGTTCGTCGTCATTTATTAAATGGTTTCATTATACAGTAAAATGGTTTTGCTTAGTTTTGTAGTTTGGCTATTTAAATGTATCCAAAATTCGACAAAATGTTGTTGGTTATGCTAGTTAGCTGGTTAATTTTTTTCATAATCCAAAGTGTTTTAATTGACAACCATGTCCTCAAAATAGTCGCAGCTGAAGTATTGGATAAAGATATTGATAAATCGTATTGTTTATTGAATAAATATAAAAATCATCAATAGTTTTAGCTGTGAGAACAATTGGGCACACGTTTTTATTGATTGATATGATTCGTGTTAATCGTGGTAATAATAATAATTGAGAACCTTTAATCAAATACATTTATGATAGGTTTGTTTTTTGATTAATTCAGATGCAACTGAATCTTTTAAGCTGAGTCACTGTAAATTATAACAGATGCATTTTAAAAAGATTGTAATGTAAACAAATCGTAATTATTCCCTGACGAGGAAAATTCTTTTTCCACGGAAACGCTTTGCCGGCCTCCCTCCCGCTCTGCCCCGAACGCCCGGATACGATTTGGACAAATCAACATTTAGACAAACACGGCCGTCTCCGTTCGGCGAATTGAAAAGTCGTAGACGTTCGGCAATCGTCGGTTTTGCTCCGGGTGCGACGGGCAGACTTGTACGACGCGCTCCCCACCACCCCCTCATTATCTGTCGCCCCCACCCGTTCACTCCTTTCAAGTGCGCACATACCTTTCTGACACGTTTGCCGTTGTTGCCGTTTTTGTTTGTTTGTCTTTTTTCATTTTTCCGGGATCGCCTTTTATTATTTCCAAAGTAACTGAGGGAATGTCGGTGTGTCGTGTGGTCCAGGCGGGACGATATCGTTGACGTACCGAAACGGGCCAGGTCTGGATTAGGCAAATTTGTTGTCACATTTAATTGCATAATTGTGGAAACTTAAAGTTACCGTAGAGTCGTGGAGTTTCGTAATTGTGCTTTTTTTTCCATAACGAAACTCGTAATCAATCTGGGCGACGTTTCTGTGCCCCCCCCCCCCTCATGCGCTTGTCGGTTTTTACCTGTCCCGACGTTGTGTTTTCTAGGAAACCTCTACCTGAATTACCTTTACCGTAGAGTTAGGCGGGACGATTGGCGGCTTATACGGTGCGTCTAGAAATCCATTGCCAACACTCCGTTCCAAATAAAAGAAAAAAAATTAGACGCAAAGCGAGAAAATGATTAATTGTCTGTTGAATATGTCCGAAATCATTTGGCTTGTTTGTTGTTTTTTTTTTTTACGGGAGAACGCGTTGATAAAGGAAATAGTTACATTTTGTTGCTACAAAATATTTTGTTTGTTTTATCAAATACTATTCCGGTTTAAACTTACGTATCGAGAAAAATCAAATATATCATTTTCTTTTTTTTAATATTTTTGGAAGTTTTAAAAAAAGTGCAATTTCAAAATTAACGTAACTTAAAAAAAAGAAACTTTTACTTACTTATAACCGAGTTAATTAATTTGATGGACAATGTTCTCTTTTTTTTTCAAATCTGCTAGGGGTCTTCAAACAGGGGTCATTTTCAAAATATTCATGGACCTTGGTTTTTAACCAAACAAAATTGGGTTTCTATAAACAATGTCAGTGTTTGTATACAAAAAAAAAACACGGTTTTTTTGATGGGTCACCTTTTTAACAATGCCAATAATTGAAAGAAAACTTCATATGAACATACATTTATGTGCAAATTTGATTTCTGATTTTTTTTCACACCGTTTTTACTTAAAAAGATACACTAATTTCTCTTCATGCTGTCATATTAACGATATTGTTATGTTTGGTAAAATTCCGTACCTCCGCTGCTGATATATTTTAAAAACATTTTGGTATACTAAATAATACCGCTTGATAGAGACTACAAGTGATTTTTCAAAGAAACTTCCACAGGCTACTGTAATACTTTTTACAAAACATCTGGAAACCTCCTGCGTCGGTTTTTGTTGAGTCGAAATTGCAGACGTTTCGCCAATTATCCTGTTGGCTTCTTCAGAGCTGTCAGTTTCAGTCAAGCTCTGAAGAAGCCAACAGTATGATTGGCGAAACGTCAGCAATTTTGACTGAACAAAAACCGACGCAAGAGGAAGCCAGAAGTTTTGTAAAAAGTATCTAAAGTGATATTACAGAAATTAAAAGAATATATTTTAAAACACCCTGTATAGTATAATTCATCCGTTACCATGGAGATCTGCAAATGGTCTAAACTTTACCGCTTATAACATTCAGTACGTACGTTTTTTTTTTTAATTAAAAAAATAATAATAATAATATTTTGGTGCCACCACTTTCTCTCTTAATAAACATGCTTTTGTTATTAAATTTTCGCCAGTAACACTGCCGGAGATCTTCGTCTTTGGGTAATTTTCAAAATACTTTCGAGCTACAAGGGAAATCATTTGCTGAACTTGCACAGCTTTATTGTGTAGTGAGCGAACTTTTATCAGTCCATAAAGTGCTTTTCAAAAATTTATTATTGTCATTATGTCTATTTAAAAAATCCAAACAAAACTGCATTCCCCTTTGACATTGTTCTGCACTTAGTTTTTGAGTTTTACGAAATTTAAATGCATTATATTTATATTCTTTCAAAACTTAGTAGATTGATCCTCGATATATTCCAGTAATAGAGGAAACGGGATGTGCTTCATAGAATCCTTATTTTCGTCATTTAAAACAGTATGATACCTTTTTAGCATTTAATGCGTTACCGTTTTCTGGAAATTCCTTTGCCAGCCTTGGAAATGTCTGAAATATCTGCATATAGTGTAATATACTGACGACGAGCGGTTGCACTGTTATTATTCAGAAAGTATGCTTGAAGCTTGAAGCTAATGGACAATAATTGAACCGTCAAAGTTGTTTATTAATATGTGAAACATAAGCTTATTTTTATTTGTCAGTCAGGGCACTCTTTGAAATTTATCAAAAACGAGTGGACTAAAATATAAAGTGTGTTGCATTCTGTTTTGTTTGTTTACCTTGATATCTCTAAAAACAAAAAACAACAACGCACATATTTCACACAATATAAAATAAAAAAATTAAAGTGTTATTATTATTATTATCATTATATAAATTATTTTACACCTGACTTGTAACCTAAATTCAATATTTTCTGGCCTTCTACACACACGAGAACTTCGCTTCTTTTTTTCTTTCTTTTTCGGTTTTTCTTTGACAAAAAAAAAAAAGCCAATTGATGGCGGAAGGGGGGCGGCGGCGAAGATGAGGCCCCGCGCACCGTGCCCCCCCCCCCCCCCCCCATCCCACTCCTATGCGTGCGTGAATGCACCACAAACCGGTGAAAGAATGCGGGACTCAGACAGAATCACAACAACATAGAACAGTCAACAACCTCCCCGATGTTTTTACGTTTAACATACGAGTCGAACGCACACACACACACACACACACACACACACAGGCGCATACGTATAGGTAGTCAGTGGCGTAGTCCGAGGTCCTAGTGGTGACGCAAACATTTGCTGATTACTGCAATGAGGCCGTTCAAGGACGCCGTGGCGTACGGTACAACGGAGGGCGTCGACCTCGCCCATTAACCCCGTGCCCTCCCCCCCCCCCCCCCCCTATCAGCCGCCCGTCAGAACCTCCCCCTCCGTCGTTTCTTGATAGGGGCGCTAGGAAATACGGAGTGACAAATACAATGGAGGGCCACCCCATTTTTTTTTCCGTTTTTTCTTCTATTAATTAATTAATTAATCTCATCATTTAGTTCTATTTCACTCAGAGGTTTCCCCCTTTATTCTTTGCAAACAAGTACTGTGAAAGTAATAATAACATGGGTTTTTTCAGTATGATCCATAAACGAAGCAAGGTACTCCAAATCATTTTTGTCGATTTCGAAGGTCCGAGTGATAGTTGCCAACCGTCATCTTAACCCAATTTTTTATTTAATGTTCCCGCTAAACGAAATAGGTACCGATTATTTTCAAGTTCAAAATTTTTTCTCAAACTTTCTCGGAATATGTCGGCACTTTTTCCAATTCGGAATATGTGATCGAATCGTGGTTTTCCAAACAAGTCTAACAGAGTCATTCTTTGGGGTTCGGCTAAAACAAGTTGGGCTTGCGAGATTAGATTTTTAAGATAATGGTCCAGTTTCGGGACAAAGAAAAATATTACCTAAGAAAATGCTGAAATTCTAAATATATTCCTATTACTATTACGAAATCATTTTTTATTTTGTTTTGTTATTTATATTTATACAAGTTTCGAATAATAATTAATTAAAAATAACGTCGATATTTTCCGCTACGGGTATTAATTTATATAAATAAAATATATAACCAATATACTTGCACAGAAATCGGTGCTAGAGGCGCTGTTTTTATAAATTTTTATTTAATTTCTGAAAAGGGGGCTGTGACCATCATAAATACTATTGGCCCCGGGTCACCTGATCGTGGGAGAAATTGTAAATTTCTTTAGGATAACCTAGTCGAAACAATTTTTTTTTACCGTTACTTTTTTTCTAACATTTGGACCCCAAAACTTTCTAAACTTGTTAACAGATAAGCTCACAGGATGGGAAAAAAAGATAAGTAAATACTTTTTTACAAAAACGAAATATTACTTAGGTGGTGATTGAAAGTTCTGACAGTTTGTGCATTTTTATCTGACTATCGATTTTGTCGTGTTATCGATTTGGATTATTATGGAATTCAATAATCAATTTACAAATGGAGAAAAAGTTGATATACGGGGAATACAGAAAAAACTCTCGACTGGAACGTGCATTGTATGCAGCCCGCTATCCGAGACGTCGCATTCCTGCACATTCTTTCTTTAGAAAGCTGGAACTGAAAATGAAAAATCCACAAAATAATCGACATGATAATTTTGTTATAAGTGAAGCAAAGCCACCTAAGTAATAGTTTGTTTTTGTCTGTTTTTTTTTCTTGTGAGCTTATTTTTTAACGGATTTTGAAAATTTTGGTGTCAATATGTTGCAAAAAAAGTACCGGCTTTAAAAAGTTTTTGTTCCCACTAGGGTGCTGTTTGAAAAAACTAGGTAGCCCGGTAAATAGGATCTATGATGGTTACAGCCTTCCAGACACAAGTGTTCTAACTTCTCTCTGGCATTTTGTTTATTATGAACAACAAGGTACATATGATTTAAAGCTGTAGATAAAATCTGCAAATTGTGCAAAAAAAAACATTTTGAATCCAAAAAATTAGGTATAACTTATTTGCAAATCGGAAATAATGAATATTAAAGCTGACGCATACTGGTTTTTAGATTACAAATGAATTGAACAAAAAGGCTGTTTATTTGTCGAATTTGTTCTGATTTAAAAATTTTTTTAACAAAGCGTTATCCTTAAATGAAACGGACTTTACGGGTAGGACATTTAATTTGGGCGTTCATTCATCACAATGGTTCAAAATTATATTGTCCTGGTTACGGAATTACCTGAAATTTTCAAATTTGTGTGTGATGTAAATCAGGGAACATATTAGGTACAAAATGTTCTTGTAAAAGTTTTCTTTATTTATTTAACTTTTAAAGTAAATACGTTTCCTAGAAGAAAAAAAGGTTAAGAATTGCAGTTTTTAAATTAGTTTTGGTTAGTTTTATTTTTTCTATTGACAATACGCCCCCACTTAGTAAAAGATTTATTGCATTCTATTGAATTTATTGTTTTTTTTTTGTAAATACGTTGAAAATCGTGTACATTCTTTCTTAAGATAAAGAAATACGAAATTGTACGATGTATGTACGAAATAAATAATAAATAAAGGAAGGTAAAGTAGGTAAGGATCTAAAAATTATAAACATTAAATATACCACTATATTGTTTGTAGTGGCTTTAAAATATGTTGTAATTGCTACAACAACAACATCAAAAATAAGATAAAATCGAAAAACTCAATGTAATTTACAAAATTGTAGTAAAAATGTAATCAATTTTATACAGGGTGTACTTATTAGGTTATTTCCAACAGCCTATGAGAAATACCGGAAAGGTAATGTCCAGTAGTCCAATTGGTTGTACGACTACAACCATTCTATCCCAGTATTTGGTACTCGCGTGTGAAGGAATTAACCTATTGCGGATGGTTGGTGAAGTTATCACTGCAGGCGATACTTGAAAGGCACAATTTTTGTATTTTAATCCATTAATAAAACACATTTTATACACATCCGATTTTTTTATATTGTAGATATGAAAAAATTGTAGGTATATAATATAGAACAATCTAACGTAAACTGTCTTAAATAATTTAGGATGGGATACTATATCGAAACTAAACTAAACTAAAAAAACTAAACTCTAAAAAAATAACTAATATTTGACAGGTTCTCTGTCATTCTTTGGTGAAACTAGCCCTTTTCAGACAAGCAGCTATTGAATTCTCACATTCTTTTGATGTTTGTTATGTGTTTGCCATCTTATCCGCATCTGAAAATATTTTAGTATTGAGAAAGACAGGTTTTATGTATCTGTTACTTTATTAAAAAAAATAAAAAGAACGATACGATACTGGTATCTTATATATTCAAAAAAGAAGATTTGACGCTGATAGTACTCTCATGAAAGTGATCTTAGATGCTAATCTCCACATTTATGTAAGTCATTTCATTAAATACCAGCCTCGTTAAACTCTCATCAGTAAAATCTCTTTCATGAGAGTAGCAAAAAAAAATCTAGAACCAATAGGACTTTTCAGTTTGACGGTAAAGTCCTATTTTCAGGCAATTTTTTCTGGCAACCTACAAATTTTTCTAGTTTTTTTTTTTTGCTCGAGATGGTACCTACCATCAAATAAAAACAAGCCTTAAAAAATAGGAACAGCGTTTTCATGTGAAAATTGTACGTTATGCAGGGTGATTCCTAAAATTAATACTTTGTTTTTGTTGGGGTGTTTGCATCCATTAAAAAAAAAATACTAACTCTACTATATAACTAAAAATATAATTTTGTTCTGGGGGATTTTCTCTAACATTTCTTACTTAAATAAAGAAATGATTTAGTTTTGTATGCCCAAATTTAACTGCTCAGAAAACATAAATATGTAATATATATTTTATTAAATTATATTTCTTATACTTTATTTATATTACATTTATATCCTATTTATTTTTAAAAAACATAATACCTACTTACCAAGTATTCATTTGTCCAATTTTAATTTTCAAAATGTCTCCTTTTTCTTCATGCCCAACCAGTTAGACGTTTCGCCAAGATCTCACTTGGCATCTTCAATGCTCGCGTTATATATATATATATATATATATATATATATATATATATATATATATATATATATATATATATATATATATATATATATATATATATATATATATATATATATATATATAAAGGAAAGCAACAGCGAATACAAGGATCTATAAAACCTGTATAAGACCAATAGCAGAAACCAGAGCCGATACAAAGAAAACAAAACAAGCGCTAAAAACAACTGAAATGTAAACATTAAGTTGCATAATAGGACTAGACGAGACCATGTAAGAAACGAAGATATCCTGCAACAATGTAATATTCAAGATATAGTAAGATGGGGAAGAGAGAGAATAAATCGGAATCAACACGTAACGAGAATGGAAGAGCACCGATTAGCAAAGATCACAAGAGATGAAAAACCTGAGGGGAAAAGATCAAGAGGGAGACCACAAAAAAGATGGCAAGATAGCTGGTCATCAGAATCGCAAATAAGATTAAATATTACCCAGTAAACACAAGTCATTGGACCTAACGTAGGAATAAGAAGATTTGAACATCGACGGTTAGGGGGGGGCGGACCTCTATATTGGTCGCCTCGCTCACCAGACGTAAATCCGATGGACTTTTTTGGAGGTGGGGCACTTAATGTCTTTAGTGTACGAACCACCCATAACACATATCAATGATCTACGACAAAAAATAATTAACGATTGCGAAATTATTAGAAAATGTTTAGAAATGAACGGGTGGGCATTTCGAAAATGAATCATGGTTAGCCTTGTATACTGTTTAACTATTATTATTAATATTTTTTTATTTTCTAAAATTTTAAATGTGTTTATGTTGCTCAAATTAAACATTTTAGAAATGTTCAGAAATGCATATAAATATCACTTTTATGTAAATTAAAAGTGCGGGATATTCGGGCCGAGATTAAAAAAGCCGAAAATTGAACTGAATTGATGAATTGATTTATTTGATGAAAATCCATTTAACAAAGTAAATAAGAACTAAAAGTTCAGACAACACCGTGTCTTTATCAAATGTAATATTTACAAACTACCGGCTACTATATATACCAAAAAATGACAATAAAACCTTAATTAATGTTATGAGAATTTAAGTTTAATAATAGAGAGGTATTAAAATCGAATTGATCGTTTAAAGGATATTCTTGTATGATATTTTCAAGGTAGTTTGTTAATATTACATTTGATAAAGACACGGTGTTGTTGAAAAAAGTCGATTTGTGGTTAAATGATAACACCTATCGACTCAAAACAAGAATAACAATTTTCGAGGATTTGTGATTCTGCTTAAGACAATCCGTTCTATTTTGCAATATCATTCTGAATAAATAAAATACGGTGAAAATAAAAAAAAAGTTTCACGCAAAGAGCCCTCTAACGTTTACTAAATCAGGGTTTAAAAAATAAATTTTGAAAATATATAACAATTTCGAATTTTACCACGTTAAAGTGCGTTCTGAAGAATACTTGGTGTATATATTGTACCATATTGTTTATAGCGGCTTTAAAAATGAAACGAAATTTTACAAAAATCAAAAAATTCGTGATTTTTAAAAAAAATATCTATGATTTGATTTCTCTTGCTTATTAAAATAAAAAATTCTTTACGTTGCTGTGCGCAGTGGTCGGAAACCTTATTGGCCCAATAAGCATACAATTTTCAAAATGTAATCAATTTTATATTCCGCGGACGTAATTTAATTCGCGTAATTATTTTTTTTTTTCATTTTAAATCGGGGTAAAAGTTTCTTTCTGAGTAATAAGCGGGTTGTTTTTCTTTTTTTTTTCCGAAAAACAAGAAAGTTTCTTCGCGCGATCGATCGAAAATACCGCCGCCGCGCGTTCTGATCGCGGCCGGCCATGGTTATGTTTTGCGCGGGGCGTGGCCTCGCCCGACCAATCGCCGACAACGAACGCTTTTAAAATCGCGACATCTCGCGGTCCCTGCTGTGCGAATCGTCGGGTCGTTGCGTCGCGGAGCGGGGGTGGGGGGGATAACGCGACCGTGATCTCGCGAATTCTCCGCGCGCGCTGTTGCCGCTCCGTCGGAAATTTCCTGTCGCGCGGGAACACGAAAAATGGTCGAAAATCCCGAACGGCGTTCGGTCCCGTTTCGGAAAGCCTCGCTGAGTCTCGCCTGGCGAGGGATCTCGATGTAGCAGAAGATCAAATGGTATAGTTTGTAATTTGAATAATAATAATAATAATAATAATCCGAATACGAATTCGGGAAAGGGTGCTTGTTATAAAGATACAGGACGTACACCGGGTGCTAAATCCGCACAGGACATATGAATTCGATGAATTATTGTTACCAAAAAAATATGTCTTAATTTTATTGAATGGCACTGCAACCCGCATTCAAAAGAATATTTTTTATTAACCCGTAAGTATCTTTTGAAAATTTTGTTGTATTTATCGCCACCTATTTATTACAGCCACTGGCTAAGGTTAAAGTCTTTCAAATCAAATTTATGAATGACAACGTCCAAAACGAAATTCATTTTTTAGAAAAATAGATAGGGTTTACACCTGATGATGGGAATAAAACTGATTATAAGCCGACTTGGATTCACTGTGCAATTCGACCTATCCTGCTGCGAGTGAGCCTTGGGGTAACACACATTTTTTTTTTTTAATTCTAAGCACCAGGATTTTAATAATTGCTCCCAAAACATGTATAATATTTTTTTTTCATCCACATTTCCTTGTATTTGATATACAATCCATAGTGCCATGTCCAAGTAAATGCCTATAATAATAACATTTTTTATGTTTATGACAAAGGTAACCTTTATACACTTTACTAGGAGTCACCAGTAATGTTTTTAATAAACATAAAATATATTTATTTTAGGCTATATATATAGGAACATTTGGTGAAGGGTAAGTCCAACAATAATATCCTTTCATACAGGACCTTGCGACCAGCTTTTGTGCCAAACTGTATAACCAAACTAATATCTAGGTTACTCGCTTGCTCCCAGAACTCTACTCAATTCTTTCAGTTCTACAGGTACATTCGATTGCCCCCATTTCTGCACAGTGGCACCTTCGGCATTTCTAAAATTACGTCAACATAATTGAAATTTATTAATACTTATATAGTTTCAGTGGTACAGTGTAATGTGCTACACATTGCTACAAATATTTTTATTACTAATTACTTCTTTACCTTGTCGCAAGTCTATTGCATATATTCTTTCGGTGTCCTTGCTTACACATGCTTGCAACTACTGTCCTATATTCAATTGTTCATGATTGTCCCTTCTTTAAGATGAACTTTAATTTCAGCTTTTCTTGATGCTTGATATTTTGTTTCTGCGCTTCTGAGATTTTTTGCAATAACTCGAATATACATAGATAAATTTATTAGCCTTTAAACCTATAATAAGTTAAATAATGTTATAAAATACGACGGTTTTGCACTAATCATGCAAAATGCCTTTTTTGTGAGCTACTATAAGATATTAAATCAATTTCACCTCGTTCCGTTACACGTTCTGCGTGAATAATACATATAGTCGTCTTGAAAAACTATTTGTTAAGTGGTTCTGTTCCTGTTCTGCATTGCCCTATGAATTCACTACCCACGATTTACTGTATTTTTGTTTTAAAAAATTAATAAAACGTTAACTTAGTAACATGAATCATTTTTTAATAAGAGTTTCAAACCTGAGCCCCCCCCCACCCGAACCAGAACGCTTTTGGGGATTTTCCACCATTTCATAATTCGATCATTGCTATTGCATTCGGACGAGGAAGCGGCAACATTGTTTCGCCCCTCGCCCTCCGTCTCGCGTGACGTCAGCCATGGTCATCCGCTTATCTGCCGAATATTGGAGCCGCGACGCAATAAGCGGCGTTGCCGTGCGTATCGTCGCCTCCCTATACGCGGGGAATTTTTGTTTTCTCCCCCGCCCCCACCCGTTTCGGTGTGAAATAAATCGATTTTCGACGCTCGTTAATTAGCAGGCCACCGCCGCCGTGCAACCCTCCCGATGGAAAACCAGTCGTCTAACATATATAATGGTAATGGGTGCCGGTCTTTCGCCGAGCTTTTCCTAGTAGTCGTGTATTGTGCTCCCGGCTGCCTAGGGGGTCGACGTTGCCATTTTTACGTTTTTCTTTTCTCAAACTTCACCAGTCAAATTCTATCAAAATTTTTTAGATTACACTTCCACGAGATATATATTGCTTTTACAACCGACCCCGTGATTAACTTTGCCTACTCTTTATTATTCCAAAACGGCAGCCCTTTATAGAACACCCTGCCGAATATTTCATTAGATTTCTACATGGTGTCATTATTAAAAGTACAAATGAAATGCCGTCAAAACTAAACAACGATTAATTAATATATTCGTCAAGTGTATATGGTTCTAGGCTTATTAACATTTCCCTAATACTTTTCTTAAAATTTCTAATAGCGCTTATACATTTCACAGAGTTCGGTAGATGGTTATATCTTGATGCACATATAATAAGGTCCTTTTTCTGTTATTGACAGTCTGTGACTGGGTTCGAGTGTTATAATTGTGTATTTTGTTTGCGTTAAATTCGTTTCTATTTTTAAATATAAATATTAGACATTCGTACCATGTTGTTATTCTACCCTATGTAATTTTGTACATGCTAGATGTTCGCTTAAAAACTTTGTATTCTCCGTACTCTCTACATTTATTTTATTAATTTGTAGATAGTTGGAATCCTTGTTATTTGATTTTGTTTCGTTCTAAATAAAATAAAATGTTTTATTTGGATTGACTATTAGTTTGTTTTGTATGAACCATGAATTTATTCTCTTGAATGCATTTTTCGTTTTATTTGTTACAGCCAATAGATTTTCTCGAGTTGCCAAAATATTTGTATCATCCGCATAATTGGTTATGAAAAAATTTTCTGTGCCCATTGGTAGATCGTTTATATAAAAAATAAAAATAATTGGTCCTAGTATGCTACCCTGTGGTACCTCTGTACTAGTTTGTAAGATTTTAGATTTTGTAATATTGTTTTTACTTACGATGACGTGCTTGAGTGCTTTTCCACGAATCCCATATCTCTCCATTTTGTCCAATAAAATTTTATGATCTTCTAAGAATAAACCTGCGGCTAAGTTTTTTTCCTCAAACTGCTCCAAGATGGTTTTTGCGAACTGAAAAATGGCGGAAATGGTTGAGTAAGCATGCTGAGAGCCAGAGATCAATTGACATTCATTTATAAATTCAACTAATCTGGAGCATATCACCATTTCAAACAGTTTAATTGGTCCATAGCTATCTAGATTTTTCAGATGTCATTTTTTGTAAACTGGTTTAATTAGAGCTAATCGTAGTTGCTCTGGAACGCAACGCAAAACTTGTGGTATTACCGGAATCGATAGTTTCACTATACTAGCCGGAATTTGGTCATATCCGCTGCTATCTTTGGTTTTTAATTTTACTGAGATTTCCAGTATTTATCTGTAATCTCTGTTTGAATAATAAATAATAAAGTATCAGTCTATATCGCTACTGTCGTCGCCTATTTCAATGATCAACTCCGCCACTAATCGTTCTCGATAAATATTTTCTTCTTTTATTACTCGTTTTTCACAGTTATATATCATCGTTGTACTGATATTTTAGCTACATCTTGCCGAATTACGTGTATAGTACTATCACTTAATTTTGGTGCTTTGTTATTTCTTCTTATATGCTGTTTCAACTCGGACCAAATCAACTCAATCGGGTTGATACAGGGGGGTAATCTCAAAATTTCATGTCCGTTTTAATAATTCCAGAAGTTGTTTTTTCTTGTAGTTTAATAATTATAAATCATTTTCGTGCAGAATTTTTTTAATTTCTTCTTTGGCGATAGTTTTGACAACAGTTAATTTGCAACCAGTCCTCAAATATTAATCTTTGACGTTTTTGGCAGAGAAAAATGAGGCATCTTTCACTCAACCATTTTTAGACCCAGCATAAAGAATTATTATGCGTATTCCATGTGAAGGCGGCACAGCTAGTACACACTTGTTACTTTTATCACACCATCCTTTTTTCACTGTCGTGTGTATTTTGCTCTCGAATTTTTCATTTGCATTTAATAATCCATTTTCTGTTGTTGTTGTCTTTAAAAACTCACGAAGTACCAGTTCCAAATTCCAAATTGTCATTCGTCTTCAAATTCTTCGAACCTTCAAAAAATGTTTACGATTCTAATAAACATTTATCTGAATTCTTATGACGTGCCTTTATCCATAGCGGAATATACTCTATATTCCTAAAAAAAAACTATTGTTTACATATCGAAGAACTATGTAGAAGACAAAAGAAGATTGTTAAAAAAATTAATAAGAACTAAAAGTTCACATAATTAATGTTGTTATGAAAATTTAAGTTCAAGAAAGGAGAGGTATTTATGGATGTGAAGGATTTAGTAGATTTCACCCTCACTCGGAAACAGGTTAACCCATTGGTGAAACAAGATTTATTAGATTGCTTAATAGTATCTTTAGACCAAAATTAATTTAATGAACAGATTTACATCTCTAAGAAAGGTTTGATTATGGGAAACTCAGTTAGTCCTTTGTTAGCCGAGATTTTATTATTAGAACATCCTTTAAGTAAAAGTTTTCTATGGTGATATAGATACGTGCATGATGTCTTTGCTTGCTGTGTTGGAACGGACAGACAGTTGAATTATTTTTGAAATTGCATTAACTCATTACATTATCGTATAACATTCACTATCGAGATTGAACAGAACTCTATTAATTTTTTAGGCTTAACTATTACGGAAACGCAAAACAAATTGGATTTTTCCATTTACCATAAACCTTCACTCACGGACCCAATCATACATAACAGCCCAAATCACCCTTATATACACAAAATCGCTGCATGCTGCTCAACAGAAAATTACAATTACAATTACAATGAACTTAATATCATTAAACAAATTGTACTGAACATTATCCCATTATCGATAAAATTATAAATAAAAAACAAATCCAGACAACAGAAAACTCTATCTATCCGAAACCTAATACGAACAATTTAAAACAATTACTTTCATAGGAGAACCCAGTGAAAAACTTTCAGAACATTTGTCAAAAAGTCAGGTGTCTACAGGTTGAAATGCGGATCTTGTCCTAAAATTTTTATTGGACAAACAAGTTGATCTTTCAAGAACTTACAATAAAATCTTAATTAATGTTGTTGCGAGAATTTAAGTTTAATAATGGATATACATTTGAATGTCTCATTTTGTTAATCTCCATGGCTTCCATTAAATTTTAGTTTTTTTGCTTTTTGCAGCTGTATGCAAAATATTAAAATTGTCGTAATTATAATATAATTTAATTTTTTTATATTCGTATTATACTGGCAATATTCAACACTTGTAACGCAAGTCTTATGAAAAGAAAAAGCTATGTTTATCATCTTTATTTTTACCATCCAGAGAAGAAATTTTATTTTTTTTTTAAATAAGGAAATTACATTTATAATTAATTTAAAAAAAAAGTTGTACACTAAGGGGTTCAAATGAAAACCGTAGACTACAGTTCAAAATGTAATTTTTAATAACATTTAACATTTAATAGATATTAATTATTATTTTTCAAGCAAATCCTTCAGCCATTTTTCTGAGACATATTTTGATTTGGTTTCCCGGCGCACGAGGAAATTGGCGGGGACGTGGCAACGTTGCGGTACGGTCTGAGAAGCGTCTCTCTCTCTCTTGCCGCAGGTAGCCAGCCATAAGTAACCACCTCCTCTTCCTCCTCCACCTCCCCCTTCCACTCTCCTCACTCGACCGTGTGTGGACCGAAATTCTTTGTGTTCTGTTCCCGCCAAAATGGTCGGTGCGAGTGTGTCACGTGTTCGACGCGTCGCGGGCAAAAGTGCGCGTTTTCCGTTTGTATATATTTTTTTTCAAATCGGCCATTTTGTTTTAGTCACTTGGTGCCGAAACTGATCCAGGAGTTGTTCTGCACGCTTCCGCCGGATGTGCTGACCAGAGAACTGA
The DNA here is from genome assembly GCF_029955315.1 of Cylas formicarius. NCBI lineage: Eukaryota > Metazoa > Arthropoda > Insecta > Coleoptera > Brentidae > Cylas > Cylas formicarius. The sequence goes on from NW_026844319.1 coordinate 28,688,986, forward strand.
CCGAAATTATGACGGTGCTGACCCACGTGGCCGAAGGTGATTTGATTTTTGTTAACGTTATTTTTAACGAAAAACGGGTGAGTGGAAAAACAGTTCTTGCGAGCTTTGAATATGCGAGAAATTAAACTCAATTACAACTCATCTGAAACGTCATTGTCTATCGACGACTCTTTTTATTTATTTATTTTTTCTTTACTTTACGTTTTTTTTTTTTTTCGTAACAGTTACAAAATATTTTAAAGTAACCAAAAAATCGTGCTTTTTTTAATTATTTTGTTTCCTTTTTTTTTTCGTAGCAATTGCAAAATATTTTAAAGCAACTAAAAATCATACTTTTTTATTTCCCTTTTTTTGTAGCAATTACAAAATATTTTAAAGTAACTAAAAAATTGTGCTTTTTTGTTTTTGTATTTCCCGTTTTTTTTTCGTAGTAATTACAAAATATTTTAAAGTAACTAAAAAATCATGCCATTTTAATTTTTTTTAATTTCTTTTTTTTTTGTAGCAATTACAAAATATTTTAAAGCAACTAAAATATCATATTTTTTGTTTTTTTTATTTTCCGTTTTTTTTTCGTAGCAATTACAAAATATTTTAGAGTCACTATAAACAATATAGTACAATATCCACGCTAAGTATTGTTTTTTTCCCGTTCTATAAATTGTTATTCTTATTTATTTACGATACATTAAAAAGTATTTCGTATTCATACAGTATAATTGCTTTATCTTGGGAGTGTACACGATTTTCAGCGTATTTAAAAAAAAGTTATAAATTTAATAAAATCCAATAAACTTTAATTTTTTAAAGTAAAATTGGGGTTTATCATTTATTAACAATTGTATACATTTATACATTATGTTTGCATTTTAAAACCAATATCAGTTGCTTTCGCAGATGTTGTAAGAGCACTGAAGAAAATTACAATATATCTTCAAGAATGTTGTAAAAGTACCTATATGTTAAACTCTCAAAGGCAAAAAAATGAAAAGAATCTAAGAATTTATAGGGAAGCACTGGACTTTTGCCTAACCAATATAGAGAAAATTAAGAATAAGTTTTTGATGAGACTGAAAATTAACAAATATGGCCTTTGATTGTAATGTTTAGTATCTATCGGTCGTTTACCTTAAAAATAAAAATGGGTAATTACACGCGGGCCGTAACAAATTTTTCATTTTTAGGCCAAACAAAATTTCCTCGACCAAGCGATTTAAATCAATTAATGAAGGTGAAAATTAAATTTTGATTCGTTTTTTATAATAATTAAAAGATTTGAAACGAATTAGAGTAATTCTCTAATATTTCGTGGGTTATTTTGGGGCCATAGGTTATCAGTGTATTTTTTTAATATTAATATAAATTTTTACCCAAATTGCGTAAATTTGCCGCTGCAATTATGTCAATCTAGTGTGCTTTATAATTTTTTATATTCGCCCAGTTTTATAAATGTGAATTAAAAAAGTCCCTACATTACACAAAAATTCTTAAAGAAATTAAACAAGTTTGCCGTAGTCTCTTTTATAATATATTTCAAATAAAATACATCGAAAAGTGCACTGTAATTTATTTAAACATTAATATCTGATTTTTTTTGATGATATCAAAAATGTTTTTAATTTGTATTTTTCAGCTTTTTTATGTTTAAACTTGTTTGATATTAATATATAATAATATAAAATAATTTGCAAAATTCTATTGGAATTTCACAACAAACGATATATGTACACTGTGATTTTAGATGTAAAAAATCCACGATGGGATTGCCGTTTTACCACCTGAATTTTGTGGAATTACAATTAACAAAAAAAAATCTTTATAAGTAATTTTTATCGAACTCTATATTTTCCGTGACTTTTTCGGTGTGCCGGAGTGAGTTTTGGTCAGTTTTTTGACCCTCTCCAGAGTTAGAAATAAATAATCGTAAGAAATTTCGGTATAATGCTGTCGCGTCTTCTCGTGCGTGCATCTGTCGCGTCTTTGGTGAGGCGCGGTGCGATGACGAGGGATGGGGATGGAGAGAGGGGAAATGCTCGTAGCCGTTCCACGTGTGTCGACTTCCTGTCAACGGCGGAAATGCCGTTAATCGACACGCAGCTTCTAAATAAACGCGATCTCAAAATAGAGCGCTTCTGGTCTGTGATTTTTTCAACCGACCGTTTCCTTTTCTTTGCCCATTCTGCCCGTGGTATTTTTAATATACGAGGGGCGTTCAAAAAGTAAGGTGACTTTTAAGGTTTATCAAAAAGTATTTATTTATTCGTCAAAATTAATTAAAAAACACCAGAATAACTTGATGCACACAATAGAACACAAATCACAAATTTTCATATTTCTCTGTTTCAGTTTAAGATGTTACGATAAATTCAGGGTTTTATTTCCAAATTTTGGGGTGCACTTTTAATCGTCAAGATCTCAAGTTGAAAACAAGACATTTTAAATTTGTGTTTTCCGATTAAAAAGACGTGCTGGGACGTCCAGAGCGAGGTTTGTCGTCGGCCATCTTGTTCAACTTGCGAACATTTTTGCGAAACTCTATTCTATTTTATTAAACTCGTTACAAAAATAAGACAAATAACGTAATAATAAACACTATATGCTTTGAATTTTCGTTGCAGAGTTTGAACAGAAATACTAATTTTCCCTCTTTCTATTCCCATCCTGTTCGTTATACTTGAGTGTATAAAACCAAAAGCGCTTAAAGTTCGAACTGTTTCATTGTTGCAATTTCGGGCTCATCCTTTTGTGAAGTCCACCACTGTTTTTTATTTTGTTTATGTTTTTATATGTATTTATATTTATATTTCATCGGAAAACATTTTGTTTTTAAATGGGCAACTGAGGGCATTAAAAACGTAATTTATAAATTTATACCGTTGTTAATAAATGATAAACCAAATACGAGTCCAAAGTTCCTTTAAAAAATTACCAAAGGGTTTATTGAATTTTATTAAATTTATTCGATTATTTTTTTTTAAATGCGTTGAAAATCGTGGACATTCTAAGATAAGAAATTATAAGACAGCGAAATTATACGTTATTAATACAAAATACTTTTTGTATGTATCGTAAAAAATAAGAATAACTAAGCATCCAAAAATTGTAAACATTAACATAAATAAAGAAAAGACGAAAAAGCATGACATTTCTTAAATAATAAACGGCTTAATTATGTTAATGTTTTTAAGATGGAAAGTTAACTAAAAATGAAATAAGTAATAATAAAACAAAATATTAATTACCTACCTGTATTCGTTTCTTGCTGCTTATAATGACAAGCATCATGGTGTGCTTTGAGTCTTTGAACTATTGCCTCACGCTCTATTTTATTGAAAAAAAAAACTGGAAATACATATTTATCTAAAATTAAAAAAAAATCAATTAAAATCAAAAAATGCATGATTTTTAAAAAAAAATCAATGATGTTTGATTTTTTAGTTAATAATTAGTTTCCTAGTGCCTTTTTATAGTGGTTAGTTCTGTTTTTCAGTATTTTCTATTTTTTTTTTTTCGTATTTCGCTCTATCAAAGCCAAGTAAAAGTAGTCACGAAAACAGCTTATTTTATATGACTCAAATTAAGTGCTCCAATGAAAATCAAGTTTTTTTTTCTCTCTGGCTAACGACTTGGTCGAAGGACTCCCCCCAGGAATATAAATGAAATTATCCACAAATTTAGTTTAAATTATGTTACACAAATTATCATTGCAATAAGAAACTATTGCCACTTTTAATTTACAATTATTTATATTAAAATATCTATATTTGAAAACGGATACTACAATCTACGTTAGTAAAAACATCTTTTAAAAGCAATAACTGAATCTGTGAAACTTCTCAATTATGTTACATTCTCATGCGATCTAAAATACCAATTTTAATCAATTAAATAAAAAATAGGCAAAACCGTGATAAATAAATATCGGGTACTTTTCTTCAGAAAATACAAAATAGAGAAATAAGTTTTTGGTCTTTTGGAAAAGTTCACTAAAGAAGTTTCTTTGAAAAATTCACTAAAGAAAATCGCAATTTTTCTAGTTTTTTGTTAATTATGAAACCATTCCGTTTTCTCTTAACGGGTAAAACGCGGAAATACAGTTTGTCGCGGACTTGATCGGTCACGTGACTCGATTTGGCGCGCCGCGATGGCGTATGAATGTGTCCGGAAATGACGTGTGTGTTTCGCTTTATAAAGGCGGGCGCGTGACGCGTTAAAAGATCGGTGAGTCATCTGCTAAGAATTCGGTGTCTGGCGGTTCGTCACGTCAGTTTTTCGAATTGTAAAATGTAAATAATACTAAAGTGACCCCCACAAAAATGTAAACGTTTCAAAAAATGCAAGTTTTTTTTTACTGTCTAAGTACTTTTTTAAAAAAGTCATATCGTTGTGGTTATTATCATTATCATCAAGGACTCCGAATATTGAAGTTTTTCAAAAAATATGGACGTTGAATTATTCAACTTGATTTTAATCAAGCCGACTTAAAACGATTCAACTTCGTTTTTCTATTAATTGACGTTTTTTTTTTTAAATAATGTGGTCAGAACTATTTCTTCGGAAATCTTATAATTTGCCGAATAAATATAAACTAAACAAAAAAAAATCGCCACAACTTTTTTATTCGTCGATACTTACATTGCAAAACATAAAAATCTTACACGGACAAAACATAAAAAAAACCAACGAATAGTTCAAAAACCAATTTTAAAAAATCTTTCCTGCTTCTGTCGAAATAAAATATAATGTGAGTCGAAAATTTGTGTGTGAATACATTAAAATTGTTAATATTAACAATAATTTGCGTACGTTTGCGTACGTTTGTTAAAAGCAACAGTGGCGTTTAAAACAAAACATTTTTTTTTAATGGAACACCCTGTATATTATAAAATGTATAAAATAAAAATATGTTTATGTTTGACATATTAGTAAACAACGTTGACAGTTGAATTATTGTCCGAGTCTTTATTGTTAATAGTATAATATGCAACAAGTGCGGTAAACGGCATTTGACTTATGAGTTTGTTTGACACGAGCGGAGCGAGTGTTTAATAAGCGAGTGACTTAAAAAGTTTACCGAACGTGTTGCATATTATATTTTTTCTAAGACCGTTAGTTATTGGGTACATTTTCGCAAAACAACACGAATGCATTCACTGACATCACCGTCAGAAAGTCAAAATTTAAGATGTATATCTCCGAAAACATGCGATTGCTCCCAAACCTGTGCGGTAAAATCCCGGAAATGTCCGAAGTGGCTCGGATCCGTGGGAAACGAATTGAAGTGGTAAAGTCACGCTTCCCGTATGCTAGATCTGTGTGTAATTAGGCATTTTACAGACGAGAGTAGAAAAAAATGTTTTTTCGCTGATTTAGCATCCGCGAAAGGAGTGATATGCTTCAAGTATACTTTTTGAATAATAATCCACATATTTCAGATATTTCCAATGCTGGCAAAGAAAATTTGAATGAAGAAAATAATAGCAAACATATTTGGATTCTATCTCTATCACTAGAGTATATGAAGAGACAAGTATTTCTCGAGGATCAATCCACTCAATTTTGAAAGAATATAAATATAATACATTTAAATTTCGTAAAGCTCAAAAACTAAGTTTTGTTTGGATTTTTTAAATAGACGTAATGAGAACAATAGTTTTTTGAAAATCATTTTATGGAATGATGAAAGTCTTTAAATAATCCCAGACAAATACCCGAAATAAAAACCCAGGGGTACCAATCAATGGGCATGTTTTGGGTCCGATATTTATAGATCAAAAGTTAACTGGAAATCATTATTTGCATCTGTCTGTGCACCAAATGGAACACATATATAAAAAAAATTACCCTTAACTACATCGGCGCTGATTATATGTACAAGTTAAAAATTTTCTTGACGTCGAATATCCCAGGGGTTGGATAGGGAACAGCGGAACTATGAGAGGCCAGCCAACAGGCCCGTCTTAACTTTAATAGATTTTTTCTTTTGGAGACACGTAAAAAATCACGTGAACAGAACTCCTTGTAATAATGTAGTGGAACTTCGGCAAAGGATTTCAGAGGCAATCAATCAGTTAAGAGATAATCCGGAAACGTTACAACAACATCATACAATTAGAGTGTATGAGAAATGTGTTCAGGAAAATGGTGGTCACATAGTAGTATTTAGAATTTTTTACTTTAGTGTGACTTGTCATTTTTAGTGTTTTTGTTTCAAATTAATTTGCAAGTCAGTCGCGACGATCTTTGAAATTATATATAAAAATTTCCTATTTTTGCCGATTTATCAAAAACGAGTGCACTAAAATATAAAAGTGTTTTGTTTTATACATCACTTGGAAAAAAATATGGTTAGTTCTTTGCTATTAATCCTACCTTTTGCCTTTTTCCTTACCTTGATATCTCTGAAAACTAAAAAGCTTCAGCCAATTAAAATGTTATCCAGATAAATTGAACGCACTGTTCATATATATATATATATATATATATATATATATATATATATATATATATATATATATATATATATATATATATATATATATATATATATATATATATATATATATATATATATATATATATATATATATATATATATATATATATATATATATATATATATATAAAGGAAGCCCCGAAGTCCATACAGGACGCAACAAAATTCTTTCTCTATGAATGAACTTTATTTTTTTATTAGATCGCAAACGGAGTGAGTACGGACCTGTGCGTGTCATCGGCATTTGTGCCCCGCACTTGACGTTTAACCGACCGACTTTTGTACCGTGCGTGCCCGTTCGTCCGTGACGTCATCGATAAATAAATAATTTAAAAGAAATATATCGTTCCTCGCGGAGGAATTTCGCCGGCGGTCCGCGCGCGCCGCTGGCCCCGAAACAAAACCGTCGGCGCGCATTTTCGTTCCAATCGAAATAATGCGGTCGAAAATTGCCGCCGCCGCCGCCGTCGTAGTCGCAGTCGCACGCACGCACACATACACACACACACACACACACACACACACAGACCGTAGACTTTGGGCGGTGCTGCGCGGAGTTGAATGAAACGGCGCGGCTCGTGAGTACTACGACGAAGAAACGTTCGACACCCAACGTTCAACGATCTCTTCTCGGTGTCGGGCGGCGTTGCCGCCGCGTCGCTTTTCGTCCTCGTCCCTTTCCCGTCGTCTGTCTAACGGTCCCAAAGTATTCCGCGCGACCGCTACGTACTGAAGAATGCAACGAGTCGGCAACGTGGCCCGTTTTGCCGGCGTGCCTTGGTCGACCGGGCGATCGCAACGCCACCGCGCGCCGATGCCATCAAGTACGTCGAAGCATGGCCGTGGTAACGCTCGCGGGTCCGTTTTCGGTCACTGAAACCGTCGAAAATCCGCGTGAAATAGTTGAAAAACGTGTGGAATTTGTGGCCGAACGTCGTGTCCTCGTCCGCGTCACGTCCTGGACGGCCGGCGTGCGTCGGCCGGTCCGGGATCGCGCGAAGCGTTCCCGGTTAACCTGCAAGAGTGTTCGGGACTCAGAATCAAAATGGTGGAAAATACCGCGTGCACGCGTTTGCCGCATTCGCGTCGCGGAGCCACGCGCCCCGTTTCGGTGCGAGTTTTTCTTTCCCCGTTGCGTGTAACGTCGATGATTTTCCCGTTGCAGATTCGTTCTACAAGGCGGAGGTGTTGGAGCTTATACCGGACGTGGCCGCGCAGGCCATCGAGAGTTCGGCAAGGGTGAGCGCCCTGAAGGACGTGGTCGGCGAATATCTGATACCGATCGTGGTGCGGAATTTGGGCTCGTGCGAGACCAACGTAGATAAAGCCGCGCAAACGGCTCTCGTGCAAATGATCAAGCGCGGTCACATTTCCCAGTTGCAAGTCGAGATCCAGGTGTGTCCGGCCATATTAGCGCTCTCGAAATTGGACGACGAGCAGGACGTGGATACCGGGGCGGTCGTGGTGAGTTTCGCCGCGCGTTCGATGTACCCCGCCGACTCCCGCGTATGTTTTGAGGTTATGTTGGCTTATGGCGAGAGTGCCCCGTCGATTTTCGCGTTTCTAGTGCCTAGAATGTGAGGTTAGGTACGAAAACCAGACTACCTCATAAATTTTTAAGCATTCGAATAGGAATCGATTTGGGGGTTACGACAACCAAAAATGGCGCCATTTTTCCGGTTATACAATAAATAACTGAGGGTGGTGTGCCGTTGCCCTATAAGTATAAGATGGAGACTCGTTCCTTAGGTGTTGTCTTACTTTACATCATAAATGGCAGACGAATAGCCTTGTAGGTTTAGTAGTAGTTTTTTTTTAAATACAAAAACTTATTTCTTAATAAAATAAAAGTCTACGAATCGGTGTCATCTCACTTGTGTTTGAAATTAATCCGGCTTAGGAAACGTAAAATTGTTCGGGGCAGAAATGAAACGTTTACGGTTTCGTGTTTGTAATGAAATCGTGTTTGCACTCACAAAGTGTCTTCAAAAAAACAAACCACTCTTATTATTTTACTAAAAAAAAAGAGAATGTATAAAGCTAAAGCGTGAAATATATCGATTTATTTATTGAAACCACGAAAAGTGCCGGTTTTCGCCGTTTTCTCTAAAAAAAAAGCAATTTTCTCGAGATTTCTGCGGCATTTGTTTTATTTTTTGTTTTTGATTTTTTTATTTTTGTAATTATAATTATAAAGATAGTATAAATTATAGTATATAGTTATAAAAATGGCTTGTTATGTGCAATATTTAGAGAGAAAAAAAAAACGATTTTATTAGTTCAATAATTTTTTTTTTTGGTAATCGTTAATGTTTTTGTTTACGAAACTAAATATTTAGTGTTCTCTTTGTTCACCTTGTTATTATGCCCCCCAACTGATAGGTGTCTACGAAAATACAAAAATGTTGTTTATATAAAAATATAATATTTTTTGTCTATGGTGAATGCTATAGTCTGTGTCGGCGCGCTGCCCCTTGAAAGACATGGGTAGTGAGATGTTCGTTTTTTTTTTGTCTCACTACCTTGTCTTTCATGTGGCGGCCGACCACCCCCGCTCGGCGTTGTTTTTTTTATGTTTTAATTTTAGGTCATGGCTGTTTTGTGCGATCCGCCGTTGCCCATCAGAGTTGGCAGTTTTAGAGCGTTTTGCAATCTATCACAGCCAGCTTTGATGAGCACCGTTCGATCGATGTTCATCATTCATCGTCGTCGGATGTGTTTTGTTTTGTCCGTGCCCCGGGATCGTCAATTTGGCTGTGAATTCTTCGGTTACGAATGAAGATATCACAGCCACTTTGATGAGCTGGGTTGCGCGACGTGACGTCAGCGGCCACGACGCGTGAGGTGGACGGGAGAGGAAAAGGAACGACGCGGATTTTTAGCGGCGACGCGGCTTGTCAAATTGGTTGTGTGCCCTGCGATTTAGAGGTATCACAGCCATTTTGACGAGTTGCGTAGCGGCGGTGGCGACGGGCGGCGAGCTACGATGTTGTTTTGAATGACTGTGCCGCTCATCAGTTGGTTGTGAAATGTGTCACGTTGTCGCAGCATATCACAGCCAGCTTTGATGAGCGATACACCATTGAGGTCTACGCGACGGCCTAGGCGAGTGGAGATGGAAAAGGAGACGCGCGTGTGCGCTCTCGCTTGTCAACTGGATGTGAAATGGCACGATCGATACATATCACAGCCAGCTTTGATGAGCGTGAGAATACACGAAAGGCGCCGGCAAACTCTGGAGGATTAGCGCCAAATTTTCTTGTTTTTTTTTTTGTATGTAACATTTTCTCTGTTTAAGTTTCTCGTCGCTTGCGAAACGTATGTAATGTTTGTTTTTGTTAATAAATCCGGAAAAAAACAAGTCAGAATGTATGAGAAACATGTCGTCGGAATTCCCGAAAAACAGATCGCAATTTTTTAGAATCGACGTGAATAAGAATAAATCGGAAGTTTTAAGCAACTCGGGAATTTTTGAGAAAAATGTTTCCCAAAATCACGTCAGAAAATATTTGATGAATTAATTTCTGAGAAATAAGTTTGGAATTTATGAGAGACAAACCGGAATTTGTAAAGAATAATTAAGAATTTCTAAAAACCACGTAGGAATTTTCGATAAACGTCCTTATTTCTGAAAAATAAGTCAGATTTTTTGAGAAATTCTTAATTTCTGACTTGTCAAAATTTCTAAAAAACAACTCAGAATTTATGAAACAATTGTCCTGGTTTCTGAAAAACAGGACAGAATTTTTGAGATATGTCTTATTTTCTGAGTTAAGTTATAATTTCTGAGAAACAAGTCAATTTATGAGAAACGTCTTATTTTCCGGTAAAAACTAAGCAATATTTAACAATAACAATTTTGGGTAATAATAGAAAAAATATTCGAATTCGCAATGTCTCTTACGAATCGTGTATGTCAGAGAAATTCTGACTTGTTTTTCAAAAATCCTGACATTTTAATTATGGCCTATGAAACTTGTGGTTTTCTAGCGATTTTCTTTCTGTGAATGTAGAAACCCAACAACAAGGCATTTTCATTATTAGAAATAAAATCCAAAAACTCGCCGTATTAAAAGAAGTAAAGGAATTACGTATGGGTTCGACGAAGAGGCGTTGATTTAAACTTATCCTGCAAACTATTTCAATTAACGCAAATTTAAAAGAAAATGTGTGCCTATTTCAATTTCGGAGTTTTTCAATTTCAAAGTTTAATTACGGCGTAATATATGTTTTAATACGTTATGATCCTTAATTTTTTGTAAAATGTTAAATTCAATCTAATCACATCGGAAAATAGGCGGAAAAAATTTTGTTCTTGAAATTTTCAAAAATTATGACAGTTCGTTCACTACAAGAAAAGGTTGTAATAGACAAAATACGCGGTATTGGTCTTTAAATAATCCTAGAAAGCTACATCAAATAAAAACCCAGGGGTCCCAAGCAATTAATGTACGATGTGGCGTCATAGACGGGCATATTTTGGGTCCGATATTTATAGATCAAAATTTAACTGGAGATCATAATTTGCAACTCCAAGAGCAGCACCAAATAGAACTGTCCCCTTATATATAATGGATTTTTTCTTTTGATGACATGTAAAAATCACGTGCGCAAAACTCCCTGTAATAATGCCGTGGAACTTCGGCAGAGGATTTCAGACGCAATCCAACAGTTAAGAGACAATCCGGAAACGTTACTAAAAGCAAGGCATCATACAATTAGAGAAATGTGTTCTGGAAAATGGTGGTCATATAGATCAGTATTTAGATTTTTTGACTTTAGTGTGACTTGTCATTTTTAGTGTTTTTGTTTTATTTTAATTTGTGAACAATTATTGTGTTGCAGTCAGTCACGGCGTTCTTTGAGATTATATAAAAATTTCCTAGTTTTGCCGATTTGTCAAAAACGAGTGGACTAAAATATAAAGTGTGTTACATATACAAGGTGGTTCATTAAAAAAATGTGTCACGTTGGCTTATATGACAGAAAATTGTTAGTATTTTGTTTTATGCTTCACTTGGCCGCTACCTTCATATCTCGTAAAAACAAAGAAGTGTTACATCCAGTTAAAATGTTATCAAGATGAATTGAACACAGGGTACATACAACTCGGACTCGGCCATTGTTTTATAGATATATACAAGAGATTTTTTATTTATACAGTTGTGTAGACAAGTCTTCTTGTGATTGGACTACTTTTAAGTTTGCGTCAACTATGACATTCAAGTATGTAATGTTATTCACCTCATCAATCTGCTCTTGGTAATTGTAAAGAGCTAAAGTCTAAAGCTATTTACGCCTGCGAGAGAGAATGCAACATTTTTAGATTCATTGACAAACTTTTCCGTATTGTTCTGTTTTCGCTGCCCCACCCTCACCAACGAGCCCTGTTCTGTGTTGCAGCTGATGATCCGTCTGGCGACCCTGTTGGGGCGAGACATAACCGAGCGGATCTTCCTCCCGCGATTCGTCGAGTTGTGCTGCGGCTCCATGTTCTACATCAGGAAGATCCTCGCTTCACGCATCGGTACCTTGTGCACCGTCGTCGGCAGAGAGGCCTTCGAAAAGATGGTGGTCGGTATCAAGCCGCCTCGGCGGCGGTGAACCTTTACTCGCCGGCCAAAATTCGCTTAGATTAACCTAAAAAAAAAAAACAAATACAGTAAACTCCGTCGATAAAGTATTTCCGAATATTACGTACGTATTTTACTGGTCCAGTCAAAATACTCTTGATTTTTCATCGGATATTGCGTACCATATACAGTCGAAACTATATAGCGAAATTGAAGGGACTGCTTTCTTTTCGTTATAAAGACTTATTTATAGGCACAATATGCATATGTGTTCTGCAATATTTAGGAACATTTTATATAAATATTTTTTATATAAATATAAACATTTAGAATTATCTTCCCCAGAGCTTAACTGAATATAGGGCTTGTTGAATGGTTGATGGTGGTCCCAGATCAACTTCTTCATCTTCTTGTTCCTCTTCCTCACCCTTTCTTGCTTGTAATAAAACTTCCTGTCAAGTCTGCTGTTGTAGGTAAATACTGATCTTGCACCTCCACTTGTAAACGTATTTGTTGTTTGAAACTGCTTTATCCACTCGCTTAGTGGCTGATTATATTTCAAATCCTGTTCGCATTCTGTCTCTCTCGGTAATAAGTCCTGCATGACGATTTGAATTGTTTGTTAAAATTAAAATGTTTTTCCTGTATCGACTCTTAAGACTTTTTATTATGCTCTGGTCCAACGACTGTAATACACTTGTTTTGGCTGGAAGAAATGCCAATTCAATATTCCGTAGAATTGGAATATGAGGATGTGAAGGGCAGTTATCTAAAAGAGGAAATATTTTCCTCCCTTTTAATTCTGCATCCCATCTCCGTATCTTCTCTTCAAAAATTTGCGATGTCAGTCATGCAGACTTGTTTTCCTTGTAAGTGACCGGCAAATGCTTGATGTTTTTAAAACATCGCGGGTTAGTTCATATTCCAATAATGACTAGCTTTTTTTTTCTATCCCACTCATATTGGCAGCTACTAATACTGTTATACGTTCTTTAGAAAGTTTTCCACCCACACACTTATGACTTCTAAATTTAAGAGTTTTGTCTGGCGTCATTTTGTAAAAAATACCAGTTTCGTTAGCATTAAAAATGTCAGAAGGGTGGTACTTTTCTGCTAGTTTTGGCCACGTCTTCTCCAGCCAATCATAAGTGACTTTTCTGTCGACGTCACGGGCTTCGCCACTTAGCTGTTCATAATTTATACCATGTCTCTGTTTGAACTTCCCCAATCATCCTTCCGAAGCCTTGAAATCGATAATGGCAAGCTGTTCAGCAAACTTTTTAAGACGTTGCTGTTGGAACCTCCGCAACGTTGCCCGATCTATATCTTCAAATTTTGCCTTTCTTAGTTTTTTACTAGAACTGCCTGCGGCCTGAATGATTTTTTCTTTGCACTTCCAAATCGTGGATACAGTCGACGGTGTAAGTCCGTATCGACGTCCCATATCACTTTTCTTTTCTCCCCAATTAAAGCAACTTTCGGACTTTAACTGTAAAGGAAAAGATAGAGTAAGCCGCAAATTGGCAGACCAAAGAAATTGTCAAAAACAACGATGTTTCTTTAATCGCAGTCCTCTACGTTCAGATGTAGATAAAGCCCTTTTTTCGATGGTTTCAAGTTCGAAGGTCCTAAAATATTGCAATAAGTGGTCCAGTTCTGAAATCGAAAGCCGAAGAATTAGCCGGCGGATTACAGGGTTAGGATTTTAGTTCTACAGCTGTTCTGAACTGGTTAGTTAGGATAAGTGCCATAGTATTGCACAAAATTACAGCCCAGAGGATATTTTCAATAGTGACGAGACTGGGCTATTTTACAAGATGACTCCCTTAAATTTTGGGGGGAAAGTGTTGAGCTACACTGAAGCGAAAAATGCAAACTTCTGGTTATGGTAAATACGAACGACCGAGATGCAAACCAGCGAGCGTGGATTTCAGCATTTTTTTATAATTATTTAAAGGATTCGGATGAAAAACGAAAACTGTCGGAATAGAAAACTATTGCTTTTGGTTGACGATTGTGCAGCTCATGAAAAATTCTAATCCTTTCAACTATCAGATTAGAGTTTCTGCCTCCAAATAGCACCTCAGTCGTCCAACCGATGGATCAGGGCATAATAAAATGCCTTAAGACATATTACCGCAGATATTTTTCGTATTGTTTGATCCGGTCATTTGCAAATGAGGAACTTTTCGATATCACTATCCTCGACTCCATAAAATTACTTGCACAATGTTGGAATGATGCTACTTTAACCACTATTTCAAAATTCTTTCGACATGCAGGTCTGATTAGATCGGAAGATGAGTTTGATTCAGATGATGACTTACCTCTGGTTTAGTGGTTCGAGAAGTACAAAAATAATAATGACTGGAAGGTTCCCCTAAGTAATTGGCTATGCAATACCGGCTAAGATCTAACCAACATTGAAATGTATCTTCCTGAGCTGGATAGCTTCCCAACTGTGGGTGACAATTTGATAACAACGGAGTTATTAACATATTATTACTGAAATTTTACAGCCAAATGATCCTCAAAGCTCTGATAACTAAAGCGACGATGATATTCAACATTGTAAAAAAGAATTACAATGGAAGGTTGAGAAAAAATAAACCAAAATAACAAGTTTTTTGCTCAAAAAGAATAAAGTACATATTTGTTTTTACTTGTATAGTGTGAAATTGGGGTTGACACCGTGAACCATCACAGCAAAGAAAAGTCTAGTCAGAATTTGATTTGTCTGGAACATTCGAGACGAAACGAAACATCTCATATATTCTTTAATTAAATAGATAAAAAATAATCAATTGTATATCAATGAAAACTGAATTAGTTGTTGTTTTTTTTTAAATATAAAAAAGAGTTTTTGTTGTATAATTTTCTATTTGGTAATATTGGGAATTATTATATTTCCGGTTAAATATATCTTAATTTATTAACAACAAATTACTTACCTACTACTTACAAAAAAACAGGTTTGTGTAGGTTTTCGATACACCTTCTAAGAAGTTTTGGTTCTTCATTTAGGGATTCAACTTTTTTTCGTATTCTGTTTTGTATTTCCAGAATTTCTGCCGACGTTTTTCTATATACTCTCGATATTAGAAGTCCCCCTAAAAAAGTGTCAAGTGTAGTAAGATCTGGACTGTTAGAATGCCAGAGTATCACCATTTTTATCCAGATATTGTATCTATTTTTATCTTATCTGCTCGTATTTATTATAATAGGTCAGAGAGTTTGCGGGTGATAAGGGAAAGACTTAATATCGTTTTACAAGATCCAAACGCCGAAAACCCTGATATCACCTCGTATAATAGAAAATGATGGAGGTTATGTGGAATATGTTTAGCATTAATGATTGATAGTTTTATTGTTTGAATAATATAAAACTTTATCATTTGGCGTTTTTTCTTGCGCAGTATAACCAATTCGAAAGATCTTGACTTACGTTTGCAGATCCTTAACCTTTGATTAGTTGCCAAAAGTAAGTTAAAATTCTTAAACAATTGTCTAGAAATCAAATTATTTTTAAACTGAAATGCCTCAAAAACGGCTGCTGAATCTGTTTTTGAAATTGGGGAAAAAAAAATTTACGATTAGTGACGAATGTGACTAATAACCCTGTGCTGTAGTTGTTTGTTTGAAGATCAGGGAGGAAATTTTTGTATTTTGGCCTATGTACGGGCTCACCGCGTCGCGGTCCCGACTAAATTTCAAACGGGCGGCGATAAAAGGAACGCCATCTTGCAGCTGCCGTGTTACTTGGGCATGTGCGTCGACGAAATACGGGACGTGCGCAAGTCCTGCGCGGAAGTGATGATGTTCGTGTCGCTGATGTGCGACGCGGCATTGCGACGCGAGCTCCTCGCCCCCGCCTTCGTCAAACTGCTGCAGGACGAGTGCCGCTGGGTGCGCATGTCCGCGTTCCAAATGCTCGGCCCTTTTATAGCGTCGTTCGCCACGCCCCCCCTCACCAGGATCGGGACCAGCTCGTCAGGGGAGGCGGTCCTGGTCAATCTGTGCGACGGATGCGAGTTCACGTGAGTGCCCTTTTTCGCGAAATGGACACGATAGTATCGAATCCTAACCTCAAGGCTTTTGGGCTTCCTAAATGCAAATAGAAATCGGACCGCCGTAAATTAAACATGCTATTTGGAAGACAATTTAATATGCTTTAGTATGAGTTTAAATTTGTCAAGAGTACTGATCTTTAATATGCGTAGCTACGGTTAAACAAATGAAACGTGTTGGTGCACTAGTTATAACCAGCAGTAGTTTTTAAAAATTGAATTGTTGAAAATCCATTTATCAAAATAAATAAGAATTAAAAGTTCGGATTTTCACGAAATTATATATTTTTTAAATAACGATTAATTCGACAACACCGTGTCTTTATCAAATGTAATATTTACAAACTACCTGATACTATATATACCGGAAAATGACATTGAAACCTTAATTAATGTTGTGAGAATTTAAGTTCAAGAAAGGAGAGGGAGGTATTTATGGATGTAATTAATTTAGTAGATTGTACCCTAACTCGTTAACAGGTTAACCCATTGGTGAAACAAGATTATTAGATTGCTTAATAGTATCTTTAGATCAAAATTATTTTGAATTTAATGGACAGATTTAAATCTCTAAGGAAGGCTTAATTATGTGAATCCCACTTAGTCCTTTGTTAGCCGAGATATTTATGGGTAATTTTGCAAACATCATACTAGAACATCCTTTAAGTAAAAGTTTTCTATGGGGCTATAGATACGTGGATGATGTCTTTGCTTGCTTTGTTGGAACGGACAGACAAATGAATTCTTTTTTAAATTACATCAACTCATTACATAATCATGTAAAATTCACTATCGAGATTGAACAGGGTGACTCTATTAATTTTTTATACTTAATTACTACGAAAACGCATAACAAATTTGATTTTTCCATTTACCGTATACCTTCACACACAGACACAGTCATATACATAACAGCTAAAATCACCTTTATGCACATACACAATGGCTGCAAAAACTTTCAAAACATTTGTTAAAATGTGGTTTAAAAATAGCTTTCAGAACTAACAACACAATAGGAAAATTTTTAAAAATCAAGAAAACAAAATATCCAAAATCTCAAAAATCAGGTGTCTACAGGTTGAAATGCGGATTTTGTCCCAAAATTAATATTGGACAAACAGGTAGATCTTTCAAGAAACGCATTCACGAACATAAAAGAGGATTTAAAAACAATAGTCTAGATTCTAATTATTCTACACACTTAAACACAGAAAAACATATTTTTGATGAAAATTTTGATATTTTACATACAGCCACAAAAAGTAGAAAATTAAATTTATCGGAAGCCATGGAGATTAACAAAATGAGATATTCAAATGTATTCCTTAACGATCAATTAGATTTAAATACCTCTCCACTATTAAACTTAAATTCTCACAACGTGAATTAAGGTTTTTTCATTTTTCGGTATACATAGTAGCAGGTAGTTTGTAAATATTACATTTAGATAAAAACACGGTGTTGTCGACACAATAATTGTCATATGAATATATATGATTTCGTGAAAATCTCCATAGCTCCATGAAGTTCTAAGAGTGGCTATCAGTCAGTGGGCACTGAGAAAAATACTGAAGGACCCCAAAAACAACTGCAATTGGTCCAAAACTCACTCCAGCTCATCGCTTTGCACGGGATCATCTGAATTGGACTTGAGGGTCTGTTCTGTTCTCAAATGAGTCCAAAGTATGCCTTATTGGTAGTAACCGACAAAAAGAGCAATTTGCAGAATGCTGCAATGAAAAGCGGAGCCCTTAGGTTGGTGGTTCCTGCATGATATGGAGTGCAATTCCTATGGGCGCACGATCCGAACCTGTTTTCATCCGTTGGGGCGGCGGCAGGTTTAACAGGCACTACTAGGTACATCGAGGATATTTTATCAGATCACTTCGTACCATATGACGACTACGTTGGAGAAGAATCGTGCAAGATCACATTACAGAGGTCGGTTTTCGAGTTATGGAGTGGGCAGCATGCAATCCCGACCTCAATCCGATCGAACATTTATGGGATGAGCTAAAACGGACAACTCGAGCTAAATTTTGTACCAAAGAGTTTATTGTTGCAGTAGAGGAAGAGTGGCTTAACATTCCATAAGAAACAGCGAACTTGTTTAAATCTATGCCCAATCGAGTAAGAGATGTTATTAGGGCAAGAGGGGGTCATGCCCACTATTAAAAAATAAGTGCTGAATTGCTAATGGTTTTTGGTAATAAGAAAAATAAGTTAATTTGACTCGTGCAGCTATTTTACTATGCCAAACCTAAAAGGCAGAAATAAATTTTAATCAATTTAAACTCGTATTAAAACATGTTAAGTTCAAACAGCATATTTTTTTGTTCCGATCCGTAGTTTCTAAAAAAAAATTAAATTGGCTGTTCAAATTTCATATTTCGCTGAACAACCAGCCAACATTGATATTTTCCTTTGCCAAAGTAGCTTCTTCAACAACACTAAGAAAGTTCTCTTTTCGACGTATGTCTCATATTTGTTAGTAATGCTAACAAAGAAAAAACATACTTTTTTTTCGCTCGCTCAGTGTAACGATAAAACCATAAAGCTTTGATTTTTGTTGTGTTAAACAGCCGTCATATATTCTGTGGGCTACAAAGTATAAAGCACTCTGTATAATACTAATAATTCGGTGTAAGTTCGGTGGAAGTAAGCGCGGAAAACCTTTTGCGCGAAAGCGAAAATAAATATTAACGAAAAATTTCAGGCAAAAAGGGGGCCTCGAACAATTTTCGTACAATTCGATGGCAGCGTCCCGAGACCGGATCGCGTTTTGTATCGACGACAACGCCGACGGCGACGATGACGCCGATGCCGATGTCCGGTACCATCGCGTCGTCGAAGGACGCGAAGCGCCCTTACGAGGTACGCCCGTTTGCGTGGCTTCGGTCGCAAGTCTGAATTTTCGGGAATTATGTCAGAATTTCTGAGAAACGTCTGAATTTCCGAATTGAGACAGTATTTTTGAGAAGAAAGTCTTGATTTCTGAGAAACATGTCAAAAGTTTTGAGAAACTATTCAGGATTTCTGACCTAAATCGGAATTTCTGTCACAAAATTCAGGATTTGGGATATAATTTCAGAATTTTTAAAAAACAAATCGGAATTCGCGACATAAGTCAGAAGTCAAAATAATGTTTCCTGTTTCTTCTCTAAGGTTGTAGGACTATAACCTAATAACACGTGCTAAAACTAAAAATATTGTATTAAAAAATAATATAAGGAAAATTAGGTTGTTACAAAAGTCCTGAAAGCTTACACCTGTTTGGTTTAATTAGGAGCATCAAGTTTGAATTTTTGGTATAAGGCTAAATGTATCGAAACATCATACGGGATACGTTGTATTAATTTGCCAAAATATCAAATCTCAACATTTATTTTTTTAAATTTATATATAGGTTTTTTTATCGTTTCCCTACGTTTTTGGCTTTTAAATACTTGTAAAAAAAACTTTTGAATTAAGTCAACTCACTTACAAAGTTTGATGCCATTTCTATGAAAAATTGAACATTCTTTCCGAAAAATATAATTCCATATATCTAACGATCTATTTATCCATCTATATTCGTGCCAATGTTTTTTATTATATTTTATGAAAGTTTTGTCAATAATTTAAAATAAAAAACAGTCTAGTGTGTAGTATCCCAGTTTAAAGATTGTCGATTCTTTATGATAAAAGTCTGATGTTTTGATTCGCAATGTTGCTTAGCCGAGACTTATTTCAAAAATTCTGACTTCTTTCACAGAAATTCAGACTTCTTGCTCCTCATCAAGTTTTGCGCGTTTCTCTGAAATTGTTCATTGCAATGCGCGTTTCTCGGAAATTCTTACTTTTTTCTCTCAAACTCTCAGACTTATATCAGAAATCCTGAATTATTTTTAGGAAATTCAGATTAAAGTCAGAAATACTTAATTGTTTTACAGAAATTCTCATTTAGGTCAGAAATTCCCCAAATTTCGACCTAAGTTAGAAATTCAAATATTTCTCAGACATACTCATTTAAGAGATTCTTACTTATGTTAGAAATACAGGTTTCTTTGTCAAAAATTCCGATTTAATTAAAAAATTCTGACTTCAGTCGAAAATTCAGGTTTGTTTTTCAGAAATTCTGACTTAGTTCAGGAATTCCGACGAGAAATTCTGATTTAATTTAGACTTGTTTCTCAGGCATACAGACATATTTTTTAGAAATTCAAACTTGTTTTTGAGAAATTCTAATTTAATTTGTACATTCTGATTCTGATTTCTGTTTTTCAGAAATTCTGTTCTAATTGAGAACTTCTGACGTGTTTCCCGAAAATTTTCGGCCCTCATTTTATTTAGAAATTCTAACTTTAGTCAAATATTCAGACTTGATTTTCAGATAATGTGATTTAATTCAGAAATTCCGATGTCTCTCAGAAACTTTGACATGTTTCTGATTTATGTCAAAAATCCTGAACGGTTTTACAAAAAATCTGATTTAAATCCTATATTCTAACGTGGCTCTCAGAAATTCATATTTGTTTCTCAGTAATTCTGATGTAATTCGGACTTTTTTCTCAGACATTCTGATTTGAATTCAGAAATTCTGACATGTTTATCAGAAATCCGGACTTGTTTCTCAGATATTCTGATTTAAATCCAGAAATTCTCACATGTTTATCAGAAATTAAGATTTGTTTTTGCGTAATTCTAATTTAATTCAGAAATTCTGATATGTTATAATTCTGAATTATTTCAGCAATTCTGACATATTTAACAGAAATTGGGACTTGTTTCTTAGACATTCTGAATTTATTCAGAAATTCTGACATGTTTTTCAGAAATTAAAATTTGTTTTTCAGTAATTCTGATTTAATTCAGAAATTCTGACGTATTTAACACTAATTCGGCCTTGTTTCTCAGACATTCTGATTTAATTCAGAAATTCTGACTTGTTTCTCATAGGAGATAAAAGTCCGTTTAAAAATGTTCTTGATTGGGGCGATCATATTCGAGCTGTGTTCTCAGGTCGTCCCGACGGCGAACAAATCGGCACGCCCCCGACCGAACCAGGCGGCGACGACCTCAGGGCGGCGGCGGCGGTTACGGAGGCGGAAACGAAACAGGTAAATAGTCCGAGCGAATGTTCATGGCCTTTGGATGATTTTACCGAATATAACTATTGGTACATAAGTCCGGGATTCGTGGACCTGGCGAAGGACCACCTGCAGCAGGAAGCCGTCGCAGCGCCGCAGGAAAATTCGACGCCGACTGTTAGCCAGGTAGGCGTTTTATGTGTGTGTTTTTTTCGGGGGTTGTATTCGGTCCGACGCCTCTGTAGTAGTCACTTTATTGTTTTTAGGAATTAATAATGTTTCAAAATTAAGTATTTTTAAACGCGTTCGACAAAAAACTTATTTGAAAAATATGAACATTTTAAAAGAAAATGCATTAATATTTAGTTTATTTGTTCCTAAATTTGGTAAATCGACTGCTGTGCGACGGTTGCGTTTGATTTATTATTTGTTTTTTTTTTTCTTGGGATTTAGTCGGGACGATTGCTTTTGGCACCGGCACCGATGTAAGTAAGCATACACGGAGGTCCCCTCCCTCGCAGCCTCTTGCCGTTTTTTTTTTGCAAGGAACGGCTAAAACTAACCAAAAACTTTGACAGAAACCGTGTTCAAAACGCCTCTGGCGGCGAATATTTTCGAAATCACTCGCTTTAGCATTCCATAGTAGCGACTAATGCCGCGTGTTGTTGGTTGTAAAAATCGTGATGAACATTGACGACGGTCTTCTGAAAACAAACTGAAGCAGCAGTTCCTAACGTCATTCTGAGTTGTGTTTGTTCAGCTTACGATGCGGCGCCGCCATTAATTCGGAATAGATTGTAACGATTTTTTTTTTTACATTGGTTGCAGCCCCCGATAGGAGGCGATTCGTCGCGAGCCGTGTCGAACGCCCCGCCCTCAAGTGATTCAAATTGTGATAGTAGTAGCGTTGTTAATAGTAAGTAGCCAGTTTACTGTGAAAAAAAAAACACACGAACACGCGCACAACAGTGAATGTTTTGACCGTAATTTATAAATTTTGACAATTTTGCATTACTTTTTGTTTATGTAATTCAATGCAGTGGCCCATTCCATTGCAAACGCTACAGATAAAGCGTCGAAGTATGTATGTACAGGGTGTTTCAAAACAAAAAATCATTAGTGTGATGGAAAAAGGATGTGTTTTATTTTAAAATACATGGAACCATTAAAAATCTAGCCCCGGCACTAATAATAACCTTTTTATTTTATTTTTTTATTTATTTTATTACAGTGTAATTCAAATAAAAACACCCAAGGTAAAACAAAAATACAATTAAATAATGACATCATACATATTTTATTTTGTATTTAAACGAATGAATAAGTGCAGCACTATATTTTATTTTTCCAATTTTTTTTATCGTCATCATATTGCCAACGTTTTCCTGCATGTATACGTGGTGTGTTCAAAAAGTAAGGTGGTGACTTTTGTACATTCGATCGATTTTTTATTATGTTGGAGGACGTGTTAGGAACATATGTTTTGTGTGCTTGGCGATTTTCTGCCATAAAAAAAAATGAAACAATTTGCATAAAATTTTGTATTAAAAAATGTAATGCAGTGACTCGAAATACTTGAAATGTATATGCTTATGCATATGGTGCATAAGCTGTTCCAAGATGACCGAGAAGACGCCTGATGCGTCGAAGAAGACATCTATTATGTATTTTTTCAAAAGTTTTCTGCATGAAACGTGTAGCAGTAAAATTTGTTCCATTGTGCATCGCTCAATAGCTGTTAAACGATGTCAATGATGATCCTGATATGCTCAAAAAGGTTATCAATGGCGACGAATCGTGGGTATATGGTTGTGACTTCGAAACCAAGCCATTGGACGAACCCAGAATCGCCAAGACCGAAAAAAGCACGTCATGTTCGTCAAGGTTTTGCTTACTGTTTTCTTTGATGATTGTGGCGTAGTACATCAGTAAAGAGTATTGCCATGGAATTATGCGCTGTTTGCAAGAAACAATACGAAGAAAATGTCAGAAAATTGTGCATAACGATAGTGCGCCTGCTCACTCTTCGTTCGCTGCGTTTTTTTTTGTCTTTTTGACCAAAAACAAAAAAACAGCAATCACGTCTCATCCACCATATTCATCGGATACGCCCACCTCCTACCCTGCGACTTTAAAAACCCATGGAAGGTGGTGGTTTGGAGCGATTGACGAGTTCTTCGAGGATTTGAAAAAAC
This sequence comes from Cylas formicarius, assembly GCF_029955315.1. Classification (NCBI taxonomy): domain Eukaryota; kingdom Metazoa; phylum Arthropoda; class Insecta; order Coleoptera; family Brentidae; genus Cylas; species Cylas formicarius. The sequence goes on from NW_026844319.1 coordinate 28,712,386, forward strand.
GTTAGCACAAGTGTATTATATCAGTGTGTTTTGCTGGGGGGAACACTAAATTAGTTTTGAAAAATGAACAAATATTTTTTGATAAAACTTGAAAGTCATCTTACTTTTTGAGCTCACCTCGTAGTATGTTACATATAAACCGTCACAAAAAAATGTCGATTATACATCTTGTTATTGTTAATATTAGATTATATGTCATTTTAGTAACACACTTTATCTCGAACGACTCTATGCCGGGGTGGAGAAAAATCGATTTATTTTATATCATGTGATTAGAACATGCAAAACGATCACGCAGATGACGAAAATGTTGTATAAGGCAGACTATGAATTTGCCCATTGCCCAAACGCGTGGGAGGGTTCCACGAGTACGCCGTTCCATAACGACCCTTTTCTGTCGCAGATGTAAATAAGGCGCGACAAGATATCGTGCCCCAGGACCTGGTGGACTATTATGTGTCGATGTGTCAGTCGAGGACCGCGACCGAGGTCGACTGCGACATGTCGTACTACTGCGCGTATTCGTTCCCGGCCGTCGCGTTGACCCTCGGTCGCGAAAACTACCCCCTGCTTCACGACACGCTCATCCTGCTGTCTAGCAACATGCAGTACAAGGTGCGACGTGCGGTGGCGAGCAGTCTGCACATCGTCGCCGACGTGATAGGCGTCGAAGGTTCGTCGGAACACCTCGTATCGCTGTTCGAGGGGTTCTTGATCGATTTGGACGAGGTGCGCGTCGGAATCCTAAAACACCTGTCGGCGTTCCTGCGACGCGTCAGCGTGGCGAAACGCGTCTACCTATTGCCCAAATTGGCCGATTTCCTCGCGGTCGAGAACGCGTGCAATTGGCGATTCAGGGAGATCCTCGCCGAACAGCTCACCGACGCGTTGGACCTGTTTCGCCCGCAGGACGTGGTGAAACACGCGGGGATGTGCTCCCACGCCCTCCTCTTTGATAACGTCGCCGCCGTCAGGCGGGCCACTTTGTCGTTGGTGAGTGTGAGCCCGATAGAAATAGGGGCGTGGCTCTCTCGTTATCGTTCGAAAATGGGCAACGACGATCCGCCATTTTAACTGATATTTTGTATTTGGACCTTTTTACCTTTGCCAGTCCCCAGATATTGTGACAAAAACGCGAGTTTTGATGACGTGAAGGGGTGTAGATGTTCAAGAGTGTCTTTCTCTCTGTCTTAAGAAGAATCGTTTATTTTCATTGATATTGCAATTTAAGAATTTAAAAACACCCATGCCGTTTAGGTTCCAAACTTCGACTGAGACCCATACAATACAAAATTTTATTTTATATTTTTCAATCATCCAATAATCGTCGAGTCAAGTGTGGTTTGTAGTTTTGGCAACATTGAGTATTTCGTTCTCATCAAAATTGATAATGAAAGTATAAACTTTTTTATAGGTTATGTTTTAATTTTCATTGAAATTATTACTACTTCATTAAATATGTGGTTCTGCTGACTGAACGACCCCGCCATCCAAAGGTGTTCTCACCCGCCATTTTCATACTATTCAAAAAGTCAGATTATCGGAACTGGGCGCAGTAGGTACTAATGTGAAAATGTGTGCACTGCTTATTCAAAAATTGTCATTCAAGTGTCATAAAACGCGGGTGTTCTATAAATCAGTTATAGGAGGTACCATTTAATTTTCATTGATATAATTCCAATTTAAGTATTTTAGTATTGAAAAATAATCGGCAACTCTGTGTTAAACGGTTCCCAAAAATTAAGTATCACATAAAACTGAAACAGTCATGTCCTTTAAATTCCAAAGTTCGATAGTTGCCAAACGAAAATGGCCGTTCACGTCACTATAGAACTACAGTAGACTCGAGATTATTTAAATTAATTAAAAGTCATAGAGTTCGCATTATCAAAAAATGAATGTAGGCAGAAAGGTTTAATATCATTTTATAAATGTGTTATTTCTTCCTTTTCCAATTTAATGTGGATATTAATAATCTTCTGTCAGTCTTTTTGCGACGGTTACTTCAAATATGGTATTAGTAGTTGCCGCCCGCTCAATGACAGAGATAGCTTCAAGACAATTCCAAATCTTCACTGCCAAGTTCTTTATCGGCAGCTGATAGAGTTTGACTTGAGTTCCAAACATGTGCTAAAAGTTTGTATGTTTCTCCGCTATCTGCAGTTTTCAAGTCATTCTAGCTTTAATTCACTATTAGAAGTAAAGCCAATGTTCGTCCGAGCAGTTTTTAAATCATCTTCATTCAAGTCGACTTTCATATCTTTTTCGTGATAATGTGTAATATGGGCATTTTGAAAAAGACTCAAGTCCATTTATCTTTAATTAGAAATACTTAAGGTTTTGCGTTTTTACAAAATTAAAAATGTACGTAAGATATATGGTTGACTTGCTGTTGTAAATCGCATTTAAGGGATTTAATTTTATACATTCAATTAAAAAGTCGCTATTATTAAGTGTATAATAGGACGTTGCTTACCTTAAAAGGACTTAGGTCACTTTCAAAATAAAAATTTGTTTTGTTACAATAGCTTAAAAAGTAGGAAAAAAAGACCTTTAAATTATATTTGTAGATACTAGAAATAAGTTTAGTAACAAGTTATTCGTTAACATTCTCAGTAAGCGGGAGTGATCTGAAGTAGTTACAGTGTTCCGGAGGTATACATATACCCCATCATGTGTCTGTATTTTATTGATATGGTGCTTCTTGTACTTTTATATAATGATACCAATATTCCCAAATTCATGGTTGTTTTGTATAAAATTTTATATGGTTCGTTTCTTAAAAATCGCACCCAGCATATTTGAAGCTAGTTTATTTTTTCTCCGTTGGTATTTTAAACTGCGTCTTCCAAGAGTCTTTTGATATAAAATTATCTTTTTAACGACATTTCTATAACGCCAAAATCTCTGTCGATAGGTAAAAATGAATGCCCCGATATTAAAATTTTGTGGTCTATGATTTCCACATCATTTCGGCGTCGATAGAATTTTTAACCACATTAAAGGTATTTTGTTAATTCTGTTTTGTCCTCCACACATGTCACTAAATGCAATGATGTGTTTTTGCCTTTCAGGGTTTTTAAGTGTCTTTTGTTTCATACCAAGCGTACATTATCGTTGTTGAAATATGTGTATTCCTAAATTTGAAATATACATGTTAGATTTATAATAAGCTACTGAAGTATTTCTCTTTGGGAATGCAAATCGAATGAAAATAATGAGATGGATTACTTGATACTCTCTCTTGATCTTGTTTTAACGCATTTCTAGCTGATTCTGCTGGCTTCAAATGAATATCATGACCTTCCATAAGTTTTTTCTGTTCTTCATGGTTTTCATATGCTTTGACTTTAATGTTTAATGGATCATACCTTTGACATGTGTCTTTGCTCGGTTGGTGGAAATGTAGATTAAAATCATTTTTGAAAAATTTTCTGTAAGGCCATTCATTTTGTTACAGTGAAGCTCATAAAAATTAAACATTTTTTTATAGTCAGTTCAAATTATTAATATGGTTTTGACAATCATATTTGCTTGAATACATATTTTTCTCGACTATCCATGCAAACGCCCACGTAAATCGTTGCCAACTTTTTTAGATTTTAATACACGTTTCAATCGTCCTTCGCTTATTTGAAAAGTATCTAAAAAGATTTTTTTACAAACATCAACTTTGCCTGTTTTAGAATTTAATTAATACGTAAATCTCTATGAACCTTTTCCGTTTCCCTGACGTCTTCTTACAACCGGTCGCTTCGTATAACAATATATTTTGCTTATTAAAATCTCCTAAATTCCGAAACATTTCGAAAATACGTTTCCTTTCTTTTCATTGAAATTTTTCAAGCAGTCTTTTCGGCAATCTTCATTTTGAAAAACTTTGGCAGGAATAATTTTTCCCGATTGTGTATCGTATGTTTTCCCTGAATTCCGTTTAATTTTTCGAATTTTCTGAATAAAGTACCACTTTTGTGTTCTAAAATTGGGATTTTCACTATTTATATTGTTTTGAAAATGTACGTGATGTAAAATTTTCAAATGTGCAATATCGATTTATTTTTTTGACAGTTCAGCATAAATATCACAAGTGCCAACTTGATAAAAGATGAAAATGGACTTAAGCCACTTTCAAAATAAACGGCTCATATATTAACCTACATACATTAACATAACAATGATGATAACAACGACGGTCTTCTGATTATATAATTGAAGAAAGTCTGTGCATTAATCTGAGTTTGTTGAGGACATTTCTTGACTCATCTCACGGGTCGCGAAAGACACATTAATGACAAATCGACACTTGCAGGCGACCGAGATAGTGAAGAGAATAGGTTCGAAGAAAGGCCTAAAGTCTTATTACCTGGCCATGACTGCGGAACGGTTCGCACATTCGAAGAAATGGAAGGCGCGTCAGACGTTCGGGTTGTTATGCTCGCGACTCCTCGCGCAACACGCCTTACCTCCGCAGGAGTTCGCTTCCGAGGTGTTGCCTCACCTGCTGGACCTGAGCTGGGACCCGGTGGCAAACGTGAGACTCGTCGTGGCCAAGTGTTTGGTGGAGAGGATACTGACGGAAGGTGAGAGCAATACCGACTCGAAATTCAACGATGAAAACGTATTTTCCAGAGTACTTTATGGACCCTGCCAATGATCACCGAATGGCTTTGGAGACCGTGCTGCGGAGGTTACAGGGGGACAAGGACACGGAGATCAGGAGGTGCCTAGAAAACGTCGATTTGGAGAAACGCGCCTAGTTTCGCTATTTTCTTTGTTTAAAAAGAGAAATGATTTATTTATGAATTTATTGTTGATTTATTTATAAATTGTAATTCTCGCCCTTTCAAATAAATTTTTACCAAAGTTTTGCTTGGTTTTTTTCTGTTCATTGCTTCCGTAAATTATATGGTGGGATGATGGAAGAATATATCTCTTGTTGCCCAACTGGCCGCAACATTCTTAATTTAGTCAAATAATTTTCAGGTCTCTGGGCCACTCGCCCAAACCCAAAGACACTAAGTAATAACTGCTTTAATTGTCATTAACATTTATTTCTAAATATGTTATAAAATGATCCTTTGAAAATTTACAGACTTTACTACAATATGCGCCCCGCGCTGCGATGAGGTCGCCGGCCACATTGTCAATTATTCTAGATTTCGAGAGTTATCTCATTTAATTTGAACCCTTGCGCCATCAAAATCTAGAATTACACAACGCTCGCTGCTATTCTTACCCATTTGAATTCGGCGGGAATTTATTTAGAAAATTCTCAAAATTACTCTTATATATTTACAATATACGAAGCGGGTTCGGAGAACCAAAAAGTACTAGAGGGGGGTTGCTGAAACGTCTACGGCCCGAGGTTTGTCTTCTAGTTCCCCGCGGGCAAATTATCGCACAAAAAGGTCAATATTTTATGACTAACTTCAAAAAATCCACGTTAATACCGTGCTTTTGCACTGTCAAATCGTGAAGCGTGATTCTAAACCGACCAAAAATACGGACCAGTTAAACAACGACACAGTTCGGGACAATCGACCCGTAGGAACTTGAAAATAACCGCTTAAAATGATGCCGCGGAGATTTCGACTCGAAAAATAAGTGCCGCCGCGATTTTATTTACATTTAAGGGTGGAATTGCGGCCGCATTTTCACGCGTCTCCGGTCACAGATAGTAAAATCAAAACGTAAACTTCAGGCGTAAAGGTTTTCGAAAATTTTACATTCCAAGTTCCAAACTACTAAAGGAAAGCCGCCAGAATAACCCGCGTAACTCAAAAATATTTTTGGTTCCGTTGTGTGAAATATCCACTGGTTTATTTGTACGAAATCGAGTTTGCGTGAGTACTACCCAGTTTATTGCAATTGAAAATGTGTCTCGCCTTTCTTTACTTACGACTATCAATTCATTGCATTTATGTAATAATAAATAACCTTGCAGCATTCAACAACCTAGTGGCCGCAAAGAGATCGTCAATATCGTTTGTATGCGGCATCTTCACGGCAGTATTTTCTCAAAATATGTTCAGACCGCCTTAAATCTTCAGTTCATCACAATTTAGTGGGTGAAAAACCAGCTCCTTATCCACTAATATGGTTGGATCCATTAAATCTTATATAGACTTTCTCCAAGCAATTTTAATTGAAATAATTTTGGACCGAACCTTAGCGACTCCCTTCTGGGGACGTTCTGAGTTCAAGTTCTGAGGTACTTTCAGGTCTTCTTTGGCAAAAGACTTTTGGTTCCTCATTATATGGTCTAAATATCCCAATTTTCTTGTGTGAAGCATGGTATACACCTCAAAAGTTTCTTTTTCTCATTCTTCGGTAACAACTAGGTTAGGTTGAGCTGTGACGACGTCACATTGCGCGTGCCTTCTGCTATCTGTGACCGCGATGGACGCCATTTCGACGGTGCGCGCGCGCGTGTGTGTACGTGTGTGTGTGTGTGTGTGTGTGTTTGTATCTGTGTGGGTGTGATTTCGACGATATCTGCTGGGAGTTGCTTTTAAAGCGGAAACCGGACAAGTGTCGATTGAACCGAATCGACGTCGAGAATTGTGAACGGAATCGAGTACCTAGAATAATCCGAAAACGGTGAAGTTTCGAAGCGCGACCAACATTAAATTCGCCATCGAATCGTTTAAATCGTCCTCATGGTCCCGCGTTCGTGACGTATCGGCCGTTGGTCCGGTTGGTGCCGCCCATGAGGAAGGAACCCTACGAACCCCCGACATATAAACATTACATAAAGTAATCGCTGCAGTTTACGCATTTAGCATTTTTTTTTATCTTTTATACTACTGTGAGAAATGATAATTTTGAAGCGTTAACAAGTGGAATGGAAAGTGTATGGAACATTTCCATTCCTGTTATTTTGTTACACTAATTGAATAGAACACTACCACCAAAAAAACTCGTCTTTTTTTATCCGCTAAATTTTAGTTAGGATAACATATCTATCTGCCTAACCAACATTTTTGAAATTTGACCCATTATATTTTCTACTCATGCGTTCAAACTCAAAGGGGAAAATTAACAGGATGTTAGGTTTCCATAAGACGAATTTCTTTCAATTGCAATTTGGCAACGCTGTACAACAGCAGTCATTTGGCGACCACGGTTTAAATTTCGATATTCGCTAAATACGTAAACCGCAGCATTATCCAAAATAGACTAAAAACAATGCAGTGATGACGTCATAACCGCATAACCTTAAATTTTAATCTACTTATTTGTAATTATACACTTTTTAAAGCAACGCGTTAAGCGTAGATATGTAATGTATGCAACAATAAAAAAACTCATTCGAATGCGCAAAATCTTCTCAAGAACTTTGAACGCGGCGAAATGCTGCTGCGCCTTGGGCGAATTCTTTTTTTCTTTTTTTTTTTGCAACCACATTCAATAATTTCCGACACAATTCGAGAAAAAATCCGAAAACGAATTTACAGTGCGCGAAGATGTAACGGGTAATAACGATTAACCTAGTATTTCGATGGCTGATGACAGACCACAGTTCCGAGCTAGGCCACAGAATGTGTAATCAAAATATAGAGTGAAGTCTTTTTTTTGGTCTGACATCGCAATATCAGCCATGGCTTTTTCGTTTGCTAGTTAATTAAAATGATCAAGGTTATCCGTGTTTTTATGAATATTATAAAAAGGACTATCCTATAGACTTGTCGTTTCCTCTGATCCCTTGGCAAGGCAAACTGGTCAATTTTATTGGTTCTAGCTCATCTAGCATTTCCTATGCCCCGACTCTTTTATTAAACGACTTTGGGGAGGAGCGTTGAAGAAGGTTTACCTCGATCATTCCAGCTCGTGGCCGTCCAAAAAGTGCGCCTTGACCTCGAGGTGGGCGGCCAGATCGAGCACCAGGTGCTGGAGGGACGGGTGCTCGAGGAGCTCGGCTTCGGGCAAGGCTGGCTGGCACCTGGGCCGGTACTGGCGCCCCCGGAACGACTTGTGCAGGTGCAACACCACGTCGCAGAACACGTAGCGCAACAGCAGCAGCCTCAGAAAGTCGTCGCCGAAGAATTGCAAATACGACACGTCTGGGTGAGCCAAATGAAAAGCATAAATTGCAAATTGTCGGTGCAAAATCTACTTGCAAACTATAGGAACAAAAGGATTGTAGAAAAATTGTCAGTTAATACGAAATAGAAACGGGAAACCTTTAAAGAGACCAGTTTTATTGTTCCAAAAAAGGTTTAACAAGGTTGCTTTCGAAAAACCCTCGCTGGGCGGGGCAAGTTCGTAGCGAATAGCATATTATAAAAGAGGAAAGAGCTTCGCGCGGTTTCGTGTGGTAAAGGGACGCAATGTTTTCTATAGTACTCCTGACCACTATGAAACTTTCGCAAAATCGATGTAATTTAATTGTGCATGCTTTCTGTATAAAATGTCCTTCACATCTCGTCGAACTTCAACGTTACAGCAAATATCGGTAAATATTAAAATTTGCACAAATAATAGCGTTGTCGAGTGATATATTTTCCAATATCTCGCACCCTGTATAATTGAAGAAACCTGAAACTCTCTCTCGACACAGTTTCGATAATGTTCAATAAAATTATCCCATCTTTAACGGTTTTTCATTTATCGCCAATAGTTTACCCAGAAAAGCGGAAATTTTTAGGATGTTTTAGATTTTTTGCCCATAAACGACACACCCTGTACATGATTCAACAATGTTAGAAATAGAGGTTATAGCCCTGGATCTTCCACATTTCCCGGTCCAAGAATTTTTTGAAAATAGTACATGGTTTTGGAGAAAATAAGTTTTCACGTCGTCGCGTCTTGACAACCCCCCAAATAGCGATTTCAATATGGATTTTTTCAAATATCCCGAGCAGCGTATGTGATAGACGAAAACCTCAAATACAAAAATTGTAACTCTTGATACGGCCTATGACACTGTTTGAACCTATTAGCCACATTTTTTACGATTTTTGATTTGCGACTAATAATTTACTATGTAAAAGAACAATTTTTAATGTCTTTTGAATTTTTCCCTTTAATTTGAAAACCCTGTATATAATCGAAAAAATGTCTAAAATACAGATTGTTGCACTGAATCTTCCGCGTCTCCTGTAAAAGAATTTTTCCGATCGGGTGAACGATTATAGAGGAAAACATAGTTTTCTGGAAGCCAAAATTACAAAAAAAATTGAACTGAGGTGGCTTTTACTTGATGAAAATCCATTTATCAAATGACATTTGATAAAGACACGGTGTTATCGAAACAATTGTCACGTCATAATATATAATTTCGTGAAAATCTGAACTTTTAGTTCTTATTTTTTTACAAAAAAAAAATCAAAAACTTTTTAAAAAATATTTGGTAAAATTTGATTGCACCCAATTTCTACCGTTTAAATGTTTACACGGACTTTTACTTCTCGGCTAAATTTGAAGATGATATCTGCAAATTTAAGACACTTAAAACATTTCGTATTTAGCACGGAATATCGGGAACACCCTGTACAATAGGTGAATACCTTAAATACCAAAGATTTTGCTGTCTATACGGGCTATATCCCAATATAAACGAAATCTTATTTACAGTCTTTCAGTTATAACGAATTTTCTATAATAGGGGACCCATTTTTCAGTTTTTTTGAATTTGCGGCGCACCCTATATATTTTTCAAAAATTGTCAAGAACAAAAGTTTGCGTCTTCTGATTCCAGAATTTTTTTGGTCTCGTAAACGGTTTTCGAGAAATAATTTTTTCTTAGACTATTGCAATCGCGATTTTTATTTTTTTTTTAATACTTTCCGACCCCCCAGCCCCCTAATTTCAATAAGTTCCATCAGGAACCAAGCTTCATATGTGTGTCAAAAATGAAATCGATAGCTTCAACTTTCGGACACTTATTGCGTTTCATAGCAATGTCCAAAAAAGATGGCCGTCAATGTCCCGTTGTGGCAATTTTTAAATATCTTATGCACCTACTGGACGGTAAAAAAGAAGCAAAAATTGAGCCACCTAGTTCAAACGGCTCGAGAGTTATTGAAATAAAACCCGTGACACAGAGCACTGAGAAACAGAAAAAAATAAAAACGGGTTTTTCGAATAGCGATTTCCAATGATTTTTTTTTTCAAAAATCTCACGCACTCTGCACGAAACCTAAATTTTCGCATATTTTTTCAAATATCTCGAACAGCGTATGTGATAGACGAAAACCGTAAATACAAAAATTGTAGCTCTTGATACGGCTTATAATACTGTTTCAAGATTTTTTTCACTAATTTTTGATTTACAGCTAATAATTTACATTGTAACAATGTGCAAGGCCTTTTAGATTTTTGTCTATAATTGAAAAATCCCGTATATAAACGAAACAACGCTTGAAATAAAAGATATAATTCCGGAGATTTTCCGCGTTTCTTGGTTCACCAAGTTTGCCGATCGGGTAAATAACTTTCGACAAAATACAACAAAAAAAAACATAAAAAAAAATGCTTTGCGATATGTGAATGAGCCCAACTTTTACAACTCAACTCAACATAGCATTTTAATTATAGTAAATTTTTCATAAAAGAAGAACGTATTTTTCAGATTTTGAGAAAACACCTGTTGTTTAAAATTATTAGAGAACAGGGAAGATTTGCAGCAAAGGGTAGACATTTTTTCGAACCGAAGGCAGATAGAGACAGTGTTAAGAAATTTTGCGAAAGATATTCTGCGATATATTAAACATACAATTACAACTGGCAGAGATGGGTTAAATAAAAACATTTATTATTTATTATAATTTTCTAATCCAAAGCTGACTGCGATTACAAGCCTACATAATGATCTATTTATTTCAACGCCCCGTGGGACGGCAATGGCCGATCCGTATGTCATTTTGACGGGACTTTTATAATCTTCAAATTTGATAACCTATCTTTTTCTGATTAAGACGATATTATTTCACCTTTCGGACTATGGAAAGCGGTTCGACGTATTATTCAGTCAAAGACGAGATAAAAAAAATGCACTTGGAACCATTTACTTAAAAAAAAAAACGAGGGCACAGTTTAAAGCGATAAAAGGCCGTTCGACGTTTTTTTCAACTTACCAACTCGCGAGCGCGTGAAGAGTCGCGACGCCTCGGTGACGAAGCGGTCGACGTAGCTCTGGCACCGCTCCCAGTGGTGGATCGCTATACTAGTGATGTTACAGCAGTAACAAAAGGCAGTTAATGGAGAATGGAGGAACAGGGTGAACAGGGACCCGTTGTGCTGCTGCTCTGCGATCGGAAACGCCCGTTAAATGGTGACCGCTAAGGACTGGTCGCCACCCACCAACCTTGATACCACTCGACGGCAGTAGAAAATTTCTTTTTGAGCAATAAATCCAAAAAATTATGCGTTTTCAGCACGCGAAACTTTTAGCTCAGTCACTTGTCCTTTCGATTACGAACTATGGTTTAGTCCTCTCTTAGCCCAACTTATTAGCCAGTTTCTTATAATGCCGTTGTAATTTATAATGGTATACTACTAAAAATTACAACGATTCGGTAAACTCACATTCAATTAAATTCTTTAAAAAATATTTCAGGTCGAAACTGCCAACTTCTCAAATAATTTGATTTTCAATGTTATTCTTTTTTTTTTACTTTTAATAACTTTCCACTGTTCCACATTACGATTACATTTCTCTATTATACTATATTTAATTTATCAATGTAATTATAACGCATAGTTTTTCTATCGTGCTCCTGCGGACCACTATGGAACATTCGCAAAATCGATGTAATTATATTGTATTATATATACATATATATTACTTATCGCGGAATTTCAAAGTCACGAAAATCTTTGATAAATATAAAAAAATGTGCAAGTCAAAACGATTTCCAGTATATTATTTCAAATATCCCGCGTACTCTGTATGAGAGACGAAACTGTTTTAACTGTTTAAACCAAATTATCCCATGTTTTATAGTTTTTCAAAAAAAATCCGGAAATAAAGGTTATAGGCCTGGATCTTCCATATTTCCTAGTCGAAGAATTTTTCTAAAATAGTAAATGCTTTTCGAGAAAATATTTTTTTTCTGAAACCAGCAACGCGCCGTAATAATCAATTACGTCGTCGCGTCTTGACGGCCCCCGGGATAGTGATTTTCATATGGATTTTTTCAAATTGTAGCTCTTGATGCGGTCTATGATACTGTTTGAACTGACTAGAAAGTTTTTTTTTTAAATTCCGGCCCACCCTGTACATTTTGAAAAAAATGTCAAGAATCAAGGTTTATGCAGCCAAATCTTCTACGTGTCCTCGTTCAAGAATCTTTCCGGTTCCATAAACAGTTTTCGAGGGCCCTTGCAAATGCAGTTTTTAATTTTTATAAAATTTCTTCCTGACCCCCCCAACCCCTCCAATTTCAATAAGTTCCGTTGAGGGACCAAACACTATTGAAAAATTTGAAGTCGATAGCCTCAAATTTCGAACAGTTATCCTGTTTCATAGCAACGTTAAAAAAACAGTCGAAAATCGAAAAAAAAAATGGTCGGCGAAACTGGAACGCAGCCATTTTTACGTATCTTATGCACCCCGCGGACGGTTAAAAAGGAGCAAAATTTGAAGCCTGTAGCTCAAACCGTTTGGAAGTTATCGTCGAAAAACTTAGGTGTTTTTAACCACTTATATTTAAAGTCACATTTATTCGACAAATGTTTTTATTTTGTTCACTTGTTGCTCTATGGACGATTATGCTTTTATATTTACAGTGTGATTTTTCAATAAAAAATTATTGCATTGAAAGTCGATCTCCACTACAGTAGCCGTTTATGACGATAAACGATATGAAACATCTCGAAAGTCTTTGACAGTAAATTATTTTCACGGGATAGATACTTCAAGGAGGTACGATATTCATACCTGGCAACTTAAACAAATATCCATTTAAATATTTAATACCCTGCGGTTTAGGTAATGTAAAACACTTAAAACGTCAAAGCAGTAAACGCACTATATTTTTTGCAGGATTATAATTACTTAGCTAGGCGTTGAAAATTAAACAATTTTCCAGAAAAAATACGGCAACGTGGCAACGCAGTCGGTTGGCGGGTGACGCACGGTTGGGCCAGGGAATGAACGTTTTCCTTATCACAGACTAATTAATTAGGCCGTGAACCTTCACGAAACAAGCCACTTAAGTCGTCTTGTTACCATGGAAACGTCAACAATAATTTTGTAACGTTTGTTGTCAGTGTCATTTTGTGAATGTTTTATTTATACAATTTACCGTATGAAACTTTTCCAGAGCTATGACTAATGCACAAATTGTAACAAAAACATAGCAAAGTGCTTAACTGAATGATATTTTAGATGTATAAAAACCCTGTAAACCGTTTATTTCGTTCCTTTCAAGCAAACAAACTAAAATATTTTAAAAAATCCGATAACAATATTCTGTTTTAATTTGTATTAAATATATAACTTTTTTGTTAAATTGTTACTTGTGGGACGTGCGGTATTATTATTATTTTTATTTACTTAAATATAATTATTTCAAAATGTTTTTGCATTTTGTGTAGTGCTATTAAACCGTTTCCATGATTTAATTAAAAACTGTTTGTAAATATAGACTATTTTGTGAACACCCTGTATAATAATTATGTTGTATTAAAGTTTGATGTTCTTAATAATTGTTGTGTTTTTATTAATATCAAGAAAAATTTATTGGCATTACGAAAAAAAAAAAGAATTAGTCAAACATCTAGGGTTTCCCTGGCCCATTGTGTGAATGCGCCAAAGATCCACACCTTCTCTACGAAAATATCATGGCCGCCCGCGGCGCATCAATTTTTACCGTAGTGGGGCCGCCATATAGCAATATGGGCGTCTTTTTACAAAACTTCTGGATTCTTCCTGCGTCGGTTTATGTTGAGTCGGACTTGGTGACGTTTCGCCAATCATCCTGTTGGCTTCTTCAGAGCTTGAATGAAACTTGGACTCTGTGGCTGCTTATATATGGTTTGAAGGGGGCATAAACACCGTCTCGGATAACTGATTCCCTTATTGGAGACAGGTAAAGACCTGAGTCGCGGTTAACATTGGTAAGATTTTTGGTTAGTAGAAGAATTGATTACATGCAAAAATTTTAGTTTTATCGTATACAATTTTATACTAGGGACCAAATAACAAAAGTATCATCGACGAAGCGTTTCAATAAATTTGGTTTTTAGATGGAAGGTGTCGAGAGCTTTCTTCTTTCTTCTTAACTATATTCGCGACGACTGCTGATAGTGGAGAACTCGTAGCTGTTCCCGAAGTTTGTTCAAAAATTTTTTTCTACAAACAAAAAATCCGAGAGCCTATAAAAATCTATGAGCAACCTAACCTAGCAATGAGGTCGAAACCAATCACTGACCACATATCAAGAGTTTTATAGAAATATAGCGTCTAAACCAGATTTGTCAATTGTCCAAAAATCTCTCAACAGCTTCAATCCGTCAAAGACAAAATTCCATTTGAGATGCCAGGAGTTTGCGGCGTTCTATGCATATGGGGCAAAGAATACATTGGAGAGACCGGACTAAAAATATCAAATATGCTCAAAGATCATGAAAGAGCCTTAAGACAAATAAACTCATCAGCAGTTGCCGAACACAATCACGAAACCGGACATAAAATTTTATTCGATAAAACTAGAATTTTTGCAACGGAAAATCAGAGAATCTACAAAAATCCATAAGCAATAGATAACAACAAACACTAAGAAATTTCTCAAATGTCGTTGGTAAAAACTATCAAAAACAAAGCTCCTGAAAATGACATAATATTTACACATGCAGATAAAGAGAAGACAGTCATAGCTATTCTCCCAGAATATATGTCAAGAACCAACAATTTTCTTAAACCGGAACTTTTTCAATGTATCAAACACGATCCTACCGAGTTATATCAAAGACAAGTCAAGGAAGTGATTACTAACTCCACACTATTTAGTGATTTTTCAACAATTATGAATTAACAACCGCCGAAATTATATTCTTTAGTTAAATTACATAAACAAGACCAGTCGTGTCTTATGTAACAGCTCCAGCAATTAAACTGTCAACAAAATTATTAAATATTTTGAAGTTCCACACAGATTTGAAACCAAAATTTGTAATCAAAAATTCTTTTCAATTAATCAACAAAATTATCAAAAACTTATTTCCCAGTGTGATGTGATAGATTTAGTAGATTTCACCCTAACTCGGAAACAGGTTAACCCATTGGTGAAACGAGATTTATTAGATTGCTTAATAGTATCTTTAGACCAAAATTATTTTGAATTTAATGGACAGATTTACATCTCTCTATTGCTTCTCACTTAGCTCCGCCCCATTCAAACCATATATAAGCAGGTACAGAGTAAAGCTCTGAAGAAGCCAACAGGATGACTGGCAAGTTCGACTCAACAACAATCGATGCAGGAGGCAGCCTGCGGAAGTGTCTTTGAAAAATTGAAATGGGCGCCACTTACCGTGGAACGCGGGCGGCGCATCTTGGGGCGACATGAGCGTCACCAGCGGCTGCCCGAAGTACCTCGGCACGTGTTGGAACACGAAACTGTTGTTCGAGTCGACGATGACGAACATCGGACGTCTCGTGAACGGGTACAGGTCACCCGGATAAAGGCAGTGAATTTCTTTCGTCTTTTTGTGTTCGCCGTCGCGTTTTGTGCTGGTCAACACGCCTCCGAGGTCGTAACCCACTGGAATAAAAGCGACACGGTTCACGAGAAGTTTAATGCGTTATGTGAAGCTTTACAAAAGAAGCGGCTTCCTTCTCAAAGGAAGAAGTGAAACTAAACGTACAACAAAGAACTATTACAACGTTTCATATCCCCCGTAATTATAATAATTGAAGTTTACCTTACGTAGAGAACGGTACAGAAGAGTGACAGGGTACAAAGAAAAAGAAAGGAAAGAAGAAAAAACGAAGGCAGGACTATAGGAAAAGGAAAATGATCGTTAATTGTTAAAATTCCGTGCTAACATTACACTTTTGCATTTTGACACGTGGTAGCTCAGGAGGTGTTTGAATGTAAGCCTCCTAATTATCGAGATCTAAAAGTTTTAACCCAGTTGATCTAGAAGTCATTCTTGACTGGACGATATTTTCATTTTCATGACATTTGTTTCGACAACACCGTGTCTTTATCAAAGGTATGGTCTGTTCATAGATATAAGACAGTGACCAATTGCTTTTGAATGGGATTATTAACATACAATGTAACAAAATTATTACCTAAAGTTTCGGAATTTAAATTCATGTAAAATTGTGGTCCTTAATAGAAAATAATTTTATACTTACCTGTGTTTAATATTATTTGGTTTGGTATAATACTTAGTTTAAGTTTATTAGTAGTCATTCTTATTTCGTGTGTAATACAGCGTGTGTTGAATCGTGTGCGAATTATGCAAAATATGTGCGAGTAGTGTATCTCAGGAGATGCTCCCGCCCAAATGTAGAAAACACCATTCTATTGAGACTAAGGAACTTATAAACAATGTTTATTTGATTCTAATTGAACATGGTGCTAGCAAGCAAGCATCTTTAGAAGAAACGGCCACATTGACGAAAATTGATGAAGTGATCAAAATATAATACGGCGTAAAATTTACCAGTTATACGAGGAACAAAGCGTGCCTACATTAGATATCTTAATTAGCAGGCTTGAAAAGATG
Source organism: Cylas formicarius (assembly GCF_029955315.1). NCBI lineage: Eukaryota > Metazoa > Arthropoda > Insecta > Coleoptera > Brentidae > Cylas > Cylas formicarius. The sequence goes on from NW_026844319.1 coordinate 28,729,072, forward strand.
AAACCGGTGTTAAATGTGGCAGAACTACCTTATAGAAGCGTATTCAACACATGGCTTTTAGAATTAAAAAAATTGACAAAAGGCAAATTTTAATGGAATCTTTTTGAATTCGGAAATGGCGACTGGAATATCTAGAAAAAAATAGGATTTACAGAGAACAACAAAAGCCAATTATTTACTTGGATGAAACCTGGTTCGACACTTATGATACCCCCGAAAAGGGTTGGATTGACTCAACTGATAAGTGTAAAGGAGAGGTATTTAAATCTAATTGATGGTTAAGCAATACATTTGAATGCCTCATTTTGTTAATCTCCATAGCTTCCAATAAATTTATTTAATTTTCTACTTTTTGTGGCTGTATGCAAAATATCAAATTTGTCGTCAAAAATGTGTTTGTCTGTGTTTAAGTGTGGTCAAAATGTGATTTAAGAATAACTTTCGGAACTAACAACACAACAGGAAATTTTTTAAAAATCAATAAAGCGAATCTCAAAAATCAAGTGTTTACAGGTTGAAATGCGGATCATGTCCTAAAATTTATATTGGACAAACAGGTAGATGTAGATTTTACTTATGCTACACACTTAAACACAGAAAAACACATTTTTGACATCGATTTTGATATTTTACATACAGCCACAAAAAGTAGAAAATTCAATTTATTGGAAGCCATGGAGATTAGATTTAAATACCTCTACCTTATTTATTAAACTTAAATCCTCACAACAACATCAATTAAGGTTTTTATTGTCATATATAGTAGCAGTTAGTTTGCAAATATTACATTTGATAAAGACACCGTGTTGTCCAAATAATTGTCATATGAATATATATATATATATATAATTTCGTGAAAATCTGAACTTATAGTTCTTATTTATTGTGTTAAATGGATTTTCATCAAGTAAAAACCTCAGTTCAATTTTTTTAAATACTACTTGTAAGTTGCCTTACAGAGAATTTAATAAACGGATGTTTTCGGCAAAATATCTGATATGTATCTAGTCCAAACCCGCAACAGAAAACTGAAAATGAAAAGTAAAACAAGACGAAAAAACCCACTATGTCGTTTATAGTAGGTTTTAGCCCTGGTATATAAATTTCTCCAACACTTGTTTTTCGAAACCATGCTACTGAGAAATGGTGATTTTCATTTGGATTTTTTCAAATTTTTCAAAATTGCGTGATACGGTCTACATTACAAGGACAATTTTCAGGGTCTTTTAGATTCTTGTCCATATCCGAAAAACGAGGTATATTATCGAAACAACGCTTAAAATAAAAGACATAGTCTCGGATTTCTCGCGTATCCTGTTTCAAGAATTTTACCCAGCGGCTAAATAGTTTTCGAAAAAAAAAATTTTGAAGAAAAAAAAATGTTTTTAATACCTTTTGATTGTGCCCAACTTCTAAAGTTTAAACGTCTGGAATCGAGAGCTCCTCATTCAAACATCCGGTACAATATGTAGAAACGTTAAATAAAAAAGTTTTAGGTGTTTATATGGTCGGTATGGTCACCTCAAAAAATTCTATTTATAGCAAATTATGTTTAAGAAAAGAACCAATTTTTTTTTAAATTACCCTGTGCGTTATATATAAATATGATTCTTCATTTTTTTTATCCGGATCTAACTAACCGCGATGTGCCGACAGGGAACAGAGAACAGACGCGAGGGGGAACAGAAAACAGACGAAAAATGAAAACGTTTCATTTGCGATGCCGATTCCGTTTCACCAAAGCGGCCCCGAATGTTGTTGTTGTTATTAAAACCTATTACCGATAAGTCGGCACTTTTACTTACTGTCTTCGGGATGTTTCGTGGTCGAAAAACATCCGTCCGCGGACAGGTAGAGCAGGAGGGCGCCGTTCGCGGGCAACTCTTTGAACCCGCTTGCCAAAAACACCAACACCTGACTGAGCGTCGGCTTGTACAGCAGATACTTGTGGGGGTTCTCCCTGCGCAGCGGCCTGTCGCCGTTCTCCAGGAACCCCTTGGAGCCGGGGACACCGTAGGGGGCGCGTCCCGGCGCAGGCGACGCGTCGTAGATGTGATTGAAGTCCTCCTGGGGCTCGCGTTCCAGAGTCTGGATCATCCGGAACATATCCATCGTCAATTCGGAAAATTTCACCTGATCGGAGGCGCTGCCCACGATCAGGATTTCCTGCAGCGTCAGGTTCATGAACTGCGACTTCTCCACGGGCGGCGTCGTCAACGGGCTCAGCCTGGAAACGCGCTTCCTTTAACTGACTAAAGACCCAAAACCGGACCCCCACCAACCACCTCCTAACAAACTGTTGGTCGACCTCTCAGGTAGCAAATTTACACGCAGTGTAATATTTTTTTGTAAATTTAACTTTATTTTATATAAAGTTTCAATCTAAAAAAAAATAGATACCAAATGTCTACTGATCTGTTTGTCTACAAATACAGCGCTAAAACTAATCAAAATACAGATCCACAGCTTTGCTGATTTTTTCTATAACACCGACAAAAAACCTGCAAAATGTTCCACAACCTCAAAGTTGATATAAAAATGGTAATTTCAAAATCTGTAAACTATGGACTAAAAACAAAACCAAAATATATACAGTAAATAAGTAAGGGTAAACGGTACTATTATTATTATTATTATTATTAAAAATGTGGCCCAAAAATATTGTCATTTTTATAAAATGTTTTATTATACTTTTTCTTACTATTATTTTTTAGTTTTTAGTTAGGTTTCTATATTAAAAAAAAACATTTCCCGTCACCAATTTCGAGTGTTTATTCGAAATTGTTGATCCTTCGGTATCGGCAATGGAACGAGCGGCGGAGGAGGGGGGAGCCCTCGCTCGCCTTATAAAACGCGTCGGGGCGACGCACGTCGCGAAAAAGTCAACAATTCCCGCGCTTTTGCTTAATTTTTTTGTGAGAAAAAAAAGACTACCTCTTTTAAACTGGCCGCTAAAACCGTCGGGATTCGAATTGTAGCGAGGTGCCCCCTAATTCTAACTCTAGATTAGGTAGCGTGGTAAAGTTTTCAAAAATAAAATATATTTTTTTAATGCTTTTTGCCAAAACTTCTGGATTCCTCTTGCGTCGGTTTTTCCTGAGTCCAACTACTCTGTAGCTGCGTATATATTGTACCGATGACTGATTCCCATATTGGTGACAGGTGAGACCTGAGTCGCGGTTAAGATTGTTAGGTTGTTCATAGATTCTATAGACTCTCGGATTTTTCGTTGGTAAAAGAATTGAGTATATTGCAAGAATTTTAGTTTTATCGAAGTTTCGTGATTTTGTTCGGCAAGAGCTGATGAGTTTGTTTATCTTAGTTTTAAGACTATTTCATATTCTTTCAGCCTAGTTGGAATGGAATGCTGGAAACTTCTGGCATATCGAATGGAAGGAAGACGTTGAGAGATTTTTGGACAAGTCGTAAATTTGGTTTTAATTTCTATATTTCTATAGAACTCTTGATATGTGGTCAGGGATGACAACAGTGGCAAGTGTGTGATTGCTTTCGGCATCATTGCTATTGGAAGGTTGTGGTGAAGTGCATTTTTTGACGGAACGCTTAATATTTTGAAAGTGGAGATTATTAGACAGAATATTTTATCTCTTGTTTGACCAAGAAATACTATTTATAGAAGAAGATAACTTTTCCAAGAATGCAATATCGAATCGGACCCTTTTTCTGTCAAATTATCGCCGGTTTTGTGAAGAGGATTTTCCAATTATGCTAGACGAAGTAACATTTTTAATTACGGACAGAATATCATGGCTAGGTCGCGGCGGACCTCAACCATGGCCCCCTAGATCTCAAGATTTAGATAGTTTGGACTTTTTCCTATAGGGACATCTTAAAAGTCTAGTTTATCGCACCTCAGTTAACACTGCAGAAGAGCGTTCTGCAAAACTAACAAAAACTAAAAAAAATAAACAAACCTAACTGAAACTAATCAAAACAACCCAAAAAGGTTGATGTTAATTTATTAATAGACAATTTTATTAAAAATTATTAATGGTAGGTAGTGTTTTTTTTTATAAACAAGAATCGTTTATTATTTATCTCGTTGTTAGGTTGTCACGTTATTTCGTTAAAACTGTAAAAGTAAAAATAAATTTTCTATTTTTTTTTCTAAAGGATTTTTGTTGTTAACTAAAAACTAGAAATTTTGCTTGTCAAGAAATTAAACTTCTTCGAATATGGATAATATCTAACGATTTTAATTGCTTTTGAATGATTTTATTTTTTGAGCAAGTTCCCCATAACATAACCATTGAACGAGAGAGAATAAGAATTGTGCAGCGTTGACGTATCTACTCGAACCAGCTACCGACTTCGTTGTTTTTTTTTAATGGGACGTCCTGTATATTATTACCTTTTTAGATTCAACGAAAACTGCTGAAAGTATATCACACGTTCAAACGCATTGCGACAGACTTCTGCGACACTCGAAGTCGGGAGTTTAGGTTAGCTTTCTCAGCAATAGCAACGTTGTCAGATTTATCCCTTTTACATTTTACGAGAAAGAAGAAAAAACAAAGTTGCGACGATATTTTCAGAACGGGACTGCACTGTAGATGTGAACCGAGGCCGGGGGAAGTTGGGTCCCGAATTCCAGACTCACCTGTGGGAGAGCACGATGGGATTGGTGTCTGCGTGCAAAACGGTGACCAGCGAATCAGCTGCGATGAACCTATTGATTTCGTCGAGCACCAGACTCCACTCGATCTGATCGTCGGGCTCGTAGGTGCTCGTGTAATCTACGATATGTCTATCTAGCTCGCCTATGAGCTCCCTGACCAGTTTCATGCGGCGCAGCAGCAGGCAGACGACGATGAAACGCGCATAGTACCGCAACTTCTTCACCATCAGCTCGGACCTGCAACACGGGGGGTGGGGACTTGCGTTGCTTTGCGTCGCGCTATTGGCGCGGGGGGTGGGGGGAGTGTCGTCGCAGCGTCACCTCGTCACCTTGCCAGTCTCACAAATTAAAAAAAAAAACGGCGACGAAAGAAAACAAGAACCATCAATTCAGGAATTCTCAGGAACTACTGATTAAAAAAAAAGTTTATACAAAAGCTTAATGTTTTAAATTGAATTTTAAAATTATTTATTTTTTATATATACCGTGTGAACGATAAGTGCTGGACCGACATTACTTTTAAGATTTTAAATGGAACTCCATATATATTTTAATATTTTTAGAACCGTTGCCAAAAATAAAGGTTACTTTTATAGAAACTATTTATTCGAATTTTGTGTAGTTTAGACAGAAATTGAGATTATATATTTTTTTATGCAAAATTATGTTCTTAGTAAATGACTACTTGTTCAGATGTTAAACACATTTTTAGAATACTTCTTTCTTACCTTGCTGAGATATTTTGTGATCTTAACAGGGCGTTTGACTGTATGAACCACGAAATTCTTTTGAATAGGATGGAACAATACGATATTCGTAGAATAGCTTTGAACTGATTCAACTTGTGTCAAATTAAGAGGCGGACCGCAAGGCCCTTTTTTATTGTTCCTTTTTATCAATGAACTTTCTGCTCACCTACCAAGTTCAGGTCTATGGGAGTTCGCTGATGACTATTCAAGTTTAGTCTCCTCACACTGCTAAATAACTGGTTAAACACTAACGAACTCTTTTTGAATCTCCAAAAAACAAGTGTACTGATATTCAAATGCCCACAAAACAAACAAAAAATCTCTCTGTCAATGTCTGGTCGGGCGGGAAGGCCATTGACATAAAAAAGCACGCTAAATTTTTAGGACTCGAGCTCGACGAAACCCTTGGGAAACTCAATGCCAATTATTTTCATCAAACCTGCATAGTTATTGCTTCCTAATAAAAAAATTAAAAACTGTTTTGACTGCAAAATGGATGATAAATTTCTACTATGCTATGTTACTCTGCTATGCTATGAATACTCTAGGGTAAACCCTATTGGGGAAAATCAAGTCATGCGACATCTGTCCCAAAAAAAAGTGCTAAGGTCTATTGTTGGAGTGTCGCCGGATAGTTCGGGCAGGCCTCATTTCCGGGAGTTTATAGAAGTTTGTTTATGGGATATATAAAAATAGAAATACCTTACAAAAAAACGGAGATTTCCACGACTATAATACACGCAACAAAGATTGTTTCTTCATAAAAAAAAATGGACTAGAATTTTCAAGAAAACATTTTACGGACACCGGTATTAGAGTCTACAATAGACTGTCCCCAGAACTAAACAGCAGTAGTAAACATTTTTACATTTTTAAAACCAAACTAAAGTTTTTCCTCCTAGAAAACTGATTTTATAATTTAAACGAATATTTTACCAATCATCATCACTCTATTGTGCTCTGTCATATATTTTTACTATATAAATTTTTAATGTAATTTTCTGCCTCATTTGCATGATCTATACTGACGAAATGCACAATACAGTGATTGCATTCTAAATATGTGGGATAATAAAGATATTATTCTTTTTAGGTATTTAAAAATTATAGTTGCAGAATTATACATATACATATATATTTCGCATATTTAAATACAATTTTAATTAATAGCAAAAAAATCTTTAAAGGGCATATAATTATATTATTATGAAACTTACTTTTTAGTACGCTATGGCAACTAAAAAATAAGTGTTTATAATAGTTTTAAGTGACGTTATAATTAAGAGTCAGAGTTTGACAGATGTGATTTTAATAAAGCAATATTATTATTAGTTAAGTTAAAAATGTATAAGTTGCAAGGAAAGGAGAGATGCTTGAATGATTTTTATCGCTCTTAGAGAGTATCAGTTTCCTGTAGACGGATTTCAGAGACCAAGCTTTTTCGAAAAATTTATGCAAAGTTTAGGCAAGCCTTGTTGGTTGCTTTTATTTCTCTCTGTTGTTTTAAATTTTTTAACTTCTATCATAATTATACATACCATTTCTTCTAAAAATAATTTGTTAAAAATGTATAATTTCAATTTCTATCGAAACTACACAAAATTCGAATAATTAGTTTCTATAACAATTATCTTTATTTTTGGCAAGGATTCTAAAAATATTAAAATGTAGGTCCGGCACTTATCGCGTATGTATATATAAAAATTAAATAATTTTAAAATCTAATTCAAACTACAAAACTTTTGTATAACCTTTTTTTTGTCTAAAAACAGTAGTTCCTGAGAAAAGGTACAGGCACGTGTTTTGAGAATTATAGGTTAGTATCATAAATAGCCCAAGATCTTCTTCTGCTTCAGTATCAAGCGTTATATCATTCTTATCGGCATTAAACTTAAAGTTACGAGCTGAAGATATATCGAATGGAGACTTTAGGTCCACTTAAGAGAGTAAAGCAATTGAGAATCATCAGATACGTGCATCAAAACAGAAAGCCTGAAAGGATTTACTGCAACTTCATAGCTACTACACGTTTCATAAATCTCAAGGTAGATGACGCTCGCGCCTTACAAATTCAAATTCGTAAATTGGTTAAATTTTTTGAAGACAAAAGTGTCAATTTTTTTAGTCTGATCATAGAAATAAGAATTTGTGAGCTAATGAGGTTATTTTTTATCTTCGGTATTTAAATATTTTAAAAATATCAACACAGACCTCCTCCAAAAGTAAATTAAAAATAAAAAATATAAGGGTATTTTCTGACTGAATGTCAATAATTAATTTCAAAAATTTCAAATGAACGCCTTAACTTAAATATATGTTTTTGATACCACTTTAGATTAGATTTTAATGAAATTTGGCACACATGTACTATGTATGAAAAGAAATTATCTAGTATACCACCATTTTTTTAAATACACCAGTAGCAGGGAATTTCATCAGTCTATTTTGGCAGACGGAACCTTTTTTTAATTGCAGTAATTTTTTAAACAAAATCAGTGGCGTGCCACTGACTCTCTATGAACAAATTGTATTTTGGTTAATTATTTATTTAAATTTATTTAAATTTTTTTAAACGATTTTAAGAGTAATTTTTATATGAGGAGAAATCAGTAGCGTACCATTAAAGTTCCGTATTTTGAAAAAATTGTGGTATACTGAATAATGTCTCTTGATACATAGTATTTGTGTGACAAATTTCATTAATATATCTAAAGTGGTATCACATATATTAAAGAAAATAAAAAAAAATTAAAGGTTTTAATGAAAACGCAAATGTTCATCACCCACATCGCAGAAAGTCGAAATAAATTATTAATTTTAAATTATTTTTAAAATATTACCAAAGACATAGGACAAGTGAAGTTTAATACAATAAAAAATGCTCTACTATACGAAAACACTTTTTAAAGGGTAATAAAAGGGACACGCCCATCAAAACAAAGTGAGAGGCTGTGGTCCGAGGTGGGCGTGGCAAGGACGGAATGGCCTGCGACGCGACCAAAATTCATCAAAATTCAGAGAAGCTTCGAGTCATTGGAGCAGTAAAATACAGTTCCACGGTCATCGTGAATTTTAATTTGTCTTTTTGCGATGCTTGAAATTTAAAGTGTTTTGCATTGCAATGCACAAGCATGGAAAGCTTTTTTCATTCTTATCTATGCTTTCTCTAATAACCTCTAAGCAACTGATAAATGCTTCTTAAAAACGAACCCCGACGTTTTAAATTTTCGTTATATATAAATATCTATATATATGCGTGCTTACCCCGAGCTTTTGCTTTCTTTCCAGGAACTACATCCGGGACGCGGATGATTTTGGATCCTGGCGGTATCATTCGACACTCTACAAATTTTTGATGAATTTTTTTCTTTGGGCCGCAACAATCGACACCTCCCCCGCCCCGTACACCTACCTGTCCTCTTTCGACGCCCTCGAGTAGTAAGCACGTCCCCTGATCGCGGCGTAAAACGAATACGCCTCGTTTAAGTAATTCGTTTCGCTGGTCCTTAAACTGAAACGAGAAAGACAAACGAGTTGGTCCTTTTTAACTCGAAAAACAAAACAAATCCCTCCGGTGACGGTGTAAAAAGTTGTCCTACAAGTTGCCTATCCCTGCAGTGGGCCCCATTAAAATTACATGCTTTGCTTTTAACAAAACTCCGGTTTTCACATTATACTTTAAAATAGGATAGTTTCCCACACAAAATGATAACAGAGCCACTATTACTGCTTTACTATGTTCACGTAAACATTGAAATTGCATCTAAACATCTAAGTATGGGGGCGCCACCGTCGGAAAATAAATTCGCGGGTTACAGAAATATAGTTCTCCAAGCCGCGATGTGGAGCCGCTGTTCTCTTTTTACTCAAAATGACATATGAAGATTTGAATATGAATTAATTATAAACGAAGTATCGACGGTGTCAGTATTGCTACTGTGATTACTTATGGTTAGACTGACTGTGGCAAATTTCACCCTAAAGCAAATTGAACTTGAAACAATTTTAATAGACTTAGCGGACTTACTAATAGTGATAATAGAGCTGACCGATCTTGGAGGCGATCTCCCCTATTTGCCACCGTTTCAGACCGTATTTGGTGTCCAGTATCTGGCGGTGCTGCTGCTGAAACTTCCACAGTTTCGTGTAGATGTCGAACGTCCTACCGAAGTACGCTTGCCACTGTTTGTGGCCGTACTGCGGCAGGTCCCTGCAACGCCAAAACCAACCGCTGACAAAGTATAGTCGAAATTAACTTTCACAATTCACTTTATTCTATGAAAAATTTGAAGGACAAATTTGAGGAGTGCATTACGTTGTGCATCACACGCGCTAGGGGAAAGACTCAGGTGAAAACCATTACATCAAGTCGGAGTGATGCTCCGGTTAGTTTTAGTTAGTCTCTTTTTACTAAAAATCCTGCTGCCCGAAACCCTCGCTTCAATTTCAGATACATTAAAATCCGAGAATCTTCACCGAAACTATGTGGATCGTACTTTTTTCATTTGTTGTTTAAACTCCATCGATAATAATATTGAATTAGAAACTAATAATATCGTATTCTTATTAATAAAAAACAATGCCCAACATTCAAGAAGTCATCAATTTTCAGCTCTCTTGTTTACAGTGCTGTACAACTCTCCACCTGAATCAATTCACTTCACCAAAACTTTCCACACTAAACGAATGCCCGCACTTGCCGCTGTCGTCCTCAATTACAACCAAAACACAACTGACCGCACATCAAAAGTTAAAACCGATGGCGTGAATGAGAGAATTCCGAAAAAAACTGAACAAAGAACCTACAAAAAATTACACAGACGTGGTTCGTTATACTTGAAGAGGCCGTAGAAATAGCAATATAATGGCTACGCTTCCAATTAATTAATAATTTTCACTTGTGACCCGCAATGGTACACTGGCCCCGGCGCGAAAAGAAGAAGAGCGCGGCAGCGATGACGTTTTTATTCTGTGGGTGGCCCGTCCGTTGCAGACGCTGACGTCACGTCGCGTCACGCAACTAACGGATAAACGCGGGCGTTATTTGGAGCCCCCAACCAAAACTAACCACAACTAGATAACCGAAAAACGAAAGTAATTTAAAAAAATGGGAGATATTGTCATAATCACATAGCCACCCCGCTCGCCTACACATACACATCTTTAGGTTCGGGACATCGTCCCGGCTGCAGATAGGGTTGTCGCCTGCCGATTTCGCAGGCCACGCGTATGAGTCACGTACATGTCTCCCTCTGTCAACCTACCTTAACCCGTTGAACAATTGTTTCGATTTTTCGAGCAGGTGTACGAATTCCATCACGATTTTACGCTCGTGCTCGTCCATGCTTGCGGATCCGACCATGATTCGCGCGGTTCACAGGACCATCGCGCCTAATATATCCCGAAACGGCGAGCCGTCGCGACGGCGGACGTCGAAAAATCGAACGGCGGACGACATCGTGTGAAGGCGCCGCGAGCGGCGCCACTCGATCGCAACGCGAATCGACTTTGACGGATAGGCGGCGAACAGGGTTGAAAAGAAACCGGGGATGACTACGTCGGGAACGAATGTTTATGACGTCATCCACGGAAATAGCTTTTGCATCCAATTGCGGTGTTTGCTTATAATAAATTCGGTTTCTGCGTTTCATTTATAGTTCCGCTTATTTCAATGGTTACTGGACATACTGCTTTCACGTTAAGTGTAAAGTTACGTGTTAAATTCGTCATTTTAACGTATGTCAACCCGTAAACGAGTAGCGACCTCTAACGACGTGTGTGCGGACAAACACGCGATCGATGCGACGCGCAAACTGGTCAGTTGCGAACGATATGGTGTAGATGACGCTATTACGCTCCAAGTTTAATCCTCAGAAGACATTGAATGTTAGATCGTGGGGCGACATTTGCTGTTGTCTTTCCGCACTATAATTGTGTAAAAATTAGCCTGTATTTTGTTAGTTTTGTTTGATTTCCCCTAATCAATTGTTGTTGGGAATGTATAACCACAGAAGAGACAAACAAACAAACTCGGTCACAGACTATTATATATCACTGTTAAAGCAACAGTATTTTATTAAAAGCAATTTTTATACTCTGACGATTTTTGACCAGATTTTAGTGGATTATTGGCTTGAAAAGTGAGAGTGAGTTGTAGTGAAGTCGGTTTGCTATATAAAAGCAGAAATAACATAATTGCGATTTGTTAAAATGGACGTAATGGAAGATGAGAGAAATAATGACTTAGACTTTCCGGATGTAAGCCACTAGGGCGTAATCTTAAAGGCCACATTACTTCGAAAAAGTAAAAAGTAAAGAAATATGGCTGTCTTCTTAAGACAATGAAAATTTCACGTAAAAATACATCTGTTACTACACCACAGATGGCGCTTAAACTCTTTAAAAATGTCATGGGGGATACTGCAATTAAGTAAATTACTAGTAAGAGTTAATCGACAGTTTAACAGATGACTAAGATATTTATCGGTGGATACAGGTTTAGAAGGGCACTTGCATGCAACTGCGCTAGAAATTTAAAAATAAGTGAAGGTGATTTCATTTTAAGAACTTTTCGTTTTATCTTTCGTCCTTTTCCTACGCATCTAATAATAATCGTCCAAACTTGAGAACATATCTAATCTGGATAAACATTTAAGTTGTCAATGTTTAGTTCTGGATTTAACTAATCCCCGGAAAGTTCATCTTCTCTTAATTCGGATTGACAGGGTGACATAAACGATTTTCCCATGTCACAGAAAAATAGAGCTTCAAAAGGAAGCTGCTTACTTACAAAACGGATGTTGTTAGCAGCGAGCCATCGAGTGAAAAAAAACATTATCATTTTCAATCTCTCAATGGCAGCTCTAATGACAAATTTTGACCCATAAGAATTGGCGGCTTTCAACAAACAACATGGCCGCTGACAGATCGTCGATGTTTGGATGCGGCGCGTGTTAAATTTGCACGCAAAAGAGGAGTTAAAGTCTGGAAAAGCAATGCACAATTGTTTTTGTTCTTCAAGTCCTGTAGGTACGATGCAATTTCTACTTGTATGTTAGAGAGTTTAGGGAGCAAGTTACAAGCAATGGAAGTCGCCACTATCTCTTGCAGGAGGCTTCTTTGGACTGCTCTAGTACCATCATTAGTACTGTAACAGTTCCAAAAATCCATTTGGACCACATATGGTTATATCAACTTATACTGTTTTTTTTTAAATAACAATTTATTTCAATAATCTATATGGATAAATAAATATAAATATAATAAACTATAATAAGTGTTGTTATTTTTTCAAAATCTACTTATTTCAGACCTCTAAACAGTTAAAAATAAACTGGCCCCGAGGCCTTGCAAAACCACTAAAAAAAAAAACATTCTAGTAAAATTAAATATAGTAGTTTGTTAATATAAGTTTATATTCTATTTTTTCTTATAAAGTCCTTAAGGTTATGACACATTTTGTTGGTAGTGGCCTTTAATAGGGTCTGTGGTATTTTATTAAACACGTGAATGCTTCTGTATATTAGCGAGTCGTGTTTCTTTTTGGTCCTTGCGTATACATTTCTTAACTTATCATTGTTTCTTGTAACACTGTTCAGTTACAGCCAGTTTCTCATTTGTTTTAATCAGTTTGTTTTCAATTAAGTAAATTAATTTTGTTTGTTCTAATATCTTAAGTTCACACATTTTTAAATAAGGCAGGTTTGTGTAGATTTCTTCGCTAGACATATTAAAGTTCCTCCAAATATTACTTTAAGTACTTTATTTTGTAGCCTTTGTAATTTGCTATGCTGGTGTTTCCCCAGCATGTTAACAAGTATCTCAGGTGTAGTATGAAGCTATTATAAAGCACCTGTCTTGTTTTTTGCTTGAGTTGACTCGAAGATCTTTTTATTGCACCTAGCATCGATACATTTTTGTCAATTACAGCCTCAATATGTTTATCCCAAGTTAGATTTTCAGAGATAGTTAGCCCTAGATATTTATATTCACACACTCTTTTCCGCTCCATTTATTTTTATATTTAAGTTACGAGGTGCTTTTCCTCTCTGTGCACAGCAATTTACATGACAGTTGTTTCGACAACACCGTGTCTTTATCACATATGATAAAGACACGGTGTTGCCGAAACAATTCTGGACAAAATCTGAACTTTTAGTTCTTATTTATTTTTCTTTATTAACAAGTTCTTCAAACTGTTCCGCACTATCACCCGAGTAAACTAATGTAGTGCTGCAAATTTGAAGTACCTTACTTTTAAGTTTGCATATTTGAGGCTTTGTACATACCAAATACAGTATTGGCACTAATACCGATCCCTGGGCAATGCCGACGTTAGAAGTAAGTCGTTCACCGCTTTCACTATTTTGTTGTTGTACAGTGCCCTCTGGCTGTAGAATAAGATTTAATCAAGTGGTAGTACACCCCACAAAGTCCCATTTTATTTAATTTATTCATCATTAGCTCTATATTGATAGTATCAAACGCCTTTTGAATATCCAAAAACACTGTTATTACATATTTGTTCTTATCCAATCCTTGTGGACTACTTTTACTTTGGAATCCATATTGATGATTGTCAAATTTAATTTTAGTTTCGGTAAACTTTATTAACCTTGCCTTAATATTTTTTTCCAGTACCTTGGAAAAGTGCTGAATAGGGAGATTGGACTGTAATTATTCATTGCATTCAGTTCTTCAGGGTAGTTATCAGTTTGCAGTACATTATTAGTAAGTTCTACCATTTTTTGTCCAATGATATTGATTAGTGCCTGCAGACCTTTTTTTGTCACACCATCGATGCCTGGGGCACAAATACTTTTTAATGAGTTAATGGTTTCCGTTATTTCTAGGATCCTTGTTGGTTCCAAAAATATGCTGGCCACAACTTCTTCTTCTTCAAAATTGGTATTGAAGCTTTTACCTTTTGGATGAGCGTAGATAGTGTTTACTGATAATACGCTTAATTATGTCCACTTAACTCGGAAATAAAACCCAAGCAACAAAAGAAGCGGACGTACGTAAGACGCGATGCGTCGCAATTTCCGTGGATGTAATCCATGCGGCGACGAACAGTTGTTTCCAGTTTCCGGTCAGAGAAATGGCCGACGGCCGCTTCGGGAAGCCATGGATCAAGCGTTGCCTTGTGGCGAAGAGAACCAGTGACAGCTATACACTGACCGTCGTGGCACCCCCCACTAATCACGACGACTCCCGATCCCCAAACCCCACGATCCTAACAGGGAGAATCGTTTAATTCGCTCGCTGCTACGTAAACTGACTACGTAAACGTCAGTTTACGTAGCAGCGTAGCAACGTAAGTTTCCTATGTAAGAAGACATTGAGTTTTAGTTATGTATAAATTAGGGTTGGTCAACAGAAACGGGTATTTTTCTTGGATCTGACACACAAAAACTAGTCGCTAGTTACCTCTAGAGTGTACTTACCGCGTATGACCTCTCAATATTAGTGGGCCGATTATCCTCGATTTAGTTTCATATATAAATAATCATATCTTATTACCAATAGATCATTAAGCCAATTTCATTAATAACGTTGAATGGATTTCTTTTTCAGTGCAGGAAACACATTGCAACAGCAACTTCAGAATATTGGACCCTAAGTAATAGTTTCATATGACGAACTGTTACTATACTTCAAAGGTTGATCTAAATTCACATTTTAACCATAAACGAATAAAATTGATGGATCTTACAAGCACTTGCATATCAAGATGTTCCATTGACAGATAATGGCAATGAAGGAGAATCAAGTCATCTTTTTCACCTGATTTAGCTGCAAGTAAGTCAAAACTTGTGAACACCTTTTAAACTTCATTAAAAATGTCCTCTCCTGTAGTATCACCGGAACAAATAAACACCATGCGTTAGATTCAGTCTTATTGGAGGACCGTGCCTCCACCAATGCTCATTTATAGTTCTGCTGTTCTACAGGCACAAACAACAAACGAAAAACTTGTGAATATCTTTTGAACTTCATTCAAATCTAGTACCCCCGGAACAAAGGAACATCAAGCGTTGGATTGAGTCTTATTGGAGGACCGAGCCTCCACCAATGTTCATTTATAGTTTTGCTATTCCGCAGGTACAAACAACAAACGAAAAACTTGTGAATATCTTTTGAACTTCATTCAAATTGTCCTCTCCTTTCGTACCATCGAAACAAATGAACACCAAGAGTTGGGTTCAGTGTCGTGGTGAATTGAGGACCTTATTGGAGGACCGTTCCTCCACCAATGCTCATTTATAGTTCTGCTGCCGCAGAGGTGCACAAAACTAACCTTCCTCAAAAACTAAAGGCATTTTTGAATTTCTCGGAGTCAATTTATTTTTCATTATGATTATTGAGCAGATGAGACGCCCCGCCCACAGCGATCACGACCAATCGCATGGGACCTTCTTAACTTTTGTTTCGCACTATGTGATTCCTTCGGATCTGTGGAGAAAATTAAAGGGGCAAAGTTTGCATTGTTCGGGGGGGATAATGTAACGCGGGATGGCGGAGTGGGGGGGGGCACCCCATCGGTGCGTGGAATAACGTCAGTCAGTTGTCGCTGGTGCGGAAGTGGCATTGTGAGCCCGATACCGGAAACGATATTCAGCGCCGGGAGGGTGACGAGGAGTGGGGGGGCATTCGGGGGGAGACCCCCTTTGAACGGCATCTCGCGCCAGTTATTGCCCCGTTCGGCTGTTTTATATGGGCAATTGACAACGGCATTATAGCCGAGCTAGGAGTCGACATTAACAAAAAAGTTTGAATGATGCACGCATTCCTCGTGGTGTGGACGAAAAGAATTAACTTTCGTCGCGTTATCGTAAAATGATCAAAATAAAATTAATAATATGCTTCTTAAAAGTCAAAGGAGTTTAATAATTTCAATTTAGGACTTTCACTATGTAGATGTTCTTCGATAAGCAAATCTTCACAGATATTTTCTATCTATAGAAATTGGTAATTGATGCGTTGTTTTTTTTTATCTCTGCCTAACCAAAACAAGTTAATTGTTCAATTTATTACAAAAATAAATATACATTACTTTCATGGAAGTAAGAATAATATGAAAATAAATAAATTTTAATAAATGTTATTATTTTTTTGAAATCTCCTTTTTAACACTTCACTTGTAAATTTGAGTTCATCATGTCAGTCCTTGGTTGCATTAAAAATTTCATATTTATAATAATAGTAGTAATAATATTACATTGCTATAATAATATTAAGAGTATAAAAAGTAATTATTGGTAATTTATTAATTTGTTTAAGACAAAAACTTTTGAAATTCCAATAAATGGACCTTAATTCTTTTTCCCAAATACTAAAACTGAGCTGAATTCAAAATATTTACTATAATTGTTATAAAACTTAATGGTATTATAGCCAAGGTACATCCATAACCGAATCAAGCACAAATGTTCTAGATGATTACGTTATTTTTTTCGTAAAGTTCAATATTTGAGGGATATATATAGGCCTTTTTACATAAATTAAATCTCAATTATAGCGAAATTTGTGTTTTTTTAGAATTTAGCTTAAGATTGTGTCTTTTACTATATTTAAGATCTAAGATTAGCTTCGACGTTATCATAATTAGTTGCATTAAATCTGTGTAGTAGCTCCTTAGACATATCGAACGTGTACATTAGATACAACAGAGGTCCAAGAATTGAACCCTGTGGCAATCACGAGATAACGTTACCCAAATCGAATTTATTAGTTCTAACTAACTGATGTACCGACATTAGTTCTAACGAACGCGAAGATAAATTTATTTAAACGAGTCCTCCAACTGGCCTCCAACCAATACAGATCTTAATAGTATTTTTATGAAAACACCCGATATTGCCTTTTTAGTTCTGATTGTTATGGTTGACATATTTGACAATGTGACAAATATTGAAATATAAAACAGATGGTTTAATATTTTCGAAGACTGACGTTATATTTGAAAACTATACAGAGTGTCAACACATATAATGTCTAATTTTTTACGTAAAAACAATATCTCCAATTTTATTTTAATTGTGAAAACATTCGATTCGTTAGTTTGGACATTAAATTAAATAAATGCATGATAATAATTATTGTAAGGTTGCGTGTGAATACAGCAGAGTGTCGGATCATGTTAGATAACTTTGACAGACATTAGTTTGACAGACTTTATTACTGTCAACACACACAAGGTGTCAATTTCGAATGTTTAATAAAATAAATGACACAATAATGAAACTACTTAGTAAAAAGTGGTAAAATAATTACAAAATTGGTATGCGTAAAAACAAAAAACAAATTAGACATCTGCAATTTCTGGGTACAAAAAAATCGACTCAGCGGTTTCGGCCCCCGCAAAACGGTGAGCGGTAAAATAAAAGGCGGGAGGAGCGCGACAATCACGAGCTTTTCTTTGATCCTATGCCTTTAAAGGGGGGCAATTATCGCAATTAATAATGCGAGGATAACGCGAAAATTTCAAGTCCCTCGAATGTTCACGCCAAATTTGACAAACTGATTGCCGAAAGGGACGAAAAATTAAAATATACTGGGTGTCCCAGCCAAATAGTCTTCGAAATCGAAAACTAACAAAAATGGTAGTAGTAATATTTCATTGCCGATATGCAAAGCCGGGATTTTTTGTACCTTAGCCATTGTTTTTCCAAATTGAGACATCAAAACAAAATCAAAATTTGAAAAAAATATGTTACTGATAGTTGAGTTAAATGTGTGTAACAGATCCTTGGACATATCAAATGTGTACAATGTATACAACAGAGGTCCAAGAATTGAACCCTGTGGCACTCCCGAAGCAATGTTACCCAAATCTGATTTATTAGTTCCAACTCACTGCTGCGTATTATTTAAATACGACTGGAAAAAAAAAACAGATCGATCCTTCCTTATTACGTTTGTTTTAATGGAAAACGGGGTCATAACATGCCAATTTTGAAAATATTTGATTGTATAATAATTATTGTAAGGTTGCGTGTGAAGACAGCAAAGTGCAGGATTTTGCGTATCACTAATTTCACTAATACATACTAACATTATAAAATAACTAAACAGTTATAACGATTATTTGCAATTAAAACTACTCACCAAATACCTTAGCTGAAGTTTAACAACGCTCCTCTAACCACCAAAATACACACGCACTTACCACTGTAGTTTTCTAGGTTATGGTGCTCTCCAAAGTGACGCTCCTTAACAGCCAAACGAGACGCACGACCTACTATCCCTAAAGTGCATATTTGTCTTTTATGCCCGCATTTCTATGAAATTAAAAATAAAACTTTTTACCAAACCTCTGGATTCCTCCTGCGTCGGTTTTTGCTGAGTTTTACAGTTTCAGTCAAGCTCTGAAGAAGCCAACAGGATAATTGGCAAACCGTGAGCAAGTGCTGCACTGTGGAAGTTTCTTTGAAAAAATAATTAAAAATAAAGTTAAAATCTGGTTAGTTTGTGAGCCGAAGGTCCGAAAATAGGCACGGCCAACTCGATTTTACCAACAAAAAAAAATACGGTGTGTTTTAAGCACCCGCGTTCTCACCCCACGGGTGGGGAGGGCGGAGGGAGGCGTAGGGGTTAGATATTTTAACGTCACTTTGTGAGTTATCGCCAGTAATTCTGGGGCTGCCCCGCGCCGCTGTATCAGATTAATTAAAACGGCTATATTTGAATTTTGATCATTAATAATTCATACGCTATCGGTTTGATAAATCTTTATGGCCATTGTTGTTGCATATGCACATATTTAATACGGCCATATTCCATTTCGGCGGGGCGATGCGATTTAGAGGATTCGATGTTTCGCTTTTTTTTGTAACTCAACCGAACTAACGACAAATTCAAAATACACAGAACATTGCTGATCATCATGGCTACCTTCACTGTTGATACTGCTGATCTAAATAATTCAGTTGACGATAGACCAAACCATTCTCGAAGTATGCGTCCTACATTTCGTCTACCTACAATTTTGTCCTCCATAATCAGTTTCAGCAGTTCATACCTTTAGGTAAGGAGTATTTCGAGTTCTTTGCCCATTCTTCCTAACACTTCCTCATTTGTAGTTCTACTTATAAACACTTCAAAAGCTGTTAGTGATAGGTTCGGAGCCGTCAATAGTTTTTTCATTTTTATGAAGACTTTTCCATTTACAAAACTTCCGGATTCCTCCTGCGTCGGTTTTTGCGCAGTCGAAATTGCTGACGTTTCGCCAATCATCCTGTTGACTGAAACTGTTGTTGACTGTAAAAAACATTACAGTAGCCTGTGAAAGTTTCTTTGAAAAATTAAAACTTTTCTTCCCTGTTGAACGTCTTCATTAATTATGGTACCAAGAAATTTCTAGTGTCTTACTTGTTCAATTGTTGCTTGCTGTTGCTTGCTTCCTTTTTGTTATCACCATCATTTTAGTCTTGTTGATGTTCATGTTGAGACCGTAATCTTTGCGAGCTCTCACTACTTTGTCTCTGTAAATCCTCGAGAGAATCCGCACACAAAACAATGTCGTCAGCGTACCTAATATTATTAGGGATGTTCCCATTTGATACTATTCCAGAGGATTCGTCTTCCAATGCTTCTCTAAAAATGTTCTTCTAGTATATGTCGAATAGCTTTGGAGATAAGATACACCCCTGTCTGACACCCTTCCGTACGCTGACCTCTTCGAAGAGAGCGTTATCTATTCTGTGCTTAGCGACTTGACGCCAATACGACGAGTTATGAGTCGGTGGTCATCACATTTAGACGGTCGAGATTTTTTTTGGATTTTGGCAAAAGTAGCCAATCATGACGAATATTGCCAGTCTTGTAAACGTTGTTGAACAGATCTAAGAGTACCTGCATCGTTATTATTAGAAGTGTGTTCTCGGTTGTTGTTAGCTCGTAGTCAGTTGCTCGTTGGTCATTGAAAAGCTGCTTTATATAAGTTCTCCAGATCTTCAGCTTATTCTTGATGTCCAAAATTATTAAATTTTGTTCATTTCTTAAAATACCTAAGTCTCTTTTCAATCCAGTAGCAACTACTTCCTTTATCTTTTTGGGCTATCGTATTTGCATTCCAGGTCCTCTATTTCTCTGCACCTTTCCTTAATCCAGTCCTCCATCGCTTCGCGGATTTTGTTACGTTGTTAGTGTTTTTAATGGATTTGCATTCTGCTTCATTATTGTTTTTATGTTTTCTTCTCTCTTCCATTGGTAATAAAATATGTTGTGCCATCCACTTCCGTCTTGTCCTTTCCAACTATCTCTTTTTGTATTGTTACTAAAGGATCCTTAATTTTTGAACTGAGGAGGCTTTTACTTGATGAAAATCCATTTATCAAAATAAGTAACAACAAAAAGTTTAGATTTTTACGAAATTATATATGTTCACATTACAATTGTTTCGACCGTGTCTTTGTCAAATATCACATTTGATAAAGACACGGTGTTGTCGAAACAATTGTCATGTCAAAATATATAATTTCGTGAAAATCTGAACTTTTAGTTCTTATTTATTTTCCTTAATTTTTTCCCATTTTGTGTTCTGATCACAGGTGGCGGATCCTTCTTCATGTAGCCTATGGAGAACGGAGCACTACCGTGCAACGAGAGAAAAGAAGAAGAGTTTAGACACAAATATTTGTTGAAAGTGATCGAATGTTTTCCCATGCTCTGACGTCGTTAGTTACGCACCCTCCAGCTTTAAGTTCGGGCAAATTAAGGCGTAGCGTAATGAATACCCGTCACGTTGTATCATTCTTGGATCGCACGCCGACCTACAATGGATACACTTATGGGTGGGGTGTGTCCCGATTACCCACGGTTTGTTTGGCAAGCGAAGCTAATTCGTACTCGTGGCGACATTCCGGATAGTTTTACCGACGCTATTTTATTTGCCATCGTTCGGAGGTAATTCAAGTTTTAGCAGCGTCATTAACCATCAGTAACCATCTAATAATAAATTCCTTTTTTTTTAAGTCCCTCCTGAACGTGACATTTTCCGACCGGAACATCGTAGTTTACGTAAAAATGACGCCTTTCGTTACTTTTGAGTTTAACAATTGAACTGAGGTGGCTTTTACTGGATGAAGGTCCATTTAACAAAATAAATAAGAACCAAAAGTTCAGATTTTCAGAAAAATATATATATGCACATGACAATTGTTTCGAAAACACCGTGTCTTTATCAAATGTAGTATTTACACACTACCTGATACTATATATACCGAAAAATGACAATAAAACCGCAATTAACGTTGTTGCGAGAATTTAAGTTTAATAATGGAGAGGTATTGAAATCTAATTGATGGTTAAGCAATACATTTGAATGTCTTATTTTGTTAATCTCCATGGCTTCCGATAAATTTAATTTTCTACTTTTTGTGGCTGTATGTAAAATATCAAAATTGTAGTCAAAAATGTGTTTTTCTGTGTTTAAGTGTAATAAGAATCTAGACTATAGTTTTTAAAGGCTCTTTTATGTTCGTTAATGCGTTTCTTTTTGGACGAGATCCGCATTTCAACCTGTAGACACCTGATTTTTGCGATTTTGGACATTTCGTTTTATTGTTTTTTAAAAAATTTCCTATTGTGTTGTTAGTTTTGACAAATGTTTTGAAACTTTTTCACTGGGTTCTCCTATGTATGTAATTGTTTTAAATTGTTCGTGTTCTGTATTAGGTTTCGGATAAATAGAGTTTGATGTTGTCTGGATTTGTTTTTTATTTATAATTTTATCGATAGTGGACGGATTGTAGCCGTTGTTCAGTGCAATTTGTTTAATGATATTAAGTTCTTTGTTGTAATTTTCTGTTGAGAGTGGCGTATTAAGAAGTCGGTGTATAAAACATTGAAATGCAGCCATTTCGTGTGTATATAAAGATGAAAGTTTATGGTAAACGGAAAAATCTAATTTGTTTTGCTTTTTCATAATAGTTAAGTCTAAAAAATTAATAGAGTTATCCTGTTCAATCTCCATAGTGAATTTTATATGATTATGTAATGAGTTCCAATCCGTTCCAATAAAGCAAGCAAAGACATCATCCACGTATCGATACCATAATGGAAAACTTTTACTTAAAGGATGTTCTAGTATTATATTTTCCCAATTATCTATAAAAATCTTGGCTAACAAAGGACTAAGTGGGTTTCCCATAATCAATACTTCCTTAGAGATGTAAATCTGTCCATTAAATTTAAAATATTTTTGGTCTAAAGATACTATTTAACAATCTAATAAATCCTGTTTCCCAATGGGTTAACCTGTTTCCGAGTGAGAATGAAATCTAATAAATCTATCACATACATAGGTGGAATACTGGGAAATAACTTTTGTACATCAAAAGACAATAGTGTTTTTAGTTGCAATTTTGGTTTATAAACTGTGTGGAACTTTAAAATATTTACTAATTTACTGTTAAATAAGCCACGACTGGTCCAATATCTTGTTTATGTAATTTAACTAAAGAGTATAATTTCATGGATTCATAATTGTTAAAAAATTCTTGTCTTTGTCACTAAATAGTGTGGAGTTCGTAATTACTTCCTTGACTTGTCTTTGATATAACTCGGTGGTGCATTAGAAAAGTTCTGGTTTAAGAAAATTGTTGCTTTTTGAAATATATCCTGGGAGACCGATAGCTATGACTGTCTTCCCTTTATCTGCACGTGTAAATACTATGTTATTTTCAGAAGCAGAGAAATTTCTTTGTGTTTGTTGTTATCTTGAGAGTGTATTATATTCGCTAATGTTAATGTTAATGTCCTTAATTGCTAATTCACAGTAGAGAGTTCGAGTGCTGTAAGTTAAAGTTGAAACTTTTTCCGGAAATTCAACTTCATTTTCAGAAAATGTTGTGTCTGTTAAGTTTATGAACCTGTTGTAAAATTGGTGGTCGGTATATTTTGGAATAATTTGTCTAACTTTAGTTTTTGTGTAAGAAACTTTTTATGAATGATAGATGAAATGTCTGTTCGAACTCTCCATTATTAAACTTAAATTCTCACAACAACGTTAATTAAGCAGGTTTGTCAATATCACATTTGTTAAAGACACGGTGTTGTCGAAACAATTGTCATGTGAATATATATAATTTCGTGAAAATCTGAACTTTTAGTTCTTATTTTGTTTTTTCAGGTTAAGTCGCCTTTGAATTGGTTTCCATAGTAACGAAATAATTAACATTTTGACATGCTTCGCTTTAGAAATTTAAAAAAGTATATTAAAATATCACGTGTTTTTGGGGACTTGTTACGTTACCATAAAAAAGCAGTAAGTTAATAGTTTGCAGAGTTTACAAAACATTAATGGAAACAGACAGAGAGATGTATGTACATCGTCTGCTACATAAAACGACCCACCATACGATCTGGAAACTCATAAGAGAAAAGAAAAAAAAATTAAAATATTATAATTTTGTTGATACAGGGTGTTCCGAATGTGTCCCCCGACATCATCTTTGTTATTTTAAATAGAACACCCTGTATATTTTGACATTTTTGTGAACCCTTAGATAAAATAAAATTCACTTTGTTAAGAAATTGCTTTTCGAA
The DNA here is from genome assembly GCF_029955315.1 of Cylas formicarius. Lineage (NCBI taxonomy): Eukaryota > Metazoa > Arthropoda > Insecta > Coleoptera > Brentidae > Cylas > Cylas formicarius. The sequence continues at coordinate 28,753,012 of NW_026844319.1, forward strand.
TTTTGCATAGTTTGGGCAAAAATTAAGGTTGTGTTTTTATATTTTGATTGCCCCATATGAAATTGTATTGTGACGCTACTGATCCAACTGATTGCAACGAAAATTTAACCACAAGCTAAGGAGATAATCGGACAAGATCAATTTTAGGACAAAAAATTGTAAGTTTGTAATTTATCTTATATTTCAATTTTGCTTACTTTTTGAGATATTCGAGGTTTAAGACAATACCCGTATGAATTCTTGTTGAATTTAAAGCTGCCCACATTCGGTCTCTTGTTGGCAATATTAAGTATTTTTTAAATAACAAGGACATGATACTACATCTTTTAAAGATATAATACTACAAATACACGAATAAAACGTATTGTTAACAATACATTAATACGTGGAAATTTAAAAAAAAATCGACTCTATACTACACACTTTAACAGATTTAATAAAAATTCAGAATTCACATTTAAAGAAACATTTATTAGTTAATTATCTAGCTTGGTAACAAATTTGAATAAATAAATCTATAAATAAAAGTTAACTAAAAAGGGCTCGTTAATTCGGTCCATAAAGTTTAGTTAGTCTTAAAACGCGCGTTTTATCTGGCATCAAAACAACAAAGAAATATCAAAAAATCAAAAAAATGTAGTTGGCTATGACATCACCATCTTTTTTTTTTGACGCATTAGGGTATAAACAAACTTTGACATTTCTGTTTGTTTTTCATATTTTTCGTATTTTAAATTATTTAAAATATAAATATTTATTTATCTGCAAAATGTCATGCTAACTGAAGTAACAAGTAGTACCATGTTATTTTTTGGCAATAAAATTGGAGAAATTGCAAGAAAAATCTCTTTTAAGGTTACGCTACATGTTCAGGTTTTGCCTCTCAGAGACGGTTGCGAAAATTTATTAATATGATTTGTGGGTACTTATTGAAGATTTTAAAACCATATTTATGCTTCCATGATAATGGGCGTTCAAGTTTATAGAATCGATTTTTTATATATTACCATATTCTCATTTTAATTAAAATAAGTAAATGAAAATAAAAATCGTTTAATAAAAACTTTTCATTTTTGATAAGTTGATCCACAAAGTATGTTTAATTAAAAAAAAAATTAAATGGTTTATTGTGGATGAAATTTACAATAACGTAATTCAGAATAAAAAAAAATGTTGAATAGAAACTTGTTTTTTTGTGGCTTTATTTGTCATAAAAAACATACTTATTTTTAGCTAATTAGAATCTTCCTGCTATATAGAGCAGATATCTTGCATATTCAAACTAACACTAACGTTGAAAACCACACCTACAACCACATTAGATCAAAATTTAAGTTTCTAACTCTCCAAAACAAAAGAATGCAAACAGACCTGTTAATGCTCCACAAAATTTTAAACGATCAAGTCGACTCTCCTCACCTCTTATCAAAGATTAACCTACGAATACCGAGGCAGAACGCAAGAGACAGGGCGCTATTGGATATCGACCACTACCGAACCAACATGGGACGATCACTAGATTACAAAATATATTTAATAACTGCTGTCTTGATGTCGACATTTTTGTTACTCCTATTAAAAGTTTTAAATGCAGGGTGAAAAAATAACTTGTAATAGTCTTTATATTATTATTTGCATCATGCTATATTCACTTTTATGCAGATTTAGATTTATTTGTAAACCTATATTTCTAAGATACAACGGGGATGCTTTTTTTTGGTACTTTGTACTGTACGCGACCTAAATTCCCGCACACTTTGGAAGTGATATTGGAAATAAAAAAATGCTAACGTTAATATAATACGATCTAAGGGATTTGCTTCCAACCCCAAATAGGGTCTGGCGGTGTTTAACCGAGCTGCGTTGAAGCAGGTGTGGTTAGTTTGAGCAGCATCGTTTACCTTCATAACGACTTTGTTCGTTTTAATTCAAGTCGACACCCCACCCGACCTCCTGATTTTATATTAATTGATGAGGGGGAGTCGATTTCTTCCATAACGACTATCGATTGCCGAAAAACACGTAACACTGCCACATCTGCCGCCCAAAGTAGTTTGGGCAGTTTCTTCGGCCTGAATATTAAATGTAATCTCCGATTTCCATACGAGGGTGGGGTGAAATGTTTCCGGCCTGACCAAGAAAAACGATGTTTTACAAAAATGTTTTGCCTTGCATAATCATAATTTGGTTATACCAGTTTTAAACGTAGATCCGTCAAGCTGCTCAAAATACTGATTTACAGCTCCGATTACGACTTCGTTGCTCTTAAATCATTTACCGTCGAGTCATTTTTTGAGTAACACTATCACTCTGACCTGTGATAGTGTCACTCCCGATAGCAAAACTCTGTATAACGTACAACTTTGTATTACGAACAAAATTTTTTGTACTATTAGGTCTGCATACAAAGCTATGTATTATTCGACTCCGTATAACGAATTTCTCACTCTATCGAAAGAAAAAAGGACAAACGGGCACATCAGGTAACAAAGTAAGGAAGGTAGGCCGACTGGTAATTATAAGAGTCTCTTACCTTCTCGGAATTCCTTACACCGTTGTTTCAATCTAGATGATAAAGTTGCTTTAATTCGGGAGATAGAATGGGGAGAAAAGAACAGTGATACGGACTTACACCGTCGAATGTATCCACGATTTGGAAGTTGAAAGAAAAAATGATTCAGGCTGAAGCGGCAGGCAGTTCTAGTAAAAAACTAAGAAAGCCAAAATTTGAAGATTTGGATCGGGCAATGTTGCAATGGTTCCAACAGCAACGTCTTAAAAATATACCACTCTCTGGACCTATCGTAAAACTAACCAAAACTAAAAGCAGAAAAGTTTGCTTAATAGGTTGGCATTATCAATTTCAAGGCTTCGGAAGGATGGTTGGGGAAGTTCAAACAAAGCCATGGTATAAATTATGGACAGATAAATGGAGAAGCGAACTAACACAAAAGTACCCTGCTGACGACATTTTTAATGCCGACGAAACTGGTATTTTTTATAAAATGACGCTAGATAAAACTCTTAAATTTAGAAGTCAAAAGTGTGTGGGAGGAAAACTTTCTAAAGAACGTATAACAGTGTTAGTAGTTGCCAATATGAGTGGGAGAGAAAAAAGAAAGCTAGTCGTGATTGGCAAATCAACTAACCCACGATGTTTTAAGAATATCAAGCACTTTCCGGTCACTTACAAGGCAAACAAGTCTGTATGGATTTGGCATTTCTTCCAGCCGAAACAACAAGTGTATTACAGCCGATGGACCAGAGCGTAATAAAAAGTATTAAGAGTCGATACGAAATAATCGAGTTCGAAGACAAATTTTCCATTAATATGCTAGATACAGCAAACTTTATTAGTAAAGCTTGGATAGAGATGACAGCAGAAACAATTCAACATTCCTATCGTCATGCAGGACTTATTACCGAGACAAATTGCTAACAGGACTTGGAAGATGATCAGCCACTAAGTCAGTGGATAAAGCAGTTTTAAACAACAACTGCTTAATAGTTGAACATGCTGAATCCATCTCTTCTTTAAAATATTTTGGCGTAAAACCTTTCAAATAGAAGTGAATAACATAGCGATTAGGTCGAAACTGGCGCCACCTCGCGGCAGCAAACTTGTCACCCCACCCTCGTATTGTTGGTATGTTTTGTCATGTATTGTCATGTATTGACAGCAATAAACATTTAGAAATTCTGTGGGCCTAACAGGGTTGACGGCAGTTTCCGTAGAATGTGACAAACATTGCTTTAAAAGGTGTTTTTTCTCCGAGTCCCCAATACGAAGTGTCTAAAAGAAAGATCCTCAGAAACTACGAATTATGAAACAAAAGTTAAACAGAAAAGTGGCATTAAGTTCATACTAATTTTTCGTGTTCCGTTCATTTGTATGTATAATGACCTATACATAAGTCTAACCGTCTAAAATAATTAACAAAATAACAATCTCCATTCTAAGTACTTCGATGAACTCCTGCATGATTAATATAGGGCGATCAAAAATGAAGTAGAAAAATTAATGTTCGACAATTTATATTTTGACGCCCACCTACAGGGTTAATTTTGGAAGATAGAAAAAAAGTGTAAATACAAAAGTTTGAAGATTTTTGCTCTGTTGTCATTAAATCTTAGATCTTCTCTTCCTGTTTTCTAAAACATTTGAGATTTTGGGATATTAAATAATAAAAATAATTTCTGGCCAATAGCCATATTGTTTAAAAATGGTCAAGTCTGCCTTGATAGCAACCATATCATCTATGCTTGCAATAGTCTAAACAATGTTCTACTTTAACTAATCAAAACTAAAGATTTGCAGCGCAAGTTAAATAACTTAAGATACCGTCGAAACTCTATATAGCGAAATTGAAGGGACTGCTTTTTTTGTTATAAAGGCTTTTCGTTATAAAAATAACAATACGCATGTGTTCTGTATTATTTAAATATTTTATATACATATTTTAACATCTACTTGGGAACATTTTAGATAAAGTTGTTTCAATGTTTCAAATAATCGGTCATTTTCTTTTGAATATTTTTAGTAAGCTGATACGCATCACGTACTTTGGCTTAAATTTTCACCACTTGTTCCAGAGGGGCATACATACATAAAAAAATACATACATATCTCAAGTTATTTAACTTACTCTCCAGATCTTTGATTTTGATTAGCTGTCAAAAGTACAACATTGTTAAAACAATTGCAAACATACATAATATGGTTGCTATCAAGGCATATATGACAATATGGCTATTGCTCAGAAATCGAATGGTAATTATTTATAAACTGAAATATCTCAAAAACAAGAAAAAAAATCTACGAATGATGTTGCTGTCGTTTTGACAGCTTGCTATAGTCCTTTGTTTTCTCTGACATTTGCATGCATTTGCATTTGTATTTACACTTTTTTTTCTATCTTTCAAAATGAAGCTTGTAGGTGGGTTTCCAAATATATTGAATAGCCCTGTACTCTGATATATCCATTATTTAATAAATTTGATTCTATTTCATTCGAAGCCTCTCCCGTGACCCAGTTGTCACGGTAAAAAATGGCCGATCGACGCGTCTTTTAAAAAGTTAGGTTACGGCGTGGAGCTTCTTCCCTTTTTTGCATTGAAAGATCGTCTCCGTGGCAGGAAACGTTTCCTCCCACATGCCGGGCCAGAAATCCGCCATTGAATCACTTAATCCCCGCGACGGGGTGTAAAACAATTCCACCGCTGCGCGGGGCTGCAGGAGCGCGCGTGCAGCCAGCAGGAATGATGAGCAACCCCCCGACGCGAAGGGGATGTTCCCGAGGTGGAGGGGGTGTCGGGCCCCGCCCCGCCCCGTCTAGGAACCACCACTTGCGATATTGCTTCCTGCCATTCCTGTTGGCGCTCCGCGGCGGGATCCGAGCACGACATTTCCTGCGACTTTCCTGCCCCGATCTGTCAAACGAACAATTCCTGCGAATCGGGCCAATTAACCGGGCCCGCGATCGGCAGTGCGCCCCCGGATTCTTCGCGCGTCCCGCAGGACGAACGTTCCTGCTGCCAAGGACTTCCTGCGGCCTGGCGTTCGTTTTTTTTTTTCGGTTATCCTCTTTTTTGGTTTTCCGCCGGCACTTTAATCTTTCGCGCGAGGTCATGGTGGCGGTTCCTGCAGTGAGGTGATCCTTTCGGTAGTGCTTAGAGATTCGGTCGTCAAATAAGGTGAGTTTTTTCGTGTTGTCGTACAAACTGGTACGCACAAATGGTTTTTTGCGCACCAAACTTCATAAAAACCTTTCAAGGGTGTTACATCTTCTCTTGACAGTGATATGGGGCTCACTTGAACCGTAACTAAATGGCACCAAAACCTGCGCCACTCATTTTAAGATAAATTCGACGCTTCAGCCGAACAGCCGATTGATTAAAGAATGGTCGACTTCTTGGTACCCCTTTTAAGATATTTATTTAACGCCTGTTTAGCCTCCACTACTTTCCCAGGCCAATTTATGCACGCAGATGGATATCAAAGGCTGTCTCAATCATATAGAACGCAAATTCTTCTTAGTTTTGACTAAAGAGAATTCTGTAGAACACTTTTTCAGTATTCATTTTATGACTTTCCCATCTGCTTTCATATAAAATGGCCTAACCGAGTTTTATTGTCCTTATATGTATTTGTTTATTTTGTTTTGACTCGCTACAGATACATTTTGTCTACTGTGGTTAAATACATAAACCTACATATGTCGGCCTTCTAGGTATCAAATGTGAGAAAGAGGCAATGATCCAGAAGATGCAATCGGGTTTCTGGGAGACGATTAAAAATCTTAAAAAATAAAAAAAACATTTTTTCACGTAGACGGTAGGTTACTCATAGGTTTTACCTGTGATAATAAGACATTACGTACATTACGCAGATTTTCAGATATTATTTCGCTTTATTAATTCTTGCTGGAACATCTTGCTGTAAAGCTCTAATTTGTGAGCAAAGATCAGCGCGACACCTATGGGTTCACAGTTATCATCAGTCTTCGCAAATATAGCTTTTCAGAAGAAAACAGGCGACATCTTCCATCTAACAGGAAAATTATGGAAACGCTTCGTCGATGACATCTTTGCTATTGCTATTTTTTTTTCTTTCTTTGGTCGATGTAAATTGAGCTTCAGTTGGGCAACTACCATTGTCAGTTTGCTTTTCGCATTTGCCTTTGAGGATATTGAAAATGAAGAGTGTTTACAAAATTTAGTTGATATTCAAATGACCTTTGACCAAATGAAATACGATTATATTGGAGCAAGCAAAATAACGATTATATGAGACATTAAAGGCAACAATTCAGTTAACGCACAATAAGATATAAGAAATGGACTGGCTGGTTATATTCCGATCTTAAACAAGGTTGAAACAATGATCCAGATGATACAAATCAAAGATCTCAGAAACCTAATAAATCTTTATTTTACGAAGATTAGGGTAGGAAAGGAATAGAAGGTATAGAAAACGAATGAAACACATGCGTAACAGGGGCATAATTCTGTGTTCACAGAATAAATGGCTCACTGCCAATACAAAAGCTTCTTGTGCCGATTGACCAAACTTACACATTTTTGGATAAAGTACTTAAACCTAATAGTTTTTCCAATATTTTTATTTCTAAAAAAAATATTAGTTTTCACATTCGCAAAAAAATTTGATCACTCATATTTGATATCAGTTTGAGTTGGATACTACAGGGTGTTCAAAATAAACGACTACATTCGCGTTCATGTGTTCATATCCAAATTTGTAGTTATTTTCTATCTTTATCTATTGCTTCAAGAAAGCCCTTTCCATTTTTTATACTTATTTATAACATAGAACCAGGTAACATTCAATTGTCAGACCACTACCTAGAATAGGGATTATTCCTAAAACTTGCAACATTATTTCAGATATTTTCTAAATAAGTTCCATTAGCCAGTTTCAGTTCAGCTCTGACTATTAGATGATTGGAATCCAGTGAGGTTTGATTTCCCAAAGAAACTTCCACAGGCTACTGTAATACTTTTCATTTCATTCATTTCAGACATATTAAAATCTGAAAATTAGGAACCAATCTCAGCCCGAATCACTGAACCCAGAATTAAAACACCTCATCTCTGCTCTTCTCCTTAATAATTTACCTTTTACACACCTTCCAACAGTAATGAAACCGAAAGTAATCCCACACTTGCCACTGTTGCCACTGAGATGCAGTTTCCGTCAAGCTCTGAAGAAGTCAACAGGACTATGGGCGAAACGTCAGCAAGTGCGACTCAGCAAATCCCGAAGCAAGAGGAATCCAGAAGTTTTGTAAAAAGTTAGGTTTGAATTACTCAAGAAATACGATCGCACCAAAAGTACAGTTCTTTCCTTAAAAAAAACGGCCAATGGTTGAACGGAAAGCGTCGGGCGAAAAATAAAGAAAAAACGATTATCTAAAAATAAAATTCGTAAAACAGTGCATAATGAGATGAGGGAGCTCTTCCTGTGCCCTAATTGAAGCGGAAACGAACAATCGTAGCCGTTTGTCAGCGACGTGGTTTGCCTCCCGACTTGAGTTTTTCTCTAGTCGCGGCTAAACAATTCGATCTCGCGATCGTCATCGACAGACAGTTCGCGATCCCGGCAGTGGTTTTCTTTGTCTAGTTCCGAATGGAGTAGTTCTCAACGCGGCGCCAAAATGAGGTGAGTGAAGCGCCGCTTCTACCGCCTTTATGGACAGTCTGTCCATAGTTATTAGATTGGTCAGAGTGGATACATCTTCTTTCCTACCCAACTTTCAGTTTTATGCGTTCATCAGGTTCATACAATTTATAAAGGATGGGCACTTTATTAAGGGCCTGTACCTTTTCTCAGGAGCTACTGATTTTAGAAAAAAATATATAAAAAGAGTTTTATAGTTTAAATTAAATCTTATAATTATTTATTTTTTATATATACAAGGTGTCCGAAGAGTGCTGGACCAACATTAGTTTTAAACTTTTAAACGGAACACCCTATATATTTTGAAATTTTTAGAAACCACTTTTTCGAATTTTGTGTAGTTTAGACAGAAATTGGGATTATATATAATTTTTTATGCACAATTATATTATAACTAGCAGTAATGACTACTTGATCAAATTTTAAACAAATTTTTAGAAGACTTCTTTCTAACGATATGCAATAACTAGGTATTTTAAAACTAAAGGATTTTTTGTTATAATTTCAACTTGCAGTATTCATTTTTTTTAAATAAGCGGGTCAAAATACCTATAATTTGGTACCTATATCTGTCATATACCTAAATCTAATGGTTTTAAAAATACTGACACATAAAGAATTTTATATATTTTTTATATATCATTCTTATTTTTTAATAAATTTTAAAGATGATGGTGTTTGGTATGTATCTAGTTTTCTACAAATAGGACATCCCAAATTTTAGTAGTGTAAAACAAACCCTGGAAGTTCCCAACTCTTCGATGTGTTCTATATTATTTGTTTATTGGGCATGAAGGAAAGCCGATCAGTAGTTTTTAATACTATTTTAATCAATCAACATTAATTTTGTTGGTTAGTTAGTTTTCATTCATGCAAGCTAATAGGGGTGTACCTCAGGGGTCCATTTTAGGGCCCCCTTTCTTCATTGTATATCGTCCTCGTTCCACAAAGTCTCATTATTATGCACACCACACTCAGAATTACCTTTCTTTTTTCCCAAGCCGTCGACTATCAGAGCATATTTCTAAATTTCTATTACGAAATTTAATGTTAAAATTTATAAATCACAATCGTGAGTTTTCTCGAAAACTATCAATTTGATTACTTAAGCCGTTTCAAAACTAAAGTTTTTCAAAAATTACTTGACGAACAAATTAAATAGATGGAAATGTAGATTCGTTATATTATTTATCATTCATTTATTATTAATATTATTATTTGATTTCCGCGGGAAATGTTTTTAATAAAATAAAAAATAAAAATAACGTAACGTAAATAATTTTTTATTTTTGGATCACTATGAAACCGCGGGCAGTTTATAGTAATACAATTTGTAAAAAAAATATTTAAATGAACAAAAAGATAATAAAAAATAAATAAATGCATAAATCAAACGAATATAAAATATATTTGGAAAGCAGTGTTTTAAATTTCAGAAGGAAGTGCAGCATACGGCGGAAGATGTACGAGAGTTCGTGCTCCTACCAGGGGGCGCTGGAGTTGAAACGGGGAGCGTCCGCTACGTGTCCACTTGGCATAAAAACGGAAGAGTTCGGGACGTCCGCCGATTGGCCGGCGTACCGATTCTGCAACCCCAGCACTTTCGAGCAGCTCAAACAGAGCGTGGAAAAAGCGAAAGCTGCTCTCCAGGTATGCCTTTTTTGGTTCTTTTTCAAAATCGAACCACTTCTAACTTAGCCTAACCAAAACTGAACTACATTCGGACGTAGAAATAAATTTTTAAATTGAGCTTTTTAAAGTGACCGTTAGAGGCGCCAGCCAAAAGGACTTGCACTGAAATGTTCATACCGTCCAAACCATTACGGTTGGGCGCTAGATAACAACATAAAATATTTTTTATGCAAATGGCTGCGGTAAAAGAACGTACCTTTATCGTTTTTCGCTAAATTAAAAAGGAAGCACTTTAATAATCACAAAAATGTCATAAAATTATTCTCTTCGTTTTGACGTATCTCTGTCAAAACGGCTGTTTCCAGATCCTTCGTATCCAACGCCTGCTAGATGTCCCCTTACGATCTTTTAGAAATTAATTGTATAACATATTACGTGTATAGATTATATAGAACACACAATCTTTAATTTATATGAAATTTTCAATAACGCGAGAATAATTTCGGCTGACGTATTTGTTTTGCTGCGAATTTTTGGATATTAACTGAATAATTCTGGTGCAATGACACATGTACATACCTACCTAACTCGTTAAAGTGACAGAGGGAAAAAAGTATCTGAGCGATCGACGTCCAATTTCGTACCACATTTGCTAAACCACAACCAAAGCACCGAAAATCACGCAAAGTAATTCGAGTAGTGCCTTTGAGGTTAAAATTCTTCTTCTTTATTTACGACGTGGTGGGCAAATCGACTGTGGCCACTCGCCCATCTCGGTTCGCCATGAAATTAAGCAGGTGTCGTTGTTCTAGGATCGGAGCACGTTCTTCGGCAACACGAGCGCGTTCAGCGACCTATATAACGTTTCGTCCACTGGAAATATCCAGGACGGCAGGCTACGCGACACCAACGACATCGACATCAAAAGAACCGGTAAGCCAGCGATTTTAAAACGAGAAAACCGAGCACGTCCGGTCCGTATAATTCACCCGCGGACGACGACGTCCGGCCCGAAAAAAGTAACCATCCTCAGAATTACGTCGTCAAGTTTTAGGCGAACGCGCTTCGTTTATTCTCTCGATTGTCGCGTACACTTTTTGTTCGGCCGCGGGACAGGTCCGTATCGCCAGATTTTCTTTAGATTTCAGTTACAAGCCCGATTTTTTGGACTGATGGAAAACTTATAACAAATAATACATATTATACAGAGAGTCAAAAAATGTGGTAAGCTAATGTTGCATATTTTGAAATGGATATTTAAGAAAATACATTTTAATAAAATATGATATATGTATCGTTTAAAGATCATCTAATCGTTTTATAATAATAAAATAAATAATAAAATTTTTAAATAATATATTACTAATTACTTAGTTCCAATAATGTTAAAAATGGTTTCGATCGAATAAGAAAAATGGGATGTATATTGAGGACGAGGAAACCTTAATTCTTACAATTAGTATGAATAAGTATATCTGTATATTTTCAATACTTTACAATTATTACAGATCATCAAAATTGTATATTTTAAATGCCTACAAATCAAAAACTGTCCAAGTTATGTTATGTTTTTATATAACAACATAATAGTCTATTATTAATTTATTTTACCAACTGTATCAGAAACAGGTGTATCATCCACTTTCCATATCAAAACGCTTAAAAATAGTTTCCATAGAAGAACAAAAACGTGACATTTATTGGGTACAATATAATCTGAATTTTATTTTTCCAAATATATTTTAATCCCAATAAATCAAAATCTCTTTTATATACTTTTCATAGTATATTATGCAACAAGTGCTGTAATCGGCATTTGACTTACCAGTTTATTTGGCACGAGCGGAGCGAGTGCTTAATTACCGAGTTAGATAAATACTATACTATACTTTTTTTACGACCATCACGAAACCTATTAATTTATCGTTCCGAGCGGTTCTGCTATTGTTGTCTCTTTTTAACTGTGTACGTTAGACAGAGAGAGATGTATTATTGAAACGGTTTGTAAAATTTTTGTTATGTAACTTAAATTATAAATGTCATTTTACTTAGCGAATAGTCCACTAGATTTTATACATACATAGAATACATTCACTGACATGACCGTGAAAATTGACAAACATCAAAATTCAAACCGTGCGGTAAAATCTTCGAAAATATCTCGAATCCGTGGGAAAGGAAACTGACGTGCTAAAGTGACGCTTCCCGCACGCCGGATCGGTGTGTAATTAGGCATTTCACAGACGGAAGTAGAAAAATAATTTTTTTCTATTCCCGTCTGTAAAATACCTAATTACCTACCGGGATTTTACCGCACGGATTTGGGAGCAATCGGATGTTTTCGGAGATATTTCCTACGCTTTGAATTTTGACGTTTTTCAATTCTGACGGTCATGGCAGTGAATGTATTCGTTGTTTTGCGAAAATGTACCCAAAAATTAACAGTCGCAGGAAAAGTATAGTATGCAACACGTTCGGTAAACTTTTTAAGTCACTCGCTCCGCTCGTGTGAAATAAACTCGTGAGTCAAATGGTTAAATGCCGTTTACCGCACTTGTTGCGTAATATACTAATAAATATACAGGAGCTCCATTATAAAACATGTTTCGTATACAATATTTTTAAAAAGAAAAAAACATATATTTCTTTATTAAAAGTGCAGAAAAACGGATCTTTCTGAATATCGTTAGTGTAAAAGTAGAGACTCAACGTCTCATGTCGAAAAAAAGTTATTTGGTTCTAGTCCGGCCCTGATGCGAGCGTTCTTTTTTCTCCTTTTTTTCCTCTCCGACTATTATACTTCGTCCCATTGTCTCCGATTTTTCCGGAGGGACGTCTTTTGTTGCGAATTCGGCGCTCCAGTCGTCTTAATCGGTAATTTTTTTAAAATTTAATTGTGGCCGCTTTTCAGATCTTTAATTATCGGGTCGCGTGCTAAATGGTCCTTATTATTTCCGGGTCGCCGCGTTAAATTGTTATTTTTTTTACTCCCCCTCCCCCTCACGTTTCGCTAACGAGCCTTCGATGCTCTCATTGTTTTTTCTCTTCTTGCTTCGTTTTTTCCGTAGCAACGTACGAGGGTCCTTATTTATTAATAAATTTGTTATCCCAGCTCACGTCACCCAGTTTTCTAGATTTTGCGCAAATCACTTTGCTTCCTAGTAAATTGTGGCGGCCATGAAATTGATTTAAAATAATTGCCAATTGAAAATAAAGAGTGTGAGGTTAGTTTACGATTACGATTACTAACAAACAAAACCTAGACTGCGAAACATCAGATACCTACCCTGCCCTGAATCACCTTCTTCTTATCATTCTTATTCGACATCCTGCGATCTGTTAGTATCATGGATTCCTCTGCATTATTGTTATGGCCAATTCGGCTTGATTGCGGGCCAATACTTTAAGAAGAAGAAGAGCACGGAAGATGTAACAAAATCAGCTGTAAAAAATTTAATCGCTGTAACATGATATAATAATAATGTATGCCATGTGTCGTTACTAAAATGCTTTCATAATTATTTCTTCTAATAAGTGTTTTTCAAAAAAACTTCCACAGGCTACCCTAATAAATCTTCCGGATTCCTCGAGGAATTTTGTGTTTGACGGATCGAAGATGTTGAGGGATTTTTGGACAAGTGCTAAATCTGATTTTTCTAGTCCCGTCTGTAAAATGCCTAATTACACACCGATCTAGTGTGTGGGAAGCGTCACTTTGCCACGTCAGTTTCGTTTCCCAAAATTTTACCACACGGGTTTGGGAGCAATCGGATGCTTTCGAAGATATTTCCCATGCCTTGATGTACCCAAAAGCTAACGGTCGTATGAAAAGTATAGTATGTGACACGTTCGGTAAACTTTTGAAGTTGTTGCATAATATACTATTACTGCACTTTTATAATATACTATTCGACGTTATATTCCCTGAGAACTTTTGAGTGTTGTTTTGAATGCAAGGAAGGACAACAGTGGCGAGTGTGGGATTGCTTTCGGACTCTACTAAGCTACGCCAACACCGCTTTTTCAGTAAAAAGTACCGGAAAGCTGAATATCTGAAAACCGGTAAGGCTGGGACAATCAAATTCAATACTCGGAGGTTTTTGAACATGCAAAATTCAAAAATGTTAACGGCAATGTTGCCAGATTTACCACTTTTACGTGACACGTCACAGTTTTGTTATTTTAAATGGAATGCTTTATTTATTTCTATCGCGATGAATTGCGCACATCGAACTTAGTAAGTTCTCATGCAAATTTTATTGCGTTTAAAAAGTACAGGAAAGCTTGAATATGTTTAAAACCGGTAAGGCTGGGACAATCAAATTCAATATTCGGGGGTTTTTGAAAATGCAAAATTCAAAAATGCTAACGGCAATGTTGCCAGATTTATCGTTTAGAATATTGGAGGTTTTTGAACACCGGAAATTTTAGAAGCGTGTTTCGTCAAAAGAAGTTTAAATTTTAAGTAAAACAGGAGTTTTAACCGTACCTACAAAAGCGGGGGGGGAGTAAAAAAAAACCAAGGGCGAATCAATATAGAGGTTACGCGATCGGCATAACGACATCGAACGGGCGCAGTTCAAATTGATAGTGACGCGTTTCCGGACTCTAATTGACGTGTGCGAAGTGATTGATGCCGATCTTCCGGCCGCCATGTTGGTTCGGAGAGGTTTAATTGCCAATGGTGGCCGTTATCGTCGGCGCGTGCGATACGATCCTCTCTTATTGTTTGTTGATTGATCAGATCTGCGCGCCTCCGCCACGTCAAGAACCTCCCTCCACCACCCTCCCGGAACCATTCCCACCAGGCATCCGAACTCGATTTTGTTTATTGAAATTTACAGGGAACAAATGAAAACGAAAGCGAATTTGAAATTTTCTATTTTACACGCACGACATACAGCGCATACCATACTATGGGGTTATGGTTGAATTTTCAAGGTTAGAATTATACATCTGCCGGGATTTTTCTAGAAAATTGCTTTTTAGAAAAGAACTTACGGTACGTTAGAAAAAAATGTGGCTTAAATTTTTTATGGCTTAAATTAAATTACATATTATGCTGCTGCTGGACCGACATTAGTTTTAAAATATTAAATGGAACACATATTTTCATATTTTTAGAAACATTAAGATAACTTTTATAGAAACTGCTTATTCGTATATTGTGTAGTTTAGACAGAAATTGAGATTATATATGTTTTCAGGCAAAACTATGTTTTTAGTAAATGACTAGTTGATCAAAAGTAATAGAATGTTCCTACTTTCTTGCATCACCCGATATAATCGCCTTCGACACCGATACATATTAGTATATTGATCTACAGCTTCGGTAACTCCTTCGTCGCTATTAAATCTTTTACCGCCCATTAGAAGGTTAGGATGCAGGTAACAGTCGCTGGGGAATAAGTCTGGAAAGTAGGGAGGTTACGGCACCAAACTTCGTGGATTTCGGACATAGCAACTATTGTCTATACCAGATGAAACATATTTTTTTAATAATAACATTTATTAATGAATAAGTCCCCCACTGATTGCCAGTCTAGGCTAATTTTAATAAAAAGTTACTTATTTTTTTTTATTCCTCACCTGTTATTTTTATACCAAATAAATCTATCTATAGTAAATAATATGTAGAATAAGCACCCCAGCCCCCTGATTTAAAACAGGTAAATAAATATAAGGACTTACCCTCATTCTTATACCGAAAAAAGTACTTTTATTTGAAAATAGGGAGCAACAGCGAGAGATAAGTGATAAAAATAATATTTATGGATTGAGTTTTTAATTTTAAGATATTACATTTTTATGCACAATTAAACGCCAGTATTAGATTACAGTATGGAATTACTATGAAAATACACTCTACTACTACTAACCAAAACTTACCATCAATTAAGTTAAAAAAAATTACAAAACAGTTTTGAGAAATTCCTATTAACAAAAAAGAAAATTTTCTTTAACAATGAAAATTATGTTTTTTTAATCTAAAAAAATTATTTACAATATTTTCAATCTGATGTCTGTGTTTAACCTATAAAACTATTTATCTGTCTACTGGTTAACGTACACAGATCATTTTTTTTAACTTACTTTATAATTTGCGACAAATTCAACGAATTGATCACGGTATTTTTTTTAGTAGCGCCACTTTTTGATAACATAGTCTATGGTATCCTAAATTATGAGTCTTTGGTTAATATAACCTCACCATACTTGAACCCACGTTTTTTACGGAACAATATTTTTTCTTTAATTTTTATGTAAATTTTCAACGTAATACACTAGTAAATATTATAAGCAGACAAGGTCGTTTATACACATAAAACAAATATGTTAGAAACGTGATCTCTCCAGCATGCTCTAACCAACTCAAAGTGGGAGAATCTACTTATTTTTTTCTATTACACAGCGAACTAAATACTCACCTTTGTCTTTTCTGACAGAAGTGACTTAAAAAATTCTACATATTGAAAAAAGAGCACAAAAAAGTTTGTTTGTTATTTATTAAACAATATGCTACAAGTTTTACATAATTTAGGGATGTTGTTGACATTATGTATTAAAGTAACATGTAGTGGTGTTACTTGTAAGACGCAATATTGCTCCCACCTGCTCCATTTAAAAAAAAAAATTAAATAACTTGTTGGGTCCAATAACCATATTAAATAAATAACTTTTTTTTTTGGTTAAATTGTTACTTCTGCTACACCCCGTATTAATTCTTTTTTAAATTACTTGAATATGATTATTTCAGAATGTTTCTACATTTTGTGTAGTGTTATTAAACAGTTTTCGTGATTCAATTAAAAATATAGAGCTTTTTCGTGAACACTCCGTATAATAATTATGTTGCGTTAAAGCATGATGTTCGTAATAATTTTTCTTTCTATTGATGTGTTTTTATTAATATTAAGTATTAATGTAAGTGTAAAAAATAATCCGCCTTGAATCAATTATCGTCACCCCACGGCCGACACCAGAGGACGGGGCTGCTCCTTATCGTTGGTTCCGGATCGCATCGGTTAAAATGGGGGGGGGGGGGGGTAGAAACGATCGGCCCAATAAGATCTGTCGCCGACGGGGGTCGCCATGGTTACGAAAGCGGCGACGCTTTCCCCACCCCGCCATCTTACGTTGTTGCGGAATTCCAGGGGATACGCGCCTTTCCTGTGTGGTACGAGAGTGTCGAAAGTGTCCCCCCGACCCCGCCCATCGTTTATTTTTGTTTAATTCTGCCAAATTCGCGAGAAATAGCCACTGCGTGGATGCTCAAGTAGCGCGAGGAAAGCAGCAAAAGAAAACAGATTTTTTTTTGCAATCCTTCTTATAATAGTAATAATATATGAAATAGGAATGTTAATGAGTATTGTCTGTCTCAATCTTGATCGGGCTAGCTTATACCTGCCATTATGGAAGTTAGAGAGGGAGCATCAAACATTTTGGGAATAATATTTTTTTGTTTATTATTAAATTAAATAATTAAAAACAATGAAATTAAATACATACAATAAATTCATAGCTGGAATAGCTATACATAATCACTTTTTTTTCTAAATGTCTAAATCTAGTTCTGTTTCACTATTTATGTTGTTTTGTATAGAAATGTCCTCAATGATATGGAGGAAGACGTAAAACAGTATGCCCAGCCTGTTCAGTCAAAATAAAAGCTATTTCTGGATTTCAATTCACACACTGCAATAACACTGTTATTGAGAACATTTTTCAAAAGAATGTTTTGAAACTAATTTTCAAAAAGTTCGCCACTTGGATCCTCGTGATAATCGAAGCTAGAATGTTTAAGATTCTTTGTAGACAGCAGCAGACTAAGATATTATATTATGGCGATGCGTTTTCCTTTATTTGAAAGAAGGTGCTCCTTTGGATACATACGATATTCGACTGTTTTTCGGACGTTGCTATGAAATACGATAAGATTACGATACAATAAGTGTCCGAAATTTGAAGCTATCGACTTCAAATTTTCCAGGAAAATAGCGTTTGCTCCCCAAACGGAATCTATTGAAATTGGGGGGTTGTGGGGTCGGGAAGTATTGAAAAAAAAAAATAATAAAAAATCGCGTTTGCAAGGGTCTAACAAAAAATCATTTCTCGAAAACCGCTTATGGAACGGAAAAAACTCTTTTTTTCAAGCATTTTCAAAAAAACTGAAAAATGGGTACCCCTAATAGTGAAAATTGTCTATAACTAAAAGACAGTGTTAAGGCAGAGCTAATACTAAAGATTTAACTATTGTAAAGGGTGTTATATAAGAAATTTCTTAAGTGTCCTAAATTTGAAGATATCGACAAATTTAGCAGCCAAGTAAAAGTCCATGTCCACATTTAAACAGTGGAAATTGGGTGCACTCAAATTTCACCAAGTATTTTTTTCAAAATTTTGATTTTTTTTTCTTTGGTTATTTTGGCTTCCAGAAAAACATGCTTTTCTCCATAACCATTGACCCGTTCGTTAAAATTCTTTAACCAGCAGCAAAAATCTAAAAGACCCAGAAAATTGTACTTTTACAGAGTAAATTATCAGCCGCAAATCAAATATCGTAAAAAATATGGCTAATTGGTTCAAACGGTGTCATAGGCCGCATCAAGAGCTACAATTTTTGTATTTGCGGTTTTCACACATACGCCGCTGCGGATATTTGAAAAAATCCATATTGAAATCGTTATTTCGGGGGTTGTCAAGACGCGATGACGTCATTGATTATTACGTCGCACTGCATTGTTTCAGAAAAAACTTAATTTCTCGAAAACCATTTACTATTTATTAGAAATTCTTAAACCAGGAAACGTGGAATATCCAGGGCTATAACCTCTCCTTCGAAGATATACAGGGTGTGTCGTTTATTGACAAACAATCTAAAAGATCCTAAAAATATCCGTTTTTGTGGGTAAATTATTGGCGATAAATGAAAAACCTTTAAAGATGGGATAATTTTATTTGAACAGCTGCGTAATCTATATCGAGAGAGAATTTCATTATATCACAATTTTAATATTTACCGATGTTTTAACGTTTCAAATAAAAATTTCAAGTATCTACAAATATTCATTACGGTCAATCTCAGGCAAGACCTACTTAATGTGGAATAAACATCTGTTGGGATGGGTTTTACCACGGTCCTGCGAAGGTCTGTGGTTAAAGTACTGTAAAATACTTAAAACGCCAAAGCAGTAAATGCACTACATTTTTGGTCGTATTATAATAATAATAATTTTTATTATTATTATTACCATTATTATGGTTGCAAAAATAAGCTTTAATAAAAAAGGGGGAAAAGACGCCTCCGGCGTCGGAAAATCCCGCGCAGTCATCCCGACGCCGGTAGGTGGTGCGATAAGCGACGGGCCCAGCGTCGATAAAGGGACTCTAAAAGGGCTGCCCGGGGTGAGCGGTAAGTGATGATGCGGCGGTTATTTATTATCCTCGTTATACTTTGCCGCCGCCGGAGGACCCATCACACCCTCGTTTTCGCCCAGCGAAAATAAATATTAGAGCGTCTCCCAAATACCCCCTCCCCCCTCGCGCGATGACACATACCGTATGTTCCATATAATGCACGGGCTTCTTCCTCAAAGAGACGAAATTCAAAAACGCGTTTTGCGAAAGTTTTTATTCTTTGTCCGTTCTCTGTTCCCTGACCTCTGTTCTCTGTCCCGGTCGACGCTCCACGGAAACAAAAATAACTTCGGAACGGTTTGAGCGAACGAACTGAAATTTAGCTCCTTTTAAACGACCCACCGAACACACAATCTCATAAAAAATGGCCGCGATCGAACTTTGGCATCCATCTTTTTTTTGAGATTTTCCGATTCGTATTCCGTACATGACTATGAAACGCGATAAGTGTCCATTAATTAAAGCTGCCCACTTCAAATTTGGCGCACGTAGGGACCTCGCGACCTCTGTGGCTTGGCATTTATTAACCGCTTGTCCAAGAATTCCCTCAAAATCTGGACTCCAGGAATATTGGTTAGAAAATGATATTTATTTTGAATTTAGTTACAAAAATGGGCAACTTTTGGAAGTCCTACATTCATTTGCAATTAAAAAACAGTATGCATGCGATAATTTGACTGACCAGGCTGGGCATACTGTTTTACGTCTTCCTCCATGTTATTGCATGTTTAACCTCAGAGAGCCTTTGTAGAACAAGTAAACCCAAATGTCAGAGCAGAAAATGTTACTCCTCCCCTCAACAGGAGATAAGAAACGTATGACGAACATACCTAGTTTACCCATTATAATAATAACAATAATAATAATTATAAGAGTAATAATAAAAAATAATAATAACAATAACAAAACATAACAAAAATTATTTAATAATAATAATAAATGCCTTTTATTGTGTAATGTATCACATACAATAAATTTATCACAACTCCCGCGCAGTCCAGCTTAAAAGTTACTCTACTATTGTTATCAATTGTCAGTACCTGCATTAAAAAAAAGTCCTATAAAAACCATATACAGTTTTAAAATATGAAAATGTTATTGTTAGCTTAAACCGAATTGAACATATTTTTTTATATGCGTATTTTAAAGTTTTAAAAACATGGAGGCTTAAACAGTGTTCAAGTTAATGCAGTCTTTTAGTTACTATATTTTAATTTAGTGTCATTAACTTTAATGTTAACTATATCAACTAAAGGGATAGTTTTGTTTTCTCTTCCGAAAATCATGGCGCATGATTTCGTAGAGTTTAATTTGAGGTTGTGGCCACTAGAAAGGTCACTTATAATATAGACTCCGCCTCAACATAGTCATCAATAGAGCTGCGTGTCTTCGGGGGTGCCTGTACCCCAGTGCACAAAATGTCAGCAGTATAAACTAAAAGGAGCAATGGCCCTAAAATGGAGCCTTGGGGGACTCCAGAAAGCAAAGCAGCCTGATCGGAATAAGTATTATTTGAGCATATTCTTTGAAACCTGTTTGATAGATACGATCTACACGATGATGATGAGAAACTATAAACCTTTAACTTACTTATAAGCAAACTGAGATTAATGGTGTCGAATGCCTTTGAAAAATCTAAAAGTACCAATACGCTGACTATATTTTTGTCACTTGTTCTGATCATTCGTTATATGTTATACTATTTTCTACTCCCTTCTATAAAATACCTAATTACACACCGATCTAGCGTGCGGGAAGCGTCGCTTTACCACGTCAGTTTCGTTTCAAACGGATCCGAATCACTTTGGACCTTTCCGGGGAGCACTCGGATGTTTTCGGAGATTTTAACGCCCGGTTTGAATATTAACGTTTATCAATTCTGACGGTCATGTCAGGGAATGTATTCGTGTTGTTTTGCAAAATGTAGACAAAAATTAATAAACAGAAAAAGGTTATGCAATATTTCAGATAATTTAAATGCTACGTGCTATAAACTACAATTAAAATCTACTACTGGGTAAGTAAAGTGACATTTATTATTTAAAGTTTACATAAGTTTTGCAAACAAAACAAAATTGAAGGTTAGGACCTTCTTTTTCATGCTTATACGATATTAAAAATTGAATCCTCTTGAAAGCTTGGATGACTTTTCTTCCAGTTACAGTCTTTTTCTTTAAATAAACGACTTGATGGTCAATTGTGAAAATTAAATAAACATAACCTTTTAACATTGTGTTTATTCCGTTGTTTATATGACATATCCAATAATACATCTCTCTCTGTCTGACGTACACAGTTAAAAAGAGATAACAATAGCAGGACCAATCGGAACGATAAAGGAATTGGCTTAATGCCAACTAGTCAATGTTTTGTTTGAATGGTACGAAATTTGGTAATCCGATAACCTGTTATTGTTTTGTTATTTGTTAAATTAAAAATTAAAAATATACTACTTTTCACATAATATTAAAAACAATTTGAATGTATACAAATTTACACGTTTAAAAGAATTATTTTTAAAATTGATACCCTTATTTTATTATAATAATATTATTGTCTTGAACCCGCGTTACGGCCGGAGGGCCGCCGCCCCTGGCGGGCGTCCCGCAGCCGTAGCGACACACGCGGGGCGCAACGCCGGGGCTATATATCAATTAGTGGCACCCGTAAACCATCGGGGCGTGTCGGACAACAACGCATCACCATAACCGACTGCCAAAAGCCGAAGATGGGGTCGGGGAGAGGTTACGGACCCGTCGCCGTTATGGGGTGGGGGGGGAGGTGGACGGGGCCGACACGCGATTGATTCCGATTTATGCCCTTTGTCGCCGAAAAGCTCCCGTTTTTCGAAAGTTGACAGACGCAGCATTTTTTAACATTGCGTAGCGACAAATAACACTTTTTTTTTTGATAAGTGACATGCTTCAGGTACATTTTCTGAATGATAAAAGTGCAACCGCAACTCGTCGTCAGTATAATAGACTTTATCCAGATATTTCAGATATTTCCATTGCTGGCAAATAAATTTGCAAAAAACGATAACGTATTAAATACTAAAAAGGTATGCCGGAATCGTAATGTTTTAAATGAAGAAAATAAGGCAAACAAATTAGGATTCTATGAAGCACATCCAGTTTCCTCTATTACTGGAGTATATGAAGAGACGGGTATTATCTGGGATCAATCCACGCAGTTTTGAAAGAATATAAATATAATGCATTGAAGTTTGGTAAAACTCAAAAACTAAGTGCAGAACAATGTCAAAGGAGGATGCAGTTTTATTTGGATTTTTTAAATACACATGATGAGAATAATAATTTTTTGAAAAGCATTTTATGGAGTGATGCAAGTTCGTTCACTACAAGAAAGGGTTGTAATAGACGAAATTCCCGATACCAATCGGGTACCAATCGATTAATGTATGATGTGGCGTCATAGATGGGCATATTTTGGTTTTCGTCCGTTTGACTTTAATGTGTAAATTATTGTTGTTGCAGTCAGTCACGGTACTCTTTGCAATTAAATAAAATTTCCTATTTCGTCAAAAATGACTGTACTAAAATATAAAGGGCGTTCCGTTTAAAAAATTATGATATAGGCTTTTATGTCAGAAAATTGATAGTGTTTTGTTTTATACGTCACTAGGCTACTGGCACTACATTTTGTTTTTTTTTTTGGTTTACCTTGATATCTCTAAAAACAAAAGAGTTACAGTCAATCAAAATATTATCATGATAAATTGAACGCACTGTACACTCAGAAAAATTTCACAATTTCACTAACCAAAACTTTTGAAAATATTTTAATATCGATAATAATAACATGATGGTACTGCTTCCAAAAGATTTTCCAACATTAAAAAAAAAGAGGCTCTACTCTCATGTGAGTTCAACCAACCAATAGGAGTCCCCAAGTTTTTGTAAGCGAGCAAGCGATATAGTTATATATATCATATATCGACTGTATTAAATTAAACTTTACAGGATAGTGGAACCAAGAATGGGTGAAAGATCACACCTAAATATTCTTAATATTAAATGTTATTAAAAAAAACTGTTATATTTATATTACGTGGGCTTGAAACTTAAAAATAAAACTTTCTACTCTATGGACGGCCTTATCAGAAAACACTTATTAAAATTTATAACGATTGCCTCTTTGTTTTAAATCTATAGCACGTTTAAATTGTTATTTTAAAATAATATTTTGTCAATGTAATTTGAATGGTCTCCTTTTCAATTCAAATGCGGGCAATACGTTTCAATAAGAAAAATTTCCATGCACGTGTTAGTTCCAAGAAGACATTGTTGGCCTTTAATTTATCACTTTTCTGATTGGATAAACCTATGATGAGATCACCTAAAAAACAAATCCAAATTTACGTAATAATTTAAATATTGTGAAAATTAATTAATAATTACAAATCAATAATAAAATAATAATAATAAAGGCCTTCCCTCAAACCAGATTAAATAAATATTGGAGATATGCACTGTCAAGAGCGCAGACAGAAAACGAATATAAGCGAAAAAGAAGAAGAAAAGAAGTTAACGAAGACGTAAAACAGTAGATTCTCTTGGCGGCATTGCACGAGACAGATCGATCCTTGTCCCATTTTTTATAGTATAGAGAGCTGAATGAATCTGGTAGTCGTGGCCATAGAAGCAAAGAAGAAGAAGAATACAGTCGCCAAGAAAATTGTGCTGCGCGGGGAAAAGAGAAACAAATTAAAAATTACGTTGAATCAGTTCTAAGTAGTCCAATATATACTGTTCTGAATATGGTTTTTGGTAAATTTTAGTAATTAAAAAGAACGTTTATACCATTCAGTTTTGTGGAACAGTGAAATGATTTTCACACAAATTGTTTTTTTGTTTTTTTTTTTTAATATTTTGCAATAGAAATAAAGGAGGGCGGGGGTACAAACTCGCCGCCGGCGGTAAACTTGGCAACGTTGTTCGGTTTCGGCCCGTGAGAAAATGGATTTCCATCGGATGTCATGATTTATCGGACGTTTGGTTTACATTATTTATCTTCCCTCTCCGCGCGGGCCGAACTGTCTAGATCATCCGTATCCACGACAAAAATATCCATTTCGTCGTTCACGTTTACTGTCCGCACTTGGTTGGGTGGTTGGTTAGGCGAGACTGCTACACTGCTACCTTACATACTTCGCAAAGTTGTCTACATTCACAGACAAAACACTTGGACGGAGGTTTCTGGATCATATCATACTTCAATTAAGAAATGAACGAAAAAAAATAGCCATGCACATGCAGCTGACATTTTTGGTAAACTTGAATTTTTGTCCAGTGACAAAGACGGCTAATAATCTGTATAATGACATTTTTGGACATTTTTTTGTCATTAGTCGGCAGTTTTGAAATTTCTTTGTTTTTTTGTTGTAATCTAAAAGCGGTATAGTAGCTCTTAAGAAGTGAATCCGGCAAACTTTTTTGCTGCCTCAGAACATGGAAAATCAAAAAATTTCAAGGTTATTTCCTTTTCAACATTCAAACGATCTTTAGAGAAAAATTTGAAATGCCTAACAACAAATTTATTCAATTATATAGGCCAAACAAGCAATTTAATAATATGAAATATCATTTTACTTACTGGTAAAACAAAACAAAAGAACGAAAGGCTGCTAGGACGTAGGTTCTTCTTCTTATGTACTCACTGTGACCAAGATTACCAGGATTAGTCGGACTAGGACGTGAGTTATATTCAATGCAGTTTGCCGCATTGCATTCTTCTTATTTTGGTTCTGGTAAAAAAAGGAAAGCCGATCAGACGTCCAATAACCAATTCTCAATACCATTACTATTACGTTATGTTGCTTTTACATATAGTATTATTACGAAAGTGGATTAAGGAAGTTTCACGCCCGCCGTGGTCCCGCAAGTGCGGCAAGTCTCTGGCCGCTTGAACACACAATGACATCTAATTGTTCGCGTTTTGTTTAGATAGTGGTTGTTGGCATGCATGGTAGTCGCACCCGTGGGAATGGGGTGGCTAGAAAAATCGACCCGACGACCGGCGCGCAGGGCCGTAACTCCGCGATTCGCACGGCCAAATATCCATAATATATTTCCATCGTTTTTTCGAAATAATTTACTAATTTATTTTTGTATCAATATCGGGGCAAAAAAAGCATTTTTTACAAACAAAACAAAATGTTAAGTCATAGTTAGATATGTCTAAAATTGTGCAGTAAAAAATTTAAGTATATTATCAAAATAATAATTAAAAAGAGCACGTAATAAGTGCGCTGCCATAGCAACATGGAAATCCATGGCATTATAAGGCAGCTGATTGGAGGTTATGCTACACAGGGAGAGATATGGGATTTCAGAGGACAATTTTACTGAAAATAAAGTTGTTTTTGTTTTTGTGCAATAGTGTAATTCAAATCTCGATTTTGAGGACACTCGAAAGTAGAACATTGTGAAAACAATCAAGGCAGACTTGACCAATTTTAAACAGTATGGCGAATGTCCAGAAATCGAATGAAAATTATTTTTAAACTGAAATATCTCAAAAACGGCTAAATTAATTGTCAATAAACTATATGTTTTTGAAATCAGGAAAAAAAGATGTTCGATCTAAGGGCATCCCAATTAAAAAAAAATGGTGTTGCTGTTACTTTGACAGCTTGCGATCGTAGCTTTCACATAAATTATACCTTTTGTTTTGTTTTGTTGATTCCGCAAACTGCTAACGACTGTCCTTGCGATTTATTTGTGGTCATTGCATAGGTCGGACGTACTTATTGCTTTAACTTATAGTCAATTGGCACTATTTTACTGTTGCGCATTTTTTTTTTAAGTAAATTCGCAACGAATTCTTATTCAGGAGTACTTAGGACCCAACTCTACCCAGTTCTATAATGTTTCAATACTGGGTATTTGAAATATGAAACTTTTTTTCTCTCAAAAATGTTTATTTTGACTTCAACCTAAAATCAAATATGAATGTCAAATATGGAATAGGGCTATTAGGGATTTCTTAAAGAATAAGGCGTCAACGAATTCTTATTCAGGAATACAAAATTAAAAAATGATCAAAATCAAGAAATAAACCAAAATTTTATGATGACTGTTTTAGTAGTTGTGTATATGATATCCGTAATGTGAATATGACTTGATCTGTGATATTAAAAAAAATGTGAGTGTTATTTGTACTGGGTTATTCATTATATTTTGACACCCACCTACAGTGTTAATTTTGTTCTGTTTTAGTTCGGTTGCAAGGAAATTTAAATCGTTGGGCATTCAAGGATCCTTCGTATATGTCCACCATATTAACATAACACACCATACATTAACTGACGTCCGACCTTGGATTTTCACTTCCCGCATTTTGTGTTAAAAAAGTTAAAAAAGTAGAACTCGAAGTATATAGTATAATAATTTACCTTGAAAGTAAGGCAATATATTTCTGTCTAATGTGCAAATCTCGATTTTGAAGACATTCAAAAGTAGAACATTGTTGAAGGCATATTTGACCATTTTGAAAAAATATGGCTATTGCTAAGAAATCGATTGGTAATTATTTATAAACTGAAATATGTCAAAAAATGAAATGTCAATAAACTTTGTAAAATAAAAGAAAAACATCTACGACTTAAGTTAATAACATATAGGGCATTCAAATGTAAAAAACGACGTTGCTGTCATTTTGACAGCTCGCGATCGCCGTTGGTTTTTTGTGACATTTGCATAGGTAGGTGTAAAAACATAATGAATACTTGTATCCATCGATGAAAAGATGTTAACTTTTTTATCTAAAATAACGTGTTCCAAGTGTTTCATAGTGTTTGTCCTTAAATACGAATATCGAAGTCCGATCCTGGGTCAACAACGGCCCCCCCGGATCATGCCCTAATTCGTTAAACGGCTCGAAACGTATGTCGGCGCGAGTCGATTTAGATGTCATCGTGTACTTGTGCGATTGTTATTGTAATCCTAGGAGATTATTTTAATGGGCCGTTTCGAGTGAACGGCGATAAATTGACGTTTGACCGTACGTCGTTGATTTATCGATACGCCCGCCATGTTCTCCGTTTGCGTTCGCCTCATCCGCGAAACAATTTAAAATAATGCCGAAATAATCGGCACCTCATATCGGCAACGAAATTCCACACGCCAAGCAGCTGCCCCGGATAACCCACCTAAAAAAAAGAAAATCTCCCCCCATTCATTATATTCATCATATTTTGACGCCCACCCACAGCGTTAATTTTGAAAGATAGGGTTTATACAAAAGTTTGAAGATTTTTGTTCTATTATCTTATGAAAATGTCAGAAAAAAACAAACGCCGATCGAAAGCTGTCATAATGACGGCAACATCATTTTTTTAAATGTCAGATTTTTCCTGATTTTAAAAACATGCAGTTTACTACATTTCATTTAGCCGTTTTTGAGATATTTCAGTATAAAAATAATTACCATTCGATTTCTGGACAATAGCAGTAGTCTGCCTTGATAGCAATCATATTATCCACGTTTGCAATCCTACTTTTGACAACTAATCAAAACTAAAGATCTGCAGCATAAGTTAAATAACTTAAGATGTAAAACAATTTAAGATATTTCATACTGATGAAGAACAAAGTCAAATAATAAAATTAGATTATTCAAACGGACATAATGTTGCAAGCATTAAAAAGAATATCGAAAAATATATGTAAAAATGTAATTAAACAATTTGAGGACCGAAATAGTGTCGCACCTAAGGCCAGGGTAATAGATAGAGAAACATATTGAAGACCTGAATATATTACTTTACTTTCAACTATTATACTACTACGATCTGGACGTCATGATTTTGAGTTCTACTTTCTTAACTTTTTATTTTAGATTTTTTTGAGAATCCTGAATATTTTATACCTGACGTTAAAAAATTATCCGGACAGTTCTATAGTAAAATTCAACGAATACTAAAGTATCGTAAGTTTCACCCGTATAAGTTCTTTCCAGTGCACCATAAAAGGCAGAGGCTCGAAATTTGCGCCCAAATGTATAGAAGATCTCAAGAACATGGAAATTTTCTAAGTAAAATAACATTTACGGACGAGGCTTCGTTCACAACGGCAGGTACTACAGTACAAATAACAATCAATTTATCACATTATATTCACATTACGAATACCACAGACAACTACTAAGGTAGTCATCCATAAATTCATTAATAGAACAATAACCATCGCGTATAAGTAGTTTTTTAACTTGAGCCGTAACTGAAACTTGCTATATTGGATTCGAGCCTCGCAAAATCAAAAGATAATTTATTCTGTCGGCTAGTATTGTAGTTGCTTGAAATTATGTTAAAATTTTCTAAGCTATCATAAGCGAACATATACAGCGTGACCCAGTTAAAAATTGCCCACCCTTGTAAGATCTTTTTGGTTTATGGTTCGATTTTGAAATGCAGGCAGTGGGAATCTAAGAACGGAAGTCAGTTGATGTATGGCGTGGTGTGTTGAAAAATATGGTAGAACAGTTGTTAAAAAAGGTGCGAGTTAGGTATTATTTAAATTCAATTTGGCATCCAGATGGCGCACCTCCACATGATGTTCAACCGGTTACCGATTATCTAAATAATAAGTATAGACGACCGGAATCCTTGCGACTTTTTTTGTAGGGATACTTAAAAAATAAAATTTATTAGAAGGGGCCTGAAAGTTTACAAATGATAAGAGAAAAACTTAATATCGTTTTACACAATCTAATTAGAGAAAACCCTGATTTCATCAGTATAAGTATTGTCCTATGTATAGAAAATAATGGAGGTTATATGGAAAATGTTTAACATTAATTATTGATATGTTTATTTTTTTATTTATCTTTAGTTTTGATCAGTTGTCAAAAGTAGCATATTGTTAAAACAATTGCAAACATAGATAATATGGTTGCTGTCAACGCGGACTTGACCATTTTTAAACAATATGGCTATTGTCCAGAAATCGAATGATAATTATTTTCAAACTCAAAAACGGCTAAATGAAATGTCAATAAGCTATATGTTTTTCAAATCAGGAAAAGAAGATCTACGATTTAAAGTAATAACATATAGGGCATTCCATTTAAAGAAAATGACGCTGCGGTCATTCTGACGGCTTGCGATCGTCATTTGTTTTTTCTCACATTTGCATCAGATGATAGAGCAGAAATCTTCAAACTTTTGTATTTACACTTTTTTCTCCATCTTAAAGCTGTAGGTGGGTGTCAAAATATAATGAATAACCCTGTACAAAGCCGTTATCGGGTTATTCGACCCCGTAGGATCAGGCCTACCACCTGCTAAACGGCCAGTCCATTAATCAGCGACCTGCGTGTAACGGACGCGGAACGGGCAGCACGATCATTTAGCGTATTTCTCGAATGAATTATTTTGTTTATTATTGTTATGAGGCGTGATTGCGCAATATGTGGACCGGATAATTATGGAGAAGCTATTTAGGTCTGACATGCCCGAGTTCTTTGCCCAAATCCCGTTCTGGGCATTGCATAACGCAAAATGTAAAACAATGTCTTGGTAATTATCACCAGAAAGGCAAGGATGTAATTGGGATCCCAAATAGTATAGGAGTAGTGAGCGTGACACGTATCTGCACCCGGCAAACCCTGTAGCAAATCTGACGCCCGTATACCATCTTCGTCTCTGCTCGCGCTTCACTTTTTACACATTAATACTTTTTATACAGGACAAAAAGGTTCCTAAAGAAAGGTTATTAGACGGAAATGCATCAAAGGAAGAATTCGTGGGACTTAACTAAACTAAAACTAATTTATAATTTAGAGTGGAAACCGAACAAATCGAAGCCCGTACACACACACCATACACATCAAGTTACGAATGACTTAAGCTTCTTTTTATAAAACGTCTGGATTTCTTCTGCGTCGATTTTTGTCGAGTCGAACCAGCTAATATTTCGAAAATCATCAAACTGGCTCGCATTTTACTCTGTACCTGCTTATATATTGTTTGGGGGGCGGAGCTAAGTGAGGATCATTCATTGAACAATTAAAAAACATTAAATGAGGGCCATAAACACCGCCCCAGATGACTGATTGCCATATTGGTGACAGGTAGGGACCTGAGTCGCGGTTAAGATAGTTAGGTGGCTTATAGATTTCTGTACTGTCAGATTTGATTACATGCAGGAATTTTAGTTTTATCGAATAAAATTTCATGTCTGATTTCGTGAGTGTGTTCGACAACTGCTGATGAGTTTGTTTGGCTGTTTCATGTTGTTTGAGAATAGTTGATATTTTTCGTCCGGTCTCTCCAATGTATTCTTTGCCGCATATGCATGGAATGCTATAAACCGCATATTAAATGGAATGTTGTCCTTGACGGATCGAAGACATTTTTGGAAAAGTGGTAAACGTGACGTTTTGACGTTATATTTCGTTAGAAATTTTGATATGTGGTCAGGAAGAACAACAGTGGCAAGTGCGGGATTGCTTTCGGTTTCTTTGCTATTGGAAGGTTACGGTGAAGTGTATTTTGTGATGGACCGCTGTGGAAATTATTAGAGAGAAGAGAAGAGGTAAGGTGTTTTAATTCTGGGTTCAATGACCCGGGCTGTAAACAAGAGAGTTGATAACCGACGATTTTTGGGCCGGATGGTGATGTGACAATGCTTTAAGGTATCGGTCTGTGTGCGTAGGTTTTCTGTAAACACAATGACCCAATGTTTGGTCTGATTTTCTATTGATAAGGATATCTAAGAATGGAAGGTTATATTATAAAAGAAGCCGATGGGATGATTGGCGAAACGTCAGCAAGCTCGACTCAGCAAAAGCCGACGCAGGAGGAATCCAGAAGCTTTGTAAAAAGAATTACAGTAGCCTGTGAAAAATTACCTTAAATAAGAACAACCTATTTGTTTCCTCAGCAGCGGACAGGAAGAGGTGATCCAATTAGATGGCCACCTAGATCTCCTGATTTAAAACAGGTCGACTATTTTCTGTGTTAAAGCCCAGGTGTATAAAACTGCGGAAACGGCAGGGACGAAACACAAAATGGCTATAATTTCGAGAACACTCAGTATACAACCATATATTGGTAGATCGAGTATAAAAGGGGATATCAACTAATGCCTAATATACACGACGTTTCATTTAAAAATATATTTATTAACCAAAATAATTGTAAATGGTTCCATTAAGTCGCATCCTATGACTTTAATATTTCCGATTTTTCTCTAAAACTAATAATAAACGAGATATATTACTTTGGTGCACTATTTGGCAGCTGACGTCAGAAGAGGTGGAGCTGGGATTAGTTCCAGTTACCGCGTCGTAAATAAATAAAAATTACAGTATACGCTATATTAAAAAAAAGTTTAATTTTTCAAAATAATAGCTATCATCAAGCAGAGTTTTATATATAGCAGAACCAGCGCCCTCTACATTTTGCCTTTTGGCGCAACTAACACAATTGTGCTTGGATGTCCATCCCAATTGCCAGTTTTGATTTCAATTGGGATCTTCTTAATGTCATAGGATGGCGTGTTCAGATGCATTCTAATGTTAAAAATGAACACGAACTTTTTGGTGTTATTGAATCGGAGTACTTATTTTGAGGTTTTAAAATAAAAAATATGAATCGAAAAATGACCACGCACTTCAAAATTCCGGCATAATTTGGTAAATTAAAAAATTTTTACTGGTAATTTCGATTTAATATATTTCCAATATCTCGCGTGCGCCCTATGATAGTCGAGAACTGAAACTCTCCTTCGACGCAGTTTACGATAGCGGTCAAATCAAATTATCCCAACTTTAGCAGTTTCGCAGTTATCGCCAATAATTTACCCACAAAAACTGACGATTTCCTAATCTTTTTTGCCCCTAAACGACACAACTTGTATATAATTCAAACAATGTTCGAAATAGAGGTTATAGCCCCGGATCTCCCACCATTCCTGGTACAAGAATGGTTTCAGAAAACCTGTATTTTCTGTACGTCGTAATAATAAATGACGTCATCGCGTTTAGGTTGAGTGCGTGAAATGGTGATTTTCATTTGTATTTTATCAAGTATCTCGAATAGGGCAGACGAAAACCATAAACACAAAAATTGTAGCTATGGATGCGGAGAAAAATAGTTTTTTCTAGAAGCAAAAATAACCCAAAAATTCTTCTAAACTTTAAATGTGAGTACGGTCTTCTAAGCACATTTAAAGCATCTACTATATTTTATATTATAGCGCGAAATACCCTGAATACCCTGTACAATAAGCGAAAAACTTAAATACGAAAGTTTTAGCATATAAAAGAAACTGACAACTCAATCACAACCATCTAGTTAGTTATGCTCAATTATCCTTATAAAGGGAACCAAATTTTCAATTTTCAGTGTTTTTGCGAATTACCGACGCATTTTTTAAAAATCGAATACTTGCAAACGCGATTTTCAATTTTTTAAAAATACTTATCGACCCCCCAGCTCCCCCAATGTCATTAGGTTCCGTTTTTTACGTTTTTTTGAAGCGGACAGACAAAAAAATGTTTTTTCGACGCTGATTATTTCTGTCCCCTACGACAAGTAAGTAATTTATTCAATCCCATCAACAGATCGAATCAACCGATGTAAATTTATAAAAGACAAAACAAAAACAACCGTCACAGAGCGAAACTTTCTGCTGACCGCGGCGATGCCAATAGTTGCGAAAGTAAAAATTTCACGTCAAAAATTCCAACCAAAATATAAAGTGACCGAAAATCTGGTATCTTCGTGAGTAGGAAATATATAAAAAAATATGATTAATGATCTTTATTTAGCTTTTTTTATCTAGTAAGTAACGGACTTAATCTACCAGCCTTCTAATTATAGTAGTTTTATCTCTAGCTTTATTTACGCCCATAACCTGCGATTGAATCTTGTTCTAGGAATCGAAAAATCCACCAACAACCATTTGACAGCCACCAAATCTTACAGCAGCATCACGGACACGCTGAGCAGATCGAAAGGGGGTGAGTACGTGCTGACATCTGCCGTTCGAACGTGTAAATAACGGTCTTTCCTAAGCGTTCTATATGTCTCCGTAGCAAAGATTTCCACCACCCCTCGCATTCGGCCCCCGAAGGATAGAGGGCGTCGGTGGTTGCCTGCCGAACCATCGTCTCTAAAACGAAAGCGAAAACCGTACTAGAACGTTTCGATTTTAAAACCGTGAGCAGCTGAAATGTATATACTTCCACCAGAAATGTAGTGCTTTTACAACCGACCCCGTGGTTAACTGCCGAGTAACTTACCCGTAACCATTCCAGGACCGTCCTAGGAATTTATCAACCTACACTAACAAGCGGGATAGAAGTATGTTTTCAATCTTTTTCGCAGAGCAATTAGCGATAAAAAAATAGCACAAAGCAACAATTTATTACGTTATTTTTCATTACATTTTTTACATACTATCATTATTAATACACAAAACATTAAATATAATCATAATAAAGTGTCCGTCACTTAAAATATCACTATCACTATCACTACTGTCGTCACCTAGTTCGATGATGAAATTCGTCACTAATCGTTCTTGATAAATATTTTCTTCTTTTATTACTCGTTTTTCACTGTTAGATCAACTTTGTACTGACATTTTAGCAACCTCTTGCCGAAATACGTTTATGGTACTATCACTAATCAGACCAAATCATCTTAATCGGGTAAAATATTCAATGATAAGGATGTAATCTCAGATTTCATCATTTTCGTACAGAAATAAAGGTATGCCGCATTTAGTTTAACACATAATTCATGACGTAATTTTATTAACTAATGAAACAGCAGTAAGATGTAAATAATTCATCAATGAAAGCTGGTAACGCAGAGGTAAATTTAATTAAATCACAAAGTTAAAAGTTGATCAACTTTAAAATTAAATTAAACCTCAAATTAATTTTTTGTATAAATGCCACCGTTAAATAATTAATTAAGAATTAAATAACTTCATTGTCAGAGCAATCAAAAAAGTTATTTCAAAATTTAACTAAAGTCATTAAATAATGGTAATAATGGTTATCACTAAGATGCGGTCATAAATAAAAGTTGCCTCTACCATTTTCGGTCTTTGATAGAACCCCCAAGCATCGAATCAAACAATGTAAAACAAAACTAACCAAAACGTGTTTCGAAAATAACTAAATACGACGTTGAATCAATGAGTATTGATTGTTTTACTTGTGAGCAAAAAGTAAAATTCTTTGTCTTTTTGTGGGAACTTATCCTTGACAATATATCACTATTTTAATTGTTTTTAAATAATTTAATTTTTTGAGCTAGTTCCCTAACGTTCAAATTTTAAACTTTTATTTTTCGAGTAATTTAATTTGCCTTTTTGTGGGAACTTATTTTTGACGGTATCTCACTATTTTAATTGTTTTTAAAGATATTATTATTTGGGCAAGTTTTATATTATTCCAATTTTAAACATTTTTAAAACTTGCCCTTCATAATATATTACGATTTATTTGTTTTTTGAATGATATTATTATTGGAGAAAGTTTCCTAATATCAAAATTTTTAACCTTCCTCTTGGTAATATCTTACGATTTTAATTGTTTTATATGATTTTATTTTTTGAGCAAGTTTCCTATAATTATTTAAATTTTAAACTTTTTTAAGAGTTCCTTTACATAATATATTACGATTTAATTGTTTTTTAAATGATTTTATTTTTTGAACCAGTTTCTTATTATTCAAATTTTAAACTTTTATTTTTCGTCTTATACGAACATCCTATTGTAAAGATCTTACGATTCCAATTATTTTTAAATGATTTTATGTATATGCCAACGAACGATCCCGCGAAAATCACGCGTCCACCTGCGACGAAGGGCGAAAAATCCTGCGAGGCCCCCCGCGCCGGGGGTCAGCTCGCACGTGGCCCCCGCACGTGCCGGACCCACTCTACCGAGACTACCCGCTCTTTTCGCATTAATATTTTGCACTTATTTCACTTGAGCGAGTCCGTTGCGTGGGCTCCCCGCCCCCCCCCCCCCCCCACAATTGCCAACACGCGAATCTGGTAGTTAATGGTTTGTTGTTATTTCCAGTTTCTGTGATTATCACGTGAGCTGGAAGAACGCGTGAGAAAATATTTTGATGGTCGGCCTGCCGCCGAGGTCGTTAAATTAACGGTTTATTTTACGGGACGCCCCTGCTTAACGTACATTTTCAGCTATTGAAAAATCCGAGTCAAAAAACTCGACTTTTTTTTTTAAATTAAAATCTTTATATCTGCACATAAATAATTTACAATTTTTTTACAAAGCTTCTGTAATATCGGCCCAAACTACACAATAAAATATCGAAAATAACAAACTATCAATCTTAAGCGATAAGAAATGCACTTCTATACAGTCAAAAAATATTCTTTCAATTGTTTAATAAATATGAGGGCTGCGCCAAAATTGCCCGGCCTGAATATGAAAGAAACAAAGTGTAGTAACAATTTTTTATTATTTTTCGATATAAGCCCCCTTAACTTCAATACACTTATCACATCTCTTTATTAACAACTCAATACCTTTAAAAAAATATTCTTTTGGTTTGTCTACAAATTGAGCTAAAACAGCCTCTTTCAACTCAACTTCGTCGTTAAACCGCCATCCGCGTAAGTCCTTTTTTAAATATCGAAACAAATAATAGTCGCTGGGGGCCAAATCTGGACTATAGGGAGGATGATCTATCTGTTGGAACCCACACTCTAAAATGGCAGCTTGTGCAACACCAGCAGTATGGTCAGGTGCATTATCGTGTAAAAGACGCACGCCTCTGGTCAGTTTTCCTCGATGTTTTACACGTATACAGTCTCGCAATTTGTGTAATAATGTTGCATAATATTTACCATTGATAGTGGTATTAGTTTCTTTAAAATCTATCAAAAGAATTCCTTCACAATCCCAAAAGATCGTGGCCATCAAATTTTTTGTTGGAGGTGCTTCACCCTTACGACGCTACTCCATTGAGTCTTTTTTCGATAGAGGGTCATAATAGAGAACCATAGTTTCATCTCCCGTCACAATAGCCTCTATCACAGATTTCGGTTCCGACCCACAGAGTTCCAATAAAGACCGCGCACACTCGACACGGCGTTGTTTTTGAATAGCCGAAAGGTTTTTAGGAACCCATCTTGCACTAACGTTATGCATACCTAAATGATCTTGCAGGATTCGACGAGCACACACCTTTAAACGTCGATCACTCAATACCACCTCTTCCATAATCGCAACAATATCTTCCGTTATGACTCCTGCCCCATTCGAAAACGTTTTGCCCATTCTTTCACTACAGAATACGAAGGAGAATTTTGGCCGTACACACCATCCAGCCTTTCTTTAATAATTTTGGGTGCTAACCCTTCTTTTGTCAAAAACTTTATGACTCATGACTTTATGACTTAATGTACTCAATTTGCGTTATGTGCGAGATTGATTTTTTCGGACACGTTTTGTTTAAAATGCTGTCAATAAAAACTATGTGACGCAAGACTTCAATTTTTTTTTTCGCAGCCTACTAAGATATTTATTTAAATGAAGACAAAGTTTTATCCTGTTATTGGAGCTGCATCTGTCAGGCCGGGAAATTTTGACACTAACCTCGTATATCGTAATATTTTTCACTCACGTTCAAATGATTTGGATGCATTTATGATGGGATTAAATTAGCCCATGGTGGTTCTGGTATCAATTTGGAATGGTATCATTTATTATTCCAGTTCCATATTATGATCCTGATTAGTTTATTGAATATGTTTTTGCTTTTTTTTTGTTTTCACTGTTCTGCGTTTAGTGTAATTTAACAAGATTAAACACCTAATAATAAAAGAGTCCGTCCGTCCTGATAAAAACAGCATCTCCCTCTTTTTAAATCAACGTATACGGCCACAGAGTTGCTATAAACAAAGTAGACAGTTGAAGCGACTTCAAAATCTCCAATTAAAATGAATATTTTTGTAAAATTAATTATACTCGACGCATTACCTCAACTGGAATTATGTAAATTTTGCTTATGTTTGGTTTTTTACTCTGTCAACTTTAATATATCCATTAATAATGAAAACAAATAATAAGTAATAATAAATAAAAATAAAATACGAAATAGAGAACTTACCCCTTAAAAACTACCTAAATCTCTAATTATCTCGAATTTTTGAAAAGAATTAAAATATTTTTTGTATTTTGTAACCAAAAATTCTCTTAAATACAAAGAAGTCTCGTATTTAACATATCTGGATGTGAATCACACTTAATGAGTCAATATTCTCAATTAGTGAAGATATTTAAGATAAAAATTTAAAGTTTGGTGTCTAATATGTCAAATTTAGGAATTGCCCGTTCTTTATTAATCACTCCTCCAATTTTTTCCAAAAAATTCGAAATTTTGTTTGATTACTATTTTTGTGGCCAACGGAAATCGCTTTTCATCGATCGAGCTGCGACGAAGACGCCAAATAATTGTCAGTCGCCTCACACTTTAACAACCGAACACTCCACTTAGGGCCAAGTGACTTAATGAATGGAACTTGATTGGCGTTGCTTTGTCTCTGTCGTGCGTGTTTTCGCGTCTTTCTCGCGGTTGGCGGAAAGCCCTTTTATCCGCGAGGCCTCATACGGATTTTCGAGGACCGTAATGCGTCGTCGCACGTCCTCGCTCACTTTACGCGATACAAGAAAGATCATCATATTTTTTATAAGCTCCGCTGTCTCCAACAACTCGCCCAACCCCGAACTTATTAATTTAAATGGAGGGCATAAACTTCGTGTCAGATTCCTATATTGGTGACAGACCTGAGTCGCTGCATCTCAAACAGCTAATGAGACCGGAAAAATCCTTAAAAAATCAAAACGTCTTTTGCATTTTACTCTGCCAAACTCTCAGTGCTTCCAAATCTCTAGCCCCACCATCCAAGTTGTTTCTTTTCTATGAATTCTTCTAAGGATTCCTTTAACTTTAACTTTTCTGTTATATATGCATTTCTAATTTTGTCCCTTCTGGTTATTCCTTTCACTCTCATCAAGTATTTCATCTCTGTCGTTCCAATTTTGCTCCTGTAGACTTTCATTTTAGTTTCCTTGGAAATTTCCTTTTTATTTATGTGCCCCTTACTCAATGCATAGTATACACAGTATATATGGCCCGGTTTCTTTGAACACCATTCCCAAGTACTGGAAGCTACTAAAGTAAGTACTTCTTCTGTTACTGTCCCATGTATTCTCACCTTTAATTTCTCTTTGTTTGACACTGCCATCAAAACTAAATCTAATATTCCAAAGCTTGAACGCATTGCCCTAAATCTTCCTACATTGTAATCCTAAAAGCAGATAAATGCTACGGCGGTCAGGAACACGAATGAATGTCAGGAAAAGATTCCAGACATCCTTACAGACAAATCATATCGTCAACTTAAAAAAGATCCTACGTCATCTATGGAACATAACCTTAAATCTGTTATTGAGAGTTCTTCTCTATCAGAATCCGTGAAAAAGTCTGTCACCCTCATGACTCATAAAGATTCACAAACCAGGATTACCCCTTCGACCTATTGTCAGCACCATTGGTTCTCCAACATATTCTCTAGCAAAATATCTGGCATCCTTATTAAAACCCTTTACAGGGAAAACTGACAGTTTCGTATTTAATTCCTTTCACTTCATTGAACAAATAAAAAGCATCTAGTTTCGACGTAGAATCACTCTTTACTAAAGTCCCTATTCCTGAAACTCTCACCATCATTTCAGATATATTAAAATCCGAGAATTTGGAACCAAATCGTCTCACCTTATTTGAAAAGTGCTTGTCTGGGATATATTTTTCTTATAACGGTTACATTTTTGAACAAACTTCGGGAACAGCTATGGGTCCTCCACTATCACCAGTCATCGCGAATATATTTATGGAAGCCTTTATGGAAACGCTACGTTGATGATACTTTTTTTATTTTGTTATTGTATGCCTATATATGCCTTATATATTTAAATTCTGTACACCCTAACATACGTTTTACCATTGAATTCTAAACTAATAATAACCTCCCATTCCTGTTACATTCACCTATTGTTGTGAAAGAAGCCTCATCCGTAAATATTATTTTGATCAACAAATTTTCATCTTCTTGAGATCTTCTATACATTTCTATACAACTTGTACTGGTGAAACTTGTGCTTTCGTTGAATTTTACTATCGGATTTTTTAACGTCAGGTATAAAATATTCAGGATTTTTTAAAAAATATGAAATATAAAAATTAAGAAAGTAAAACTCAAAGTCGTGATGTCAAGTGTTCTAATAGTATAATAATTTAACTTAAAAGTAAAGTAATATATTGAGGTCTTCATCAAAATTTCTTTTTATTGTGTTTTTCTTTTATTTGTTTGTATTGTTTCATTACATTTTTAATTGTATTTATTGAAGAGACTCTTCTACCCAGATATATTTGTCGATATGCCCTTTTAACCCTTGCATCATTATGTCTGTTGTATTGTATTATTTGACGTTTTTCTTCCTCAGTATAACCCATTTGAAATGTCTTAAGTTATTGAACTTACCCTGCAGATCTTTAGTTTTGATTGGTTGTCAAATGTAGAATAATGTTAAAAGAATGACAAACATAGATAATATGGTTGCTATCAAGGCAGACATGACCATTTTTAAACAATATGGCTATTGCCCAGAAATCGAATGACAATTATATTTAAACTGAAACATGTCAAAAACTGCTAAATGAAATGTCAATAAACTATGTTTTTCAAAGCAGAAAAAAAAAGATCTACGATTTAAACTAATAATACGTAAGTCATTCCTTTTAAAAAAGTGATGTTGCTGTCATTTTGACAGCTTCCGATTGTCGTTTATTTTTCTGACATTTGCCAACAGATCAAAAATATTCATTTACACTTTTTTTTTCCTATCTTTCAAGATTAACCATGTAGGTGGGTGTGAATAACCCTGTACGTACTTCGCGGTGTTCACCACGTCAATATGGACGGAACCTCTCAAACTGAACGCACTCCGGCCTCTCTGGCCTCTAACCGTTCCTCGAAAGCGAGACCTTTATTTGCCATTACGTTTAGAGAGAACGTTCTTGTAAATTCTGAGCAGAGCGCTTGAGAGAAATTGGCGCGTTCTAGATTCCGAAGCGTGGAGGCGATAATAACAGCAATTTTCCTCCCCCGGGGAGAGTCATCCCAAGTGTCTGATGGGAGCGTAGGGAACCCTCCTCGAAACTACCGTTCTTTTACTAACTTTCCGTATAAGCACAATCTATCCGGGACTTTGGTAGCTGATAGGTAGATAGATTTTTTTATTTGACTTACAATGTATTTCAACATATATATATATATATATATATATATATATATATATATATATATATATATATATATATATATATATATATATATATATATATATATATATATATATATATATATATATATATATATATATATATATATATATATATATATATATATATATATATATATATATATATATATATATATATATATATATATATATATATATATACAGTGTGTCCAAGATAAGGATGCACAGCATGGGGATCTCGGAAACTATAAGAGATACAGTGTCGGTTAAATTAGACAAAAGTTGCGCATTTTGATACCGAACAAGATCCCGTTTTACAAATTTGAAAATTCCAAGCCGTTCCGGAAATATCCGAGAAAAACCGAAATATTGCGATTTCGTGTTTATTATTTTTTAAAGCTATTTGAAAAGATATGAAAAAACGGAAAACACTTTTCCATTGGCACTTTTTAATCTCTCCAAATTGACGTTAACAAATTTTCATTACAGCGTTTCGATTCCATGGAACCACCATCAACTTTGATTTTTCTCATGGGACGGAAAAAAAGTACACACAGTATTAGGTTGTGCTTTTCATTGCGAATTCAACGATGTACGATACAATACGGTTACTTATGTTTTTATCCAGAAAAATGGCTTTTTAATACATTTCTAGTATTTTATTGTAGTAGGCCATGAGATCCGAACGATGAAAGGCAAAAGAAAATGGTTGACAAGTTCGAGTTAATGTGTTTATTTATTTACTAACTCTAACTGTTCATTTAACATAACAACTAAATCCAACAAGTTAATGAAAAACAAATTCTATAACAAATGTTCGAATAAATGACCTCCATTTTCTAGGCATAAGTACGCCCGTCTCACGGTAGACTCCAAAACACGACTTAACATTTCAGGAGTAATTTTATTAAACGCTGCTCGTACTGATTGACGTAATTGTTCCTCGTTGTCAAAACATTCTTTGAATACCTCATTTTTTATGTAGCCCCATAAGAAAAAGTCCAAGGGAGTTAAGTCCGGGGACCTTGGAGGCCAAGGTGTTTCACTGTAAGTCCCAATGTATTTTCCATCAAACCGTTCAGTTAAATATTGGCGAACTTCTCTGGAGTTATGGGCTGGGGCACCATCTTGTTGGAACCAGCAGCCTTGCACAGCGCCTAGCGGTAAATCATCTAAGGCATCTTCTAAATCGTGCCTCAAGATGTCAAGGTACCGCTCGGAAGTTAAGGAATTATTATAGAAAATAGGGCCTATAATCTTGCTACCAAAAATCCCACACCAAATATTAAACCCAAAGCGAACTTGATGTCTGGATAGTCTATTAACACGTGGATTTTGTTGCGACCAATAGTGTGTATTGCGCCTGTTATAAATACCGTTATTGGTCACCATACTTTCATCAGACCAAATCACTTTATATGGAAAATTAAAACTCTCATCACACATCCTGGTATACCACTCACAAAAATGTCTACGTCGTTCGTCGTCACCCGGTTTTAATCCTTGACATATTCTGAATTTGTAAGGCTTAAATTCATTTTTCCTTAAAATAAACTGAGCTGTAGATTTAGCTACCCCATTCTGGTCTTCAATTTCTCTGGTAGAAGTTTGTGGATTTTCGATAACAGATTGTAGAACAATGTATTGGTTTTCTTCATTGGAAGGTTTTTGTCGGGATAATGCAGGCTTCTTAAATGATCCATATTCTTTCAGATTAAATAACAAACGCCGAAAAATACTCTTGTCAGGTTGTCTCCGCTCTGGGTATTTGTTAGAATACATACGCTCGGCTTCCACACAATTTCTTTGGCATCAGATGTAGCAAGACAGCATATCACATTTTTCTTCGTTTGTAAAATTACCTCCCTCCATTGTAGAACAAAATAAATTAGAAAAAGACAACAACAATAAAAATACAAAAACAATAACTAAAGGAATAAACTTATGATCGACTGATAACAAAGACAAATAACATTAATGTGTCATTGAAATTGACTGGATGTCATTTTGTCATGGCCTACTCCATTTAAATGCTGAAATGTATTAAAAAGCCATTTTTCTGGATAAAAACATAAGTAACCGTATTGTATCGTACATCGTTGAATTCGCAATGAAAAGCACAACCTAATACTGTGTGTACTTTTTTTCCGTCCCATGAGAAAAATCAAAGTTGATGGTGGTTCCATGGAATCGAAACGCTGTAATGAAAATTTGTTAACGTCAATTTGGAGAGATTAAAATGTGCCAATGGAAAAGTGTTTTCCGTTTTTTCATATCTTTTGAAATAGCTTTAAAAAATAATAAACACGAAATCGCAATATTTCGGTTTTTCTCGGATATTTCCGGAACGGCTTGGAATTTTCAAATTTGTAAAACGGGATCTTGTTCGGTATCAAAATGCGCAACTTTTGTCTAATTTAACCGACACTGTATCTCTTATAGTTTCCGAGATCCCCATGCTGTGCATCCTTATCTTGGACACACTGTATATATATATATATATATATATATATATATATATATATATATATATATATATATATATATATATATATATATATATATATATATATATATATATATATATATATATATATATATATATATAATATATATACTATATATATATATATATATATATATATATATATATATATATATATATATATATATATATATATATATATATATATATATATATATATATATATATATATATATATATATATATATATATATATATATATATATATATATATATATATATATATATATATATATATATATATATATATATATATATATATATATATATATATATATATAAACATAATTTGTTAACGAACATTTTATGAGGATTAGAATAGCATGCAAAATAGGTACAGATGTTTTCTATTACCAAGTATATCTAGAAGAGTATCTACAAGAAAACGTTGTTAAATTCAATTCAATTCAATTCAATCATAACTAACGACCATTCCTTATATTAAACGAGTTTCAGTAAAGTTCAGCAGAACTGTTATAAAATACAACGTCAAAACGTAGTGATCCGTTTTTAGACAATGCGAGTTCGTAATGCCAGAACTGGCCAAAGATAAAGAGATTAACGAAAAACACTGGTCCTTTCAAACATCAGAAAATATTTTTGTCTTAACACACAATAAAGCGTTTTACCACAAACCGAAACTCAATTTTACGTACTTCACGAGCGTTTCGTCAACCAAGTTGGCATCTTCAGGAGAATATTAAAACAGTTTTAATCTTCTCCTGAAGATGCCAACTTGGTTGGCGAAACGCTCGTGAAGTACGCAAAATTGAGTTTCGGTTTGTGGTAAAACGCGTTATTGTGTGTTAGTGCAGTGCCGAAGGTTCCAGTCAAGAGTTTGATTTTTGTCTTAGATACTTTTTGCGAATAATGTTTGATATATCAGTTCGGATTCTAAGATCTAATAAATCAAATTCGAAGGGATCAATCTCTGAGAAAATCCATTACTTTTATATAAATCTTGTACTGATGTCTTCGTTCTTCTTTAAACCACTTCGTCTGATGATACAGTTGGGTTTTTCTTGCAGCAGGGTTGTTGTTGTTGTTGGTTCTTAGTTTTTTGGATATATTCTACTTTT
Source organism: Cylas formicarius (assembly GCF_029955315.1). NCBI lineage: Eukaryota > Metazoa > Arthropoda > Insecta > Coleoptera > Brentidae > Cylas > Cylas formicarius. The sequence continues at coordinate 28,797,227 of NW_026844319.1, forward strand.
TTGAATAATGCATGACATATCAGTTCTGATTCTAAAATCTAATAAATCAAATTCGATGGGGGTTAAGTCTATGAGAAAATTACATAAATCTTGTACTGATGTTTGCGTTCTTCTTTAAACCATTTTGTCTGACCTTACAGTTGGGCTTCTCTTGCAGCAGGGTTGTTGTTGATACTTAGTTGCATCTATTTCGGATATACTCTACTTTTTTGAATAATGTTTGATATATCAGTTCAGATTCTAAGATCTAATACAAAATAAAATTCAGAATGGATTACCTTTTTTATGACAGCTGTTTCGACAACTCCATGCCTTTATCAATTTATCAATTACGTATATACGTATGTAGATGGGGATATTGGAAAAGTAGCATATATATATATATATATATATATATATATATATATATATATATATATATATATATATATATATATATATATATATATATATATATATATATATATATATATATATATATATATATATATATATATATATATATATATATATATATATATATATATATATATATATATATATAGCATATATATGTTTTATTTCAAGTAGGTACAACGTGAAAAAGAAAATGTCCGTTTTTGAAAAAACACCATATTTTCTTAATTAAAGTAACTGAAATATTTAAATTTTCAATACAGTCGGCTTTGATATTGCTATTCAATTTTAAAACGAGTGGATAAAAAAGGAGTCGATAAAATTGAAGAGAGAGGATCAAGAAAAGAAGTCAGTAAAATGTTCGTACATGCCTTTTTAACGTACAAAAAAAAAGAAGAAAATAAACAGAATTTCACCAAAGAATTAGAGTAAGTATTCAAATAGTCTGCACGCATAACATATATCTCCTTAACACTACTTCACAGGACTGCCTTAACGTTTGGTCAGTGATACTGTTCTTCTCTTAATTATCTAATATTTCCACAGGACCTGCTGTATACTTTATTTTTTGCGGTCACCCGATACAAAGAAATCAAGGGGTGTTATGTCTGGAGATCTCGCGGGCCATGTGACTGGTCTCAGGTTGCCTATCCACCTACATTTAGAAAGAATATAGTAGGATACATGGTTGAAGTACATTTTGAAAACTTTTTCAATATAGCGATCATAACAAACACAAAAGTGGACTTCCGCCGTACCAATGTACGTACTTATAATAAGGAAAACATTTTGGTTTTTCAAAAATTGATATGTTTCTTTTTCACGCTGTATCTACCTCAGGGTATCGATTTAAAATAAAACAAATCTAAATTATTTTTTGGCATATATATGTCTAAATCAAAGCTCTCAAAGTAAATTACAGTATCGTCGGCTCGAAGGGGACAACATTGATATTGATGAATATATAAATACCTTTGATAAAACTTAAAAGTTACCTTACTTTTCGCACACACCTCGTATTTATCACATACATTTTTTGTAAACCGTCAATTTAAGAATTACTCATTGAAAACAGTGGCGTTGAACAAAAATAAAGGCGCCCACACACTTATAACTTTTGAAATCTGTTATGTATTATACAGCCCATTATCTGTTTGTATAGCCCTGGCACCCAATACTTGACTTTTTTTAAATCTAAATCTATATCTAATAATTATTACAATAATGAATTATCCACATTAAATTTGAGCGTGTTGTTTTTCAGTCATTGAGATATATTATTTAATTCTTCCTTCGATGTCTAAATCGAAGCACTCAAAGTAAATTACAGTATCGACAACATTAATTTTAATTAATAAGTAAATGCTTTTTGATAAAAGTTAAACTTTTGGAACACGCCTCGGATCTTTAATATCACGCCTGAGGAATTTTTGCGGAAACCTTCAGTGTTTGTCATTCCTGCGGGGCATGTACTAGGGCGGGCAAGACGCCCTGTAGAAAAAACCTCTCCGATCGGGATTTATCGGCAAAACGGCCCTAATCAAATTCCGCAACGCGAAAAAAAAAGGACCGTCGAATTTCCCCGGCGACTAATGGCGGCATTAACGGCAATCTACCTTCAGACCGACTTATTTCCTGTCGCAAGTTCTGGAGTTTCTGCGACGCCCGCCTCCGCATCAGAACACATCAGATAATCCGACTACGACGGAGCGGTGGAAGCGTTATCCGGGTTTAATTTAAAATTAATATAGCACAGGCGGCGAATTCCGGAAATGAGCTTTAGAAGCCCGCCGGAGGGGGCGGCGGGCGGGGGGCGGCAGAGGCAGGGACGCCCCTCCGACGAACGACGTCCCTCGTCGCCTCTTATTAGACTCAAATATTTAGCCGCTTCTAACGCTAACTCTCTTATCGTCGCATCTGCTGTGCGATTTTCTTTACAAAAACTGCAAATTTTTAATAATAATAATATTCATTTTCCCGACGCCAACCACGAAATTGTATAGGAATAGTCAAAATAATACTAGGTGCAATTGACATGGACAATTAAAAAACTAAAAATTTTTCAGGTTACTGTAATGCTTTTTACAAAACTTCTGGATTCCTACTGCGTAGGTTTTTGCTGATTCGAACTTGCTAAAGTTTCGTCTATCATCCTGCTGACTTCTTCAGAGCTGAACTGTTAAACTAGTTAAAACCTTCAGATTAACTCTAGAATTTTAGCTTTGTCGAATATAATTTTATTTCCGGTTTCGTGATTGTGTTCGGCAACTGCCGATGAGTTTATTCGTCTTAGTCTTAAGGCTCTTTCATGTTCTTTGAGCCTACATGATATGTAAACAGCCTGGCATCTCAAATGGAATTTTGTCTTTGACGGATCGAAGATGTTAAGAGATTTTTGGCCAAGTTGTAAATCTATTTTTGACGTTATATTTCTTTAGAACTTTTGATACGTGGTCAGCGATGTTTTGAATATAAGGAAGGGCAACAGTAGCAAGTGTGGGATTGTTTTCGGCCTCATTGCTATTGGAAGGTTGTTGAAATGTATTTTGTCTTGGAACCCTTAATATCTTTGTGGAAATTATTAGAAAGAAGAGCAGAGATAAGGTGTTTTAATCCAGGGTTTAGTGACTCGGGCTGAGATGGTTTTACCGCTCTGTAAACAAGAGAGTTGATAGCCGATGATTTCTGGGCCGTATGGTGATGATGCATTGAGGTATATATCTGTGGTTAACGGATCGCTTAATGGAGCAATTTCTTCAAAAGGGACTATCACCTTTAGTGGAAGAGATACCGTTGCAGTTTACACATTTACACTGGCTGTGCGAAGGTATTTAAATCAGGCATTTGAGTATCGAGGGATACGTGGGGGCGGATCTTTACCTTGGCCGCTTCGCTCACCAGACCTTAATCCGATGGACTTCTTTTTTTGGAAGCACTTAAAGTCTGTAGTGAATGAAATACCTAGGACAGATATTAATGATCTAGGACAAAATATAAAAAACGGTTACGAAATCATTAGAAATATTGACTTACGCCATTTTTTTACTTTTTTAATTTGTAGCATACTGTTATGAAAAATTTATTGCACCTCACCTGCGTTTAAACCTGCTTTTCGTCGTTTTATGGCTACACGATAACACTTATCGGTTTAAAACAAGACTAACAATTTTTTGATTATTTGTGATTCTGCTTAAAGCAATCTGTTCTATTTTGCAATATCGGTCTAAATAAATAGAATACAGGGAAAACAAAAAGCGTTCTCCGGTGACAGATGTCTTCTATTTTAAAATAAGGATAAAAGTTCATATAAACTAGGGTCCAAAATGTTAGTTTTTAAAATACAGGGTGTTAAATTTGAAGGGGTCATGGTGATTTTTTGTAAATATTTTCAAAACACGTAAATATTTTAAATCAAATTTAGTGCAGTTACTAAAATTTTTAGGATCCATTTAACGAACTAAAACCTAGTATTGGATTGGCTTCAGGGCTGGGTAACACAGGGGAGGCGGATTTTAATGTTTACAATGGAGGTGCAGATAATCATTAGTAAGCCTTGGAAGTTAATGACGCGTTAAATTTGTTTGTGTTGTTGGGTAAATAAAAATTAAATGTCAATCATTTTTTCAATTTTGTTCATTGTCGGTGAAAAATATTTTTTACTTGGGTTGTTCTTATAAATACTTTTATTGACGAAAGACAAATCAAACTATCAACTGTAAACCTAATTATTCTAATAAAACTAATTAAATAGAGCGTTAAATGGAGCCCAAAAAATTTAATAACTGTTCCAAACTTTATTTTAAAATATTTACGTGTTTCGAAAATATTTACAAAAAATTCGCCGTCACTTTTTCAAATTTAACACTCTGTATGTTAAAAACTAAGCCGTTTTCGACTCTACTTTATATGAACTTTTATCCTTATTTTGGGTCAGAATACGTCGTTAAAATATTGACGTCTAATTTCGGGACACCCTGTACACGGGCATTATTTGCATCCTATAAATGGATTTTTTGGCATTGCTGAAGCATTTGACTCAGTTTATTTGATACGAGCGGAGCGAGTGTTTAATTAACGAGTGACTTAAAAATTTACCGAACGTGTTGCATACTATACTTTTTCTACGACCGTCAGAATTGATAAACGTCAAAACATCCGATTGCTCCCAAACTCGTGCGGTAAAATGGCGGAAATGTCCGAAGCGGCTCGGATCCGTGGGAATCGTGGTAAAGTGACGCTTCTCGCACGATAGATCGGAGTGTAATTAAGTATTTTACAGATCTTATTATTGTTGTTATTATTAAAAGAAAAACATATTTTTTGGGGACGATTTTCTGAACAATGGCGACGACAAGCAGTTGCCGACGAATGTAAAATAAATTCGGGCCCGAAGTGGCCGGGGCCGGCGTAGTCGGAAGCGGTTTCCCGCCGGCGGATACCGCTGTCTCCGGGACACACTTCCTACCCGGAGCGGCGGCCAATTTCACCCGGAGCGAGCGTTTTCCGCCCTCCGGACTGCCGACTTTAGTTGCCGCGCCGCGCGATGCCGGCGCCCGATTACCGCGTTCGAGTGCCGCCCCCGCTGCCCTGGCGACCTCTGGCGACCTGATTCGGCGATCGAACATGGTTTTACAAAACACAATGATTTTTTCACTGGTTTTCGAATTGTAAACAAAAAACCAAAACACATTAAAGTAATTAATTTTTATAAAACTTCTGGATTCCTCCTGCATCGGTTTTTGCTGAGTCCAACTAACTAACGTTTCGCCAGTCATACCGTTGGCTTCTTCAGAGCTTGACTGAAACTGGCTAGCATTATACTCTGTACCTGCTTTTATATTGTTTGAGGGCTGATGAGTTTATTTGTCTTAGTCGTAAGGCTCTTTCTTGTTCTTTGAGCCTAGTTGATATTTTTCTTCCAGTCTCTCCAATGTATTGTTTGGCGCATATGCATGAAATGCTATAAACTCCTGACATCTCAAATGGAATTTTGTCTTTGACGGATCGAACATGTTAAGAGATTTTTCGACAAGCGGTAAATCTGGTTTTGTCGTTCTATTTCTTTAGAATTTTTGATATGTGGTCAGTGATGTTTAGAAAGTAAGGAAGGACCGCATTGGCAAGTGTAGGATTGCTTTTGACCTCATTGCTATTGGAAGGTTGTGGTGATGTGTATTTTTTGATGGGACGCTTAATATCTTTAATGTGGAAATTATTGGACAGAAGAGAGAAGGTTCAGTCACTCGAGCTCACCTAGTTTTACGACTCTGTAAACAAGAGAGTTGATAACCGATGATTTTTGGGCCGGATGGGGATGTGACAATGCGTTAAGGTATCGGTCTGTGTGGGTAGGTTTTCTGTAAACAACCAATCTTAAGTCTTTCTATTGATAAGAATATCTAAGAATAGATGGTTATTGTTAGTTTCCAACTCAATGGTAAAACGCATGTTAGGGTGTATTGAGTTTAAATATGTACGAAAATCGACTAGGGTTTCTTGATCATGATGCCAAATAACAAAAGTATCGTCGACATATCGTTTCCATAATTTTGGTTTTAGATGAAAGGTGTCCAGAGTTTTCTTCTCAAAGGCTTCCATAAATATTTTCGCTATGACTGGTGATAGTGGGGGACCCATAACTGTTCCCGACGGTTATAAGAAAAATCTGTTCCACACAAGCATTTTTCAATTAGGTGAGAAGGTTTGCTTCCAGATTCTCGGATTTTAATATATCTGAAATGATGTTGAGAGTTTCAGGAATAGAAACTTTTGTAAAGACGGATTCTACGTCGAAACTAACTAGAATGTCTAATGTGTGTCTAATGTAATGGTTTTCAATTGTTCAATGAAGTTAAATGAATTAAGTACGAAACTATCAGTTTTCCCTGTAAGGGGTTTTAATAAAGAAGCTAGATATTTTGCTAGAGAATATGTTGGAGAACCAATGATGCTGACAATAGGTCGAAGGAGTAATGCTGGTTTGTGAATCTTTCAGAGTCCGTAGAGACGAGCCTTAATAACAGAGTTAAAGTTGCTTTCCATAGATGACGTAGGATCTTTTTTAAGTTGACGTAAGATGTAAGAATATCTTGAATCTTTTCCTGGTATACATTTGTGTCCATGACCACCGTAGCATTTCCTTTATTTGCTTTTAGGATTACGATGTCTGGATTAGATTTTAGAGATTTTAGGGTAATGCGTACAGGCTTTGGAATATTAGGTTTTGACTTTTTAAGGATTTTTGCGGTCTCAAATCGAATTTCATTAGCTGTTTGAGATGGCAGTTTGTTTAGGATAGACTCGACTTTGGAAATGATTTGCGAACTCGGCTGGGGACAAGATTGGTTAATTTAACGAGGAAGAAAAAAATAGTTCAAAGACAACAGTTTCCTTATCTAGAGTAGATTACGTTAAAACTTATTTCGATATCGGTTAATTGGAAATATTTTCGAGAAAACCCGTTTTTTCTATTTAACATTTTAGGTTACGCCCTCTAGCGACCATTTCACAAACTTGAAAATGATTTCACGCTTTTTATCTTGGTCAATTAACTTATAAATATTTTTCATTCTTTAAAACTATCGTTTGTCAACGCAACGGTCAACGTCCATTTTTCATCAATACACTTATGAATATATCAAAATGCGACCCAAATTAATATCTGAAGATAAGAAATATTTTGCCAAATATCATCCGTTCGCTTGTTGAACTCCGACTGGAATCCTGCAGACGTTTCGCCAAAATCTCACTTGGCATCTTCAATGGGGCACTATATATTATATATATATATATATATATATATATATATATATATATATATATATATATATATATATATATATATATATTTCGTCGGTAAAAGGCGGAAGGCCCCGCAAACCACCGCCCGAACGGAAAGCGAGAAGCTATCCGGGGTAAAGCGACGACCGCGTGGCGGCGCTGCTTAGCCGGAAACGTTACCATAGCAACACATCGATTGCCTACGCAGACGGTGTCGTCGTCGCTACGAAGAAGTTCACTGTGGCCCTGAATATTATTACTATTGGGTTAATTAAGGCGAATGACGTAGGCAGTCATCCTTATGAGGGAATTTCGATATAGAATCTTTTTTTTAATGGTATCTACAGGGTGTTACAGCCTTAGTAAATCCGTCGTGAATATTCTGCTTCTTTCGGCCTTGATTTTTCTTTTGGTTCTGTCGATATTAATCTTAGTTTTATGTTTTATATTCTTTTTTGTATTTTAAACATTCTGTTTTTTAAATTTTGTTTATTTTGCTTGTTTATTTATTTAACATAGAATACTGTAGTTCTTCTTGGGTTGAGTTGTTTAGTAATTTAAAAAAATATATTCAACGAATCGATCACAATATGGACCTTTATCAAGACTCTAAAATGTATACAAATAATAATTTACATAAATTAAGAAGGTGCAAATATAAACTATTTTCGTTTTGAAGTTTAGTTCATTATTAGTTGGTAACAGTTTAATGATTTGTTGGTTTAATTTCAACACCGTTTTTACAAAAAAAGCGGATTTGAATTTTAATCAAAGTTAATAAAATTAATTAAATTAAAATAAAATTTCAATCATTTACAGCATTCATTTCTTTTTTAATCATTTAATTTATTAATTAATTTGATTATTTCTTTTATTGCTAATTATCTTGTGTGTCAAAATTTTAGTTTCTTTAAATTAAATTTCACATTTTGTTAAATTTTTATGTTTCATTAATTTGTAGGATTTTTTGATATTTGTTTTTAATGTAATTAGAATTACAATTTAGATATCTTAATGTATCTTTTGAACACTTTTTTTTATGTTAAATCAAGGAAATCTATTTTTCTATTATAAGAATTAAGAATGTAAGATAAACGAGATAAAAGTTGCGTATTTATATACTTAGCGGCCTGAAGCTACCAAAACAATGAGGGGTGGATTAAAAAAAAATTGGGGAAACTAAATACATTGATTTTAGTATTTTTACTAAAAAGTTACGCAAAGGTCGCGAGGTTCAAAAAGATTCTTCTGATTCGCCTGGTTACTGTTATTATTATTATAAATGAAATAAATGAAAGTCTTAAATAGAAAAGTTTTAGGCATTCATACGGGCTTTATAGCTATGTAACAGACAAGAAAGTTTATTCTTTTTCGACAAAGCAACAAGGAAAATTTAACATTTTCCCGTTTTTCCCGTTTCACTGTTACTTATATTCCAAACGCGATTTTTTAACATAAATAACGCCTTGTGTTGTCGCGCATAAAACAACTGCAGCCCAGTAAAAAACGTGTTTTATTGGCAAACTTAATTATTTTATTTTTCATTTATTTTTTTATTTTTTTAGTTTTTGTTGTTTTGTGAGATATTCTATTAAATTAAAAATAAAAATAATCAACCGATGACAAACTTTCTTTCCAAATCCAAATTTTTTAACATTTAAAGCTGTTCAAAAATAAGGCCTTGTGTCAAAAAAAAATGCGGCCCAATTAAAAATATATTTTATTTGATATCTCTCGTTTTTGTCGTTTTGCGAGATATTCCATTTAATTGAAATTAAAAATGACTTTTCCATCAGTAAGTGGACCCCACGGCGAGCTCGGGCGTCAAAACATTGTCGAACCGTTCCCACAGGAGCGAACAAAAGTGCCCCGTGGTCCCGGCTCGATCTGCGCGGTTGCCAAATTGCCGACGTATGTCGATTGTCATGTCCCTAAATAAACCCCATTGTCCCGTACAAAAGAAATGAACATCGGCCGCGTGTGTTCCCTGTCGGGCACCGCATCATCGTAGTCGTCGTTCCTGAGGGAGGGGGGAAGGGAACGGGTGCTTGACTTTTGTACGTTAATCTTGTTAATTATCTTTTCGAGTGGATCGCGCGCTCGAAAGTGTCATATTTATTATCTCGGACATGTATAGGGTGTAATCGTTGTATGAGATTCCGTTTTCAATAGTCCCCCGTATATTATACCAGGCGCGTTCAAAAAGTAGGTGACTTTTGTACGTTCGATCTTGGATATTTTTCTTTTGTTATGTTGGACCCACGTCCCTGACACGTGTTCACGGTTTCCGCCAGTTTGCATGTTTACTTTTTTTTGCGAAACGGCGATCTTCTGTTGTCAAAAAAATTGAGCAAAGAAATTTTATTTTTTTATTTTATAAAAGATTTTATTAACTACAGTTTGCGATAAAGTAATTGAAGCAAATAAAAAAAGTGCAATATAAGGTAGATAAGATTGTTATTATTATTAATATCATTACAATATTACAATTACAATTATTGCTTAACCCTGACACCTAGGTTAAGTAAACCTGTATGTGTCAAAACTGGACCTTAAATAATTCAAATTTTGTCTCTAATCTACCCAATAAAAGGCATATCGTAGTTATCTTTATTACTTTTTTTCAAAATTTTCATTCGCAGTGCAAAGACATGCTTAGAGTAGTGCGAGGACTAGTCAAAATAACCTAAACTACGGTTAACATTAGAAATTTTTACACAAATCGAGTTTAAGATTCAAGATTCATAACATTTATTTCAACTTTCTTTTTAATGACTCTAATCGACCCTACTTCTTACGTTAAGCAAACTTAACCTCCACTCAAAACTACTTGGTCCGTATTGCGTTCAAAAATTATGAGAAAACATTAAATATAAAAATTATAAAAGATTGTCAGGGCACGATTTAAAATTATTTTTAAATTTTAAATTGTTGATCTTTTTCATTCATTATAATACCTAAGAAATATTTTCATTTTCCTATAAAAAAATACTAGTTTTCACAATGCAAAAAATCTTACGACAGCGTTGTTTTTAATTGCCATAAGCAAGGAGCACGGAGGACCAGCTCAAAAATTAACCTTTTTTTCGTTATACCAGGAGTAAAAAATAAAAAAAAAGGGCATTCCATATTATTATAACCGAATCATAATTAATTTATTGAAATTGGTATTTTTTGGATAATTCTATGGATTTAATCTAAACCCAGAGCTTTTGAAGATCTGATAAATACCAAGAATAAAATTTTGAATCAATAGAAAAATAGTTACTTATCTGTAACCTTTTTTTTTATTAAATAAGTTTTAATAAATAATTTTAATTATTATTTATAAAATTTGGTTAAATTTAGTTAAAGTTAGTCAAAAATAATTCGAGTTGATGGTTAAAAGTAACAAAAAATAATATTATTAGTTTTTCTTTTAAAGGATCGTACAAATACCTACAACTTTTATTAACCTTCGTCGCACCGGCTCTGTTTTAAGTCTTGTTATGACATGTTCCCTAATCAATGACTCTCCCAAGTCCAAACGAAATTTTCTTCTGCTGTGTTTGCTTTTTGATTTTTCCGTCTGGAACTTTTACACTCCATAAAATAAATGCATTTAATATTATGTCAGGCTTGTTTATTTTCCCCCGCAACAGAATCATCATGATGCTCCGTAGATAACATAAGGACAGCCTTATTCTACCTAGATCTACAAGATCTAAGACGACTCCTTCGCCTTGTTTCTTTTCTGCTGTATTATTAATTTTTCCCATGTATGGTTGCATCTGCTGCCGCCCAAATTTTCAGACCATATTTATCTGGTTTACTTTTCATATAATTTCGAAATGAACAACGACCTATCAATCCGACTAGTCGTTCATCTACTGTAATATGGCTCCCGGGATTATAACACTTTTTGAAATTGTCCACAAACATGTTGAAAACTTCTCTTACCGGTGTAAGCTTATCAGTTTTCTTTCCGACTTCCCTAGTTTTGGAATCGTCAAAACGAAAAAAACTCGTCAGCAATTGAAAACGTGAGCGAGACATAGTTGCAGGAATAACTGGTTTTAGTCTAACTTCTCTTGGTACACCACAACATTACTATCGGTTCTTTTGAAGCCCGAAAGGCACCTAAGATCAAAATGAGGCCAATGTATGCCTTATTTCAACAGCATCTGTTGGCTTCAATATGCGTTGTAGAGGTCGTGTTTGATTTTGATATTTTTCATTCCAAAGTTTGAAAAATTGGACAGGAAAAGGTATTATTAGTGAATAATACCATATGTAATTCGATAACTTTACCTGTCCTGCCTATAAAATTATCTACCTTCTTCTAAGATTTCTTCACTTTCGTCAGTCTCTATCACACTGCTCACAGCACCAGTGTCATTTCCTTTGACTCATTTGAGCACCACCTACTATTATATCATCTTCAGAATCTGTTATTTCTGGAACATCATCACTATCTTCTTCACTATCACAGAGTTCCATGTCAGCATCATGGAGATTATTCAGTAACTCTTCTGACTCTAAATCGGTAAATTTATTTGGATTGCGAATATTTATTTTATCAGACATTGTGTAACATTTCACGCTGGCGTAATGATATTTACTGCATTGCGCATGACCGTGACTAATCAAAGTGAGTATCTTGGCATCTCATACAAGTATACCCTACATAAAAAATATTTTTTTTTGTTGACTTTTTTGATGCACGTCACTAACTAACTAAAATATACAGAAAATGAATCTGTAAATACTAAATGTCAATAAATAAAATTGCGGAACCCTTGTGTAAAGTTTTTAAAAAGACATAAGAAAAATTGAGTTGTTGGGGTACATACGACGAAGGATAAGCGTGTGATATACTTTACATTTTATTTTAACATTTCCAATAATTACATCTCTCATCTTATGTTATAACGTCTATTCAATGATCGTATATTTGAACTGTGGTGTAGAGTGTTGACGTGTAGACAAAATGGTGGCAATAAAATTGTTGGTGGCGGTAAAAAAGACGACTATAGTGCGAAAACAAAGGAAGAAGCTAAAAAATTTGATTCGCGTGGTTTGCTCCATGGCAAAATGTGTCCAGTAAAACACTGCATGCAACGTTTATTTCTAGGAATGGTAGAAGGCAAGCTAAGGCATGTCAGTAGTATCTCAGATAGTAGAAAAACCAATAAAGTCGGCACGCCGCCTCAGGCGATCCCACTTCTGACGGTACGCAAACTTAACCTCTAACCAAAGCCGGGCGCGCATAAAAAAAATACAATAGTCGGCGACACGAAGCGACTCTCGAAGATCGAATCCCGACGCCTCCCCCACCCCGCCGCCCACGGGGGTGGGGTTTACACGCGACGCGTCTGAGTCTTCCGCCATTGGTCGCCTCCGACTCCGCCCCCGGGGTGATTTCCGCGCGAAAAGCTAGGAAAAAGTCGCAGTCGATCATAAATGTGCGAGTTGACAGATTGATCGGGCTTTACGATTTTAGAGTCAGTTTTTCCGCGAACATGGGCGTTTAAAATATTCCGCGTTTCTCGATTTAAATTTCGGCGTCCGAAAAAATAACCACCATGTTGGATATTAAACCGTCGGCGGACTACCTGAGCCGGAGTTCCACGTTCGGACAGTTCTCCATGCTGTTTGGTAAATATTCGCCAGGGTCTCGGACAACTTTTTGCAAATGGCCGGACGTCGAGGATTTTTCGAAAGTTTCGTTTGAATATTGGCCTTTTTAGAAAACACCAGGGTACAGAGTGACGAAAAATATAAAGCGATGAAGATTAAATATGATCCTCGCTTCGTTAGTTCGAATTTTTCAAAATTCTTTACGAATTTGTACAAAAAATAATAACATTCCCAATACTCAGTGTTGTTTTCGGAAAGGTACGAGATGTCAAGGTAGACAAAAAAACAAAATGTAGGTTTGATAGCCAAGTATTTTTTTATATGGAACACCCTGTATATGTACGATTACAATAATGAAACACACTTTATATTTCCACTCAAAAATAGGAAATTTTTATCTAATTTCAAAGAATGCCGTGACTGGCTGCAACAACAATAATTATTTACAAATTAAGGTAGAACAAAAACGCTAAAAATGGCAAGACACACTAAACTAAAAACTTCTTTAACTATTCTGTATGCGACCACCATTTTCCTGAACACATTTCTCATACACTCTAATTGCATGAAGTCTTGAATTTAGAACCGTCTCCTAGCTGATTTATTGTCCCTGAAATCCTTTGCCGAAGTTCCACCACATCATTACAAGGAGTTTTATGCACGTGATTTTGTGTCCCCAAAAGAAAAAAATCCATTAAAGTTAAGTCGGGGCTGTTGGCTGTCCAATCCGCCATCCCCTATCCAACCCCTGGAATATTCCATGTTAAGAAAATTTTTAAGTTGTCCAACATTGTGTGGTGGGGCACCGTCTTCTATATGTTGTTCTATTTGATGCTTTATGACTTGCAAATAATGATCTCCAGTTAACTTTTGAGCTATGAATATCGGACCCAAAATATGACAATCTATGCCACCACACCATACAATAATTGATTGGTACTCCTGGGTTTTTATTGAGTGTATTTGTCTAGGATTATTTAAAAACCAATGTCGCGAATTTTGTCTATTACAACGCTTTCTTGTAGTGAACGAATTTTCATCAGTCTATAAAATGTTTTTCAAAAAATTGTTATTCTCATTATATCTATTTAAAAAAACTGCAAAAGCTGAATTCGAAATTTCGATGTGTGGATTGATCCACGAGAAATACCACATTCTCTAGTAAAAGAGGAAACTGGTTGTCCTTCATTGAATCCTAATTGGCTTCATTATTTAAAATATTATAATTCCGGCATAACTTTATAGCATTTAGTACGTTACCGTTTTCTGCAAATTTCTTTGCCAGCCTTGGAAATATCTGAGATATCTGGATAAAATCTAATATACTGACGACGAGCTGCTGTTGCACTTTTATTATTCGGAAAGTATGCTTGTAGCATATCACGATTGCCTTCACGGATGCCAAATTCGCAAAAAAACATTTTAACACTAACGATTTGGACAATAATTAAAGCATAAACGTTGTGCACTAATACGTCAACCATAGACATATTTTTATTTGTCAGTCAGGGCACTCTTTGAAATTTCCCCTTTTTGCCGATTTGTCAAAAACGATTGCAATTAAATATAAAGTGTGTTACATCATTGTATTCGGAATAAGATATTCTATTAAACCCATATATAATATACAGGGTGTTCCATTTAAACAAATATGATGTAGGCTTATATGTGAGAAAATTGATAGTGTTTTGTTTTATACGTGATTTGAAAAAAACCTGCCTACTAACCCTACATTTTGATTTTTTGAATACATTGATATCTCCAAGAATAAAAAAGTTACAGCTAATTAAAATGTTTTTAAGATAAATCGAACGCACGGTACATAACCTTGAAACTTTAAATCAGAAATCTCAAAACCACAACTTAAAACTTAAACCAAGTAAATCATGGGTTATGGTGTTTGGGAATTATGAGCAAATTTAGTTTTGCAAGTTAATAATAAACATATTTTTATGTAAACAAATGAAACGAAGTTTGTGCGAATCCTCGGTCCTCTCTAATTTCAATTACTGCGATTTTGCCTATGGTTTTTGTTTCGATCAGGAAAGTAAGAAGCGTGTCCAGATAGTACAGAATGCTATGGTTTGAGGAAATTTGATCCCAACATTTCTCTACATTTTTGTATAATGTAATCAATAATCCTAAATCGTCAGTTTCCATAAAAAACCATTACATGATTTCACAATAAAATATAACAAATATTTTTTAAATATCTATAAATAATAGAATAAGCATAAATAAACATAAATATCAATGCAACCAACACTATCAATGCTCACCAGACATATTTTCGCTTTGTGTTTCTTTTTCAACATAGGTAATGTGGCATTGTTAAACAAATATATAAAATCAACAAGTAAGCTACACATGTTAGAGCAGAAAAAAGGAACAACAGAGATTTAAACATTTTACTGCATATGGAGGAAAGCAAAATGATTAGTTCGAGGATTCTGACGTGGTATAATGACGCTTCCCTTACGCTAGGTCGGTGTGTAATTAGGTAGTAGAAAAAGACGTTTGTAAATCAATATTATTCATTTAATATATATTTTCTGTAATTAGCTTGTCAGTAAATATTTTGTATTTCTGTGTTTTTATTGTCCCTGTATAAAACCTTCTGAAGAGGATGTTGAAAAAATTACACATATTGGGTTATTTTTAACGGAATTGATAAATATTTGTCTTTTTCATATAAAAAATTCAAATTATTCTTTTTTACTTAGCGTGTATTGATAAAATATGTATACACAGAAGGGTTAAGTGTATTTTTTTTTGAAAATTTACTTGTAATATGTTTATAAGGTTCTAAAAATAAAAAACAAAAAATATATTTTTAAACAATTCCAAACTTGAAAAACAAGTAAAATATTTTTCATGTAGAAATGCCATGGTACATTTTTTGACAATTTGGAAGGAGTCAATATTGGAAAACACAAAATAGAAAATAAAAAAAGGAAAATTAGGAATAAGCGAAGGCGAGTTTCTGTTGATAATTTTTATAATTTTTAATTTTTCATTGCAGATACTTCCTACAAAGGATCATGGAGCAGTCACGCAGCCTCGCAGTCCCAAGGTAACGCGAGCTTGAAAAAAAAGTATGGCCCATGAGGGGATCGAACCCGCGACCTTCGCGTTATTAGCACGACGCTCTAACCAACTGAGCTAATGGGCCAACACTAATTGTAGTTTATCGCGTTTGTTGCGCTATTACGTCCGACTTAACACGTCGAAAATTTTAAAAGAGCACTAACACGCGAAATAACAACACCTTGGAATAATTTTTTACCCTTATTTAAAAATCCAAAAGAAAAAAATTACTGGGCTCGTCCGGGATTTGAACCCGGGACCTCCCGCACCCTAAGCGGAAATCATACCCCTAGACCAACGAGCCACCTGAAGAAATCGATAGTCAAACCGCATTTCAGTGCTCCGAAATTCTTTATTAAAACAAAAACAAAAGCGATTTGTCGTTTTATCGCCTCGTTCGTTTCGCGTCGATTTTCCGTCGGTTATTTTTACATTTTCCTCCACCGCGCCGGGATTTTTCATTTCCTCCGGCCCACCCCGCCCCCATTACTGCCCTAATGGAATTTTCGATTGATTGCGTCCCGCGCGTCGCTCTTTTTTTTGTGCCCCTTCGTCCGAATCTGGTATCGATTATCGGAAATCTCGAGGCTCGTCGAAAACAAAAGCCGATTGACGCCCGACGTCACGTCACAGTTTGTAATCGTTTTTTCCGCAACCGGAAAGACGCCACCCCCCACCCCCGCCTCCCGCGCTACCCACCGACCGGTCGTTGTTTTCGACGCGCAAATCCAATTGTTATTCCGTCGCAGAGGACTTGATTTGTAACGCGATTTCGATCAAAGAGGGCCCGGGTTTGCCCGAGGCACGCTTGATTTCGCTTTGATGTTCTTCCATTGTCGCTCCTGATTGTCAGATTTGAGACGCACAAAGGTGCTAATAGAAGACCTTCAATTTTGGACCCGTTAAGCCTTATACGGGGCGATATAAACATAAAAACCGGAATTTTATACAGGAAAAAGAAAATGCTGCAAATATTTAAAGGTCGAAGTAAATAACCCGTAAATTTCAACCTCCTATGATTATAAATAACCGAGACATGAAACCACAAAAATCGAGCATTGAATTTGAAGCCCCGTTTTCAAAAATCAATTGCCCCGAAACCACTTCTCTCTCTAAAAACCGCAAGTTCATCTCGAATATATCATTTGCATTTAAACTCACAACTATTGACTCAATTAAAGCCATATTACCGCGCCATATTATAATATATTATTATATTATTAATTGCTGTTTGGAAGTTTTGGTGACAGTGGTAAATGTACGAACTTATGATTATGTTATTTCTAATCATATTGTCACTAACAGTCAACCTGGATTTCGTAAAGGTTTTAGTACTATTAGTCTACTTTTACACATTAACGATAACATTATTAGTTCTTTAGATAACGGTGCTCGCACTTATATCTTTAGATTTGATTATATTATGATCAAGCAAAAAAAAATTGTCACTTTCTTTTGGTTAATGTTTTAAGTTAACACTGAATTCCGGGTTAGTAACTTTTGCCTTTAGCGGATCATTTTTTTACAGTAATTTTTACAATAAAAAGCACCAATTTATATTATTATTATTATTATTATCGTATGGCAATAACACAGTCTAGTTTTAAATGTTAATGTTTACAAAGGTTAAATCTTAATATCTAGGTTTTCAATCCAAACAACAGCCGATGGAGTGGCCCTCAAGAAGTCTGTTGTCGTACACTGGCTCTGTCTTTTTTCGCACCCGTATGCTAGGTGGCGGATGGTTTGTCGCCTTCCACAGTCGCAGCAGTTGGTTTCTGATTTGCCCCATTTGTGCAGAGAGTCCGCACAAACACCGCATTCTGTACGGATCCGATTTAGGGAGCACCAGGTTCCTCTCGGTAGTGTAGAACCTGGAACAGTTTGGTTAACGTGGAAAACGCTGCAGATATCTGGAGGAACGCAATTTTGCCACATCTGAGCCCATTCGTCTTGTAGGTGGAAGTTATTGGATATAAGCGCTGCCGCTGTTTGAATTGGAGGTTTTCTGGAGCGGATCCTGTGCCCTAGTTGAGCGATATCTTCATGGATTTGGAGTTGGGGATTGTTTTGTATTTTTCTAAATTCTCTGCAGAGAGCTTCCGATCGCCGGAGATGGGCTGGTGGAATGTTGCAGAGCGCGGGGAGCCAATACGTGGGTGTGGATTTGATGGTTCCACTGATCATTCTAAGTGAGTTGTGGATTTGGACATCCACTAGTTTTGAGTGGGGGCTATTCGTCCAGACAGGAGCGCAGTATTCGGCCGAGGAGTAAACAAGGCCAAGAACGGAACATCGGAGCGTTTCGGCTGAGGCACCCCAGCTGGTGCCACACAGTTTGGATATTATGTTGTTTCTTGTCTTAAGTTTGGCGGCTACGTTGCTTAAATGTTTTTTAAAGGACAGCGTACGGTCTAAGGTGACGCCCAGGTATTTCGGGTGCTTGTTTTGTTTTAGTTGGGTTCCGTTAAATTCGACGTCCAGTTCTGTGTTCGCCAACTTGTTAAGGTGGAAACAAGAAGTCTCAGTTTTGGTCACACTCGGTTTCCATCTCCATTTCGCAAAGAAATCATTCATGGCCATCAGATCTTCGCACAGTACATCTTCTGCAACGTGGAGGTCTGAAGCCAAGAGCCATGTCGTCGGCATAGTTAAATTTTTTAGAGCGAGTTTCAGGTAGGTCTGACACATAAAGGTTAAATAGCAGAGGGGCAAGGGCGGACCCCTGCGGTAAACCATTATTTAGTACTCTCTTTTTACTTGATTGATCATTCAAATGCACTTGGAATGACTTGTAGTTGCTTTGCATCTGGTGATGTTCAGAAGTTTGTATACAAGACCCTGGCGCCAGACCGTATCATAAGCCGCGGTAAATCTATGAAAACGAATGCCGATTTCTCCTGATTTTGGAAACCAGCTTCTATGAAGGTTGTAAGGCTGAGGACTTGATCGCAGCAGCTTCGGTTTTTTCTGAATCCCGCCTGCTCTATTGGGATATGCAGCATGATTATGTCGGATATGCGGTTGTATATAAGTTTTTCCAGTAGTTTATAGCAGGAACTGAGTAATGCGATGGGTCTATAGCTCTCGGGTCTGTCTTTATCTTTACCAGGCTTGAGCAATGAGATTATTTTTGAGTTTTTTAGTTTTGGTGGTATATAGCCATCTCAGAGTAGAACTTAGCCAGCCAAGCCTTTGTTACAGATCCACTATAGGACAAGAACTCTACATGCAACCCATCATAGCCGGGCGCTTTACCTGTTTTCATTTCCTTTATAGCGTTTTCAATCTCCTCTGTTGAGAAGGGTTTAGCGAAATCGGATTCTCTTGTGATGTTCTTTTTTAGCTGGGATAGCTCTTTTCAAATTTTGGTTGTGTGACTTTTGTCGTTGGGCGCTCTGGAAGTTGAAACAATATGGTCCGCTCTCTGATCTGCGGATACCGCGGGGTCGTTTCTCACAGGTGGAGAACCTGATCCGAGTTTTCTTATGAGGCTCCAGGCTTTTCGGCTAGAGTGTTTGAAGTCCACATTGGCGACGGTTTGGGACCATTTATCACGTCTAGCGTTGTCAAGGCTCTGCAGTATTTCGTCAGCGAGATCAGGGTCTCCGGTGTTGAGATATTCCTCATATAAGGATTGACTGTCCTCATGCCAGCCGGGAATGTACTCTTTTCTATATCCTCGAGGGATGGACTTTTTTGCGGCGGCGATCACCGCTCCACAGAATCTGTCATAATTTTTGGGCTTAGCCGGGATCCAGTGCAGAGTTCTATCCAGGATGTGTTGGAATTTTCCCCAGTCCGCTTTATTGAAATTCCATCTTGGCTTTGGTGTTGAATTTATAAGTGGGATTTGGACTCCTACTGTCACCAGAACAGGCCTATGTTGGCTATGGGGAAATCATGACAGCGCTTTCCTTTCTGTTGCTAGGGGGGTGTTGTCTAGTTGTCTGGTGACAAAGCAAAGATCAGGGTTAGAGTCTCTGTTCCAGGCGGCGGATCTAAATGTCCCTGGCTGCTTGGCATCGTGAACTAGGTAGAGATTACTGATCTCCGCCCAGCTGGTTAATTCGGTACCAGCAACGTCTTCATTAAGGTAGCCCCAGGCAGTGCTGTGGCTGTTGAAGTAACCAATATAGACCGTGGTGCGAGTTTCCATTGGTAAAGCTGCTTCCGCCCAGGTCATACCAGGCGGCTTCTGCACATTGACTATCGAGAGAAGGCCGATCTTGACGGTTATTATGTAGACACTGTTCGTGCACTTGGATGATACTAAGAATGCATTTTTTATAGTGCTCCTGACGTATGTGGCTGAGCCATGGGCATGATGGAAAAGAGATGCAAGTGCGGTATAACCAGGGATACTACCTCTTTTTTGAAATTCTTCTTCGCTGTTTGTGTGGGTTTCCTGTAGGGTCACAACATCGATGTCATTTTCGGTCAGCAGTTTAGATAGGTATTCACATTTGGCTCTGCTTATACCCTCTATATTTAGCTGGCAAATACGGACTGACGGTCCGATAATTCTAGTCTTGGGGCTCTGAGAAGAGCTGTTTCGAATCTGATTTGGAATAGCTTGCGAGGTCATCCTCACTAGTAGAACAGTAGAAATGTAGAAACAGTAGAAACATGTGTTTAAGGGACAGGATATAGATACAAATTGTCTGACCGCCAGCTGTGTTAGCTCTTTAGCGTTACCCAGGGTGCACCACGAGGAGGCGAGCTAACGTTGCACCCCACCAATTTATAAAAAAAAAACCTTCTTACTGGAGCGCAAATGTCAAATGTCAATTATGCAATCGTAACTTCGGTATTCCGTGGTTGGTTATTTATTTGTTTCTGAATGACTGGTAATTAGATTTTCACGAATATCTTTATGAAATCTGGATTTTTAACAATACGTTGTTGGTCATTAAATTTTGCCACTTTTTTTCTTGTCTGCAACTGTATATATAACATAATTTTGCAAAAGCATCGGTGCCCGGCGAATACTTATTATAATACGACCAAAAATATAGTGCATTTATTGCTTTGACGTTTTAAATATTTTATAGCGCCTTAACCACAGACCTTCGCATTACTGTGGTAAAACCCACCTGCAAATGGACCATTTGAAAGTTAATTAAGCATTAATACTGCGGGGTATTTATTTTAACATCATGTGATATGTATCGTTCTGTTTTTTAACACTTTAAAGTGGAATTCGTGGAATGAAGCACATGTGAGTAAGTGGATTCGAGAGCAAAATAGGCCAATAGTGTATTTAGTGTCTTGAGCTGATTTGGTCTGAGTTGATAGATAGATAGATAGATCATTTATTCACAAAATCCATTACAATGGATGTTTCGTCACAAAAAATTACATTAAAATGTTTTAAAATAGATGAAATAGAAAAAGTGTAAAATAAAGTTATACATACAGGACAATCATATAAGATGTGTATAGAACAAACAATACAAGTACATAATTTTTCAAAGAAACTTCCACAGGCTACTGTAATATCTTTTAAAAGCTTCTGGATTCCCCTTGCGTCGGTTTTTACTGAATCGAAATTGCTGACGTTTGGCTTGTTCAGAGCTGACTTATATATTGTTTGAGGGGGGTGGGGGGGTGCTAATGAGGGGTAGAAACACCGTCTCGGATGACCGATTCCCAAATTGGTGACAGGTAGAGACCTG
This sequence comes from Cylas formicarius, assembly GCF_029955315.1. Classification (NCBI taxonomy): domain Eukaryota; kingdom Metazoa; phylum Arthropoda; class Insecta; order Coleoptera; family Brentidae; genus Cylas; species Cylas formicarius. The sequence goes on from NW_026844319.1 coordinate 28,818,787, forward strand.
AGTCGCAGTTAAGCGCCAGTTTCAGTCAAGCTCTGAAAAAGCCAACAGGATGATTGCCGAAACGTCAGCAATTTCTACTCAGCAAAAACCGACGCAGGAAGAATCCAGAAGCTTTGTAGAAAGTAATACAAATATATCAATATAACATTACAAACATTTATTTATAACATGTGCTTCGAATTCACTTAACCTATAAAAAGCATTGGTTGTCAGAAGTGTCTTGACCTGTTTCTTAAATTGCTTGGTAAAAAGGTTCTTTAAACTCGACTGGAGCATATTATAATAGTGTGGCCCTGCATACCCTAAAGATCTTCTACAAAATATATGATTTAGTTTACGCTTTAAGAGATTTTCTCTGTTACGAGTGTAGTGACAATGTGTTTCTTATGTAAATGTTTATTTTTGTGTGTAACTACCAGTATTTTAAGTAGGTACATACAAATATATTTCAGACAAATATTTCATTGCAAGGGTGTCTCGGAGAAAGTTAAAAAATTAGCCTAAGGATTCTTCTCTGCTGTACAAACACTCTTTCAGCATCACTAGCTTGCCCCCAATTCACAATTTTGTAAGAAATTGAGGAGTATACTAATAATAAGTAAGACTAATAGTGATCTCTCAAGAAACAAGTCTCTAATTGTTAATATGCCAAAGAATATTTTATTTAGTTTGCTACAAACACTATTTATGTCTTGATCCCACCTCAATGATGCTTCAATGTAGGAGCCAAGAAATCTTCTGCTCTGGCTTTTTGCTAAGGATGTAAGGATGGCCAGTAAATCCGACCACAACTGTTCTCTCTAAATTTATGATTAGATGATTTTCTTTACAATATTTATTAAACTGATTTTAGGTAAATCGGTCACGTGTAAGAGAAAAAGTAATGGCCTCAAAATGACCCGTTGAGGTATGCCCAAGTCAACATCATATGGATCCGAATATGTTTCGTTTACTTTTACATTTTTTTTAATCATTTACGACATGATCCAATTATTAACAATTATTTAATTAAAATTAAAGATCAAATCTGCTCATAGATGAATGCCAATGTAGTTATTTAAAAAAAAAATTATGCCTAAAGATTCCAGCTTTTCCGACCTTATATCCGACCACTGTCTCTCCGACATCGAGTTCATCATAAATATGTTGGACAAGCTCGATTGTGCCCGTTTCCGTGGAGCATTTTTTCTTGTTTAAAGAAATGCTGAATTCGGTTGTACATTGCCTTTGCTGTTGTTATAGGTTTATAATTATCGCTAAATGTGGAGTCCCCTTTTTTGAATTCCTTTCGAGTTTTTTAACGCTGAGGGAAACTGCCCAAAACGAAATTGACTCATTAATGATGGTTGTTAAGTAGGGAACCAGCATATAACAAAATCCCTTTATAAGTCATATAAGAATTTGGTCGATACCAGAAGATCCTTTGCTTTTCAGCAAATGCATTAGAGTCGACATTTCCTCATCGGAGTACGGTATAAAATACATGCTTTTGTCCCTAGTGGGCATAAAAGTGCCACTTTCATTATTTGTGAACATCGAATCCACTTTTAATAGCACGTGAGTAGCAAAAAATTGTTAATATTTAGTTAATATTGTGCACGATTTTGTAAGTGCTTAATTCTATTATAACTAATTCTAAATTGAAAATACAAAACATCAGAAGTGGGATGGGTGGCCCATTAAGTGAAAATCGTTTCAAAAGTTACGACTGGGTAGAAAGTTTCGAAAAATATTGTTTATTTACTAGATTTTTCAATATTTTGTAGTTATTGTGTACGGTTTCATCATTAGAGGATTAGAAGCGCACATAAGAAGAAATAACACTGCATCAAAATTTATTGATAGCACCATAAACGTAATTCTGCAAGAGGTAGCTAAAATATCAGTAACTGTGAAAAACGTGTATGAAAAGAAAAAAATATTTATCGAGAACGATTATAATATTTAATATTTTGTATATTAATAATGATATTATGTATAAATGCAACGAAATTGAACGTAATAAATTGTTACTTTGTGCTAATTGCTCGACGACAGAGATTGAAAACGTACTAATATTCCGCTTGTTAGTGTGGGTAGATAAATTCCTAGGACGGTCCTGGAATGGTTAGGAGGCATGGCAGGGTTCTATAGGGGGTTGCGGTTTTGGAGTAATAAACAGTAGGCAAAGTTAATCACGCGGTCTTTTGTAAAAGCACTATATTTCTGGTCCAAGTATATGTGGTTTATAATGTGTAACGGTTTTACGGATAAGCTGCGATATCAAAAAAATAAGTTCAGCCCGTTGCAGATTTTTATCCAAAAGGTCCGTGTCGCCACGTAGCGAAAAGGTCGAACCGGTCGGAGCGGCGGCCGGAGGAGTGGGGGGCGGTCGATGGAAGGGGTAGTCGAGATAGCGGCGGCACCGGAGAATCGGAAAAGGACATTCGGTCCGGGAATCCGGGAAGGAAGGACTCTTTCCTGTTCCGGGAACCCAATCAGACGTCCAAAGAATAATTGATAACAAAGTGTACTGGACTCCCCCCCCCCCACAATTTATTCGTCCGTCGTGTGGGCGTTTATTTATTTTTTTTTCAAAGGAACCTTTCATTCGACGCTTTAAAATCTGGTTCATGATTTTACCTTTGCTTTTAACTTGATTACGGCACTGCAAAGAGAAGTTTGAAAGTATACCAGGTTGTTTTCTAATTGAATAATTTAAAAAGAAAACTTCACGTGAACATATGTCATACGCATGTATACACATGGTGAAACTTCAGCAGGAATCTAGAAGTTTTGTAAATAATAAAAAGTAGAACCACACACCCTGAAGCACCTAAGAGACGAGACGAGAGTAGGTCCAAGAAATTATAAAATGCTGGCAAATAACGGAGATGAGAACGCCAGTCCCAGAGCAAACTCATTACACTTTATTCTTTGAGGTCTTAACACAATAAATGCAAAAGAATGGGACTAAAAAAACGTTTCCTAATGCACAAGAAATCCCTTTATAACAAATTATATCTTTTCTACAATTTGACTAATCAAAATATAACATTTAGGAACGTTTGAAAATATATTGATATTGATGTGTTAATAACAATCATCAGTCGGAGTTCAACAAATGAACGGATGATATCCCGATGATATCAATTTACATTTTCTTATCGATATGTCGACGACGTCATAACTGCAGTTCCAAAAAGAAAAACAGACTTATTGCTAAACTCCTTCAATAATTACCACAAAAAATTCACGGTTGAAACTGACAACCAAAATACTATTAACTTTTCGGTCTTATCCCCACATCACATGTAAAATGAAATAATATATATTCATCCCTTAGCCCACAAAAATCGGTCATAATAGGTCTAGTAGACAGAGTAATAATGTTATCCGATACAGAATATAGACCAGAGGCAATTATTATTATTATTATTATTATTATCACAAAAACTTAATTAATATGTTTAGTAAACGTACCAACAAATTTTACAATAACGTAAACAAAAATCAACATCAAAATCCTCAAAGCAAATATATATAGCCACAATATAAATCTGGATTATCAGAAAAACTCCAAATCATTTTCAAATAGGACACAAAAGTTATAATTTACAAAAAACATATCTCTTCACTAAACTTAAAGCAAAAATTCCAATTGAAAAAAGAAGTAATGTAGTATATAAAATTCCACACTCTAATTGCGATAGTGTGTATATAGGACAAAGAAACCAGTATTTAAAAAATAGAATCAACGGACATAAGTATGACAAGAAAAATAAAACAGCTCTTCATACCCATCGTGAAAACACCAAACACACATTCAATTTTCAGAAAATTAAAGTCCTACTAACAGAACCTGACACCAAAAAAAGAGAACTTTATGAAAGTGTAGAAAAACTAAAAATCGATTAATTACAAAACCGATTCTAAAGGCCTTAACAAAATACAATATTCAATTTTAAACTAACAAAATTAAATTATCCAATATATTTGCTAATAGAAAACAACCGTACCTGCTTTGCATACCCTTCCAATCCGCATAAAATAGTCGCTGACAAATTATGTTTATTTTTAATATATTATCGCAACGTCAAATGTCATCAATTGTTATATATGTCACTTATACAAAATGAGAATATTTTGAAAAAGATCGAAATTACGATCGAAATATTTAGAAGAATTACATCGTTTGTTTTCGAGAGACCGAATACCCAAGAGAATTTGAAGAAAATATACACGACACTGTCCAAGAAAGTACATCTGGTGAAAATTTACATATATTCACACATATTCTGACTATTTGTCAAACAACCGTCAAACCTTGGCAACAGAATTAACAATTCTTACAGGGACAGCCCACCACAGAATTTCCGTACTTCGTATTTTTAGTTCAATTTTTTGAAGGATTTAAATAAAACAGATAAACAATTACTTAAGTAAGAAATGATGATCATAAAATTAACGATATTGTGATCACCAGAGATTGAATGAATAATTTTTATTTTAAGAGAAATCGGTTGGTAGTAGAGGGTACTGCTCAAATAAATCGATATTTTCCTCCTATAAAGTAAAGTAAATGCAGAGGTCGATCTGGAAACATTAATAACATATATATGTGAGATTACTTGTCACATCACCATTGGCCCAAAAAACTGAACCTTACATCTGCTCTTCTTTCTAATAATTTCCACATTAATGATATTAAGCGGTCCATCACAAAATACCCTTCACCATAATCTTCCAATAGCAATGAAACCGAAAGCAATCCCACACTTGGCACTGTATTCCTTGCTTACATTGAAAATATCACTGACCCAAATATCAAAAATTCTAAAGAAATATCATGTCAAAACCAGATTTACCACTTGTCCAAAAATCTCTCAACATCTTCGATCAGTCAAAGACAAAATTCCATTAGAGATGCCAAGAGTTTACAGCATTCCAGGTATATGCGGCAAAGAATACATTGGAGAGACGTGACGAAAAATATCAACTAGGCTCAAAGAACACGAAAGAGCCTTAAGGCTAAGACAAATAAACTCATCAGCAGTTGTCGAACACAATCACGGACATAAAAATTCTTGCAAATAATCAATTCTTCTACCTACGAAAAATCCGAGAGTCTATAGAAATCGATAAGCAACCTAACAATCTTAACCGCGACTCAGGTCCTTACTTATCCGAGACGGTGTTTATGGTTATGTTTTATGTTTAGCTCCGCCCCCCTGAATCAATATATAAGCAGGTACAAAGTAAAATACGAGCCAGTTTCAGTCAAGCTCTGAAGAAGCCAACGGGATGATTGGCGAAACGTTAGTTCGACTCTGCAGAAACCAACGCAAGAGGAATCCAGAAGTTTTATAAAAAGTATTACAGTAACCTGTGGAACTTTCGTTGAAAGCTCTGAAGAAACCAATAGAAGTTTTCTAAATAGTATCTTTGAGGTTATTCCAAAAACGTGACCTATCAAAATGTAACAAATTAAACTTTTCCGCCTGAAACGGCCCCCAACACCCTGTATATGTATCGCTCGGAAGCATTGTTCCCGATCGTAAATAAGTCTCTTCAGTCGATGGAAACATTTGCGAGTTCGCTCGACTGCCTTTTGTTTCCACGGCTCACTTGGGCCGTGTTTGGCGGCAACTCGGCTGGAAAGCGACAAGGGAATCCTTTCCGCAGTCCCACCGAAACTGTTATTCGCCGCCCCCCGGCGGCGGTGGCGGCGGCGATGCCTGCTTATTTTAACACGCCCCGTACTGAGAACACAAATGCCGGTCGACACTTGAACGCTAAATGCCTTTCGCTGTCGAGATTTCCATTGTGTCAATGTGCCGATCTTCGGCGTCGGCATAAGGAGGGGGGGGGGGGGGGGGGTGGATATTTCTCCGGGAAATATAAATTTTGAGCCCTCAACTCCGGCCCTGACCTCAACTAGATTTGGAAATTCTAAGCTAGGGTTTGATGAAAAGAAGCACGTCTACCCCCTGTTAACTCAGGTAAAAATAAAATCAAAATCCATATTTTTTAAAATTTATTAGAAAAAAAGAAACTTATCTTTTCAACAAAAACTATGTTGTTTCTATGGAATTACGATTTGTACTTTCTGTAGTATGTTTTTTAAAATGAGAGTAATGAAGAACGCCTCTTTTGTAGCTTTTATTTTGCACTTGAGACATTCTACTGCTAATATCTCCTTACCTTTTATAAGTAAAGGTGCAGCAGCATTATGCATCACAAAGGTGTCCTATAAAATACGAGGGTGGGATGAAAAGTTTCCGACCGGGCTAAGAGCGGTTTGCTACAGAAGAATATACCTCGAAATACATAGGTTGGCATAAAAATAAATTAAGTGCATTTTCATATGGTTTGATTGGCTATATGAGTCCTATCTTGACAGGCAGTAATTCCTGGGAATCCACATTTTTCCATAAAAGCTCTTTTAATTTGAGCATTTCCTTGTTCATATTGGAGAAAACCGATCCAATGATTTGACAGTTGTTGTTTGCTTTGGAATTCTTATATTCCTATTACTATTTTAAATTGAGAAATAGCTCCTTATTTAGCTGAAACAATTCAATGAATCTATTCTCTCTTGCAGATTAAATGGATCACTCTATCTCTCATTACTTTTTTGGAAGTTTGAGATTTGAGATCCGTCGTCGATTCTCCTCCTTATGCAGTAAATGTCTCAAAACAGGGTACATTTGTAATTGAAGTATTGGATTATGAACACAAATTTTTAAAATTTTTATGTCCTAAGAGGTTTCAGGATAGAATACGAACATAACAATCTTGCGTCGCCTGTATTATAGACGAAACCTCAAACTTTCTCTCATGTATGTCAATAATTCACCCACAAAAGCGGAAATTATAATTCCAACAATGTTCGAAATGGTTTAGTTTCCTGGTATCCGAATTTTTCCAATGGAGTAGATGGTTTTCAAAAAACTAGATTCGAAATTATTGCCAATTTTCAATAATAGGGGGATCGATTTTTCAGTTTTTTTGAATTTGCGGCGCACCCTGTATATTTTTGAAAAATTGTCAAGAATAAAAGTTTATGGAGTCGTTTCCTCTGCGTCTTCTGGTTCAAAAATTTTTTCGGTCTTTGAAAAAATGGTCTTTTTTTTTAAATACTTCCCCAACCCGCAGCCCCCCCATTTGCAATAGGTTCCGACACTGGGCAAAGCATATATGTGCCAAACATGAAGTCGATCGCTTCAAATTTCGGACACTTATCGTATTTCATAGCGAGGTCCAAAAAACAGTCGAAAATCGCGAAAAAAAGATGGATACCGGTGTCGGATCAGTGCCATTTCTTACAAGCTTATGTATCTCATGGAGGGTTAAAAAGGTTCGAAAGTTATTCGGGAAAATCCAAAAGACGAGAACGGACAGACAAAAAAAAATTTTTTTCGACGGTGATCGTTTCTGTACCAACGACGATCCCATAGAGAGATATAAAATTTTTATACGAGCGCAGATACTTTCGAAAAAATCGATTTCATCGATTTTCGAAAGTAACAAATTCCCACCTGTAATGCGGTACTTCTATTCTACATTTTATGCTAATTTTAATTAAATTAAATTAAATGTGCAAAAACGAAGTAACAAATATCAGTTAACCGAAATAAAAAACGATTTTTGGTTAGGTTGGGATTTTCTTCATCATTTTTTTGTGCCCGTCCGACGAAACAAATCTTGGCGAATGATAGCCGAGAAGTCTAGAGAAACGCTTAGGGAATAACCTTGGTATATAACGACGGTTTCCCTTCGCATATATGATACAGAGTCTCAGTCCACCGTTTTTTTTTCGGTCTGCCACTGATACCGTCGCCAGCGCGCACCCGAACAATAACATCCAAATCCTCCCCCTCCCTTAATAAACACGACGAGATAACATGCACACACACACACGGCCGCGCGCTTTTCAACGCCGGCGTTTATAATAACCGAACTGTCATACGCAATATTGCGAGAGATAGCGTCGAGAAGCCCCGGGCGTTTGGTTTACAACGCAAACTTAATAATGGCAGTCAAAGCGCCGGTTGGAAATGTCATCTGGTGACCGCGACGGGGTTGAGGGGGGAGGCCTTCCGGTGGGCCTGGGGCCACTTTTCGCGCCGCCGCCCCCTCTAAATTGGCAGCGACCGCCGCCCGACCGGAGCGCCGCGACGCACCGATGTCAGTTTTTACAATCTGGCGCGCGATAATTATTTTTTCTGCTTCCGTGTGTAATACCTAATTACGCACCGATCTAGCGTGCGGGAAGCGTCACTTTACCGCGTCAGTTTCGTTTCCCACGGATCCGAGCCACTTCGGACATTTCCGCGATTTTACCGCACGGGTTTGGGAGCAATCGGATGTTTTACCGCACGGTTTGAATTTTGACGTTTGTCAATTCTGACGGTCATGTCAGTTAATATATTCGTCTTGTTTTGTAAAAAAGTACGCAAAAACTAATACACAGAAAAATGTTATGCAATATATCAGACAATTTAAATACTGCGAACTGCGAGCTACAATTAAATTCTAATGGACTAGTCGGTTAGTAAACGGACATTAACAATTTAAGTTTCCCACAGAAATTTTACATATGGTTCGCATGAACTTTAGTTTTTTTTTGCAGTTTTTATATTAATATCTTGCCAAGACCGATTGTACCATTTTCAAATATCATCAGTACAAACAAAATAAAATTGATTGTTGGGACCTGCTTTTTCTTGCTTACACCAGCTTAAAAATGTAATCCTCTTAAAATCTCTATCCTTGGATGGTTGTTCTTCCAATTACACAGTGAACCCTGATTTTTCATTGATATGAATATCTAAGAATGGGAGGTTATTCAATGGTAAAACGTATGTATGGAGTTTAAATGTCTAAGAAAATCTACTAGGGTTTCTTGACCATGAGGCCAAATAACAAAAGTATCATCGACGTTTTCATTATTTTGGTTTTAGATGAAAGGTTTCCATAAATATATTCGCGGTGACTGGTGATAGTGGAGAACCCATAGCTTGTTTGTTCAAAAATTTGATCGTTATATGAGAAATATGTCCCAGACAAGCTTTTTTTAATTACGGTGAAAATGTTTGCTTTCAGATTCTCGGATTTTAATATATTCGAAATGATGTTGAGAGTTTCAGGAATAGGGACTTTAGTAAAGAGAGATTCTACGTCGAAACTAACCAGCATGTCTCGTGTATCTAATGTAATGCTTTTTAATTGTTCGATTAAGTGAAAGGAATTACTTATGAAACTATCAGTTTTTCCTGTAAAGGGTTTTAATAAGTAATAATAAGAGTCCATAGAGACGAGGGATTTTAGAGTCATGAGGGTGACAGACTTTTCGGAGTCTGATAGAGCAGAAGCCTTAATAATAGATCTTTTTACAGTTGATTGTAAAGGTATCTTGAATCATTTTCTTGCCAACAGGATGATTGCCGAAACGTCAGCAAGTCCTACTCAGCAAAAAGCGAGAAGTTTTTGTAAAAACTGGAGAATAAGATACCAGAAGTGGTAAAATAACTAAATATAAAACTGCAGTTGGTAGACAATACGTTTTAATGTTACTATTACGTATTCATCAAAATAGAAATTGTTAACAATTTCTTTTTATAATAACAATAATTTTCCAACATAAATTCCTTTAGAGTGATTTTTAATATTACATACACCGGGTCTTTCAAATTCGATTCTCACCATTAGGATCTCTGCAACGGTAAGAGATACAGGGTAACGTGAATTAGGGGAACGTTAAAGTTTACCACACTGTATCTCAAAAGTTAAGACGTTTAGGACATGCGTTAATATATAGTGTTCTTTTTAAAATTGAGCCAAAAATAACCCAATCAATTATCAACATTTAACAAGACTCTCTAAAAAGTACTGGACTTTTATTTTTGGAATGTTACAAAAATGTCATTTTGCAGGTTACAGTGCCAACACGCTTTCAAGTATGACGAAGGCTTCGCTCGATCCCCACAGCCATCTTCGACAACCGGGTAAGAAACGATACTATTTAAACCAAAATCACCAAAAAAAACGAAAAATTACGGGATCTTTTGATATTTTTACAAAAAAACGACACACTCTCTATATTTCTCTATACTCCTGGTATATCAATTTTTACAATGTCAATGGCCTACCAGAAAATATTTTTTTGGAACCCAAAATGACCCAAAAAAAATCAACAATGTACAATATGGGAAAATCTTATATAGAAAAGTTTTTGCCGTTCATACGGGCTATATGTCCATATAAAATAAACTGAAACACTTATTATGTTTCACAGCGATGGTGAAAAAACACTCGAAAATCGCTAAAAAAATATGGATGCCGACATCGGATCGGGGCCCGTAGCTCGAACCGTTCAAAAATTATTTCGCCAAAACCATTGCTCTGTGGTCCGTTGAGACCTAAACGCGATGAAGATCCCGGGTGATAGGTAAAGAGGTTCTTGGCCACCTTAACAAGGACAGCGAGCTACTCAACATTTTAAAGAAGAAGAATATTTAAAATATCAGTCGCTTCGTGCGAGGTCAGAAGTGCCCTCTCCTGGAACTAATCATAATCAATCAATCGATCAATGAACTTGTTTAACGATGATGATGATGATGATGATGCTTTATTGATCCATATAAATGACAAACACATGCGTTGGGCAAATCAAGAAGCAAAGAAAAAAATAAATTGAACTGATCAAATAAATAAGAACTAAAAGTTCAGATTTTCACGAAATTATATATTTGGACATGACAATTGTTTCGACAACACCGTGTCTTTGTCAAATGTGATTTTTGATAAAGACACGGTGTTGTCGAAACAATTGTCATGTCCAAATATATAATTTCGTGAAGATCTGAACTTTTAGTTCTTATTTATTTTGAAAAAAATAAATATAAAAAATTCTAAATTAAAGCACAAGTTTACAAAAATTTTAACGATTTAAAACGATCCGGAAACCCGGGCATCCGAAAAAAAGTTCCGTACAAAAGTTTCTTGGACTCTCGTGAAGACTTGAAATACTATAATTTTGTTGATACAGGGTGTCCCAAAAGTGTCCCTTCTACATCAACTTTGTTATTTTAAATACACCACCCTATATAATTCAAAATTTTGGGAATTCCTGGTTAAAATAAATGTCACTTTCTTAAGAAATTTAAAATTTGCATAGTTGTGGCCTCACCTTATACAGGGTGTCCCAAATAGGTGGTGCCGTTTTGGCGAATGTAATTAACAAAATATCAAGATTTTCTATATTTTTATTCAGATATCAATTCAAGAATAAAAAACAACTTTTAAATATATTCGAAGTTTAACACCCGTATAAATTTAAAGCTGGCCACACTTGTTGACAACATTAGGTATTTTTTAAACAGCAAAGACATGCTCCTACTTCTTTTAAAGTATAACACTCCAGATATACGAATAAAATCTATTGCTAATAATACAGGGCGTTCAATAATAGGTGGAAGTTTTAAAAAAAATCGACACACTTTAACAGATTTAATAAAACTTCAGAATTAATTATTTAACTGGATTGAAAATACCTAATAACAAAAATAAATAATTAAAATATATAGGGAAACTAAACAAGGTAGAAAATTTCAATAAATAAATCTATAAAACAAAAAGTTAACTAAAAAGAGTTCGTTAATTTTTTCAATAACGTTGAGCATCAAAGTTTGACATCAACACGCGTTAGGGTATAAACAAACTTTGACATTTCTGTTTGTTTTTGTTGTTTTTCGTATTTCCATTTAAAAAGTTAATAATTGTCAAGTTCTTTGTTTATAAATTTATAAATTATACATTTTTTTATATATAATTTTGCCTGTAGTACAACAACCGGAGAGATCTTCATCAAAATGTTTATTCAACCGACTGACAACAATCGAGATATCAAAAGTCTCAGCCATTTCACTGTCATCTTTGACGACTGAACCACTGTCTCTGAGCTCAATGGCGTCTTTTGCAATGACGTTTCTATGTAACGTCTCTTTTTACATTTTTTTTTACTCTCTCACATTGAGAAAGAAGTTATTGCAAAATTTTAAGGTTAATAAACGTTTTCGGTAGCGGAAATTCGGACCCGTTTGGAGGCACGATAGAGCTACGCGTGTAACAATGTATATAAGGTTGCATGTATATAAATGAGAAAATTAACTTTCCCAGAAATAGAAAAGCGGCCGTAATGATTTTGGCCGGGGGGGTGGGGGAGAATTCGTGTTTACCCGGACGCGGGAATGTAGTTTCTTTATTTTTTGTTCCCGTCATTATCATATACCCGCGATAACCATCACTCGCAAACGCGAAAATAATGCTAGCGGCCATTTAACGAATAAATCCGACTTCCCCCCGCTAAAATTTGAATATTTTGCCGGCACTGTTTGAAGCGCCCTGTATGTTTTCTATACGATAACTTATGAACAAGTGAGTAACTATTCTTTATAGGACTTTTTTTCGACCTATTGCCAGCACGAACATATTCTAACCAAACATCTAGCTTCCTTTTTAAAACCCTTTAGAGGGAAAACTGACAGCTTCGTACTTAATTCTTATCATTTCATTGAACAATTAAAAAGCATTACATTAAATACACAAGGTATTCTAGTTAGCTTCGACGTAGAATCCCTCCTTACCAAAGTTCCAATTCCTGAAACCCTCAACATCATTTAAGTTATATTAAAATCCGAGAATCTGGAACCAAACCATCTCACCTTAACTGAAAAATGCTTGTCAGGAACATATTTTTCATATAACGGTCAAATTTTTGAACAAAAAATCTATGGGCTCTCCACTATCACCAGTCATAGTGAATAAGTTTATGGAAGCCTTTGAGAAGAAAGCTCTCGACACCTTTCATCTAAAACCAAAATTAAGGAAACGCTACGTCAATGATACTTTTGTTATTTGGCCCCATGGTCAAGAATCCTTAGTAGACTTTAAACTCTGTAAACCCTAACATATGTTTGTGAGCTCCGCCCCCTCAAACCATATATAAGTACAGAGTAAAATGCGAGCCAGTTTCAGTCAAGCTCTGAAGAGGCCAACAGGATGATTGGCGAAACGTCAGCAAGTTCGACTCAGCAAAAACCGACGCAGGAGGAATCCCCAAGTTTTGTAAAAATAAAGTGACCTTTATTTTAACCAAGGATTCAAAAAATGCCGGTGTTCGATTGAAAATAACAAAGCTGATGTCGGGGAGGACAATTTTGGGACACCCTGTATCACTAAAATTAAATGTTGGTCCGCGGCGTAACGACATGGAGTCGATATGATTTTGGAACTCAAATTTATTTTACACTCAGTGCCATTTCGGGCTTTTATTTTTACAGTATTATAGATGAATAATATTAAAAAAAAAAGATAAATAAGAAGCCTAGGATTGCAATCTTCGAAATTTTATTCAAAAAAGTATTGGAAATTTAAAAACGAAGAATAAATTTTGAGGTACAAGCCTTTTGGTTCTAAGCTCCGACAACCGTACAAATGAAATCGTCATCTCCCCCGCGCCGCACCTGCCGTCACGGGTGAGGGGGCCGGATTTGACTTTTTAATAGTGCCGGTGAATCACGGCAAACGTTCCGACCGTCCACGTCAGATCTTTAGGTCGGATAAGGGCTCGTGAATTACCACCGGCCAGACAATCATCGAGGGCCCCCGTATACGAAAGAGTGGCGTGCAACGCTTGACCCCGATATAACTCACCTTTATCGTGACGGCATACGCACGGGGCAAGAGGTTTATTTTTCGCCCTTAATTGTTATTTTAGACCCCAGCCTGTCTCTCTTTCCTACTCGCACTTGCTAGGCGGCTATTTTTAATACCCCTTTGTGGCGATTTAAACGTCGCGTAGAACTATACTTCTTGGTTGTACAGTCACTTCACGTATAATAATAACAATAAGAATAATTATAATAACAATAATGATAACAATTATATTAATAATAACAATAACGGCTCTCCACGATGTAGTAAAATACATCGAAGGAGCCTTCCACGGCAAAAGTGCGGTTTTGGGTGTATTCATCGATATCGAAGGGGCCTTTCACCATACTCCTTTTGACTCTATTTGCGAATCAGCGATAAGCTTTGGTATAGAAAGCTCTATAACAAAGTATATCCAATTCATGATAAGCAATAGAACGGTGACTACAGAGCTTAACGGAAACGTGAGGAAAGGCTGTCCACAAAGCGGCGTATCTTCTTCATTCACGTGGATGAACTTTTGGTGGAGTTGGAAGGGTTAGGAGTGTTCGTCGACGATGTAGCCCTACTAATCAAAGGCAACAACTCAAAAAAATGAGAAGGAAGATGCAACATGCTCTGGATCTTATTGAGGAATGGTGCATATCCAGATCCTTGAAGGTTAACCACAATAAGACTGCTGACTGAGACGTGCTCTTCACAAAGATGAGAAAATTCACGTTTGTACACTTCTTGTATTTTTAAAACAGTATTAAGTTTCTCCAGAGAGGTGCAAACCAACATCAAAGCATTAAACACAGTCTATAGACGTGCGATGCTGGGTATAACAGGGGCTATGAAAACTACGCCCACCCTGGCCATGGGAGCTATACTAAATGTTAAGGCCCCATCTCTAAATGCTAAAGCGTCGGCTGAAAAAACTGCCACGAGACTGCACTTCAATGGATTTTGAAGGAACGCGGTTTATGGACATGCAGACATACTTAGGGACAAGAATCTGGAGAAGTTCTGACTCTAGGTAGTGATCGCAGCTCCAAGAGCTACCACTTTAAAACCAACTTTAGAGTAATCTTCCTAAATAGGCAGGATTGGGCAGATAATTCCCCAAGCCTCCTGAAACCGAAGGGGCTCATCACACAGACGGGTCCAAGACACAGAAAGGAACAGGAGCAGCATACTGGTGGGATGGACCAAAAACAGAAAAAACTCTAAAACTGGGACACATGACCACCATCTTCCAAGCAGAAATTTATGCGACTTGGGACTGTGCCCGACATATTGTCGGCCTAAATTGCAGGAACAAATAAATATCTGCGACAGCCGTGCAGCCCTCAAGTAGCTCATGTCAGTCGAAATCACCTCAACGATGATCCGAGATTGCATTGAGATGCTTGACAGGCTTGCTAAGGCAAATCACGTCCCACTCGTCTGGGTCGCAGAACACTGTGGAATCCCAGGGATCGGGAGGACAGATAGGCTAGCAAAAAGTGGAGCTTGTCACACAAGTACACTACCTATCTGTCCTAAACCTAGCAATAGATTTCTCGATATGTGGATTGAGGCTGAAGAGACACACTAAAGCCCTCTTTCAGGGGCCGTCCAGGACTCTTGCTTCCAGCCTTATCGGGTTCGACAGGAATCAGCTGAGACTGACTAACTGGACACTGGTCAATAAGAAAGCATCTTAGGAACATTGACATCTCACAAGATATATTATGTCCAATGTGCAACGCAGCTGATGAAGACTCCTCTGCATGTACTTGTCGACTGTGAACCACTCAGCGAACTCCGAAAGGAAATTCTGGGAGTGGACACAGGAAATAGTATCAATATTGAACTGAGGTGGCTTTTACTTGATGAAAATCCATTTATCAAAATAAATAAGAACTAAAAGTTCAGATTTTCACGAAATTATAGATTTTGACATAACAATTGTTTCGCCAACACCGTGTCTTTATCAAATGTATACATACATACAGTTGACATTTGATAAAGACACGGTGTTCTCGAAACAATTGTCATGTCAGAATATATAATTTCGTGAAAATCTGAGCTTTTAGTTCTTATTTATTCTTTTCTTTAGTATCAACATTCTGGAAGTGGGTGTTGGAAGGCTGATTCGTTATGTCCCGGCAGTCCGTCTCCTCTACACTCCCTCCTAACTCACGAACTGTCCTTCACAGGGCCTCGGCACAATTCAATAATAATAAAAGTAGTAATAATATTAATAATTCAAATAGACAAACCAAAAAGATACATACAGTACCTATAAAATGGAACACTAGAAGACGTTTCCGAAAACGAATCAGAGTCACCCCCAGCGCTATAATTCTTTTGTATTTTTTTTATTCCCGTCATCTTTCGACGTAGCCGACACCTTGGGGGTGAGGGGGAGGAATTCCTCCCTAAAACAATGCACTCCCCCGACCAAAGACAATCGGACGCAATCGGACGATCAACGGGGGGTCAAAAAAGAACAAACACAATAAAAATTGATTGTTCGGGATCGAGAGGGGGACCTCGAACGTTCATAATCAGGTAATTATCAGAAAAGGGCTTTTGTCGTCAGCTTATTAGGCGCCATAAGGGAGTCGGGGGATGCGATGTAATACAATAATGGAGGGTGGAAAAAGCCCGTTGTAGTATTTGTTTCAAATTTCGGAAGCAGTTATAAATAGTTAAATAAAAAGCCCACTAGCATACTTTTATTGACCAATAATAACAATAAAACATTAACATATAAAAACTACTGTGTCATTTTTTACATTCAAAACATTACTGCCCACATATCGAATTTTTTTAAGAAATACGCCGTCAAAAATCCAATGAAAACTTTTGGAATGTGCCTTACTGAAAGAGTGCGGATTGTGCGCGTCCAGAGCTTCCAATCCACCGAAATTAAAGTGCCCTCTGGTGTTCCGCAGGGATCACACCTGGGACCCCTACTCTTCAATGTCTGTGTGAATGATATTGTCATCATACTAACTAACCAAAAAGCTGACGACTGGATAAAACTCCAATCCGATTTAGATCACTTATCGCTATGGTGCAATCAGGAGCAGAAACCCCATATACCCCATTATACGTGTAACATAAAAGGGTCATCGGTTATTGCAGGCCTCTGTAATTAGGGATCTTGATATTAAATTGACTTACACACACCTTGTTGTAGCGATGTAGCGATTACTTGGAATTGGAAATCTCTCTCCAACTTACTGTACTCTGGGAGCAGTCAAGTTGGTCCGAAAAGCGATTTGCTAGTGTGACTGACCCAGTAAGAAAAGAACTCTGCCCATAGATAGTACGATGGAACTCTACCTGGAAGAAGTGGTTTACTTTGGTCTGGCGGGGGGTGGAGGGGGAACGCGAAGCCCAATCTTATATAACAGGTCAGGTCCATGAGAATTTGATTGCAGTACAATATAAAAAATGGTGAGATCCCTATGCATGCGACGAATCTGGATAGATTTTCAATTCCGAGTAATCGACGTCCTGAAGTCCTTGGTACTCCTTAAATACCGCAGCAACCTATGCCGTACTCTTTCTATGGCCTACATGTGGACGTTATACGAAGGTGACCACACACAGGAACAATAATCCACGTGTGAACGCACGAGGAAGCAAAACAGTAATCTGAGAAAGGGAATACTCTAGAAGTTCACTGTACAACGCTAAATAACACTCCAAGATCCCTTATTACGCCTGCAACAACGGTGACTCTATTATGTTATAAGTATAACATAAAAGCATAAATGGCATTTATTAATATTTAGTTCTATTCCATTAAAATCGCACCATAGCGATAGGTGATGTAAATCGGATTGTAGTTTTATAGTCATATAGGATTTTAGGTCGTAAGCTAATAATAATGAAAATATGAGGCAATATCATTCACATAGACATCGAAGAGTAGGGGTGCCGGGAACGATCCTTGTGGAACACCAGAAGGCACTTTAATTTCGGTGGATCGGAATCCCTGGACGCGCACAATCTACACTCTTTTAGTAAGGTACCATGTTAACCATTCCATAAGTTTTGGAAGCTTGGATTCCAATGTTTCGGGAGGATAAAGCAACCTTTCAGGCCAGCAGATAAATAGCCGCAGACTAAACTTTAGAACACTTTAGAACACTTGCGAGTTATCGCCGGATTTTAGGATAAGGGTAATGAAGCTTGATTTCCAGTAAGTTGGAAAAGTTCCCGTTTTTAAAAAGTGGTTAAAGATAATATAAAGTGATCTAGAAAGTATGAACCGGGTCCTTTTTATCTAGAGTCAACAGTTTCTCGTAAATATATGATATCGACTTGTTCAAGTGTGAAACGCTGACGGTTCCTGTCACTATACATGGTCTAAAAATAGTCGGCAAATAAATCTTAGGTCTGAAATCTTATGATAGTCTGCATATATCTCGGTTCCAAGATATCATTTATGTTTATTATTATCATTATGCAGCGTCCAAAGAGTTAAAAATTGCACAGACTAGAAAACTCTCGACGTTGCCGTTTTGCGCTTTTTTTCCCGATGCTCGCGACAAATACGACGACGTGGCAACGCCGGGAAGCTTCCCGACGGTGGAAACTTAATTTCGTCTTGCACCTAATGACACGACGAGGGTCTTTTCTTAATAAATGGACACACACACACACACATACGGAGACGCGTAGAAACGACGGGGATAGGGTCACGGCGGTGTTCACGTATATGACTAAATTGCTTCTTTATTTGAACACGGACGCGCGTCGCCCCCCCCTTGTTTGCCCAGAGCCTACTTGGCGTAATGCACGGTTTTGTTTGGCAAACATCGTCTTGGATTTAACATTGATTCGGTAAAAGCCCACGGATGACCGTCAGTCGCGCCTCCCGTTCGATATTTGAACAAAAAATAACGTCGTCGTCACCCCCCGGGGTTGGGGGGGGGGGGGGTGCGTTTCTAGAAAACGCGAATCATCGATTTGGTGTAATTTCGCCGTTTTTCTTTTTCCAGATCCTTATCAAATGTTCGGACCGACCAGCAGCCGTTTAGCGAGTTCAGGTAAGACCAAACCACGCACGCCGACCCTTAATTCGAATAAAATTGCGTATTTTAACGGCCTAATTACGGATAATAGCGGCGGATTGAGCGATTCGCGCGACCTCGAAACCTCCAGGTTCCAAATAAATGGAGAAAAAAAATTCCCTGTCGGTATGGAATGATTTACCGAATTGGGGCGGTTCCCGTGACCTCGCCCTACGCCACTGTACCGGAACACCACATTTTGACATGAACCTTTTCCCATTTGAAATACCTTCCACTTTTAGTGCGTATTTTTTTTAGCTTTGCCGCTATTTTAGAATCCGAGATTTGTATCATCAAACCTTTTATTTGGGGCTTCTGCAGCGCAAAACCGTGTAAACGCAGAGCTTTGAATGAAATAACTGATATGCCGAGACGGAAAACGACACCGTAAAAGGCGTAAATCAATGTCTATTGGATTCAATAAAATAACATGTCGAGTTGCCTAAGTCGCAGAATATATATTTCGTCAAACATATACAAGGTCACAGACCAGTGACAAGGACCACCCTTGATAAATATTTCATAGAATGCAAATTACAGGATTGATTTCGAAAAATCGTGGCTGTGCGAATCGTCTGCACCGTACTGTGCTGGTACGCAGCATACAAAGTCTCCACGAAGCTCTTTATTTTAAATGCCCTTTGCCCTAGAACAACGCATTGTTTTTCTATCGTGCGCCTGCGGACCACTATGGAACTTTCGCAAAATCGATGTAATTTCATTTTGCATACACCCTGTATAAAGTGTATTTCAAGTCTCGCCGAACTTCAAATGGCAAAGTTTGGTAAAGATTAAAATTTTTAAAATTAATAGCAATTTCCAATGATATTTTTTAAAATATTTCGCGAACCCTGTATGAAACTCTCCCTCGACGCAGTTTACGATACTGTTCAAATGAAATTATCCCATCTTTATCGGTTTTGTATTTATCGCCAATAATTTACTCACAAAAACGGAAATTTTTAGCATTATTTAGATTTTTTGCCCATAAACGACACACCCTCAAACAATGTTCGAAATAGGGGTAATAGCCCTGGATCTCCCATTTCTCCTGCTATATGAATTTTTCCAATTTTTCCAAAATGCTTGTTTTCTGAAACCATGCAGTACGTCGTAACAGCAAATGACGTCATTGGAATTGGAATTTTGGAATTCAATTGGAATTTTTCAAATATCTCGAACAATGTATGTGATAGACGAAAACCGTAAAGAGAAAAAATATAACACTGTATAAACCAATTGGATCTACTTTTCACGAATTTTGAGGCTACTAATTTAATAGCAAAATGAACGAACGTAAAATAATTCTGACGATCAAGTTAATAGTTTTCAAGAAATTTTGTTTTTTCTGGAAGAGAAAATAACAAAAAAATACTAGGCAGGTCTTGATTGCTCTCGGTTTCTGCGGTTTAGATGTGGGTGTGGACTTCTACTTCTCTGCTAAATTTGAAGTCGATAGCTACACATTTAAGACATCTATTACATTTTTGAATGTGGTACAGAATATGCCGAACATCCTGTACAATATGTGAAAACCCAAAATATAAAAATTTTAGCAGTACATACGGACTGGTCGCGTGAAAGAAAATGGCAACTGAAACAGAGCCTTCTAGTTATGATCGATTATCCAACAAATCTGGTTACATGAAATTGTTGTTTAGTCTTCCATAATCATTAGATTAGTTAATAATATTCACCTACTTCTTGTTATATGTCATACTTGCGGTATGTTAAATTTACATTAGGGTTGTCCAGTTTTTTTTGTGGTGTATTACACAGGGTGTTTTCTAATTGAATCTCAGAAGGGGTGATTCTTGGGTCCGTTTGAAAATGAAAACCTCATATGAACATACGTCCGTCCCAAACGTCTTAACTTTTGAGATACAATGTGATAATATTTTCAAAAATAAAATGTTTTTTTTTTAAATAATTTTTGATATTTTAATGAAATTTGGCACACACCACCGGGTACCATCTTTTTTTAATACACGAGTGGCGTACCGAATTTCCTGTGTCTGTTTTGTTAGTTCAGTTAGGTGCTTCTACATTTTGATTATTTACAAAACTTCTAGATTCCCGCTGATATTTCGCCAATCATCCTGTTGGCTTCTTCAGAGGTTAACCGAAACCAGAAGTTTTGTAAATAACATTACTGTAACCTGTCAAGATTTTGTTTCCATGTATCAATAAAATAAACGTTTTTGTCCGTTCTCGCCTTTTAAACATTTCGTTAATATATTCGTAAAAATATATTGCGAAATGAGTGGAGATGGTAGGAATAATTTTTATTTTAAGAGAAATCAGTGGCGCACCATCAATTGTGGTACACTAAAGAATGCCTCATTAAAATATCTTAATTAAAAAAAAAGTTTATTTTTGAAAACCCCAACACCCTGTATCTCAAAAGTGAAAGCTTAGGACATATGAAGTTTTCTTTTTAAAATGGAGCCCCCTTAATTATTGACATTCGATTAGAAACCACCCTGTATATCTGTGAACGTTGAATTGATTAACGCACCCCCTTAATGACGAACAAAGGCAGGTGCCAGATTTACGCGATTTAAAAAGAGCAAAAAAGCTGGTTTTAACGCGGGCATTTTGGCCTTTTGTTCCACGGCCTACACCCTCAGACCGCCCCCTTGCTCCCCTCCATGCCCGCCGCCTTCTCACAAATAACGGCCTCCGAGGTTTACACGTGCTCCAACCTAATGATAATTGACTTACGGCAGTTTTATGGCCTTGTGCGTGTTCGACACGGGATTGAAAATAACACCGTGTGAACACGCGAAATGTGTAACAATATTCGTAGATTAGTTTTCACCCGGAGGTCCCCCCAACCTTCCCAAAGCGGCAAAAATTAAAATTTTATAAGTTTCATAAGAAACCATCTTTTGTCTCATATAACCTTAAACTAGCAATTATGAAGTAACAATTTAACAAAAAAATATTTAATGGAGAATAAAACTAAATATTGCTATGTTTGTTTGCTTAAAATAAACGAAATGAAACAACAACAGGGTTTTTATACATCTAAAGTATCATTCAGTTAAGTACTTTACTCTGTTTTTATTACAATTTTTGCATCAATCGTAACTCTAAAAAAATTAAACCATTGCTTTGCAATAAGAGCGTTCGTATAAGGTTTTGATTTATAGTTAATAGTCTTAATGTCAAAAGAGCATGACAACCAATAGTAAATAAAAGTTATGACAATCCCTTTCATATAATAACAATGTCTTACATGGATCAAATTTAAGTTACACTATCGCTCTATAAAACAAAACTTATAACTTATAACGAAAAACATTTTTTTCCGTTTTTTTGCCCACCCGGCAAGTTCTCGAAAAATTATTTTTTTAAATGGGACAGGTGGGAGCAAGATTGTGTCTTACAAGTAATACCACAACATGTTACTTTAGTGCATAGTATCAACAGCATGCCTAAATTATGCTAAAATTGTAACATATTGCTCAATAAATTACAGACATAATTTTTGGGTTATTTTTTTATTATGACTCACAACAATGTACAGTTACCTTTTAGAGTAATTTACTTAGCATAAAATTAGTTTTAAAATTTTCCTTCACGGGCTTCTTGCATTTTGAATTTTGTCAAAAGCTAATTTGTTTCAAAAAATCCCCTCTACTTTTCACACGGAAAATTGTATAAATAAAACTTTCTCAAAATGACACTAACAACAAACGTTACAAACGTTACAGACGACATAACTCGCTTGTTGTGTGAAGGTGTGAATTAGTCTGTGATAAGGAAAACCTTCATTCAAACGAGCAGGTTACGTTACGAGGTTCAGTTAGGGTCTGTTCATGGATAAAGGAAAGTGACCAATTGCTTTTGAATGGGTGGTCATTAACATACAATCCAACAAGGTTATTACCTAAAATTTCGGAATTAAATTCAGGTAAAATTGTGGTCCATAATAGAAAACTACCTTATGGTAGTGTATTCAACACATGGGTTTTAGATTTAAAAAAATTGACAAAAGGCAAGTTTTCATGGAATCTTTTAGAATTCGGAAATGGCTAGTGGAATATCTAGAAAAAATTAGGATTTACAGAGAACAACAAAGGCCAATTATATTGGACGAAACCTGGTTCGACACTTATGATACCCCGGAAAAGGGTTGGGTTGACTCAATTGATAAGTGTTAAACAAACGCGCCATCAAAAAGAGGTAAAACAATAACTATTATGCATGCTGGCTCTAAAGATGGTTGGATTCCAAATGGACTTTCTCTGTCTGCAAAAAATATTAAAGATTCTTCTCTGGATTACCATGAAGACACCACCGCTGATTTATTTGAAAGTTGGTTTAAAAACAAACTAGTTCCAAACATTCCTCGTACAGCGTAATTGTAATGAACAATGCAAGTTATCACAGTAGACAGTTGACTAAAACCCCATCCTCATGTGACACAAAACCAACAATCCAAAACTACATGTATAATAACGACATTTATTTTTACGAGGATTATACCAAAAAGCAATTAATTGAGGTTCTACAAAGCTGGAATCCACAAAAGGAATACGTCTGTAATAATTATGCAAAAAATCTAGGGCATACAGTTTTAAGGCTTCCACCTTACCACTGTATATTTAATCCCATTGAACATGTTTGGCACCAACTGAAATCTGCCATTCGTCGTAACAATGTTTTTCCCCGTGTGGACTCCAATGTCCTCAAACATATAGAAACCGAAGTTTTTAACATCCCTCCACAAAGTTGGGCAAATTCTGTTAAACATATAGAAAAAGCAGAACAATCGTATATCCATACTGCAAATAATATAGAACAAATAATAATTAGAATAGGCGATGATAACGATAGTGATACTGATATATTATGTGAATAAAAATAATTTCTAATTTTATTTTAGATTTAAACATAAATACATAAATAAATAAATAAATATTGTTTAGTATCTTTCCTAACAAAACCCCAAATAATTAAATTCTAAGCAAAGTACGGCCCTGTTCGGCCATATTTCATTCTTAGAGCTTGTCCGGGTCTTTCCTTAATTCGTATAAGGTAGCCACTTTCTTATATCTATGAACAGACTTTACCCGTGTGGACCCGGCTTTAGACGTCCGTCGCGTAGGCTCGAAGAACGTACGTCGCGCGACGTCGACGTACGTCGCGATATGCAAAACGGACGTGTCTAAATCACCGGCTCCGGAACGTAACATGCGTCTGTTTCCTTCCTCTGTCGGCGCATTTACAAGCGAAACGACACAAAATTTGAATTTCTAATCGCCGAACCCCGTCCCCCGACCCCTTGCCGCCGCCGTCGCCGCCCGCAAATTATTCCAACGGTATCGTTCGGAAAAATCGCCGCCGGGACCGGCATTTTGTTTTGTAACCCTAATTAGCAAAAATCGACGGGGCATTATTCAAAAACGAGGTGTCCCCGGTAAACGCCGGGCGACATTAGCGACACGATCGTTATTGTGACGTGGTGACGGATGGCGGCGGCGCACGGCACTAACACGAATTGTATTTTTGTCCCGCCGTTCAAATTACTAAAGTTGCGTGCGATGAAATCGGCCCGTTGTGATATTTCGACTACATTGCTTATAAAGAAATAAGGAACGTTGTTACAAGTGTAAAGAAAAATCTGCATATTAGTCTTACAATTTCGATTCTAGGAATTCTAAACACTAAACACGTTAATTCTGTTTTTAGCGATATTAACAATTGCCCCGAAACCACTTCTTTCTATAAAAATCGCAAGTTCAGCTCGAATATATCATTTGCATTTAAACTCGCAACTAATGGGTCAATTAAAATTTTAAGTCAAATTCTACGGGTGTTGATTGTGTACCTGTTACAATGCATCAGACGACCCTCCATATTACCGCGCCACAAGTTATACATATTATTAATTGCTGTTTGGAATTAAGCTATTTTCCTAGCATTTGGAAGTTTGCTTTCATCACACCATTGGAAAAAAATAACTATCCCAGCCAGACCTTCGTCCAATCAGTATTCTTCCAACCTTATCAAAAGTTTTGGAGGAAATCATAAATGTACAATTTATGATTATGTTATTTCTTATCATATATATCATATCATATTCTTTAGATAAGGGTCTTGAGACTGCACTTATTTCTTTAGATTACTCCAAAGCCTTTGATCGGCCTGACCATAAACTTGAGTTACTAATGGTTCGATGATGTTTCGGCTTGATTTTTTGAAAACTACTTAACTAACAGATACCACAGAGTTGCCCTTGACAATATAAGTTCTGAATTTCTCCCTGATTCATCAGGTGTACCGCAAGGTTCCGTCCTTGGACCTATATTATTCTTAATTCATATTTCTGATATTTATACATCTATGGAATATTTCAATTTGCATTCATTTGCTGATGCCACGCTGCTATTTTTGCTCCTTTGATCCTAATTTATTCGATATTGCTTCAATTTATATCAATTTGGATTTGCATAACTTATTTCTATATTCTTCTAGGCATAATCTTCAACTTAATGCTAAAAAAGGCAGTGTGATGTTCTTTTCGCTCAAACCTAACATTAATGTATTTATAATTTAACGGTAAACTTTTGAAAATTGTAAATTGTAATAAAAACTTTGGTGTTATATTTGATTTCCCACAAAATCGAGGAACTTAACCGGCTAAAAATTGACAGCACTTTTAAGTACTTTTTGGCGCCTATGGTTTTCCAAGTTATTAGCACATCCAATCCGCCCTACTTACGAGCTAAATTACACTTTCCTAATGTTCAATCAATTTTTTGGCACAATTTTAAGGCACCCCTACAGCCTCTCATTGCCACGATATCGTTTATCTTTGTTCCGCAGATCATTTTCTTATAACGCTGTTGTAATTTTTAATAGTATACCCGATTCAGTAAAATCACATTCAATTAAATTGTTGAAAAAATATTTCAATTTGAAACTGCTAACTTATAATAATAATTTGATTTCCAATGTTATTGTTTTTATTTTTACTTTTAATAACAATATAACAATATACAACAATAAAAGCAATTTATAAATCCAACATATATATATATATATATATATATATATATATATATATATATATATATATATATATATATATATATATATATATATATATATATATATATATATATATATATATATATATATATATATATATAATATATATAAATTACTCGTTTCTCGTGGAATGTTCAGCCACTTAGCCGTTGGGGCACGAAGTCTAGCTCCACTTTAGCCACCCCATAACGCGAAAACCGACTTCTGTAGTGTAATCTTGAACGATCCATAAAAATGAACTCTTCTCCAATGTAGTCGACATGTGGTATATCCTCGCTGTACCTGCCACCCCCACGGATGAAAACAGGGTCGGTTCTTCAGTCCATCGAAATTGCACTCCATATCGTGCAGGAACCTCCCCATAAGGGCTCCGATCTTCATTGCAGCTTTCCTAGTCGTCAATACACAGCCAAAAAGGCATATTCTGATCTTATCTGGGATCAGAACAGATACCCATTAGTCCAATGTCCTGGATTAAGTTTTGGACCAACTGCAGTTGCTTTTGGGGTCAGGTTATTTCCCTTCAGTCTTTTTCTCACTGTCCACTGACTAATAGCCTAACTTAGGTTAAGCTAACAGCTCCCTGGCGAAGTCCACTTTCGATTAAAGTAGCATGCAATTAAACCCTATGCAAATGGTTAAAAACGAATTACGTGAAAATTCCTATTGAAAAGGCGATAATTGAAGTCTATAATAACAAAAATTCTTGGGTCATGTCGCTATCAAAGTTGCTTTCAAAATATATTTATAGATATAATAGCATTCTTCTGTTAAAATGTGTTTAACAGTTTTTTTAAATTCCAAATTCCAACGGGGAACAGATGTTCCTGAAAGCTGCCGGTATTTTGTCTTACAGTTTAATACCACACGTGACGTGGAAGTCGGAATTCTTTACTTTTGCACTGATAAATGAAAACTGAAGGAAGGATGAGTATTTTCTTTTTTTTTAAATAGTGGCTTCCGGTGATTCTTACTTTGTGCACAACACAAAGTTCGAACAATCTTTGTTTCTTGAATTTTAAACATTATATCTGGCTCTGAAGAGAAGTTAATGAAGTTACTAAAGTAAAACGTTAAAGCTGTCTCAAAAGTTGTAAGTTGAATTACCAAGGTCTATTGCTCCAAATAAATTAAACAAATAAAAAAGTGTATGTAATGTACTCGAAACCTAGGGGGGTTACAAAAAAAAAATAAAATACAAAAGTTGTTTCAATTTAAATGACCTGATTTCTTTTATTTTCCTCATCGTCACTTTTTTCTACAGATGGTCAATAATCCTTTCAAAGATAAATTCAAGGATATATATGAGTATGGGTCTGTGGCGCGCCGTTTCAACTTATTAGCGATCATCTTCAGAATACCAATCGTCATTGTTGGGTTGCTTATTAACTATTTAAACTTTTTTTCGTCTATTATATTTGGAACACCCTGAATAGATAAACAAAGTGGGTTCTGCAACAACATAACCTCAAAAACTTGCAATCGCCCCCCTCGCCGCCCCGCAGGGGGCCCGATCCTTCTAGCGGGTGCACCGCCCCTGATGCTTGCGTGCTTTGCCCCGAATACCCCCGAATACCCATCTATCGAAAAAAAAACGTGTTTGGAAGTTGGTTAATTTTGAAGGATTCTCGGTGCACAGGTTCCGGGCAGATCCAGCTGTGGCAGTTCCTGCTCGAGCTGCTTAGCGACTCATCCAACGCCGCCTGCATCACGTGGGAGGGTACCAACGGCGAGTTCAAGCTGACCGACCCCGACGAAGTGGCCAGGAGGTGGGGCGAGCGCAAATCCAAACCCAACATGAACTACGACAAGCTGTCCAGGGCGCTGAGGTAAGGTCGGGATCCGGCTCGCAGGATCATTTAAACGTTAAACATATAACTTTGTTAAAAAGCAATCTGCGGGCCAATCGTAAAAATAATTTTCTATTATCGGAACAATCACGTTCCAGAAACAAGGCAAAAAATAGGCACCGGGTAACTGCGTTACCAAATTGGA
Organism: Cylas formicarius; assembly: GCF_029955315.1. NCBI lineage: Eukaryota > Metazoa > Arthropoda > Insecta > Coleoptera > Brentidae > Cylas > Cylas formicarius. Next base: position 28,846,599 of record NW_026844319.1, read on the forward strand.
CGGTCGACGGCGCAGTGCCGGACTCATTCCATATTTAACCTCCCGCTATATAAATTAAAACTCTGTGCGTCAACAAACAGTTTTAATTAAAATCTGAGCAATTTTTAGCGATATATTTAACACACTCAAAGAGTTTGCACCTTTTGTGGAAGTGTTAATCTTCTTAAGTTTTTAGCTAGTCTTTAATTTAGTATTTTTTGTATGTATGTTTGTTCGTGTTCTTTTAAGCACTCCCTTTTAGTGAAAGTGATTTTGCATTATTTTCTTTTTTTGATTCAAATTGTAAATTTTTTATTTTTTTAATTTGTGTTTGTTTTAATATTTTTTTAATTTTTTTTAAATATTTTTTGAATGTATTTTTGTTCCTCTTATTTTACGCATTTCCTTTTAGTCAAAGTGATTTTGTATTTTTTTTTATTTTTTTTTTCGGTTATACGTTAATTTCACTTCAACTTTAATTTAATCGACTTTCTTATTGATTACTTTTTTTTGTATTGCACCGCTTATACTTGCCGACACCGTATATTTAAAAAAAATATATTGCTGCATACAGTAAATTTGAGGTTAATGAATATATTGTCTAATACCAACGAACCAACGAAAAGTGACATGACGTCTAAAAATCAAAGCCATCTGATGGCTGGGAAGAACGTTCGTTAGCCTTGCCTATTACTTTATTCTCGATATAGACCTGGAAGGACAATCTAAAAAATCGAATCCAATCGTGCCGATGGGTAGGGCGGTGGGGACAGGGGGGGATCGGGTCGCCACATGACAAACTGCATCGAGTCGAGAATATGCCGACTGGGGTCAACAATCAAAGATCGCAGTAAATCTAACCCCAATAGAAATATGGCATTTCGAAGGGGGACGATTTTTTCTCTCGTAGACACATCGCGTAGACCTTACATTCTAATCATTTAATCCCACCTTTTACCCCGATTCTTATTCAGTTTCTTAATGGTAATAATAATAATAGTCTTTATTGAGATATTTTAAATTATTGCATAATATTAAGACAATATTACTTAATACCAATACAAACCAATATAGTTACACATCTGAAACTGCGAAATCTACAACATTAACCTGATAATACAATAATAATAATTATTATTATTATTACCATTATTAACATATTAATATCGTTACTGAATGTTTTCACGGTAGCAATGAGACTCTTGGGTTAAGGGTAATTATTATTATTAATATTATTATTATCTTTATTATTAATATTATTAATATTATTGACTACTTTACACAGAAATCATGCGAATTTGTTTTTAAGGTATTAAAACATTTCGACAATCAACAAAATTACAGACCACAGAAAACTATACAATCACACGTTAAAAAATTACGTTATACTTACTATACATATTGCTTTTAAAGTGGTGTCGCAAAATATTCAATTATAGGGTAAACGCAATAACCAAACTAAAGGATACTAAACAGAAACACTGATTTTTATTTTAAAGACAAGGGGAACTCTGTCTTAAAAATCGCCATTAACAGATTTCACTTGACTTGTTTTTATTAAATAGTAATAAATACATTAAACAAAAACAAAAAACTAAAGCTTGTTTCCTCAAATTTGCAAGCTGGAGTTTTCATTATTATTTTCTACTCGCGATTCATACTAGCGGTAGTTAAAATAACCCGAACAAAAATAGCAATTCAAGGGGATATACGAGGTGTGTTCAAAAAGTAAAATGCTTTTTAAGTTTTATCAAAAAGTTTTTACTTGTTTATCAAAATTTATGTTGCTCCTTTCAAAGTAATCCCCCTCCCAGATGTAATACGTTTTTTCCAATCTTCCTGGTAAGCACTTTCTAGTAAAGTGAGTATGGTGGCTGAGGCATGAATGTGATTTTGTTTCTGGCCAAAAAGTTACGATGAGCGAGCAGGCGCATTATAATTACAATCAAAGAAAACACTAAGCAATTAATTTAATCGAATTTGACGCGCTTTTTTGGCTCTTGGCGATTCTGCGTTCTTCCATTGGGCCATAATCAGTTAAGAGCGTTTTGAGCATATCAGGATCATCATTGACGGCGATGTTATTTCAACCTTTCTTGCGTTCAAAATTAAGCAATGTGCACGTTTCTCTGGGTCTTCCTCTTTTACGTTTTCCTTGCATTTTTCTCTGCCAAACTCTTTTAACCGGTACGGTGCTGCCTAATCTCTGTAAATGGCCCACCAGCCAAGTTGTTTCTTTTCTATGACTTCTTCTATGGATTCCACCTTTAATTCTTCTCTTATATTTCTAAATTTGTGGTTCCGGTTATTCCTTTCACTCTCCTCAAATATCTCATCTCTGCTGCTCCAATGTTGCTCTTGCCACTATATCCATGTGTAAGGATTGGCCTGTCAATTGTTTTGTAAACTTTCATTTTAGTTTATTTGCCTTTACTATTCTAATATTTAATTCTGCGTCCTGTCCTCTGGTTTCTTCGAACATAATTCGCAAGTACTGAAACCTACTAACTTGTTCTATTAGTATTCTCACCTCTAATTTCTCTTTTTCATTTGCCATAATATTGGTTTTATTTATGTTTACCGATAAAATCATTGTACGTCAGCTGGTGAACATTACATGCGCTTGAAATTTTATTTTTTCCTCTCTTCGATCGTGCCACTGTCATGATTGTTTTCCAGTCATTTAAGCAAAAGATTGGGATATACCTTTTGGCTCGTTTTATTGCACTATGCATCGAAGCTGCTTCCATGTGTGAATTTCCTTTTTCTAAAAAGTTATGTGATATAATTCCTATACGTAGAACTATAAATTAAAAAAATATATAAAACAAGAATGTATTTACTGTTATAAATTAAATTCTAGAAAATTTGGACTTGGCCACTTTGTTTACTGAAAATCAAGAACGAATAGTCAAACGACGAAAAAAATTACAACATTATATTCATCGTTTTTAGACATAAAAATAATAAAACTTAATTATTACATACAATAAGCTATATTAAAGTTTTATGGTAAACACTATTTAGTTTTACAATCAGATCTATTATTATTATTGTACCAACTGACAATACCGTTGCATCTAATGATAAAATTTTTGAAATTTTAAGTAACTTTTGAAACCCTTCATTTTTTCTTGTTACACTATTAAATTTATCAAGAATAATTTTCCCAATTCTGCTTGGAACTTTTTTCAACAAATGTTCGCACTCTTCTGCTATTGAAACTGACTCTTAACAATGACATTTGTTCGGTCTCTATTTTTTTAATAAACGTGCTTTAACAAATATGCTTTGGTCATATACGCTGACTAAGGGAAGTAGTATATCTGAAGCCAAAAAGCAGTTAAGCTTTCATTTACGAATCGTACAATCTCTATACTGTTAGTTTTTTTTTCAAACTGTTTTGTACTGATTAAAAAAGGTTTTGGTGAAACATTTTCATCCAAAACACCAACAAATAAATTCGCAACCTAACGACCACAAGCATCTGTTGTCTCCTCTACAACAAGATGCTGATTTTAATATAATTTCTTATGTCTTGAATTACATGTTTGTAAATGGAACTTTCTTAATGTACTTTCACAAGGACATTTTTGTTGCAAAATGTTTCTAAAAACTGTTTAAATTTAGTGTTCTGTGCCTTATTAAGGGGAATGTTTGCACTTAACAGCGCTTCCACTGTATATTTAATCCCATTGAACATATTTGGCACCAACTAACCGAAGTTTTTAACAAAGTTGGGCAAATTTTGTTAAACATATAGAAAAAGCAGAACAATCGTATATTCATATTGCAAATAATATAGAACAAATAATAATAATAATAATGATAGGGATAGTGATACTGATATAATATATGAATAATTTTATGTAAGTAATAAAAATACATACAGAAATAAATAAATATTGTTTAATATCTTTCCTAACAAAACCCCAAATAATTAAATTCTAAGCATTCTTACAGCTTACCCGAGTCTTTCCTTGATTCGTATTATTTAGTCACTTTCTTATATCTATGAACAGACTTTACATTTCATTTTTAATCTTATCCGTTGGGAAAATCCCAGTAATAAACTAATGAATGTGTCGAAAATATGCGATTTTATGTTCGGAAAATAGACAAAATGCAAAATACAACAACTAAAAATATTTACTAAAGCGAAATATGTATTTTCTTATATCGTTAATCTAAATGTTTCATTCTAAAACGGGTATATCCAAAATATTGGGTTGATATTCCTGAAAATAAAAGTTTGCTGAGGTAACTTAAATTGAAATAGAAATTGAATTGTTTTCCTTCATCGGCAGGTATTACTACGACAAAAACATCATGACCAAAGTCCACGGGAAACGGTACGCCTACAAATTCGACTTCCAGGGGTTGGCGGCGGCCACGCAGCCCGCCTCCAGCGACCCCAGCAGCTACAAATATCAAAGCGACTTCTTCATGAGCTCGTATCACCACAGCGCGAAACTCGGGAGTTTCATGGGTCCGCACGCGACCATCCCCAGTTCCGCAGGTACGTTTTGTCTTGGAGAATTGAATTCGCCACCCTACTATACTGAAAATTTTGAATGTTTAGGAACCCAGTATAAACACTGAACTATGAGTAGTTGCAGGTTCTTTTCTTTTGGAAGACGAACGAGTGCAAACGTCAAATAAGATGAAAATTGACCTAAAATATAGGGTAAATCGAGAAGACGCGGAAAACGCTTTTGAAAAACTTTTTTATTTATTCGATTTAGGGATAGGACTATATATATATATATATATATATATATATATATATATATATATATATATATATATATATATATATATATATATATATATGATGACACTATATTCCGGGATATCATCCGTTCGCTCGTTGAACTCCGACTGGAATCCTGCATCCGACTGGAATCCTGCAAATCTTGCATCCGACTGGAATCCTGCAGACGTTTCGCCAAAATCTCACTTGGCATCTTCAATGCTCGCGCTCCGAAAACACTTCGAACACTCAACGAGCGAACGGATGATATCCCGGAATATAGTTTCATCATATATATATATATATATATATATATATATATATATATATATATATATATATATATATATATATATATATATATATATATATATATATATATATATATATATATATATATATATATATATATATATATATATATATATATATATATATATATATATATATATATATATATATATATTTATAACTGTGTTTAGATAAAGAGTGTTTCCTGCATCACATTTTAACAATATGTCTCAAAGTACACTGAAAATATAATTAAATACGCATTTTTCAAAAGTTAACTAACTAAATTTTAAAATATGCATTTTTATAAAGTTAACTAACCAAAATCTGTGTTTACATAAAATTGTCATCTGCACCAAATTTTAAAATATATGTCAAAATACACTGAAGAGATTAATGAAAATGCAACTAACTGTGTTTAGTACCAAATTTTTAAAATGAGTCTCTAAGTTCGCTGAGTATATAAATAATTTAGCATTTTTAAAAACTTAACTACCAAAATCTGCGTTCTTAGCGTCATGTGCACCAAATTTTCAAAATGTACTGCGGAGTACACTGAAGATATAAATAAATACGCATTTTAAAATCGAAAGAGAGTCCTGCCGTCTTTGTTGATCCAGTAATCTCTAGTCGAAGGTCGTCGAGCTTCTACCACACGTTTTACCTCTCGATAATACTAATGTTCTCCTAATAACGATTATTACTTAATACTGGGGGTATTAAACCGTAACCCATGCCAATAAATAACCCCATTAGTCGGGCAGATAAATAAGTCGTGCGGCACAATAGATTCGCGAGTAATTCGAATCAGGGGGCAATAAAAACTCCCGCGGGATGGAAATCTGGACGTCCGAATGTCCATTAGTGTTCGCGACGCAGGGGTAGTTTGTAACAATATCCTTATTTGGGAGGGGCCCCCGGTTAAATGACGGGTAATGATCGGGCCGCCACGGCCCTCGGGGGCGGCCGAAACAATGAGCAATCAGCGCGTTACGTCATTAATGGGACGTGTTAACCGAAGAGGCCCCCGAGATCCGTCATGCCGCCGCCAAGAATGTCATAATTATTTTTTAATGTCGAGTGTCTATTGTGGGGAGAGAGCACCGTGGCCGATATGTAGGGGCTCATTGTTTCTGATCGGGAGCGTATATGGGGGACGATCTCGGTTAGAACTCGTCGACGACGTCTGGAGCTATAAAGCAGTAATCAACTTAATATTAAATTAATAACACTAAATTATTCAGGTTAATATTAAGATTAAATATAACATAATTAATTTCTGGCTTTCTAATTGCAAGATATATAAATTTTCCTTTGCCGAAACTAAGAAGGGAAAAACAAAGCCATATTCATATAGATTCTTCAAAAACTTCTTAGTGAGAGAAATAAAATGCTCATCATTAACTGTTGCTTGGAGTTCCGGCTATTTTCCAAATGGAAAACCACTTCCGAAAAATTCAAAGCCCCCTTCGAGTTATTTTAATACCGGTTTTATCTCAAATATTTGAAATATTTTTTCAAAAATCTGCTGCCCTTGATCAGAGGCTTATAGTAGATGCATAAAGGGAGTTCAGGCGAACTTCCTTTGTTTAGATTATGTTCATCTGAACTCTTTTTATGCATCTACTCAAAAAACACAACTTGAAACTAAATCCTGAGACAATTCAGTTTATGACTTCTTGCGGAGCAAGAATAATGTCTACCGGCGATACTAAAAATTACATTCCGAAGAACGTTGAATTGAAACTGTCATTTTTCCAATTAGGGTTAGTTAGGATAAAAATTTTGAGAAATTATGTAGATAAAAACTTATTAGAAGCTATTTCTAAAAAGTTCAAAATGTAGTAATTTTTAAATGGCTGTAATTAATCTTCTTTTAATGATAATCATACTTTGTTATACTGTTTTGGAAAGCTTAAAAACTCAAATTTAACTTTATAATGTTTTCTTTGTAAAAAATCGCAAACATTATACGTAAATTTAGTTTTAGTGAAAAAAGAATTTTTTCCATTTTAATTAAATTGGAAACTACAATAAAAATAGTTGCCCCTTAGAGTTGAGCTACAGGGCTCATCTTTGGTGAGGATGTTTTTTATATCAAAAAGAAACATTTGAGAGAGTATGAGCTAAGAAAAAAAATTTTTTTTGAAGCACCCTAGTATACATACATATATCATTGACAATTGATAACTACAAGTCAATATGATTTTCAAAAGGTTTTTGGAAAATCTGCTGCCCTTGATCAGAAGCTTGCAGTAGATGCATAAAGGGAGTTCAGACGAACTTCCTTTGTTTAGTTTATGTTCATCTGAACTCTCTTTATGCATCTACTTTTGCTTTTCACGAGCAGATGAATTCGACACAATAAATCAGTGCCTCCAAACAATAAATTTGTGTTTCGGTGAGTTGCAAATCCATAAAATTGTCCAGAAAATAACACTTTCAATAAATTAATTGTGTTTCCGGTATAATAATGGAATGACTTTTTTAGAATTTTTAAGCGGTCCAAGGGCTAAAAATGTACAAAATAACCAGAATTTATAATTATAACAACGAAAGAAAAATGTTTTTGATAATTTTTGAGGCGGGCCTCCTTGTTTTAGGGGGCGCCTTGCCCCCAATCTTCCCTAAAATAGAATAGCAAGAAAGTGACGCAAAAAAGTTCACAGCTTTCGATCCCCCGGATACGGCCTCAGCGATATTATGACACATAGCCGATTTATGGCCACGTCTAATGCCGTCGAGTTCGTCGCGGAAAGACGATTTGGGCGTTATTTATGGGGTGTTCCATTTAATGCACCGTTACGTACTGTCGAATGGCGAGATAACTAATCACGGCAACTTTTTAACCCTCCGCGAAGCGTTTTTTTTTGCCCGAGAGAGAGTTTTAGCGAAGCAATCGTAATAAAAACAACAAATATAAGAAAGATTTTATTTAATTCGCATTCGCAACCGGTTGTAGTGTTGAAGATAAATCGCCCAAACCGGCAACGTTGCATGCAACCGACACCGCAGTATCACAGCTAAGCATTAACTGTCTAACTTTTACGTTTTATGATGTATTCAAAGTCTGTGTTCAACCCGGGTTCGTGCTAGGCTTGCCAACTTTTTTTACATGAGTAAAGTAAATAGTGTTTTCTTTTTTTTATTTTGAACTCTTTTTTCGGACATTTTCGCACATTTTAACAATTTACGGTTATTTAAAATCTTTATAAGCTTCTGCACACCACAAATCAAAATTAAAGCGAAAGCTGTATCAAACTTTAACCGAATTAAAATATTAACAGTTGCCGCACTGTCTGTCGGGCCTTTGAAGCGTCTTCGATGTGTTGAGATTACGAGGGATCTCCAATTGTATGTTTGTTCCGCGTGCAGCAAGACTTAATGTGATCATGCTCTTTAAAACAAAAGCTATCAAGCCGAACGAAAAATTTAATCATTAAATAAGAACAAGGCTTGAAGGGTTTGACAATAAAACAATGCTATCCTTATCAGTAAATTCCACAGAGTGGATACGCACTTCATTAAATTCATATTTTTTTCCAAGTTTAGTATAGGAACACTATTGATTAAAGGACCCTCTGGAATTTAATGTTAAGGATAGAACATTTCTATTGCAACCTTGCAAGCCATGTTCTGTTTTAATGGTTTAATTTTCCGTTCCGCTTAAAAGCTTCTGAATCAAAGGAGTTATTTATTTATTTGTAGTACACACTTTTGGTACGATAATTAGATTAAATAGTAGGAATACAAAGGAAAAAATTAAAATTTTGTTTTCCTTATTTATTTTGTTATAATATTTATGTTTATAAAAAATTCAAGCGTTGCCTAAGTCCGGGTTTTCTACGGAACGTCACCATACCAACAACCTTTTACTATATTTTGTCACTCTTTTAGAGATTAGAACAATAATTTTTGATCCTCCGTTAACAAATATTTATTTGGCTGAACTGTCGAAACAACTCTCGCATTTAAAGAATATTGGTTGGGATTTCTTTACAATTTTCGGCTAAAATTGGCCCCCTCCTCTTATAAATAAGCCAAAGAATAAAATCGAGTGGTTAGTCAACACTTTGACTGTCACTTCCAGAGGTCACTCGCTAATGCAAATATTTGCTTTAAGGGGTGTGAGGTGGGTTGCCGGACTGATATACGGTGTGTTAAAAAAACATATCCGCTACGAAAAACACTCAGATTCACGTTTTTAACAATGTATTAAAACTAATTCGTCATATAAATGCTGTCTAACTGTGTACTTTTTATATATTTTTTAAATAAATGCTTAAAAGATGAAGAGATACCGGTGATAATAAAAACATTTAACAATAGCAGTTTTGGCAACAGCAGTTTAATTTTTTTAATATTTTATTTAATATTTTTGATGTCTAGAATTTTCATTTTTTATAAATTACATTACATGTTTCGATACTCCTAAAAAAATTGCATAAATAAATCGAAACCCATATTTTGTATTTGGTTCCTGCGTAATTGTGCTTCAAAATGAGCATAAATACAAACCGCAACCGATTTGGTATTTTTTGATAAGGACAAAACGCCCGAACCGGCAACGTTGCATATAGCCCCAACCGCAGCATCACAGCTAAGAATGAACTGTCTAATTTTCACGTTTTGTGATGTGTTGTGCTAGAAACTGAGTACTTCAAACTCGGTGAAATAAAACCATTTATTTTAAATAAGGAACCGGTATTTTTTTTTTCAACTTTTAATAACATATGGTTTGGAGTTTTTCGCACAATGTCACAGTTTATGATTATTTTGAAAATGTTCATAAGCTTTTCCACTAAAACAAACACAAAATATGAGACCATTTTACAAATATTTTTAAAAACTTTTGAACGACATTAACTCCGAACATAAATGGGCTCTCAATATTTTTTTCAAAACGATCAGAAGAAAACTAGTTTAGTACATCACTCGCTTCCAATGTTTTAAATGTTTCGATTAATAACTTCTCTATCTACTTCTAATAAACTCGAATAATCTTTGGGCAGTCAATTTCCAAACTAACAAAGTAATCACAATTAGGTCTCCGGTGAAGCAAAATTGCATCTATTACTGTTAGGAGAGATAACCGACGGCTTCCTATGTGTATTGGTATCATGAAACTATCCTGCAGCTCTTGTTCTCTGCAGGCCGAAAGAGAAAAAATTTTCAAAATTACTTTGAGGATCACACGTTAACCTTGGTTAATTTGGAAAACAAAGTGTATACTATTAAATATCTTAATTCTGTAAACCTTGAGGAAACAAAATCAAAAACAAACAAAAATGACCAAAGCAAATGACTCGAAAAGGTTATGTCCACTTCACGTCAGACGTTCACGTTATATTCCGTCATCCTGTCGCGTCGCTTCTTCTTCTCTTTTTCGAGAGATTCGGCTATAATATAATAATAATATAATGTCGGCAAGTTCATAAAATATTCAACTTTTTGTATTTCGTATCCTGTTTTTTTAAAGGAACAGTAAAGCGTATTAAAAAGCAAAGTATAATTCTGTTTTTAACAGTTTGGTTGGTATCCCTAGTCTGTGCCTATATTTGGTCGATAATAAGCTCTCATGTGTTGACGGCAGAGTTTTGTTTATAGATATAGATTCTTCATCTGGATGGGGTGCAGAATCATAAATTCTATTAAATTAGATAGTACCTATACGGCATATTTTTCGTTTCAGCGTCGATCTTCCCGTCGCCGGGATCGTACTGGAACAGTCCGGGGGCGAACCTGTACAGCAACATTGCGGCAACAACGCACTCGATCGGGCACCACGCCGCCCCCCACTTGGGGGCGCCACCGCTCGGCTCGTATCCCCACTACGCATGACCGGCATCGAACGCCTCGACCACCGACTGGAGCAGAAAACTATCCATGTGACTTTTCACGTAATCAAGCGGTGTGATCGGGGCGTCCTCCAAACATTCTAGTCATCACCAAAGACTCATTTAATACTTGTGTATAGTTAGAGACGAGTGTGCAATGGGGTTTCCGAATGTACATACATACAGAGGGAGGGAAATGTATAAAACACACACCCCGCCACGCGGGGACTCTGTGATAAACGTTTTAGGTATTTTTCCGACGTGAGTCGCGTGCTGGGCACGACAGATGGCATCCCGACCAGCGGGAACGCTGATCTGTGGTGCGACCGGCCTGCTGCAACGCGTTCCTTTCGATATTAAGAGGTGTTAACGGAACAACATGGCACGGCGAGCAGCACGTAAGAATTCCATGGCGGCCACAGAGAAAACTAATTAAAAAGAGAGCCGAGGCAATCGGGATCGCCGGGGATAACCTCACTCGCGCAGAATACTTCGTCTTTTACGATTCACGCCAAGTTGGGCCATATTACCTGGATCATTCGCCCACTCGCGGAGAACAGACGATCAAAACCAGCATTCAATCAGAGAATACGGAAAATATTTCGAACTACGGTACAAAATAATTGCCTGCCCAACTAACAAAACTGGATTCGTGTATTGGCATTTTAATATACATTTTAATTACATGTTGCAGTACTTAGATTCTAATTTAATATAACAATATAATATATACTCAACACACAAAATAAAGCTAAAGGGCGATACGATTCGAATGATGGGAAATGAAATCTCGAATGAATAAAGGATGACAGACTTTGGTAACTTGGGAAGCCGCACACACGGCGCAACGTCGCTTTTTCTTAGCCGAATTTTTGTTTCCCTTGGCTTTTTAAATTCATTTTTTCAAATGCCGTTACGCTTCCGTACGATGTTGTTCCGCCATTTTAATGACTTGTAAATAGCGACTGTAAAATATAGATGGCAGTATTCGTCGTGAGATTAGCAACCTAGACAGTGTCGTTCCGTGTTCGGTAAAGGTACCGCAAGTCGTAGCTAGATCTAGTCCACACAGCTATACTATAAAAAAAGCGCGACATATACCTAGATCCGCGTACGCGGCCAGAAAACGACCGCGTATTTTTAAGATATACATAAAAATATATATAAATGTTGGTATTTATTATACAAAATATAGCCCGAAAGTGAAATTAGGACCGTTTTTGTCATACCCCCCACACCAAATACCAACCAAACCGATGAGACAATGCACAGTGGTCCCGTCTTATAGGACATGCGGTCATGAAATTTTCGCGCTAATGGGATATTTTGAAAATGGGATTTTTGTGGATATTTCAACTTTTCCAAGACAAATACATATTTTTAAACTTTAATATAAATAAAAAACTATTTACTTTCAAAAAGTAAAATTTTATTAACAGCAGGAAAAAAATCATATTATTTTAATAAAACACGATTGTTGGCCACAAATTTTTAATTTTGTCTTCAAAATACGCAAAGAAGGTTCATTAATTTCCTTGGCCAACTGAAATCGCACAATTCTGCAAAATGGAGTGGTGGGGGGGAGCGGATTCTTCCACACAATGCCATTATCCGAAGTTGCTTATTGACAAAGTAGTTGGAGAGGAACATAGGATGTCACAAATAGGTTTCCATCAGAAAACTTCTGCTTGTATTCACTATACCCTAAACTACCATCAAACCCCCATTTTCCTATTAACATTAAGTCTCGTTCGAGTGCATGAGTTGACAAAACGTCTTTTTGTGATTCAAGAATCCGGTTAGCCGTGTGAGCCAGAAGTGACTGCAGTTCAACTTCTTCGGATGTGTCCGACACTTTTTCATCCGAAGGATAGCACGCTTCTTTGCCTCCAGAACTTTGTGATGGGAAGGAAAAACATTTGGGGCCATTTTTGAATTAACAAAATCTTTAATTAATGTATAGTGATGTCTGGTCAACTTAACTTCAACATAAAGCGAAAGTATTTCGACTGCATTGATCTGCGAACTGGTGGTTTTGGACTGATCTTTTAAATGTTTAATTGCAGAACTATCTAATTTAGATAATACCGTCAATCTCGGCCGTTTAGATCCTGCACTACATTCTTCAAACTGTTTCAAAAATATTTTTGGCTTGCTTGTTGACGGCTCTTGATCGTCGGAGACCTGCTGGATTTCTGCCACTTCATCCAGCAGAATAGGTTGGGCAAGCTGAAGTTCACAAATTTCTGTCACGTTCCTGGTGCTTAGCTACTAGTTTTGATATAGAACTAGAAGTTTGCCTCCAATACTCATTGAACTCTATTGGGCAAAGTCAAATCGGCTAAGATTTCACCGGTTTTTTCCGAATTTTTGTCTGCATTCTTGGCTAACCAAGTATTAAAAAGGTACACCCTCGTGAAGGTGCATTTGACTATTTGATCTACAACAAAAGAAAAAAAATAATCCTTCGTTTTTTTTGTGTACATTCTCTGCTATGTATTTTTTTATTGTAAAATTGATAAAAAGAAAAGATTGGTAAAGAACTTTAATAAATCGGGGCCCAAAAATGCAAAAAACAGCATATCTACCAGGTGACTAAAGTTTGTTTTGTCTCTCGGTGAATTATAGCCCGAGCGTAGGGATACACTGTGAGATTGTAGTCCGTAGATATATAATGCACTATAACAAAAACAATGATATAAATAATTTTTTTAACAAAACGTTACGTTGATATTGCTATTGGAAAATACGTGCATTTAAAGCTAACCATAAAGGGATAAGAATATAACTTTTTTTGACACATCCGGCGACATTTGGCGACATCGCATCTTACTAGGTTTTAAAGTAGAGGTTCCCAGCATTTTATCAAGCTACATAACTTGCGAGAGGTAAAGCATTTGAAAGTTACGTTGACGTTTTTAAAAAAACTAAAAAAGTGGCAATGATGGGCCAATAAAAAAAAATAAATATATATTGATTACATTAATAAGTCTAAATATTAAAAATATATACCTTAAACAGCAATGTCCATTACGGCACCACTTGTTTTCACAGTTTTTAGTGCGAAACTATATAAATCCAGGTAGAAACAAACACGAAAAAGTTCACTGACCTCCGTAATACGAAGGGTGCGTTTGACGAAGTTCTCACTTTGGCGAACGAAATCTTAGTGAGGGGCTAGTTAATACCGGATTTTCTTTTATAATAATCATAAATGAAATTTTGACCTTTTTGGATATATGAATGCAGGCAGACCACAGTGCAATAGTGTAAATTCACGATCTCGTTGCGAAGACGACCGATAGATGGGGCTGCCTCGTCGCCCGTAACTAATAGCCCTTAATAGTGACAACGAGTTGGGTTGGGGGGCATGAATAATGGACGACGGGGCGTGAAGGGCGCTTTAAATTCCATTTCGCGTCATTAACCACTCTTTTTTTTTTCGCTTCAATCCGGTTTCAAACGGCTAACGTTTTCGTTCGTTCGTTTCGGGGCGACTAACCTGTTTTAAAGTTACGAAATTATTAAAAATATGTTTTTTTTATCTTTGTTCTGTGTAGTTCAGCGTGAACTTATCTACGTGAAACTGCGGCACGTGATCTCCGCAAGCTGTTTCGAACTAAAAACACCCCGAATAAAAAAACTGGCGATGCCTCTTTGTTAAATCCTATAAAAGTCGAATTTACAGGCTAAAATAAGTGTTTCAATTGTTAATTTGTGTTTTACGTCAAACCCCACGGTCAAAAAGAAGAAGAAAAGGGCGCATTAAAAAGCGAAGCTCGTGACTCGTTTCGCAGTCGGCTGTGAAATCGTGCGTGAAACATATGCCTGTCAAGCGGCACGCGCCACATAATGACGTAATAATGTATTGATACATGGAACGCCACCCTAAAATGTTACGAATTTTCGTCGGTCGAGATTGCGGAGGGGGACTCCGATATCGTATTCATTTTGTTCCGTCCGAGGAAACCCACCCCGATAAATCTCCGAGCAAACCGAGCGAGCAGTCCGATCACGTAGTCGTTAATTTCGGAAGCTTCCCGCGAACTAAATTTCTATTGCGACGCCGGCTCGGTCGAAAACGGGAGCGGCGTTATTGGAAAATTATTTAATTGGGACTTTCGCCGAAAAAAAAAAGTCGACCCTGCCAGGATTCGAACCTGGAATCTTCTGATCCGTAGTCAGACGCGTTATCCGTTGCGCCACAGGGCCCGTTGAGTTGAAATTGTTCAACCTGTATACAGTGGGCCAAAAAAGTCTCTGTACACAGCGTTTTTTTAGTTTTCTTTTAGTTTCTTCTTTCGCTTACATTTAATGAGAAATAGATTTCAAGTAAATATCAGCAATCATTTAAGGCACTTTATTTGAACGACAAAAGATAAGGTAGTTTTAGAAAATGAGTTATACTTGTTTACTTTTGACGCCACTTTTAAATCATTGATTTTGAAGTAAAAGCAAAATCCGCGTTAAAAATTGCGAAATTCCAATTGCGCTTCGAAAAATCATAGTAGAAAAAATCCTTAGAGATATTGGTAAAATAATTAAAAAATCACATTCAACTGCACAGTTTGTTTTTTTTTCCTTACGCTTAATTGGACTCATCTCAAATTCGGATATGCACCCATTTTCCGGCATCCGCCAAGGAATATTAACCGATAACAATTTTTCAGGCACACAACACCCAGGGCTCCCGGTGGGAATCGAACCCACAACACAGTATGTAATAAATCAATACAAATCCACCTGATCTTATAAAAAGTACGGCCACGCTCTTGTCCCAGGAAGTTAACTGCACGAGAAGACGCGAAAAAAACGTTTGGAATTTGCCAGCGAACACATTAACAAAACCAGGGAGTTTTGAGAAAACGTTACCCTTAGGGACGAAACAAAAATTAATCTTTTTTAATCTGGGTCACATGGTCGGGATAAAGTTTGAAGGGAAAAAATAAAGCTCTGAAATACAAAATATTAGATTTTAAGAAACTTTTCAATTTATGATAAAAAATAATAGGATCATTGGAGGTGAAATAAATTATTATACATACTGCAGCCAAGTTCAAGACTGTGCCGATAATTTCAATTTAAAAGGTTGGTAGCAAGTTAACAAAAGAGGTTATTGTGTTCCCTTTAGACTGAATTACGAACATTTAATAAGGACATGTTGGTTGAAAAACAGACGATCGGCGTTAAAATTTTGCTGGGTAACAATGAACAATGAATAAAAACATAAATTCTAACCGACGCAGGTTAAATCGCCTTTTAAAGCATTCCCTATAAAGAAGAATAAATTGAAATGGCGGCGCCATCTGTTGCGCGGGGATCGCAACACCGCGGTCGGGTTCGCTCGACGTCGGGTAGACGGCGCGCGTGCGCGACCGAAATGGAAGGAGCGAAATGGAGCGCTTCGCGACACGACCGTCGCAATCAGCTGTGCCAGTGTCCATCGACTCGGTGCCGAAATTCAAACTGGGAAAAAATCAATAGGCCGCCGGATCGATAAATTTGACAACGGTAACGCGATTTAGAGTCGTCTTCTCATAAGACACGAAAATGAACGGTCCTCATTTGAGCAGGGGTAAGTGGTTTGAAATGAAGAGGTGCGCGACACCCACTACCTGCGGTTTGTTTATTTACTTGTTAGTGCAAAACGGTAGTCTAAAAATAGACCGAATGCAATGCATAAAATGACATCATCGCACGTATACGCGTATTAACAATTTCTTTACGCAAGTCGATAAAAAAAATGCTCTTCGAATTGAAAAAAGTCGTTTTCGTTGTTTCGCTGTAAAGAAAGCCAAGCTTCGACGACGTCGCGTAGAATCCGGTCAAGGAGCCTGTCTAACATTAAACTCTTCCTCTTTATCACGCTTATTTTCGTCCGATTACCTCATTGCGAGTGTTGAAATTTATTTTAATATTATGCGGACGTCGCTGACCTTAATTCAAAATGAATAGAAAATGTTCGCGTCATTTCGAACGGTTTAATTTTTACAAACCCGTGTGTTGGCAGGCTCGAAACAACCCTCTCCACCGCCGAAAGGCAAACTGCGCCTGTACAGCAACAGATTTTGTCCCTATTCGCAAAGGGTGATCCTGGTGCTGGATGCGAAAAAAATAGCGTACGTATAACCAAAGAGTATAAGATAGAAGGGAAGGCTCCGATTAGTGGCAATGTTAGAAAGGGTACACGAGTTTCAGCGCCCTCTAGTGATTGTATCCAGTCATGAAAACGGAAAATGCGCGGGACGTACGGTTCAATTCAATTTAAATTTTGAAAGGTAAAATGTGAAAACAAAAATTTTGTCGAAATGGTTGAAAATGATTGAAATTTATTAAATTAATAAACGTCCGAAAACACAATAATAAAAAATGGTTAGTGATAATCTTAAAATAATAAAACTATTATTATAACAATAATTATATTGTAAAAAACAGCTAAAATCACGCTTTTTTTTAATAAATCATTTGATATACGACAAAATTTATTCTGTTTAAAAACATAAGATAAAACTTGGTGTAAATAAAGTTCTCTGATAATAATAAAAGTTTTCTTAAAAGAAACCTATTAGTTATAATAGTAAAATATAGTATATATATGCTTTTTTGTGATTAGTAGAAAAAGTGGTGACAGAAAAAAATTAAACGAAATAGGATAGGAATTGATTTTACAATCAAATAATTTTAATTGTAAATTTTACACTGGTATTGATGCGTATGAAGCTAGAATAAATTGCCATCATTGAATACTATTCACTGTTAATATGGTAAATTTGGAATATTTATCATAACGTTTCCGGGGATCGGTTGCAATGGAATTCGAACAATGTTAGGTTATTTACAATTTTCCAATAATTTCAAGTATGTGTGTAAATTTTAAGAAGCTATTTTAACAAAAATTCTAACAAATAATATTTACAATTCGAATTCAGACGTTGTTGAAACTGTAGTAACAAAAATTCTGATCAATAATATTTACAATTCGAATTTCAACATTATTAAAACAATAGTCACTATATTTATCAATTATTTACAATTATTAATAACGGAATATTTTTGTTATAAATCTCACATTTTCTTTGGTATTGATATAATAAAAAAAGGCTGCTTATTGCAATAGTCATAATTTTCAAATAACTATCTCTTAGTTGAATATCACTGAATTTCTTTATGTATTTTTCTTGAAGTATATCTTCCGCGTTTTATCTTCTTTTACTCGACACAAACGCAAAAGATTATGAATTTGAATATTAAATACAATTAACTGATTTTCTTTGCCTGCATTGAAGACATAGTTTCTAATGCGAGCAGAAGCACTTCTTACCTCTTATTGTAATTTTTACAAAGCTATATGTTTCTATATTAATTAAATCTGGTTCATTATCAGTCGCCTTGCGTACTTCTAAAGTAATGCCTTTGTCAATATGTGAGTATTCATCTGTAATAACAATAACGTTATGGATATTAGCAATACTTTTCTACTTTACTACTACAGAAATTATCTAAATTTTTCTTTGAATTATTTTTAAAGCAATACCTTGCAAAGCCAATGAATTTTTCGCAGTTGCACTTGTCAACGGAGATTTTGACATATTCTTGGGCATCTTCAAAATATTATCACGCGGAAGTAAAGTGGGAACAACATTTAATACTAATACTCGATTGGGTGGTGTATTTATATAACGTCTTTCCAGTGTTGGCGTCTAAACTATTAAATTTATAAATCAATTGAAAACACTAATTTTATTAAACACAATTTTTAACATTATATCATCAAGTTTAATTAAAAAACATTTAACACAACCAAATTTACAAGATATAAATATGCGTATATTACTTACATTTGTTCTTCTTTGGCCCTAAAAAAAGAATGGTCTTTATCTTTTTCTGGTCTTCTTAGACATCCTTTAAAAAAAAAATTATTAAAATATAAATAAAGTGGTATTATCCGTTACAAGCTGCTCTACTATTTTCAGCGTGACGACTTTGAATCGCCATGACAGTACTTTAGTACTCCGACACAAATAATAGATGGCATTCGTAACAGTATACCCGACCTTCCCCTCTATCTTATACCCGTTGCGTATAACGTCGTAATCTTGGCGTAATATTAAACCGCGAATCTCCACGCAGGTACGACGTCGTAAACATTAATTTATACAGCAAACCGGACTGGTATTACGACAAAAGTCCATACGGCAAGGTCCCGGCGTTGGAAGTCGAAAACGGCGACGTCATCTACGAAAGTCTCATAATCGCCGACTACTTGGACGACAGATACCACGCTCATCAACTTCACAACAAAGATCCCTTGCAAAAAGCCAAGGACAGACTGCTGATAGAGCAGTTTAACAGGGTATAGCGACGACACGTTATACGTCGACGTAACGCGCAAGACGTTAATCGTGTGTAGGTGGTGAACACGATGTACAGGGTGTTGACAAACGTCGGCAGGATCGGTTTGGACGACGACGAGGCTATCGCGAACGGACTGTCCACGTTCGAACGCGAATTGGCTAACAGGGGTAGCCAGTTCTTCGGCGGCAATAAACCGGGTATGCTCGACCTTATGATCTGGCCGTGGTGCGAACGTGCGGACATCTTAAAAATATTCGGCAACCAGAATCTACTTAAGAAGGAGAAATACGCGAAATTGGTTAGTTGTTTCGTTTTTGTTTGAACAAAAATCACCCGTTCGGTTGTAGATGGATTGGAGTCAAAGGATGTCCGAGGAGTCGGTGGTGCGCAGGAGCATGATGGACTCGATCACGCACGTCAGATATTTGCAGTCGTACAGGGCCGGCATGCCTGACTACGACATGATTTTGAACGCGTCAGACTAACCTGCGCATTTTTTATTAACTTTCTAACCGCCTACCAAATGTACTTACGTTGCGCATTGAAACTTTTCCGTTGGCACGGTGAGAATGTGTTTTGTTACTATGTATATCACGAGATAATAAATACTATTCTACGTTTCTTAACTTCCTTTGCCATAATAAAAAGAAGACGAAAATTACCTCGGTCGCGGAAAATAAAAGAAGAAGCGGGACTTCCGTAATTGCGAAGATCTGCAGTCGGCGCTTATGCCAGTCCAGTTTCTTAAAGCCTGCTTTATCAATCTCTATCTGCTACTAGCTAACCATTTGTCATTTATCTATTCTATTCCCCCCCCCCCACCCAAAATTCAGAATTTCTGGAGTCAACATTTACCGTGACGACTGGCCGAATGATCCCGGTAGTTTGGGCCACATAAATAAAGAAAAGATGAAGAATCCAGTCTGTTCCATGCCTGGGCGAATGATCATAACAGTCTTGCCAACTCTATTAGTGTTACGATTTATTAAATTGAACTGTTCCATGTCTCGCTGTCATATCCTGGTGTCCACTTTTTTTGTTAAGTTAATTAATTGGTAAGAACTAAAAATTTAAATTATCACGAAATTATATATATTTAATTTAATTGTCTGTCCGTTCCAACAACGCAAGCAAAGACATCATCCACGTATCTATGCCACCATAGAAAAAATTTACTTAAAAGATGTCCTTGTATGACATTTTCCAAATTCTCCATAAAAATTTCGGTTAACAAGGGACTAAGTGGGTTCCCATAATCAAACCTTCCTTAGAGATGTAAATCTGTCCATTAAATTCAAAATAATTTTGGTCTAAAGATCAAAGCAATCTAAGCTTTATTTATTCACCAATGGGTTAACCCAGGGGTTCCCAAAGTGTGCGCCGCGGCGCCCTGGTGCGCCGTAGAATGTAAAGAGGGGCGCCGTAAGTCCATCATCATTCATTATCCGAAACATGTCCGAAACAAATATACGCGGGTACCTTATTTGAGCCCTCGCATCTATAAAAACATAGTTACCTACTAACCATCGCGTCGCGGCGTTTCTCACTCGCCAAAAAACCTACGCCCGCGCCGCCCTGATACCCTACCCCCCCTCCTAAGTCTTTAGTAGCATCGGGCGAGCTGCGACGGACGGACGTGTCATAGTGTTTTCTTTCGCTTTGTTTTTCGTCAAATATCTCACGCAAAATGGACAGATTTTTATTAAATAAACAAGTTGGCAGTCCAAATGACAGTGATAATGCATCAACTAGTAATGGCAAGGAAGCAAAGAAGCGGAAATATCGTAAATACGATGATAGCTATTTGGACTTTGGTTTTACTTCAATAGAAGTTAATAATGAAGAAAGACCGCAGTGTGTGCTTTGTTTAAAAATATTGTCATCCGAAAGTATGCTTCCAAGTAAGTTAAAGCGACATCTTGAGACAATTCATCCAACTATGGTTGAAAAATCGCGTGATTTTTTTCACCGAAAATTACAAAATTTAAATAAAACAAAAAACGTATTCACTCAGCAAGCCTCAGTACCTAACAACGCACTGTTAGCATCATTCAAGGTAGCATACAGGGTGGCAAAATGCAAAAAACCTCATACTATTGCAGAAGAGCTTATTCTACCGGCTGCTCTCGACATGGTAAACATTATGGTTGGAGAATCGGCAGGAAAATTAATTTCCAAGGTACCCTTATCTAACAACACGATCGGTCGAAGAATCCATGACATAGCTGAGGATCTCAATTACCAATTAATAGAAAAAATCAAAAACAATTATTTTGGTTTGCAACTTGATGAGGCTACTGACAGTAATAATGATGCGCATCTTATTTGCTACGTACGCTTTCTGACTGACAATATTATTGTCGAAGATCTGTTATTCTGCAAAACCATTACCGAAAGTGCGAAGGCCCAAGACTTATTTGAAATTATTGACAATTTTTTTGTAGAAAATGGTTTGAATTGGGAAAAGTGTATTGGTATTTGTACTGATGGCGCTCGATCCATGTCTGGCAGGTATGGAGGAGTACAAGCGCTTATTCGTAAAAAAGCACCGAATGCTTTGTGGACCCATTGCATCATCCATAGAGAAGCTCTTGCATCAAAATCTATGAGCTCCGAACTTAACCAAGTACTGGAATCTGTAATTAACGTAGTAAACTACATAAAAACTAGGCCTCTTAAGGCCAGACTTTTTAAAAAACTATGCTTGGATATGGGGGCTGAGCATACGGCCCTGCTGTATTATTGCAATTCACGGTGGCTATCACGTGGAAATGTTTTATTTCGTATGTTCGAATTACACGAAGAAATTCGAACTTTTTTACAGCAAGAACGTCATGAAAGCGCCAAATATTTTACTGAACCAGACTTTTTGTTAAAACTAGCATATTTGTGCGATATATTTGAGAAACTAAATAATTTGAATCTGTCTTTGCAAGGTAATAACACGCACATTCTGAAACTATCGGAGAGAATTGCGGCATTTAAAAAGAAACTACAGTTGTGGATAAATAAAATGAATGAAGGCGGCGGTCAAGATTGCTTCCCGCAGCTGTATAAATATGCGGCATCTAATGAATTGGTTGTCTCACCAGACCTGATTGCCCTCTTCACGGAACACCTATTGAAGCTCAGCGAATGGTTTTCGGCGTACTTTAAAGATGATGATGTTGAAAAATTTGCATGGATCAAAGATCCTTTCCACGCACAAGCTCCACCAGGGTTCACATCACAAGATGAAGAGAGTCTCATTGAGCTCTCTTGCGACAGCAGTCTTAAAACTAGATTCATCACTTCCGACTTGTTGGAGTTTTGGTTATCAATTCAAAATGAATATCCAAATTTAGCTTCAAAAGCTTTAAGAATTTTCATTCCGTTTGCAACGTCATATTTATGCGAGTCTGGTTTTTCAGCTGTAGCTGTAATTAAGAACAAATATCGCTCGAGAATCAATGTGGAGAAAGAAATGAGAGTAGCAGTGTCAAGTCTTATTCCCCGCTTTGAAAAACTGTGTGCATATCACCAAGCTCACCCATCACATTGATTTGACTGACAATCGTACATATTTTATTTTTGTTTTTCATAAGACTTAAGAAATACACAAGTTATTTCCAGTTTTAATTATTTTATAATATTAAAAAGTCTGTTTGATTGTAAGTGTTTTAATTTATAATCCTATCTAACCTAACTACTATCATAAACAATTATTATAGGTGCCTATTTCTTCTTTTTTAAAGAGCAGGGCGCCGTGATAAAGTACTAAATTTGTAACTGCGCCGCGGGATAAAAAAGATTGGGAACCCCTGGGTTAACCTGTTGGTGAGGGTGAAATCTACTAAATCTATCACATCCATAGGTGGAATACTGGGAAATAAGTTTTGTACAACAAAAGACAATAGTGTTGCCTTAGAAGGGATTTTGATATCTTTAATTTTGTTGATTAATTCAAAAGAATTTTTTATTGCAAATTCATATATGTAGTAGCAGGGAGTTTGTAAATATTACATTTCATAAAGACACGGTGTTGTCGAAACAATTGTCATGTGAATATATATAATTTAGTGAAAATCTGAACTTTTAGTTCTTATTTATTTTGTTATAAATTTCATAAACTTGTAGGTTCGATTCCCACCGGGACCCTTGGGTGTTTGTATTCGTTATAAATTTGTTTAAAATTTGTAACTTGGTTGTAAGCTGGCCGATTTGCCTTATGAAGTAGTGGTCAAATAAAGCGTGATTAAAAAAAAAACAAATAGACAAACATTTATTGACGCTTGGAGTACCACGGAACGAAAGCATTTTTTTTAATTCTTAACAAGGCAAAACGTTATCTCTCATTATGGTACAACAAACGAAGGCCAACGGGTCACGTCACTGGCGTTACGCGGAGGAATTCCTAACCCCCCCAGTCTGTGGTAGACATTTCTGTGAATCTTCTTCTGATGTTAGATTTTTTTTTCGTTTTAAATAAAAGTATTTTTTTTTCGGGATTACTTTAACACCTCCATTTTTAAGTTTTTAAGGAAAAAGTACTTTTGAGTAGTGGTAAATTATTTTCCCTTCCATTGTTTTGTTACTGAACAATGAAATGTGAGAAATGCATTATCGTTAATCCAAATGCTGTAAAAATGGTTTGATTTCTGCCCCAGTCGTAACCATGATACATGGTATGCATGTGTAGAGTGCATTTTTGAAAATGATATTCGGCAATGCAAGTGGACACTTGAATTTATTGAAGGGTGGGCAGTTGCATGTAATAGGCGATTTGCCGCAGATAGGGGTACAGAAAATAATGCCAGAGAATACGAAATGGTGGGTCTTAGCTTATAGCCGTTTATCTGCGAAAAGGAACAAATTTGATATAGAATATAGAAAAATAGGGTGATTTCTACTATTATTTTAAAAAACAAATAATCATTTTTTGATATATTTCTGCGTATTCGGTTTCTACAAATATAATAGCAACTTGCTTTTTACTTCAAGCAATTATAATTGACAAACTTTAGCAATTGCACTGCGTGACGCCATGCGCTCGCCGGACGAATTGCAAATGACGATCTGTCATATCTTGGATGTTTGTATTATAGTCTCTCTGAGCGCAAGCTTCAACAATGCCCAATGCCAAAGTCCCTAAACCAGACAAGACGAAACGCAAAAAGTAGATTTGAGTTAATTTCGAGTTTAAAAAAAAGTCACGTAGCATAGTAAAAACTCGCAACTAAAGGTGGCTCTTATTTATTCAATTAATTTGAATACACACACGCAACTTTTACATATCGCAATTTACATATCGATACGGCTTTCGTTGACCCGTGAACTCAGCCATTCGTCGTCTCCTAATAAGCGAACCTTTATTTCGTACGTGTTCCTTCGTCTTCGAAAGGTAATGAACATTTTTTAGTTTAAGTGACGCCATTTTGCGACGCCTGCTTTCGGACAGGGATGGACACGGAAACTGGCGAATTCTTGTGCGAAATGGACCGTGAGACCGGCGAGAACCGATCATGGGGCGCTTACTTAAACACCGAGACCGGCGAAGACGAATGCTCGAAAAAACCGTTCAGGATAAGCGACCGAGCTGGGGGCGCGAGGTTTCGTCTTTCCGCGAAAAAACGAATCGAAAGCAGCGAGACGCTCAGCCAATTCATCAAGGCGGTCGTTTTTCTTGTCCCCACCGCTATCGTGTTCACCCCGCTGCTAGGTTTGTTCGTGCTCACTTCGGCGTGTTTCCTTCACAGATGGAGCCACCGGCAAAACAGGAAGCTCAAAATGATGGGAGACTACTCCATCTACTACCGAAACCCGCTCCACGCGTTGTCGAAGGAATTTTGCCACCTGTGCATGGAAGAAAGCAGGATAATCAAGTTACCCAAAGCCTCTCCCCTCCTAAGCTGAAGTTTTTTTTGTGTCCACTGCGTCAATAAAACGACGACCGTTCAATTTTCTTAGCATTGAAGTTTGATTTGTACGGGATCGACGTTTTGGTTAGTTTAGATAGACTCACGTTAGACTGATAAAACGTTATCTTCAAGTGACTATGAACAAATTTTGAGAAGTTTTATTAGACATGTGCATGATTTTGAAACGTTCAACAATCAACATGGCCATTAACCGTCAATGTCAATGAGTTTGAGTACCATATTTTTACGCATCTTTAGGCAAAAAGTCACAAAGTGCTGGTTTGTGGGTGGGCATTGATCTTTGTTTTTTTTTCATTTGTAAGTTGCAGGACCCCAGGAGCCAGTAAATGAAAAATAAAAAACAAATCGTAACAGAAGATTTATTTGCCTAATACAAGTTTATTCAATGTCATTTATTCTGCCCCACTTGAGACGCGACTTTTTAATTTCTAATTTCAGCCAACTGGGGATGTAACCCTCGAAATACTGAGCGTTGGGATAGGGTAAAGGTGGCGGCGTTTTCTTGAAAGGGTGGACCTTTTCCAGTTTCCTCACTAAAAATTCTTTGTTGATCTGCTTTGGGTCCCTGTACTTGTCCATGTATAAGTTGAACGGTTGCCTCAGCGGGAACCATTCTTGTTTCCTGATGTAGGGAGGTGGAAAATCATACTCATAGATCGGTTCCTTCATGTCTATATTAAAAAAAAAAATGTAGGTTAAATCCCGACGAATCCAGCAATTCCTTACCCAAAACATTGTTAAAAAATTCTTTGAGCGAGGGGCACCAGTCCGCTTGAAAAAATGCCAAAGCGGCAGGCGTCAGGTCGTCCTGCAGGTTGCGGTAAAAGTCGTAGGTAGAAAAAGTCCTTTCCGCCAGTGTCAGACATTTGCCTTGCCTTTGAAACGGCGAAAAATCCAACTTTCTATTCTGTTTGTAAAGCACAAAGATGTGCCTGTGGTAGCCCGTGCCCTTGGGCGGAAAAGGTTGAATGTAATCTACCACTGTCTTGCCTTTTTCTATATTATTACCAGGGATATTCCCGCTATAACACAAACCCAGTTCGATACTGAAGGAGTTTTTTATGACTAACTCACGTACATAAACCAGTGAATGTACTCCTTATTGTTGTCGGTAAAATGCCCATCCGGATTGGTTAAAATTAACGTCCACAAATCGGCGTCGCCAGATTCAAAGCTAACTTTCGGCTTTTCAGCAGCGTCGATGGGCTTCAAGCAATTCCCGTAGTAAACGGGAACGCGTTCGTCGCCCTTACAGTAGGACACATTCAACGGTACTCTGGGATAAAAATACGCGTCCCCAAACAGATCTTGGAAAACACCGAAATGGTCCGCTATTTCCTTGATTTGTTTCGGTCCGCCCGTTTTCAACCATTCCCGATTTACTTCTTCGAGGTCGACGATCACTACGGCAAAAATAAAAGATGCGTATCCGGAAACCCCAGTAACTTACATTTAAGTTCGCGAGATTGCCTGGCCAGATCCGGATCGTGTTTCCGCGACCTTAAAAGCTGCAAACCCGCCTTCAACGAAACGCGGGGAGGCGGCAAGCCTATATCGACGCGGAAGTGTATACTTTCGTCTTTTACTCGGCTTTCTGGAAACCAATTAAGTGTTGGATGTTATCGGCTGGGAACGGCCCGCGGCCCTTACCCTCTAGTTTCTGCTTGAGAGATTTAGCTACGCCCGGCGGTAGACCTCTCATATGATGGCCGCATCGCGAAGGAACAATGAAAAGTAATTTATTTATATTTGAACTAACCACTTTAAAAAATACGTAACCCGATGACATTTCGGTAACCTCAACGTCACAGAACGCCGATCGGTTGGTTACACGCGCGCATCACAGAACATGGCGCACAAAAATGTATTAATCGAATAGTAGGCTAAAGTGACATTTTCAAAATTAAATTTTCATTAAACACGTCAAAAAATTAACAGTCGATGTACGCAACTTTTAATAATGGCGCCGAAAACACGCAGCCAATCGAAACCGAGTAATCAAAACCGGCGCCTGGTTCATTTCAAGAGCGCTACTCACCGCCCCCGCTGCGCTAGGGCAGCCCGCCACCCGAACGGGGTAAGTAACCCCGTCGATTCCGTAAAATCGCCACAGAATTACGAAAATTTACTGTTTTTTTATTTGAACAAGCTTAAGAACCTGTTCTCTTCTGCAAGTCCGGCAAAGAACGAGGCGGCCTCGTACGATCCGCGCAGAATCGCTCAACCTTCGCCTTCGGTTAACGTACCGTCCTACGTCACCAACGTTCCGATTAGTAGGTCTGTAAGCGCGGATGACATCCAGGAAAAAGTGTATAACGTGGTATCCGCGGCCATCGAATACGGATTTGCGAACGACATTCTGGAAAGGAACGGAGATTGGTTCGTTTTCAAAAACAGGGCTCTGTCGAGGGCCGCCTCGAGGCCCCCGACTCCGATACCGCGACCGAGGTACTGCAGTTTGCATCAGGGGACGTTTCACCACCACCGAACGTATGAGCAGCCGAATCACTTGCCCGCGTCGATGGACAGGCTCGTGCAACACGGGAGGGTTAACAAAAATTATGGGCAGAATTGCAATCGATGGAAGCACCCGCCCGGAAACGGACGCCAGCGCCGCGACAATCGGAACGTCGAAAAAAAATTTAAAATCAACTAAATTGACCAATGTTTTGTAAGCGAATATAAGGTTTTGCAATTGCAACTGGTTTTCTTGTGATTGCTTTTCACGATTAGTGATCTGTGCTTGGGACGTTACCTATCGATATACTTGGGGCAATGTCTAGTAATTTTACCGATATTGAAGACATCAGTCGCGGCCTGCTTGCTGTTTGGTCTATTAAGTGGTTGAATGACAATTGCTTTGTTCTACGGATTACGTGATTTAGATCTTTGTAACATAGACCAAATATATATCGGCGGCTCGTACAGCATTTATCATCACAGAGCATGAAATGAAAATTAATATCAACCCAACATTTTTAATATTCATAATAAACAATAATACCCGTTCGTAAACAGACTGATATTTTATTTAATCATCGCATCAAGGTAAGTTGATTCCCGATCCTTATGGATTACAATACTAATCCTTCCCTTGTAAGAACCTAGAAACGAAATTTTTAGGTTTGGGCTCGAACCACTCCTTCATGTGTTGTGCTAGAACTTTCTTCGGAGACCAGTTTTCTATGATTTCTTTTAAATCCATATGGCTCTAAATAAAATACGCGCGTCGAAACCACTAATTCTATAGTTGCGCGTTTTATACCTTGATTACCAACATATCGATTATTCTGATATCGTCAATGCATTTGTGCTTGGTGAATTCCTCTCTCAGTTTCTGTCGGTAGACTTTTTCCATAAACGGGAGATCGTAGTGCTGAACTAAAAATAGCAACGCGTCATGGAAAAGCGAAAACTATGACGTGCAGCACGGCGACGAGAACCTATGTAGGGAATTTGTCTGCTCCATGACTTGTAAAGGCTTATAACGTGTCGTCTAGTCTCCCGACGGTCCAGAGATAATATTGTCTTCGCCTTTTTTAACACCCGCCTCGATGCTTCCGACGTCATTTTATTTTACAGTTGCTGTCCGATTTACAACAATGTTAGCGGCGAATTAGTGTCAAAAATAAACCTTCTGTATGGTAATCTGTGATTCAGTGGTGCCCTGTTTGGTGTCGTATTCTGTGGTTCTTCCTTTTCTTCCTCTTTTTGATCAGCAGGACTTAGAAAAAAACATACATTCAAAAAATTCCCGACGAGATAAAAATAAATTTTTATTGTCCAGTTATGTCAATAAACTTTATCAAGCGAGATTGATTTCGATTATCAATCAAGCAATTTCACACTAGTTAAAGGGGCCAGTAAGCAATAGCAACCGTTGAAAGGTGAAGAGAAATAAACCGCAAAGACGATATACACATGTATGACTCAGTTAAAAATTGAAACCGAATGACAACACTGTTGATCGAGAGTGCAGCAAATGTGTTATCACTAATAGCAAAGCAAACAATAATATAGGGCGTCTGGCGCGTTAGTGGTGGTTTTACCGTTCGGTGTGAAATAATGTTCGCGGCACGCGACGAAATATTATCGGATCGCGTTTTAGACGACAAAATCGCAAAAATGTGCGTTACAGACCATACCACAGATAGTGATAAACAAATAGACTTAACAGATGAGGTAAACACAACACCGCTTACATAAGGTTTATTTGTTAATTACTTTCATGAAAGCAGCTGATATTTCGTGATGCGATTTACTTCTTGGGATGTGACGCTTGGATGCATAATTTCAATGCATCGTTTTTTGAAATAAGACTTAAAGATAGTTTTGTTTTTCGCTTCTACCTAACTTAATTGAATTTGAGACAAACCAGCCACCTGTTAAATATATGGTCTGTGCCTATTGCACGGATCAGGACCGGGTTTAAAAGATTGTTCACTATCACTAGAGGATAATCGCTGATGGATATAAATATAAATTTAACAAAAATAAACAGGTATCGAATTTTTCTCTTCTGTCGGCCCTTTCGAGTCAACCGTTAGTCGGACCGGTCACCATAGAAAACTCAGAAAACGTGCACGTGGGAAACGTAATCTACATAAATAATATTAGGGTGGTAGACAATCCGGGTTGGACTATGGTGTCTAAAGACCGAAAACCTCAATTCCCGTTGATCAGGAGGATCGAGTGGCTGGCACAGCCTAGCGTCAATCCGAAAGAGTATCTAGAAGAGCCCGCGAGATTTGTTATAATAAGTAAGCGTCCGTACGACCTCGCCATGTTTTTATATTCCCAATAAAACGCTCCTAGGTCACACCGCCACCGAGGAAGGTTTCAGCCAAGCGGAAAATGTGCTGTTGGCAAGACTGACCCAAACATTCCACATCGAAAGCAGGGGATGGGACGATATCGCCTACAATTTCATGATCGGTTCGGACGGCAACGTGTACGAGGGTAATTCGGTCGTTACGCTTTATACGCCATTTACTTTACGGTAATTTTTCCATCAGGAAGAGGCTGGAACGTGGTCGGGTCGCATACTCAGGGTTACAACGCGCGTTCCGTTGGGATCGCGTTCATCGGATGCTTCCTGAACAATCTACCCCCGGCAACCTCGTTGCTAAAGTGTAAAAATCTCATAGAGTTTGGCGTTAAAATCGGAGCCATACGCCAGGACTACCAACTGTTGGGTCAGTGCCAGTGTCGGCCGTTTTTAAGTCCCGGGCAGCGACTGTTCGACGAAATCAAAACCTGGGAGAACTGGAACGAGAACGTTACCCCGTCGAATCCCGGCGTTTGAACATTTTCCGCGACAGTGTTTTTCTATGATGTAATTTGTATCAAATAAAAATAAAGGCGGTCCTGTTTACAGACCACAAAAATAATCGCAAATCTGGCGCCCTCACGCGGAACGGCTCGCCACTATCCCGAGCTCTCTTTTATCGGCCGGAACGCAAACTTCAACTGTACTTTGCGCAAAGGTCGTTCTTTGTTTGGTTTGTGGAACTGCAAATTCTCGTTCTCTGTTCAAGTATGGTATCGGGACGTTTACGGTGAAGTTTTGTTGCTCGGTTTCCGTTTGTCCAGTACGGGAATAATGTTTTGGGTTTATTAGTGGTTCGGAAGTTGAAAAAGTTCTTGGCAACCATGACAGCGGCCGCGAACAACATCGAAACGGAATATTTGGAATTGAACTCGAAAGATGACTGGCCGGCATTTTATCAGGTATATGTGGTGACTCTCGCGAGACACTTTCCGTCCCAGCTTCGAACAAAGGGGTAATAATGCGAGATGACTCACGGAAACGCCAGTCATAAAAACTACTGTTTATGTTTTTATCGGCGTTATTTTAAAAATAACTAAACATTTAATGGAACTGAATGTAGTCTCCCTACTGCAACAACGTATTCGTTTTAGAAAATACGAGCCAAAAGCCTTAAACAGGGCGGGACTTGTATGGAAGCGCTGAAACCCCAAAACAAAGTGCTAAATAGATATAGAGACGTGCATCCCTACGATCACAGTAGAATTGTTTTGCAACGCGGTTCGACCGATTATATAAATGCCAACTTATGCAGAGTAGAAAAAGCTAATAGGTGAGTCCTGTGTAGGTTTAATCGGGACGTGGGATTTTATTTTTTAAAACTTAGGAAATACATTTTGACGCAAGGGCCACTGGCCAATACGGTCAGCCACTTTTGGCTGATGATTTGGGAACAAAATAGCAAAGCTGTGTTAATGCTGAACAAATTGATCGAGAAAAAGGCGGAAAAGTGTTACCAGTACTGGCCCGCTAAGGTAGGCGCGACAATGAGCTTTGACGACGTCGGGCTCACCCTCGAGTATCTCGAGCAGCAAGACCACTCCTACTACCTGACCAGAGTGCTGAGGTAAAGTGAATTTTAGGTGCTTCGTTTCATATTGTAGCAAATGTGTTGGTGCCAGGTTGACTGACACGGAGAGCGATAAATCTAGAGATATACTTCAGTTCCATTACATCACCTGGCCCGATTTCGGGGTGCCTTGTTCGCCGACGAAATTCCTCGATTTTTTGAAGAGGGTGAGGACGGCCGGGGTGTTGGAGGAGAACGTGGGGCCAGCCGTGATTCACTGTTCGGCCGGCATCGGCCGCTCTGGGACATTTTGTCTCGTGGATTCTTGCCTTGTTCTTGTATGTGGTAATTTTAATGTTTTGGTAGTGATATTTATTAATCTGTCCCTTGGTTTAAAAAAATACATAAATGAGATCAAAAATAGGGAATAAACTAACACTTTTGCAATAAGAATTCTAACCCTAAATATACAGGTGAAATTAACAATTCATAATATAAATAGTAAATAATTTATACTCAAATGACCTTAAAAAATTACTGACTATTACTGCTGCTACAGCAGGAAGTATTTTCTGAGCATTAACATGAAAAACTATTAGCCAGCAGTCAATTTTATTTATCAATATTATTTGTTTAAACCACCAAACGCAATAATGGTGCGCAGATTGAAAAGTACGGCCTAAACTCGGTGAACGTCGAGGACGTTCTGCTGGAGATGCGGAAATACCGGATAGGGCTGATCCAGACCCACGAGCAGTTGCGGTTCTCTTATCAGGCGATCATCGAAGGGGTGAAGCAGCTGCTCAACCCATCGAATACGGAGGAGGGCACTGAAGTATGTACTTTTTAAGGACCCCGAAAATTGAATAACTTCTGAACAACTTAAGCCAGTGCGCTGGATTTTTCTCCTTTTAAACCACTTACGAGGTACATCACCCTATAAAACATGGCCGCGATCGGACAGTGGCGTCCATCTTTTTTTTTTACGATTTTCCTGGGGGGGTTGGGGGGTCGGGAAGTATTTTTAAAAATTTAAAAAAGTAATTTCTCAAAAACGGTATATGCGATCCACAAAAATCGCTGAACCAGAAGACGCGCGCGATCTGGACTAAAAAACTTTATTCTTGATGATTTTTTACAAATGTACAGGCTGCGTCGGTAATTTTCAATAAACTGAAAATTGGATTCCCCATATGATGATAATTGACCATAACAGTTGTCAGTTTCTTTTATGTGGTCATATAGTTCATATAAACAGTTCCAACTTTCGAATTTATGGTTTTTGCATGGTTTTTAAGATATTAAGTGCTATATTAAGAAATATAACAGGTGATTTAAATCGCGAATATTGTTAAAAGTATATTTTTTTTAATTTTGAATTTTTTTTTGGGTTATTTATTTAATTATTTATTTGGGTAATTATAGAATAAAATATAATGGATACTGAACATTACTCTTTTCCAGATCAAGTCCGTCAAGGTCAGATTGATGTTTAAGACAATCGAATATTGAAAACTTTTGGCAATTTAATTAATTATTAAAAATAATAAGGGACCTAGTACACTGGAGCAGTAAGGAAAATTATAATATATACAGTCTTAGTAAAAATTAGCAGAACGCATAAATATCTTCAAAACTGCCGAAGCTGGAAAGAGGAAATCCAATACAAAGACGAGAGTTAATTGAAACGAATTATAGCAAACTCACCCAATTAATCCAAATTTCATGAACGACCCCGGAGAAAAAAGTCTAGTTAGGTCATATCTGGGGATACGAGTGAATTATACTAGGACCAGAAGTATAGTGCATTTACAACCGATCGCGTAATTAGTTTTGCCTACTGTTTATTACTTCAAAACCGCAGACCCTTATAGAACACAGTAACAATTTATTATGTTCTATTTCCTTACATTCCTCCATAGTTTCATTATTAATATACAAAATATTAAATATAATAATAATAATAAAAAAGTATGGGTTACTTAAAAAATCGTCACTATTGCTTCTTCCACATTTTAAAGTTTTAAAAAACAGAAACCTTCAAACAATGTTTAATTGTAAGATTCTAATAATTATCTGTATTTTTATAACATACACATATACATATACACATATAACACAAAAATACAAGAAGATGAATGTTGTTAATCGACATTTACATTTATGTTTCGAATAAAAATTCAAGTTCCTACAAATATTTGTTACAGTCCATGGGATGGGTTTTACCACGGATCTGTCTGCAGTTAAAGTACTGTAAAATACTTAAAACGTCAAAGTAATAACAGCACTATATTTTTGTTCCTATTATAATTATTAAAATAAGTTACTCCTTAATCGTGTTTAGAAGCTCCAAATATTTTTCTTTTGTAAAGTTACTCAATTTATTTGTAAACTCTTGCGAATTCCACCATCCCCCGAGACTCGAACGAAACGTGGAAAGCGTGACATTAATTCGCGTCCTTTCCCCGTCAGTAGTTCGAATGTCATCCCTTCCCCGGATATCCCCGCCCCCGTCCCGAAGAATGCGTGACACTAGCGCGGTTCACGTCGGCGGTAGTTCAAAAGTCCGTCCACGTCTGCTCGCGAGGTAAGCGCCCGAAGTAGTTCAAATTTTGTCTAAATAGATAGATATTTCTTTTGCACACCCAAACTCAATCGATCTTCCAAATTTAAATAACAATCTGGGTAATTTTGATAAATGATTTAATTTTTCAGACCAATTTAAGAATGCCGAAGTGAAATCAGATTTTTTAAAAATTATAGTGAAGGAGTTGCTGTTAGGCTACTTGCTAAATATTGAACATTGAAAATTGATTGTGTATGACGTATTGGAGATTTTGATATATTAAAAGCTTTCGGCTCTGTCAATCGTATTGCAAAAGTTGAATACTATCGGTTTGAACCGTATTTTACTGTCAAAGATGGTAGTAGCTCTTTTTTTTCGCCGCAGCGTTACGGTGTCCCGCAAAAATTACATAATTCATCGCAATGGCTGAAAAACAACACGCTCAAACTTAATGTAGATAAATAAAAGGGAAGATTCTTAGATGTAGATTTAATAAAAGTCAAGTATTGGGTGGCAGGGCTATAAAAACAGAAAATGGGCTGCATAGTAGATAATTAGATATTTTCTGAAATAATGTTGTCCCCTTCAAAGTAATCCCCTCCCAGTCAAAATTGTTTGTTTTGTAGAGGTTTTAACAATAATGTATAGAATATGTTAAACCAGATTACTCTGTATTATAGACTCAGTTTAGAAATATACCATATGGTTTCTGTGATGGAAAGAACCTAATTTTTCGTATTAACGAATATATTAAATTATTAATACGTAAGTTGCTTTATATATTATAAACAAAAGCTCTCCGAATTCTTATCAGTTTGGACTTTCAAGTACAGGGCTATTCATTATATTTTGACACCCACCTTCCGGGAAAATAAGTGTAAATATAAAAGTTTGAAGATTTTTGCTCTATTATGCAAATAGAAAAAACAAACGACGATCGCCAGCTGTCAAAATGACAGCAACATCATTTTTTAAAAATCGAACCCCCTGTTGTAAAACAATATTAAGTCTTTCTCTTATCACTTGTAAACTTTCAAGCCTGTTATAATAAATTTTATTTTTTAAGTATCCCCACAAAAAAAATGTCCTTAATAAATCAGTTAGAAGTTTTTTAAACCCGAACTTTTACAATAAAGTTCAAATTTTTAGCCTGCATAATCTGTCCACTTTTACAAATCCGTTTCGTGAGCTTAATTAATATTGCGTTATTAACGTTTGTTTTGACTCGCTACACACACCTAAACCTAAACCTGGTCCGAATTTCTCGTTCGTAGTCGAATCACGCCGACGCGTCGTATAAATCTGGCTCGCCAGGTGGCGACATCGTCGAGGAGGCGGTCACTTCCGAGGAGGAGGAGGACGACGAGCCGCCGCCCCTGCCTCCGCCCCGCATAGACAGCCTGTCCTGCCAAAACGGGGTCTCTTCCTCCACCCCCTACGCTAACCGTCCACTGCCCACTATACCGACCAGCGTGTCGGACGACGATTTGACCTACAAAGAAAACGGCGACGAGGTGAGAGATAAAAAAAATATAGTTTATTCTTTGTCGGGAACTATTGAGTTTAGAAAGAAAAGAAGTTTATACAAAAGTTTCATGGTTTAAATTGAATTAATTATTTTTTATATATACAGGGTGTCCGATGAGTGCTGGACCGACGTTGATTTTAATTTTTTAAACGGAAAAAAGTTCCAGAATGTTTCGCAGAATCTAAAAATGTAATATATACAGGGCGTTCCATTTGAAAAACGCAAGTTGATATACATTACTCATTCTCCATCAACTTCTAATCATTTACAGAAACACGTGCCGAGCGGCCCGTTGCCTGTCGTGCCGGCAGATGGCGAAGGCAGCAGCGAGGACGACCTGGAGGAGGAGAGCGACGAAGATGACGACGGCGACGAGGACGCCGATGATGAGGAACGGGTCAAGTCGGACAGTCCTGCTTCAGATCAGTCCGCGAGGTGAGGCCATCGTTCTTTTTGTACCTCTTATTTTGGCATTTTTTCACTTAATGATGGGGTAAAAACACTAAAAGAGGAAGTATTTATAATCCAACAAAAAGCTTTCCCGCTAAGGGAACCCAGTAAGTCGATGTAGGGATTGTTACCTGCGGTGTACCCTAGGGCACCGTACTTGGGCCGCTGTCGTTCTCGCTTTAACGAGTTAATGACGATAAATCCCCGTCATCTCAAATGACAGATACAGAATATTGTTAAATATATCAAATATGTCAAATATATCTTGTCGGATCACGCGTGGGATATACTGCAAGAATTAAAATAATATATAGAAGTAGAAGTCTGGACCCGCATTTAGACTCTTTAAATTGGGAGCAATAAAATAACGCGAAGTATTTTTTTAATTTTTTTTTTGTGGTTATTTTGGCACCCAGAAAAACATCTTTTCCTCCAAAGCTATTCATCATATAACTTTTGTTCCACGTATTTTTTCGATTATATATAACTTTAAGTTATGGACGAAAATCTAAATGGTCCTGAAAATTGTTCTTTTAAAGAGTTACTTATTCACCGTAAATCAAAATTCGTACAAACAATAGCTAATCCGTTCAAACAGTGTTATAGGCCGTACCAAGGGATACAATTTTTTTATTTATGGTTTTTGTCTATCACATACGCTGATCGAGGTATTTGAAAAACTCCAAATGAAAATCACCATTTCTCGCCCTCAATCTAGACGCGATGACGTCTTTTAATATTACCACGTATTGCATGGTTTCAGAAAACAAGTAGTTTTTTGAAAACCATTTACTCCATTGGAAAAATTCGGATACCAGGAAATTAAGGAGATCCAGGGCTATATCCTCTATTTCCAACATTGTTGGAATTATATACAGTGCACGTGGTTTGTGAGCAAAAAATTCTAATAGATCCTAGAAATTTACGCTTTTGTGGGTGAATTATGAAAAACTTTTAAAGATGTGATAATTTGATATTAACAGTATCGTAAACTGTGTCGAGAGAGAGTTTAAGGTTTCGTCTATAATAAAGGGGACGCAAGATATTTAAAAAAATATAATTTTAAATTGCAATTACCAGTACAAATTTTAAAATTTTCCGAAGTGTGCCGTAACTTTGAAGTTCGACGAGATGTGAAGGATAGTTTGTACAGGGTGTATTCACAATCAAATTACATGGATTTTGCGAAAGTTCCTCAGTGATCCCCAGGGAGCACGATAGAAAAACAATGCGTCCCTCTAAGACAAGAATCCTTTTTAAAATAACAAGCTGATTCGCGCTATTTTCGACGAACTTGCCCCGCTCACCGACGATTTTTCGAACGCAATCTTGTTAAATTTGTTTAAGTGCTAAAGTCATATAAGCTCGTGTTTGTAAATATCAAGGTATATGGCGCTCGGGTCGTATAAATTTAAATAAAATAAAGTATCTTTTTTTGTTGTTGTAATTCAACTTGAATTTTAGGTATCAAATGGTGCAGAAGAAGTTTTGATGAGCAAAATGTACAGACGTTTTTATTCCTACGTAAAATACAAATACAGTTTACTTAAAATTTAATAATATGTCGTAATACTATCAATCACATTACAGTGTCATGCTGGCACTTTGGAAGATGGTGAAAATACAAGCGAATATACGAGATGCGTATTGGTACACTAAAAAAATTCGAAAGTAAATGACCGATTATTTGAAACATTAAATGTAGTTCTTTAATGTTTATATAAATTGTTCCTAAGTAGATATTAAAATATGTATATAAATAATTATATATTACAGGACACATATGTGTATTGTTATTTTTCAAGTGTCTATAACTCTGTATA
This sequence comes from Cylas formicarius, assembly GCF_029955315.1. NCBI lineage: Eukaryota > Metazoa > Arthropoda > Insecta > Coleoptera > Brentidae > Cylas > Cylas formicarius. The sequence continues at coordinate 28,884,437 of NW_026844319.1, forward strand.
ACGGAAACTCTTTATAACGAAAAAAAAGCAGTGCCTTCATGTGGGTGGGGCTAAACCGATGCGTTTGTTTTCAGCGCGGCGGACCTGAGGCACCGGAAACGTGTCGAACGGAAACAGCACATGGAGGCGCAGGTCAGGGACATGAAGCGGCGACAGCAGGCGAACGAGCAATGGACGCAGCTGAAGAGGTCTCTATATTTACCTTTGTTGGCGGTAGGGGGCGTGGCGGTGCTCTCGGGCGGCTGCCTCGCCGCCTACCTGTACTATAAACAATAGACGCCGCGAGGGGGCGGGGCGGATGGCCATAAAAAAGAATTGGAATTCGATTTACGCACATATCAGCGAGCTAGAGGTGGGAGGAGCGAAGAAAATTTTTATTTCGTCGAGTCGTTGGTAGTAGTTCGTAAAGACGGTCGTCGCTAGCCTCACCCCTCTTACCTTAGCCCCACCCCCTCATCCGTCGGTTTTTTCAGAATTTTTACTCGTTATTTTCGGATGTCAGATGTCCAAGTACTATCGGTTTAAGCATTCCTTTGAAAGTGCCTTTTTTTTATACTTAACTGCCGCGACGCACTTTTCATTTGTACCTAGGTATCTGTTTCACCCTGTATAATGTTAGATTGTAAAAAAAAGAATCGATAAATGGTGGAGCCTGAGCTGTGTGGTTTCGGCAATCTAGGGGGAAAGGGATCTCTGTTAGGAAACCTAAAAAATTAACTAAAATCCTAGGAAAATTTTTGTTTAATTCTTGACCATCATAAATACTATTTATCGGGTCACCTGATTATGGGAAAAATTGTAAATAAAACCTTTCTTTACTTGTCTAATGGCAAATAGCATTTAATGTAATGCACTGTTAGTTTTTTAAAGATAACCCAGTTGTTTTTTCAAATAGCACTTTAGTGGGAACAAACACTTTCTAAAACCGCTACTTTTTTTGCAATATTTTGACGCCAAAAGTAATGTTCTGTCTATTATGTTTATCTAACAGCAAATTACAATATCGAAGTGTTATTACAAAGTCGGCTTCATAAAAATGTTGATGAAGATTAGACTTAAAAAAATGATAACCGTGTTTACCTTGAGGTATCCCACAACATCAAATCCCATTTCTTCATTTATAATAAAATTATCATGCCGATTATTTTGTGAATTTCTTATATTCAATTCCAGCATTTTAAAGAAAGTATGCACGGGCCTGTCGAGAGTTTTTTCTGCATTCTCCGTATATCAGAAACATCAACTTTTTCTCAATTTGTAAATTGATTATTGTTTTCCATGATAATCCAAATCGATAACACGACAAAATCGATAATCGGATAAAAATGTACAAACTGTCAGAATGTTCAATCATGCCGACTTGATGAATAGAAGTATATTTTGTTTTTATAAAAATGTATTTACTTTACTGTTTTTTCCTTCCTGTGAGTTTATTTTTTAACGGATTTAGTGTCAAAGTGTTGCAAAAAAAGTACCGCTTTTAAAAAGTTTTTGTTCCCATTAGATTGCTATTTGAAAAAAACTAGGTTATCCTAAAAAAATAATGTTTCATTGCATTAAATGTTATTTGCCATTAGATAAGTAAAGAAAAATTTAGTTTACATTTTTTCCCATTAAGTGACCCAATAAATAGTATGATGGTCGCAGCCTTCTAGACACAATTTTCAAAGTTAAAAAGAAGAAAAGAAGAAGAACCGTTCTATTCTACGTGGAATGATCTCCTGCACGTTGCACCTTCAGACTATATTAATTAACCGTTCCAAATTTCAAATCACTATCTCAAGCCGTTTAAAAGTTCTAAGAGTGTTCCCTCTTTCTTGTGTCACCCGGTATACTCCCGCTAAAAATTCATACTTTTTTTTTCTTCCTGAGTTTCAAGTTTTGTTTTATACATTTCGACATAATTAACGATACCATTTGGTGTTGGGAATTTGTTATTCACAAATTAAATTATTAATTAATTAATACACTTTTAAGAGTCATTTGCTGTAATCTCAAGTATCGTTGCCGAAACTGTCCAGCGTCAGGTTTTTGCATCCCTTAAAATGACAATAGGTCTTGGGTGACGGAGGCGTCATCCAATCGTTTTTTTTTATTAATTTGAATTCATTGTCTACGAATCCCATTGTCGATCTAGTATTATAACGAAAATGTGATTCCATATATAAATATGTATATCGTAAAGAGTGGGGGAACATTTTTTCTTTTCGGAACTATATATACGGACCATCCGGCGAGATAATTAATACACCTAAGTTTCTTATTCCAGGCCAAAAACGACACTTCAAGACTGACATTTGAAATTTTTTTGGAGGCACCTGGACTATGACACATTCAGACTAGTCGAGGACAAGTTCTGCGGTTTGACATTTTAAGAAATTTCACACTCACTCGCTCCTCCTTTCGTATTTAGTTCTCGTCGATCGGTGAAAGCTTTTAGAGAAATTTATAGCGTCTTGTTTTGGTTTTACAGGGCGCCAAACAAAGGTAATTTTTAGACCGTATTTTTCCAGTCTCGTAGTAACTTGAAGTGTGTTTTTGGCCCCCCCCCCCCCCCCTCCCCATAACATAGAACCACTGTACTATTCGAACTGAATTAATAATTAAATCGACTATCATTTATGTAATAGAAAATTTTACGTAATATTATAATTATATATTTTGCCCTAGTAGTACTTTAAAAACATTTTTACTAATTAACGAACATAAATATGAGGTTATTAAATGGCGTCGTTTTTGTTAGCCCGTCCATTTCCTTAATCACCACAAAAGAGAAACTTGCAAGATATAACTGTACGACTGGAGGATGTAATACGTCACGCAACGTCGGTCCCTGACAAATCGCTATTGTCACAATACTGGCGGTCTGTGACGTTTTCATTTTTGGCGATTACGCGATCGCCGAATTCGATTTTTTTCTGCTTGTCTGTTCCCCGATTCTTGGAGTTGCTTTTGCTACACTTCGCCTCTTCTCTAGTAATATATATATATATATATATATATATATATATATATATATATATATATATATATATATATATATATATATACAATTTATTATTATTATTATAAAAACTGTAATACATGGAATAATTTGGTTTTAACAGAAGTGTAAATTCCATGGAGGAAAACTTTCATGTTTCGCGAGATCATCGAAAATCGCTATTATTTGTACAAATCTTTGTATTCACCAAAGTTTGCCGTAACTTCGAATTTCGGCGAGACGTGAAAAACACTTTATACAGGGTGCATGCATCGATTTTGCGAAAGTTCCGCATTGGTGGGCAGGAGCACATACATCGATGAGATTTTGAAAGCAATCATGTCAGATGTCAAACGTCAAATGGACGTCAACGTAAGGTTGTTAATTTTAGCTTCGCTGCTCCAATTATCAATTTTGCCGTACCGTGAGGCGAACTGTGGTCACGATTTGGGATCGAGGCGCGGGGAAACTGCGAGCGCAAAACTCGCAGTATCGAAATTTCTCGGAAAACTGAAACGGGAAGCTAAAACAGCGGATAAAACGCGAAAACCCCAATGGCAGTCGTGGACTAGTTGGTCGGATTGCAGCGTAACGTGCGGTCGGGGCAGGATCATAAGATGGCGGCACTGCCGCTCGAACTGCGGCGACTACGAGACGGAAATGGAGGAGAAGGCGTGCCAACTCCCCGCGTGCCCTCGTAAATTATTCGGCATCATTAAAATGTGATTGAAAAATTAACGTCAGTATTCAAATAAATATATTTTAAACCGGCGTTAAAAAAACATTTTAATTTTGTCATACGCAGAGATAACCCGGTGGTAATTTCTGGTTCCAATGGTTTTCTGTCATCTTCTCGATTCACAAATACTGTGGCTGTCGATAATGGGAGAATCATCCTAGCGTCTCTGCTCAACTCGGCATAAAATGTTAAGAAATAGAGTAAGGTGTATCAAATTAACTTTTGATATTATTTTGAATTAAACCAACATTATAAAATAATAGATGATAATTTCCACTTGAAAAGTTTGTATATCAATGAAATTATTTGTTTCGCCCTGCGCCTTTTGTGAAAAAAATTCTGGATTGGCCGAATGGTTCCGATACAATTGGTTAAATGGGGCAAATGAAAAAAGAGGGGATACTTGGAGATGTCATCGCCTATGGTAAAGTTTACTGATAAGGTTTGATTTTGATTAAACGGTAAACGTAAGCCTTTTTAGATGCCCCTTCTCGAGGACGACACTATTGTTTTCGGAGAAGAAGACATATCGGGAAATGCAAAAAATTATCTGGCGTACTATGTTCACATTTATTTTAGTCCCGATTTGAAAATTGTGTTTTAGCCATCCCTACGTGACCCTGTTCCACGTAGGCTTCAGGGCGGCAGCGATAGTAGCCTACATGCTTTGCGGGTGGTTCAGCAATAGTTTTATAACCAGCTTTGTGGTCATAGTAATTCTGTTATCCATGGATTTTTGGACGGTTAAAAACATTACCGGGAGGCTGATGGTAGGGTTGCGATGGTGGAATTACGTGGACGATGACGGCAAGTCTCATTGGGTTTACGAATCTAGAAAGGTAGCGGACGGCTCGATACTTGTTGTGTGTTGGGGTACTGAATCTACATGTGACCCTTTCTAGGGTACACTGCAGAACAGAATAAATGAACGGGAATCTAGGATATTTTGGACGGCGTTGGTGTTGACCCCTTTTATTTGGGGAGTGTTTTTTCTTATTGCCCTATTCGGATTGAAACTGAAATGGATGGTAAACGATCGAATTTTTTAAGCAAATCAACTCACATATTAGTGTGATGCAATTTTAGTTGGTGGTGTTGATTGCGCTCAGTCTAAACGGCGCCAATTTGCACGGCTACATCAGGTGCAAGGTCGGCAACCAGCAAAGTTTAAGGTCCATCACTTCAGACTTTTTAAAAAAACAGGTCCTACAAAACGCCGTTTCCATAGTGACTCAACAAAATGCAAACCCTGCGAAAGCATCAAGTCAGCCCACTCGCACTGTGTAATTTTCATATTGCCACGCGTTCTACTATAAGTTTTTGTGATATCTGTAGATGTTATTTGTTTAATATTATATATCCAGAGAGAAGATGCGAGATTTTGACCTCCGTTTTATCCGTGTAATTTTTTCGTTGAAGTTATGATGCCCGTCCATCATCCACGAACCCAGTTAGATATTTTGGGTGATGGAAGAGTTTTTGGAAAAGTTTAAAAAAGTATCCTATTCAATGCCAAATTTTTATTTTACAGATTTCACTAAGATTTAGAAAAAAAATTACTGTACAAACAATGATCTTCGTATCGGGATCTACTTGTCTGCCCAATTTCAACTCTCTCACGATTCTGACTTTGGCCATTTCTATAATATGTCTTGTGGCGCCATCTGTCCGACAATGGTTTAAAATGCCAAAAAAAAACAATTACAACTCAAACTGTGTGTGTGTCGCGCCATCTATTTAAGCGACGAACAGCAGTACGTATTGTCCCAGCACTGAAAATTCCTTTTGCTGGTTCTATTAGAAATAGAAATCGGTCAAAAATTATCGTTCAATAAAAATTATACTCAGTGCTTTGGTTACTCGAATTGTTTAATACGTATCGCTCGTAGTTTGGTGAAAATTCGTTTGTTTTGTGTGGATGTTTATGGATTCGTATTGTGATGACTTGGCTATTTTATCTGTGGTCGCCGAAATCCGGACGCATGGCGTTGCCAAACTGCTATATTTATTCGATTGGACCATAATCAAATGATAAACTATCTCGACGGACGTTGGTATTACATTAGAGTCAAGCGTTGCAAAGAAGACTATTGAAAACCTTGGCCCATGAAGTTGAGTGTCATACTCCTTCATTCTGAAGTCGGATATATAAGTAGAGGACGAGTGCTGACACGTTTTAATGATGTCCTATCTATTTCAATTTTTTAAACAATGCGATGAACCGACTCCGGAACTAAAAAATTAAATGTGGCTTTGAGATTTTGGGTTTCTCGTGGACATTACAGAGAAATTAAACGAACTTAATTTGCAGCTTCAGGGGAGAGACAAAGAACTAACGGAAATGATTTCTGATATAAAACCAATTATCAAAAAGCTGGAGTTTGGTAGCAAAACCTAATTAACAGCGATGCCAAGCATTTTCCTGTTCTTTCCGGAAAGATATCTCAAAATCCATTAGAATCCTATGATAGATCATGTAGAAATAGTTTCTACCCTGAAGGATAACTTCAAAAATTGATTTCAAAGAAATGACTTTAGTAGCGCAGTTTGTTGTTTCACCCTTTGTGGAAATTGATATCCAACAGTTTGCAACTTGCGTTATGCAGGACTTTGGCGAAAACATTGCTGCAACAGAAATAAAAGTTTCAAAATGGCTTAGCCTGAAAATCGTTGGTCATAACTGCCAAATGTATCTGGCCTTTTGTAAGAAAAGACAAATATTCAGTTCTATGTGTGTTGCCTTGAAAGTGAAAGCATTATTCAGTTCAACTTATTTGTGTGAATCTTCTTTTTCCAATAAGAAGTTTCTTAAGAACAAATATCGCAATCGACTTAATGATAAACATTTGGATTCGAATGGCTGTATCAAAATTATACTGCAAACATTAAAAAAATTATCGATGAGCGAGTGTCAGCTTTCTCATTGAACGTGCCTTTTTATTTATCAATGTTTATGTGCGTGACAGTGCGTTAATTTTTTGTTGCTATTATGAACAATTTTTAAATCTTACAGGTTTAGAACGTTCAATGTTGTTTTATAGCCAAATTTTAGGGGAGTGAAGTAAGTAAACGTTGATTATTTGCTAATCAATATATTACAAGCACATAATATAAGAAACCGTCTATATCACAGATTAAACTCGAAAAATACCTATTTAAAGGGAATTAACCCTTTTCAGCTTAACGCGCCTGCCTTTGCTGCTTCAACAGCTCGTCGATTTGACTCTTGTACATCTCCTTAACGTCTGCTAGATCCAGTTTCAGCTCGTCGTTCTCCTCGACCTTCTCGCCGTACAACTGGCACAGCGTGTCGTACTGACGTTGGAGGTCGACGAACTGCGCCCTCAGTTCGTCCTGCGCTTTGACCGTCGTCTCGAGCCCTTCGACGCGAGTGAGTAGGGTAGAAATCTCCATGTTGAGCAGAGAACGTTCCTGCTCGCGCCTGCTCAACTCCCACTGCAGCTGCTGCACCTCGCCCTCGCGCTGCTTCAAATTAGACTGCAGCGTCTGCATCTCGAACACGTTCGCGTAACGAGGCGCGTGGCTGGCCTCGAACGGTTCGTCCTAAAACCAGCGAAACAACAAAATCCCGATCGCCAAGTCACGGCGCTACGTCATCTCACCTGCGACCAAAACGAGCCGCTCAGCGACTCGGGAATCGAAGCTTTGCCTATGCTCAGCGTGGGGGAATTACTCACCGACCTCTCGATCGACGATTCCTGCGGCCGAAAGAAATAAAAAAAAAAAGAAATGAGATTCCGCGGAACGTCCCTTTCATGGTCGTGAACGGTTGTGGGTTGCCATGGTTTTCCGCGCTTTCCAAACAACTTACGCCTACTCGTTTTCGCGGGCTTGTTGAGCATACATATTGATTTACACGAAAAATTTTTAATTACCTCCCAAAATACAACAAGTTGCATTACGGAAAACGAAAATATATGACCGCCCTGTAATTTTGAGGTTAAACAAAAACACCGCACCGTTGGTTGTGTCGTCACGTGGAGAATTGCCGACGCACGTGTGCCATAGTATATTATGTAACAAGTGCGGTAAACGGCATTTGACTCACTAGTTTATTTGATGCAAGCGGAGCGCAGGTTTAATAAACGAGTGACTTAAGAAGTTTACTGAACGTGGAAATACTAAAAGGATGTCGAACTTCCATTGTTTTTATTTTTAACTTACACAACGTTTCGGACAGTTGTATCACTACCCGTTATCAAGTGTAAACTAAACGTACCGAACGTGTTGCATACTATACTTTTTCTACGACCGTTAGCTTTTGGATACATTTTCACAAAACAACACAAATACATTCACTGACACGACCGTCAGAATTGACAAAAGTCAAAAATTCAAAGCGTGGGAAATATCTCTGAAAACATCCGATTGCTCACAAATCCGTGCGGTAAAATCCCGGAAATGTCCGAAGTGGCTCGGATCCGTGGGAAACGAAACTGACATGGTGAAGTGTCGCTTCCCGCACGCTAGATCGATGTGTAATTAGACATTTTAATTATAAATATATTAATATAAAGGTCACTTTTTTAAGAAAAGCCTATTCGAATTTTGTATTGTTTAGGCAGAAATTGAGGTTATGTGTTTTTTTTTCGTATAAAATTGTGTTGTAACACTACTGATCCAAATATTGCAACAAAAACTACCCACAGACTAAGGCTATTAGTTTGACAGATGCGCTGAACTTATACAGGGTGTCCCAAATATTTTTTATATTTTTATTCAGATATCAAATCTAGGGCAAAAAACAAGGTAAGTTAGTAAATTTTTCTTACTTTTTGAGATATTCGAAGTGTAAGATAACACCCGTATATAGAGTACAAAGAGGTTTCCACTTTATTGACACATCTTAAATCAGCAGCACTACGCACAAACACTGAATAAGATATACCTTCGAAAAAATCTAAATCTCAAAATAAAAAACACCGGAACAAAAATAAGACAACATAACCTCTACATACACTTTCCCAATCGCTACCGCTCCGTATCGGGAGCACTTTTCTAGCCTACGTTGCTTTGAAAAAAAGAGAGAGAGAGAGAGAGATAAACAGATAACCTAGAATCTGATTCGCAATTCGCTCCCGACAGAATCCGTTATAATTGTCCCACAAAGTTTTGATATCGGTTCCAAAAGTGGAGTGTTTATTCTTTAAGTGTTTTGTGGAGGTTTTGGTTAGTTTTTAATTATCAAATATATGTTAACAAACACGGAAGATGATGGAATGGTCCAGACTCGTCTCTTATAAAGGTATCCTTTAGGATTTTTGAATAATGTTCACAATTGTTGTAAGCTGGCTGAATGACCTGTGTAGTTGTGGCCATTAGAAAGAAAAAAGAAATATCGTAGGTACGAAACAACTTGAACTTGAAGTCGAGAGTGGGCGGGGTCTTTACGTATATTTCGCATTTATCACCTGCAAACTTGACAGTCGCTTCCTCTCGACCTCGAGCGCCGTCTTATCGGCCGCCATTTGCCGCTGCAGGCTCTCGATTTCGGCCGTCTGTCGTTCTATGGTGGCTTCCCGATTTGCGAGCGACTCGCGCAGCGCCTCGATCTCCCTGGAAAAAATCGAAACCGCTCATTCCCGCATTTAGACAAACTTACGGTCCTGCCACCTTTGGAGATCTCGCGCGGTCAGCTCGCCATTAGTCTTCTGTCGTTCGAGCTCGACGCCGAGGAGTTCGAGCCGGTGCCGCGCCGAGCCCAGCTGGCCTTCCAAATCGGCCAACCTCGCCCTCAGACTCACGCACTCTTCGGAGGCTGAGCGTTCCAGACTAGCGGACGTCCGCAGTTTACTTTTCAGGTCGCCTAAGCGCGATTTACATTAGCGTTAGTTCAAATGACCCGCGAAAATTAACAATTAAATTTTGTGGCCCTTTGCACTTGTATATATGTCCTTTCGCGAGTACACTGCACTCGGGACTATTATTTTATCTACTTATTTATTTATTTATTTATCAACGGGCCAACCGCCCAATATAAAATAGGATTCACATAAACAAAATAGTAAACAACAAAATAAAATAAAATAAAACAAAATTAAAACAAAATGAAATAGATGAAGACCTTACCCTAATATTACAAACATTAGTTTTCCAAAATATTAATATTAGTATAGTTATTCGACACGACAGTAAGGACACTTATAAGAGTAGCGAGGCCCCAACACAATGGTATTCATAACTATTGCGAGGAAAAGCGGAATAGTTTTACTGACATTCTTTAAGTTGGTCTGAAAAGCGATTTGCTAGTGCAGCTGACCTAGTTAGAAAAGAATTCTGCCCATAGTTAGTACGATGGAAATTCACCTGGTTTATTCTGGCAAGGCGGGGCAAAACGCGAAGCCCAATCTTACATAACAGCTCAGGTCTATGGGAAATTTAATAGAGTAGATTATAAAAAATGCTGCATGCGACGAATCCGAAGAGTTGTAGGTTGAAGAGAGTTTTCCAATTCCGAGTAATCAACGTCCTCAAGTCCTTGGTGGTCCTTAAAGCTATATACCGCAGGAAACTATGCTGCACTCTTTCATTACATTATATTATACGTCGGACATTATACGAAGGTGACCACACACAGGAACAATAATCCAGGTATGGACTCACGAGGCAGGAGAACAGTAATCTGAGAGACGAAATACTCTGGAAGTCCACTGTACAACGCTTAATAAAGCCCAAAATCTGAAGTGATTTAGACACAATAAATGAAATATGGTGTGTGTAAGTCAACTTAATATGGAGTAACACTCCAAGATCCCTTATTACGGAGGCCTGCAATAACGATGACACTTATATGTTGTACGTAAAATGTATGAGGTTGCTGCTCCGGTAGAAGTTCATTAGTTGGCTTTTATTAATATTTAGTTCCATTCCATTCAAAACGCTCCATAGCGATAGGTGATCTAAATCGGACTGGAGTTTTATACATTATGAACTCTCATATATATGAGTCGTCAGCAAACAATATCATTCACATAGACATTGAAGAGTAGAGTCCTAAGTGCGATCCTTGTGGAACACCAGAAGGCACTTTAATTTCGGTGGATTGGAAGCTCTGGACGCGCACAATCTGCACTCTTTCAGTAAGGTACGATGTTAACTATTCCAAAAGTTTTCCCTGGATTCCAATATTTCGCAAATTATTTATTAAGATTTGACGATTTACTCGATCAAAAGCGTTTGAAAAGTCTGTGTAAATGGCATGAACGTGAGACCACCTTCTCCAATGAATCCAACAGAAATCAGTGAATGTAAGTAAGCAAGTTTAGCTCAGTGGAGCGATGGGGAGAAATCCAAATTGTTGGTCGATGAAGCAAACTTTCAGGTCAGCAGATAAATAGTCGCAGACTAAACTTTTGAACACTTTAGGAATACAACTCAATTATCGCTGGATTTTAGGATAGGGATAATGACGCTTGATTTCCAGTAATTTGGAAAAGTTTCCGTTTTTAAAGAATGGTTAAAATTGCACTTTTAAAAATTTCTCTTATAGTCTGCATATAACCCGGTCCCAAGATATCGTTTACGTGATTTCTTCTTCTCAATTATTATCTTTAAGGTCTGGTGAAAACCAAACTGGAAACTTTTTAGCGGAAAACTTCTTTAAGGGAACGTAAATATTGATAGCTAAATAAACTATGTCGTAGAACACATCCTCCATAACCTCAAGGGTCCTGTTAGCAAATAACTTATCCCATTCGAACTGCGACAAAAACTCAGTCACTGCACTTAAGTCCATTTATAGAAAATCTCTATAAAGGCTGTCACCCCTTAGACCAGAACTGTTGAAAAGTACTGAATCACCTGTCTATTCGGATTTTTTATATTGTTTTTTTTTTAATAAAAAAAATTCGCTTCATAAAAACTATGGGATTTTTTTAAAAATATTTTATTATTATTACCATAGACACTACCATCCATTATTATTAAATAAATTCATACAAATTTTAAAAAAATTACATTCTATAATGTTGTAGCGTATGGTACCGTTCGAAGCAGTCACCAATGTGTAGTCCGGGTGCAAGTGTCACAAATATACCTAGTTTCCTGAACAAACTTCAGATGTGCCATTGGTTTTTTTTTGGCTCCGTTGTGAAATTTTATATAATAAATATGCGTTGACACTAGACATTTCGAGTCCCCAGAAAAATAACTTTCGCCACCATTTTAAATACTTGTTGGTTTTTTGATAGAATCAAATCAATAATAAATTTGCGCTTGATTTGAATAGTACCTGTCAAATGAACATTCAGTTTTAACAATTCTTCTGCAAGTGGCAAGCTCGTATAGTATCTATCAGTGTAAAAATTATATCCTCTTCATCCTGGGTTATTGTCTAATAATTTTTGACACAGATGTTCTTACAGGTACATCAGGTCTCACTAAATCTTCCGATGTCAAGCTTCCTTAGGAACATATCCGGTTCATTTCGTAGGCTGGTTAGGATTATAAGTTAAAAAACTAATTTTACCCTTAGATCCAACAACAGATTCGTCTCTGTTGATGAAACAAAATGTTCTTTGAATCGCTTGTCTAAGTAATCTAAATAGTGACTTTCTGAGTTCGAACCCTAAGGCAGATGGTTTTCATGCAAGTGGAGCATAATTTTTTTTACTCGTTCTAAAACTAAATATGCTAGTAAAGCTAGGTATTTTGGCGTTAGAATGTTGTTAGAATATTTACAACTCCAATAAATACGGTAAACTCTTCTACTGTAGTATCTACCCACGTTTTAACAACCTCTGATGCTATTTTATGTCTAGCGTAGTTATTTGTTTGTTCCACTATTTTTATTATTAGCTCATCGGTGAAAAAGAGCTTGAAAAATTTTATGGGTTTTGTACAAGTATGAGGAATAAGTGGTGCTACCATTTTATCCTCAGTAGTAAGTAAATAGAATCCTGTCTGGTACCTGATCGTGGCACGTGACGTCCTGCCATATACCAAAATTCCCAGGTTGTGTGATATTCTCGTTTTCTTCAATGCTGCTTCCACTTGATGGTAAAGGTTTGGTTCTCTGTCTTTTAGTAACTATAACTACCACTCTTTCGTCACTAATATTATCACTATCCATTATTTTGCAATTCATTTTAAATTTCATCTTGTAAAAATTTCTTGGACGTTTGAATTTTTTTTTTCGAAATAGACACCGAAAAAGTACACCGAACTTTACCCAATCGTGTTAGTTATAAAACTCATTTGAACTGAAGTGGTTGAAATGTATACATTAACAGATATAAAATAAACAGCTTACGATGGCATGCTATCTTTTATTTTTACGTAAACATGTCCTCAACGAAGGTACAAGAAAGCAATTTAGAAATATTAGAAATGAGCTTAGGGGATGACAGATCGGCCAAGCTGCTGTAAAGATAAGAGTGCAAATGAATAAATAAAAACTTTTTGAATAAATGCGAACAAACATTTTCAAGAATGAATTTCATAAAATCTATTTGTTGAGGATCTCAGTGTCTTAAACTCAACTGGATCTAAATGAAATACCAAACAAACAATGAAAGATAAACGATTGGTTCCTTAATATTGAAAAATTTTACTCTGCCATAATATTTATGTCCGTATATAGCATTATTTAAGTTTAATTTGGATGTGTATAGGGAATTTTAAGCGAAAGAAAATTAATTAATTAATTAATAAAACCATAGTGAATTTCGCAATGGAAGGTGGATTATTTAAATGCAATTGAAAAATTTATTATTATCGCAAATAAATCAAAAAACCCTCAAAAGGGTTACCCATCCCCAAAAGCGATTGTTTGACGCCGCTTCCTCCTCAAGAAATTATCGTTTCCGAGATCCCCCTCTTCCTCCCAAAAAAATCGGGTTCAAGAGCGCAAAGCTGGGGGATTTCCCGTCGTAAATCCACACGCGGCCTACGTACTTATCTTTAACGTCAGCTCGCGCTCCATCTTCTCGAAACCGGCCACCTCCGCCGAGTGGGTCGCCTGGAGCGACTCCAGTTGCCGCACCAAAGGCTTGCTGACCTCCAGCACCGACTGCGAGAGTTCCTCGTTCCTGGCTCCGGCCTCCTCGAGCCTACGCAGTAGCTCCGCATTTTCCAGCCTCAGTTTGTGCTCCTTCTGGAGGTACTCCTCCTCGGAGACGCGCAGACGGCAACGTAGATCGTCCAACTGGCCCAACACCTCCTCGTTCTGCGATTCGGTCATCCGCTGCCGGCTCTGCAGGCTGCGCAGCAGCTCCTCGCCCGCCTGCAGCTCCTGCACCGTCCTGCTTTTCTCCGCGAGCTCCTTCTTCGCCGCCTCGAGCGATTTCTTCGTCGCGTCGTACCTCTGGGTCAGGTCGTCGAGCTGACTTCTAGTTTTCGTCAGTTCGCCTTCCAGCTTCTTGTTTTTGATCGTCAGCCGATTCACCGCTTCGATCTGGGTGCGTTCCACCTCCTCTTTGGCCGACAGCGACTTCTTAAGACGGTCCGCTTCCAGCGACAGCGTCTCGTGGCTCTCCCTGCAATTTAAAAGTCGTACTTTGACGACCGGCAGCGACATACCTCTCACTCACTTCAAGTGCTTGATGGTCGTTTCCTGCTCCTTCTCTTTCGCGCGCAGCTTCTTGATGATGTTCGAGTGCTGAAGCTGCTGCTTCGACAACTTCTCCCCCTCCTCGCGCAGCTCTTTGATCAGCTGATCTTTGGTCGCCATCTTGGATTCCAGCTCGCTTTTGCTGGGGCGCGTATCCTTTTCCCTTATCGCCTGGTCTAGCTGCTTCCTGAGCGTGTCCTTCTCCCTTATCGCCTGGAACGACGCGTTTTTATGCGTAAGGGAAACAGTACCGCCCCAAAATAATGCGCTTCCTCGGCTTGAATCAATAATAAATCTAATAAAATAAAACATATTTTCCTTATAACGGTCAAATTTTTGAGCAAACGTAGGGAACAGCTATGGGTTCTCCTCTATCACTGGTACTCGCGAATATATTTATGGAAACCATTGAGAAGAAAGCTCTCGAGACCTTCCATCTAAAACCAAAATTATGGAAACGCTACGTCGATGATTCTTTTGTTTTTGGCCTCATGGTCAGGAATCCCTAGTAGATTTTCTTAGACATTTAAACTCTATACACCCTAACATACGTTTTACCAGTGAAATAAAAACTAATAACAACTTCCCATGCTTAGATGTTCTTATCAATAGAAAATCATACCTAACATTGGGTTACTGTGTTTAGAGAAAACCTACGCACACAGACCGATACCTTAACGCATTGTCACATCACCATCCTGTCCAAAAATCATCCCTCTCAGAATTAAAACACCTTACCTCTGTTCTTCTCTCTAATAATTTCCACATTAAAGATATTAAGAGTTCCATCGCAAAATAAACTTCACCACAACCTTCCAATAGCAATGAAGCCGAAAGCAATCCCACACTAGCCACTGTTGTCCTTCGTTATATTCAAAACATCATATCAATAGTTCTAAAGAAATTTAACGTCAAAACCAGATTTACCACTTGTTCCAAAATCTCTCGACATCTTCGATTCGAAAAATAAGAGAGTAACAATCTTAACCGCGACCCAGGTCTCTACCTGTCACCAATATGGGAATCAGTCATCCGAGAAGAAGCTAACAGTATGATTAGCAAGTTTGACTTAACAAAAACCGACGCAGCAGGAATCCAGAAGTTTTGTGAAAAGCATAAATTTCATTGTTTATATTTGCATTGGAAAAAGTTTATTTGTGATTAAACCTTTATAATTAGTAATTATGTTGTCACTACTACACTAAGTTAACCGAGGAGTTTTCCTAGCGCCCTTTTAAATTTTAAAATATTTTATTAATAATAATAATAAAACCAGCAATATATTCAGTTAAGCTGCTAGAGAAATTTGTTATGTATCATGGGGGAGATGTCCCTCTCGAAGAAATGACGAAAATACAAGCCAAAATACGAGATGCGTATTGGCATACTAAAAAAATTCAAAAGAAAATGACCGATTATTTGAAACATTAAATGTAGTTCTTAAATATTTGTATAAAATGTTCCTATGTAGATGTAAAAACATGTATATAAAATAATTAAAAATTATTCATTTTTATTTTTTTTATTTATTATTTATTAATAACTCTTTATAACGAAAAAAAAGCAGTCATTTCAATTTCGCTATATAGAGTTTCGACATAAGTTATATATTTTTTAAGGACCACCTTGTATATTATACGCTTAATAAGATCCCCAAAAACATCGTTGTTATTTAACCTTTGGGCAAAAAACGTTTAGAAAACAGTGAGCTCTTTGCAAGATATATTTTTAATATATATGGAACACCCTGTAACATGAAAACAACATTGAAAAATAAAATAATATTCTGGTATTTACAAAAACAAAATGTTCGTCTATAAATGAACACCCGATCCAAGGTTTTACACGCAGAGTGGGCCCAAAATTTGATTTTTGTTAAAAAAATAAAAAATCATTGATTTTTTCTAAATCGTGATTTTTTTATTTTAATTGATTCTTTTTTAATTTCCTGTTTTTTTTTGTAGCAAGTAAAAAAAACACTTTCTCTTCTTCTTTGAAGGTTGCTGATCATCATGGCTACCTTCACTTTTGATACTGCATTCTCGAAGATTACGCAACCAAGGGATTCTTCGGCGCCCTACACTTCGTCTACCTACAATCTTGCCCTCCATAATGAGTTTCAGCAGCTCATATCTTGTACCGCGTGATATACTCAAGTTTGCGTTTGTATGTATATAAAATAATTAAATATTACAGATTACATATGCGTATTGTTCTTTTTCAAGTGCCTAAAACTAATAATGAAAAAAGAAAAGCAGTCCCTTCAATTTCGCTATATAGAGTTTCGACTGTATTATCTAAACATATTTTTCGTTTTACACGGAGTGACTTTGAGGAACCAAAAGGATTTTTGGTCTACTTTTTACAAAACTTCCGGATTCCTCCTGCGTCGGTTTTGGCTAAGTCGAACTAACTAACGTTTCGCCAATCATCCCGTTGGCTTCTTCAGTGTTTGAAACTGTTTCAGTCAAACGCTGAAGAAGCCCTGTTGGCTGGCGAAACGTCAGCAATTTCGACTCAGCAAAAACCGACGCAGGAGGAATCCGGAAGTTTTGTAAAAAGTATTACACTAGCCTGTGGAAGTTTCTTTGAAAAACTAAGATTTTAGTCTAATTGAAAACGAACCGTCACGACGTTTACCTGTTGAAATTTCTTTTCTAAAGCCGCCAACCGTTGCGTATACTCTTCCGTAACTTGCGTCACATCCGCCGACTCCAATTGCTGCGTCAGCACGCAGTCGAGCTGATTTTTGAGGTCGGTATTCTGTTCGAGCAGTTCCGCGTTTCTCCTGTAACGTTCGTCGATTATTATTGAAGTATTCTTCGTCGTTTTTCTACTCCCTTCTGTAAAATACCCAATTATATATCTATATATTATATCCAGCGTGCGGGAAGCGTCACTTTACCACGTCAGTTTCGTTTCCAACGGATCCGAGCCACTTCGGACATTTCCGGGATTTTACCGCACGGGTTTGGGAGCAATCGGTTGTTTTCGGAGATTTTACCGCACGGCTTGAATTTTGAAGTTTGTTCATAAATATGTACTAAACAAATGAGATAAAGAGTTTACCAAACGTGTTGGATACTTATACAAATTAAAAACAATAACATATCATCGGATTACTAAATTTCGTACCATCCAAACAAAATATTTACCAGTTTGGTTCTGCTATTGTTGTCTTTTTTTAACTGTGTACGTTAGACAGAGAGATATGTATTATCGGATGTCATATAAGCGATGGAATAAACACTATTTTAAAACGTTATGTTGTTTATTTAACTTCTACAATTGATCATAAAGTAGTTTATTTAAAGAAAAAGACTGTAATGAGAAGATAAATCATTCAAGGATAGAGCTTTGAAGAGGATTACATTTTTAACCCATTTTGTCCTAGTGCTGCGTTAATGCACCACCTATTCTATTTTTTTTTTGTCACATCCAGGAAATATTTTTAGACATCCTTTTAGAAATTTTATTATTACCACTAACAAAAGGGCATAAAACCTTAGAAATCGCTAAGGAAAGATCTTAATTTAAGCTAACACATTTTCAAGTAAATCCAACATAGCAAAAAAAATATATTTGGGATCTGAATTGCCATTTTTTGTTAAGTCTATAGCATGTAGATTACATCGCAGAAAACATACATTGGAAATTCTATATTGATTATGCTTTATTTTTTGAAAATATTTACTGGTGCGTGATTGCACAACTGGTTTTATCTGTGAAACAAAACTTTATATATAATAGTGTGCTCTTTAGGATTAGTTTTTGCCTTGTGCAGTGAACGGCACAGTTCGTGAAATACGGCATTTCCGAGGTATTTGACTCAAAAGGAATTAGAGGCGGCTATGGAGGAGATCATGATGGATAAGGACAATAACAATGAAAGTCGTTAAGTATTATTTGGATTTACGTATTCTTATGTATTGTAGCATTCCATTCCTTGTGAATTTATGCCAAAAATAACGTGAAAAAATATTTACAGAACATATTGACGGGGTCTGTATTCCACCCGACGTGGATACCTTGACTGACGAAGAAGATATGAACGATAACATAAATCTTCAAGAGTTTGGGGAACCAACTGATATAGTTGGAACTTTTGAGTTACACACACCGAATGAGACAGCTGTCCTTCAACAGTCCTGTAATTCATCAACTACTGAACCTGAATGGGACTCATCAGATGATGAAACCATGGAATTCCAAAGAAGATGTATGCTTTCTGCAAACGACATTCTTGCTTGTATTGTCAAATGGAAGAAAGGTCACATTGAGTACACTCACTCTTATATCCGATGAATTTAGATCATGTGAGCTAAACTAAAAAATATCTTTTATGTTTTTTGATGACGAAGTGTTTGATTTGATTTTAAATCTTACACTGCTTTGCGACTTTTAAAAACTGATAAAACAATTACTCAAAGAAATCCTGCACCTGCCATAGATGAAGTGCGTTATAATAATCAAGTTCACCTAATGATTGCTCATGCTAATAAAGACCGAAGGAGATGTAGAATCTGCCACAGCCACACAATTTACGTTTGTAACGTGTAATGTGCATTTACATACTTCATGCTTTGTAAAACATCCCCCAAAAATTAAACCGGATGTCACCAGTGGTGCGCTCACGCACCATAAAATATTATGCGTTTTTTTTTTTGTATCAAATCAGGTTCTATTTGGAAAACAATCTACTTTTAGTTGTTTTCTGTCGAATTTGAACTTTCTTTTGTATCTTTATGTATAAATTATATGCCCCAAAATATTATTTAATCTTTTTTCCCAGTGGTTCGTTTACGCACCAGTATTATTTTGTATGTTTCGCGTTTTGATTTTATTTTTTTGACACATGTAATGTATTCTTAAGTGCAACAAAATAAATAATTTCAGAGCAAAAAAGTATTTTTATATATTTTTTTATGCTTGGGATAATATGGGTTAAGATCCTATAAGCAATAAAAAGCAGGTCCTAACCTTTAATTTTGTTTTGTTTGTACTGATAAGAAACGGATTTTTGAAATTAATATAAAAACTCTAAAAACCACTAAACTTCGTGAGAACGGTATGTAAAATTTCTGTGGGAAACTTAAATTATAAATGTCACTTGACTTATCGACTAGCCAACTAGATATTAATTGTAGCTTATAGCACGTAGTATTTAAATTGTCTGATATATTGCATAACATTTTTCTGTGTATTACATTCTGTGTATTAATACATTCCAGTGACCGCCAGAATTGACATCCGATTGTTTCCTAACCTGGAAATGTCCGAAGTGGCTCGGATCCGTGGGACAAGAAAGTCACGTGGTAAAGTGACGCTTCCCGCATGCTAGATCGGTGTCTACGTAGGTATTTTACAGAAGGGAGTAGAAAAACTTTTTAGGTCACTCGTTTCTTAAACACTCGGTCCGCTCGTACCATAGGTCTATAAAATCCTCTAATGTTTCATCCATCTTTACAAAATGTACGTTCAACCTGGGCTGTGAAAAAAAGTCAACTAGTGGTGGAATATCAGATTCCTAAATTAACAATCGGTTTGAACGATTCGTTATTATATTATATTTGAGCTTGTTACTTTCGAAAAATCGATGAAATCGAATGTTTCGAAAGTATACGCGCTTGACAACGAAACAAATATTTAGGCAACGGTTGGTCCTAGAGGATCCCCATCATTTCTCCAAAAAGGTCGATCGAAAAAATTCTTGAACCAAACGACGCGCAAGGGTCCGGACCAAAAACCTTTATTCTTGATGATTTGTATAGTGTACGTCGGTAATTTGCAAAAAACTGAAAATTGGGGGGGGGGCTTGTCGGTTTTTTTGGTATCGTTCAAAATTGTTTTTTGCAAGTATTGGTTATATTTCTTCTTTGTACGTGTTGGTCCTTGATCAAAAGCGAAAATCCCCGACGGAAGTCGGCAATGGGCGAATAATCCTAGCAGTCGAGCCCAACATTTTTTGTGAAACGCATCATTGAATGGAATTAATGTTCTGTGAGCTCAGTGTGCTGTCAATCTTCTTCGAACTGTTTTGCACATTGATATATCCACAAAAGGAAGAATTGGATATAAAAGTAAATTTTCCATATAATTAGGACCTCTACGACTTATGCCAATGGGCGTGCCAATAGGTCAACTATAAACTACTATGGACCAATTCAATGATGATGATTATGTATTTAAGAAACACTGTTGACTTCGTTTTTGACGCATTATTTGCGATTGGAGATGTTTCCCATTTTTACTCTTTCGTATAATGTTCTAGTTAAATCGAATAAATACGGAGATTTGGGAACGCCGTGCTGCCGAATGACGTTTAGCGAGCACTGTTAAAATTTCCCCGTCTAAGGAGATTACCTAATAATCAATCCCAACCTCTTTCTATCCATTAGTTGCATATCCGTTCCCTTTGGAGGGTGAGGGATTCGTCCGGTCCCTTTTAATTAAGACCATAAAGAAAAGTCACCATTCACCGAGAAAATGGCCGAATGATCTAAGCAGACGTGGCAGATAAAGTTACCTTTAGTTTCCCAAATTATTGAAGATAATCGCTTGATTGCGTACAGGTTTTTGAAAATTCTATTGTTTCGATTGAAACTTTGTGAAAAGGACCTTACCTGGTCATATCAATTAGCTTCGTCTCGCGCGACTCCAAAATCTCGGTCATCTCGGAGATTCTCTTCAGTAAGCGATCAACCTCGCCGTTTGGTTGCGGGTCGTCGCTAATGCTCGACGTTTCAGAGGGCTCGCGGTTGTGTCCCTTGGATTTTTTCGAGCAGTCGTCGGGTTTGGGGGGCAGCGGCCGGGCGGGGCTGCGCCTGCTCCGCGTGCTGCTCGAGTCCCCGTTGGGACTCGAAATTATTTCGATGTCGGACGACGTGGTGGTCTCCAACTCGTCGCAAGATGTGTGACACGAGGTGTTGTCCGAACCCACCTTGACCAAGTCCGACCTCTCCGAACTGAGGGGCGACGATTCCCGAATTTTTTCCGTCATCGCGTCCGCCAGCATTTTCTTTACAGAAGCGGAATTCGTGCTGACGTCGGTCGTGGTGTCGCTGCTGCTCTCCATGACGTTGTCCTCGCTTCCGACGACCGTCCTGTCTGACTGGGACCCGTCGTCCACAGACTGGTCGACGCCGCGTTCCTCGTCCCGCGGAAAATCGATTATATTGGTCTTTTCGAGTATGACTGGCAGGTCTTGCTTGTTAGTACTGTGCGGTTGGGTATCGATTAACACTTGGTTAACTTGGGGCAACGGTAAAAGCCGGATGCTTCTAACGGGCGCCTGCGTTATAGCCGAGCCCTCGCCCTCTAACGTCTTCGGAGGCACGTTGAAAGACGTGTCCAACACCGTGGCGGAGGTACTTTCCGACACCGAGGTGTAAGACACGGTGTCTTCGGCCATGCTGCATTCGTCTTGCTCCTCGGCGATGACTTCCACGCTGTCCGGTGAAAGGGGTGTCGTCGCCTTGTCGGTGAGCTGCGGGGAATCCGACGGCGATACGTAATCGTCGGTACATTGAGACCTGTTCGTTTCTGTCGAGTCGATTACTTCCACAGAGCTCGGGCTTGCTAAACTGTCACCGAGAACCTCGACCGAACCGGACGTGTTTCTCAACCCGCCCGCCGAACTGGACGAGGAAACTCCCGCCGACAAGATGTCGGAATCGGGCGTCAGCACGTCGACACTTTCCGAACTGTTCTTGCCGCTCTCCGAGCTCACCCCCGATAAGCGGTTAACCGACTTGGTCTTATGATTCGAGTCAACGTCCGCAAAACGTTCTCCCAGCTCGCATTCTACGTCTATGTCTTCGGAATGCTGCACCACCAGCTTACTTTTGCTGAAATCGCTGTGACCGCCGCTATCGTCCAGACTCTCCACAGATATCGATTTCACGTCCCTCGCGTTGTCGAAAAATGATCCCGTGAACGATCCCCATAGGCTCGTCGCGAGTTTGTTCTGAGCCGCGTCGGCCTCCGAGGAATGCCGCCTCGAACCCACCACCTCGCCCGACTGGATCACGCCCCAAGTGCCGAAGAAGTCGTCCGAATTGGTGTCAACCGGGGTGCTTAAGTGCGGGTGGTCGTCCACGTTCTCCTTAATGTCCAGCGCCTTGTCGATGGTTTTTTGCGCCTCCTTCAGCGCGGACTTGGCGATGTTCGCCAGGGCCCCCGCATCGAACCAACTCATGTTTTTACCATCCTCGTAAATCTCGTTCGAACTACGTTGACGTTTGCAAAATTCATGGCCGTCGTCGACCCATATGATTTTACGGAAACGGCCGAGGTCGCGCGACAATCGACAATCGTCGGCGGCATCGGCCAAATAAAGCCGGCTGTTAAACGAAATCGGGAAAAATCGCGCGCGCCAAACTTCTTTTCCTTAAAATTTTGGAAAAATTTATTCACCGCATGCGGCGTGCTGCTGAAATGCGGTTTTATGTCAACAAACCGGCAGGCTCTAGTGGCGCAATTGGTTAGCGCACGGTACTTATAAGACAGTAGTCGTGAGCGATGCCGGGGTTGTGAGTTCGAGCCTCACCTAGAGCATAACTTTTTTTTTCGGGAAATTGTTGTAGTCTTTATTTTAATTATATTCGAAGTTTTGCCGCATGGTAACAGAGGTTTAATCGAACCGTGCGATATTTCCAAAGCGACCTTTAACTTTTCTGAAGATTACGCGGGATTATCGTCCCATATAATAAAAGCAACGATAAGAGATACTGCACAATAAAATGTAAAAAAAGCAAGCCGTCGCCTGCACTCTCTTTCTTAGCGCTTGACGAGTAAGTACCGGTTTATTTCCTCTTAAATTTTTATTAGTACGTAAAACAAGACGAAAATGGCCCCGTCCTATAAGCTCACGTACTTCAATCTTACCGCCTTGGGCGAACCGATAAGGTTCCTGTTCCACTACGGCGGTATCGACTTTGTCGATAACAGGATCGAGAAAGCGGACTGGCCGGCCCTGAAACCCAGTAAGTAAACCCGGCGGATGGAATCCGCTCTGACGTTCCTTTTTTCAGAGACCCCGTACGGAGTACTGCCTCTGCTCGAAATTGACGGCAAGCAGGTACTACATCAAAGCGTCGCCATCGCGAGGTACGTCGCCAAAGTGGTGAATCTAGTAGGCAAAAACGATTTGGAAAATTGGGAGATCGACGCGGCCGTGGATACCGTCAATGACGTCAGAGCGAGTAAGTAGGCGCGCGCACATAACCTTTAAAAGGCCTGCCGTTTTTTAAAACAGAACTAGCCGCGGCGGCCTTCGAAACGGACGAAACCAGGAAAGCGGCCCTGTTCGAAACCCTAAAGGACGACACGTTGCCCTTCTTTTTGTCCCGCCTAGACTCCCAAGCCAAGGCGAACAAGGGTTACCTCGCGGTCGGAAGGCTTACCTGGGCGGATTTGTTTTTCGTCGGCATCCTCGACTTTTTGAACATCCTGGCGCAGCAGGACCTCGTCGCCGCCTACCCCAATTTGCAGGCTGTTCGGAAGAACGTGCTTGCCATTAACAGCATCAAGGCGTGGGTTGCCAAACGTCCCAAAGATCAACTGTAATCCGCTTCTGCGCAATAAATGTTTAACAATTGCTCGCCCGCATTCGTTATTCGAGTCGTCTCGATCGCGAACATCAAATACATTTGTCGTAAACACCGCCGCCACACCACAGATTACAATTCGGTCGGGTCGCCCAGTTACAGGCAAAGGCTTGCGCTTGCGTATGTCGCGTCGAAATTGTATCGGTGGCGCCATCATTGTCGTTTGTTATGTTAACGGTAAGAAAGTTTCGGAACCGCACCTGTGATGCACATACTTAACAGGCGCAAATAAAGTCATGAGTGATTTGGCTACAACAAATTTTAGTGTATAACGAGACGACTATACGACAGAAATCGCTGTTTGGGAAGAAAATGCCGTACAGTAAGTACCGCCACCATATTATCTAATAGATGTGTGACTGGCGTGTGGCAGTATTTTAAGAGATGTTTTCGTGTTCAAGTTAAAACTACGCCTTTTAAAACTACACAAATTTGAACTGCCACCCTGGTTTGAGATCTCAATCGCTCGCTTTGCGTTGGAATTTTTGACATTATTTGACAGACGTCGTAGGTGAGAGAATCGAAAAAAAAAAAGACGCTTATTTATCCATTAATTTAATATGAAACCATATTTCAATAAAATAATACAGACGTGCGGGTCTAAGTCCACGCATAATTAAAATTACATATGTACACCAGAGAGACAAAACACAACGGGAAAGCACCCAAAAGGGGCGAAAACATTCAGTCCCAGGTGACGAGAACGAATATCGTCGACCAAAAGTTTTCCGCGTGCGGATAATCACGGGAGTGTCTCAACCTTTTCGACTTTTTCGGACCTACAATGGCATCCAAATCTATTCGGGAACGTGGATAGCGCATTGCTTACCAGAAGTGTCCTCCTTGTGAAAAGTGTTCCAGCCTATCTCGCCGTAAGCTTCCAGGCCGAGCAGGGGTATACCCGGGAATATCTGGGGGAAGGACTGCAACTCTTCGACGTCCTGGTACTTGGCCGAACAGCATATCCTAAATCCCAGGCTGTGATTTTTGAGGCTGACGTTTTGCTTAAACTTAAAACAAACATTCCGTACATGGGGGGCACATTCAAAACAGTTACCTCTTCCAGCTCGGAATCAAACTCTGCTTTTGTGAGGTCGCTGCCCTTAATGACGCAAGAGTACGCCCTGAAATTGTCAGAAACGCAATCCCTCTCCTTAAGAAATGTTACGCACACGGTATCCTTAACCGTGTAGATTTTCTTCTCGGCGCACAGCCGTTGGAACGTTTTCGTTCCGTGAATTACGCCCCCTCCCAGCGCTACTCGGTTGGGGTTGTCTCTAAATATATGCGGAACTAGCGAAAGTAGCGCAAAATACCCACCACTTACTTGGGTACCAAACAGTCCAAAATATTGTAAAGGCTGCCGTGGAGCTGCTTTTTGCAGAAAAGCAAAAGGCACTTGACCTCCTCCTCTGGCCTGATGTACAGTCTAGCGGTATCTTCGAGTTCCTTCTTCTTGCTTGGATTGCAGTGGAACATTATCGTTCTTATGTTTGGAATTTTCGGTATGAAAAGCCCGTCAAACACGGACCCGTGGTCTTGTATATCTTTGGTGGTCCGTTCGACATTAAAGTAAGAAACTACACGTGGTACCGCCAGCAAACAATAATCGACCGAATTCGGTACCAGTTCCTCTTCAATATACTCTGGAACGGTTTTCCGACTAAGCGTCGACGCATCGTGCAAACAAATGTATTTATTCAATTTTATTCGGTTACAGTCGTATAATATCACGCCCATTTCGACGTTATTAAAGTTTAAGTTGCTACTGTGCGCCATTATGTTCGCTTTGCGCGACTTGTAGCCGACTCTGTAGCAGGTGAACCAGCTCGCCGTCCTTCGTTTCGCCAGCACCCTTTCTGCCACTTCTTTCCACGACTGGTTCACCTCGCTACAAGCTCTTAGATCCATAAACGTCAAGTACTTAAAAACGATGTCCAATAAGGGATAAACCGACGCTAAGCAATGACCAAAATCGAAATCCTTTACGCACGGAACGTTCGCGTCGAGTTTGGGCTGTTTGACGCTTTTAATGCAAAAGGCGCCTCCATGAGACGTCTGAAAGCACGCTAATATATTCTCGAACGATCTATCAATCGACTATATTTACCATTTTAAATTATTCGGTCCAAGTCTTCATCGGACTATGTATAAACAAAAACAAGTGACAAGAGGGTTAGGCTTACCATAACTCTTCTTGACACGAGCGAGCCAAACTTTGTAATTACGGATATATTCCTTCCCTCACTCTCATTGTAATTGTTACACCTAATGCGATTTAAGTATTATTTTTGTATTAGAATTACCAAAATATGGTGTTTGTAATATTAAATTAACTGTTACTTTAAATTAAAAATTGTTTCTTCCTTCATTCCTTATAACCAAGAGTGCACGATCATTAAGCAACTCTTCGTTTTTATGTACAGCGGCAATAGGTGATTGCCAATCGTCGCTTAGAATATCGAATCAAAATAATGTTTTCGATCGAGGAAACGTGCGCGTGATATTGCAAAATTGTCCCAGCGATAATAAATTATTAGTCGAACGTTTTCTGCACACAATGTCGGTAATCGTGGAAGCGGAAGACCGAGAAAACGTAATATCGAAATTAAGTGAAGTGATAAAAAATGCCGCGTACGAAAGCATCGCGTTAAACGGAATATTCAATGTAGGCGTTTCGGGTGAGTTGCGGCTACAATTCAAAAGAATACCGATGTTCATCGAGATTCGCTTTTAGGTGGCTCGCTCGTGTCTTTCCTCGCTGCGGGGCTCCCCAAAATCAAAACGGACTTTACAAAATGGAGAATATTCTTTTGTGACGAACGAGTCGTCCCGGAGGACGATCCGGACTCGACGTTCGGGGCTTACAAAAATCAACTGGTAGATAATAAAAATATTAACCTTAGAGAGGACCAGTTTGTTACTATTAAGCAGGGCGTATCTGGTAAACAGTCTTTTTCCCAATGACCTTATTTTCCAACGTCCACATTTTTAGCTGACGATGCGGCAAAAGCTTACTCCGACGAAATAGCGAAGTACCTGCCGGGCAACCCCCTGCCGCAATTCGACATGCTCCTTTTGGGAATGGGCCCCGACGGGCACACTTGTTCTCTGTTCCCAGGCCATAAACTTTTAAATGAAACCGAGAGGTGGGTGGCCCCCATAACCGATTCGCCGAAACCTCCCCCGAGTAGAATCACCCTGACATTTCCAGTAATTAACAATGCGAAGGCTTGTGTCTTTGCAATCAGCGGAAAGGACAAGGCTGATATGATTAAGGTGAATATTCAAAAACTGATAAATCTTGGTGTCTTCCTTTTACTTTTGCTGGACGCGGGCCTAAGAACCATTCAGCCAACAGTGGTGGGGGTATATTGAAAATATCTTTTCAAAGCTTTGTTAAGCTAACCCATATTTGCTCAGTTTAGGTGTTGTTTCAACCTAATAACACCTGTTAATTTAAGACAGTCAAGAAGTAACAACATGGCCGCTGACAGACTTTCACGTCTCACCTTACTTGTGGCGTTTTTACATAAGTATCTTCTCGAAAATGTCTCAGAAGGTAAACCCAAAGCACAATATCTAGTGTTTTGATTAGTTTTGGTTGTTTTTGACCAGTTTTTCGGCCATTCCAAGCCCTGCTTTTCATTTTTGGCCTTTTTTCAGCTTTCAAATATATAACATTTTTCGCGTATATTGCCCTGCATAGACAGTGGTTCTGTTGGTTTGAACGATGCGTCGTCCATGGTTCCAGTTCTCTTTTTCAATTCTCCTGACCATCAATTAACAAAAACAAAATATGGGGGCAGGATGCTTTTTAAGGCTTTACTACGATTCAAAACGTCTACATTATCGCCATTCTGCTAACAGTTGTGCCACACTAAATGTCATCTTGGTTACCTATAGTACCCCTGCGCCAAACAATACACAGTAACTCAGTAAAGGCCCCAAAGTGGATCCCTGAGGTAACATTTTGCACCCATGATTACTTAGCAATCATTGGCCATGCGATAACAATGAGGATGGCCACCTAAAATTCTGTAAAAATTTGAATATTCTGTAGTATACCAAGCTTCGAGGCTGCAGGTTATGAAATTTAAAAATAAAGAGGATCAATTTCAGAGAATATTACTAGACAAAGAAGACCTGCCTGCCGCCAGGGTGCAGCCCGCGTCGGGTCGTCTCTATTGGATATTGGATAAGGAAGCGGGAGTTCATCTGCCGAAGTGAAAAAAAAAGTTTTGTAATCGAAAATTTTATTCTTGGAAACTTTTAATACAATAAATACTGTATCAGAACTTTTGAAGTATTAAGTACATCACATTCATTTTTTTTCCATTCCCGACATTACTCATCGTCTAAAATTAAAAAATAAATAAACTTTCCGACCAACTACAACATTGGTCTTACTACAGGCCGGATTCCTAACATTATCACCCTATAAATGCAGCTTGAATCGTCCATAGAAACGTTGCAACTTAAATATCACATTAGTCGCGGCGAAACGATTTCAGAAATGGCCGTCGGCGAGTTATTACTTTTTTTCATGGAACATCTAGAACAAGTATTTTTCGAAAAAACGCTTAAAGATATTTTTCCGAACGCGGATGGTTTTTATTACTTACTGCCGTAGGATAGCGAGTATTTTTTTTATATTTTATTACGGAGGAGGTTCGTAGATTATAATAAATAAGTTAAGTCTAAAAAAAATATCGAAGTCGATATTTTAAAAATCGTGAAGGATATTATTACTAGTGTTTAGGTGTTGACCGGTATCCACCGAGCAGTACGACGACGTTTTCACTTAATTTCGAAATATTGCGACTTGTGAAACTTTATATTTTCGTCGTTTTTTCTGGTATTGTCTAAGTATTGTTCGATACCGTTTTCAAAATATTTATTACCACATATTTAACGATTCTCTATCACCTTTAAGCAAAAGTAATTTTTTCTACCAGAAAAACGAAAATTCTCGGTTTTGTTGGCGGGCGTCTACTTTAGAAACTTAATAATAACCTTTTTCACTTAGAAAATTAAAGAAATTAAATTTGACAAAGTTGTGATAAAAAACGAAAATATTATTTTTATTACCCCGTATCTCCCCGAAAGTATGGGCAAACAGAAATATTTTGATACAAAGAATATGTCGTATGGAGACGTCAAAACTTAATCCATTTCATTTCAAAAATCGAAATAAAAACGAGTTTTGAGGTCGAGGGTACGTACACCGTTATATTTTGACACCTGCACATAAAGGACACGCAAAAAATGTTGCATGTTTTTTTTTCATCATCACCCGAACGCCCGCAAGTCTTGAACAACAAATCCATACAATGAAGGTGTTTGTTAGACCAATTAAAAAAACATATATAGTCCGAAAATAAGAAAAAGGCTTTTCTTAGACCAATTTCAAAATATATATATAAAATCCCAAAATAAGACCGAGGTCCTTGGTAGTCCGATTTAAAAAATATATATGGTCCGAAAATACGACGCATGCCCTTGTTATAGTCTTAAAATAAGGAGGTCTTTGTCAGCGTGATTTAGAGAAAAATATAGTCCGAAAATATGACGAAAGTCCCTGTTAGAGGGATTTCAAAAAACATTTATGGTCCGAAATTAAGACGGAGGCCCTTGGTAGCCTGACTTCAAAAAATATATAGTCCGAAATCGTAATGCAAAGGACTTTAAACGCGAGTCGCAATATACCGGGCGTCCTCGGTTACAAAACAGTGAAGGAAGTCATTCTTTGTTTTTATTGAATTTTTATATATAAAAAGAAATTTACCTAGCCTATTTTATAAGTGCTATATTTTCGGAGATGACTTCAACAATTTAGCGGTTCCAGAATTCCTACGGCTCAAATTGATTTAAAGAGTCGACGCGACATGTGTTTTCCTTTTCTTATTTCTAGAGTTTTGCAAAAATAAAGATAGGAAAAAAAAATCGGGCCCGTCAATTCAGAAACACCCCGTAAATAATTTAGGGAAATTTCAGAGTCGCAAGTGTTCTAGGTTTAACGGAGCAAAGTTTAAAAAAAAAAAAACAGTCCCTAAGTTTGTGTCTGACCTGACGTCGTCGCTGCTCGGTTCGCGATATCGCCGACGTTATTAAGACGTCAACGATTGGTTTAAAATCGATGGGTCTGAGAGCGAAGCGGCTCGGCGCGAAATAGAAATATTAATAAATAAAATTGATAAAAAAAATTAGTTCCTAAGGCGCACGTGGATCACGTCATTTTGACGCCTAATATCCGACTGGAATATTCGTAGACGACGTAACTTATACTAACGGCTGGCATTACTTTGATGAAGTTCGGCGTAATGCCCCTGTAGAGGCCGGTCAGGCCTTCTTTTTCGATTATCGCCTTGAAGACGCCCGACATAGTGGCGGTTGCGGGATCGATCGACGCGTGTATCACTGAAACGGAAAACGTGAGTAGCGGCTAGCTGCCGAATATTAAGTGCTAAATACGTGTAATTTTTTTTTTTAATTAGAAAAAAAAACATTTTTTGACGGCCATTTTGACCACCCCGTATAATTTTAGTTTACGCAGAAAAATGGGAAAGCTCAAATTTCGAATGCTATGACAAGAAATGCCCAAGCAATCCGGCGACTAATTGGAATTTTTTAAAAGTATTCATAGCATCCCATTCAAAAAAGTCCTGATACAACGGAACACCCTGTATACATAACAATAACACTTTTTGTATTTAACTTTTTGTCCTCAGTGTCGCACATGTTGAGAAAAGATATAGGAGCATTCTAAAATGGACCAAATGGATACATCCAACAGTGTTGGGCAAACTCAAATATAGTCTGAAAATAAGACGAAGGCCCTGGTTAGACTGATTTGAAAAAATATATATAATCCGAAACTAAGCCGGCGATCTGGTTAGAATATATATAGCCCGAAAATAAGATCAAGGTCCTGGTTAGACCGATTTCAAAATAAATATATAATCCGAAAATTAGACAAAGGCATTTGTAAGAGCGATTTAAAGAAATATATAGTCCGAAAATAGTCGAAATTTCGAATTGGAATTTTAAAAAATATTCATAGCCTTCCATTTAAAAAGTTCTGGCAAAACGGAACACTTCGTATTAACAAAAATTAACACTTTTTGTGTTTAATTTTTAACTTTAACTAAAAGCGAGAAAATTCTTCTTTTTCTAAAGGCTCCTTTGCTCGCCCAAATTTTCTGCTACGTGTTTAAAACGAAAAGAAAAAAAAAAGGCAAATCTGTCAAGGAAAAATGCGTACGTAAACTTTATTCTACGATATAATTGCTGGTCTTTCGTCCCGTGTGTCACCACGGTCTATAAGATATACTCTTGCGGCCTGTATGTCAGTTGGAGGCTTTAGAAATTATATAAGGTAAACGCTTTATTTTAATGCCGGATTCCTTTAACTACGATTGTTTAAATGCCCGCTAGGGGGCGTCACTACCAAGTCAAAACATACAAATCGGTAAGGTACAAGTTAACGAGTATTTTTTCCCGACTATAAAAGTGGCAGAGGCAAATAAACCGTTAAACTGTTTCTCCGAGCTACTTTTTAGGTTACGTTGGAAAAATTTTATTTTTATATCGGTCGAAAACTTTTCTCACCTTGCGCTTGCAACCTGGTCCGTACCAGGGCCAAGGGATACGAGCACATCTGACCCAAGGTGCTGCTGCAGCTGCCGCAAGCGAGTAATGTCCAGAAGCTCGGCTGCTCGTCGCTAGAGTGCGTTCTGAAATACTTCTTCTTCAGCGTCTCGTAGACGGCCAAGTCGATACCCGCGTATGGGATGATGCCCAAAATGTTAGGCGTGTAGCCCCGATAGAAACTTCTCACGCCCTCGCTCACGTAGATCTTGTACGCCGCGTCCGCTATGCTTCTGTACTGGCCCGTTTTCCTTAAAGCTAACCTAAAAAATTTTAGTCAGTCTGTTCAATGAGAGAGGTCAGGGATTGGATTGAGAAACAAAGTGAGATGATCCACATTTTAAAGTGTTAAAAAGTGTTTAATTGTAAGATTGTAATAAATGTTTATCTGAATTTTTATGACCTACCTGTATCTACCGCAAATATAATCTATTGTCTTAAAAAAGACTGTTGTTGTTGTTAACATTGCTAATCGACAGGCACACAATCACGTAACATTTACGAAAAGAATACGCCGAATAGTTTGAAGTTATTT
Source organism: Cylas formicarius (assembly GCF_029955315.1). Lineage (NCBI taxonomy): Eukaryota > Metazoa > Arthropoda > Insecta > Coleoptera > Brentidae > Cylas > Cylas formicarius. Next base: position 28,916,522 of record NW_026844319.1, read on the forward strand.
TGCAAAAATCGCGTTTTCATTTTTGAGCTACAGTTAATACAGACTAATATCTCTCGTTCATTGTTTGGTTCAGAGAAAAATTCCAAATACAAAAACTACAGATGAGACGAAAATAAACATTTTATATATATTATATGTGGGAAATTAAATTTATATTCAATGAAACATCCATCTATATTATAGCATTACCATATACAGCTTTTTAAGTGCTACGGACTTACGTCCTGTACTGGTCTTGAAGTTAGTTCTAGTCGGTTTACAGGGAGAGTCAAAATGAAAAACATTAATTTTCGTGAAAAATTCAAATGGAACATCCTGTATATTAGTCTGCCATTACTCCTATTCGTGTTCTTTCAATTTTATTAAGCGTAGCCTATAAGTAAACTTAGAATAGGATAAATGATTTTTGACAAAAAAATTGCCATAAATCCGAAAACATAAGTTTGATTTTGCATATACATTTGTTAAATTTGATATTTTTTCTAGTACAATCTATAACTTTGGATTTAACATTTTTCTATATAACAAAGAACAAACGAGATATAATACTTTGACACACTATTTGTGGACACCCTGTGCATGCTATAGAAATTTTTCGCTTTGATACGAAAATCCAACGCAATATTTTTAGTATCATGTCCCATAGGCGTTGAAAAATTTTCAAATGCCAAAATAAGCATGACGTTGCCAAGTTTTCAGTTGGTTTTGGATAATAGGATAATTAAGTATATTAACATGTATTTGTTAAAATTAACGCATTAGGTATTTTATTTCAATAGTTAAGAAATACGAGACGCCAAAAAACAAAAAAATTGCGTCGAGATATTCAGGATTTTTTTATCCAAATCTGCGCGCCTCAAAAAATTCGAAATAATTTTTTATAATACGTTTACTTCATAGCTGTGACATTCACTTCGGCTCGTGTCTACCCGGTCCTTCAAATAACAATAAACAATTCAATAACTTGAATTGTTTATTGTTATTAGTTCTGCAGAAGTTTCTTCAAAAAGTAAGTAATTCATAGGGTAAACAAAAAATTTAAAAAAAAATATACGGGCCTCAAAAATTTCGAATACGTTTACTTCATAGCTGTGACATTCACGACGGCCCATGCCTACCGGGTGCTTTAAATAATAATAAAAAATTCAATAACTTGAATTGTTTGGAAATTACGTTTACTATTCGTGGACACCCTGTACGTGCAATAGAAAATTGATTGGGGCAACATTCAATGCGGAACATTAGCTTTGATACGAAAATCTAACGTAGTATTTTTAGCATTCGCGTACTGATTTCCGAAGTTGAAAATTTTTCAGATGCAAAAATAGGCACGACGTTGCCAGATTTTCAGTTAGTTTGGGATAATAGGTTAATTAAGTACATTAACATTTATTTGGTAAAATTAACGCATTACGTATTTTATTTGAACACTTAAGAAATACGAGACGCCAAAAAATAAGCGAATTCTATTACTCGTTTCAAGGCCTTTTGGGGGACGACATGTTGCCACGTCTTCCAAAAAGTAGCGATTTTCGGGAATTTTCATCCAAATCCCCGGGTTTCAAAAAGTTCGAAATAATTTTTAATACATTTACTTCATAGCTACAAGGTCGAATTTACAGGGTGCTTCAAATAATCAGAAACAATTCAATAACTTGAATGGTTTGTAGATAATATTGGTTTTGCAAAAGTTTCTTAGGAAAGTAAGTACTTCATATGGTAAGCAAAAAATTTAAAAAAATCTAGGCGCTTCAAAAAGTTCGAAATAATTATCAATACGTTTACTTCATAGCCGTGACGTTCACGTCGGCTCGAGTCTACAGGGTGCTTCAAAAAAAAAAGTTTTTATTAAATACCATGACTCACCTAGTTTTTAAGACTTCCAAGGGGTAGATGGCGGTCTGGCTTATGCCGCCGGCGATGGCGCCCGCGAAGAACCTCTCGTAAATGCTGAGCGTCGGGGAGTCTCCCTTGATGAGCCGTTTCACCTGCTCGTAGGCGGCAAATTTTATGGCCGATTCGGGGGCGATTTTCAACACGTTGATGCCGTTGCCCCTCCACAGGCCGGCGACCCCGCCCTCCGAAACCATATTCCGGAAGCAGTCCTTAATTTTCTGTTTTGACGGCTGCACCTGTACGCACGTCAATGACATTTTGTGACGTATAAACTCTCAATTGTATTGATTGTATTTTTTAACAAACGGGATACTTAAAAGATATAAAAAATATCTGATCGACAAGTGACGTCATGACCGGCTTCAAACAAACGCCTTTCTTTATATTATTCATATTTTTGCGTATACGGTGATTGTTGTACGTCCTAGTTGTGTTGGATTTGGAGATCGTTCAATTACGTTATTAGTCAAATTTGAAAAATAAATAAAATGTTTATAAAGTGTCGGTTCACATAGACCAAACAAAATTATTTAGGAAATGAACAAATTAGATTGACGAATTCACGAAAATCACGTATTTTTATCACAAATTGGTGTGATAAATCGAGAAATGGTCAAAAAAATGTTTTATCGAATGTTTCGACTGCAATTTACCTGAAGGAAAACCTTTAGCCTGTCCAGGGGCGCGGTACATGTCCTAGAAACGGCACCGGCTACGCCGCCTGCCGCCAGGTGGCGCCACCACATTCCCGTTTGCATTTCGCTCTGCGTGAAGTCATCGGGTATGTTCATATCCTCCCCGATATCCAAGTACTGTGCGAGGGAAAAAATGTTTTATATCTCCGGAACAGTTCTTTTTTTTGAAACATTTTGAAAAAAAATATTTTTAAGTGAATAAAAAAATAATAATGCAGGGTGTCTCAAAAATAACAATTTGCCAAAAAAAGTTATTTATTTAACAGATTAAAACGAAATATTGTCGGATTTTTAAAATATTTAAGTTTCTTTGCTTGAAAGAAACGAAATAAAAAAATAACAGGGTTTTTATACATCTAAAGTATCATTCAGTTAAGCACTTTGCTCTGTTTTTGTGCATTAGTCGTAGCTGTAGAAAAGTTAAACCACTGCTTTGCAATAAGATCGTTCATTTAAGGTTTTCATATATAGTTGGTCATAGTGTCAAAAGAGCATATTTATAATATTTTTTCCCCGTTTTCTTTTTTGCCCACCGGGTAAGTTCTATATTATTATAATAAAATGGAGCAGGTGGGAGCAAGATTGAAGAAAATCAGCTCATGAACGCGTCGATAAGGGACTTTTACAGTGGCGTACCCAAAAAAGAAAAGAAAACCTTTTTATAAGTGATCCAGTTCTTCAGCAAAAAGCAAGTGAAATGGGAAGTAAAATAGAAGGAAGTTATTTTGTGTGTTCCAGACGTTAGATTGAACGTTTTAAGAAGAGAAATTGTATCTCTGGTAAGACAATGAAATTCCAGGTGGAAAAATAACAGTTCTGGTTACTGCATCCATGTCTGGGACATAAACGAGAAAGCTGTTTGTTATCGGCCAATCACTAAACCCAAGATTTTTTAAAAACATGACCCTACCAGTCAAGTACAGGTCAAACAGCAAAGCGTGGATGTCATATGACTTATTTACCGAAGACCTGCTCCATTGGGATACAGAATTCAAGAAGAAGAACAGAAAAATTCATCTTTCAATCATAAACTGTTCATGATCATTGATCATGAAACACATAACTTTAACCTGATAAATAAAATTCTCATTCGTTTTTTGGAATGTGAATCATTAAAAAAATAAAACAACCTACTATTAACAAGTTTTAACAAAATTGACTGCTAATAAATTAATAATAACTTTTAGAACATAGAAACTAGATAAGTTGATGAAAGTGTCTCCCATTTTGGACGAAACACATTTATTTATTTTGAAATAAATGCGACGCGTAAATATTAAAATATTTAAGTCAGGATCAGAACTACCAGTTCTGATAAGCATTTCGGTAGATATTTTGGGGAAAAAAGCAAATAATTAACATTCTTAAATAATTTTAATCGGCATTTCATAATAATGACAATGGAAATGCCTTACTTTAACTTTGTGTGAAACTTTTCTGTTTTTTCTGTGGCATAAATTATAAATAATGGTTATTGAAATAGACTATATGTTTGTATCGTTCTAATTTTATTTGTACTTTTCTATTTTTATGTTGCATATGCAAAATATTAACAACTGAACATAATAAAGCTAATAACAATGCTTTTTTCTAACGGACCACCCTGTATATGTTTGTTTAGGACTTTTGCTATATCCAGATTTCGGAAAACATGTACATGTCCATGTACAGTTAACATGGCGGACAAGTTAATATTATAAAATTGACATAAATTCCAATGAGTTTTCCTTATATTAGAAAAATAAGATGAAGAACATAAATTGTAATAACTATTATTTTCAAAAATGCCATCATATCTGAATTACGTCATTTTATTAAAAAAAAAAAAACACCAGCCGTTTTCAAGAAGGAACTGCGCTAACAACGGCAGAAAGTGACCATTCTTAATTCTAATTTTAAACATCAAGGCACAGGCAGGTCAACTGTATTTATTTTTTGCTCTGTTAGTACGAAAATATTATTACAGTTTGGTTAAAGAAAGCTAATACACGTTTCACTTCTCTAATAGTGATTTTTCAACAATATTTGTTTGACTGATTCAACGCTTATCAGTTATTGACGTGCTGGGGCGTCCAGAGCGGGGTTTGGCCAGCTTGTACGGCTTATAAACAATGATGGTGGTTTGTAACAGCCGATCCGCCAACAGCTGAGACGTGACATACGTGATCGAGTGACAGAATGTTTAGGTTAGAAGCAGCTAGGTACTTATGTAGGGACATCAAATTTGAAACTTATTTTAAACGATTTATTTTAGTAGTTTTAAGTTTAGTAAATTAACATATTATTACTTTTTTAAACAGCAATTCAGTTAATTGTGGGTAGTAAATTCATAAGGTATTGCAGAAAGGGAACAGAACCCCTTAACAAATCATTTTTCACGACGACTTTATGTTATTATTCACGCAGAAGGTGTAACGGAACGAACGAAATTGATCTAATATTTTATAGTAGCTCACAAAAACAGCATTTTGCGTTCTTAGTTATAACATTATTCAACTCTTTACAGGTTTAAATTAATATATGAATATTGGAGTTACTGCAAAGATATCTCAGAAGCACAGAAACAAAATATCAAGCATCAGGAAAAGTTGAAGAGAATGGTGTATTCATCTTAAGGAAGGGACAACATAATCATGAACACTTGAACGACCAAATACAAGACAGGATATTAGCCAATTTGTTGGACCTACACTTCATCAAATATGGGCATAAATTTTGATTTTTTTCTGGGATTAGCCAGTATTTTATATTATTTTCGTTAGGTAACCTCTACCTTTGTGTAGGTTAGTAGAGGCCACCAATAAATGTTAAATAACAATATATATACAAAATTAAAATAATTTAAAATAAATAAAAAAAGGTAGAGTTTACCTATGTCATCAAAATACAAAATGTTATTCTTATAGGCTTTTACGTAGACATGGACTGAGGATTGTACATCAAATACAAGGAAATGTGGATGTAAGAAAATTATGGTGGAAATACCATGTTTTAGGGAATAATTATTAAAATGCTTGTGCTTAAAATTTTTGTTTCATTTCAACCATCATGAAAGAGAACAATCATTACAAATATTTTCTGCTACACCAATACAACAGCAAAAGATTTGGCGGGGCCATTAGAGACATTTCTGGGGCGCTCTGGTACTGTAGGTATGCGATTTTCCGAGTGAAAGATACATAAATACAATTGTACTATGACCGCAATGATTTATTTAAAATAATCGAAAACTTTTAAACAAACACATTGATTATCGGTTTGGCTCATTCATTAATTAAAATGCAATTTAACCTTTTAAGCTGAGTCACTGTGAATGTTAACAGATATATTTTAAAAACATTGCAATGTAAACAAATAGTAATTATTCTCTATTGAGGAAAATTATTTCTCCGCGGAAACACTTTGCCGGCCTTCCTCCCGCGCTGCACCGATACCATTTGGACAAATGAACATTTGGACAAATACAGCCATCTCTTTTCGATCATTTGTGGCGTTCCCTTCTGGAAAGGGTTAACTCGGACTGAACCCACGTTCTTTGTGATTTGATAATTTTTTAAATCGACGCTGTACACGGGATGTCAAAATACGGCACCGAAGCGCCATCTATGACATCGAAGTCGACGAAATCGTTTACCTCGAGCATCCAAAAACTGAACGTCACCGACACGATCTTCCCCGAGGGCAGAACCCTCCACCGGGTCGCCGCCGCCCGCACCATAACCAACAAAATCCGCACCAATTTCGAAACGAAAGGACCACGGACGTCGAAATCGATAGACTGGTGGTATCCGCATCTCGCGCAAAACGGAAAGTTTAACGACGCGTTATCGCCATTACGGGTCAATTAGCTCGACACGCTCGTTGCCATTTTGAAAAATCCGTAGCGGGGAAAAAATCCTAATCGAAAGTCTACCTCCTCAGTGGCGTGCGCCGTGGAAAACGCAAAATTTATTGAGATCTCACGGTCCGCATCCGAAGTTGCTCGATAAATGACTGTTTGTGGCGGGGTTTCCTTGTATACTTTTACACCCTGACTGAAAGGGAAAAAAAAGTGCAAATACGAAAGTTTCATTATTTTTATCGAACGTTTGTGGTATAAAAAATTGAAAAAAAAAATAACTTTTTTTTTAATTATTAAATTTAATTACTAAATCGTTGGCGTACCATCAATGGCTGCAAAAATCGAAAGGTTAAATTCCCCACACCCGCCGCTGGAGTATTTTTAAATAAATGTGGTACACTAAACAATACCACTTAATACATATATATTTTAAATATCGGTAATACCGGTTTAGATATTTTAACGAAATTAGGCACACATGTACTATACTATGTATCGTGGCATTATTTAGTGTACCACATTTTTTTCAAAATACACCGGTTGATGGCACGCCAACGATCTAATAATTAAATTAAAATAAACGTTATTCTTACAACCTCCAATCATTTATAATTTTTTTTTCAAGCCGATGTACAGTTTTAGTGTATAGTTATATATAGTATAATTATAGTGTATATATGTATTTTTATGACAATAATAATTGAAAAAACATCGTTTTAATTTGCAAGCGGGGCACATTTTGGGCACTGCAAATCGAGAACTTTCTTTTGTGACAATAAAATATTTATTTAAAACAAAATATCTAGTTTTTAATTACCTACCTGAGTCCTTCAGAAAAAAAATCGAAGGGCTGTTCTATTTACTTTTACAGTTTTAATGAAATAACATAACAAAGCGAAAACCGTAGATCGGATTGAAAAAAATCAAGAAATTAGAACTGATTGGAGGTTGTAAGAAAAATTTTTGTTTAAAGGGAAAATCAGTGGCGTACCTGCCAAAATAGACACGTGAAATTACGTACACACGCCACTGGTGTATTTTAAAAAATTAAATAATGCCTCTTGACACATAGTACATGTGTGCCGAATTTCATTAAAATATCTGAACCGGTATTGCGGATATTAAAAAATATATATTTTATTTCTGAAAACTTTTCCACCCTGTATCTTAAAAGTTAAGACCTTTAGGACATATGTTCATTTGAAGTTTTTTTTTAATTGCCCCAGTAATCATTGACCTTCAAAGAAAACACTCGGTAGATATATTAGTTTCCGAAATATTACTGTTCAAAATGTATTTAGAATGACATTAAAGTGTTAAAACCTCACGGCAAAATGACATTTTCTTTTTAGTTTCTTAAATAGAAGAAATTGCTTGACAGAGAGCAGAAATGATGCAAAATCCGGAAAATTTAAATATTTTATTACAGTTTCTTTAAAAAAAAATAAATCTTTCATCTTTTTCATATCCTTTATTCAAGATATACTTTTGTATGACTTTCAAAAAAATTATATGAACAGCTTCAATAAATTTCCTCTGTCGTGTGGTAAATTTTGTTCTTTGGAGAGGCCGACAAATAGAAATCAAGCGGGGAGATATCTGGACAATTACTTGGTAGCCATTTTAATAATCCGCGTTTTCCCATCCGAAATCCATGGTACAAGAAATTGTCCTGTTAGATTTGCACATCAATTAGCAAACAGTTGTTCTAAATGGTCTTCAATTTCATTTTGCAAAAAACATTTTTATTTTTCTCCTTTTGAAATAGTCGTTTTTTGTGTTGAACATTTCCGCCGTGAGAAAACTTGTCAAAAATTTGACACCTTCCGTTTGTCTTATGAAAACATACGTACGTCGTTGCGACGCTTATCAGTTCGAACTTTGAAACTTTCGACGCGTCATCGACACCAAGTCTAGACTTTAGATCCCGAAAACTAATAAATTACTCGGCTATCGGCCGAGATAATGGTGTAGGTTAAATACGGCAACGCGGTTTACGAGTATAACGACCGTCGTGTACGGGATTTATTATTGCAATACGTCATAAATAAGCCAGAAATCCCAAAGGTTCCAAAAATGTAATATCTCTTGCATTACCAAGCGATAACAACTAGGTAAACATATTTATTCATATTAATTTGTCGTCAACGATGATGGGCAAAGGTGAAGATAATAACGTTGCGTTAATGGAAAACAAAAAACAAGAACGAGACGATTTCTGGTAAACCTGATGTCAGTAATTAAAAGAAACTTTAAAGAAATCCAATTAGCCGATAAACGTTCAAGCTAATAGCAATATTAAACAACCTACCACCTGATAAACATCGTCTTCGTCTCGATCTGACAACGCCGCGATAGTTACGTCGCGCGAGCGCGTGGAATTCAAAGCCCCCCCCCCAAAAAAACCATGACAATAATAGCGATGCGCGATTTCTTTTTAAAAGCGTTACTTGGAAACGATGTATATTAGAGGGTGACAATTGAAATTTGCAAAACGGATGTGACGAAATTTTTTGATAAGCCGCAGCCGCCGCGATAACGTACATAATGCAATCGGAAAATCTAAACAATAGCGGTGATAAACAGCCCAAACTTTCCGTCCTGTGCCGAAAGAGGGCCTTGGAACGTCCTTAAATTATGTCCGTGAACAGAGAATAATAAACGATAGACACCCGACGCCACTGCCTTTTTACGTGCAAAAAAATGCAGGGATAATATTTGACATTTTGCCAGTTGCGGTTATCGTAACAGTTGGCGAAATAACCAAGGTTGACATCGCGACAAGTTCAAGTTCGCGCTCGAAAATAATTAAGAAAACGAAGAAGACACTCATCTGGTACCGTCGTCCGACACTATCGCAGGACTAACCAACATTTCCATTCTTTGGTTCAAACGACAACTGTCAGAAACTGGCCAGGCCCACCGTATTTTCACAGTTGCATTTCAAGAGTGCTGGGTGTAATATCTGTTACGTTAATGAAGCTTAAATAGAACCAATCGGTTGTTACGTCAACCTTTCGGTTGTCGCATACGGGACATTAGCACGGGTGAAACGATAAACATCTTCCGCCCGATTCAGTAGGACCAACTTAACGATGGTTAACAGCCAAAAATAGTGGATTTGAAGACGTTTTGATGAAGAAGCTATTATAAATGGGTCTCGACTTCTGCATCGATCGGACGGATGATTATCGAAAATATTGCGATGTTTTGCAGTTTAGTTTCTGGATAATGTGTTCTCTGTGTAACGTTTAGGAAAAAAAGAAGGCATTATAAAAAAATGAAATAAAATGAATGCGAAAGAATGAAAGTGTTCGCGCGTATGCAATCAACGAGCGAAATAACTTAGAATATTAACAGTGAAAGCGAAACACAGTACAGTAAAAGTGCCTAACCTCAAATCTTTGAACAATTTTCTTTAAAACAAAAAAAAAGAAAAACTAAACGTATTTACCGCTAACATCATTCGCATCAACTCCCGGTAAATCAGTGCGAAATCCTCCAACACTTCCGGTACCATGCCGGGGTAGAGGTCCGTTTCGAACATTTCCGCCATCGCGGTCGGTCACTAGATAAACTGTTTCCCGGAATTTAATGGCGAGCGAACTCGCACGCTTCTGACTCACGCGAAACCACGTGCAACACGGACGAAGCAGCGAAAGCACCACCCAAACAACGCGACAACCAAAAGTTGACTGGGAGCCGGCCTATCCGGATTAGATAGATCGGCGCTATTGGTCCGAACAACAGAACAGCGTTGCCAAACGTCGAGTGAAGCTAACGTCTGGGCTTGATCTAATTTAGGCTCGACATATTGATGAATAGCTTGCTTAGACGCTTTTGGAAACAACTTGAATCATGGAAAAGGAATTTTAAAAACTAACCATATAACCCGAAGCAAAACTTTCGTTAAATATTAACGGTAAAATAAGTGCCAGGTATCTGCAACTATGAGCCGGCAACGCGGCGGGCGACCATACTGAAAGGAGGCCTTTGATCATCGAATCCCCCACGTGACGCGCTTATCAGGGAGCATTAGACTCCACACAGATTATATAAATTAAATTACCTCTTTGAAAAATTCGATTTTTATTATTGAAATTTGAATGTCAAACTTATCCGTTTGACTAACTTCAATTAAAACAAATATTTGCACCATTTTGTATAAACTTGTCACCTGTAGACTAGGGTGCTTAAACAATTTTTTTTTTTAGCTCTTACCCTCTCAAATGTTTCTTTTAGATATAAATAAAACCTAACCAAAGATGAGCCCTGTAGCTCAACTCTAAGGGGTCGCTATTTTTATTTTAGTTTCCCATTTAATTAACATGGGAAAAATTCTTTTTTCACTAAAATTAAATTTACGTTTTATGTTCGCGATTTTTTACAAAAAACAGTTTATATTGTTAATGTTGAGTATTTAAGCTTTCCAAACCCGTATAACAAAGTATGATTATCATTAAAAGATTAACTACAGCCATTTAAAAATTACTCAATATTGAACTTTTCAGAAATAGCTTCTAATAATTTTTTATCTACATAATTTCTCAAAATTTTTATCCTAACTAACCCCGACTAGAATGGAGAACGAATTTAAAATGTTCAGAGGTATTTAAATGTCGTTATTTTCAATACTTTTCAACTTTCAAAAATGGTTGTCAGTACGTAGTGTGGGTGGCGGAACTCATGATGATAATTGAAAACATGAATGATATTATTACGTGTAATCATCTATTACATTTTTTTGGCGATTTTTGACGATTTGACGTTTTCTATTCTTCATTTCAATATTAAGACTAAGCTTCTGTTAAAAAATGTGGTGAGGTTTTTAAATGTATGCTCCTTAATTTTTTGTTTCTGAGTTTTATTTTTTTCTTTTTTTTTTCAAAAGTTTCATAACATCGCGAATCACTTCAACAAAACACTGTCGAATTGTGAGGTGAGGTGAGGTGAGGTTAAATTTTCTTTTCAGCCATTTCACTGATAACAATTGAAATTACTGAGACCTTTAAAGAATGGCAATACACAATAATTTCTTAATATATGTGTTGCAGATACTGATAATTTGACAACTCTACCGTATGATCTAATATAATCCGCCACCTACACTACGTACTGACAACCATTTTAAAATTTGAAATCATCACTTCAATCACTTTTTTTTTTGAAGCACCCTACTGTAGACCTAACAGGAAGCGTAAAAAAAATCCATGTTGAATTTAAAAAAAAAAGCATTATTCGCGACCGATTTCAACATCGAAACAGATCAAAACGATTAACTAAATTGTAGGTCGTTTCAAAAAAACTTTCGCATACAAAAAAAAAAACAAAGAATAAAAATAGGACGCCACTGGAAGTTATTTCTTTACAACAACTATTAAACTACTTGATAAAAGTAAATCACAATTTGAATACGGTCCCTGGCGAGGGCTACTCAACACAATGACCTTGACATGTTTCTTTTTTAGTTTACCAGAGGCGTACGAGTTTTAACACCTTATACCAACTATAACAATAAAAAATGTATTTGCAATAAAAAGAAATGCATTTTGTCCGAGACGTTCTGAATTCGAAAAAATCGACCGAAAACGGACTTTGATCGAGTAAATCTCAAACAACAATTTCGAACGACCGTAAACATAAGCGATGCCACGTGGCAGAGTTATCTTACCGTTGAGTGACGCCAGTAAGTGATAAGATCTTGGATATTGTTGCTGGGCGCCAGCAGCAAGAAATCTCTCCACTCGTCGTAACTGATATTGAGGCTGCCATCTTGATCCATCCTGGAACCAAGGCGCGAATATCGAGAAACAGTCCCCGTGCAAGGTAAAAGGTTCATTTCGAACTTCGTGACGTCATCAATTGACCGTTCGAAATCACGTCGAAGCGCACTTTGTCGACTTACGTGTTCTGTGCCGCAGCGCATAACCTCATTTGGGTTTAAGAAACTACCTAAATTTTACGTTAAAAATGTTGGGATTTGTTGTTAAATCCGGCATTTTTAAAAATTTCCTATTAAATTAATGTGTTTATCCAAACGGGCCGAGAATGTATTTGGGGCCTTTTTGGTCTCCGTTAACTTTGGAGTTGATAGTAAGTATCTGTATCCTGGAACCTGTGTACCCGGTAATTAGACCAGCCGTTAAGGAGAATTTTAAAGCAAAAGTGTTTTTTAGAAGAATTTGGCAAGAATGTGTTGTTTTCTGGAGAAATTTTTGGTGACTGCATTATACGTAGCTCATGCGCAACAGTGTGTGCTTTGTTTTCGCGTGAACCGCAGTCACCGGAAAAACGCCCGACCAAATATTGAAGTGTTTTCGTTTTAAGATTTCGCAGCGATCGATAATAATATTTTTGTTTGCTGCCTAACGTGTGGCCCCTTTCACACTCCGCCGCTTTTAATCGCATTACAAACAATAACTGACAATTATTGTTGATTAGGAAACTTTCCAAACCCGCTATGCTCTAAGGCAACGAATAGATCTAGGAAGTTTTTTTTTGCTTCAGCTAAATAACATGCATTGCTGTGGACTCTTCATCTTTTAGGGCACTTTAAAAAGAAATAGTCAAATTTATCTTATTTTTGGGTAAAAATGAGCCAAATATTAATTGAAAGAATCTGTTACTAAATATAGGCGCTAAACTGCACCTCGGGGTAAATTTGAAAAATACAGCTTTCCAAGCGGACACAAAGTAATTTTGGTATATGTATATATAAAAAAAAAACCCAACTCACATGGCTATACCTTTGCAAGAGATTCGTCGCCTCCTTCCTTTCAAGCGGTATTCCTAGGTCGCTGAAGGCCCTAATAAGTTCCTCAATGTCAATTTTTCCTAGAAAAAAAAATCGGTTTTCAGCGTTACAAATACAAAAGAAATCCGCATTTTCTCATCCTTTAGCCCTCATAAAAATGATACAAGAAAATTTATTTTTTCAACAATTAAAATATCTATAAATGATAAGTAATAACAATAAATGAGGTTAAAAGTACTTATATTGATTTTTAATTAAACATATGTATTTCTTTACATTGTGGTTACGTTTCGAAGGCATTCGATACAATTAATACAATTAATCATAAGCTGTCATCATATCATAATCTTCTCAAATCATACTTAACTTTAAGATTTCAATCGATTTTTTAAATTCTATCCGGTGTCCCTCAGGGATCAATTTTAAGGCCACCGCTATTGCTTATTTACATTTCCGATATTTTGAGATCTTTAAAATTGTGTAAAATTCAAGCCTATGCGGATGAAACACAAATTTATTGCAACTTCAGCTAGGTAAATTATAAAGAATTTGAAACCAACTATGCCATAACACTCAACCATCTTAATTCCCAACTAGTTTCTTGACAGTCATTACATAATTCCAAAATAAAATATAAAAAATATCTTTTAAATTTCTATTGACGGGCTTAAACCAAAATAACTAATATAGTACCTACATATCACCAGGTTCAAAATGTTATAAAACTAACCAAATTATCTGAAAGAAAGACGCCAAGTTGTAAGGGTAAATAGTATTAAAAGTCAGCAAGTTAAAACAAATGTTGGAGTGCCTCAGGGCTCAATACTTGGACCAATATCGTTCATCTTATAGCATATGCGGATGACACTGCAGTACCAATAAAAGCAAAATCATGGCCCGAACTTTCAACAGTAATGTCATCAACTCTGGATATTAAGAAAAAAATAATAAATTGATACTTAACACGGACAAGTCTGTTTTTAGCTCTTTTGGAAATTTTAGACACTCTATGACCAAAACTAACTTATGACTATAATATGAAAAGAATCTTCACGTGACTAACATATTAAAAACACAAATACTCGGTACATTGAGGTACGCTATAAAAAAACACAAAAAAAATTATGTAGGTACGTACATATTTTTATTTTATAGGTACTAAAAAACGAAAGAAACTAAACCACCTAAATTAAAAACTTATCTATCTATACAAACTTTACAATATACAACTAAAAATACGTACTTAATTCTTTCTGAGTAAAAAAATTCGTGATTTTTGTTTGTTTACATCACAATTTTAGAGGCACAAAGCGTTTCAGAATAACTTGGTACTTCGTCCTGTTGAACATCATCGTCGCTTTCGTTACCAAAGCTCTGAGGATCATCTGGCTGTAAAACTTACGTAATATTATCATTATCCGTTATTAACTCCGTTGTTATTAAATTATCATCAACAGTTGGGAAGCTATTCAGCTCAGAAAGATTTTACTTAGGGGAACCTCCCAGTCATCGTCGTCAGTATTTTTGTACTTCTCGAACCACTGAACCAGAGGTAAGTCATCGTCTGAATCAAACTCATCTTCCGACTTTATCAGACCTGCATGTCGAAAGCAGTTTGAAATAGTGGTTGAGTTGAAGTAGCACCATTCCAACATGGTGCAAGTAATTTTATGGAATGTCTAGGATAGTGATATCGAAAGGTTTATTATGCCCTGATCCATTGGTTGGACGACTGAGGTGCTATTTGTCAAGTAGATTTTTCACATTTTTCATGCAACTCGCTCGTTCATATTTACCAATAACAAAAAGTTTGCATTTTTCGCTTCCTGTTATATGTGCACAAACCCAAACGGTGTACCTCAACTTCGCTTCCCATCCAAACACTTTTCTCCTCGAAATTTAAGGGAGTTGTTGGGATTTTCTCACTTGCTTGGTTGTTGAAATAACACCCACGCGAACTTACTGATTTTCAAAAGGAACAGAGATAGACTTCTACACTACCAATTTAAATAAAAATTACATGTGGTCAATCCCCCCGTTTTGCGACCTAATTCTCTAACAGTTTATTCGCCACTATCACGCGGTTTTTCACTCTTCCATTTTTCGTGGTGTCGTGCGGCGTTGCCACTATTGGCTCACATTCATAAAGTACATAAAAACTGAACAGGAGTCATCTTGTACAATAGCCCGGTCGCGTCACCATTGATAATATCTTCAGGGCTATAATTTTGTGCAATAGTGAGCCACTTATCCTGTAACAAGTTCAGCACAGCTGTAGAACAACTAAAATCCTCACCCTGTAATCCCCTGACTAATTCTTCGGCTTTCGATTTCAGAACTGGAGCACCTATTTCAATAGTTCCGCATCTTCGAACTTGAAACCAACGTACTTTATAACCAGAACAACAGTGAAAATGTACTTTATAACTGTAGAAGTTATATATGGTAGTTAATATCCCAGTAAAATATGTACGTAATACTCGGAAGTACGTTATATCCCATGTGCGTTATAAACGGAGTTACCGTATATGTTTTTATAGACTCAAGGAAATACTAAGAAGTAATCAGTTATTACAAATTTATTATGGCCTTTTCCATTGTAAAAAAAAAACATTTTATGTAAAAGGATTTTTTGGCAATAAATATCATTATTATTATTTATAATTAATTCTCCTCCCAAGTTATAACCTAAAAGTTATTTCCACAGGTATAATGAGAGTAATTTCTCTGGATAAAGTTTGTTGAACTATGTTTGTCTCTGTATAGTTCACTAGAGCGGCCAAAGCCTAGACTTTCGCCAAACTTGGCCAGGTATTTCTTTGTAACAACTTTGTTGTATCATATTATTATTAAACGACCGTTCAATATAGTAATTATTAAATTGCCAGCCAAAAAAAAATGAATGCCATTTGCATTTCGTATCACTAACTACAGCGTTAAACGGAATAGAGAGAAAAATGGGACTTCAATGGTACAAAAATAAATCCGACACGTTCAAAGGCAAAGTCCGATGAAACCTCACGGCGCAATCTGAGTATTTATCCCCGTGTTTAATGGACTTAAAAAAATCTTGGCCGCATAAACGGAGCTGGCACGTTGCACAGACTGACGGTGCATGTGGTTAGAAAACAAACACAACAGACGCTGCCACGTTTCCACCAAAAGATAACCGCAAAGAGTATAAGATAGAGGGGAAGGCTCCCATTAGGTGCAATGCTAGAAAACGTACACGAGTTTCGACGCCCTCTAGTGATTGTGTCTAGTCATGAAAACAGAAAATGCGCGGGACGTACCGTTCAATTCAATTTAAAGTTTGAAAGATAAAATGTGAAAAAAAATTATGTCGAAATAGTTTTAATTTTTTTTTAATTAAAATATAAATAAAGTGCTGTTGTCCGTTACAAGTTACTGTAATATTTTCAGTGCAACGCATTAATTTAAACCGCAATGACAGAACTTTACTACTTTACACAAATAATAGATGGCATTCGTAACGGTATACGCGACCTTCCCCTCTATCTTATACTCTTTGGATAACCGCAAGTACCAAATGTTTCTACGAACCACCGAGAGGTGGCGGAACTCTCTGTCACTTACCATCTCGGTTTTTATCTAGACGGGAAAAGTGTAGCCTCAAATTTTTCTCGTGTTCGCGAACGTAGTAGATGAAGTCGGCCAACGATAAATCCCCGCTAGACGAGTTGCTGTTCTTAAGGAACCGCTGTAAAAAAAAAACGGTTAGTCTGGAGCCCACCATTACTCTGTTGTTAAAAAAACCTAATAATTTAATTACTAGCGTTAGTTAGCAAATCGCATCAAAACAGTGGAAATATGACGTTGATTCATTTTGTTTTATTTGTGGTGAGTTTATTAAAGTTAGAAGCAAAAAATTTTTCTCAATGCCCATGAAGCCTATCATAACCTACCACAGTTTGCCTGCATTAGTTGCAAAAAATACTTTAGAAGAAATGTGAACCACAATAATCAGCATTATGTTACTTCTAGGTAAGCGTCGATCCGATAGTAATGTCCGAGACTTGAACCTCCTTAAGATAATGCAGTTCTGCATGTTCTTTATTGTTGAAAGAAATTGAAATCCACTGAATACCAGTGGCCAGTGATCAGTAATTTCAAAATTTCATATTGGGAAACAAAATATAAAGTCGGAACCAATCACCTCAAAATGTACTATTACCTATTACATATAAAATTAGGTTTAGTGAAGCAATTTGTGAAAGCTCTGAATCCGAATTCCGAAGCTTTTAAATATGTGAGAGAATAAAGTGCTTGTGAAAAATGAGAATGGATTGAATTGATTGAAAACATGCTTCAAAGCTTTAAGAATATTGACTGCAGAATGTCTCATAAACTTCATATGCTACATTTTCATTTAGACAAAGAACAAGGACAATGTTTTCACCAAGACTTTGGACAGAGAAGATTAAATTTGGGGTTTAATCCGAGGGAGCCCACAACAACATAAATGAAATACAAAATATATTCATTTTTACACTTATTTCTTGTCATTTCACATTTATATGGTATTTTTTATTACAAATTTTAAATAAAAAAGGTACTGATATTAAAAAATAAGTTTCTAACCATAAGCTAAAGTAACTAAAAAAGAAAATGGTCAAATTTAGTAATTTTTGCAGAAAAAATGAAAAATTGATCTAGTTACTAGTAAAACAAACTTAAATTTAGAAAAAAAAGTTTTTGTTTGTTTTTAGCGTAAGAGAAACTGAAATTTACGAGTTTGAATGCAAACGTACCAGAAGAAAAGTAAGGTTAGGTAAACTTACGACGGGAAGTCCATCTGCAATGCGGAAGTCGACAATAAAGGTGAAATCAAATTTACGCTGGTCGTTCATTCTTATTTTGAAAATCTTAGTATAAACAAACAAATCTGGGGTGAATATGTGAAAATTATGATTGTT
Source organism: Cylas formicarius (assembly GCF_029955315.1). Lineage (NCBI taxonomy): Eukaryota > Metazoa > Arthropoda > Insecta > Coleoptera > Brentidae > Cylas > Cylas formicarius. The sequence continues at coordinate 28,934,645 of NW_026844319.1, forward strand.
CCAACAACTAGGTCAAGTTCAATAACATTGGAAAGAGCCACATCACCGAGTGGTCGAAATTTATGACGCAAACTGTATAAAGCAATCCCGAACAATATCTCCGTTGTTACAAAACCTCAGAATCTGGTGGTAAAGTTCCAGGGCAACTAACCTCCGCATACCCGTGGTGGACCCCATGTTCCCTTAAAGCTTCAGACAGGTCGTGTATATCGATCCTCCCGTTTCCGTTTTTGTCTAGCTTGGTGAATAACTTCCCCAGCCTTTCCTCGTCTTCGTAGGGCAGCTCGTGCAGATAATGCGGCGGATGTTTCAGCAAGGGATCATCGATTTCTTTACCTTTCTGCGGCATTTCGAACACTAACACTCGGCACGTGAGGAATCAACAGCAAACGTTTAACGTCAACATTTTATCAACAATTATTTATGGCCTTTTTAAATCGCTCATGAATAACCAATACCCACCGCCGTATTGCGAAAATTGCGAACTTTGACAATCATACCGTTAGAGAAAGCAAAGCACAGGTGCCGCCATCTAGCGGCCGCGATGCGTCCTTAACTCGTCGAGTTTTCTGTAAACGCTTCAATTACCGCGCGCGAGACGGCGCCACCGTATTTCAGTTGCTTATATTTACTAAAAAAGCCAGTGCCAAAATCGTTTATTTCCATTAGATTATACGAAAATTACACAGTGGTGGAGTTACTCGTCTTTTTAATTCTCAATTCCTTTTGCTTACGCAAATCACAACTTTGGTAAATGACGTCACAGTTGGCCTTTCCCAATCCGAGGATTGACGCTTTTAGACTGTCGATCATCGAAGCGGTCGGCGGCACGTTTTCGATCAAACGGCCGGACAACCAACTCATGCCCAAACTGCAAATCGTTTGTATTAATTACAAATCGTCGCGAAAATTTCAGCGTTTACCTCCACCCGGGGATCGCATATTTCGCAAACCCATCCAGCTCACGCGAATATTTGTTATTAACGCACAACGATTTCTTCAAGCAGTCTCCGTTGTCTGCGTTCGCGACCAATGCGGATTCTATTGACGTCAAAATTTTTCTGGCCATGTCGTTTAGTAACATGTCGTTGGGGTTGGCAATCGTGGGTGCGTCCCTTCTCAGTCTGTGACTTCAGTGATTTTTTATATTTTCGCAAATATTCGGGAATTTATATTCGTCAATAAAAATCAATAAGGAAGGCACGCAGGGGCAATTTGACAGATAATGGGGTAAGACAATATCGGGTTTATTGACATTTAGTTTGCTAGCTTTGCTCTAGATGTTCCAAGCTTCGACAATATTTTGAACGTTTTAACGGTAAGTACCTTTCTATTGATTATTTGCTTTTTCGTATTATATATATATATCTCCTTACGTACCTGAATTTGAATTGATCTTTGTATATTTCATGTCCGGGTCCACTCGCAGCTGCTCCTGTATCTGAAATTAGATTATTATCAGGGATTTTAATCAAGTGTTCTTCACAGATTGTTATAATATATCCCACTGAGTGACGTACATCAAACAATCAGGGTCGCTATTCGATCGCTCCAGGGGGTTATCGCGAAAATACTTTTTTTAACGTCTGGTATTTATAAGTCTTGCAAAATACGTGCTGAGCAGCCATAAGTTTTAACTTTTGAGTCCGTCAGAGAAGAAAAACATTTGGCCTTTACCTTCTTATAGATCTCATCCAAAAGGCTTGTTGATAACGGTCTTAATAAAGTGATTAGCTTTTTTTACTTCAGAGTTTTCAATGCATCGAAAGCTCGAATTAGTGCAAAAATTGCGTTTGCTATTTGTTGGTCAATCTTATATATATATATATATATATATATATATATATATATATATATATATATATATATATATATATATATATATATATATATATATATATATATATATATATATATATATATATATATATATATATATATATATATATATATATATATATATATATATATATATATATATATATATATATACTCGTATATTATAAGTAGTGAAATTTTCTATCGGAATCTTAAACTTAAATGGATAAAGCATGTGACCGATAAAAAAAACATGTTCTTAAAGATATTTGACGATGGATGCTGAAAATTTCATAAACTTATCTCTTACGGTTGATTTTTAATCCATTTTTTAATTTAAAGTGCTTAAAATTTTCGTTATAAAAGAATGTTTTTTTTACATACCTTCTGGATTCCTCCTGCGTCGGATTTTGCTGAGTCGAAATTGCTGACGTTTCGCCAATCATCCTGTTGGCTTCTTCAGAGCTTGACTGAAACTGCAGAAACCGACGCAGGAGGAATCCAGAAGCTTTGTAAAAAGTATTATAGTAGCTTGTGGAAGTTTCTTTGAAAAATTAAAAAAAAAATGTTGTTAAAATCAAAATTTTAAAAAATCTTTTGTACTTAAGTACTTAATAAAAAATATATGTATATTAAATTTTTATGATCAGAACACAAGATGGGAAAAAATTAAGGATACCATAGTAACAACACAAAAAGAAATAGTTAGGAAGGACACCAGAAATAAGAAAAAAAATAAAGAAAAATGTAGTTTCATGCAAGAATCTTCGACTTTCATGGGTCATTTAATTTAATCGACTTGCAAAAAAACCCACGAGAGAGTCGAAGCAGTGGCCAAAACCAACAATGTCACAGAACTTAAGTCAGTTCTCGGAGGCGTCAATTATTACGTTAAATTCTAACCTAACGCGTCGTCCATCCTTTATCCTTTATACAGTTTATTAAGAAAAAAACATAACTTCGATAAAATCAAGGATATGTTAGTATCCTCATCTGTGCTGGCCTATTTTGACACAAAATTACCAATCAAATTGTTTTTAGATGCCAGCAGTATAGGTCTAGAGGCAATAATTAGTCACACCTACACAGACGGAACTGAGCGTCGCGTTCGCTTCAAGGTTCCTAAATAAAAACAAACTCTCCTACACCCAAATCGAAAAAGAGGCTCTAGCAATAATATTCGGGTCAAAAAATTCTTCCCATACCTTTACGGCATCAAGTTCACACTGTACACAGACCATAAACCTCTTTTGGCAATACTGGGCGACAAAAAGGGTTGCCAGTTTTTGCAGCCAACCGCCTACAAAGATGGGCATACATTCTATCTTCATTCCGTTTCGAAATTAATGTCAACACCGAACAAAATTTCTAATACGCCACCCTCAACAGAAAATTACAACAAAGAGCTTAATAACATTAAACAAATTGCACTGAACCACGGCTACAATCCATTGTCGATGATATTATAAATAAAAAACAAATCCAACAACAACAACTCTATTTATCCGAAACCTAATACGGAACACGAACAGTGAAAAAGTTTCAAAACATTTGTCAAAATGTGGTTTAACACAGAAAAACATATTTTTGACGACAATTTTGATATTTTGCACACAGCCACAAAAAGTAGAAAATTAAATTATTATTAAACTTAAATTGGCACAACAACATTAATTAAGGTTTTAATGTCATTTTTCGTTATATATAGTAGCAGGTAGTTTGTAAATATTACATTTGATAAAGACACGGTGTTGTCGAAACAATTGTCATGTGAACTGAACTGAACTGAACTGAACTGAACTGAACTTATAGTTTTTATTTATATTGTTACCACAACCTATGACAGTCCCTAATGTTCTGTCCTTCAATATTCACCGGACCCAAGTTTTATTACCGCCGAGTGGTAACTTCCATAGTTGTGGGCAAAAGACAGCATGAGGAAGATTGAGACAGACTATAGCATCATCATCAGAGCGTCTTGCTTCGGCGATCCTTTCTATTTAACGCCAATCGTTTCTACAATTCCGCAGCTCAAATTTAAATCCGTTTTAAAAAAATTACAAAGATCGTCCGCTAGAAATAGAATCTTACCAAATTGTCTTGTTGCTGCCTGAGTGCGGTTTATTTATTTTTCCGCCTGTTGATAAACCTAACTCGATGTTCTGAAGAAGCACACAGTTCGATTCAGCCATAGCGAACGCAGGTGGAATCCAGAATTATTATTATTATTAATATTTTTGTTATTTTTAAGAGATTTAAATTCTAGTTTCCTCTAGCATTCAAGAATTGCTTATCGTGTTTTAATCGTTGAGTGAGATGATGATGTCTTTGTTTTTCAAAGAAACTGCCACAGGCAACTGTAAAATTATTAACAACACTTCTTCAGTTTCAGTTAAACTCTGGAGGAGCCAACAGGTTGATTGGCGAAATGTCAGCAAGATGTGGATGATTAAATGGTACCTGTATAGTAAGCCCCTTCGCTCCCAGATGGCGCACTGCCGGTTCCAGTGTACGAGTAGATGTAACTGTTATCGGAGGCTGAAGCTGCGCCCATATTCGTCGGCATCATTAGATTGGCGCCTGTGCTCGTCGTAGCGCTGCTTTTCTAACAGAAATACCGCTTTCGCATTGTATTTGGGCTCAATCTTCTTATTAAAAAACAATATAAAAGGAGACGCGAGAATACAGAACGGATATTGCCTAAAGTGATCTTATGCGGGGTGTTACTAAAAAGGCATCACGTAATTTAATTGAGTCTCTATCGTGATCTGTATCAGACCAAACCAAAGCTGATTTAAAATTCTTATGGCCCTGATATTGTGCCTTTTGTAATATTCAAAAAGTGTGCCGAATATATCCTGAGGCCATTGACCTCTCTGATAAATGCATCATTAACAGAGGTTTTCTGCAGAAAATTATCGTCCAATAGCAATCACATCATGCTTTGCTGAAATATTTGAATACGCCATGCTTGACCGCTTGACCGATTATTTAAGTAAAAACAAAATTTTGTCTGAAAGTCAGCACGGTTTCAGAATACGTAGATCAACCCAGACAGCGATCATTCATTCATTCATTTTTGGAGCAACTTTATTGAGTCTGGAGAGCACTCTGCTGGGATATTGCGTGCCGCAAGGTACAGTGCTTGGCCCTGTTTTATTTATCCTTTTAATCAACGAACTTTCTGCTCACCTTCCTAGTTCGGGTCTATCAGAGTTCGCTGACAACTGTTCAAGTTTAGCCGCCTCACACTGTTATCAAACTCTTCAAGACAGAATTAATGCAGCACTTGTACTGCTAAATAGCTGGTTTAACACCAATGAACTCTTTTATGTCCAAAAAACAAGTGGACTGATATTCAAATGCCCACAAAACAAAAAAGATCTTTCTGTGAATGTCTGGTCGGGCGGGGAGGCCGTTGAAATAAAAAAGCATGCTAAATTTTTAGTAATAGAGCTTGACGAAATCCTATCTGGGGAAAGTCAATGCCAATTACTTTCTTCAAAGCTGCATACTTATTGTTTCCTAATAAAAAACGTAAAAACTGTTTTGACTGGAAAGTGCGTGATACATTTCTACTATGCTCACATCTATTCGAGATTACTCTATCATCTGTTTTCAAATCCCAAAAAAAAGTCCCAACGTGTATTGCTGGAGTGTCGCCGGATAATTCGTGCAGGCCCCTCTTCCGGGAGTTTAAAATGCTGCCATATTAGAAGTTTGTTTATAGGTGTATAAAAATGAAAATACCTTACAAAAAAAAAACGGAGATGTCCACTACTATAATATACGTAACAAAGACTAAAATTTTCAAAAAAATATTTTACGAACACCGGTATTAGAGCCTCCAGAGCTAAAGAGCAGTAGTAATGTAAACATTTTTAAATCCAAACTAAAGTTTTTCCTCCTGGAAAACTGTTTTTATAATTTAAACGAATATTTTACCTATTAATATTTGTCATCACCGTATTGTTGTGCTCTGTCACATATTTTTATCATATAAATTTTTATTATAATTTTCTGCCTCATTTGCATGATTTATATTGACCTACTTGACGAAATCCATAATACACTGATTGTATTCTAAATATGTGGGATAATAAAGATATTATTATTATTACTATCAACACACAACTGCTACAGCAACAGCTATATTAAACACTGTTGTTTAGGTGTTTAAAACGCTGATGGTGTTTTGAAATTTGCCACGAGTTTACGTCAGCTCTCAGTTGCTTCCGGTTATTTGCACTTTGCTTCTTCTTTTTTTGTTACCACTTAAGATGTGTTAACTGGTCACCTGACCTTTGTGTTCCTTACACCTGTTTTCATCAGCTATCATCCTTCACGTTCTTCTATTCCATACGCCATGATGCATACCTTACGTCACTGTTACTTTTTTATGGTTGTTAGTTTTGGTTAGCTTACGCTGCAGATCTTTAGTTTTGATTTGATTGATAGATAATATGGTTGCTATCAAGGCAGAATCGAATAATAATTATTTTTAAACTAAATTATCTCAAAAATAGATAAATGAAATGTCAATAAACTATATGTTTTTGAAATCAGGAAAAAATATCTACGATTTAAGAAAGAAATATTTGCTGTCATTTTGACTGCATTTGTTTTTTCTGACATTTGCATAAGATAATGGAGTAAAAATCTTCAAACTTGTTGTTTTTCTATCTTTCAAAATGGAGCTTTTAGTTGGGTGTCAAAATATAGTCTATAACCCTAAATATTCCCTCTTGAGACATTTTTATTCCAATATCTGAAATGGTATAACAGATATTTTATTTTTGAAAACTGTACTACCCTATAGTTTCTTTTTAAATGAATTTAACGACGACTAATATGATTTTTACACATAGAATAAAAAATGTTTTGATTAACCGTTTCAGATATACCGTCGTATAGAGCCGAACTGTTTTAGTCACCCTAGAAATTGGCATATGAGGTCTGTGTTGCTTACCAGCGCGTAGATGCTCATAATCAAGTGTACGACGAACATTCCGAACGAAAGGTACGCCAGTGCCGTAAGGGCGACCTCGAAAATGTCGGCTAGCTCTTGGGACTTGTCGTAACCGGTCGAGACGTGATGATAGGCGTGGTATTTTGGCGGAAAACTTTGGACGTATTTCCCTTGGTCGTTCGCGTGTCCGCTCTCCGTTATGTGTTCTGCAAAAATCAAAGGGAACGAAAAAAAAAAGAAGAACACTTCGGGAAACATGCCGAAAACCTACGAACCTACTAGAACCTTTTTCCAAAAAAAAAGGCTTTTATTAGCAAAACTTCATTTGTATTAAGTCGAGATTTAAAAGTTCTAAGACTTCATGGCGTCGCCAGAAGGTCTAAGGAATATGTTTCTACTTATATTTTCTTTTTTGAATTTGTGTTACTTCTTTTTGTACAAGTTTAAACTTCTGCGAGATATGTTAAAACGGTTTACATGGAAAACTGATGGTTTCTTACTTAATTCCTTTCACTGCATTGAACAATTAAAAAGCATACGTAGAATCCCGTTTTACTAGACTCCCTATTTCTGAAACCCTCAACATCATTTCAAATATATTAAAAATCAGAGGATCTAGAACCAAACCTCCCCATTTTAACAGCCAAATCTTTCATCAAACGTCGAAAATAGATATGAGTTATAGCGACGAACATATCTATGGAAGCCTTTGAGCACAAAGCCCTCAACACCTTACATCTGAAACCAAAATTAAAAAGAAAGAAAATTATCGTCAAGAATTTCTACTAGATTATTGAACCTGTGTACATTTTCCACCTCTAACATTGGGTCAATCTGTTTAGAGAATGCGTCCCAAAAATCATCGGTTATCAATTTTCGGTTTTGCTCCGAAGAAGCCTACAGAAACGTCAGCAAGTTCTTTTTGTTATATTCTTTATGGCAAATAAGATATTTTGGTTTTGATTCGTTTTGCAACACTTTATGGTGTTTTATCTACAAATCGTACCTTTAAAAAAGGGTTTACCAAGCAAACCAACCAAAATATATTCATGACCACAGCTTGTCATGAGATAAATAGTGTGGTTTTCAAATGATAACAGTATATAAAAAAAATAATAGCTACAATAAATGTGTACGATTTAGGTGCCAAAGAATGTCATATGAAATATCTGGAAAATAACTTGCCCTGTTTTTAAAAGAGAGAGAGAGAGGGATAAATAAAAATAAAAAAAAAAATAAAAATCTAGTTGCGGAAGTCGGGCAATTCCTCTGTCTAAAACGTATGTATACTTTTTATAAAACTTCTAGATTCCTCCTGCGTCGGTTTTTGTTGAGTCGAACTAGCTAACGTGTCGCCAATCATCCTATTGGCTTCTTCAGAACTTCATTGAAACTGCTACCCCTCATGACTCTAAAATTCCTCGTCTCTACGGACTCCCAAAGATTCACAAGCCAGGATTACCCATTCAACCTAATGTCAGCACCATTGGTTCTCCAACATATTCTCCAGCAAAATATCTAGTTTTCTTGTTACAACCCTTTACCGGAGTTTTGTACTTAATTCCTTTCGCTTCATTGAACAAATAAAAAGCATTACATTAGATGCACAAGATATTCTGGTTACTTTCGACGTAGAATCCCTCTTTACTAAAGTTCCTATTCCTGAAACTCGCACCATCATTTCAAATATATTAAAATCCGAGAACCTGGAACCAAATCTTCTCACCTTAATTGAAAAATACTTGTTTGGAACATATTTTTTTTATAATGGTCAAATTTTTGAACAAGCGTTGGGAACAGCTATGGGCTCTCCATTATCACTAGTCATCGCGAATATATTTATGGAAACCTTCGAGAAGAAAGCTCCCATTCTTACATATTCTTAACAATAAGAAATCAGACCTAACATTGGGTCATTGTCACCATCCATCCCAAAAATTGTCGGTTATCAACTCTCTTGTTTAGAGAGCCGTAAGTCTATCTCAGTTCAAGTCATTGAACCCAGAATTAAAACACCTTACGACGAAAAATATCAATTAGGCTCAAAGAACACGAAAGAGCCTTACGACTAAGACAAATAAACTCATCAGCAATTTCCGAACACAATCACGAAACCGGACATAAAATTTTATTCGATGAAACTAAAATTCTTGCATGTAATCAATTTTTCTAACAACGAAAAATCTAAGAGTATATAGAAATCTATAAGCAACCTAACAATCTTAACCGCGACCTGTCACCAATATGGGACTCAGTCATCGGAGACGGTATTTATGCCCGTCATTTAGCTCCGCCCACCTGAAACAATATAAAAGCAGGTACAGAGTAAAATGCGAGCCAGTTTCAGTCAGGTTCTGAAGAAGGCAACAGGATGACTGGCGAAACGTTAGCTAGTTCGAGTCAACAAAAACCGACGCAGGAGGAATCCAGAAATTTTATAAAAAGTGTTACGCGGTTAGGAAATGATATTTGTTTTGTGTGCGATAATTTGGTTGAACAGGCTGGGCTTCCTCCGGATCATTGCATGTTTAATCCCGTAGAGGATTTGTAGACCTATGTAAAATCAAACGTCAGAGCAGAAAATGTTACTCCTACCTTCAGGCCCAGCATATTAAATTTGATAAATAGTGTCATTAATAACACGCCTACCGAGATCTGGAAACATTGAAAATCCCAATCGGAAGATCTAAACGGTCATTTCCAAAGCCTCCTTTAAGGCAAAACGCATTTAAAGCTTTGATGAAATCAATACCCACTATGGGTTGGTGTAAAATGAAATTGTGCGCCATGCTATTTCCGAAACCAAACCTTAGGAGAGCTTACCATCGTGATGTTCTTCACCGCTGTGGCCGACATAACTAAAAAATTGTCATCTGGATTAGGAATTGAAGGGAAATTCGTCAAATCCGTTAAAGTACTCACCCCGTTTGCACTGGGGTGTAATAATAAGCTCCCCCGACTCCCGTATGATACGGACTGACGTCCGACTTGTGTTGATTTTTCGTTTTCTCCGTTTGCCCTGTGACGTACAAACATATTATACATAAACCGACGTTAATTTAGTTTAGTTTTTTTAACCACGTAGTACAAGATGACATCAAGCAACTGACAAAAAACCGCCTTGGCAGCAGAATTACAGACACAGCTCACTACAACGATAACAAATAGTTATAAAGGTTTCAAAAATACACCTCAGAGTTTACGTACTTCGTCTTTGTATTTCGATTTTATGAAGTATTTTAATAAAACATAGACAATTATTTAAGTAAGAAATAATAATGCCAAATAATTCTCTGCATGCTGTCATATTTTGGGTCTAAAACCCCTTATTGCGTGCCTAGAATTTCTCCATATTGTAACTGTGCGAAAAAGTGTGTTTTTCAACTTTGTAAGCAAGAAAAGCATCATTTGAATTGAGGACTCCAATTAAAATCATCCTCCGAGGTGACACTAACGCCCTTAGTAAGAGATGCATTGGTTGAAATTGTTTTTTTTTTTTGTGTTTTATGTCGTCAGCGAGAAGTGAACGTGAAGAGAAATCGTTTATGTAAATAATGAAACAAAGTGGCCTTAGAACAGATCCTTGTGGGACTCCATGTTTTTAACGTGGACGAATAATTTTCGTTTAGGCAAACTTACGAGGAGGGTTCAAAAAGTAAGGTAACGTTTGCAACATCGATCTTCGATATTTTTTTTATGTTGGTAGACATGCCCCTAACATATGCTCACAGTTTCAGTCAGTTTCGGTTAATTAGCAGTTGAATTTGTCCTGAAACTGTTTGAGTTAAAAAAAAAAGGAGTATCGGTCAAGAGCTTTTAAACGACGTCAATGATGATCCTGATATGCTCAAAAAGGTCATAACTGGTGACGACGAATTATGGGTATATGTTTATGACGTCGAAACCAAGGCCCAGTCGTCCCAATGGAAGAATCGTCAAGACCGAAAACAGCCTGTCAAGTTGTATCAAACGTCTTGCTTACTGTTTTCTTTGATTATTGTGGAGTAGTACATCAAGAGTACGAGCAATAAAGAGTATTACCTTGAAGTTATTCGCTGTTTGCAAGAAACAATACCAAGAAAACGTGCGAAATTGTGGGAAAACAAGGTTATACGAGAAAATGTTTCAAGCATTAGAAAAAAGTCACACTACTTTTTGAAAATACCTCGTATTGTGTTTGATTTTTTAAATATGATTCAGAAAATAACAACGTAGATGGTTGATAATTTCCCCTGCACAATTTCGTGACTGAAAGAGGCGATCCAGATACAGACAGGATGCCCGTTGTTCCTCGCAACATGGATAATCTAATAATAATTCTTTCAGGATTATTTAATTAATAGGGACGATCACTGGGGGGCAATACTTTTGCGCATTTAAACTGATTACGAAACGTGGCAGTTGTTAAACAAACGGTGTGCAGGTATTTTTATGTTAACCTTCGGTCTCAAATTGTACTGAACATCTGAGTTTCTGAAGGGCATATAAAGATTAGAGTTGCTTTTTACATAAGTGGCACAATGTCAGAAAATGTCAATAGTGTTAAACGGCTTAAACGGTATAGTCCGTAAAATGCGTTTCTTCATCCTACAGACGTGCTCCGCACGTGATTAAACCTGAAGTCGGAGCCTCCGTATGACAAAACAGTAGATAACGTTTTTTTTGCGAATGTGATCCACCTGATCTAACCAGGAGAGAGAGAACATTTTTTTGTTGGATTGTGCTTTCATTGAACCATTTAAATCACGTGATAAAAGATGAAAAGGCGACCATCTTAGTTTTACTTCCATTCAATATCAATTTGTTCATTTCTGCTAAATTGCTGGTAGAAAGGGTAGAAACTGCATCATCCGCAAAAAGATGAAAGTAAGTATGGTGGAAAGATGAAAACACCTCATTTGTAAACACTATGAACAAAAAAGGGCTGAGTAAACTTCTTTTATTTTCCTGCTGCTAATATTAAAAACGTTGAGTTTTTTAAAAATCTGCAATAAAACGAAAACAGACTCACCTCCCGAGTGCTCTTGGTACGCGTAATTTAATTCGTGAACGTTAACTTGGGGCAGCCCTTTGTCGTCATGCTTAAGGGCGTTTTCGTCGAATTCTTCGTCATCTCTGTCGGTTTTGGCAGCGTCCCGCTGGTAGTGACGATAAACGTCCTCCATGGTCGCGCTCCTTGAAAAGTTTCATTTCATTTCGTTTTTACAGACTTCCGGGACACTTACTTCGCGAGCCAATTTTTGTAGGACGACGAACCTTGGTCCATCAAGAGGTCGGTTCGGCCCGCGCGAGGTTCTTGAGGTCGCGCGACCTCTTCGAAGGTTCCTCGACCACCCATTCTCTTTTTAATGCCAGTCAGATTCATTTCCGCCAGAATTTGACTAGCAAGGTAACTCCTGCACAAGTACTGGTTCATCATTGACCTGAATATATAAAATCAGTTTCTCATTTTGTATACATAAAACCTACGCACACAGTGCGATACTTTAACGCATGCGTTGGGGTGTGACCTTCCCCAAAAATATTGAATAAATTAAAAATATTCTCAAAAATAACATTTTGATAGGAACCACCTACAAGGCTTCTGAGTTTGACCGGCAGCCAATGTCCTATGACAAAACATATTGTAATTCAAATTGCATTAATTTAATGTCCCCTTAATAAAAAATATATATATACACCGCCACTCAGCCTTCTAGGTTTAGAAAAAAAATGCAATGTAATGAGCGGACGCCGTCAAAACGGCCTAAAATTCCTTTGACCGCGAATAACTTTCATAAATAAGTCCAAAATCATGACATCAAGGTCTTTACCCGAGAGGGGCCTCCCCCTGTTGGCCTTATTTTAATCCCTTTTCCGCAGGGACAATCTAGACAGTCCAGTTAATATCCCCAAAAAGTTTACCCCCCTCCCTCCCCCAGCGCTTTCAACCCCCCCTCTTCCTCTATATTCAAAAAAATTATAGCATCTCCCCTTTTTTCTTCTTCGAATTTTGGTGAATTTTCAAGTGTGACGATGACGAAAATCGTCAAAAAAAGGATACAAATTTACCCTCCCCAAAAATATAATAAAATCGCCCTTTGGTCAAATTATCCCCCTGTGCCGTTAGGTTCACATTTTTGACCACGAGTTTGGAAAAATTTAGCCTTCCCCCCGAGGGTGGGGATCTCGGGAACAGAAAGATCTAGGAGGTTCGGATTTTCATAGCTAGATTCAGAAAAAATTCTTTTGAGGAGGTCGGCCCTTTTCGGTTATTTAAAATAGTATTCAACATATGTGTGGTGCTCCAACTTGGACGAGCCTCTATGGCTTCAAGCAATTGCAGCATAGTTAGCCCAAAACTAATATGCATGTTACGGGCTTGATTTTCGGGAGAAGTCAAAAACTAAAAACCGCATCATAATATGTCAAAGTGTTTCTGAGCTACAGGGTGATTCTTAAAATGTGCGTTTCTAAAAATCATCTATAACGTTTTTATTTGTAAAGATAGAGATTTTTACTAAAAACATTTTTCGAAGATTTTTTAAAGGCAAATCTACCTGTTTCGCCGATTTTGTCTTAAAGCCTTTAGTTTACGAGATATAACACAAAGTTACATTTTTTTAAATGGAATACCCCAATTCAAAAAAAATAGTTTTCTAATAGAATTTCCCGCCAAACGATGTGCCATACACCTATTTTTATTAAGTAGTTAAAAAGATACCTGCAATTTTTAATAATTACCGTGGTAGGCTGTGCTTATCTCTGACCTATGCAGTTTTACGGTATCTATCTAGACAGCTATGATCAGATAAAAACAATTGCCATGTCACACAAGCCCAAGTGTTAAAAATGGCGTCTTCATCAAGCTATAAAAATGTTTGAAAACTTTGAAAAGTACGACATGATAAAATGTTATATTGAAAGTAACGAAAATCGACAGACGGCTTCAAATCTATATTTCCAGAGATATCCGGAAAAAAGGCAACCTAGCTCAAAAATATTTTTGAAGTTAAAATGTCATCTACAAGAATACGGATCCTTTACAAAACCGCGGCCTAGGACGTATAGAAGCTTGCCCAGAGATATATAGTTGGAAGAACTAACGGAAATTAACCGTAATACTTCCACCAGGGCTGTGGAGAAACAAAAAGATTTGGCTCCAAGACGTGCACTTGGCAGGTTTTGTGTGTGTATTGTATTTTGTGTTTTGAAATCGCCCAACTACTAGAAGGGAATTGGAAGATACACTTCGTACTGCATTCAGGCAGTTTGGTGAGGTAGAACTTCTTAATGCAGAAAATAGCTTCAAGAGAAGATATGTTTACAAGAGAACGACCGTCAATTTGAGCATTTATTTTAGAATTAAAGAGATTAGATGTGGAAAGTGTTACGTAGTTTAATTAATAAAAATGTTATTATTTTAGGGTTGGTAATTATTGTAAACAAGAAGTTAAAGTGCGAGGTTGCTGTGTCTCCTCGTGTTGTAGCCAACTATTTTGTACGAAAAAAAAAACAATAAACTTTTACCTACACACAGCGCCTACTATGGTAAATATCCAAAATTTGCAAATATATTTTAAACTATTTAATAAAAACATGGTTCGACAGGAAATTTTATTAGAAAACTGATTTTCTAGAAAAATTGGGGGTGAAGAAATATAACTTCGTATGATATCACGGAAACTAGAGGCTCTAAAACACAACGGGTAAAATAGAGAGATTCCCGCTTAAAAAAAAACTTCAAAAAATGTTTTTTCCCAAAATTATATTCTTACAATAAAAAAAGTTATAGAGAGCCTTTAAAATCGAACATTTTTGAGAATCACCCTGTAGCTCAAAAACGCCTTGACATATCACGATGCGGTTTTTAGTTTTCGATTTCTTTCGAAAATCAAGCCCGTAACATGCGTATTTCTTTTAGACTATGCTGCAAATGCTTGAAGCGACTTGCACTGTTTTCATGCTAAATTCGCGAAAAACCATTTCAACTATAATGACTTGGACAATAATTCAACCATCAACGTTGTTTACTAAAATGTCAAACATAAACATATTTTCATTTGCCGATTTGTCAAAAAACAATTTGACTAAAATATAAAATGTATTGTAATAGGAATAAGATATTCTATTAAACACATATATAATATACAGGGCATTCCATGGAAAAAAAATATGATGTAGGCTTATATGTCAGCAAATTGATAGTTTTGTTTTAAGTTACAGACGGTACAGACTTTACCTGTGGAAATCCATGGTATCTAGCGCGTCCTTGACAGTCCCATCCAACGTCTTGCTCGACCTTTCGTCGATGACGTTCAACGAAGTGTTGAAGCTCTTCGGGGGACCGTCCAGCATCAACAACGTTCCCGGCATATATTTCGCGGACAAGATGTCGTCGACGTCTATGACGTTGTCGGACATTGTTTTCCCGACGAACGCGAGCCACAAGATACAAAATGAAAACGCGAATTTTCCCGTCAAAGTCATTCCGGTAGGACTCTCTTAAAAAACTGGTCTTCGGTACGTTACGCTATCGCGCGTTTCGCTGTCCTTCTACCGGAAAATAAGGACAGTTAAGTCGTAATTTTGTCAGCGTTTCGTGCATATCCGTAACTGTTAAGTGGTTTAGAAACGCCGCCGATATTTCCAAAAGAACGGAAAAAGGTAAAAATCGGAAAAAAACACAATAAAGTAAAAACAAAAAATATAATCCAAAATTTGGCAGATGCGTGCTTGCAGTGTATCTATCTCTGTTCTACATATACGTATCATATCAGTGTAATACAGCTTTCGAAAATAAAATCTTTAATTGTTTTAATGAAATGTATGCATCAAGAGGCATTATTTAGTAAAACCCATTTTTTTTTCAAAATACAATTTCACGCGTCTATTTTGGAAGATAATAATGGTACGACACTTACCATCTCCGATCATTTCTAAAGAAATTTTATTTCTTGATTTTTAACCTGAATAAAAAGCTTTTCTCAATTTTGTAATAATATCGTTGATATTAAAAATTAAGAGATCAAATCCGTTGACTGTCTATGTACTAATAATATTTTGGTCCCCACCGCTTCGTTGAAAAATAAAATACCTCTCTAAATCAAAATATCTAGTTTTTGGTTACCAACTTCAGAAAAAGAAATAGAAGACCGTTCTTTTTACTTTTGCAGTTTTAATGAAATTACAAACATGCCAACAACAGGGTAAATAACAAACGATTACCCACAATCCATTTTAAAATCGCTATTTCGGGAGCTCAGTCAAGACGCGATGAGGACATTGATTATTACGGCGCACTGCATGGTCAAAGTTTGTCGTGACTTTGAAATTCGGCGATTAATAAAAGACGCTTCAGACATTGTGTGCACACAATATAATTACATCGATTTCGCGAAAGCACGATAAAAAGACAATGCGTCCCTCTAGGACAAGAAATCTTTAAAATAGAAAGCTGCTTCGCGCTACGCGCCCCGCAAAGCGACGATTTTTCGAAAGCAATCTTGTTTTGATTTAACGCCGTCATAGCCACCTTACACTAACTTTACAATAATAATAATAAATATACTGCTTGTACTGCTCAAAGGCCATATTGAGCAACTATTACAATAACTATTATCCTTTGTAAGCTATTAAATTTTTATTGATCGTTCATGAACAAAAAAAATTCACCAACGTTATCGCTTCTCCTTGGTCTTATTCTGTATAAATAATGCATACATAATCTCTGGATCTTCATAAGCACATCGGTAAGATTATGGTCAACTATAGCACTTGTTTTCTTCAAACGCCGCCGTCATAGCCACCTTACTCTAACTGAACTTATATGGCAACAGCGTATTATTTGTGATTGACAAATGGTTAAAAGGACATATTTCAAAAAGTAAAAATATTAGGGATATACAACCTTATATAAAATTGCTTTAATTTTTAATGCTAAATATTTAAAAAAAAACTTTTTTGGCAGTTTTTTTTAATTGTACATTCTATCCACGTGTCCGTACCAAGTAAGTTGCTTTTTCTCTATATCCTGCGTTATTGTGTCTTCTAATCCCATCCGTTGTTTTATGGTATCGTTTCTTATTCTTTCTGTTCGTGAAATGCGCATTGATCTTTTAATTGCATTCATCTCGACAGCCTCAACCATTTTCTTATGTCTATCGGAATTTCTCCATTTCTCTGATCCATATAGAAAGGTGCTTTTTACCATTGCTTCATAGATATTAAATTTCCGTTTCTTGGATATTTCTTTGCTCCATAGGATACCATTCAGAGCTCCTATTACTTTTTTGGCTTTGACTATTCGGTTTTCTATTTCTTTTGCATCTGTTCCAGTGTTGTCGAATGTGATGCCCGGATATTCATATTCCTGACATTGAAGGATTTCTTGGTCATTGCCTAATTCCAAATTTCCGTCCTGAGTTCCCACACATATATACATTGTCTTTGCTATGTTGACTATCAAGCCCCATTCTGTATACTCCTCTATTAGTTTTCGAATCATATATCATGCCCCGCAACCCACCGCTATTAAAAATTGAATCTGACGTTTCGGCTTTTTAATTTTTAACTAAATCCTTTTGCCGATGTGAAAATTATCTTAGAAGAACATTGCGATTACAATTTTTGAAGCCCCCAATCCGAATGCGGCCCTAAAATTAAAACGCAATTCAATTAGCGAAACGCAGAATTGTTTTCGAAAGAAAACTCGGCAAAAAAGTTTTTTCGCTCGCTACAAAGCGCGAAAGAAGTAATTATTCGGCCAAATTTCCCACCTAACGAGGTGTTCGTCGTCGGGTCCGAGTCAAAGACACTCCGTGACGAGCATTCTTCAATTTTTAATTTCAAAATCAGATCTCGAATCATTGTCGAATCGTCCAAAAGAACCCACGTCACAGCTGAATTGAACCGGGGTTCGCACAAAATACGTTCAGATTTTGGATAACGTTATTTTTTGTATTTTAGCTACGATGCCTATTCTAAATTTAACAGAGGTATAATACGACCAGAAGTATAGTGCTAAATAAATAAGAACTAAAAGTTCAGATTGTCACGAAATTATATATATATATATATATATATATATATATATATATATATATATATATATATATATATATATTCACATGACAATTGTTTGACAACACCGTGGCTTCATCAAATCTAATATCTACAAACTAACTGCTACTGTATATACCGAAAAATGACAATAAAACCTTAATTAATGTTGTTGTGAGAATTTAAGTTTAATAATGGAGAGGTATTTAAATCTAATTGATCGTTAAGCAATAGATTTAAATGTCTCATTTTGTTAATCTCAATGGCTTCCAATAAATTTAATTTTCTACTTTTTGTGGCTGTATGTAAAATATCAAAATTGTCGCTAAAAATGTGTTTTTCTGTGTTTAAGTGTGTAGCATAATTAGAATCTAGACTATTTTTAAATGCTCTTTTATTTTCGTTAATGCGTTTCTTGAAGGATCTACCTGTTTGTCCAATATAAATTTTAGGACATGATCCGCATTTCAACCTGTAGACACCTAATTTTTGAGATTTTGGACACTAATTTGTTTTGCGTTTTCGTAATAGTTAAGTAGTTAATGTAGTTTAAAATAGTTCCGTTCCAAAAAAGCAATTATTATTAACAACGACGAAAATAGACGTGTGGACAAATTAAATTATCGTATATAGAATCTGAGCTGGAAATGGCCCAGTTTTTTCAATATTTCTGGATTCCCGTAAATCCCAAGGTCTAAGGTTTTATTTTAATATCTTCGAGTGGCCGCAAATTCAATCTCGGGAAAAGGTAATTATTCGGAAAACTCGCAGCATTTTCCGGGACGCAATTAAACCCTTTTTTGTGGCGCCTTTATGCGACTTTCTCGCGTAAACACGTAAACGCTTATCTCGTCCCCTTTAAAATGTGGAAAAGCCGTTTTACGACATTTTTTTAACAATATGGTAATTGGGCTATTTAATCGAGCTATATTGACATTCAATTGGGTACGTGCGAAAATGAATTTTACCGGAGTAATTCTAATGTTTATTTTTCCTATTCAATACACCTGACGTTGCGAACGGATCCTCATCCGTTAATATTATTTTGTTTAGAAAATTTTCATCTTCTTGAGATCTTCTACACATGTCAGTGCAAAATTCGACCTGCATTTTGTGTTTATCTGTTAAATTTTGCAATTTTACTATAGGACTTTCCGGTTAATTTTTTAAGGTCTAATATGAAGTATAAAAATTAAGAAAATAGAACTTAAAGTCAGCATGTCAAGTGTCGTGAGAGTATAATAATTTACCTTGAAAGTAAAGTCTTCATCAAAATTTCTTTCTATTATCCTGGTCTTCCGCGTGACACCTTTTAGGTCCTCAAATTGTTTAATTACATTTTTAATTGTATTCATTGAAGGAACTCTTCTACCTGGATATATTTGTCTATATTCCGTTTTAACCCTTGCTACGTTATATCCAGTAGCCTGTGGAAGCTTCCTAAACAAAAAACCTACATACCTAGTGTATTTTGAGTCTGTGGAACCAAATGTGCACATCTTTATTGTAAACCAACCTTTATTTGATACGTCATAACTACATGACTACATTTCGTAAAAAATGATTTACTTATATCGTTTTTTTTGTCCGCGTGTGTGTGAAACGTCCCCGCGTATCGTGGGTGTTTCGGTAACGGTTATTTTAGAGCTTCATCACGTTTGGAGAATCGTATCAATACTCCCCCGAACACGTTCGACATGATCGACAATCCGGCAGTGCTGTTTTAACTGCTCCAGTGTTTAGGATTGTCATATATATTCCCGGGTTTTACGAAAGTGTAAAGATTCAAACGCCCTCAAGATCTGAGGTTTCGAACAACACTTTGAGAGGCATCCGGAAGTGCTAAGATTGAAACCTCTAATAATGAGTGGTGCAAACAGGTATTTCATCGGCATCATGAAGACAAATTAACCTAAAAAAATATTTATCACTAAAAACTTTAACTTATCCCTTTAATTATCCGTAACGTACAAACACACTAAAGTGTACAAAATTGAATGCTATTAACGGGCAGGAAAGACACTAAATTGTATTATTAACAAGGTTAAAAAAGTGTTTAAAACCAGAGAAAACTTTTTTGGTATTGTTCTGGCAAAGCAACTGCGTGCAGATATTACCCAAACTCTCTGGACATTGTTTATGGTCGGTAACATTGATTCATAAAACGCATTTCGAGATACTTTCTTCGAAAAATATTTCAGATATATGAAATAAATAAAAAACAAAACAAATTGATTCTTACTTGAGTGACAAGGGCAGGGGCGGGCCAGGTATATTTCCTTCTTTCTGATATATTTCTTGAGTGTTCGCGGTTTCTTGTCTTACTACGCTCACCCTGTATGATATACGAAAACTAAAACTCTCTGGATACTGTTTAAATCAAATTTTCTCTTTTTCTATGGTTGTTCATTAAGGGCAAATAATTTAACCACGAAAACAGCAATTTTCAGGGTCTTTTTGATTTTTTGCCCATAATCGACAGACCCTGTACATAATTGGTAAGTTCTTGTACTGGATCTTCCGCGTCTGCGGCTTAAATAATTGCTGATCGGGTTAATGGTTTTTGAGAAAATATTTTTATTCTGGAACCCAAGAAAACCCAAAAAAAACCTTTTTTTTTTAATTACTTCGCCACACCAGATTCAACAGTTTAAATGGGAGTCTGGACTTCTACCTCTGTGATAAATTTGAAGTCTATAGCTGCAAATTTCAGAGAATTGCTGCATTACAAAAGTTTTAAATATTTTTTAGTAATTGTAAATTTTTGGCATTAAAGTTGATGGAATGTATCTTCTAGAACTGGATGGTTTTTGGTACCCTTCCAAAATAATTAGACATTAAGATTATCCAGTTGTGTCACAAAAACATGAGAGAAGTAAACTGCAGCTAAGGTACTTTGGAAACAGAGCACGCGTCGTGGGAATTTTGAACAAAATCAATCAATAGACGTCAGGAAGAGTGCTTTGAGGCAGAAAAATGCGACTTGCAAGAGGGCGGAGCTTGTAGATTTCGGCCATAATCGGAAACGTTTGAAGAGTACTTTAGTTAGGCCAGATTTGTGCCGAGAATAAAGAAAGTTTTGTCATAAGATGAGCAATTATCAATGTTCGTGATTTGCTCAAATTCGTACATGTTTGTTTTTCCATTTCTTCGCTCAGTTTTGAGTAGTTTCTGAAAGTCACTCTTTTACGTAACGTAGACCAACTCTTTTTCTTTCTTCGACATTAATTTAGTCTAGACACCTCGCAGTAGACTTTGATTTTTTTGTAAGAACGTTGCTCCCACGGGAAGTGACATTTACGCGACATTTAAAAACTGCCTTGAACTGACAGCCAGTAAGGAACTGTAAATTTTACCTTTTTGCGGACGCTAGAGCAAAAAAGCTGTTGCTGCAATCGCTTTTGCGTTTGATTTGGAAAAAATCTGAACTGCGTTAATGCGTATTTTAAGTGTTTTTTAGAGTAATAACCACGAAAAATGCATACTATAGTTATTTGCTTAAAAAACTTTATAAATGCCAAAAAGATTTGAATATTTCGAAAATTGGATTATTGTAGATTTAATTTTATTGTTTCTTGCGTTAAATAACTTTCTCGGTGTTTCCCACTGAAGAACTGCACACTCACAAAATCTTTGTTGTCCCCCTAATAGTGAAAATTCGCTATAACTAAAAGACTGTGTTTCAGATGTTAGTTTCTTTTACATGATGATACTAACCAAAACTAAAACATTTATGTTCGGGATATTCTTTTCAATAACTAAAAACTTAAAATTAATTAAAATTAAAAAATTGTACCTTTCGGGAATAAATTATTAACAATAAATCAAAGTTTGGAAAAAATATGGCTAATCGGTTCAAACATTGATATAGGCTCAACAAGAGGTGCGTTTTGTATATTTACTCGGACTCAGCTTAGATGCTATGACGTCATTGACTATTATGGCGTGCTGCATGGTTTCAGAAAAAACTTATCTTCTCAAAAACTATTTACTATTTTGGAAAAATTCTTGTACCAGAAAACGTGGGAGACCCGGGACCATAACCTCACTTCTGTCAGTTTTTCAGTTATGTACAGGGTGGGTCGTTGATGGGCAAAAAATATAAAAGATCGTGAAAATTGCCGTTTAAGTGCCGATGCCGCCCTTTACCATAAGAAACCGCGAAGCTCCTTCTTTTTAAAATAAAAAGCTGCTTCGCGCTATGCGCTACGAACTTGCCCCGCCCAGCTACGATTTTTCGAAAGCAATCTTGTGATTAATTTCTCATGCACATTTTTCGCAACCTGTTTCGCATCAAGCGACATTGTTATGTTCTCGTAAAATAACTTTTTCGAAAGTAATAATATTTTTTTTGTTAATAGCTTAACCTAATAACAATAGGTAATAATGTCACTGAAGTTTTAGTGGGGAGATTGAAGAATATACATACATATTATTTACAATCTGCGTAAAGGACAGATATCCGGACAGCCAGATAAAGAACAACAACGGAAGAAAGGATTATGAGTGGTTTTGGAGGGCGGGGTAAAATGTATTTATTGCTCAAGTAACATTTGTTTTTTTATGCCGTGGTGATTGCGAAACGTGGGTATTTTGAACTCTCTTTACGATGTTGAGAAACGAGGTCAGGATATCTTCTATGAAATTCTGCTGCAGTTTCACTGAAACATCGGGCACAATCACCAACTGGAAAAGTTAAATTAACCACGGAATTGGACATTCGAATAGTCATTCGCCTCCCCGTGTCAAACTCTGTTTTGCAAAGCAAATGGTACGCGGGCTTCAATCAATTTTAATTAAGAATAAAAAAAAACTTTTAATAAAATAAATACAGCGTTACAAAGTCCGTTTGGTTCATATCTAAACAATCTAATCATATCTGATTTTAAGAAAATCGTCTTTCACTGAAATTTATCCACCAAAAAAAGAATTATCAAAATTGAGCCACTTTGTATGAGGAAATTGGTGTAGTTATCTGACATCAAAAATTGGTCCTAGTTGGTCGTGACCTAAAGCAGAAGCAACAATTAGAATGGTGCAAAACAAAAAATTATCAGAATCGAACCATAAACAAGTGGGACACACTGCATGTGAAAATATAAGAGAAAGGCAACAATGCTTTATTTTTAATAATTCCAGAAGTTGTTTTTCCTTGTCGCTCTCTTCAAAATATAAATCATTTTCATTCGAAGAAATACTTGGAATTTTTCTTATTTGGGGCATTATCCAACACAATAACAAAGTTTGACGATAGTTTTGACAGCAGTTTATTTTCAAACCACCCCTCAAATATCTTCCACCCAACCGTTTTTTGAGCCAGCATGAAAAATTATTCGTTTTCCACTTCTCACTGTTATCAAATCATCCTTTTTTACTGTGTCGCTTCGTCTAAATTCACTATTGGCCTAGTTTGCTCTTGAAATTTTTCAA